>NC_060247.1:120749779-121983952 GCF_921293095.1 Ischnura elegans
AAAAACCAATTTTAGGAAACAATAGCAATATTTAGGAAGTAAGATATGCCGTCGCATGTTTTCTGATAAATTCTGTGCATTTTGGTACCTCATTTGTAGAGTTTGGTTGCGTATAAGTAAAGAAAAAGGTATCTTTGCAGTATAAATAATATAGAAGATAGGTATATAGTCATGTACCTTGGACTTCTGCTTAACTTACTTAGGAATTTCGAAGATGTTTTCGCAGACGACGTGAATCATAACCTTCGTTTACCATCGTACCATGGTAGACGTGATCATGAGAAGAAAATGAAAGAAATAGACTGCAAAACAGAGAGATTTAAAATGTCATTCTTCCGTCGTACCATTAAGGGTAGCAACGTTGTCTCAATTGAAAGGATGAATGGCGTCATTCGCTAGGATCACTCATTGCATGTTTTTTTCCATAGTTCTAACCTTGCTTGTATTTTCTCTAGGAATTACTAACCATTGACAAGTATTTTTTAAAAATGAATAAGCATGTATATTTTTCTAGTGTGCGTAATATTTCTATGACCGAGCGGTGTGCATGTGGCGGTCCTCTTGCATTCTGCATGTTGTTGATTGGTCACCCCCTGCCAAACACCTTAGAGGTGGCTCGCAGGGTATTATGTAGATGCAGATGCACTATCGTCTTCAAAAGTGTGTAGACACCCACGAGTCCCACTTAACTGATGTGTTAGGGTCGGTAAAAACTTGGAAGGTTGGCACATGAGGTAGCCTGCATCTCTCACCAGTACGCCAGCACTAGCCGACGAGGACGGACGCGGGGGCGACCGGGCTAGCGAGACAGGAGTCAAACTACAGGCTCAAATGCCCTAGCGAATATAATGCTCTGAGGAAACACACGTCCACGCACAGGTTGGGCCTTCGGAGTGTTTTCTTGCGAGCTCAGGGGCGGGGATTTCCTCTCTTTAGATTCATATTTGGACTCACCATGAACACGGAATGTGTATGTGGCTTCGTAGCTGAGAAGGATTAATTCACGCGCATTTGATGCACTGAAGTTACGGGGGGATTCGGGTCTAAGCAAATTGTATTATTTTTATTTTGTGAAGGGTCAATTGATAAATGTGTAAATAGAATACTAAATACTATTCATTATGTTAGATCTTTCTAAACTGAATCACCTTTGTTGGTATCAATTTTACTCAGACTAAACATTTCTGCAGCACGGCGCATCAGCCACGAAAACCTGTATTTTTATCATTTGGGTTCTTGTTCCGTTTGCACTGAGGAACCAGAAAGAATAGACCCTCTCGGTTTTTGTTTAAACGCTGTCGTAACCCTGAAATGGCTTCGACAATTCCCGCAGGGCTTGATGAGTATGAGAAAGAGAGATGGCCAGGTGCCTTTTCAGCGGCCGAGATCACTATCATCGGCGGGGCGGGCGTATTCATCTGCGGTGACTAGGCAGGTCCCAATTGACCAGGGTGCGCAGTTTATCCCCCTGACTGACTGACTGCTTCGCAGATAAGAAGACACAAAAGAAAGAAAGCGAAAGGGGCGATGACTAATGAAACTTAGGGGAAAAATAAAAAGTGAGCGAGGAGAGATACCGTCTAGGGGGCGTGGCATTTGTAGCTGTCAGGTGAAATCTTAATTTTTACCTGCAGTAAAAGACTAGCCATATCTATAGCACGACAGTTTAAATGGCGCTGGAAAACTTCCTATTTCATTTGACCTTTAGCTAGGTACATCTACCTGCTGCCTCTCAAGCCGCCTCAAAAGATGTGTGGCAGGACACAAGTCGTTTACAAAAAAGAAGGAGATGCGCGCACTTAGTGCTAAATATCAAATATATGTTTTTAAATGTTCGGGGGAAATCGAATTTCCATACCAATACGTTCGGCAAAATATATCTATAAAATATCTCTTGATATTTTATAATTGAATTAAAGTCTCTCTCTCTCTAGCCCCTTGAAATGAAGTGCGGCTCAATATGGAAAAATTCCACTTCATCACGACTTAGTCTTCGGATTTTATCTTAATATGATGTTCTCCGCATCGCTCTGACAGATACCTATTCTCAATTGCCCAGGCAACCTAAGGCTATGGCGCAGTCTCCAAGTCTCCAGCGGTTCCCAGCATGTGTGAGCCGCTGATTTTACTGACATTCTCATCACCACCGGTCCATAATTCTGAATTTTATTATGTAGCGCTCCAATAAAGTTCCTAACGAATAACCATTTTATGCGTCCCTTCACTTTTGTTCACACCAGTTTTTAAATTCAGAAAGAAAAATGCCTCCATATTAATTAATGGCGTCGCTCGCTAGTATCATTCATTGCATGTTTTTTTCATAGTTGTAACTTTGCATATATTTGCTTTAGGAATTACTAACCATTAGCATTTTTTAAATGAATAAGCATGTATATTTTTCTAGTGTAAGTAATATTTCTATGACTGTACGGTGTGCATGTGGCGGTCCTCTTGCATGCTGAATGTAGGTGATAGGTCACCCCCTGCCAAACACCCTAGAGGTGGCTCGCAGGGTATTATGTAGATGTAGATGTATGTCTCGCGCTGACCTAGTGGGCAATGAGTGATTCAATTTTCCTGCATTGTAATTTATGACTGACGCAAAAGACACTAGGCCACCATTTTAAGCATAAGATAATATTTATCATACGCACAAAAAATTCCACAGGGAACAAATCGAAAAG
Source organism: Ischnura elegans (assembly GCF_921293095.1). Taxonomy (NCBI): domain Eukaryota; kingdom Metazoa; phylum Arthropoda; class Insecta; order Odonata; family Coenagrionidae; genus Ischnura; species Ischnura elegans. The sequence continues at coordinate 120,752,464 of NC_060247.1, forward strand.
AGGGATTCGAATTTGCAAACACCGGATTTGCATCAGCGTTCCACCACATAAATTATATTGTATCGCTATTATTGAATAAGAAATCAGGAGAAGATCCAGACGCATCGAACTTTCGGTTGTTCAATTCGATGAAAAAATCATTTATTTTAATCGCATATGCATGATTAAAAAATTAATGTTATGTTCTATTATCGAGGGAGCAATTACATAACTCATTCTAGTCATGATATTTCTTACGCGTAATTTTTTTGGCATGAGAGGACAATGAAGTTGATGGTGGGTGAATCAACTTTGTGGAAGTTATGCACGCTAAAATAAAATAAAGGAACTTTATACTTTTCACACTTATTTTAATATTCGGAAACCGGTTTCGACGTGTTCTACGTCATTTTCAAACGAAACTACCATCTCAAAACAAGACATAATTCAATTCTCCAAACAAAATTTAAAAAAAGAAAGAATTTCTTCCTAGAAAACTTTGAAATTATGTCATATTCAATACTAAGTGGTAAGATTTTGCTTAATGACACTGTGCCAACCCACTTATCACCCATCCTCAGCGTTAACGTTCCCCATCAATCAGAACCTTCAAATAGGGTAGTTTCCTATTATTTTTTTATTGCCTAAATCGAAAGATCATTACTCCTTGAGTACGTATTTCACGCTTTTAGATTTTTAAATGACGATATCTATTTTTCGCGATTAAATGAAAAGTGAACATTTTCAAGCGCGCGAAAACGCGACGGTTAAGTATGAATGCTGGGAAAACCTCGTGTGACGTCGTTATGGTTCCGGCTGTCGCCAAGTGAGGTGACCTTGGGGCGAGCCTTTGAGCGCTGATACGACGCAAGATGCTAGCAGGTAGCAGAGTACCCTGCTAGCAGGTAGCGCTTGGCTTAAATGAGGAACGAAGGAAAACTTTCCAACCTTAGGCAGTTTTAATAGGTGATTATTAAGAGACGTTTCCCAGACCTCTGTGCCTCATGCACGCATTGGTAATCTCAGACGATGTACAACTCCTATCTACTCGTATAGAAACTAGGTCCCTGTAACGTCACGTGGAGTGGGCGCTTGCGGAGAACGCTTGGGCGCCAATCTGGCCTTTTTCAAATGAGGATAAAATTGACCCTTGCCATTCGTCTAAACCGGTATTTCTAAAACCAAATAATTTGTATTTAATTAATACACTAATGGTGGGTAACGAATCGCAATCAATGCCTTCCGTTTTCTTTGATGAAGGAAACTACCCTATTCCACACTCGGATCCCAATAGGTGCATGACCTTCACCACTCAAACCACCAACCTTCAACCTCCTTATCAAGATTACCCTCGTCCCCCTCCCCCACATTGTAGTATAAAATTAACTCTGGCTTGTCTAGACGTAGACGTTTCGATGAAGAACATATCGAAACCGGTTGCAGAATTGTAAAATAAGTATGGAAAGTTCAGAGTGCCTTTTTTATTTTAGCATGATAGGAAAAGGTTGGTTATTCTGCCCGATATTCAATTGTAGCATGTTGGTGCGCAAGGCGCCATAGGCCGGAAGCCAAAGTCAGAACTCGAACGTAAGAGTTGTAATCGTATACATTGCGGGAGACTCCGTAGAGGTAGCCCTCTGGTTATTCCGAAATTATATCCTTGAAAAAAAATGCATCTTGTGAAAAGACTTTCTGTGGAAGGCATTTATTCAAGTTTCCATTAATTTAGAATATAAAATCACTCCCCGAACTTGGAATAATGAAGTTGAGCCATTAATTGGCTACAGTGAATAGGTCCGGATAATGGGGATCCCAATTCCAATGAAGTTGGCTGGGAAAAATATCTTACATTTCGAGTATTCGAGTACTTTTCTAACTCAAGTCAAAGCTAGTGAATGTCATGATCTCATTTAATAATCAAACCCCCCATTACCAATATCGTAAGTGACAGCAAAATAACAACTAATTTAACTAATTCTTAAAAAATGCAAATCGTCGTTGTAATAATCACGACACATTTAGATACTTAAATTTCCCAATGGCACCTTTCTTAATTCTAGTTTTTGTAAGCAATAGTATCAATGGATAAACCAAAAGTAAGCGAGCAAGGAAAGTCTACAGAGGATTACATCGATATGGCTCCGTATTGTGATTTGCAGTTTGAATCCACATCCGTCGTTGCTGTTCTATTCCCAAATGACAGTCAACAAATCGACACATATTTTATTTTTATAAACTTTATTTCCATAAATTATGATGTACAATTTCTCACACTCTCACCTAATTTACTCCTCTTTTAACGAGCGAAAACATCAACTGCTGTATCCTCCCTTCCAAAGTTAATGACGTCATAAGAGTATTCAATGACAATATTCCTTTATTTTCATCTATATGATCAATGTTACTGTTAATTGACATAATCGTCATCACTAGTTAAAACATTCTGAAGTTATTTTTCTTCGCAGCTATCCAACAAATTATTTTGTGAATAACCGTTGTATTCGTCCCCCCACCTTAGACATTTTTAAAACCTAGAAAGAAAAATATCTCTACCTATCTTATCACTAAAAGGTTGAACCTATGAGCACTTAATGATAACAATCTCATTGGGTCCTGTCCAAATAATGATAACATTAGTCATGTTTTTTACTCCGTAAATCTTTCAAATCAGCGTTGATACTAAACTAGATTGGAGCTTTAGATGACGCAGAGGCCTGGCCTGCTTCTGTGTATGCTACTGAATTAATAAATGTCTTCTAGATGAATTTTTGATGAAAAAGGTAATGCACAATAATGATAGTGAAAAGAAAAACAATGGAATTGAAGTATAAATAACGTAATTAAATAAAGGAATGTGGTTTGAAAATACTTTTATGAGACACCCTGTAATACTTTATTTTATTCTGATTCTTTCCGATCGAAATTCAAACTATGAGACCCTAAACTCGGTGGGAAATAAACTCAGATTCATTCCCAGGGACACCACCTGGAGAATCCTCACCATCGTTAAAATATAAGTAATCAATAAAGCGGTTAAGGGACAAGGAGGGTCTGGAGAATCTCGCATCATTCAAATTTTCCCGAACCAATTTACATATAGGCAGAAACTTCGTCATGGTTTCTCCAATGTCGCAGCTGACGGAGGTTTGCCATGAGAAGATTTTTTTTAACCGTCAGGGTTGAAGGTGAGAGAGTATTAGAAAGTTATAGGGGCTCTGGCATAACGACCCTTTAAACCGGCACCGTTCATGTCAACGCAGGTCGAGAAGTATTTCTCAGTGCACTGACGGGCCTCAGCTCTGTGAAGGTGTGTGTGTGAGGTTTTAGTGAATTTTGGCAGCAACCTCACTGGAAGTTCATTTTTTTTCAGGAATTGTCTTTTTCCTTGAAATTTTCTTCGCTCACCCAAACTGTACCGGGCATATACAGGGTGTCCCATTTATCTTGACCAACCGAAAAAACCGATTAGGAGAAGGTATAGGAGAGGAAATGAATTGCCGAATAAAAAATATAGGGTGCCATTTAAAAAAGACATACCGCTGTTCATATCTTTGTAAATAACAAAGCTATAAGGAAGGCAATCATGCTGATTAATGTCCCCCTGTCGGCTAATGAACATTAGCTTGACACATTTTTGAATTTGCATCCGGACAAAAAGTTATTTCGGGTGATCAAGAAAAATGGGACATCCTGTATTTTGGTACTTTTCTAGTATTCGACACCTGGAGAATGACGGTTTTCCGTTGAAACCTGGATTGGTCTAAGTTTAATGTGTGGAAAAGTGACCATGTAGTTTTAAAGTGTAGAAAATCAAAAAAGTTGGTGTATTCCTCTATCACCTGATGGGCTCTAATAAGGAAAATTTCGTATTTATAAGCCATGAGTATTTATGCATGACTTTTCAGTTCAAAGAATACATGCTTCGCTCACGGCACGGATGGAAAGAAATTGGAGTAAAACAAAATGTGCGAAGATAGTAGTATATGTCCACTTTGAAGTTGAACATACTGAAAATATATCAGATTGAATGGTGAAATGTTAAATGAAAATCAATAAAATTTTTATACCATGGGTGAGGCGAGAACTTAAAAGAGTACGAATAATGCATCCTTTACATATTTCACTTTACATCATTATGTTGCACAACATCTCGCCTCACACCGTTGATGTCATCCCTATCTCGCCACGTCCTCCGTAGATGTGGAGAACAATACATTTATTGCGCAGTGAACGAGAATGGAAGTGAAGTCTCATTCCTAAATCCAGTGAAAGGTGGATGCAAAGGATTTTCGGAGAGGCTGACTCATCCTTTTCATCGTTCTGTACGACCTCCAGCTTCGAAAAACCCCACAGGAAGACCTCGAATACGTTTTAGAGAGGAGGTAAAGAAGGATGTGAAAGAAAAGAAATGATTTGAAAGGAGCGAAAAGATTTGCTGATGGGAGAACTGAGTGGAGAGCTGCGTCAAAGCAATCCTAGGACTGTTAACGAGTCATGGCGATGATGGTGACAATGTAACTACATTAGAGGCTAGGAAGCTCTATTAAGGCTGGGCTAGGATATATATAAGGTATATTACGTAATTATATGCCATAATTGTATGCTCTATCGACTACTAAGACTGGGCTTTTAGTACCGAAAAGAAAATGTAGATGCACTTTTCTATAATTTCATAATTTCCGTTTAATGCAGAGGGTAAAAGACTAGATGCTCGTGATGGTGTGAAGTTTTTAAAGTGTAAGACCAGATGATGGCCATGTGAGCCGAAGCGCGTCTTACGCACTAAATAAATGTGGATAAGTGCGACTATATTTTATTTCAACATGTCAAACTTCCACAATATCACGCCTGAATCGGTTGAACTTATTCTAATGAGCTTTCAAAGCATAAAAAGTGAAACCTAAGGTTAAGTTCAAATATTATTGTTGTACTCCATGTGCCTAATATTGGTAAAACGTCATGCAATACCAATGACCAATGTGATAAAATGCGGGGGAGTGGAATTTCATTCCCTGATTTGTGGATATTGTGAAGCTAGGTAGCTTAGCCAATCTCAACGCGTATTTCAATAACCAGTGCCTAAAGTTAGGAGTGATTCCAAAATACGTCCATATTTTCTGCAACCCCTCCCACTCCCCCACACCTAATTCCATATGCCCCCACCTCCTACCTTGGCCTGGGTATATATACCGAGAGAGTACTGGGTTTTTCACCTTGAAAATGACACTTACGCGTTGAAACCATGGTCGGTTGCTGAGTTGTGACATTAAAAGTGTGGAAATTACCATTGTGCTCTTCTTTTTATCATGGATATAAAGAACTTCCACAAAATCGAGCCGGATACGATTTTATAAGCTAGGTAGGTACATAAAAGTGTTACCTATAGAAAAGAGAATTGAATTAACCATGAACTACATGCCATTCTGGTTCAAAATGCATAAGTGTCATTCAGCGACATGGACAGAAATAAAATTGGAGGTGTTGATTTGAAGGGAGTCTTCCGAATATTTCTTGGTGGATTAAATCCCTATCCTCTCCCTCGCTCGGGCGCTATGGCCACAGTTTTACTCTCGGCTGACGTGGAGAACAATATATTTATTTCCTTAATACGCAGCGAACGAGAATAGAAGTGGAGTCCCATTCCTAAATCCAGTGAAAGGTGGATGTAAAGGGTTTTCGGATAGGCAGACTTATCCTTCTCATCGTTCTGTACGACCTCCAAGCTTCGAAATACCCTTCCCCCGAATTCCCCCACACCCCAGGATACACCCCAAGACCCTTTCTTCGCACTCGAACGACAGCGTCAAAATCCCTTAAAGCTCCCGCTCCAACCCTTTTCGTTCGGTCCGCTCGGATGCAGAATATCTCCCCCCAAACTCAAACCAACCGCGTACCAATCCACTCCGTTTTCCCCAAAAACCCTCCTCTTCATCTCGCTTACGACGGATTACCACGCATGAATACGTTTGCTTACGTCCGTGCTGTAGGTACGCATCATACATCAGGTTGGGAAGACAGAGCGAAGGAGAATAACGCAGGGACTGCATAGAGGAGGCCCAATACCATCCCATTGAAGGCTAATTTCGTTTGTCACTTCGATCGCATTTTAATCGGTTTTCAAAAATGTCCGCGGCGCGGTGATGAGTGCAATGCATTAAGCTTTTTTTCCCAATATTTTGTATAATATTGCTTGTAATTGCGAGGAATAGCATTCAAGAGTTATGAATTTGATAGATCACATCATCATGTGCATAAAATTTCGGTCAATACTCCTTATTATACCTTATTTCTCCGTGAAACTCGGATCAATTTGTCCGTCAGTGACGCGAGTGGCGACTTTAGTAAACACAATTATATGCGCGGTGGATGACAACACATTTAGATGTCGACTTGAGGATTCTATTTTCTAATGTTCGTGGAGAATACTCTATGAACTCGTAACATGAACTTTGCATTCAGAATGAAGAAGGACAAAATGCATATAACACCTTGAATATGACGCCCAAGACAACAATCAATAAATTGCACCATTTTAAATCCATGGTATTGCGCGAAAGCCGTTTTGCAGTGGTACCGAAAACTCATTGCAGTTATCAGATTATGAGGCACTTCTCCTTAGAAACCTAATCCAGAGCAAACTTATCAAATATAATTTCATGAAAAAGTCATTATGAATATAAACTTTTGGGCTATGTCACCGCGTCAATTCTTGGGTGGCCCCAACGTTTCCCGACCGATGCTGGTCGCTTTTACAAGGGATTATGAAGAGTTGGGAATTTTAAAGTTTTTATTCATAATGACGAGCACCCGCGAAAGTTTTAACAAAGAATTCATGCAAAACCTTGTTAGTGAAAAAATCGGTAAGCATATGATTCAATGGAAACAATTCTGATTTTGTTGATTCTCTTACTATAAGTAGGTATATAATATCAATGCAAAAATGATAGATAATTAACTATATATCATTTCGATATGCCTACTACTTCTGTGATAAGAATTCTACTCACTCGAAAACAAGGCCTACCGGTAAACCTTTAATAATTAAAACTTTATTTTCTGTACCAAGTAACTCAGCAGTGGATCATCCTAGAAACTCAGCTTATGGCGCTGCATCTGAAATTGCCACACATTCTAATTCTGTATCGGATGGAGTGAAGGCCTTTGTTTTGGAGGTTTCTCAGGATTTGTCTGCTAAATTGTGTATGTACGTATAACCGCCCACGCGAACGGATGCAAAGCAAGTTCTCTTCAAATCCATCCCATCACGACCCGTGTTTCCTGTCATGCCCCTCGCGATGGGTCGCTGCTCCTCAAAACCACACGAACCCGTCGGTCTGTGTCAAACCCTTTGGAGGAAGGCTGTTCATGGATGGATACAGTCCTTATTCGCCTGCTTCACTAAACCATCTCAACCCAAACTACCTTCAGTGTTTCATCTTCCTCTGCTCACGGCTGTCTTCATGCTGGCAGGTCTGTGCACACATGGCTTGATGCTTCATACTAACTAACCACCCCTATCCCATCCCACCAAGATATAACCTTAGTTAAGCAACTCTCTTCCTCCCTAAACTAATAATTGCTTACTTAACTCTCTCCCTATTTCGTACTCGCCCGGCCACGTCTTGAACATGCAGCAAGTAAATTGGATTCGGCCCAAAATGACTAAATCCGTGAAATTAATAGTAAATAAGAAATGGCATAGGTGGCAGCCTGATTCTTCATAAACTGCTAAGAGCGAACACAAAGCGTTGCTCAGATGTTAAATGAATTAGACTGGAAGCCGCTAGAGTCTCTCGGAGGCTACGCGATAGGCTTAGATTGCTCGAGAAATTGAGAATAGATGTCTTTATGAACGACACGGATGACATCAGTGAAGAACCTCACTGTGTTTCCAAGGCCGTCAGAAACGATAAATTTAGAGAGATATTTTGCGGAACGGTACAGCATTGGAGTTCCTTTTCAACTCCAACAAAGTTGAGCTTAGATAAATACTTTGTGGGATTCAGCAGCATTCTTCCTCCCTAAACTAATAGTTCCTGACCTTACCCTAACACTATTTGCCACTCTTCCGGCCACGCCGTAAATACGTTGCGGGCACAGGGATAGCAATCGAAATTAATCAAAGGCCAAAACCAGTAAAATTTCAATAGTTTTTTTCCCAGTAGCGAAATGTAGAAGCGAAACAAAATGGATTGAAGAACGGGGAGCTAAACTCATGGTCGAAACGAAATCGGAGTAAAAACTACTTCGGGACGGACCTTAACTAAAACTCTCGTGGTGGCTCAATGAACCTTATCGACAAGGTCTACTTTTCCATTCTAATGATGGCAGTAGCCGATTCAGACTACATATTTACGTATATCGTTACGTATTGACGTTAGGGGCCTGTAGAAAAGAAGGCGACTCATCCGTTTTTCAATCAACCACTTTGTTTGAAGTTGATGGTCAGCAAGAAATTGAATATTCCACCCCCGCTTCCCCTGAAACGCTACTAGTAGCGAAGATTTTCCATTTCTACATGTTATTGGTGAAGAATTTTCGCTGTCAGAAAATGATGCGACCATATGCAGGACGCAATCTTTCGGAAAAAAGCGGGTTTTCAATTGATGTTTGTGCCGAACACGAAGAAACGATAAATGTGCATTCGGTTTTCCGTGAAATAAATGGACAATTTTCCATAGACCCTGTTATATGTCGAAGCAATTCGCGAATGACATCTTGAAGGCATGAGTTATTCTTCATAATGCAGGGTGACTGAAAGATGAGCGCAGATCTGAAGAAATGTACATTATACATTACTCAGTTATTGCATGAAGTAAACAGGTTTCCATGTTGCCGACCGACAAGTACAGCAGTCACCATAAGAGATCGTTTAGCAGGCTACTTGTAGGTCCGGAGTGGGCTTTGTCATGGAAAAGGAATAAAATATTATATATAAGTCCTGAATATTATATAAGTACATTATAAAATATTGACTTCCCCACTTTACGTTATCCTTTCTCATCAATAAACAAACCATCTTCTTAAAATTTCCACGCTTCTCCCCATGCTTATTGTTGTTTCAGCTAGTCTTTAATGCAATCTGCAACCTTGTCCCACAGGGAAGGCTTACTCTCTACTTAGTACTTCGATCAGGGTTGTTATATAATATTTAAAAATGTGGATTTTCGGGAACAAAACAGAGCCACAAATGAGAGTGGTTACAGAACTATGAAAGACGTGAGCAACGGCACGACTGAAAACCATCTCCCTTCCGGCACCGGCAAAATAAAACTACGTCCAGCAAGCATACGTAAAGAAACGTTGTAATCGACAACCGGTGCCGAAGACGAAACGAAACGCAGATAATGCTTCGCACCGGAGAGACCACGTGCTTCACTTTCGAACGGTTTAGTTTCGTCCCACACACCGAGTACGAAGTATGGTTGAATGAAGTAGAGGTCCGGCCTATCGCCATTACTAGATTACGCCATTAGCAGATGCAAGGGGAACTCATATTTTTACCACTAATAGGACAGCGGTGAACGCAAAGTGGACACTCGATTTTTAAGCTCAAATGTTTTATTCGATTTTCATGGATTTTATTCGTGCTATAATTATTTTCCCATTCGTATTTCCCTTCTAATGCTTGAACAAGAATGCTTGTGGTGCAATAGTGATTTTTATATTCTAGCTAACTTCCAATTCTAATATTATTCCAAGTTATTTGTTCGCTGAGAATCTACCCTTCTTTCACTGGTTACGCTTACTCATATTTTTACACCCATATTATGGAGGAATATTTTACGAAGATGCATCCCTTCGACGCCTTCAGATTTCAACGAAAATCGATTTGTTTAGATAGTGGTGATAAGACAATTAAACACTTAAACACCTCTTAATAAATCACACTTTCGAATTTGATAACACCGAAATTTTAGATCCAAATTATAATTTATAAAAAAAAGATTATTTAAAGATATGGTACATACATGGTTATATGTGGAATAAATATAAAATTTCAATGAAATACTGGCATCAGTGGTTAAAACAAAATATATTGCGATATAATTAATTAAAATCTGTAAATATAAAAATATAAACATAACATCGTATTGTAACACAGCAACTAAAAAACTAAACTACTACATATAAGTTAGGCCACAGGTAGTAGACCACATCTAAGTTCTAATTTATTTTTAATAAATCTATCCGTGAAAAAGTTTCATCGAAAAGTTTTTGCGCAATAAAGTTAAGTTATAATTTTTTAAATTTTTCGTTGTTAATGTACTTTTCAAGAAATGGACATTGAAAATGGACAATGCACTTCCGAAACGTTGCGAAATATGGTTTCCTATGAATGACCAAAACCTTAAAAATAGTGCATATTATAATGTAACCAAGAGATCGAGGTCAAAGTAAATGTATGATTGCATCGAAAACTACAATATTTTAAATAACGACTCAGTATTTTTCCACACGAAGTTCATTTTAACCTACCTACCGGTGTCAACACTTACTGTATCATTTTCAACTGTACACCTCCAACATTTTCGGGAGTGGGCGCTACAATGTCACAAACAACTTGTTTAAATCTGACACCATAACATTTAAATAAGTTGACGATGGTGTGGGGGAGAATGAAACATGATAAAGTACCCTGGTTTCATTCAGCCGTTCCTACTTCCATCATCGTTACGAAATTCCGCAAAGTTGAGCCACTTCGGATATAACAAAATAACCCAGTTTTCTCTGACAGATATCGTAATCTGAGAGTGAAAGAAACTTTGACTATACCTTATATTTCAACTCTACAGCTTATTATTTTTGGTTTGACAGTCGCAAAAGAACTTTCCCTTCACACTGGGTGTACGTTATTTAATCTTTCAATGAGAGATTTCGACGAAATAATGAGTCTATCGAAGGTCTATCTCTCCCCCGCAAAAGGAAAATTAACTTTTACATCTCAAGACCGATCGCTCGAGTCAAAACTAATCAAGAAAACCATTAATCATTTAGTTTGCTCACATTAAGATCGATATAAGGGAGAATGACGAGCTAAACTCGCTCTTAAAATCTAGCGGTGGATGACGTGAATCGATCAAAAAAAATTAAAAAAAACTATGCGTGTGGATACTTTATTTTTTCATTTTGCGACAATTATTTTATTTATACATTTACCTATTCCTTTGATGGGCCGTGTCTCCTTATTTACTAGTTAAGTGATTTCATCGTTGGGAAAAGGTTTATCAAACTGAATTAGATCTGTGATAATGTGCGGTTCCGGCACATGGGCTCTGTAGAAGAACTGCCTGAATTACCGAACATTTTTTCCGTTATTAACGAGCGATATCACCAGCGATCGCTCCAATGATTGCTGTAATGATGAGGGAAAAATTGCGTTTTACGCAATCTTTTTCCTCGATGGCTGAAAACATAATCATAAACATAACCGCAGTACTCTGAGGGACGCAAAAAATGATCGTGTGATTCAGGATTTAAAAGATGGGAAAGGAAAGTTTAGAAAAGCTTCGGAACGCAACAAAATGAGTTAGACATCAAAGAATGAATGGGCGGAGGAACTCTACAAACACCCAAAAAAAGTGACAAGGACAGCCAAAGGCAGGAGGATAGGACAGGCATTAACCTAGGAAAACAAAGGCGACGCCGAATTACCGAGGAAACAGCAAAGAAAGAATAAGTAGAATAGGACAAGCAAGGAAGGCTTTCTACCAATAAGAAGATTCTACTTACAGCTGAAAATGCAAGCTTAGAAGTGAGGAAACAATTCATCGGATGCTACAAAAGGGTAATTTTCTTCGTCAAAAAAAACGAAATGCATTGATTGCGATTCCTTACCCACCATTAGTGTATTCATAATATACAATTTTTTTGGTTTTAGAAATCCCAGTTGAGACGAATGGCAATGGTCAATTTAAACCGCATTTGAAAAAGGCCAGATTGGTGCCCATACGATTCCACTCCACGTGACGTCACAGGGACTTAGTTTCTATACGAGTAGAGTTTTACATTGTCTGAGATTATGCATGCATGAGACACAGAGCTCAGGGAAACATCTCTTAATGATCACACATTAAAAATACCTACTTAAGTTCGGAAAGTTTCCTTCGTTTGATAGGGAAATGATAAAATAACCCTTATTTAAGCCAAGTGCTACCAGCTAGCAGCTAGCATTCATACTTAGCCGTCGCGTTTTCGTTTGAAAATTTTCACTTTTCGTTTAATCGCGAAAAATAGATATCGTCATTCGAAAATCTAAGAGCGTGAAATGCGCACTCCAGGAGTGATAGTGTTTCGATTAAGGCAATAAAAAAATAACAGGAAACAACCCTAATGGAGCATATTATTCTATGGGAGCGAGGCTTAGACGTTGGCAGGTGCAGAGAAGTCAAAAGAGAGGAAGAATTCGAAATGTTGTGTTACCGAGGAATGATCGAGATTAAATGGATGAGTCGAGTAAGTAATGAGGAAGTACTGAAAAGAATGGAAGGAAAAAGAAGTCTTTTAAAAAGCTAAAGGGGAAGACGGAACAACTAAGTTTGCAACATTATGAGGCATGATGGCCCGAACGAAACAATCGCAGAAGGACAGGTGGAAGGGAAGAATGACAAAGGACGGCCCCAAATGAGTTACGTGGAACAGGATGTAAAAGAGAAGAAATGCGTCGCTATGAAAAGGCTAGCGTATACGAGGGCAGAATGGAGAGCTACGTCTGACCGCTCTGATGATTGTTGACTTATGATGATGATGATGAGAGCAAAGTGATGAAAAAATATGACGAAGGATCTCAGTGAATGCTCCGACATTTTTTACAGAGGGCGTACAAGGACTGTGGCCCAGACAGGCAAGTAATTATTGTTGAATACCACACACATATTCTTTACCTTTTTCTTTGTTTACCCAACATTCTAACCTTAAACATTGTTTTCGACATACCCTCCCCGCTAACCACTCGCTCCATCCATTCCTTCTGCATTCTCCGTATATCATCCAGAAGCTGCCACTCCTTACCCACTATATCCAGCACTTCGCCGTTCCGCTTCCTTTTCATCCATTTCACCTTCTCCATCTTCCACATTACAACCACATCTCGATCGCCTCCAGTCATCTCTCCTCTTCCTTCCTAAGTGTCCATGTTTTCACACCGTAAAGCGCCACACTCCAGATCAGACTCTTTACCAGTATTTTCTTTACACCCATATAAATTTAACAATCATGTCATTAGCTCCTTCCTGTTCATAAACGCCTCCTGTGCTAATGCAATTCTCTTCCTGATTTTATTACTACTGCATTAGTTTTCCTTTAATATTCTGCCCAAATAGTTGAATAGGGTAGTTTCCTTCATAAAAAAAAACGAAGAACATTGATTGCGATTCGTTACCCACCAATAGTGTATTCATAATATACAAATTATTTGGTTTTAGAAATCCCAGTTTAGGCGAATGGCAATGGTCAATTTTAACCGCAATTGAGAAAGGCCAGATTGGCGCCCATGCGATGCCACTCCACGTGAGGTCAAAGGGACCTAGTATCTATACGAGTAGATAGGAGTTTTACATCGTCTGAGATTATCAATGCATGCATGAGGCACAGAGCTCAGGGTAACATGTCTTACTAATCACTTATTAAAACTTCCTAAGGTCGGAAAGTTTCCTTCGTTTGATAAGGTATTAATAATCCTTACTTAAGCCAAGCGCTACCTGCTAGCAGGGTACTCTGCTACCTGTTAGAAGCCTGCATCATATCAGTGCTCAAACCCTCGCCCCAAGGTCACCTCACAATACAGCAGCGGGAACCAGACTGACGTCTCACGGGCTTTTCCCAGCATTCATACTTAGCCGTCGCGTTTTCGCGCGCTTGACAATTTTCACATTTCATTTAATCGCGAAAAATAGATATCGTCATTAAAAAATCTAAAAGCGTGAAATGCGTACTCCAGGAGCAATAATCTTTCGATTTAAGCAATAAAAAAATAATAGGAAACCATCCTATTGCTCTAGCAGCTCAAGTTCTTCCCCAACCACTTTTACCTTGAGTCTCGTATTCCTAGCTCACGATACTTTACAAAAACACATAACCTTGGTCTTCTAGTGATCGATCCTCATGCCATACTTCTCGCAGCGCTTCTCTGACTCATCCACTGGAGCCTGTAGCCAATGACAAAAAGAGATTCAAGAATAACTAGCTAAATGGACCGCCTTCCGTAGAGCGGTGAGTAAATAAAGCCCAAAGATGATATTACGTGAGCAATTTTATCTCACCTGCGGGTACTTATCAAGAGAATCCGGATCTTTTTTGCTCGACTCAAGCAAAGCACTCGCTCTGTGTGAGTCGAACTCCAAATAAACTGCTTCCTATGCTCTTCTCTTTCTCTCTTCGTGCCCCTCTCCGCTGTCGGTCCAATTATAACTGTCCCGTCTTTTATACGCGGTTCGCTGCATCTGAGGTAACGTAACGCTCTCAATTTTCGCTTTTCACAGAGAATTTTAGCCCCTGCGTCTTTCTCTGGCATAACTGCAAAAGCAGGTTTCTGACAGCATTTAAGCGTCTAATATATGATTTCATACTTTCCTGACGGATGTTGATATGATATGGTATTTGGCGGAGGTGACCGGCAGCTGAGGTCATTTGCGCCATGAGGGAAGAGTTGGAATGGTAGGGTGGAGAGAAACCCCGCGTCGGCATTAGCCAGCTCTTAACGGGACAACGGCTTAACGTCCCATGCGACGGACGGAGTGCAGTACTTGAAGTGCGCTCCGTTAAGCACTCAAGCAGGGATCGGGCAGTATGCTATAAATTTCCGCCACTCCCGAGATTCGAATTTCAACCTACAGGGTGGGAAGCCAATATTCTTGCCAGCACACAAACCCGATCCCCTGTTATCGATGAATATGAAAAATTAGCCCAAAAATAATTGTAATCCTGTGTGGATTATTTCTCTTTTATGGCTTCTAGCAAAATATACTGCACTACTCGTACCACTTAGCCGCAGCCATTTATAATACAAAATCTACGCAAAGAGCGCTGACGATGCTACTCTAATAAATGAACATCGTGCTTTATTCGTAATTCACAATTTCTCGGCGTCATTCTTGACGGCAAGCTTACCTTTACCACACACCTAAAATCCGTTACCTCCAAAGCCATCGGAGTCCGGCAGGCAATCGCTTGTCTCTGCTCCCCCACCACTCCCCTCTCCCATCAGTCAATAGCCCGATTGTATAAATCAATTGCTCGCCCAATTGTACTATAAGCGTGCGAGATCTATGCGAAGAATAAGAGCATCCGTCAGAAACTGGAAACTTTCCAAAATAAGTCTCTCCGGCACCTTCTCCGTATCAGTCGACTCATCCGTATGTCCGACGTCCTCTCCGCTCCCAACATTCCCACCATGAACGACTTCGTTTCCGCCCTTGTAAATAATTTTAAGTCCAGGCTGAAGAGCACGAATAACACACTACTTACAGACATATGGGATTACGACCCAAGTATCCCGACAAAGTATACACTGCCTCATCAAATCACTCTTCTATGAGTCTTTCCTATCTTCACACAATTCTTCTACCTTTAGTCCAATGTATTTCACTACTTTTCACGTACTTTAATTATTACGAATTAATTCAGTGACTGCAATTCAATCTGTTTGTTCTTCAGCCAACTAATCTCAACTGGCTCTCTGTCATAAAACTCTAGTAAGCTTAAGTCCGAAAAAAACATATAACGCAGTGGTAAAAAAAATCCTGAAAAAAATTATAAAAAAATATATTATCTCAAAAAATATCATTAAAAAAACAATAATATATATTTTAAAAAATTATAACCAATAAAAAAAATGACAAAAGATAGTACAAATTGTACTAAAAAATCAAAAAAATATATAAAAAAAAGAACCAAACCACTGCAAGGGAAAAAATCATTCTTCCCATTTACCATTCTTTACTTTTCTTAATTGTGACAAACTGTTGTATTTCTATTTTTATGTACTGTCTCTGTTTTGGGCAATCACACTGTCACAAGCTTCTCTATGCATTAATGAATTCCGTAAAGTTAATGCCATATCTAATATTTAGTTTATAGTGTAATTTTCTAGGTTTAGTTTAATTTCAAGTTTCTCTTTCTCGCGAACAAAAACACTACACTGACAACGATACACGCACGCCATTTACTGTCTTTGTTTTTTTTTGTTAACTGGCTGGTTAGGGTGAGCAATTCCTCACCGGTACAGCTGTCAAATTCGCGCCTGCGGCGCGGTCATTCCAATGTATTCGTAATTCACGCGGCTGTTGCTTAGCCTGGCGTAAGCTCCATCCTCACCTACACGAGTTAAAACACTTACGTAGGTGACATTAGTATAAATAAGCTGGGTAGCTGACCCACTTGGTCTTTAGCTAGTTCGTTCAGATATATTTCTTCGCCTTTAAATAAATATAATAGAAAAACGTCTTCTGAATGGTCACAAAAGCCACATGTACACTAGGGCGGATCGCAAAAATCGATTTTTTTCAAATCCATCTGGCCCAATGAAAAAAAGTTGTGGGACCGATCAAAAATAAGGCCTGAAAAATTTGAGACCTGTACGTGAACCCCTGACCCTCGCTCAAATGCAATTTAGGGGGGGAGGGTCAAAATTCGAAAAATATAATATTTTATGGTCATTCCCTATAGATTTTGCCGAGTTACTGCCCTTTTAGGGCAAAATTTTCGTGCATTTTGACGTATCTGCCACCGTTTAGCCACAAAATGCCAAATTTGAGTCCGCGTCCGCGAAGAAAATATTCCAACGCCCACGCAGCGTCGCGGATACCAGAGCCGCAGGCCGATCCCTTCCCCTCCACGCTCGCTTCTCCCCCTCCCACGCCTCTAACACAGCAAAATTCATCCCGCGCATGCTGCTAGGAGGTCGTTTATCTTTGATAATATAAATCAGAAGATGGTAGAAGGTAAAAAGCGATGCGTAGTGAGACGACTTGTCCCTTATTTGGCGCCTCGTCGGCGTTAAACAAATCGATGATACCAACTTTTAGAGAAGTGATGAAATAATTTTAGACCTGCGCACGCAGGAAAGGAGACTACGGTCTTGAAGACGCCTCTCGAGTGGCTATGAAGGTTTGGGAACATAGGTTATGCATTTCTATTCCGGTATTGTCCGACAGCTGTGACTAAATGGATGAATAAGGGTGATGGCCATCGGCGTACCCACCCCGCTCCCCTCTCGAACGCCCCAGATGCAACAAAATTCACACCAAGTGCGTCTTTCTTCGTTAGTCTTACTAATATTTGTTGTATCAGCATCGTCCAGAGAGGAACAATCACGAACGAATTACTCAATTACCTGCTTTCCAGTCTGTATTTCTTATGTTAGTGTCATTCCTCGTCTTTTGCTGCTGTTAACAAAGTTTTGGTGAATTCTTTCGCGAATCTCTCGTCCGTATGTATAATTAAAGGAATATTGAAATTTAAATTTGAACTTTCATCAATAGATTTTTAAATTCCACAGCGCTAAGCTCAGATATAGCCGAAGGAACCGGAGTCTCTCTCCAATATATCATCAGCCTTTATGTCGATATTAAAATCCAGCAATTAAAAAAATCTCGGATTGGTCGCCAAACGCATCCTTGCAGCAACGCAAATTCGGTCCCTAGATTACCCTCCCAACGTTTACGTCGCAAATCCAAGTCATCATAGTGCAATTAGTAAAAATACCACTGTAAGGGATGAAATAAGATTTGATGCTTTCCCGGCGAATGATGTGGGTAAACTCTTTTCGGGGTTCAACAAAATTTATCCCTTAGGATGAGCCCCCAGTCGGAGCTTGAAATGTTGGCCATTATGGAAAAATTAACCCGGTGGGAATCCCGAGAAGAGTTTACCCACACTGCAAGGGATGTTGGAATTATGCTTATAGCAAAGGGATGATGCCTCCTTTTTGGGCGGTATTCGCTTGGTACCATCATAATCAAATCCTTTTTAATTCTGTGTATCTAATTTTCACTCGGAAAGGAATCGATAATCGCAGATTATATAACTTTTGCTAATCCTCCGGCGGGGGAGGCAAACCTCCAAAAGTGGGACCCTGTTTCTTCAACTAACACCACACATTCCCCTCTAAACTTGTATTGATAAGTCCTCTTCCCTTTTTTCATCAGACAAGAGTATAGTCTTTCATTCCAATAAAATAAGGCCCTTTGATGACACCTCTCTTTTCTTACTCACAGTAATTAGCATCTTTTTCTGTCTACGTAAGTAATTCTGGTACTCTAGCTTTGATATATCTTATGAAGTTATGACTTTTGCGCCAGCTTAAGTTACGGGAACGATCATTGCTGTTGCTTGGTTCTTGCATTTACCTCTATCACAGTTGGCAGACGCATTTTCCCCGAAGAAGTTCCAATTTGAGGTTATAGTCCTTAATGTTTATTTCATGAGGAAAGTAGAGATACAAATCGGCTAATTTCTCGCCAGTTTAATTTTCTTTGGATGTATTGATGAAGAAAATTTTTGATACTATTTTCCCGTACAAGAATTGACGATGATGACTCAACGTTCTCCTTTGATTCCCTTTTTCCCTCGGTTGTCGAGTTTCTTTAGGGTTAAATCCAGCAGCCATCATCTTTCTTTTCGTCAGATTGTCTCTCAAAATACTTCTCATTGGGGGAACCTTATGCTCCTCCATGCACTTAAACGCAAAAATATCGCATAATTTAAAATGCTCCTTTAAAATTGTTTAGGTCTTATACTTCAATAAAACCCGACTTTTGGCCTATTACGATTTTCCGTAAGTTTTAGTACTTCCTGTGGTACCGCAAAATCCATTTAGTCACATTCATAATGGAAGAGAAGCGCGTCACCATAGTTCGCACACCTTCATAGCCACTCGAGAGGCGTCTTCAAGACCGTAGTCTCCTTTCCTGCGTGCGCAGGTCTAAAATTATTTCATCACTTCTCTAAAAGTTGGTATCATCGATTTGTTTAACGCCGACGAGGCGCCAAATAAGGGACAAGTCGTCTCACTACACATCGCTTTTTACCTTCTACCATCTTCTGATTTATATTATCAAAGATAAACGACCTCCTAGCAGCATGCGCGGGATGAATTTTGCTGTGTTAGAGGCGTGGGAGGGGGAGAAGCGAGCGTGGAGGGGAAGGGATCGGCCTGCGGCTCTGGTATCCGCGACGCTGCGTGGGCGTTGGAATATTTTCTTCGCGGACGCGGACTCAAATTTGGCATTTTGTGGCTAAACGGTGGCAGATACGTCAAAATGCACGAAAATTTTGCCCTAAAAGGGCAGTAACTCGGCAAAATCTATAGGGAATGACTATAAAATATTATATTTTTCGAATTTTGACCCTCCCCCCCTAAATTGCATTTGAGCGAGGGTCAGGGGTTCACGTACAGGTCTCAAATTTTTCAGGCCTTATTTTTGATCGGTCCCACAACTTTTTTTCATTGGGCCAGATGGATTTGACAAAAATCGATTTTTGCGATCCGCCCTAATGTACACGCTTCATTTTGTCCTCACAATCAGTGTTCATTTAGGTTTGCTGTGAAGGATCACACCATGAAAGCTTAGTTTATGTGGCCGAAGTGGTACTAAGCATCTCTAATTGATCTTTAGCTATTTTATTTGTTTTCTCGGGGTTTCCTAAAGGAGAACTGAATGACAAATGCCTCGTGGATACTTACAAGTGCTCCAATTTGAGTGATGCATCGAAAACTATTCAAAGTGGTGTATGCAGAAGATTTATTCACTGTAAACGCACTAAAGTTGGGTTGCGTTGAACTATGCTGAAATTCGTGAATGCTTCAGCGGAGTCAACCCACAAGAGAGTCAACCATACCAGAGATTAAATATAAAAAGCTGGAATTGGTAGTCCCAGGTGAAATGCGATGATAACCGATCCATTATAAACAAATGAAATCTTGCAAGTTCCACTGAAATTGATGTAGTGATACTATAAGCGTTTAGATGCTTACGCGTCATGTTCAATCGTAAAAACAGTCGTTAAAGTGTCGAAACGTGTAGTGACAGCATATGGAGTTTAGCGAAACTTGCAGTATTTCTTTTACTTATAATAAAAGGTTGATTTTTCGGGGCTGCCCGGTTGAAATTTTGCTCACATAGCTTTTCTTTTTTCGAGATGTCAGTACCGGTCTTTCTCCCACTTTTCGACGGAAGAATGGAAAATCTCTCTTACGGTCCGAGCGTCGCTTTTTAATGAACACGTGCGTGGGGACAAGGAGAGGGGACGGAAAGAATCGTGCCCAAAAATCCCTCTCAGCATTTGACCACCGTAGCTCAAACTACTCTGATATCCACCGACTCCCTTCCTCCATCACTTCTTTGACTTTTTTCACCCTCAGGGGCGTGGATGGACCCATTCCATTTGGCCACCCCTGCGCCGTACACCTCGATTTTTGATTCGACGAGAGGCCCTTTAGAGTTGCCATCAGTGATTTAACGAGCTGTTTTATCAATTTCATAAATATGGACTCAGCAATGTACAATACCCGTCAACGCCCACGGGTGCCATATGGCACCCAGTGCAGTGCTGAGGCAATACTCCTGCAATGCATTTAATATGTGAATTTTATCGTACATTTCGGTGCACATACTTCGTAGAAGGTTTCCTCTATTACTCAGCCAGTTTGAATTATGTTTATTGTGTTAAGCTCATATGTATCATATTTTTTATAGTGAAATATGTGTGAATTAAAAAAAAAAAAACTTTGGGCGCTGACGGGTTATTAAAACAGACTTCAAGCTGGGTGAAGAAACTGATAAAATGTCATTGGGGTTGTGTGATTGCAGGATAGGGAGAAGGATCAAGGGAAAATTGTATAAAACAGTTTAGCGGCCAGCACTGTTATATTTGCAAGTAGAGTGGAGATATTGGAAACTTGTAATTTCAGAATTGCATTGTCACAGAATGCAAGTAGGGTGAAGAAATTGGAGAAAATGTCTCAGGGGTGTTGTGTGATAGCAAGATACGGAGCAAGATCAAGGGAAAAGTGAATAAAACCGTTGTACGGCCAGCACTGTTTTATTGTAGTGAAACCTGGCCTGCTTAGAGAGCCCACGATAAGAAAATGGGTGTGGCAGAGATGAATGATGGGAAAAAAGAAGAGGTACGATAAGGGAGATGGCAGGAGTGGTTGAGATCTGAATTAAGGTGTAAGAGAGAAGGGTGCAATTGTTCGGTCATATTTTAAGATGGGATGAAGAGCATGTGAGGAGGAGAATTCGAAATTTAGAATGTAAGTGGGAAGAAGAGAAGGAGGGGAAGAATGAAGAGAAGATTCTGTCGCGAATGAAAATAGAGGGAGAAGGGTTGGACTGAAAGGGATGGATGCACAGGATATTAGAGTGACGTGGAGGTGACTAGTTAGGAACAGCGACCCCTAATGGGAAGAGCCGCAGAGACAGAGGAAGAAGAGTATGCAAGCCGTGCATCCCATAGAATTACAAGTTCCTTCCGTTAATTTTTTAGAGTACTCACTTTCTCTTCACAACTTACTTCAACAGATATAAATGCCACTCTCTGTAGGTCGGTACTATCCGTTTATATAAGAAAATAAAGTGCAGCTTAAAACAAAACAATCCCCATTATGCAGCAAGCAACTGTTTCCCCTCATGCACAGACCAATACGTGAATATAACCTATGAGCGTGATGCGCCCGCTCCCAGCGGGCTTCCCCCGCTCTTTTCAATGAGCTTCACAGAGGGATAGGCGCGTTTCTAATTTTAAAATGTAGAAAAAAAGCAGGGCCTTATGTGCAAATTTAATTGGAATGTTCATGTACATATTGAGGTCAGAGGACCTCTTTAAACACAACATTGAAAGTAATTACACTATCCTCTGTTAAACGCACATGATGCTTGTGCGTTTAACAGAGGATAGTGTAATTACTTTCATGATGCATGATTTGAACTAACGAATGACCTTGCTGCTATCCAAGCTTGGTGCGATGCTTGGCAGTTGGAATTAAATTTAGAAAAATGCGTCGTAATGAATTTCTGGAAGAAGAATAACTCCCTACAGCGTAACTATATCATTCGGCGCACCCAGTTAAAGGCTGTTGAATCCGTGAAATATCTAGGCGTTAGACTCAATAATGATCTATCGTGGAATAAACATATTCGAGAAATAACCGGTCAAGCTAATCGTAAAATGGGTTTTGTTAAAAGAATATTAGGAAAGTGCGACGACAAAGTGAGAGAAATTAGCTACTTTTCCCTCGTTAGACCACATTTGGAATACGCTGCCAGTGTTTGGGACCCTCATGAAAAAGGATTAATAACAGAGTTAGAACGCGTGCAAAGAAGAGCTGCCAGGTATGTGAAAG
Organism: Ischnura elegans; assembly: GCF_921293095.1. Classification (NCBI taxonomy): domain Eukaryota; kingdom Metazoa; phylum Arthropoda; class Insecta; order Odonata; family Coenagrionidae; genus Ischnura; species Ischnura elegans. The sequence goes on from NC_060247.1 coordinate 120,774,788, forward strand.
GTCGTTACGATAGTCTTGTTAGTGTAACTGACCTCTTAGATAAACTCGGATGGGAATCTCTGTCGGACCGTAGATTGAAAAATAGACTAAACCTTTTAGATAAATTCAAGAGCAGTGTCTTTTCTGACGAAGTTAACCATATCTTGCGGACGCCAACGTACTACGGAAAATCAGATCATATAAATAAAATAAGAGAGATAGATTGTAGAACAGACAGATTCCGAATGTCATTTTTCCACGATCAATAAGAGATTATAACGGCAGCAATAGAACTCGTAAATAGATTGCATGACTTGTAGTGTAGCCTACTAACCTATGTAAAACTTAATGCCTGTTTCTGAATTTCTATTCTATATTCTATTTCTAACAGCATATAGTAGTATAGTTTGTTATTATACGGGACGTTTTTTGGACGGTATGGTGTGCATGTGGGAGTCCAAATGCATGCTGCATGCTGGTGATTGATCACCCCCTGCCAAACACTCTAGAGGTGGCTCGCAGGGTATTATGTAGATGTAGATGTAGATGACTCATACTTACGTATCAACAGGAGACTTGAATGTGGAATCGGCCGCATTTTGATAAAAGTTATTTAAAGAATGCGAGATATTGTGGCAAATGAACAAATGTATCAGTTTGTGCGCCGTTAACGTCAGGAATATTTACCGGTTTTTGTTTTGTTTTGTTTTTTTTATTATTTGAAAACCAATTTTAGGAAACAATAGCATTATTTAGGATGTATGATGTGCCGTCCCATGTTCTCTGATAAATTCTGTGCATTTTGGTATCTCATTTGTAGAGTTTGGTTGCATATAAGTTGAGAAAAAGGTATCTATAAAGTAGAAATAATATAGAAGATGGTGGCAGCATCATCATTGACGGACTTTGCATGTGTCCTGTTCTTACCTTCATCTTCCCCTTCCGCGTCCCTTTTCGCTTATTCCAACCATGCAAAGTATTCCCGCCTTAATGTCAGCGGATTGCGGCTTCCCCAGCGGTGTTTCCCTGCCAAGGCTCCACACAATCCTCATCACCGTACCTTCATCATAGAAAGAAGAAGAATGTACAAAAGTGAAACGTTTGGACCAGAGCCACTTTGGAAATTGATTTTAGTTTCATTCGTCTCGATTAAAGATATTAATTACTTGCGAATCCTATCGCGATGTGGTGAACATTCATTGGAGAAAAGTTTTGGGGATATGCATCGCGAGTGTCACCTTTATTGATAACAGTTTCATTGGTATTGGATCTGGCTTCTTCAGGTTGAAGAGAACACATGTAGTGGGCCCAATCACTATGTTGACTATGACAACAAAAGAGTAATAGCCAAGGAGAAGAGATACTATTCATGCATGTCTTGGGATGCGATAGAGGTTGTGAAACACGAAAACTTTCAACGAGGGAGCCCGATACCAGCAATCCAACTCATAAGAAAGAGTTGGAAGAGAACAAACCAACTCGGGAAAAAAAAGAAATAAGAAAACCCCAGACGGACCAATGAGAATACTCCGGTCTCCAATATGGACCAATGAGAAGACGCCTGGCTCCGAAGAATGTGCATAAAAGACAGCCGTTTCTATGGTCCTTTGTTATTCTTGTTTTTTTTTAATGTATGCAAAGTTTGAAACAATGAAAGGAAATGGAAAAATCAATCAAGCCTAAAACACCATACCTAATCATTTTACCGTAAAAACCTCAAAAATAAAAACAAGACGCCTTTTAAGAAATCAGGAAGTATTAAGGAGAGAAATTAGGTAAAAACATTTCCAGGGGTTAGACTACTTTTATACCACATCGGGCAGCCCATAGGTGGTGAGAGATACTCAAGACACACGCATTCCAAGTGTTCACGCACTGCAAATAAAGCAATGTTCTATGTAGCTCACCTCCTGCAGGTTCACAAAATTGTTTCCTTAAAAAAATGCAAAAGTTCGAATACAAGAAAATTTGATTGCCAAATATCTTTAAGACCGTACTGCAAAAGTATCGCATTGAGTTGTGAAATTTTAGAGGAAAATAAATATAATTCTTATGCTAAAGGTGAGGGGAGAACTCGTCCCAGGCTAAGTCATAGGCATGTGGTAGTAATATTTTCAGGAAATGAGCTTGAATTTTCTTTTTACGGTCGTTTAATGCGTTAAGGTTTTTATTTTCCTGTTTTATGAATCATGCGATACGCTGAGGATTCTATGGCTGCAATTACGAAGCTACATGCATAAATTAATTGAACAGGTTGTGATCTCTGAGAATGAATGGATTTTATTCATTATATAATTCTCCCAATCGCATTTCCCTTCGAGTAATTGGATAGGAATGCTTTTATTGCAACAGTGGTTTTATATTCGAGCAAACTTCAAATTCAAATATTACTCTACGTTACTCGTTCGGTGGCAATCAATAAATCAACTCGAAAGACTGAATAATTAATTATATCTAAAACTAGTGTTTAGATTGGTTGAATCATCCATAAGATTTTTTGACAATCATAAAATCGGGTTAGGAGTCACACTATTGTAAACCATTTCTTTTCTTTATTACAAACAGTTTCTTTTCAATATCTCTTCAAATATTTCTTCTCATACCAAACTGCTATTTTTTCTAACAATAGTCTTTTTTATGTTGAATTCACTCAGGCGATAATCAAGGTATTTTGATTTTTTTCTCTTTTACATTTTTTGTCATTGTTAGTATTTATTCACAAACCTAATGTATGAAGGAGGTTTAGACATAAAGTAGACTCATTAAAGATATATTTGCTGAGACAGTGTGTATGTAGTAGTGATACTTGGGTCGTAGTCCCAAACGTCTGTGAGAAGTGTGTCATTCCCAGTGCTTTTCAGCCTGGATTTGAAATTATTTACTCGATGGGAAATGAAGTCATTTATGGTTGAGAGCTTGCGGGCGTTCCTGACATCTGATTAGTCGGTTTATTTACTGAAACGGAGCAGTGAACGGAAAGAATTATTTCGGAATTATTCAAGTTTTTTTTTGCAGATAGTGGTGAAGTTGAGAGTCACTGACCCACTGCCTTATATAGCGTGACTCACCACTCCCCACCACGGTCATATGATCCGGTCAACATTCTCTCGCTCCAAAATAATAGAGCCGCTCCATTGCCCTTGATAGATTCATTTCCGTTATTTTAAACGACATCCTACGGGAGATTTATCACCCAATGGAGTGTTTTTTGTTTTAATTAGTCTCGAGTATCAGGTCTCAAAAACATTCTCGCTAAATGCCAAATGACTTCGGTACGTTGGAGGGTGAAAATACATCTACACAATACCCTACGAGCCACCTCTAGGGTGTTTGGCAGGGGGTGACTAATCACCAAAATGCAGCATACAAGAGGACTGCCACATGCACACCGCACGGTCATATAAATATTACGTATGCCAGCAAAATATACGTGCATATTCATTTTTTTAAAACTTGTCAATGGTTAGTAATTCCTAAAGAAAATACATGCAGGGTTAGAACTATGAAAAAAATGCAATGAGTGATCCTAGCGACCATCGCCAATAATCTTATCAACTGAGACAACGTTGCTATCCTTAATAGTACGAGGGAAGAATGACATGTTAAATCTCTTTGTTTTGCAGTCTATTTATTTTATTTTATTCTCATGATCACGTCTACTACAGTGCGATGGTAAACGAAGGCAAATAAATAAATGGCACTTCGTCAAGGTATTTGTGATATGGGGGATATTTATGCTTTGTTTATTTTCGTGAAGCGGTGAGGTCGCTAATAGCTCGATATTGTCATCGAATCTCTCAAGGAGAACTTAAGTGAAGGACGGTGGAGACATCTGAGTGGAACGGAGCGGAAAAAGTAACGGGGAGCGGAGATTAAAAAGAACCCTCTCCCCCCCCCCCCTCCCCCGCCTCGACATGCTCCCCCGCGTGGAAAGAGCCTTCCCCCTCTCTCAAATCTCTCCACCTGATGAAAAATCTTTTTCTTTTCGCTCTCGGCCCATTCCGTGATCCATTGCACTACATTTCAAATCCACGCAAATATATGATCATAGTTCCACCATCTGTGCACACCGAGTATTATTATTGTAGCTCAACTCCAAAGTTCCAAAATTAATTCTCGGTCACTGCATGTCATCTTTGGAACACGGAACCCAAAAACATAAAATAATTGCTCTTCTGTTGCTAGTTTTAATATCAAATATTATAATATGTTACTTTCTGGCCACTAAGGGCTGGTTTTTTAATGTCTAGTTAGCGTTAGCTGGAACAAGATGCTGCCAGACATGAAAAAACCGGCCCTAAATGTTGCTATTATTTTTATTGTAGTAGTTTTGTTAGCATATTTAATAATAGTCTTTTAGAGCAGTTCCTCTATTGTTGAATTTTAAAAAGTGGGCAGATGAATTTTATTAAATAATTTCCTAATTCCCATGCATTGGTCTGACTAAGCTCTTCATTCTGCTCTCCTATTTGTAAGCCCTCACAAAGTGACGTATTTCCTCTCTTTTACATCGTTCATCCACATCACGAGGTAGTAGGTACTGTGCAAACCACCACCTGAGTGTGTGGCACGGAATGATGCGTACAGGATGGGCACGCGACAGGCATGCAATACTCATCCTAGCCTTAAACAGCCACGCGCTCGCTTGCGACACACAGACGAAGCAGACAAGTTTTATTTTTTAATTTTTGAATTGAGGCGAATCTCGATGGCTTCCTTTATTATGCGGTCTCAGTAGCGTTGTGAGCGGCAAGGAATTTTTTCATCCCTCCATCGAATGGCATGATCTTCCTTGATACTGTGTTCCGACACAGCCGACTTCCCTCGTTGCGCTAATCTGAAATGCCTTCGGTTTGAGTGGATGGGGATAAGAGGGAATAGTTTCGACCCATTTCGTTCGACATACACGTGGAGAGGTTGAAACATTGAGAATAAAAATTGAATGGCTAGTTTGCGTTCACCGTTCTCCTATTTGTGGGGAAAATATGAGTGCCCCATGCATCTAATGCCAGTAGGCCTGTACTTCGAATGCCGAACCTGTACTTCGTTCAGCTATACTTCGTGCTCGGTATGTAGGTCCAAACTAAACTATTCGAAGGTTAAGCACGTGGTCACCTCGATGCGAAACATTATCTGCGTTTCGTTTCGTCCCAGATTTTTAGTTTAGTATCTGATTATAACTAAGGAATTGCCACCGAAGGACGCCACAACCGTGGAGGCACTGGAGGTGTATATATATCCACGACTAATGGAATCATTCCGATAACAGCATCATAACTGTGCAAAATTAGTTGCATCAATGCGTAAACGCCTGCAAAGAGTTGCAGAGAGAGCGGATGGCTCTAATTAATGTTACTTAGCTAAAATAATTGTATAGTTTTACTTGTTTTTTATATTTACTTATAGTTTTACTTATTAATTTGCTACTTTTTTCTTCATTTGCGTTTGCTTCCGTTGAGGCATCTACATATTTATAAGGTCCTACGATGTTTTTATGCTAGAAGTGGCAACTCTAAAATATTTCAGTCCCTGACTTCTCCCTTTACCTTGCGTAAAATAAGTGTGCCCTTACCACAACCAAATTTGACTTTGTACGTAAGATATTTTTTGTACGTAGGACCAAAGATTTTTAATTTGTTACCCCAGTCATGCTTTATTTCTGTCTTTGAAAAGGTTTTTGCAAAATGCACATTCTTGGCTTCTCACTAAAGAAAGTGTAGAACAAATATTGCCATAAAATATTGATGTAAATGAATTATAAATGCTACTTTAGTTGTTTTTTTTCATTTACGCACTTAAGCTTTGTTGGTATAGATTATCGAGGTAACACAAAATGAGCTACACTATATGTGGAGCAAAATGTATTATTATTTTGGATGGTAGCCTCAAACAGGTTATCCTTCGCGGCTACCTAAAATTACTCAATTTTGCTATTGTCATGTAATTTGTATGTCGAGTAATAAAATTATTTATTATTATTAAGCACTCTTTATACCCCGAAATAAAACATCATCTTTGGTGCGTTTTTTTGCGCCTGGTTTCTCTCCACCCTTATTTTTCCCTACCCTTCTCTCAAGATTCAAATGGCCTCAGAGATTGGTCGCTTCCTCCAAATGCATTCATACGAACCATCGAAATCGGTCGCAAATATATTTATGAGAGATAGAAAAAGTTTTCGTTTACATTTGTTCAAAATGTTAAGCAAATTCCACCAAGTTTCGCCCGACGAAATCAGTAAAACTGGGAGACTGCAGTGATTGCCTTTTCTCGGGCTTGCCATCGGGTAAGGCACTACGTTTCCATATTTGATGGAAACGTCGGCAGACATGGGGAGCCTAACCCGGTGGCAAGCCCGAGAAGCATTCACTGCCACCGTTCGCCGCGAAAGAGTCAAATTCTTCCTAGGGGTCTGCAGTCCATCAACATCTACATTATACCCTGCGAGCCACCTTAGGGTGTTTGGCAGGTGGTGATCCATCACCAGTATTCGATTGGACTCCCACATGCACACCACACGGTCCAAAAAACTTTACGCATACTAACAAATCATGCTTCCACATTCATGCAAAGGCAAAATTTTCCAAATACTTATTAAGGGATTATGCCAATAAACCTGTAACACACAAAACATGCTGTTAGAAATAATAAGAAAATACATAAATTGCATTAAGGTATACGCAAGTTGGTAGGCTACACTACATCATCTAATCTATTGTGAGTTATAACGCTCCCGTGATAGTCTCTTATCGATCGTAGAAAAAACGACATTCTGACTCTATCTGTTTTGTAGCCTATCTCTCTAAATTTATTTATATGATCTGATCGTTGTATGTTGGTGTTCGTAAGATATGGCTAAATTCATCGGAAAATACACTGCTATTGAATTTATCTAATAGGCTTATTCTTTTTTTTTTGTCTACCATCCAAGTTTATCCATATCCATGTCCCTCTAACATTTTCGGCAGTACCGCGCTACCATCCTTTCATTTCTCGCTCCCTTCTCTCGTCCATCGACCTCCATACACTAGCACTCCCCCAGATACGCGACCCTCCCTCCCCTCATTGACTACCCTGACGACATGCGGGAGAGATCATTCCCCCGGTACTATTCAACCATTTTCAACCCTCTTCCTCTGCCCCCGTGACTCACCTTCCAATTCACGGCCCACTCACAATCCCCTCCATACAGGGAAGTCCCTTACTCGCCCGCCACGCTGTCTGCCGAGAATCCACGCTGTCTCCTGCATTCATTACATGTAGTTTTGTATTTTTGTCAGCGATGTCGTCCAGCAATTTCTGAAACAAAAATACCATATTCTATTTCAATGGAATGATCTTAATTTAAGTATTCCGAGACTAGCCACGGTGATAACTTTTACGGAGTCACCCGCAAAGTGTCCCCACCTTGTCAACCGCAAAGTGTCACCAACTTTTACCAATGTCACCTCCTTGTCCGGTGTAGTCCACAAATTTCCACAGGGGAGAATGACGCATCGGTAGCTTAACTGGCTAAAGCACTCAATAAAGTAAAGGGAAAAAATTATCTCGATGAAAGCCTCTGATTGGCTGATTTCGTTGTTTTATTGTTTGATTTGATAAGGTTTGTAAATTCTGAACAATATTTTAACTAACCTTAAATTTAGGTCTCGCGAAGAATAACAAGTAGCATCATTTGAATAGAATCCGTTATTGATGATTTAAGGTCTCCTGCTTTCCATGTTTGCCTTAGCTCTAGGTTGCGGTGCACATTTGCCAATCCCTCTGTTTACAACTACACACTTTAGCTGTGGCAGTAAGGGTCCTTTTATTTTTTAGAGAAACTATTGAAGTTCTGTTACACATTAAACCAACATGCACATTCATGTTTGTGCGTGACTTCATGAATGCAGTGGTAAATTTTAATTATTAGTGAGAAATTAGTGAGAAATTAGCTACTTTTCCCTCGTTAGACCACATTTGGAATACGCTGCCAGTGTTTGGGACCCTCATGAAAAAGGCTTAATAACAGAGTTAGAACGCGTGCAAAGAAGAGCTGCCAGGTATGTGAAAGATCGTTACGATAGTCTTGTTAGTGTAACTGACCTCTTAGATAAACTCGGATGGGAATCTCTGTCGGACCGTAGATTGAAAAATAGACTAAACCTTTTAGATAAATTCAAGAGCAGTGTCTTTTCTGACGAAGTTAACCATATCTTGCGGACGCCAACGTACTACGGAAGATCAGATCATATAAATAAAATAAGAGAGATAGATTGCAGAACAGACAGATTCCGAATGTCATTTTTTCCACGATCAATAAGAGATTATAACGGCAGCAATAGAACTCGTAAATAGATTGCATGACTTGTAGTGTAGCCTACTAACCTATGTAAAACTTAAAGCATGTTTCTGAATTTCTATTCTATATTCTATTTCTAACAGCATATAGTAGTATAGTTTGTTATTATACGGGACGTTTTTTGGACGGTGTGGTGTGCATGTGGGAGTCCAAATGCATGCTGGTGATTGATCACCCCCTGCCAAACACCCTAGAGGTGGCTCGCAGGGTATCATGTAGATGTAGATGTAGATGTAAACAAAAATTGGTGTGCGAATCCTTTGATGGATTCTGCTCTGGTTTACACCGGCTTGCAAACTCCGTGGTAGCCTACGCTTCGTTATATTACTTATGTTACGTCCTCGGGCCTGAGAATGATCTCAAAGGCTCATATTTTGTCATCCGTGAGGACGCAACGTAATTAATCTTTCCATGCGCCGCAACAATGGAGTTTTTAAACCGATATAAAACCCATGAAGGATTTATCAGTACCATTCTTTAATTCCGTATCAGTTTTCTTTTCCGATTCTCCACCAACTTCCGCTCTGAAATTTTCCATGGTGATTCCTCTGGATGCTCGACAACCGAAATGCCACACTGCTCGCAAGGGATGCTTCCCCCTTCACCCCTTGCGTGCGTTCACCCCCATTTTAAAGCATAAATCTCTCGCCCTCCGGCAGGCAATGACCCCCTCTAGAGCATCCGTTCCGGTTTGCAATGCAACTGCCCCTTAAAATCCTCTGCGTCCGGCATCAAAAGGACACACCCCTTGCTTGCCCGCACTTCGAGAGCAATTTTCTCGCCCACATTAAATCCATAGCATATTCTTATCCACCCCTCAGCCTGCACCTCCCTCGACTCTACCACGACTCCACACGGTTGCCCTTCCTCTAGGGTTTATTTCTGAAAATTTAGTGGTCAGGATAATCGCGGAGTCCTCTCACGGGATATTTAGTAACTTTAAAGTTTCAGGCACACATTTTTGGGACATCATCGTCATCGTCAGACGGCAACCCTATGGTAAGTTTGACGCAGCTCTCCTCTCCACCCTCCTATCTGCTAGCCTTTCCATACTGACGTTTCCAATCTGTCTTCCCTATCCCTAATAATTTACCCTGCGACGCTCAATATGGACCATCCCTCGCCTTTTTTTCTCATCCACTTGTCGTTTTGCGATTGTCTTCAGGTGGCCCTCATTCCTCAATCATGTGGCCAACTAAGTTGTCCCGTCTTCTCCTTAAGGTTTTAAAACGCTTTTATTTTCTCCTACACTTCATTGCACTTCCTCATTCTTTACAATACCGATTCATTTTATTTTCATTGTTCTTCTATAGTATCACATTTCGAATGCTTCGACTCTGCTGCTTTCAACGTCAATGTCTCGCTCCGATAGAGATACATTATCATCTGATGAGATGTTTCCTTGCTTCAATCCTAAGCAAATTGGTCGTTCACTCAGAACCAAGTTAAGCCAGGTAGGCGAAGAGAAAAAAAATGGACAATTATTCATTTCTTGTTTTCAAACTGTCACCCCCTAGGAAGACTGAAAAAAAATTATCGCGTAGTAGCCTGACTGGGTCCAATCCAAACATTTTTTCCACAATATTATTAGTTTATGATGAATTTGGGCTGAGTTAAGTGATGGTTTCCATATTATTTACTTCCTCAACATATTTCTTCACCACTTTATTATTATTTAGTTATATTGTTGGAAGACATTACTGCAGCGAAGCATAATATTATTCCCTCTACCAGAAATGTCACTCCACTTTTACCATTTTTATGTATGTTCATTAGCACAATTACATTAACACAAATTACAAAACGGATTATTTGTCAATGACTAATAAGTCATAGAACAAATTGAATGAAACAAAAGTATGATACATTTACAAATGTTATTAAAAACTGTTATTTTACTACAAGCACTGATTGCATAAAATTTCTGAATGCTCTTGGCATATTTTTTGTGCACATCGTGAAGAGGATGCTCATGCATTTCTATATATTTTGTAATTTCACTTACAACAATTATTTTCCTAGGTTGCTGAGGTTATCAAGGACTGTGTCACATTTTCTTTTTCACGATGTAAATTCTTCCTATATTTGGTTTTCTTTTGGATTTCATAAGATTCATGAGATACTACTTTGTTCGGAAACCCTGTAGGCTGTATGGCATTTATAGACGTGAGCTCGGGTGGAATCCGTCGTTTATTTTACCTCATGATCTCTACAATCGCTAAACCTTTGAATAGTAGGCGGTCTACTTTCACATTTTATGTTTCTGGCTGATTAGTCCCTCAACCATGCCTGTAATAATCTTTTCCCTTGATTGACCTCTTGACTTATATTAGAGTCTCTACCTGTGTATACTTGGATATTCCACTTGTATGAATCACTACTACCACTTGCAGCCAAAATTTTAATTTTATTTAAAATTTTAATTCCATACTTTCCTGGTTTTGATGAAACAAACTCTCTAAAGGTGCAGCGCCTATGGAACGTCAACTGTCATGCAGAACCTTGGCACGTGTGCATATTTCAAGTATTCATTTCACCCATCAAATATCTCTCTAATAGTCTGCAACTTAGTCTGCCTCTGCTTTTCTGTCGCATTATCAAATCGAATAACCCGCAGTATTATTTTGACTCTATAATACTGTTGAATATTGGTCGCCAGTTTAGTTTACTCCAAAGTTGTGAAACATTTTCGTTTTTGACTTGTAAAAAAGATAAATACTAGCAGTCCCACAATCTTATTTATTTCAGAGTAATTTTCTTCATTCTACAGAGCTTGAAAAACTGAGTGTCTTTGGTGGTCCATTTTCTAACAACATCAAAGATGTTTGGACGCAAAATTAGCAAAAGTAGGAGACAGAATAAAAATTCCGCACGGCACACAGGATGTGACGCAAAATATTACGCCTTCGCATTCTACCCATTTCAGTGGCATGAGGTTTTGTTTATCACACCTCTTTCAGATTGCGTGAAATAAAAATTTTCTCCAGATAGGAATTCCCCATTTTCGTAATTCTATCATCTTCTCAGCAAGATGAAGAAAAATCGCCCAAGGGTCAGTTCTTCTCTATCCTCATTCAACATTTTAGGTTTCATGTCCACCGGAGTCACTACTACCCTCCTCCTGTCAGCGCTGTATGTTTAGGTGCTGAACACGTCCTTCTGCAATTTTTAGATGAACGCACTCCAAATTTGTGTCACTATTACCAAGCCTGTGGATAAAGTGATGATGAAATTTAACAATTTTTCATTCCAAACTTTATTTAGGTATAAATGGAATAATGGAACATTGTTCGTGTTAGTCCTTTGTTGTGAATTGAGGTAAAAATTAGCCAAGCACTGTCTCATATTATGTTTCTGATATCATAAAGCAATTCTAAGAGCTCAATTATTTTACTAGAAAAGCTAACTTTTAGAATTATTATAAACAATGCTTTTTTTATTATTGCCTCAAAAATATCTTGATAGTTATTTTGACTGTAATATCCAAAAGGCGACGCCGATTTCTTAGCTCCTCAGCTACACAGTATACCAATAGTCACTCTATGAATTCAGTCACATCAATACCACACTACACAAAATTTGGTACCACTAAGCATCCTGTAAAGATAGGAATAATAAAATTGCTGTATATAATGGTAGATGAAAATCAATGCACCACTTCATCTAACTAATCCATCGGAAGAGTAAACGATTTGGTAAATGTGGTAAATACTAAAGTAGTACATTAGAATGAACGAGTATATTCTTTTATATGACCCATAAAGGTTTTTCTTACCATGTACGGTATCAAAATGTAATTATGGAATTCAAATTCTTCAATGTCTTCAGTCAGCTAGTTGGAATAAAAGCAAATGTCGGCAGGCAGCAAGACCACTCCTGCTTGCGAGCGTAACTTCTGACTGACCACAACCAAAGCACCTCAGACGCTAGATGGGCGGTCTCACATATTAAATTGACAGATTATGGGACTGAATGTAGATAATTCACACTGTCTATGCGTCAAACCAGAGTAATTTGCAAAAACTACCCATTACGAAACGATGTGGATACATGTTTCTGACCGTATCACTCTAAATGTGACATTGTAAGAGCATATGCAAGGCTTCACACAAATCCATAAAAATTGCCCACTAATTGGTTATTAGTTTCGCCTACGACTTTGTTTATAACTACATAAGCATTGAATCTCCAAAAACTACAAAGTAAATAAGAAAATTGCTTATAAGTTGAAATGAATAACCCATAGCATTGAAAATAGTCGACTGGGTCCAATGGACCCAGTCCGTCCACTATGTAACTTTGTAGTATACTATATATTGTAATGAGCCCATTTTCGTTATTTCTTGCTACGTTTTAGAGGACATACATTTAGGAAAAGTCACGGCGTCAAAATCAGATTCGTGCATTTTTGACATATTTATAAACTTTCAAAACTACCAACTGGGTCCATTGGACCCAGTCCGTCGTTCTAGGGTTAAAAACGTATTGGTCAACGAGACCATTGCAATTACCTTAATTTGCTAACAAAATAGCTTCGTTACTCAAATTTATTTAAGAGACATTTGGGACAAAAAGAGGCGTACATTAATTACGTTATATATATAACCTATAATAGAACTTATGAGAGGATAATTTAGTGAAAGTGTGACCAAGGAAAATGCTATCAAAGAGACTCATGCGTAACGCGGCGCCTTTTAGTGCGGGAACGTGGATACCGATGGAGGACCACAGGATATCTACATCTACATCTACATAATACCCTGCGAGCCGCCTCTAGGGTGTTTGGCAGGGGGTGATCAATCACCAGCATGCAGCATGCATTTGGACTCCCACATGCACACCACACCGTACAAAAAACGTCCCGTATAATAACAAACTATACTACTATATGCTGTTAGAAATAGAATATAGAATAGAAATTCAGAAACATGCATTAAGTTTTACATAGGTTAGTAGGCTACACTACAAGTCATGCAATCTATTTACGAGTTCTATTGCTGCCGTTATAATCTCTTATTGATCGTGGAAAAAATGACATTCGGAATCTGTCTTTTCTGCAATCTATCTCTCTTATTTTATTTATATGATCTGATCTTCCGTAGTACGTTGGCGTCCGCAAGATATGGTTAACTTCGTCAGAAAAGACACTGCTCTTGAATTTATCTAAAAGGTTTAGTCTATTTTTCAATCTACGGTCCGACAGAGATTCCCATCCGAGTTTATCTAAGAGGTCAGTTACACTAACAAGACTATCGTAACGGATAGGAGAATATAACCTGGCATTTAAATTATGTTAATGTATTCAGTTTGGAAGGAGACGGTGTTGGTTTAAAGCTAATAAACCACCCCCTGTAATAATCCATTTGACTGCAGTGCTGAAAATCTTCCGATTCAATCTCAAATGGAAAGTATTGATCTCCAGGCAGATGAAAGACTGAAAGATAAGTATAGAAAAGGAAATCTGATGGAGTTTTATTAATTCCTGCAGCCAGATCAGTATCAAAATATGATAAAATATTCTTGTAGTTTTGCGTCCATGTTTGGTACAACATACTTGTGTGAACAAAAAATTTCCAAATGAAACATTTGAATTGAAACTATCGAGAAAATGTGCCTGGTGATCACCTGAAATCAATTGTTACAGTTGGCGAATCTAATATGGAACCTCATTTTAATGAAATTTGAAGTCAAAACGACAGTATCATTCGCCACACTAATTTGGTTGCATAAAACTAAATGAGGGAATAGACCTGATTTTTTCCAACAAAATGTTTAATTTTTCTATTTTTTATGTTATTATGTTTACTCTAATTTATGAGTATAAACATAAAATTACTGCCATTGATTCGCTTTGTTTTATTTTTTATTCCTTCTGCCCGCATAAATATGGGAAATAAATAATTTGACTCTTGCACTGAAAAGTTTGGAGACCCCTCGTTAAAGCCATGAGACACTCGGTTATCACATTGGGAACATAACTTATGGACAAATTAAAGGAAACTTCCGGTGCTAAGATCCAAGGCATCAGCGGGTAAAATCTAGAAGGATTCGGGAAATCAGAATCACAGGGAAGTAATATAACTGGCTTACCATAGTGAGAAATTGAGGGCTGCAGTTTTTCAATAAAAATATTTTCAAACCATGCATGAGTGTATGCAAAATGTATTTCTCTCCAACGGTTTAGTATCACATTGAACGCAAGAAAAATGTTTATTTCTCCCGTCTTAAAATTAGAAACTACATTTCTCTTCATTTTACTTTGGTCTGCGTATTCCTCCTTTCGCGTGCCCCGGAATGCCATTCAGCCTCAAGAATGTTCGCGCGAATAGGAGAAGCGTTGGAAAAAACTCCTTTTCATCATCCCCTTTCTTTCCCTCGCACTTTTCTCCAAAGGTAATGGAGAAATAAACCGATTTCCCAGACTCATCGCCTCCGCATTGGACGCAAAAGTCAACCACCGAGAGAGGTCTCCAATGGTAACCTCTTTTTCTCTCTTGAAGCTCGGAGACGCCGCGAAATGAAAGACTAGGCATGGGAGACGCAAGCGGTGATTCTTTTTTCATAAACACATAACAACAACAAGCTCCGTGGGGTTTTACTACGAACAAAGTCCTCGAAAGCTCACGAGTATCCGAGGAGAGAAGGCATGGGATTGGAGATTCAAGAACGGTGGTGTATGGAAAGGAAAAAAAAGAACTCGTAGCGACGGAGACAGTCTTTTGTTTCAGAGTTATTGCTCTTCGTCCTCGGCGATCTCGCCGTCGAGTCGCGGGTCTCGTTGAGAAAGAGAGAGTTGGATAGATTGGCATCGTTGAATGGATACCCTCAGACTCCCGTTAATACCCCATTTTACCTCTTCTCCTCCTGTCTACCGCAATTCTGAAATCGACCTAGTGGCGGCGTTGCGGCAGCGGAGGTTGTAAAAAGAGTGTAGGCAAGTAGACATATATATACCCTCTCTTCAGGGTTCCTCAAAATGATGTTTATCCACTCGAGGTATTTCATTGGAAAAAAAGATAAATAGAGGTACTGCTCGTGAGACGGATAATGAAACTAGAATATTGATTGCACCTCAAGAGAGTTAGGTTTGCTGAAAGAGGGAAAGAAAAGGAGGGAACGTGTGCGGAGACGTGGTGAAGGATCGCGAACATATAGCTCGCAAGTATGCACGATTTGGATTGAGAGATTCACTTGAGAGTCCTGTGTGGATCGTCTGGGAGGAAATTTACTTTGCATTATTACTTCCAGGTTGTCAACCGAAGATTTCTAGAAGAATAACATTCATACTGGCGCTCTCGAGGAGAGGAAATGGCATGATATTTTTTGCAGTCATTTCATTCTAACTTCGATTCTAAGCTGGGAATCATTGTCTTCCCGTAGCACGTTTTCTATTCTAGGACTGGATGAAGTTAAGATGAATAGCGGCGTGTTCTATGGCTTAATGAAGTCGAGATGAATAACCAGGCACAGGAGATCATTTTTCTCGAGTTTTCATCTTGCTCCCACAATTTATACTCGAAAGTTAGTTGGCAGAGATTATATATCTGTTACAATCTCATGCCTGGTTTTCCAATTGTCCATAAGCAGCAAATTGATTTCTTGAGCACGCTACCTTCTAATATAATTACGACCCAGAAGCCAATTTATACCGCACCTTCAAATTCTGTCTCTGATACATGTAGTCTCATGTGCTCTGAAGTAAAATTATGTAGTACTCAGTGTTTATTTGCTTCAGCTTCTTCATCCAGATTTTTCTTATTGTCTATCCATCCCCACGTTTTGAAATTGAATTGAGTTGACTATTCAAGCATTGGAGATCATTTCTTTCGAGCCATAATATTGTGATTTTCCTATAAAATGTGATTTGCCGCTGCTTTCCATCCGTTCCATTCCGTATCTGGTTTTTCTATCGCCCATTTGCAGCCTATCTGATTCCAGAGGTGCCAACTTACAAAAAATATTGGAGGGGCCGAAACCGGGGACCTTGCCCCGGTAAATTTTATAAATAGTCAATTTTAAGTTTTTTAAGCATTTTAGAAGAGTCATATGATCAACATTAGAACCCTGATCACTTGAATCACGATATCTGGACACTCCGGGGAAAATTGACAAGTCTGACACATTTTTTCCTCACATCTGTAACGAATTTTTGGGGGGGGTTCGGGCTACCTCAGGCCCCATGGAGTCGGCGCCGCTGTCTGATTCTTGAAAAGGGTGTCTTTTTTTATATTTCAGATGTAGTAGCCACTTTATTCTACACCTTCAAGTTCTGATGCTGAAGGACTCAGTAAATGTACTTCGGAGTAAAATCATATGTTTCTCAGTGGTGGCTTCTTTTAGGGCCAGGTTTGTCTACTTTCTATCTATGCCCACCTGACTCCCATCTATGTTACCTAGAATTCATTGCTTCATGCACTGAAGTGAGAAAAGTATCGATCAAAACTATTGGATATGGATCCAGATGGGTAAAAAATGTTAAAAGGATGAATATCTCCCACTCAACTGGTCTTTTTTTTGCTGAGAAATGCTTGCGTAAAATTTTTGCTACCATCTTGAAATTTTCAGGATAAGTAGAATGGACCCTGAGATGAATTCCTTTCGGGTTTTCGACCGGGTAATTTCTTCCGCTGCCGACCTTTTAACCCTTTCTAGCTCATAGCGGTTTCTGGGAGAAATCAAATTTCAAGATTTTTCATTTTGAAAACTTGAAAATTTTACACTCAATGATAATTATCCTGGCAGCTAAATATTCCGTGTTTAAAATTTACTCTACAAAATAATATTTAGTTTAGATATCTCCTAAATAGAGCTGAAAGTTTAAGCATTTTTGATGTTGCTTAGAAGCAACATTGGGTTATAATGGGTTAATGGCTAACTCTGCCATCACCTTCGTTGTCATGACGATGATGATCAGCGACTTACCCAGGATGACGATGGATTTGTCGGTTCAACGACAATACGTAAACGGCTCGAAGTCTTTCAGAAACAGCTGTTTTAATGCATTTTAATGATTTAAACATTAACTTTTATAAACAATTATATATCATATAAGTAATTTCCATATATTAAGTAAAAATAACAGCATATTTGGCTTTAGCGGATCAAAATCATCGTAAACAAAAATTTAAAATAAGAATAAAGTTAAAACACTATCGAAAACGTGTCAGAGGGTGGAAAACATTCTGATATTCGCAAGTTTAATCCGATGTTGCAAAATTGATAGTTTGAGTGCTAATATTTCTCATGCCCTCCATGAGTTGATTTCATCAATTACGGTTACGGAACGTCTTCATACAAACTGTCGCGTTTACGAAATAGTCAGTTACGCATTGTCTGTTTATTAATTGTGGTGGTTACAAACTCTCCGTTTACATATTGACGTGATACCGGTGGAATAAGCCATCAATATGTCTTCAGATATGACCCGGTTGAAAACCCGAGTAATGCATGTAATTAGTTGGCCAGAAAAGAATCAAATCATAGTTCAGAATATATCCCGTCCAAAATTTCCCTGCATCCTAAACAGCAATTAATTACACCTGAGAAAATAACTAAAAGGAGAAAGATAAAATTTATCGAACTTGAGATACAGGCAGATACTTATAATTTTCCGAAAATAGTCAGGGTGGAGAGAAATTATGCCACGAAATTTTAGCCCTGGATAGCTGATGCCAATATGAACCGATATTAAAAAAGATCCTCTGGTCGAAAATTCATTAATTTCAAACTACAGAAACTTTTAGCAAAGCGCTTCGATTGGTCGCTAGTTTGGCCCCGTTACCGGATGCTTTGGACAACTAATGACATAGTATGCTTCGACTACGGGAGATCGCAATGTATCCAAGGCAACCGGCAACAGGGCAAACTCGCGGCCAATCGTAGCGCTTGGCTCAAAGTTAATGTAATTTAAACATGGAAAACATTATTTGTTATTTTGTTTCCCACAAGTATCAGATATCCATAGTTGAAATATTGTGGCAAAATTTTTCTCCAACTCATATGTGAACTCAAACAAGCACCATTTAATTTGTGCTGGTTTGTGAACAAAGACAGAATGCGTCTTATTTTTACAATACAGCGCAATATAATACCAGGAAAATTCCTAGATGATAGCATAAGTAAAGTGAGTAATCCGTCACCTAAAACGACCGATCTTGAACAATTTAATACGCCCTATTAATGGAAACGCGTGTCAATCATACACATGCGTATTTCAAAGCGCTGCATGAAGCAAGTGAGCTTGTACGCAGTCACGCACACGGGTGCAAATTGATATATGTAAATACCAAGGATGAAGTTTGTCATAAAAAATATATTTGGCTTGGCCGGGATTTGGACCCGGATTTCGCGACAGAGAGCACCTGTGACGTCAACGCCTTGTTCTGTAAAACCCATAAATACTCCGCACAGAGAATTCTCTACTCCCATGGTTCCATTGATTCCCACCGGTCGCAATAAATATTCGGCGCTCAAGTCGCTATGATACAAGTCAACATACGTAAAAACCCGCAAGAGATAGCCTACACGTTGAATGTAATCGTTTATTGCTCAAACTCAAGCTGTATTTATTAATATTAGGCTCTATTACATACCTAATACTTGAAAAAAAATAACTATACATGTAGAAGTGAAAAGTAATCCCTTCAAAACAACCTATTATCACTTGTAAATGTGGTGTAATGGTTACGGTGCTGGAACAAGATTCTGAAGTTCCATGTTAAATTCCCAACTGTGGTTTTTTTTTCATGATTTCCTTCTTGTTTTTCCGTTTGCAGAAACCTGATATTCAAATTAATATTCATGATTTTCACTAAAAATTTTAATTCTGTGCCAGGAATTTGGAAATGTTTGTGTACATTTGAGACGCATGATGTTTTCCCATTTTTTCAAACTGAGGCTTCCTTAGAATTATTTCATTTTCGTGTCGCAGCAGGACGAATTATTACGATATGTATGCATTTGGTCTCCATTTACGTTCGATTTTGATATCGTGGACTCATTACATTCATACCTAGTTTTGGAATTGGATATTAATTTAACTTTTAACATCCGGCGGACTTGGAAAAAACATAACCGGAAAAAACTATATACTAATATGAATAGAATTGATAATTCTCCGAATGGAAAAAGAAAAATACACCAACAAGACGATTCTCTGGAGCCTCTTGTTAGATGATTGACAGCTCGCTGATTGAAAAGATGGTCGGCGGTCCCCAACTCCAGAGGAAGAACCTATTCCCTCATTGACTCGCACTAGCATCGCGTCGTGGACATTATTGAAAATCGATTTAAATGCGACCGAATTGCCAACACAAATCAGCCTTCAGTGGAATGGCATTCCTCTATGCAGTCCCCTTGGTGCGTAGTTAATGCGAGAATAGGGTGGTTTCCTATAATTTTTTTATTGCCTAAATCGAAAGATTATTACACCTGGAGTACGTATTACACGCTTTTGTTTTCGAATGACGATATCTATTTTCGCGATTAAATGAAAAGTGAAAAATTTCAAGCGCGCGAAAACGCGACGACTAAATATGAATGCTGGGAAAACCCTGTGTGACGTCATTCCGGTTCCCGCTTCCGTCGTGTGAGGTGACCTTGGGTCGAAGCTTTGAGCGCTGATGCGACGCAGGCTGCTAGCAGGTAGCTGAGTACCCTGCTTGGAGGTGGCACTTGGCTTAAATAAGGATTATTATTACCCTATCAAACGAAGGAAACTTTCCGACCATAGACAGTTTTAATAGGTGATTATTAAGACATTTTTCTCTGAGCTCTGTGCCTCATGCATGCATTGGTAATCTCAGACGATGTAAAATTCCTATCTACTCGTATAGAAACTCGGTCCCTGTGACGTCACGTGGAATGGCATCGCATGGGTGCCAATCTGGACTTTTTCAAATGCGGTAAAATTGACCGTTGCCATTCGTCTAAACTGGGATTACTAAAACCAAATAATTTTTATATTATGAATACAATAATGGTGGGTAACGAATCGCATTCAATGCCTTTCGTTTTCTTTGATGAAGGAAACTACCCTATTGAAATTCAGGAAGGGGGAGGCGAGGGGGTAAGGGAAGTGACTGTTCTCTCTCCTATCGGTCGTAATTTTTGTTGTTCCTCTTTGGCGCGTGTGGCGCTACCTTCGGCCTCGGGAGTGATTTCCCGATTCGATTCCAACGATGACGACGATGATGATGATTCACTCGCCCGGCCCCCCCTCCCAAATCACGAGCGAACGGACGGAGATCGGCGAGCGAAACGAAAAGAAAGAGGTGCAATAATACGGAAGCGAGGCGCTTGTCATTTGTCATTTGGCAGCGCAAGAGGGGGGAGGGTAGAATGGGCGAATGTGAGTCGCGGTAAATGGGTCGCGGATATGACGCCAGTGCTTACATAAACAAAAGTGTGCCTAACGGAATTTATATAAAGAAAGTGGTGAAGCGAGGGGGGGGGGGTTAGAGGAAAAACCCTCCCCCCCAGAGCTCAGAGAAATTTTTAAGTTAAATCTATTTTAGTTAATTGGATTAATATTACTTACAGAATAGTGTGAGGATTAATAAAAGAAATCCATCAAAAGGCCGTAAAACTCACCATTTTGAACCATTTATCTTAATTTTCTACGGGCGCTAGTAAATAGGAATTTACATGAGCCATTTCTACCCAGTTACCCTTTCGCCTCGCTGGTGTCAATTCCAATAATAATCTTGTAGCTACACAATATAATTATTACATATTTATCGTGAATCCTTGGTAGCTAATGTAATGGTATTAGTTATATGAGTCATTTCAATATCTCCACAGGATTCATTCTATCACGACGCGTTTCCACGTTAAATCAACATAATCGAGTATTTGGTGCTTGCGGCGCAGATGTGGGTATTCCTCTGTATCGATGAGGGTTGTTGTGAAACGTTAATTCGAATCCACAATTCCTAGTGTGGTCTGCAATTTTTTTTTGCATGAGAGAACGGGACAGTTGTCCACGCTATCACAATCCGGTCCGTCGCGACGCGGCTTTTCGTTATTCATGCAGACCTGAGAGCGATGTTTTCCGTGGGATTGGTTGAACTGACAGTGGCGAGAGAAGAGCATATATCTATCTATGTTTGTCCCTTCGACGCCATTGAAACAAACGTTTATTTCACGAGATTGATTAAGGACGCCTCATAATTATCGGTATTAATAACAAGTAGTAAGTAATAAGTAATGTTCATAGGAGACTTTGACCATGCGAAACTTACCAATATACATTTTTTTATTGAAATGACTTAATAAAAAAATCCCACCAATGGCACCCTTCACTCTGTAAGGCGTTCTCAACCAACAGTCCAACAACGAAAAAATATGCAAAACTGGGGGTTGAGCTTCTACGGCCTCGGAACTGTAGAAAGGAAAATTCTAAGATGGCCGTATAATTTTCCCACG
The DNA here is from genome assembly GCF_921293095.1 of Ischnura elegans. NCBI lineage: Eukaryota > Metazoa > Arthropoda > Insecta > Odonata > Coenagrionidae > Ischnura > Ischnura elegans. The sequence continues at coordinate 120,796,530 of NC_060247.1, forward strand.
GCTCGTCTAACTTGCAAGTAAAAAAAAACGACAATTTTGACTTGCAAGGTGGACGAACCGTGGGGTAATAGGGTGGTTTCCTATTATTTTTTTATTGCCTAAATGGAAAGATTATTACTCCTGGAGTTCGAATTTCACGCTTATAGATTTTTAAATGACGATATCAATTTGTCGCGATAAAATGAAAAGTGAAAATTTTCAAGCTCGCGAAAACGCGACGGCTAAGTAGGAATGATGGGAAAAGCCCGTGTGACGTATTTCTGGTTCCCGCTGTCGCACTGGGAGGTGACCTTGAGGCGAGGCTTAAGCGCTGATATGACGCAGGCTGCTAGCAGGTAGTGCTTGGCTTAAATAAGGATTATTAATACCCTATCAAACGAAGAAAACTTTCCGACCTTAGGCTATTTTAATAGGTGATTATTAAGAGATGTTTCCCTGAGCTCTGTGGCTCATGCATGTATTGGTAATCTCAGACGATGTAAAACTCCTATCTACTCGTATAGAAACTAAGTGACGTCACGTGGAGTGGCATCGCATGGGCGCCAATCTGGACTTTTTCAAATGCGGTTAAAATTGACCATTGCCATTCGTCTAAACTGGGATTTCCAAAACCAAATAATTTGAATATTATTATGAATACACTAATGGTGAGTAACGAATCGCAATCAATGCCTTTCGTTTTCTGTGATGAAGGAAACTACCCTATTATACGGGCATCTGAGTATTTTGCTTTCTAAGGAACATATAATGGGTCTTCTCTATATACATGTATATGTAGGTAGAAATCGACCGTGTAAATTCAAATGAAAAAATGGCAAATTATCATCTCTGCCGGTGTTTCCTCGACTTTTTATTCACTAGAATAGCTTATGATAGTACATTGTGAGAACACTTTGAAGTACGCCGATGAACATTTATAATATTGTACGGTATGGCATTCGGAGTAGGCTACCGAGATCTGAGGTTATTCGTGCCATAAGGGAAGGGTTTGGATGGGAGGATGGAAAGAAATCCGGCGTTCGTTTAAGCCGCTCTTAACAAAAGGCGCAAAGGACAAAGGCTTGACGGAAGGAATGAGGATAGCGATTTGATCGATGGATTTTTATTCCTCATAGAATAATCCTCCAAAATAGCCAGAATAGTAATGGCTTTGCCTTGTTTCGCTGTTTATTTGGGCCCTCTACGCTTCTATAGCGTTGAGGTGTTTTTCCCCGTCCCATCCCTCCCGAACCTATCCTACCCCAGAGGCGTCGACGGGCTCCTATCGCGGCGGCGCCTCTTTCCTTTTTCCTTCCTCTCCAGCCCCTCCCCGGGTGATGGAGCGTATAAGTCTCTGACTTGGTTCCCGGCCCCGGTGCGTTGTATCCCTGAAGGGCTCCCCTTGAGCCCTCATTTTCTCTGTACTTGAGGCTCAGTTTGAAATTTGCTTATGAAGAAGGTGTGTTAGCGGTCTAACTGGTAGCATACCTGATCAGCAATCAGGAGATACAAGTTTGAATCACGGCTAGGCCAAATTACTGCATTGAAACAATGGTATACAAAGGCAGGAATAGAAGGATCAACAACTTTGCTATTTCCACATGGTAATTTATTGAGACCGACCATGGTTTCGTTACAGAGTAACATTATAAAGGCACCTTGATAATTTTACTCTGTAACGAAACCATGATCGGTCTCAATAAATTACCATGTGGAAATAGCAAAGTTGTTGATCCTTCTATTCCTGCGATTATGGATTTCCACCAAGTTACGCCCGCAACTATTAACTAATGGTATACAACATGGAAATAAGCGTTTCTGGGCCCATGACCATGTCACATTACATCTACATAATACCCCGCGAGCCACTCAGCGTTTCATTTATATCTGCCGAATATCATCGAATGTAATTCACTGGTAATGCACCAAGTCACATTTTAGTTTCATAAGATAGCCACAGAAAGAAATGTAACGTATTTTGTAGTTTACATAGTACTTTTCAAATAAAATCGATGCGTCGGAAATTTTCCACAAAAATTGAACAACCTTGGCTTGCTGCCAATTGCCCAAACTATTCCAGAGAATAAAAATAAATGTAAATTCTAATGCCAAAAAACAATAGGTTTCAATGTTCACATCAATATTTTTGAGGTACCGTGTAAAACACCACCAAGGTGTGTGGCATGGGGTGATACGACCCGATATGCAGCACTCATCCTAGCCTTAATCAGAAACGTCCTCGCTCGCTGGACACAGGACAAACGACATAGAGTCACAGCAGAAACTAGGAGAGTGTGAGGACAGGAAAATGCTTCTAAGTATATAAAAATAATAGCTAAAAATAGAAAAACGAAAAGTTAACGACGCAAGTGATTCATGCAAGACTTATAACATAAATTCATGGAGATAGTTAGTATTCACGACCATAATAAGCTATTAACTACTCATGCAGATTCCGTTCCACCTAGTTCACGTGTAGCTAACCTAGAGCTAATATATCTCAAGTAATATGGTCCTTTATTCTACACTGAAAAACCTAATCTTAAATCTATCGGTTCTGCAGGTCTGAAATAGCCCATATACCACGGATTTTTAACCAGGGTTTTTCGATTTCCGCCCCACTTATTTTAAGGGTGCTAGCAATGATCGTGTGGGCCAGTGTACACTGGGCGGGGTGTATCCAGGGGGGTAGCGCCGAGAGAGGTCACGTGACTGAGGGGTGGCGAGCGGCCCGCGCTCCTCTTTTGTCACCGAAAAGGACTGGCCGCGCGGCACGCCGGACGGGTGACGAATCAATTGCTAATGCGAGAACGGCCATGGTTTTGTCGTCCGGCGGCCATCTGTTTTGTTTCGATCCGCATGGCAAAAGGAAGGAGAGGACGGCGTGGGAAATTGGATTCAGTGCGTGCGTGCACTCTCACCAATCGCCTGCGCGCACTCACCCCACTCGTACCAACGTGACCGATTTGTTTCGTACCCTTTTTCCCCGAAATACAGAAGTCTTCCCTCTGCAATGTTTCGACTACTTCGTTTCCACGAAAAGTATGAGTATAAAGGCCGTTTTACACGGTACACGGAATTGCGCAATCTGACGTGCGTGCGAAGGCGCAATCAAAATTGCGTCGTGTAAAGCGGTGAATTGCTAGAACACATGCGAGAATGCGTGGATGCGAGACGGTAAAATACCCCCTGTTCTAATTTCGTTCATGCATTCGCGCAATTCCACGCAATTTTAGAAATTAATGCAGCTCTAACCTGCGCAATTCCGTGCCCCGTGTAAAACGGCCTTAAGACACGGTCTCTGGCGTTACTTTGTGGAACTGCTTCATCATAGAATAAAATAAAATTACATTGTTCTATTCCACACTTTATTTTAAATAGCACGACCCGGGTTTCAGCATCTCATGCTTTCATCAGGTACAATTCGATGGTCGGCTTGCACTTAAATAGGTAACCGTGGGTGGAGGGGGGGACATGAAAAAAGAGGGGTGGGAAGGAACATTGATGACGGGTAAAGCTGCTTTTGAAGAAAGGGGTGGTACCATGGCCATTTATACACTAAATGATATTTAGCCTCGCCAAACCTCACGCCTGCCTGTCCGCCTCCAACTCTTCCTCACTACTGCATCCGCATCGCTGACTCCCATTTTCCCCATGTCAATCAGCACCTCATCCTTCCATCTTTTTCTCGGTCTTCCGGGAGGTAGGCTTCCATCAGGGTTTTCTGCCCAGACTTGTTTTAATAGGGCCTCTTGCTCTTTTCGTATTATGTGCCCTGCCCATCGCAATCTGCGGCTCTTAGGCCCGTATTCTTAGTCGACCCTGTAGGGCCAACCGACCCTGGATACGTCATCAGCCCCTACATAAACCGATCTCGCCCTACATACGCCACATCAAGCCCTACATATGGCCGTTTTTGGAACTAAACGGGCCCTACTTGATGTAGGGTAGCTGAACCAGTCCTGCACCCTACAAAAACAATATGCTCGGTCATAAATTTTCGGTCGTCTTTTCTTAGTTACTTTTCCCTCGTTAGACCACATTTGGAATACGCTGCCAGTGTTTGGGACCCTCATGAAAAAGGCATAATAACAGAGTTAGTACGCGTGCAAAGAAGAGCTGCCAGGTATGTGAAAGGTCGTTACGATAGTCTTGCTAGTGTAACTGACCTCTTAGATAAACTCGGATGGGAATCTCTGTCGGACCGTAGATTGAAAAATAGACTAAATCTTTTAGATAAATTCAAGAGCAGTGTCTTTTCTGACGAAGTTAACCATATCTTGCGGACGCCAACGTACTACGGGAAATCAGATCATATAAATAAAATAAGAGAGATAGATTGTAGAACAGACAGATTCCGAATGTCATTTTTTCCACGATCAATAAGATATTATAACGGCAGCAATAGAACTCGTAAATAGATTGCATGACTTGTAGTGTAGCCTACTAACCTATGTAAAACTTAAAGCATGTTTCTGAATTTCTATTCTATATTCTATTTCTAACAGCATATAGTAGTATAGTTTGTTATTATACGGAACGTTTTTTGGACGGTGTGGTGTGCATGTGGGAGTCCAAATGCATGCTGCATGCTGGTGATTGATCACCCCCTGCCAAACACCCTAGAGGTGGCTCGCAGGGTATTATGTAGATGTAGATGTTAGTTCCATAACACCACCAGAGTGTAAAATTGGCGCTCCGCCATCATCTACGTTATCACAGAGAACTTGACGACGGAATTACCCCCCACCACTTACGTAGGGTCGACTGAGAAACGCATGTAGGGGCCTTTTGTTACGTAGGGACGGATATGTAGGGTCGACTAAGAATACGGCCCTTAGCTTCGGCTACTACGTATGGCGAATTGAAAAGATCCCTGATTTCCCTATTGTGTTTTATTCTCCAGGTTCCGTTCTCTCTTGTTGGACCAAAAACTTTCTTTAACGCTTTGTTTTCAAAGACAATTAACTTCTTCTCCGTTCCGTTCCGTCAGTATTTATTTCACCACCAAAAACGGCACAAAGGCTTTGAGATTGGCTAAATTCAATAAATAAATTAATAACAGCTTAGAGAGAATAAAATAAAAATAAAACAAAAGTTTGAGGATTAGGATTATGGATTAGAAGGCGGTGAATAAGGGGTTTCCTATTATTTTTAATTGCCAAAATCGAACGATTATTACTTCTGGAGTACGTATTTCACGCTTTTAGATTTCTAAATGACGATATCTATTTTAGCGATTAAATGAAAGGTGAAAATTTTCAAGCGCGCGAAAACGCGACGGCTAAGTATGAATGCTGGGAAAACGCCGTGTGACGTCATTCTGATTCCCGCTGTCGGCGTGTGAGGTGACCTTGGGGCGAGGCTTTTAGCGCTGGCACGGTGCAGGCTGCTAGCACGTATCAGAGTACCCTATGTACTCGTATAGAAACTAGGTCCCTGTGACGTCACGTGGAGTGGAATTACATGGGCATCAACCTGGCCTTTTTCAAATGCGGTTAAAATTGACCATTGCTATTCGTCTGAACCGGGATTTCTGAAACCAAATAATCTGTATATTATGAAAACAGTAATGGTGGGTAACGAATCGCAATCAAAGCCTTTCGTTTTCTTTGATGAAGGAAACTACCCAATTGTTCAGGTGGCATTTTATGGAGGATTTGAAAATGCTAATAGAAGTCCAAGGAAAGATATTTTGAAACCAGAGAATTAAGCAAGGAGGCGATTTGGAAGAAATGGAAGCGTTGTGAGATGGAAAGACGGAATGTGAAACATTGGGTATTTAAACTAGCTTTTGAGTGTAATGTGTACATGCCATTTAAATATTTGATGCACTTTCTCCCCTATGACAACTCAATCTGCGACTTTTCGTATTGACCCCAAGTTCCGTGATTAAAACGAATAAGGTTATTCAAATTTACATATGAACGTAGGTTAGGAAATAGTTCACGTAAGCTTTGAATAATTTTAAAATCCCACGCAGCGGAATGTTTAGAAAAATTTCCATTCAAAATAATAGTAATATTTCTCCCGAGAAATCTATTTAAAACGTTTATGTCGTCACATCATTTTTTACCACCCTCTCTCTAACTCTACAAGCTGTGAAAACTAAAACCATAATTAGTCCTTGATCAATTTTGAATTACAACTCAAGGAATATTATCAATTATTTATGGCAAATGAGATAGCGTCCATTCAACTCAATGACATTTTTATGCGCACTAAGAGCAGAAAACCGATGAGAGAAATAGTAACGCAAAAATAATACGACCAGTGTGCGACGTTTGTGGGGGTTATGTCTTGAAAGTTTAAGTTTTCATGCATCTAAAGAGTAAAAGTTATTAAAATCTATTATTCGTTTAAAGAATGTAGAGCTTTCCAATATACATTATTTTTGCCTCTTTAAATTTTTCTTCAAATTATGTGCATCAACCTAAGGTAACCCTACTGTCCTTTGACCTTGGTGGGTCTTCCCTCCAAATATGTATTTCTTATGTCTGAAAATCTTGTTTGGCTAGATACCCGGGTATCTGTATTCATGATATAATTTCTATTGGTCCGACGTTTTTCTTTTACACCTGAATATTTTCTCTGAATAAATTGTGATACTGTTTCAAATGTATTTAAAATGTCTGAAAATGTTGCGTGGCTAGATACCCGGGTATCCGCATTCGGGATGCAATTGTATGTATATGATTGTATAGGTTTATATTTTGTTTTTGTTTTTAGTTTTTTTTATCTCTATTTTTTGCATTTACTGAGTCTTGATGTAGTGTTTTTTTTTCTTTGAACCTTTGTCAAATGATTTTTACTGAATTGTTGTGCACTTGATAATTATCTCATGGGCCAAATGGCCCACGATAATAAATTAATTGAAATCGAAATATCAAACCTCGGATACTACCCTATTAATCCTCAGAATCAAAATATGAGAAAATATTCTTTATAATTTCGAAGGTTCCTCCTAAATTTGTTAGGAAAAGAGATTTTTTTAAATGAATTTTAGGTTGTTTCTAGAATAATATTCCATAACATGTAATAATGTTTTGTAAACAAAAAGTTAGAGGGCCTTGGTGGCAGTGGGGATAAGTCCTCTCATGACAAAGCGAAGGTCACGGGTTCGAGTCTCGCCTGAATATTTAGGACATAGGTAATTTTAAATGTGTTTGATTGCTTGTCTGCAAGTGTGTTATATTTAATTGCTTGTAATTGGGTGCACCTGTAAACAATATAAAAAAAATTATTACTGTAACATTTGCGTATTTAATAAGCATGTAAAACTAGGAATTATATGTATATTATTAAAAGAAAATGAATTTACGGGCTAAATGGATCATTTCATTAAATTTATCCCGTAAAGAGAGAGAATGCTGGAGAAACCTGATTCTCGTATTTCATATTCAAATTTGGTTTATTAAGAATAGACGTGCTGTGACTATGCAAAAAACACACGGTTCTATTTGTCTGGTGAGTCTAATTGGATAATAAATTTAATTTCCATATTCTCCTTCCGTCCATCAATCAATCCCCGCTTTACAACTCTCCGTTCCAGATTCTACCCACATATTCTCTGATCATGTCGTGAAAAATTGGCATGGGTAACGGTTTTGAAACATTAGTGAATATTACTTGATATGCTCACTCTGTTTTGAAAATTTATTCACTATTAACAGCACCAACTTTTTTTTACCCCCTGCCTGAAGGCTGTCTCTGATTGCAAGCAAGGTTTGCCAGGAAAAAGATGGATGTACACCGCTACCGTTCCTGTCTGCTAACACCGAGCTAGAACGAGTTTTTTTGCGCTCTCGAGTCGCTGAGGAAAAAAGACAGCCGTGTCACATTCATCGTGTCATTAGGCAGGTGAAATATTGCATCGGCAAACGTTCAAGTGGTTGGCAACGACTTAAGCGGTGCACATCGTACATTTTTTTTGCATCCAGTTTGTATTTAACTTCGTGTGTCCTTCCATCTGACCTCGTTTAAATGGCCACGGCTCGAAAGGTCACAGTCAGTCACCATGTTGACATTTCTCACTTATTGCTCCTCCAACTGTTTGAATCAGCTAAATTACAGTATAATGTAGTGTATTATACAGATTGTCATAGTTTATTACTGTTATATTGCAGCAAGATCCGATTCAGAATTTTTTCTTTGGCACGAGGGCTAGACAGGCAAACGGTCTGATTATATTTAGATTAAAAACAACATACAACAATTAATATGCGAAGCATTCTCTTTATTTTAATATGAAAGTTATTAAAATGAAATTGAATTAAGTCTCCGAAATATGCAAAACAAAACGAACGTAATGATAACTATGTAAAAAATCTAGTCTATTTATTTAAGGGTCGGGGGAGGGGGGGAGTACGGGGTCACGTGCCTCCTAAATCCTCCTATGTATTACAATCAACTATATTTTTCAACATTTCCGCTATAAGAAACAGTTCTAGCGATGTTGTCATTACTGACCTATGATAAATATTCCCTAAGACTTTAGGTTTTTATTTATTTATTTAGCATTCTTCATCGCAACCAAAAACAGGTCATTAAAGACCTTTGCAGCGAAGGTGTTTAACATACAACAACGTAGGACTATCATGAACATCCATGTCCTCGATAGGGGCAACCTACCTATGCGGGAATGGAACCCACGACCCTTGGTTTGGCAGGCAAGTACTTTACTCCGCCGCTATCGAGGCCAACTATGTCCTCATCTGTCCACAAAATACAACCATTTCGAAGCCATACATTTTTATATCAATGCGAAGTACTTACAGTTGAAGCGAAAAAAATTGAATACCTTGAATTTTTTCTCTGAAAATATTTTCATTCTCTTGTCTGTTGTCTGTCATTTCATTACTGTACTTTTGTAGTGCACTGTGCCTTGTCACGCTTAACGTAGCGTGGAGTGTTTTTTTTTCTCCTAGCCACGTCAGTCAAGTGATTCGTCTTGCATGTCATGAATTGATCACTTCTATGTGTGTATTGTCACTATTCTCACTCGGCGATTTCATCGAACTCCAACGAAATGGGACAAATTAGCTCAGCCAGTGTGGTGAAATAGATTTCGACGTGTTTATTCTCTTGTGTTTTAACATTAAGCACAGCGACCGTTTCCTTACATGTCTCACTCTGTTTGATTTCAGCATGTGCATCAAGGCATAAAAAATATGAATGTGAGCAAATATTGCGTTCATGCCAAACACCATTTTGTAACCTCTAAATATGCATGCATAATACGGGCAGTAAGCAATGTTAGTGGGATCAGTGTTTATATTACGGGCGCAGACAGACACATTGCTATTACATATCCCCATCTATTGCAAAATTATATCTATGAAATTGCAAACTTTGCAATAGGTCATTTTCATTAATATACATAGAAATCTTTTATCGAACAAACAGTATTTCTTACTCAAGCTGCTTTTATTCCAGCAAGTATTTTTTTAGCTTTGTAGGGGATAGACCAGAATAGAAAGAAAATGGGGATATAATTAATAACTATGGATATGAATGAAATACGTAGCTTCCTACTGTGAAATATGGCTCGGTTTTAAAATAATAGGAATGGAAATATGAGAACTAATAAAAGTTATAAAATAAAATCATAAGAGGCATATTAAGACAGATAGTGTTGCCTCCGAGATTAGCTACATTATGACGATGGGTTGGAAAAGAAAAAATGAAATTATTAGTACGGTTTTTAAATTATGAACCCCTGAAAAGCGGTGAACTTAAAAATGAGTTGCCATTAGTCTACGGAAAGGTTCAAGGTAAATAAAGATGAGAATGATAAAAATACGTACAATTTGAAGAAAAATTAGATCACAGGATGATTGATTGGAGAGCTGCGTCAAATCAATCGTAGGGTTTTTAACCATTGATGATTCTGCGCAATGAAATTATATTCCATCGTTTGAGTTTTCATCTTAAAAGATACAACATCAGCACATAAGGGTCTTAGAATAGGGTGGTTTCCTTCATCAAAGAAAACGAAAGGCATTGATTTTGATTCGTTACCCACCATTAGTGTATTCATAATATACAAATTATTTTGTTTTAGAAATACCGGGTTAGGCGAATGACAATGGTCCATTTTTATCCTCATTTGAAAAGGGCCAGATTGGGCCCAGAAAGGGCCCATGCGATGCCACTCCACGTGACGTCACAGGGACCTAGTTTCTATAGGAGAAGATAGGAGTTATACATCGTCTGAGGTTACCAATGCATGCATGAGGCGCAGAGCTCAGGGAAACATGTCTTAACAATCACTTATTAAAACTGGCTAAGGTCGGAAAGTTTTCATCGTTTGATAAGTTATTAATAATCCTTATTTAAGCCAAGCGCTACCAGCCAGCAGGGTACTAGGCTACCCGCTAGCAGCCTGCGTCGTATCAGCGCTAAGCCTCGCCTCAAGTTCACCTCGCAGGGCGGCAACGGGAACCAGAAATACGTCACGCGGAGAGATTTCCCGGCATTCAAACTTACGCGTCGCGTTTTCGCGCGCTTGAAAATTTTCACTTTTCATTTAATCGCGAAAAATAGATATCGTCATTTAAAAATCTAAAAGCGTGAAATACGTACTCCAGGAGTATCTTTCGATTCAAACAATAAAAAAATAATAGGAAACCACCCTATTAGCTCACTCCCGAATAAGATAAAGGATAATATAGGTAAGGCAACAAAATACTCAAGGTGATGCCCATGAAAAAACTTCCTATAATTGAAAACTTCCTAAAAATGGTATGAATGGTATCGTTGAATGTTCGTACCATCTAAGCAGCTGTCCACTTTTCCGGGAAGTGTATAGTTCTAAAAGAAATAGAAGTACTTTGCTCCTTATATTTGTATGATAACAAAGCGCATTAACATAAATACAAGGCAAAATTATGGAATATTTCAATGCACATTTTGGAATTTTCCATGTACATTTCTACTCGTAAAATACCTCATGACATGATTCCGGACCTACATGATTAAAAAATGCTTTTCATCCATTAATGCTGCTAAGTACTTCTTTAGACCCCGGGAAAAGGTCAATAAATATATATCGAGCAGAATTAAAGAACCCAGTGAAGATCTATTCTACATGTTTCCCAAGAGGCCTAGAAGCAAAAAATTAAATCTAAGCGAAAGAACTTGCCAGGTGTTTAATGTGTAAAATGTATCTGGATAGTTTTTTTCGAGACATTTTTCAACGAGATTGTTTTCAATCATTCTTGCTCCGATGCCAACTATTTTTCCTCTCTCAACACCACAACCGGGGATAATAGTGGCAATAATAGAGTTGCGGCCATGGCTACTCGGGAGAGCTATTTTATTGGCCACTTGAGTCATTTCATGTAGCCACACATTTTGTTGCGTCATAGGCGAGTCATCCGCAGTCTGTCTGGAGTTCCAAAAACGCGGAGTGTTAACGTAATCATGAATTATTCTGGGAAATTGAAAACTAAAAAATCTACTTGTCACACAAAAAATTTGAATTATTCCCTGAGTGAAAAAATTACCAGAAATTGTCTTTGTCCTTTAAGTATTATTCAATGCATTATCTTGGTCACCTATCTGGTCACTTGGTCACCGTAAATTATATTTACCGCGTCAATAATTTTCAGGTATTATATAATATAAGGAATATAATTTTTAGGTGATGTACGATGAAATAACATTTAATAAGTTTTAAGGTAATTTAGATAGTCCAGTGATTAATTTTAACCGCGGAATTCTACCTTTTAGAATTTTAGTATTATTAATCATTGCAGTTATATTTTCAATATTGCAAGTCAAGTTCTTTAACACTGATTTTGCTGGCAATTCATTGTCTGGGGAAACGTGTCGGGAAGGTCTTCGCGGGATTTTTTAATTCTATTAAACATCTATCTATTTATTTTTTTTTCGAAGAAAAGCATAATGCTGACCTGCATTCACACATACACACCGTCTGTGCTGATGACACAGAAGCACGTTTAACTTTTTATTACCTGCCTGTTCAACGAATACAAATTGGAGGATCCATTGAGATATTCCATAATGTTGTCTTGTGTTATTCAACTTAACCAGTTTTCATGCAAGGAAATAGAACAAAAATCCCTGCTATTACTTTCAAAACCATACGCTTCCTGCTGAAGTAGTAAACTTTTTAATAGGGTCATCATATATTGAAATACTTCATACAATATTTAGGAAGTTTTCTCCATCTTTCATGCATATCACCGTATAGGCTTTTAAATGTTGAAGCCAATCGCCTCTTTTATGCTTATTCCACTTCCAAGGTGAGTAACTTCGAAGAAGTACGTTTGCTTAGGCTGCCGATAATTATGGCCATTAAAAATTAACTTTGAGACACCGTAATCTTTATCTGGAAATTTCTCGTATAATATTTTTCTATAATTATCATATATATTTTATTTTTCATTCCGAAGTATCTAAAAATAGGTGAGATAGAAAATTATACCCATCCATGATTCGTGTTTAGAGCAAACAAAACGTGGATGAGAAGCGCACGATAAAAAACTACAACACTGCGCGTTTGTAAAATTTACGCTAATTTTTCCATCAATCCAAACCCCACACTAAGTTATGTAGCCTGATTTTTGAATAAAATTTTCCATCAACGCCGCCACAGACGCATATCTACTGAAATCTCAGGCTAAGGATAATTTATACCGATTTACTCAATAAAGTGGCCTGTAGGAATTGCGCGAAGCAAGGATCGAAGATTAGAAGGATTCATTTAAAAACCCTCATCTATTCGCAAATCTAATTTCAGTAGGTGTAAAAGTTTCCGTAGGGAAAGTAGACATTTTGAGTCATCAAATTGATCAACTTAAGGCTGGAAGGCGATGCTTGGTGGAACTTGGTGACAGGAAGCATAATAAAAGATTCACTGAGCTGTATGTTCCACAGAAGTTTTAATAACCGACCCAGGTTTCGACAGTACACCTTGATAATGACATAGTGTATTGTCGAAACCTGGATTGGTTATTAAAACTTCAGTGGAACATACAAAAGTGTATCTTTACTATGTTTCCTATCAAATTGATTCTAAGAATGACAATAAATACTTTTTTATCCCCGTAGACACGCCGAAAATGGAGAGTTTGAACCCTGATTGCGGGGACACTGATAAGAGACCCTTAAGGGTCATGGGAGAGAGAGAGAGGGGGACACTCACGAAGGGCCTTGAAGGGGAGGGATCGAAGCGAACATTAAGTTGGGTGTTGGAAATGGGGCGCCCGCCGACTGCAAACGACCCGAAGGAAAGCGAGGGGGTGCGTAATCTCTCACGCATAATTTATGCATGCTGGACACTGAAAAAAAATAAAGACTTCTACCCACGGGCGTGCTCGTAAACCGTAAACTGTACTTACCACAACGTAGGGAAAAAAGAGGGAGAAGAGCAGATAAGAGGAAATAAGGGGGTGATAGGAAACAAAAGAAGAGCCAAATGCGTCAGGGGTTGAAATAAAAAAACTCATCATGAGGGTGAAGAAGGGGATTATTAGAAGAAAAATGGTGCGGGTACAGATGAAATGTAATCATCCTCATCGCAAAGCTTCCACCATGCACGATGCATTAAAAAAAACTGCTAAGGGCGAACGAAAAGCGTTATATAGCTTTCACACAAATTATGGCGGGGGCCGCTTTAGATTATAAGGCAAAGTCATAGGCTTATATAACTTCAGCAATTAAGAAGAGATATCTTTCAAAGCGACACCGAGAAAATCATCAAAGAGCCTCAGTACACAAATCTAGATGTGACAGATACGATAAATAACGAGAGATATTTTGGGGAATGGATAGCCATAAGAATTAGTTTTCCCCAACCAATGAAGGACTTTTAATAAGGTCTAGAACGCAAAGTATAAAATCAGAATGTACCTACACCTAGTATGAAATTCGCCATAAATATATAGCGCCGTGTTCACTAATCCCAGTCTGAGATCCGCCCCCGAATAAGGCATAAGGCGTATTAGTGGTGTAAGTGGTAGTTCAACTCTCCGGCAATCATGAGGTTGGTGTTCGATTCCCAGCTAAGCCAAATAGTTTTTATAATGGTGAATTTAATTCTTGATTTAAATAACATATCGTTGCGCTTTACTTGTAAAAGTGAATATACACTCGTAAAAACAGCGGTAAGGTAGTATTGTTGGAGTTTGTCGCGAGGTCTGCGTTTACGTGCGTTTGCTGCGGGCGGCAAACCAGCTCGCCAAGTCTCGTCGCGCCGCTGGTCAGCCGAGGGTGCACCGCCAGCTGTCTCCTGTCATCATGCCTCATTCAGATTACGATTGTTCCAGCAATCGTCGGAACAATGGTGCAATCACACGACGCGACGATGGTTAAAACATGTGTTGCCCTCTAGTGCTGACATCTAAAGTGAACGAGAAATTCTCGGTTAGCAAGGCTGTTGAGGTATGCAGGGTCAAGGTATTACTGTGTTCAACTTGTATTTACCCAATAATTTTTTTTCCGCCCATATTCTTCCTTCCTAGGACAAATCCATGAAAAAATAGAGCGAAGAGAGCTTCAAGAACTTTTCGTCTTTCTCTTGTCGCTTCCGTTTCCGGTCTCCCAGCGCCTACCCATCGTAAAGTGGCAACGTTCGGAACTACGTGAACTATTGTCAGGACATGCATTCACACGGCTAGTTCCGCCAACTATCGTTAGGACGACCGCCCGGACAATCGTAATGTGAGCGAGGCATCATCTAGGCGTCTTACAGTCGTATGTTTTCACCTAGACGTCTTATAGCGACCCCGACGCCGACTTTATCCGTCCTGCAGTAACTTTGCTGTCAAAGTCAACCTGTCTTGCAGTTATCTTCTTATTTCATTGTGTTGAAGTATTTAATTATAATAAATATTTCATTTACATCAAAGGTAATGCAGGAAGTATCCATTGATTTATTCCTGCAAGGAACAGGGATGAATGGAAAAAAATATGACCGAGGAGAGGAAAGCTTGAGGAAATACGTGGGAAAAAATCTTCGCTCCCACTTGTAACAGAGAGAGAGAGTGTGTGTCCCCACAAGGTCGGCAAGCCTTTCGCTTCAGGAATATCGACCTAAAGTCGTCCTATACAGCCTTTGGCGCTTTGCTTCCGCGAGGGTCGTAAACAAGCGCCTCGCGCGGTGACGTTTAACGGCCTACAAACCCCCGCTTCTCTCTCTCTATCCATCTCTCTCTTCGGCGCCCATCCTTGCGCAACAGGAGGACGCGTGGGAGCAAATAACACGCGCGCGTCCATTTCCAACGCGAGAGCCCCTTCCCCCCCATTCCTCCTTTTTCATCCCCTCCACACACACCCCTGCATTCATCCCTTCTTTTTCGCACCCGTCGACACTTTGGGGACGAGCTTAATTAGGCGAAAAAAAACCCTCCCTTTTTTTCTCTTTTCGGTCCCGGGCGATAAATTTTCGCCCTTTTTTAATCAGATACTTAACCATCCCCCCCTACCCCGTAATGCGACTTTGCTCCCGTTAAGCGTCGGTGGTATCCTAGGCGACCGTTGGACACCCTCGACTTTCACGCGACCACGAATAATAGCACCGACTGTCGCCCGTCGAAACGTTGGAAGGAGAGATGGAAAACCTTACCCGGTGAAACACCCGAGAGATACAGTTTAAAATTCTTGGAATTCTGAAAAAATGGACTACTACACAATGATGATAGAATTTTCCATAGTTTATCAAAAAAACTGAGTACCTGTGATAAAATCTGGACCCAACTCTGACGCCAGTCAAAATGACCCATATCCGTCCTTTTAGGTAAGACATCCATTCGAAATCTTTCTATTACAAATTGTAAATATTACTCGCTACAATAGCCTAATATGGGTAATACCGGGGAAGCTTCAGACATTACTTTACCCACGATTCACCAACCTCAGCAACTGTGATCCAGCCCAAAAGGTTGGTTTGGACAGATGAGGTTAGAGCTCTATCCAGACTAAGCCATAGGTGTATTTAATTTCACACATGCAGGATCGGGGGTTCAGTTCCTTTCCCTCACCCACCTCGCATGGACAAGATTTTTGATTTGGTATGTCCTGAGGGACGCAATCCTCACATTTTATGACCGTCGAAAAGGGTCGAAAGAAGGTCCTCTAATCCGTGCGTCTGTATTCCGCAAATCACCAGTAGCTAATTGCACGGAGCGGGTGTTGGAACTGGGCGTGGGATATTTCTGCTAGGTGCAATGCATGCGATGTGGAAGACATAGTGCGAAGTTGTGATTTATAGTATTTCTGTGCTATAGAGTAAAACTTCGCTGAAACTTGAAAGTTAATTTTAATTTTGGTTTGGTCAGTTATGCCTGTGGCATGCCTTGAACAGTTAAAAAACTTTTCTTTGGCAACAAATGAAAATGTTATCTGCCTATTGGTACCAGATATATATAACTAATACACCTACTTAAGATCCGAGAAACGACCCAGTGCCCACGGTGTAGAAGCAACATGCGAAGTTTGGAAGCTCTCGGTGAGGAAAATTGCGTCTGGGGTAATGTGCGGAAAACGGACAGTCGCGGTATAGGCAGCTTTGTACACTGTGAGGAAAACGGACGTTCTTATTTATCGAGTCGTGCAAAATGTGCGGAGCACGGATACCAATCGGAAGGCTTTCATTGGGATTTGAACCTGGGACCCCTCGGTTGGCACCTCCTTGTGGGCTACGACGACAACAGACGAAGTGAAGTACCTGGGAGTTACGATAACCTCGAACCTCACGTGGGGAACACATATAAAGAATATTTACGGCATAGTCCTGAAGAAATTAGGATTCGTCAAGCGTATTGAGGGAAGATTTTCGGATGAAAAAGTAAAAGAAAGGTGCTATTTCGCTCTCGTCCGACCGCACCTTGAATATGCAGCGAGCGTATGGGATCCTGTGCAGAAAGACTAAGTCCTCGAACTGAATAAAATACAAAAGAAGGCTGCGCGTTTCGTCAAAAACTGCTACGGGCGTACAGGCAGTGTTACCCAGATGTTAAGCGAATTAGGCTGGAAGCCGCTGGAGACTATGAGGCTGCGTGCTAGGCTTAGATTGCTTGTGACAATGGATATCTGTAAGAGCGACACAGAGAACATAATATTAGAGCCACACTATATTTCCAGGTCCGATAGAAGCGATAAATAAAGAGAGATGTTTTGTCGAACGGATAGATATGGGAATTCGTTTTTCCCACGAACCATAAAGGACTTCAATAAACGCTAGTCCCAACCTGTAAACGGCTGGTGTCCCAACACCCCCTGCCACATGCCTGTTAGACGGCTTGCGGGGTATTATGTAGATGTAGGTGTAGATGTACCGCACTCAACCTCAGAAGAAAACACGGCACGCTTCCCCAACCGTAGCTATCGCACGGTATTCGGAGGAGGAGGCGACCGTCAGCTAAGGTCATTTGTGCCATGAAATAAATTTAGGGAGGAATGGATGGAGAAAAACCGGGCGTCGGCGTTAGCCTAGTCTGAGTTGCTAGGAAAAAAATAGGAGACAATAAGCCTGACGACACATCCGTAAAAGAAACTGACGAGAATATATAGAAGAATGCAAGGAGGAGAACAAGAATTCCTGGATGAGGGCTAATTAGGGTTTGGGAAAAGCTAGGGCGCAGCAGAAGCATGCAATTTCGGCCCCCCAGGCTGCTCTCATAGCAGAAAAGGTGTAATGAAAAATAGGAATTTAATTTCGTTCGTCGATTTGGGAAAGGCCTTCAACAACGTAGAATGGAGGTAAAGGCTTAGAATTTCGAAAAAATTGGAGTACTCTACCATGCTTGAGTAAATGAATCTAAGTAACATGGGCAGCAAATAATATTTGAACTTAATGAAACGAGAGATTTGAGCGAATATCAGTGATACGATAGCAAAATGGGACTCATTTTGAGATTAATTGGTTCAGACAATTATAATCGCACATTTTCGTCCAACCTTAATTATTTAATGTCCTTAAAAATCGAGAGTATTAAATAAAATGTCGAAAAGGCTGGAAACCAATGGCGTAGCCAGGGGGGATATCCGGGGGACCCGAACCCCCGTAACCCGAAATATAAAAACACAATTACTTTGCCTCGTAAAAGAATACAAAATATTGAAAAATCATGAATTTACAAAACATTTCTGTGAAAAATGAAGTTTTTTCGATTATGAAAAGAGTTAAAATAGGTTTAAAACCCTCAATTTGGTACCCTTTTTTAAAAATATTTCCCCCTGATTTTGAACCCCTCCCCCCCGAACGAAAGTCCTCGCCACACCGCTGCTGCATGCCCAAGAAAAAACAGTTTTCATGGTAACTGATAATTGCATTAAAAATGTTTGCGTTGCCGTAGCTCAGTAAATAAGGAGTTGCAACCCAATGTTTATGGACCAAAATGCTTAAAATTTTCTCCCCTACCACCTCCTGTAGATTTGCAGATTGCTTATGAAACACCCGGTACATATATTTCGATCGATTTCTAGGAGTAAGGGCCTCCTTCCAGAGATAAAATATTTCAACCAAGGCTTATGAGAAATATTTTGTCAGATGGATCCCTTTATAAAATTGCACATTGTTTCCGCGATAAGGTGGTTTCCTTTAATTTTTTTATTGGCTAAATTGAAATATTATTACTCCTGGAGTACTTATTTCACGCTTTTATATATTTTTAAGATGATATCTATTTTTCGCGATCAAATGAAAAGTGACAATTTTCAAGCGCGCGAAAACGCGACGGCTAAGTATGAGTGCCGGGAAAACTCCGTGTGACGTCGTTCTGGTTCCCGCTGCCGCAAGTGAGGTGACCTTGGAGCGAGGCTCTGAGCGCTGATACGACGCAGGATGCTAGTAGGTAGCCTAGTACCCTGCTAGCTGGTAGCGCTTGGCTTAAATAAGGATTATTAATACCTTATCAAACGGAGAAAACTTTCCGACCTTAGCCAGTTTTAATAGGTGATTATTAAGAGATGTTTCCCTGAACTCTGTGCCTCATGCATGCATTGGTAATCTCAGACGACGTAAAACTCCTATCTACTCGTATAGAAACTAGGTCCCTGTGGCGTCACGTGGATTGGCATCGCATGGGCGCCTATCTGGCGTTTTTCAAATGCAGTTAAAATTTACCATCGTCATTCGTCTAAACCGTTATTTCTAAAACCAAATAATTTGTATATTATGAATACACTAATCGCAATCAATGCCTTTCGTTTTCTTTGATGAAGGAAACTACCCCATTGATCGGAGAATTCACTTACGAAGCCGTGTGGCATGTACAGGTTTGTTTCATCTACTTTGTTTAATGTTCACAATTTCCACCTAGGATCGCCTCCATCCATTAATGTTATTCTAGTAGATAGCAGTGTGGCCAAGAGGCACTTGGTAACAAGTTGCGGATGAAGAGTGGGAAAAAATTAGCCGTAGGAGCGAATTCGCATCTATCACGCGGACAGGAGGAAGGTGTAGGATTATGACTTATCTCGCTCTCATAATCGCGTGGCAGGCGATATAATTTCCCGTCTCTGTCAGCCCGACTTATTTCCAGTGCACAGGAGCGTGGGTGTCCTTTGGCGTCATTTTCCATTTTTGCGAAGGATTGCAGAGGGCATCGAGCTAGTCTTGGCAGGCAAAGTGGTTTCGTATCGTGAGATGATATTAATATGAATTAATGAACGCCAGCCAGGCCTATAGAAAGCCCGCATCGCATTCATTTGCACAATTCATTCTCACCGGAGGAAAAATATTCACTATGAATTTTATATACATCGAAGACTAAAGCCGTGTCCTAATTGGCCATTTGGCTATGCCAATCCCAGGATTTAGGCATGACGCCATCTTGGAAGGATGTCCCAACTCGTTAGTCAGCCCAAGGGAGGGAATTTTGGCAACAAACGCGGCCGCCAGATTTAGGCATCGAGTTTATTCGAGGCATAGGCTACACTATTTGAATTATTATATATTATTAATTATTATACGAACTACTATTTGACTATTCATGCACTACAAGTACATTTTAAAAATGCGTTCAATCACATTCAATAATAAGTTTCTCCCTTTAAAGTAAGCAATAAAAATCGGTGAAAAAATAAGTAATCTAGTAGCCCAACAATACGAATCCTTTCAGCTGGCAGTTTCCGGAGCATAAACACTCACCTCCAAGCTTGGAGAATAGATTCAGAGGAGATTCGAACTCGGTACTCCACGATCAGCAGCCAAGCCCTCTTACTCATTGGGCTACCACGCTCCAATCACGGTTGAATACCTAGGATACCACCGAACAAAATCCTAGAAGAATCCGAAGTGGCCCAGGGAAAAGAACTGACCCCTTTACCCTGAAAAGGGTCAATCATAATAGGAATGATAATTGTCTTTTAAGTGGATTTTTATACCAATGGCCAAAAAAAAAACCCTACAGATCACTGTCTTGCATTTGCAAGTATATCGAAATGCAAAACAGCTGTCATCAACTCAAAAATTGTTGCGATGCTTTCGAATAAATGGGGTTGATAGAGTTTTAAATAATCAAGGTATGGCTAAGAAAGCTTAAAGCTTTTGGTGAACAGTTCTCGGGATCGCCACCGGGTCAGGAATTCCATAACTGTCGACGTTTCGATGACCGAGTCGGACATCGAAACGTTGGCAGTTATGGAGTTCCTGACCCGGTGGCGATCCCGAGAACTCTCCACTAAGTCTATTCGCCGAGAAAGCACGAAATATTTCTTAAAGTTTTTGGTTGCTGTTTTGGAGACGATTTCGAAGGCTTGTTATTAATTTGCATAAAATGTATTTATGTCATGAAGAATTACGAAGGTAATACATAGTATTGAAAATATACTGTATAGGCCTGGTCACACGGTACGGGTTAATGTGCGTTTGCGCGAATGATTTTGGTGGACAGGAACGGAACATGTACGAATGCATGAACAAAATTAGAACAGGTCCTATTTTCTGTGCATGCATTCGCACATTCATTATCGTGTTCATACATTTAGACATTAACCCGTACGTGGTGATGTATCGTGTAACCAGGCCTTAATAGAAAGCATTGAGAATAGCATTCACAGGTTGGATTGTTGCTGAAAAACGTTCGTATGGAAATAGCCAGAAAACTATGAGAATA
Source organism: Ischnura elegans (assembly GCF_921293095.1). NCBI lineage: Eukaryota > Metazoa > Arthropoda > Insecta > Odonata > Coenagrionidae > Ischnura > Ischnura elegans. The sequence continues at coordinate 120,817,595 of NC_060247.1, forward strand.
AAGTAATGAATTCCTGTTATGGCGTTGATTACGTATCCAATATTCATGATTATTTAATTTTTGAAGGAGGTGAATGCATAAACACCTCAGTTGTTATGACAACATTGCTACAACGAACGAGGCTATACCTCGGTGAAATAATCGATACATCCACTGCAAAAACGCTCAACAATCGCCCACCGAATCAAATCCGCTCATCTACTAGCCCAACAACACGAATCCGCTCAGCTAGCAGTGTCCGGAGCATAAACGCTCACCTCCAAGCTTGGAGAATAGGAAATGAGCGTTAATGCTCCGGAAACTGCCAACTGAGCGGATTCTTATTGTTGGGCTACTGGATGAGCGGATTGGATTCGGTGGGCGGTTGCTGAGAGTTTTTGCAGTGGAGGTATCGATGCATTCAGTTGTTTAAAATTAATAAATAATGTTTACAAAGACTGTATCAATTGCAAATAATGAATGATAATAAAGTATTTTTGATGAGAATAATTTCTTTGCATTACCGTAATGCATAAAAATATCGTTGAAAAATCCCAAGGTGCACATATGTGTTCCATACTGAAAAAATAAATTTTTAAATAACTATTTATTTCAACTTTCACTGTGTAATTAAATTTTCCATCCACCCTGATTATTCAAGGGGTGTGAAACATACAAAACAGCTCTGATGCTCACGGGTCTGAAGAGGTCATTGGCTTTTCCTAGTCTAATACCTTGGCGATTATACCTACTTTCGAGGTAGTTCACCATCGGCTGACCAACAATAATTCAGTTATTAAGTACATTCTATGCGTGTTTGCTTTTTTCTCTTGAAATTTTCTTCAGTAATATCCTATGTGAACATTGTAATAAAATGAGTTACGTAAAGGTCTCATGCACACATAAAAGTGTCTTTATTTTTTGGGAGCTTCTGGTTATCACCCCCAGACTCAAAATAGGTGTGAAAAAATTCAAAAAGCTCCCCCTAAAGATGAGTTGATACTGAAATATGGAACATCTGGATCGAGAACCAAAAAAACAGAGGATTATAATATCACTTAACTGTTCAGAGGAAAAAAATGTAACTTTGCAGAACTTCGTTGTTGAATGTCGTGAAGCCACTGCAGTGAGATAGTGGGATTGTTCCGCATATATCATCTACATACCACTTCGCAAGTCACCTCATTAGGCGTGTAGCAGGGGGTGTTAGAACACCAGCCGTTATCAAATAAAAAGGTTGCTCATACAAAGTTCCACTTAGCATTTAATGAAGTCCTTTTTTGCTCAGAGGATGAACGAATCCCTACGTCTATCCGTTCGGCAAATCTGTGAAACGCTCTCTGTTATGTTGCAGCAGTTTTTTTTATGAATTGAGCCGCTTTTTTAAGTGTATTATTGAGTGTCTTTATGCACCGGATCCAAAATGCCCGTTGCGTATCCAAGGTGATCGGTCGTCGATGGATGATATCGTCGCCGTGTAGTGAATAGGGGGAATATGGGTGATGGAAGCACGCATCCAAGACTCAACTGTGAGGGGGGTCAGAAGAGAGAGTAAGGGAGGTGGAGTGGGGAGGTGCGTGGTCCAGGAGCCAAACAGGAGCAACAAGTGATCTCGCAGCCAAAAGAGACGAGGGGCTCGGACGGAGGCGTTTTGAGGATGGGAACCAAGGCACAGTCGAACAAGATGGGAGAATGCTTTAAATTCGCCCCATTCTTCCGGGTGTTTACCGCGTTGATGTTGCTGGCCTCAACAGTTTCAATCTGCACTTGTCACTCAGTTTCTCCAGTAATATAACAGAAGCCTCGGACTGGAAACGAACAGAACAAGACGGCCAAATCATCCTCGAAACTCACCCAAATGCATCGCTAACCCAGCGTTTCCTAAGCGTTGTTGCCAATTTTCCGGCGATCCACAGCCACATTTTTAGCAAAATTCATTTGACCCGTAACTGGTGACGTGCGGTTTGAGAGACCGATTCTTTTCTAAAATTATGAATATGTTTCAAGATTACCATTTCAAAATACCTATAATTCTCGTTAGCTTCGTATTTTTTTGCGTGAAAAGGACTCTTAAATTTTTATCGGAGTAACACGGTTCAAAGACGTGCTCGATCGTACGATTGGCGGCGATATTAAACAAACAACAGTTTTGTGCTGCATTTCGTAGCTGCAAATTTGAAAATTGCTGTCAGAGCGATCAGGTTTCAGGTGGGAGCCCACCGCTCTGAGGACCAAGGAGGGAGGCTAGCGAGGGTAATCGACTCGAGAGAAGGGTCGCGAATTAGAGACCCTAGGGTGGTGGGCCACGCCAAACTCGGGACTACATGGGACATTACGCTGTCCCAAAAAAATATTTTTTTTAAATTTCAAAATCGCCAATCAGATTTCGATTGTCGCAGAGTCGTATGATCACCAGCAGTGGTGCTTGACAGTTATCCGCTCTACTAAACATATCCATTCTGAATTCCTTCCATCAAACATATGATTGATTGACACTGATGTAACTCTGAGCTACATTACTACTGCGGTAAGTTTAGACAACTGCGCTTAATTTTTGCTGGCGATCTCTTTTTTTTTAAGTGATTGAGTCAAACCATGTGGATCAAATGGATCGACTGAGTAAGTAACGAGGAATATGCTTTCACATAACGATAATAATAAGATAAACTAGATCAAATTTCGATTATTTCTTTAAGCTGCCGTTTGGTATTCAGAATTTCAAAATATTTATTATCTTTCATATGTGACTCATATGCTTTCTTCCAAAAATATAAGAGGAAGAATGTAAAAATAAACATATTACAACATGCTTAAGTAAATTCTATCCAGTATGCATTTCTCACGGTTTATTGACCATATTATTTTCAATGCTGAATTATTAGCGTGATGTATTTTCGGGGAAAATTCCTATTTATAACTTCCAGTCATTATGTAACGTCGAATAAAAATTAATTCCAAGTGTACCAATGTAACATAGATTAAATAAACACATGCTACTGCTACAAATTCATTTTTATCACTATAATCAGTAATTATCATCATGATTCTCATCTCAATAAAGTTAGTTTAGGAGTCAACCGATTGAAGTCAAAGTTAAAGAGGAAGAGAGATACTTGATGCCTACCATGTTCGATATCAGAAGGAGCAGGGGTTGATTATCTGCGTATATGTACTCGCTGAAATTGACTGGAGAATACCTATGAAAGAAAAAACCGGGCAAACTTTGAGGACAGATTTTATGCACGAACTTTGAGAGTAGATTCACCACGAAAATAGACGCGCAGAAAAACACTGAACCCTTTGAATGGAGTTGGATATTAGTTTTCTCCCGAAAGAAAATTCTCTGCGATGGGTGGAATAGATTAAGCCTTGAATCAACGCAAAAGGTCAATATGAAGTTACCCTCCAAACTTCAGCTTGCAGATGTCACACAGCTGGATTTTCGACAACCGTGTAACCATGGTGACGCAGGATGACACCATTTTTCAATCTTTCAGCTACTGGTTCGTGAGCTTGCTTGGTAAGGTAGTACTTGAGTTTCTTTCACTTGATAAGTCACCATTTGCTCGGGTATCAGAATCCCGATAGTTTTCCAAAACTTTGATATTAGTTAGTACCTGCCCAGCAAACGTCTATGCTGGTCTGAGAAAGGGATTGTATTTCAACCATCTAAATTGAACCCTTCAATATTGAGTTTACTTCATTGCTATTAGACACATCATATACTACGTTATACCCCTTTTAGTTTTTAAATTTCAAAGATAGTACTTTGAAACTTTGCACTTATCCTATTTTAACAGAGCCCTGTAAGGTTGGAAAAGGAAATGTAGATTTTTAGGACTACGAATGGGAGAAAATATTTTATATCCGATATTCTCTACTGATGATAAAATTCTGATTTCAGTAGACGTGGATGACTTGAGCTACATCGTTAGGAAACTTAAGAAAACGTATGAAAATTATGGGCTCATTATTAACTAAAACAAAACAGAATAATTGGTTATTGGAAGTGATGAAGTACCAGATCTCCCTCTAGAAGATTAGTGCTTAAAGGGGGTAACCACAGCAAAGTACTGAGGAGTGATATCGGATAAAAGCGGAAGTAGAAACAAAGAGATCAGCAACAGAATTCCGAAGGAAAGAGTAATCACAAACCCTTTACATTCTTCTTAATATATTTTATGAGATCAACATATTGGCAGAAAAACGAAAGTTAGAATATATTTTTAAAATCGTAGGAAATTTGATAACATATGGGGCTGAGGTATGGGACATTAAGGAAAAAATACAAAATTAGGTTATTGATTGACGAAGTCTTCGCGGGAATTGCTTCAGCCGGGTCAAGATTGACATTGCTGCCGATGCCAAGGCAGCAATGTCAATCTTGACCCGGCTGATTTCCCTTGAAGACTTCATCAACAAGATTCGCCGGGAAAGTACATAGGTTATTGATGACTGAGAATACACGAGGAGCTTCAGAGAAGAGAGTAGACTTGACAAAGTTAGAAACAATAAAAAGATGAAGATGATGGAACTGGGGAAAAAAATATATAGCCGACAAGGTAGAAAGAAAACGAATGTTCTGGTTTGGCCATGTTAATAGGATTCATGACACCAGATGGCACGAGCAAATATTGCGTTGGACACCTCCAGAAAAACTGAAAAGAGGAAGACCAAGAGTGAATTGAAGGCAGGAAATACATAGAGCAATGAAATCAAGAGGAATTAGAGAATAGAATATGTTATGCCAGAAAGAAATGAAAGTTGAGTAAGCGAAAGCGACTATTTTCGTAATATTCCCTATTTTCTCATTCCTGTCACATGATTCTAACAACCAAATTATCTCTTTTTGCTTTATGGTAGTTTTTAATCTTAAATTTTTTGGAATAATAGTACTCAGTACTAAAAGTGTATCTCGGAAAATACTCTTGAGAGGGTACTGCACTGTAATTATAGTCTGATATTTTTTTCGTTTGTGATCATGAGTTTAAAAATAAGAAAAAGGGAAAGATGGGTTATTCCACCTAAAAACATCAAACGCTTGTCCCTCGGCCTCAAATTTTGATCAAAACTTCTACATAGGCGCAGACTTACCTCCACCTTCATACCGCTAATGTTTTGAGCATAATTTAATTTTTTCAAATTATTACCAAAATACTTACTTTGAATCATATAACTCCTTCCATTTCTCGACCACATTGCCTCAGAGTGATGAGGATTTATGGCAAATTTTACGGGTAAGTCATCGACTCAGATATTGAATAAAACACCTATTATATTTTGGTCATATTTACATGTTTGACAAATTGTTAATATGAAAAATGAAAAAGAAGAAATGTGCTTTCACATGAAATATTTATCCACACATTTACATGACCATGTTTTCAACGTAACATCATCATCAGGTCCTGATGAAGTTGAAGTCACCTGATGATGACGTCCTATGTTGAAACCTTGGTCGTGTAAATGTGTGAATAAATATTTCACGTGAAATCACGAAGTTTCTTCTTTTTCATTTTTCATAATGAATCGCTTTCACAAAGTTGCGCCTCAAACCATCAAGCTGTTAATAACTTTCCTCTACTTATCTGCTTCAAAATCGGCTCGAAATTTCATTTTATAAACTAGACACCTCCACCCAGATACTGCAAAAAATAGTGTCAACTCATAAATGGATTTGTAAAAATATTTAAGCATTTAGAATCCTTCCTCCGTCTCTATAAACGCATATATATTTTTTCCTCCATTCGGAAGATCCCCTGAGGGTGATCAGTAAGTCGCTGCTCGAAACGTCGGGAGACATGGATGGCATCAACCGGTGGAAAACCCGAGAAACTTTTCTGCAACTTATATGCCGGGAAAACCTAAGATCATACATATTTTCCTCCATCTATCCCCAAGGTACTTATGCCCCCGTTGTTAATGCCTCTGGCTGCATATGAGAAGTGAGCTAATTAGAGTGAAAGCCAGCTAATGAGATACGCATCGATGTCACTGCGCCGTGTGTAATTCAAGTGTGAGTTGGTCCCATCAAAGGAATAGCTTCTAAGAACGGTATGCAAGAGTTAGAGGGGCTCACTGTGTGAACCTTGTACTTGATATCACTGAGTTTTAATGCGCTTTCAAACAGGCATTGACCTAAATGTTCCATTGCACACATGCTCACTTCCTTGTGTCCAATTCACCTTACTCTTTCAAGTGTCATTATCTCTTGATCTTCCAAGGTTGGCGTGGTCATATAGCAAAAGAAAACATCGGTAAAGATACCACCGGAAAGCTTAGTCTATGGTAGTCCTTGAATTGAATTTTCTATCGTCAGTATGTGTACAATGTACATACTATTCTAAATAGAACACCAAAGTTTATCTTACGGGATCACATTTCTTCATTTTAAGTTCAACTGTAATTCTCATAATATAATTATTGAAACTATTTTCGATGATAAAATGGTTAATCGCTCAAGAGTATCGATACTTTATAGCAAGTATAAATGTTATTTAAGAGTCTTTGTAATACAGAGTGAAACATAAAGAGATCCTTATTACTCCGTCGATAATAAATGCGAAACAAAACTCAGTTCAGTTTAAACCACAAACAGAAGTAACTATAAATTTTTATATCAAACATTGTGCAAAAAATTTAAAACAAAGGAGACATTCATGTATTTTGATACCCAGAATACGAAAATAATGATCAAAATATCGTATCACCCCAACTTTTTTTAAAAAATCGCGATTAATGACAATGGAATATATTAATTCCTTTACGTATCACGTTAATAGTAAGTTTAAATCACTGCGAAGGGTTTCAACAGCGCACCAAGGAAATGGAATAATGATAATAGAAAATATGGGGCATTCGGATGATGGGCGTAAACTGCTGTATTCTTAAACGTGAGTATGCAGAAATGTCTGCCTATATGAGAGGAAAAACAGGAACTATGTCCTGATAACTAATAAAATACTCATCTCTGGTACCACGTTTCCTGTATGTATGTATGTATTAGCTGTGTGCATATTTTAGCAAGTGTTTGGTGTAAACACATTCTGCATCAACTTAATTCGTTTCGCTTGTTCAAAATGATTCGTTTGCCATAGAGGTTGTGCATATTACAAAACGGAAAAACTTTTTGGTATTTTTCTATGCAAATTACACAAACAGGCATCACCAGGTAGCACTCTCGTCGCTTTTCAGTTCACATAAATGTCATTTCTGTATTTTGAGGCCAAGTAACATACTTAGTAGTTGAAGTTTATTCGGGATTGCCACCGGATAAGGTTCTCCATCTCTGCCGACGTTTCGATGGCCGAGTCGTCCATCGTCATCAGGGCTGACGACTCGGCCATCGAAACGTCGGTGGACGACTCGGCCATCGAAACGTCGGCAGAGATGAAGAACCTTATCCGGTGGCAATCCCGAATAAACTTCAACAACATCATACGCCGGGAAAACCTCAGATCTTTCTTAACATACTTAGTAATTATTGGGAATTCCAAAAACTATGCTTGTATTTTGATCACTCTGAATTAAAGCATGTGATCAAGCACAGGGTAAAAGGTAATTTCTGCAATATCTGTCGAAATAATAGAATAAGGTATTAGAAGAATTATACATAAAAACCCGTTTTTTTCATCTCCAAAACAGTACGGCAAAAATTTCCTAATGTAACACATTAACGAAGTCTCATCTAGGATATGTGAATACGAACATAGAAAGCATCGAAAAGCTAGATGGACTAGGGAAAGAAAGTGGCAATCCAAACCTGATCGTATGTTATTCACATGTCTGTTACTCAGTTCGGGGTGAGCTCTACCCTCACTTCACCAAACCAACCTTCCCCATCGGGTCGAATCTCTGAGTGAGTTAGCTCCGAATAACGATCACTCTGCCTAACCTAATTATGGCGTGATTCTGCAATACCTCAGGACGTTCAACCCACAGGAGTAAATTGAGGCGCCACCAGTCAACTTCTATATACACAGATAAGAGATTTGTGTCACCTGTTTATTGAACTCAGCTTCAAGGCCCGAACAAAGTGTCGCTGATAAGGCGTTACCATTGCGACAGAGATCCAACCCATGCTGGTATTATTTGGGTGAGGCTAGCGATTCAGTCATAAAAGCGGGATTATCTCCCAAGTTTAAAATTCCCTGTACGTTTATGAAGCGACAGTAAAATAGAGAAAAGCTGAAAAAATAGTAATGCTAGCTCATAAAATTGACATTTAACAGGTCAAAACTATATTTCCAAATGAAGTACGTGGCCTAAAAATATGACCTACACCCTATGACGTCTTCATACAGGGTGAAGAAAAATCGCCTCACAAAATTTTAACCCTAGATAGCTTGATGCCAGTTGGAATCAAAGCTACAGACTATGAGGGTTCAAGGTGAACCCTCTTAGGGATACAACACACCGGAGTCGGGACCCAAGCCCGTGGCTTATACGCCCGATCACCCGGGGAGGGGCTGGAGAGGTAGGAAAAAGGAAAGAGGCGCCGCCGCGATGGGAGCCCGCCGACGCCTCTGGGAAAGGAAAGTAGCGGAAGGAACGGGACAGGGAAAACCTCAGCGCTATAGAAGCGAAAAGGGCCCACTAAATAGTGAAACCAAGCATACGCAATAAATTTTCTACCAATCCTAGTGGATTTTCCTATGAATCAAAGCTAAAATAATGTTAAGTCGAAAATGCACCATTTTTAGGCTACAGAAACTTTGAGACAAACGCTCCGATTGGCTGCTAGTTTGCTCTGTTGCCAGATGCATTGGTTATACGTCGATCCCTGGCAGAAAAAGCATTAGAAGTCATCAATAGGGTAGTTTCCTTCATCAAAGAAAACGAAAGGCATTGATTGCGATTCGTTACCCACCATTAGTGTATTCATAATATAAAAATTATTTGATTTTAGAAATACCGGTTTAGACGAATGGCAATGGTCAATTTTTATCCTCATTTGAAAAAGGCCAGATTGGCGTCCATACGATGCCACTCCACGTGACGTCACAGGGACCTAGTTTCTATACGTGTAGATAGGAGTTTTACATCGTCTGAGATTAAAAATGCATGCATGAGGCACAGAGCTCAGGGAAATATGTCTTAATAATCACTTCTTAAAACTGGCTAAGGTCGGAAAGGTTTCTTAGTTTGATAAGGTATTAATGATCCTTATTTAAGCCATGCGCTACCAGGTAGCAGGGTGCTCGGCTACTGCTAGCAGATAGAATCGCAGCGGCGCACAATATCCTCGTCCCAAGATCACCTCACACGGCGGAAGCGGGAACCAGAATGGCGTGACACGGGCTTTTCCCTGAATTCATACTTAGCCGTCGCGTTTTCACGTGCTTGAAAATTTTCACTTTTCATTTAATCGCGAAAAATAGATATTGTCATTTAAAAATCGTAAAATACGTACTCCAGGAATAATAATCTTTTGATTTAAGCAATAAAAAAATAATAGGAAACCATCGTATTGTCTGTTTCATCAGTTTCTGTAGCATGAAAATTATGCGTTTTCGACGAAACATCTTTGGTACTCTAGGTTTCTCTAGATATCAGCCGTCTTAGTATAAAATTTCGTGACACAATTTTTCCCCACCCTGTACACACTGTCATGAATAATTATTAAGATCTTTGTTAGCTCAACTTTGAATATAATCCTAAAATATATGCAATAAAATACATTCCTCGCGAGTCTCAATAAATTATATTGTACCTAAGATTTCTCTATTTAATAAAACATTGGCATAGCATAGGCTTAGTCTACTTTAATCCGCAACCAATCTTTCAATAACTTTCAATAACGCCGGTCTTTCAATAACTTATTTCCTTAACTCCTAAAACATAACGTAAGAACCTTCCTTGGAAAAACTCAACTTGATTCTACTGTGGACTGATCTGTGAGCCCAAAATAATTGTATTTTATTCCATCTTTGGATGTAGCCAAATGCAAAGCGCTAAAATTTTCAACCCCCTCTCTTCTCTCGTTTTCTTTCGCAATTGTCCATGTTTCCACGCCATAAAGCGCTATACTCCAGATCAGTCGCTTATTTGCGCGCTTGAAAATTTTCACTTTTTATGTAATCGCTAAAAATAGATATCGTAATCTAAAAATCTTAAAGCGTGAAATACGTACTCTAGGAGTACGTATTTCACGCTTTGATTTTTCATATTTCACCTATTTCACGCTATCTTTCGATTTAGGCAGTAAAAAATAATTGGAAACCACCCTATTCTCTTCCTTATGTCCATACTGCTGTATACGTTTACCTTTTTTTAGTGTCACCGAGAGATTTTTTGACTTCGCGCTCGACCTTGGGCCCGCAAGGCTTGAAATGAAAAAGGTGAGAGTGCTTTTTTTATGGCGCGACGTATCATGCGGGTTGTCGCCCAGCTCATAACTTAAATATGGCGTAATGTTTCCGTTATTTTGGCTCACAGAGCCTCGTTTCCCTTTCGTTCTCATTCATTTGCAATGTTTCCATGCAAGACAAATGTAGAAAGAGAGAATGAGACCTCTCATAAAAGTCATACATCCAAATGAAAAACTAATATAAACTGTGAACAACTCGCACATTGGGCTGTAATCGAAAAAAAAGCTGGTCGAGAAGGAAATCTCCCGTATTTTTGTAAGTAGCACAACGGAATCTTGCCAAGTATTTTTGTTTCGGCCATATTAAACGAAACTAGTGACATTTTGCACGAAAATCATACAGAGAGTTAAAAAAAAACTAATTAGCGGAGGATGAAAAAATTAAAAATTCGACTGGTCGAAGCGCTGAAGTAGATAGGGAACATTTTATTCTACATAATTAATAGTTTGACATAAATAAGCCAGTAGTGGAACATATAGCTAGTTATTTAACGTCGAAATCGTTAACGCTGCAGTATTCTATCAAATTCATAACTTTTCGAGGCTATTCCTTGTAATGACAAACAATTTACTATAAAATATTAGAGAAAAAAATGGATCGCATTGCACTCATCACCGCGCCGCGGACATTTTTGAAAGCCGATTAAAATGCGACCGAAGTGGCAACAGAAATCAGCCTTCTGTGGGGTGGCATCGGACCTCCTCAATGCAGTCCCCTTGACAGCATGCAATAGGATTCCCTCATGCACACCACGCGCTACAAAAAAACGCAACGTTTACTAACAAATTATACCACCGCAACTCTACTCACTCAAAGGCAAAACTTGCCAACTACTCATTAAGGTTCTCTGGCAATAATGTTAGAACACGCAAAATATGTCGCTGGATATGAAATAAAATTCAAAAACATGCATTAATGTATATATAAGTTAATAGGCAACACTACAAGTCTTCTAATATATTTGTAAGTTCTAACGCTGCCATTTTATGTCTCTTATTGATCGTGGAAAAAAAGACATTCTGAAACTGACTATTCCAGAGTTTATCTCTCTTATTTTAATTCTATGACCTGATCCACCGTAGTATGTTGGCGTTCGTAAGATTAGGCTAATTTCGATAAAAAATACTCTGCTCTTGAATTCGTCCTAACAGGTTTAGTCTATTTTTCAGTCTACGGTCTGACAGATATTCCCATCCGAGTTAATCTATGAGGTCAGTTCCACTAACTAGTCTATCGTAACGACTTTTCACGTACCTGGCAGCTCTTCTTTGCACGCGTTATAACTCTGTTTTTAAGCTTAATTCATGAGGATCCCAGGCACTGGCAGAGTATTCTACATCTACATAATTCCCTGCGAGTCACATCTAGGGTGTTTGGCAGGGGGTGACAAATCACCAACATGCACTATGCAAGAGGACCTCCACATGCACACCGCACGGTCATAGAAATATCACGCACACTTGCAAAATATACATGCGTATTCATAAAAAAATTGCTAATGGTTAGTAATTCCTAAAGCAAATACATGCAGGGTTAGAACTATGAAAAAAACATGCAATGAGCGATCCTAGCGAGCGACGCCATTAATCCTATCAATCGAGACAACGTTGCTATCCTTAATTCTAAGTGAGTTCTAACGAGAGAGAAGTAGCTTATTTCTCTCACTTTGATCTCTAATTCTTATTTCTCTCCTAACGAATTGGGATACCCTTCCAAGATGGCGTACTGTCCAAATACTGGGTTTAGGATACCCATATAAGGACCATGCCCAAATGGCTGAATTGGGACACGGCTATAGTAAAAAAAAAAGACGGATGAGATGACAAAATATGAAGCGGAGCTAATGAAAACCCTGCATCGTCCCTGGTCGAATGGCAATTGCTACTTCCGCCCAGCGGGCGCTGCGTGTGGGGTTGTCTCGAAGGTTTCCAACGGAGTGTGCTGGTTGATGGAACCAGCTCCCCGTGGAGGGGGCAGGAGGGAGAGCTATAACGTAATCACCCTACCTTCCTCTCCCCACTCCCTCCCCGCATACGTCAAGTCCCGTTAGGGTGGCCAACGTTCCAAATTGGAAAAGATGCGGGACTACCCCAACAACTCAGCGGGAAAGAATTACGACTTTATTTTTTTGTTTTTGGTGGCGTGAATCGGGAGCCGTTTTTACCTCGCCAAAATTTGACACGTGATGATGAATCAGATGTTTATTTCTCTTCTTACATACAGGATTGGCAATGAAGTTTCACTGTCCATAACAAATGTTATCACTAAGTAACCCACGAAAGAAAACAAAGCTAATTCAAATATTAACCTTTAAATCTGCAATAATTCTAGTTGGAACATAAATTCAATCGATGCATTTTATAGCTTTTTTTTATCTTTCTTGCTTCCATAGTGATAAGTAGTGAGTGATTGTAGAGTAGCTTATCTCTTTTTACCTTCCATGTTGTTTTTCAGAGAGAGGCTGCTTTAATGTATCATCCACTACGCACGGTATAAGGAACTACTGCAATCACGTATAGCGTCTTCGTTTTTTCTGTTAGAATGAATAAATTTCTTTAACTACCTCACCTTACTTGGCACAAAAATTATTATAAAAACTATTTTTTGGTGAGGTACAAACAAATAATTCAACGTTTGTCTCACCAGTCTACACAGTTTACTCACACATAGGTAAATAGAGGAAGCTAAATCATAAATCTCCCACTTCTATACTTGTAATGAGAATTGTTACTCAGCTAACATATTTCGTATAAATTGCATGTGCTTATCTTTGAGGGAAAAATATCTTCAAATTCTCGTCTCCAAAATCTTATAGCACCTCAAATATTCCTATTTATAAGTTTTTAGCAAAATTGAGGCGGTTTCTGGGCAACAAAAGGGAAATCATCCGAAAAATTATCAACCTTTCACAACCTTGCATATTCTCTCATCAATTTATTAAACAAAAGAGAAAGTCGTATATGACAGTTGTATCATCTTTTCACAAATCTACAACTTTGCTCAACTCTTCTTGACAGTAATGCCAAGTAGTTGTAGATGAAAACCATGCATCGTCCCTGGTCGAATGGCAATTGCTACTTCCGCCCAGCGGGCGCTGCGTGTGGGGTTGTCTCGAAGGTTTCCAACGGAGTGTGCTGGTTGATGGAACCAGCTGGAGCCGTAGATGTAGATGTAGTAGTTTCCTTCATCAAAGAAAACGAAAGGCATTCATTGCGATTCGTTACCCACCATTAGTGTATTCATTATATACAAATTATTTGGTTTTAGAAATCCCAGTTTAGACGACTGGCAATGGTCAATTTTAACTTATTTGAAAAAGGCCAGATTGGCGCCCATGCGATGCCACTCCACGTGACGTCATGGGGGCCTAGATGCTATACTATTAGTCAGGAGTTTTACATCGTCTGAGATTACCAATGCATGCATGAGGCGCAGAGCTCAGGGAACCATCCCTTAATAATCACTTATTAAAATTGCCTATGGACGGAAAGTTTCCTTCGTTTTATAAGGTTTGCGATACGGCGCGCCGTATAGGGTTTGCGATACGGCGGCAGCTGGAACCAGAATGACGTCACACGGGCTTTTCCCAGCATTCATACTTAGCCATCGCGTTTACGCGCAATTGAAAATTTTCATTTTTCATACCATTGCGAAAAATAGATAACATCATATAAATATCTAAAAGCGTGAAGTACATACTCCAAGAGTAATAATCTTTCGATTAAGACAATAAAAAAATAATATAAACCACCCTATTTTTCATTGGGGATCCATACGGCGTGTCATTCCGTATGCCATCGCCGTATTCAGAAGATCAGCCAGGTGTGAAAAAATCCGTTACTATAGCCTAATTTGTGTTACTGACTGACCTCTTAGAACAACTCGGATGGGAGTCACTGTTAGACCGTAAATTGAAAACTAGACTAAATCTATTATGTAAATTCTAGAGCAGTTTATTTTCCGATGACGTTATCCACATCTTACGAATTCAAACAGTTCATCTACAGTAGATCAGATCATAAAAATAAAATAACAGATATAGACTCTAGAACAGACAAATTTAGAATGTAGTTTTTTTCCACTGTTGATGAAGGACTATAGCGGATGCCTTTGGACTTAGAAATAGGTTAGTTGACTAGTAGCTTAGCTTACTAACTTAAGCATTCCTTAATTTTATGAATTTTCGTGGTATTTCTGATAGCATGTTTTGCATGTCCTAGCATTATAGGCAGATTGCCTACATAAGCAGGATATAGATAAATCCCATGGCGTATGTGTCATATGTAGCCTACATGTTGCATAGTGCATGTTGACGGAAGTAAATCTTAATCTTTTGTTTCATATTGGTGATGAATCACCCTCTGCCAAATACCTCTGTAGGCGGCCGGCAGAGATATCTGTATATATATTCTATGCTCCATATAACTACGCGGTGGCGCACTACCTACCTGAGAGAATGCACGCGGTTAAGGTATCATCTCTTCAATTCTTTTCTCCCAAAAATAGATGAATGTCCTACTAAAAACCCGATTGATTTATTATTATGATTCTGAAATGCTATACCCACCTTGATGGCGGAAAGATATAAATACATAGGTTGCAAGCTTATGTTGTAAAACAAATTGCATAACTTTAGAATTAATTACCTTTCTCTGCCTCTATACATAGTGATATAGAGTAAGCCATTCCAAGGATGTTCGGCATCAGTTGATCATTTTTACACCATATGTCCTAATCTACTATCCACATAGTTTTAGACGCTACCAATGACGCATAGATATAATTACCAAAGCTCTCACCGAGGATGTAACATTAATTCTTCCCTAAATTAATTTGACACAGATGTTTTATACATGCTGGAACCAAGGAAAGGCTAATTAATTTTGTCACACATCGGCATATTATTATTCATAGACATATGATTAGGTGAAATTATCAGCAGAATAGCCCAGGCGAAGAGAGCATTCCATCAAAAGAGAGACCTGCTTACAGCGGGAAACTTAAATATGGATGAAAACAAACAATTTATAAGAACCTACATCTGGAGTATGCTCCTATACGGAAGTGAGGCATGGACAATGACCGCAGCGGAGAAAGCAAGGATAGAGGCCTTTGAAATGTGGTGCTACAGAAGAATGATGAAAATCAAATGGATCGACCGAGTTAGTAACGAGGAAGTCCTAAGAAGGGTAGGAGAGAAGAGAAGCCTCATGAAAACCTTAATAAGAAGACGGAACAACCTTATAGGCCACATCTTGAGACATGATGGCCTGATGAAGACAATCGTCGAAGGACAGGTGGAAGGCAAGAATGGAAAAGGAAGACCTCGAACAAAATATATGGAACAAGTAAAGAGAGATGTGAAAGAGAAGAAATACGTAGGAGTGAAAAGATTAGCTGATAGGAGAACTGAGAGGAGAGCTGCGTCAAACCAATCCTAGGATTGTTGACCAGTGATGTGATATGATTAGGTGAAAATTGGCTTCATAGTCTTATTATTTAGTAGGTAGCCAAAGCAGTAGACAAATGATCTGTTTTAAATGTTAGTTTTCGCCCTACATCTACATAATACCCTGCGAGCCACCTCTAGGGTGTTTGGTAGGGGGTGATCGATCACCAGCATGCAACTGGAATCCCACATGCACACTTACAGTCCAAAAAACGTCACGCATTCTAACAAATTATACGACCATATCCTGTTAGAAATAATAAAGAAATTAAGACATTAGAAATAATAAAGAAATTAAGAAAGCATTAAGTTTTACATAGGTTAGTAGGCCACACTACAAGTCATACAATCTATTTACGAGTTCTATCGCTGCCGTTATAATCTCCTATTGATCGTGGAAAAAAATAAACATTCTGAATCTATCTGTTCTACAATAAGGAGTAATACCTTTGTGGAAATATTACTCTGGTTGAAAGTTACCCTCGTAGGAATGCTTGTATTGGGAACGAAGTTCCCCCAGAATATCCCCTTTGTCGCAGCTATAGAGCGTCAGATCGAGCCCCCCCAACGAATGCTATGAAGACCGGAGAAATCGTACCAGAGAAATATACAATTTTGAATATCTCTGTTCGAGAGTTTATTCGTCCCCAAATTCTGTCACATATTTCTCATCCTGATGCAGACCAACGCAGAATGAATAGGACATGTTGGTCACCCTGCACTCGTCCCATGACCACTAAACATAATCTTTCTATTCCTGCCTTATCTATCCGCCCCAGCTGACAGCGTCATCCCCTCCGCAGTATCTTCCTTAATCCTTAAGCTCACCCTTATCGCCTCCATTCTGTCATTTCCCCCTCTTCCTATTTTCGTAATGGCCGAGATGCGCTTCCCCTAACTGCGACGTATTCGCTCTGCGGGTCAGACTTTTTATCAAGGCTGGCCTTGAGGGTGTGGTTTGGCAAGTAGCTAGTATTCTCGAAAACGGTGGATATGAATTCATTTGAAAGCAGTAGCTAAGCGGAGACATCTTCATCCACGTAATATCCTGCCAGCCACCTCTAGGAAGTTTGGCTGTGAATGACCGATAACCAGGCAGAGTATGCAAGACAATCCCACAATTCACATCACACGATCATAAAAATATTACGCTTAACGATAAAAAATACGAGCACATTCATTCAAAGGCAAAACTTACCAACGATTACTAATTCCCTTAGTAAATCCATGCAAGTATAAAACAATGGAAAAATGAAAACACTCAATGAGTCGTACTAGCCTTTTTAGAAAGTTTTGTCTTTGTATGAATATGCATGTATACTTTGCGCATATGCGTAATATTTCTATGACCGTGCGGTGAGCATGTGGCGGTCCTCTTGCATGCTGCATGTTGGTGATTGGTCACCCCCTGCCAAACACCATAGAGGTGGCTCGCAGGGTATTTTGTAGATGCAGCGAGTGGTGTCATTGATTTCATTAATGGATAAAGAGATGCTATCCTTAATACGAGGTGTGTTCAAAAAATATCGCGACTTTTGTGTTTTTTCAAAAATTATTTATTTATTCATGAATATCTATTTTGTCCCCTTCAAAGTAATCTCCATGAGATATTATACACTTGTGCCAACGGTTTTTCCAATCTTCGAAGCACTTCAAAAAATCATTTTTTTTTATCTTGTTCAGCTCCTCCTTCGATATCGTCTTTATCTCGTCAATCGTAGCGTAACGTCGTCCTTTCATGGGTTTCTTCAGTTTAGGGAACAAGAAAAAGTCACAGGGGGCCAGATCTGGGGAATACGGTGGC
Source organism: Ischnura elegans (assembly GCF_921293095.1). Lineage (NCBI taxonomy): Eukaryota > Metazoa > Arthropoda > Insecta > Odonata > Coenagrionidae > Ischnura > Ischnura elegans. The sequence goes on from NC_060247.1 coordinate 120,835,197, forward strand.
TGCGGCATCATTAGTGTGTTGTTTTTGGCCAAAAAGTCGCGCACAAGCAACGATGTGTGAGCAGGGGCGTTATCGTGGTGCAAAAGCCAATTTTTGTTCTTCCACAAATCCGGGCGTTTCTGGCGGATTGCTTCGCGCAAATTGCGCATAACTTGCAGGTAATATTCCTTGTTGACCGTTCTACCCTGTGGCAAGGACTCATAGATATTCATGAATAAATAAATAATTTTTGAAAAAACACAAAAGTCGCGATATTTTTTGAACACACCTCGTAGTACGAGGAAAGAATGGCATTTGCAATCCCTCTGTTTTGCGGTCTATTTCTTTTACTTTATTCTCGTGATCATGTTACCACACAGGCGGAACTTCGCCAGAGCATTCCTTTTTATTTTTTGACGAATGGTGTCCTGCCATACGCCTATTGAGATGATTTGCGGGATAGTATGTAGATGTAGATAATGAACTGTTTTACCTGCCCTCGTGATAGTACCGGAGAAAATTGCACTAATATTATTCGCTGGGAAAGTATAAAAAAATCATGCATTAGATAAATAGTCGTCGAGGCGTGTTACCACGCCTTCCTCATTTGTTAGCAGTTTTTTTCATCCGGCCACGCACGTACTTTCATATTAGCGGGAGGGAGAGGGAGGGGAGGGTGGGGTTGGAGAATTTTTAGGGGTTGGAAAATGTCCCCGTGGTGACTCGTGGGTGTTGTAATGGGTGGGAGAGTGCGCTTTGGAGAGACTTACGAGGGGAATGTACTCAACGGCTTTATTTGGCCAGCCGTTCACTTCGGCATCAACCCAGTGTGGCGTGTTTGTCGGCGCCACAGTGCTCTCAGCGGACGAACTCGTACTGGACTTAATTGAAGTGGTCCTCATGACCAAAGTTCGAGATCCTATCTCTGGCATTCATTTTGTGAGGCAAAAAGAAGACTATTTCATCCACATATTTGCTATAATTCTGCTCATGAGAAGGAGGTATTCATGAAAAGAAATGAACTAAAATCAATAGGTTCGGCTTTCACATGGTGGAAATTCATGCTGAATGAAGATGAACAACATTCGTATATTTCCACAAAATTTCTGATTGGTACGACGCGTTTCAATGCTAAGATGTCATTCTCGAGTAGTTCAGGATGGAGCTTATTAGAGAATCGTAAGGAAAGACTTTAAAGGAAAGTCTACTGAAAATGTGTGTTTAGAGTGTAGCATTTTACGGTGCAGAAACATGTTTACTTAGGGAGAAGTATGCGATAAGACTCGAAGGGTTCGAGATGTGGGTTTGAAGATAAATAGAGAACGTGAAGTGGACGGAGAGGAGGAGAAACGACGGAGTGCTGGACATTGTGGGAGAGGAGAAGTAGCTTCTAGATGAGATACGGTGGAGACAGAAGGTATGGATTGAGCGAGTGCTGAGACAATGTTAAAAACGGTGTTTTAGGGTAATATGTTGGGTAAACGAGAGAGAGTATGGAAGAAAATAGGATGTTCTTCATTTCCGGAGACTACCGCGTCAGTTGCTGCGGCGATGACAACAGTTTAGCTGGTGCTATTGCCAGAATCTTCAGGGTCTTAGAACACCGCGTAAATGTCCGTTCTCGCAAGAGAATAGTATTTTCAGATAGAATGAAAGGGAGTTGGCCTTACTGTGAATAGGGTGGTTTCCTATAATTTTTTTAATGCCTAAATCGAAAGATTATCACTCCTGGAGTGCGCATTTTACGCTTTCAGAATTTTAAATGACGATATCTATTTTTCGCGATTAAACGAAAAGTGAAAAATTTCAAGCGCGCGAAAACGCGATGGCTAAGTAGGAATGATGGGAGTAGCCAGTGTGACGTATTTCTGGTTCCAGGTGTCGGCGTGTGAGGTGACCTTGTGGCGAGGCTTGAGCGCTGATACGAAGCAGGCTGCTAGCAGGTAGCTGAGTACCCAGCTAGCAGGTAGCGCTTGGCTTAAATGAGGAGTATTAATATCATATCAAACGAAGGAAACTTCTCGAACTTAGGAAATTTTAATAGGTGGTTATTAAGAGAGGTTTCCCTGAGCTCTGTGCCTCATGCATGCATTAGTAATCTCAGACAATGTAAAACTCCTATCTACTCGTATAGAAACTAGGTCCCTGTGACGTCACGTGGAGTGGCATCGCATGGGCGCCAATCTGGCCTTTTTCAAATGAAGATAAAATTGACCCTTGCCATTCGTCTAAACCAGTATTTCTAAAACCTAATAATTTGTATATTATGAATACACTAATGGTGGGCAAAGAATCGCAATCAATGCATTTCGTTTTCTTTGATGAAGGAAACTGCCCTAGTGAATTGTGAGGGAATTCCATGAAGAGAGGGGAGACTTCCAGAATACTTTTTAAATACTCCATGGAAACCCACCTTAATTTGAACGCAGGAAGAGGAAGGCTCACCAACCTGCGGCAGCAACATCCCTAAGAGGCCAAACAATAGAGTGGAGCTCCTCCGCCACTTACCTCGGTATCAAGCTGGATAAAAAGCTACAATTCAAGGAACACCTCCTGGGACTTCGTCAAAAACTCAGAAGAAACGCCGCAAACCTCAGACCATTACTGAACTCCAACGCCATTCCTCAGCACCTAAAACTGAGAATCTTCAAAGCTATTCTGATGCCCATAGTAACATATGCCTCCCCAATTTGGTCTGGACTAGCATTGAAAGGTCCAAAAACTACATTAGACAAGACCATCAGGAACATCCTGCGCCTAATAACAAGAATGCCGAGATGGACTGGCAACGAGGCGCTCTACCTAGCAACGGGGGAAACAACTGTGGATCAACGCATGCAGGAGGAGGCGAAGCGTTTCTTCGAGAAGACGCGAACATCACAAATAAATTACATCGCATCCATGGCGGTAGCAAATCTCAACTCTTGGGACTGCTACCGTCGACCAGTGTCGTCTACAGGAGACACTGAACACCTACCCCAAACCAGGAATTAAATATTCCCAGTCCTGGAAGACAGGACAGTAAACTTGCACCATCTTCAAAGTGCCCGGATGGGCGGAATGAAGAAACAACAAATGAATCAGCTCGTCTCCCACCTTAATTTGTAGCTTCCTTTAGTAATACCTAGGCCCAAAAATGAAGCCTTCTAACACTCATACTCTTTTCTTGGTCCTAAATTGTTCTGTTCCCTCCCGGATAAGATGTCGAGTTAAAACCTAATGGCCTTGTTTCTGGCTAAAATAAAAATAATGTCTCGTATTCCAAGAGAGTAAAAATGTTGAAACTTTGTTAAAATTTGCTGTTTAATATTGATAATTTTAATTCGATGAATTGTTTTTTCTTTTGTATTTTCTTCGTTAAAAGTTATTATTCTTATAGGTTTTTCTCGTTTATTTTTCTTTTTTTAAAATTCATTGTATATTTTATATTTGCATTGTTGTAATTTATATTTCTTGAATTTTCTTTTATTTATACCAGACTTGTATGGCACAAGTAATATATTTGAATACCTATCCAAATATTGTTCTATTGTTCTATTCGATTTTTTAATGCCCATAAATCTGCACCACCATCTGCTTTAAGAAAATATATGATGGTAACCCCAATTCATGTTAACCTACGGTGTAGGTACCTATATTTTACTTTACTGTTTCATGTATTCTACATATGCACTTAGTAATTTATGAAAAATGGAATGAATGTTATTATACTCTATTCTATTGTCTCTTATGTCTCTATGAATAGTCTATTCGACAAAAGCAAGTCAGAGTTATTCCCGAATCGCAATAATACTAGTTCCGAAGTTTTAATCGTGGCTGTGGTTAATTGCCGTAGTTTAAGAAATAAGATTCCCGAATTCCACCATTTAATTCATAGTACGAAGTGTAACGTCATTTTTGGAACAGAAAGTTGGCTAACAGATGATGATTCAGACAATGAGATCTTCCCAAAATCGTTCACTGTTTATCGGAAAGATAGAATTAATCGAGTTGGGGGCGGAGTTTTTATAGCTGTAAAGAATTCAATCGTCAGCCAAGCGATAACCGTAACTGAGACCAGCGTTGAATCTGTGTGGTGTTTAATTAAATGTCCAAAATTCAAAACTATTTTATTATGTTCGTATTACAGACCACCTAACTCAGATATAACGTCAATGTTGGATTTTCAAAATCAAATAAACAGCGTAGCATCCAAGTATCCTGAAAGAAACTTGATTGTGGGTGGAGATTTCAACGTACCTTCTATAGATTGGGAGACTTATAGCTTCATTCCTGGTGGGAGGGATAAAGTGATCTGCGAGGCTTTATTACACACTTTCACATCTAATTCATTGTTTCAAATAGCATCCGCACCGAACAGAGGAGAAAATATTCTTGATTTATTAGCAACAAATATACCACATCAGGTAATAAACGTTGGCACTGTCGAAGGAATAAGTGACCATAGGGTAGTAACTGCAAAGTTTTCTCTAAATACCGCTGTAAACTTTAAAAAAGAGCGTAAAGTTTTCATTTTTAAAAGAGCTAATTTTGATGGGTTTAAGAGTCATATGAAAAATGCTTTCCCCGAGTTTCAAGAATCAGTATTAAAGTTAAATGTAGAGAATACTTGGAAAGCTTTTCTTTCGCTCGTAACTTCGGGAATAAATAGCTACATCCCTAGTAAAATAGTAAAAGAAGGCAGCGAACCGAGATGGTACGACGCGGAAGTGAGAAAATCATTGAGGCGACAGAGAGCGTGTCATGCTAAAATGAAAAAAGTCAGCACGGATTTATCCACTAATGAACGCGAGCTAATAATTAAAAAATATAGGATGACTAAAGCCGCCACGAAGGAAGCGTTCAGGAATGCGTTCACGAATTTTAAAAGAAAAACACTAGTAGAGCAGTTACAGGATAACCCAAAAGCATTTTGGTCATATGTTAGGGAAGTTCAAGGTAAACGATCTACCGTATGCTCGCTGAGAAACGACAATGGAGATGCGTTGACAAGCAGTTACGATAAAGCCAATTTATTAAATTCCTACTTTAAGAGCGTGTTCACGGAGCCTTCCGAAAACTCACCCGAGACCGATGACAATCCCTGTATTCATAAGATGCCAGCTATTGACATTAGTACGCTCGGAATAGAAAATATATTGAAATCGCTTAGTCCAAATAAATCACCTGGTCCAGACGAAATCCCTTCTCGCGTATATAAAGAACTAGCCTCAGAACTTGCCCCCTACTTGCAGTTAATATTCAGTAAATCCATCAAGCAACACGAAGTACCTAACGACTGGAAAATCGCTAATGTAACGCCTATATTTAAAAGTGGAGACAAGGAACAGCCATCTAATTACAGGCCGATATCTTTAACGTCCATCTCTTGCAAAGTCCTTGAACACATCGTAGTCAGCTCGGTAATGAAACACCTAGACGCGCAAAACTTATTAATGGGAAATCAACATGGATTCAGGAAAAGCAGATCGTGCGAAACTCAGTTAGCGCTTTTCGCCCACGATATTTTAGTCTCCGGGGAAGACAACATTCCAGTAGACGCGATTTTTCTTGATTTCAAAAAGGCATTTGATAAAGTACCCCACGGAAAGTTAATATTAAAACTGAAATCTTATGGTCTAGACGAAGATGTCATTTCCTGGATTAGAAAATTTTTGAGCGACCGCGTCCAAAGAGTAGTATTAGACGGTGCAGTCTCCAATGAGGTTAGAGTGACTTCTGGCGTTCCTCAGGGTAGTGTCATTGGCCCACTCCTATTCCTTCTTTATATAAACGACATTGGCGAAGTAGTGCAGAGTAAGTTACGATTATTTGCAGACGACGCTGTAGTTTACAGAGAAATTCGTTCCAGCAAAGATATAGATGAACTAACGAATGACCTTGCTGCTATCCAAGCTTGGTGCGATGCTTGGCAGTTAGAATTAAATTTGGAAAAATGCGTCGTAATGAATTTCTGGAAGAAGAATAACTCCCTACAGCGTAACTATGTCATTCGGGGCGCGCAGTTAAAGGCAGTTGAATCTGTGAAATATCTAGGGGTTAGACTCAATAATGATCTATCGTGGAATAAACATATTCGAGAAATAACCGGTCAAGCTAATCGTAAAATGGGTTTTGTTAAAAGAATATTAGGAAAGTGCGACGACAAAGTGAGAGAAATTAGCTACTTTTCCCTCGTTAGACCACATTTGGAATACGCTGCCAGTGTTTGGGACCCTCATGAAAAAGGCTTAATAACAGAGTTAGAACGCGTGCAAAGAAGAGCTGCCAGGTATGTGAAAGGTCGTTACGATAGTCTTGTTAGTGTAACTGACCTCTTAGATAAACTCGGATGGGAATCTCTGTCGGACCGTAGATTGAAAAATAGACTAAACCTTTTAGATAAATTCAAGAGCAGTGTCTTTTCTGACGAAGTTAACCATATCTTGCGGACGCCAACGTACTACGGAAGATCAGATCATATAAATAAAATAAGAGAGATAGATTGCAGAACAGACAGATTCCGAATGTCATTTTTTCCACGATCAATAAGAGATTATAACGGCAGCAATAGAACGCGTAAATAGATTGCATGACTTGTAGTGTAGCCTACTAACCTATGTAAAACTGACTGCATGTTTCTGAATTTCTATTCTATATTCTATTTCTAACAGCATATAGTAGTAAAGTTTGTTATTATACGGGACGTTTCTTGGACGGTGTGGTGTGCATGTGAGAGTCCAAATGCATGCTGCATGCTGGTGATTGATCACCCCCTGCCAAACACCCTAGAGGTGGCTCGCAGGGTAATTTGTAGATGTAGATGTAGATGTATCATTATTATATTGCAGTAACTCACCTCCAAATTTTAGTGGGCGTAGCACTCCATCTTAACTGGTCATATGTCGTGGCGCATTTGGCTCCGTTCAATAACATACGATTCCATTCTGCACGATATGCTTTCAATATTTGTTTTGGTGGCCGTCGAAAAAAATTAACCCCTTCTCACGACGGGGCTCCTGTCCGGTCTTTACTTCCCACTATTTGGTTTATTTACTTAATTCTCAACTTAAAATGTTTGCATATTGTTTTTTTCCATGTAATATGGTAGTTTCCTCCATTAAAGAAAACGAAAGGCATTGATTGCGATTCGTTACCCACCATTAGTGTATTCATTATATACAAATTATTTGGTTTTAGAAATCCCAGTTTAGACGACTGGCAATGGTCAATTTTAACTTATTTGAAAAAGGCCAGATTGGCGCCCATGCGATGCCACTCCACGTGACGTCACGGGGGCCTAGATGCTATACTATTAGTCAGGAGTTTTACATAGTCTGAGATTACCAATGCATGCATGAGGCGCAGAGCTCAGGGAACCATCCCTTAATAATCACTTATTAAAATTGCCGATGGTCGGAAAGTTTCCTTCGTTTTATAAGGTATTAATAATCCTCATTTAAGCCAAGCGCTACCTGCTAGCAGCCTGCATCGCAGTGGTGCACATTACCTCGCCCCAAGGTCACCTCTCACGGCGGTAGCGGGAACCAGAATGACGCCACACGGGCTTTTCCCAGCATCCACACTTAGCCGTCGCGTTTTCGCGCGCTTGAAAATTTTCACTTTCCATTTAATGGCGTAAATAAATAAATATCGTCATTTAAAAATCTAAAAGCGTGAAATGCATACTCCAGGAGTAATAATATTTCGATTTTGGCAATAAAAAATATTAGTAAACCATCCTATTATTGTGTAGGTTTCCGCGGCGATGCTCCTGATGAATGGATGGTTCCGGGTTATCAGCCACGTTTGTTTTTTTAAGCGTGACAACAGTTTATAAATCCATCCTGATTTCGTCTTCAGGTCGAAGGTGAGCAGCCCTGACGATGCTACAAGCAGCGTTTATTTGCGATATTAGAATTTCTAATTCCGATTTTTCGCAATGATAGAAAGCTCTGAGGAGAGGTTGCAAATATCCAAGGCAATTCAGGGAAGCCTCGGAAATCGAAAAGACAAATAATTTAAACAACAAACCACGGATACCCAATCAGCAAAGGTTGGAAGAGAATGCTTGACCAATTAGTGCTCAGGGGAAGGACGGCCAGTCCCATATAAGGCGCCGAAAAATCAAGGTTTCTCACCTTCGACCTGAATACGGAAGCAGGATGGCTTTAAATGACTGCTGTCAATCATAAACAACACACTCGGCTGGAGAACCCGGAACCAAGGCATTCGTGTTGTTATTTTCCGGTTACAAGACAAGGATGTACTCGTAATTTAGTAAATTATGGCACAATAGATATATATGATTTCTTTGGAGTGCTACCGAAGAATGATGAAGATAAATTGGTTAGATGGAGTAAGTGATGATAAAGTGCTAAGAAGAGTGGGAGAAATGAGAAGTCTTCTAAAAACTTCAAGGAGAAGACGGGATAACTTAGTTGCCACATTATGATGCATGATGGCCTGATGAAGGCAATCGTTGAAGGACAGGTGGAAGGGGAGAAGGGAAAGGGACGACCCTGAAAGAGTTACGTAGAATAGGTTATAAAGGATGTAAAAGAGAAGAAATACGTCGCTATGTAAAGGTTAGCGGATAGGAGAGAGAAACGGAGAGCATCGTCAGACCCATATTAGGATTGTGTGTGCATTTTTTAAATTGATATTTTTTTAAAATTATGTTTTTTATAACAAATTGTGCTTAAAATTTACTTTTTGAAGCCTACGGGATGTTTAGAAATTTTTATTGTAATAACCGCCGCCCTACTTGAACTCAACCAGCACTAAAATGCTAGTTCTTACGAGTATTATAGTTTGGGGTCAAATTACCCAATCTTAAGGTTAACTTGAGCCCAAATAAAAATTTTAGAATCAAACTGTTTACTATGTCACAAAGATTGCATTTTATACATAAAAGAATTCATAATTAACTATAATTTAAATAGGTAAAATGAGTCTGACAAAGAAAAGAATGCTGTGCCATGCCAATGCTGAATTTAAAAAAATAATGATATAGGTGTCAAAATCTGGGCTCAAGTAGCCCGTGTTTACGGCATATCCTCCGGGAATTTTTAAAAATAATCTTTAAAGAATCAATAAGGCAGCCTAAAATTTCATATTGCTTAAAAACTTGTCATCACTCAACGCGTCACAGCCAAGTACTTAATCAAATATTTGACAGTGGTGCATAACATCGAAAAGTCTTGTGCAGTCACCTATTGAACACAGTTGTATTAATTGCAGGGCCTTTCCACTCCTACTCATGCACGAGGTACTAGGTAACAATCGAGCATATTTTTCAACAAAATATTTTGTGGACCTTGTGGAAATTGATTTTCATACAAGGCCATTTGAAATTTTCTCTGTTGAGTTTACATGAAGTTACTGCCATTTGAAAAAATACTGAAAATGACCATTCTAGCGATCTTGGTCATTGTCAAAGGTCTATAATTTGAACAATATTAAAGGAATAATCTTGAAATATTGTGTATTTTTCAACTGTTTACTTATTACTTTTGACTACTTTGAACGCAAAGAATTTAAAGCGGCAATATTTCCACTAACTTCATCATCACAATACGCGTTTTGCTGTAACCGCTGCATTTTGCAGAGCATAAGCTTTTATACACGATATACATATAAGTTGTTATACGATACGTTATATGATAAGTACATAATGTAATAGTTATCAACAGTTAGTTAAATGCAATATTTAAGTGTATAGCTATCACTGAAAAGGATTAAAATTGTTTAGAATTTAAAATAATTTTTCCAATTTTGTCTCCATTCATGATTGAACAACGATTTTCTCACTTCTCAGCCGAGACAACAGATCTCATTCAAAGTTTGCGATGCTGGGGCAGCGGCGAGCGCACTTCATAGGGGGAGCGACGCGCCGTGGGCAAACCTTCCCCCGGAGTCCATTTCGGCTTTAAAGGCTTTATCCCCGCGTTGTTTGCCCCGGGGGAGGCGCAGGAGGACCTTTGGGGTGGTGGTGGTCCTTTGGCCATCGCTCCCTCCCCTCCCTCCCTCATGAAGCCACTCAATTACAGCAACCCTCCCTCCTCTGTGTGCTCGTCTGGCCTCGCCCTTTGCCCACTCACCTCGCCTTCATTCCATCCACTATTCGAACATTCGGCGCTCTCCCTTACATAGACGGACGAGCGAGGCAGCACAAACGCGCAAATGGAACGGAGCGGCATGTGAGTCACATTCGGTATGGTATGGTATGGGGAGGAATCGACCGACAGCTTAGGTCACATGCTCGGTGAGGTATGGATGAAAAAGTGGAGGGAAACCCGGCGTCGGCATTAGCCTGCTCTCTTAAAGAAAGGCGCCAAGGGGACCACGGCTTAACGTCCCATGCGACGGACGGAGTGGCCTCCACACAGCACACGTGGAAGGATCGGTTGACCTCCGGAAAATTTAACCCACCGCCGGGATTTGAACCTGGGCCCAATGGTTATGAAGCCAGCACTCCAGCCACAAACGTAATATTATCATTGTAATCAGTTTCAATCTGTGCCCCGAATTACATGGCTACGTTATAGGGCGTTATTCTTCTTCCAGAAACTGTACTTGATGTGCCCTCCTCAAAACATGAGAAAAAGTATCTTCTTGAAATATTTATCTATTTATTTATCTATCTCAATTACCCCCGAAAACAGCACTATGAGGCTCTTTTCTTCGGGAGGTTAAACAATCAACAACAGAAGATCACACACACCCATGTCCTGGAAAGGGGCAACCTATCCAGGCGGGACTCGGACCCGCGATCTTTGGTATGGTAGGCGAGAACTTATCCCCGCCTCCACCGAGGCCAAAATATAGGTTGTAGGAGAGTAGCAAGTGTACCTTCATTTCTCAGCGTTTGAAATGACACTGCTTAAATACCTAAAAGCCATTATGATGATAAAAAAATTGCCCCATGTCTATGCTTGCTGCAATTAAAATTAATGAAAAACTTGACGCCTTAAGGTCACAATGAAGACAGCAAATTATACTGCCATGACGAATCCCCGAACCCTAGCCTCCTGGGTAGGAGTCATATATGCTACTACTACCCCACATGACCCGTCTGCCGAAGGGTTCGATATTTTAAAATTACATATGGCTTGTGAAAAGTTCCGCATGAAAATTAATTAATTATAGCCAAGTTAAGGCCCATTCAACGGAACCACAACTAGTTCAGAGATGTGTTCACCATTCCGAATGCCATAAAAAATACGGCACTGAAAAAGGCGGAGCAAGGTACGTGGTCTCCCCTTGTCAGTTATAAGTGAATCACCCACCGGCTACATAAAATAGTGAAAGATATAGTATTTTGAGGAGGCGGCCGCCAGCTAAGGCCATTTGCGTCATGGAGAGGAACTCGGCGTCGGCACTAGCCTTCTCTTAACAAAAGGCAGCAAGGGGACTATGGCCTAACGTCCCATCCAACGGACGGTGGGCTGTTCTTGATGTGTCCTCCACAAATCACACAACCAGGACAGTTTTTATGAAAAATCTCCTCCACCGCCAGGATTTGAACTCAAGTCCATGAGTTGGGAAGACTATTGAATAGTCAATATTCCAACCCGATCCCCAGCACGAGTCACATTTACGGAGTTGAGACTACTTATCGGGGTTCGCCTCAGTGTGCCTCATTCAGAATCTTCTGACTTCTTCCGAGGTCCATTTTCAAAAAGTGTTAAACAAGTTTTTACTATGAGAGTCGCTGGGAAGAGTGGAGGTCAAGAGAAGTTTCATAAAAACCTTACGGAGAAGACTTCTACATCTACATAATAACCTGTGAGCCACCTCTAGGGTGTTTGGCAAGGGGGGTTAAAAATCAGCATGCCATTGGACTCCCACATGCACACCACACAGCCCAAAAAACGTCACGCTTACTAACAAATTATACTACCAAATGCTGTTAGAAATAATAATAAAATTAAGAAACATGCACTAAGTTTTACATAGGTTAGTAGGCTACACTACAAGTCATGCAATCTATTTCTGAGTAATAACGCTGCCATTATAATCTCTTATTGATCGTGGAAAAAAAGACATTCTGAATCTGTCTTTTCTACAGTCCATCTCTCTTATTTTATTTATATGATCTGATCTTCCAAAGTACATTGGCGTCCGTAAGATATGGCTAACTTCGTTAGTAAAGAAACTGCACTTGAATTTATCTAAAAGGCATAGTCTATACTTAGTTGGCCTAGTTAGTAAAACAGCTCGGACGAAGAGGGGTTTCCACTAAAATACGCGGTTGATTACTCCATTTTCTGTCTACGTGGGAGCCTTCTCTTTTCTTTTAGAAGCGCACAGTGAAATTCAACAACCTCTCCCCTTTGTATCCTCTCATTGAAAACCGCAGCTTCCTTCATCAGCCCCTCCACCTCACTCCCCATTCAATGCATTCTGCTGCTCTCGTTCACTCGCCGACCTTGAGGATCCGAGTTCATTTTCTACACTTGTCTCGCGATAATCGTCCCACCCTCCTGCTCTGTTATTTTTAACTCGCTTCCTGCCAATACACCTCAAAAGAGGACGCATATCCCCCATCGGCAAGTGTTTTTTATATAAGACACGGTCTCAGGCGTTATTTTGTGGAATTGCTTCATTATAGAATAAAATAAAATAACTTTGTTTTATTCCACAATTTATTTTAAAAGCAGGACCCGGGTTTCAGCATCTAGTGTTATCATCAGGTAACACTAGGGTAACAAATATCCTAACATCAGGTAACAAATATCCTGATGATAACACTAGATGTTGAAACCCGGTTCGTGCTATTAAAAATGAAGTGTGGAATAACACAAAGTTATTTTATTTTTTCTGCAATTGTTTTTTAATGACGAATTAGAAGCGCAAAAACAATGCTATCGTTTTGAAATTATAAAGGTGGAATTAATTCTGGTCAACATGACTCTGTTTCTCAAGTGGGAAAAATTATTTAAGTGATAATAATTTTAAAGTATTTTTTTATAATCCGATACATAAGCAAATGTTGTCAACGCTCAACGTTATGCGTAAACTTTGAGCAATACTTCGACCTGGGAAAGCTATTCTCAATGTTTCGTATTATAATCGCTTAGTCCGGGATGCGTTCTACCCTTACCAATCCAAACCAATCTACGGGGTAAACCTCTGAGCGAGGAACAACTTTGGCGGAGCAAAACTTTCAAGCAAATAAACTAATGATCTCAAAGATATACCTTTTTACTTCCCATTCCGTATTTTTCCCCAAAAAATATATCATATCATCTCAACTTCTTATCTTAAATCTTATGTACAACACTATCTAAAAATATCCCATGATTACTTCAACTAAAATTTCGTTGCCTAGCAGATTTTCAAGTTGATATTAACCCTGCTCTTAAAATCGAAAATGTAGAAAAACATTACTGAGCTCTAAATGAATATGCATAATTTTGTACACCTTTGCTAGGCTACTCCTTCAGTACCCATGAAATGTACTAATAATCTATCAATCTGTTCTCTCCCACCAACGCTAGCCGTGAAGTCATATTCTTCCTTTAAGGATCTCATCATTTATATAACTTTATTTTAAACATTCTCTACTCCTAATAGTTAATTTGCGAATAGCGATCATATCAGAGTTCAATTAAATATTTAAGAGTTCCGAACAATCATGAAAAGAAATGAAAATTTTCATGGTTGTATCTCCAATTAAACTTCACATCTCTCTTGGCAGTTTAATTAGTAGAATCACTTTGCACTATGGTAGAAATTAACTTTTGATGCAATAATATCACAGAGCGAAAAGAAGACGGGGACTTGATTGAGAGGGGGGCAGTGGTACTCATAAGTAATGACTGTACGGCCGTGAACAATTGAGTTCTCTCCCCGGAGATTATTAGGGCATTCATGCTTAATTGCCCTTGACAGATTTATTCCTTCCCTCGCTCGGGATAGGAGTAGTCTAGTAGACCCTGAAATTCATCCTTAAGAGAGTTGCTTTGCCCTCAGTGGATAGGTTTCATCCTGTTCTAATTCCGTGATGCCATTCTTCATTCATTAGCACTCGAAATGCCTTCATTAAAAGACATTCATTGCTCGCTGTTCCACTGATCGTCTTTCACTTCTCATTTGCATTCATACATTTATAGCCGGGCACATTTTGATGAGATTACCTTTAACCGCTTCAAGAGTGAAGTTAAAGAGATGTTTAGAAAACCAGATAAAAGTTACCAGTAATAAAACATTCGAAGACATTATGAATGAGTTTCATAACGGTATATTAACTAATTGTATGGACGAGCAAGTCTCACCTTAAGATGCAAACACCATACTATCAATAACGTAATTTTTTGTCTCTAAAATTTATACAGTTAAAAATGCACGATTTTGGTGGAACTTGGGGAATAAGTCGGAATAGCTTGTACAGTCTGCAACAACATGCAAACCAAATTGAGCAAACTCAACTCCAACATCTCTTAATAATCACTTATTAAAATTGTCTAAGGTCGGAAAGTTTCCTTCGTTTGATAATGTAGTAATAATCCATATTTAAGCAAAGCGTTACCAGCTAGCAGTGTACTCTGTTACCTGCTAGCATCCTGCGTCGTATCAGCGCTCAAAGCCTCGCCCCAAAGTCACCTCACTTGCGGCAGCGGGGACCAGAACGACGTCACACGAGGTTTTCCCAGCATTTATACTTAGCCGTCGCGTTTTCGAGCGCTTGAAAATTTTCACTTTTCATTTAATCTAGAAAAATAGATATCGTATTTAAAAGTCTAAAAGCGTGAAATAAGTACTCCAGGAGTAGTAATCTTTCGATTTAGACAGTAAAAAAATAATAGGAAAGCACCCTATTAATGGAAAATGTATAAGTGCGAGGTCCTTCCTTTATGTTAAGATAAATCATATTCGTTTTCATTAAGCGCATTCAAAAATATGATAATTGTAGTAACATTGAAGTAATACAATTTTGAAAATATTTTTTTATTGCAAAGTATAGCTGTTGTTCATTCATTTAATATTTTTATGAGTCAAATTTTTATTTGTCTATAAATATGAAATTAAAATTTATTTTCAACCAAGCAACAATGTAACCTGAAGACCAAGTCCAAATTTCAAATCATTCTTTCAAGAAATAGGTTTGTGAAAAATATTTTGAAAACTGAAAATTTTAAAAGTCATTCAAATCATTTCAGATGTCAAAGCTTAATAAGATCATTCTTTCAAGAAATACATTGGCGAAAAATATTTTGAAAACTGAAGCTTTTAGGGAGTGAAAACTTAAATTGCCGTGAAAGTGAAAGGGTTATATCATCTACTCATCGAATAACATCCGTATTTTCCTTCTCAGCTCTGGAAATGCTTTCTTTTCTTGACTGTTACTCATTTTCTTGTCAACGAAGGAGATTAGCAAAGTAAAAGTAAGAGGTAGGAATGGTTTCGTGACGATGCACGCATCCCATCTGCTCCGTAAGTGGAATCGGAATCTCGTCAAAAGAAAAAAAATGAACTTGCATGAGTCCGATTTAATTGGAGCACATGGCGAACCACTTGTTTGAGCTCAGCTCCAGGAGATAGCCGCAAGGCGGCGGGTGTGTACAAGAGGCAAAGACCCCGACACAAGAGGAGAGAAAGGGAATACTACGCCGGTGAGGAAGTCGTCAGAGCTAGCCGGACAGCATTAGTGCTGGAGCAAAAAATTGAAATCAACCACAATTTAAAAAATGCAAACTACTCTTTCCACTATAAGATCACAAGAGGAATGTTGAGACGTTGGTAACGGTCTAACGTTCAAGTTTCTCCGATTTTTAGTTTCCAATGAAAAGTTATTTCACATAGCTGTTGTTTAAATAATAGATCACGATTACAATTTTGGAATATAACTTACGAAAGCAGGATCTACTGCAAAAGTCAATAGCCACAATGCCAATTCAAGATATAAGTTAAATTTCAACAAATAGATGAGTGCTTAAAAATTCATTAGTCATGTGAAATCTCCTGCACCTCATATGAGGTTCTGCAAAACTTCAAAGATCGGAAAAATGTTCACATATCGTATGTGTTGTATCCAATATTTCTTTAATTTCAATGTATTCAATATTTCTAGGCGATAAAAAACTTGTGAAATAAATGTAATTCAGCGAAAATAAAAATCGTGCCTACAATAGCTGGAATTTGATTTGCAAACAACCAAACATTGATCAATACAAAAATTAATCAAAGCATTTTTACAGGGAAAGTATACAGCCCAAATTGAATACATAAAAAGTTTCAAGCCTTTTTTTACTTGGTTGAACATCACCCAGATCATCATCATTTAAAATGTTTCATAGATTTCCGTCACCATGATTTGATTCGTAGAACATCAGCTACCTAGCATGATACTTTACCCATTATACCACAGCCATTTTTCTTCTAAACAGTTTCAATATCCAAATGTGTCTGTCAGTTTTTTTAAAGATACCTTAACAAGAGTAAACTCATGTCAGGTGTGACGCGGGTGGGAGAATTGTTCGGAAAATGTAAGGTAGAATTCATTGTTGGGTATTTTACGCTTCGTCTTTCTGCGAAGCATATCATTAATTATTCTCCGGTACAAGAGGCATGCATCTTGAAAATTTCCATCTGCATGGAACATTTGAGTGAACAAAATTTTGGAATATCCATGATAAAAACACGATTGGTAATTTTCACGCTATTTAATTCAAATTTCTTGCCTTGAAAATGACACATATTGTCGAAACCATGGTCGGTCTTTAAGTGTTAAATAAAATAGTTTGTAAATTACCATTTGTGTTTTTATCATGGATATAGCAATACATATTCCACAAAACCAAGCCTGAAACTATTTTTTATAAAAAATTGGAAGATGGACGTCTTCTAGTATAACCTGTGCCGATCGCACTCGGACGCCAATATGTTTTTCGTCATTTTTCTCCCACTCCAGTACATGCTTTCTCATTATCGTTTGCTGTTCACCATCATAAAAATGATCTCTTCTGGGTCCTTCAAAATGGATAAAGAATTTTTTTTCAACATTGTTATGTAAACTTAACATAAAACAAGGAAATTAATGGGGAAGGCCACAAACGGGGGAAGGGGAGCTGACGTTATGATGAACATCGGTGTTTCAGTTGCGCAAGCGGCAAGAAGCGAGATTTCCAGTCCGAATTTCAGTCAGTCAGTTCTAATGGCGCTCGATGTTCGAATTGGTTCGAGAGTAAAATTGAATTTTCGCTTGGTCTGGCTGGTGCTTCGAAACCATTTTTTCGATTCGACAACACCGCCTCTCTAAGGAAGCTCATATTCGCTCCTGCTGCGCTCTGATTGGCTACATTCGATCGCGAATAGTTCAGATATGGTGCAACTTTTCAAAAAAAATTTTAGCAATTAATTGTTAAGATTAAACTTACTCTATAGTATCCATTGTAGCGTATCAGTGAATATCTGAACTCTCACTGTAGAGGTTTAGAAGAGACCACTTATACCCTGATGGCACGTGTTCAAAGAACAGCTGCCAGGAACGTGAAAAGTCGTTACGGTAGTCTTGTTAGTGTAACTGACCTCTTAGATAAACTCGGATGGGAATCTTTGTCAAACCGTAGATTGAAAAATAGACTAAACCTTTTAGATAAATTGAAGAGCAGTGTATTTTCTAACGAAGTTAGCCATATTTTACAGACGCCAACATACTACGGAAGATCAGATCATATAAATAAATTGAGAGAGATAGAGTGTTGAACAGACGGATTCAGAATCTCTTTTTTTCCACGATCAATAAGAGATTATAACGGCAGCGTTAGAACTCAAAAATGGAATAGATGACTTGTAGCACAGCCTACTAGCTTATCTATAACTGAATGCATGTTTCGGAAATTAATTATCACTTCTAACAGCATGTGGTAGTGTAATTTGTTAGTATACGTGACGTTTTTTGGACCGTGTGATGTGCATATGGGAGTGCTATTGAATGCTGCATGCTGGTTATTGATCACCCCCTGTCAAACACCCTAGAGAGGGCTCGCAGGGTACTATCTAGATGTAAATGACTCGCAGGGTATTTTGTAGATGTAGACACGAAGTGTCAAAACCAGGTTGGTCAACGTTAGAATTGTGTGGATTTTCACTGCTCTCTTTTATACTTATCCCATGGACGTTAGGCAATTTGAAAAAGTTTCGTTGGGTATTTAAACATACGGTGGAAATACGACATAAGGGACACTCAGATTAAAAAAGAAAAGTTTTTGTGGCCTTTTAATTCGTTGCATAATGTTAAACTGATCATGAAGTTCCTTCCCTTCTATTTTTCATTATTGTATTTTCGTAAAAAGAATTATTTTTTGAAATACCTAATGAAACAAGTAGGGTATCACCTCGTTGTAACACGATATTTGTAATGAATGAATGGAAAGCCTACCTGCCAAAGATCAAACTGAAAATACATTAATATAGGATACGAAAAACATTAATACGGATACGAAACTACTAACAAAATAAAATTTGAACCAAGTAAACATATTTCCAACGCTCCAAAATTATCCACAATGATATCAACCGAGAATCGAGGAACTTTCGCACTAAAAAATTTTAACATTTGCGGGGAAGATCTTAAAAATTCCTCAAGGAAGTTCATTCCACTCCTTTATTCCTCTGTACAGGAAAGATTTTTCCATAATGCCCGTTTTTATTTTGAATTTGTGATCATTCCTTCCCATGTAGCAGCTTGAGTCCACCTTTTGACCTATTTCCTTACAATCCCGCTCTTTTACAAACGCTTTGTAGACCCCACATAACCTATTCATGAATCGCGGAGCTCGCAATGCATAAGGCTGGTTTTTCTCATCGCTTATTGAGCCGTTCACTTAAGAAACCTTTTCATCTCCTTCCTCCCCTAAACACTTCCTAGTTTCGGACTTCCAGCAGTCCATTCCCTACCCATAACCCGTCGCGCAGACGCCGCACGCATAACTCCTTCCATTCATCTCCCCACGACGAGATGATCGAAACGAGACGGCAAGAATATTGGCACGACAGACAGTAAGTATCACTATTTCCTCTCCCTTCCACCAAACCCACTGGCGCCACCAGTCACTTTTATCATTACGCCCACGACCAGCCCCGAGGCGCCACTTTCCACGAGGAGCAGAAAGAGAGGAAGGACCTTAAGTACCTACCCACTTTTCTTGGGATGCCCTGGTGAGTCAGCTCTCAATGTGGTTTGCAGCGTACGAGAAAGATAGGCTTTAACAATGGACAGTCTCGGCGGGGTGAATGGTTATGAAAAAAATATATAACTGCGTAAGTTCTTTCCCCTCTTGGAATGGGTCCAGAGGAATTACCGCCAGAAACGGCTGCAGGAAAAAAAACATGCCGGAGAAATGAACGCAAGAGAATGCTTACAATGGAGGAATAACCATGATTCATCCAATATAGGGACAAGAAAGGGAGCAATTATGGCATGAACACAGAAGAGTCGTTCCGAATTCAAGAGTCATTATTGGACGCAGTCTTAAGACATTATTTCGATGAGTAAAGGAAAAATAACTGGCCAAAAAAGAGATTACAACGGAACTATTTCATTCGAATTTTTCCAACTGTTGCGAATTTATAATAATGATAAAAAATTTCTCCATCGGACTCGGAATCAATTTGGCAAGTCGCTAGAAGTAGTGTACGAGTAGCTTTGTCTGACTAAAGGAACAGTACCATAAGAAAAACCTGCTCATCCTGGTGTATATTGAGGCTCCTCGGTTGTGTAAAGAAGTTCTTGTACCGATAGCTTAACACGTTGCGTACGGGGGTATTTAAATTCCTAAGAATGCCGATTTGGAAATGTGTGCCTATTAGGGCGTAATGCCTTTGGTTTAAACGTGGTTAAAAAGCTAATGTTTAGAATATAACTTTACCCAATCAAATATACGTATCAATGAATCCGTATGAATACGTACCCAATCAATGAATACGTATTGTACGCTTTAAAATTGTTTAGGTTGACGCGCCTAAATGACGAGAATCTTCGTCATCCGTCGGGAACGTTCGGGAAAAATATGACGAGAATTCTCGCCATCCGTACGCAGCGTGAATAAATAGGTATGTGCAATTTTATTTTCTGCAGCTACTTTGGATTTTAACCGCTGCGATGCCTTAATTTCTTCAAAACCGTGTGGAAAGACTGCGAGACAAATGGCAGGTCGCAGAAAGAGACCAATCTATTTAATAAGCTAACTATCAGTTTGATAATTTTTGTCGGCTATTTTTGCAGTGACATTTTAATGGACCAATCAGAAAATTTATTAATGTTTCCAAGGGAAATGAAAACCAGAATTAAAAAGTTTTATCCGCATTCATTTCACCAGCAAAAGGAACTCGCCCTCAAGCAATAGTCAAGAGGCAGGAAATAATACCATAATTAAAATATTGGCAATCCAAAGAGATACACTCTGTAAATGGTCTTGCAAGCACAATGGCAAGAAAAAACAGTGTTTTGCCGAATATCGTTACGTTGTTAATTTCAACTTGTAAATATTCTGATAATGATAATAGCGAATAAGATTGTTTCATTTTGTATAAAACGTACTCTTATTGCTTGCTCCAAGTCACGAAACTTCGGTGTTTATCTTTTAACCAACGAAAAACATAAACTCACATTACGATATCCATTGTTCATTCTAACCAGTGATTAGGTTACATACGATGAGACTTTTATGACGTGTCGGACATAGTCCTGAATGGGTATGAAATGATTTGCTTTTATCCTGCATGAATTATCTTCAACGAATTACCAGGCTACAAAAACAGAAAAACGTTTGCCTTAAAGTTAGCTCCGAAATCATACTTTAACATTGAAATTAAAATTGTTATACGACTGAAGCATGCAACATGAAGATATAATTATCAGTTTATGTACTATAAAATTGATACGGGAAAAATTCATATTTTTATAATTAAAATCATTGCTGATACAATAAAAGTAAGTAGATGAGCCAGATCAGCTATTCGTTTCTAATTTTGGTCCGGTATTTCACTTAGAGTTCGGTTTTAGAAGCAACCTATTTACCTCTATCGCCCCAATTACTTAGCCTTGCTTCCATAAACGGATCCAAATATATTTATCCAGCAATAAATATTATTCCATTATGCCAAAAAATTCGTAGGAATATGATGGAACAACTTAAATAGTTCCCATCTAGTGGCACGATCGTCTGTAGAAGATAATCGTCGAGGAAAAAGTGGTAAGCAAGAACGGAAAAAGAGGACCATGCATGTAATATATGGAGCAGGTTATGAAGGACGTAAAAGAGATAAGGACTTAACTGTGAAAAGATTAGCTATTATCAATACATAGTCGCTTATAATTCGCAAAGCAATCGCAAATTCTTAATGGAGTATCAATTTTGGCGCAGAAATGCATTTTTGATGAGCCATTCCAAGTGAAAAAAATATTGGGTTCATCAAGAGAGTCTAAAAAGTTAAATTTCGAACAGCTCCTCCACCTGTTAACATCTCTAGCTTAGGTTTGTGCAGAAATTTCTCAGCAGAAATATAAGGCTAATTGGTCGCTGTTGCTGGTCCGCCTTTAAACAGCGTTCACCTTCTCCCTAGATGAGTTGTTGCTACATTCCCGGAACGAGCGGATAATTCCCCGAGATGTCTGTCTCGCCTTACACTTCCTGCCACCTCCTTCCTTTGAGCGTGGTCTCGCCTCTGGCTACATAGCTCATGAGAAGGATGAACGCATTGTTCCCGGGAGAGAGCAATATGGACGAACGCGGCAGGAAGGGTCGGCATTGGCCGGAAGGAGGAGCGGAGGTCGCCGCGACGACCTACAGGCGGGGAGTGGGAAGGGTGCTTAACCTCAAGGCCGTCTGCGGCGTACCTACCCACAATGCATCGCTCAGGCACACGAGACGAATATATTCAACGACGTGCGTAATACTAGACGGAGACTACCATTATGCTATGCCTGATCCTAACCTTGCATTGATATGTTCGAATATTATATCTATTGATATGAAAGAGTATGTCTGTTTGTCTGTCCGCTATGCGTTTCCATACGGCTGCACAGATTGCAATCAAAGTCAGTGCATAGATGTATTTCGTGCTCCCAAAGCCCGTAGTGCTACTTCTGGCTGTGTTCGACACGCCATTTGCGTCGTTTTCTCATTATCTTTTGTTACTTGACGTCATCCAACTGCTTCCTTGGATATGTTAGTGTTTGCCAGTTTGCCGCTGCCAGTGTTTGGGACCCTCATGAAAAAGGCTTAATAACAGAGTTAGAACGCGTGCAAAGAAGAGCTGCCAGGCATGTGAAAGGTCGTTACGATAGTCTTGTTAGTGTAACTACCTCTTAGATGAACTCGGATGGGAATCTCTGTCGGACCGTAGATTGAAAAATAGACTAAACCTTTTAGATAAATTCAAGAGCGGAAGTTAACCATATCTTACGGACGCCAACATACTACGGAAGATCAGATCATATGAATAAAATAAGAGAGATAGATTGTGGAACAGACAGATTCCGAATGTCATTTTTTCCACGATCAATAAGAGATTATAATGGCAGCAATAGAACTCGTAAATAGATTGTATGACTTGTAGTGTAGCCTACTAACCTATGTGAAAATTAATGCATGTTTTTTAATGTAATTATTATTTCTAACAGCGTATAGTAGTATAGTTTGTTAGTATACGGGACGTTTTTGGACGGTGTGGTGTGCATGTGGGAGTCCAAATGCATGCTGGTGATTGATCACCCCCTGCCAAACACCCTAGAGGTGGCTCGCAGGGTATTATGTAGATGTAGATAGATGTAGATGATATCCTGATGAATAGGCACACCTCTCGACACGCCGAATCGGAAAACGTATCTCAAAGGGCCGGTTTTATAATGTCTGGTTAAACCTCACGTTAATTTAACGTGGAGATAACGGTAACGTGGAGTTTAACGAGAGGTTGGGTTTTATAAAGCAAATCCTACCGCCAGTTGGCTGATGGGAACTTTAACGAGAGGAAAGCGTAGCTACTGTAATTCTCATACCAACAATTGATCGCGAAAAGTGAAACAGACGAATGTCAAAATTGAAAAAAATCGAGTTGGAGAGTGGTGAAAGAATTGTTTACGTTTGTTTTGAAGTGATGGTTAGCTTTGAAAACGAAGATGACGCCAATATTTTCGGTTTCAATCGTTGACGATCTTATGGTCAATCATCAGTGTGTCGTTAAAATAAAAATACTCGCCTCGAATAGTGAATATTTGGCTAGTAAAAGTGTTAATTGTATGAGTGCTACTATACGTGTAAACCATAAATTACACGGAGATAATGAATGACTATTTGTGAATGGATTGAATCAAGGTGGAGTCCCTTTGCAAGAAATAAATTAACCTTGTTTGTGCTTATTACACGAGAACGAAGATTCTCATTTGTATTGTGAAACCAATCGAAATGGTTTTCTATTGAGTAGGCCACCGGAGCGATTTTAGGAACGTTTTGAGGCTACAATGTAAACATAATGACGATAAATTTTAATCATACTTTTGCAGTAAGATATATCTTCTTAGCGTTAGGATGGCCCCTACGCTAATTTATCGTAATCTCTGCGTTCCCTACGGAATTAGGAACAACTTGTTAGTTGTGAATAATCAAAGCCTTTCCCGTTTTCAAAGTACTCACCATGGCCATAATTTAAATAACAGAATTTATAACCAACCACCGTCTAATAGAAAAATTCATCAGTGTTCATTAAAACGATAACGAGGCTTCTGTCACAATGATGTCATTGTTATGATCAATTAATTCATGGTAATTCCTTTGATGATTTTTGTGTTTTTATAGAAGCATTTTCAGTTTTATTAAAATGTTCACAATAAGGAGGTATATTCATCCATGTGCCACACGTGTAACAGACACGAAAATATTTGAGCCATATAATTGTTAGCTAGCAGCTGATATTTCATAACTTTAAATTATCTCATCTTATTTATGACTATATATATATACTGTTGAGAAGCAATATGTTTCATGAAATCCATAATCTCTGGCATATAAATTTTCAATAAGGGACAGAACTAAGTTTAAATTTCTTCATTAGAGAGATCAAAACCTATTGCATGACACCAAGTAGCCCTTACCATTGAAGTATAAAGTTAAACATACTTTGATACTGGCTGTCAATACTGTAGTTGATACTGTAATAGGGATGACTGTGAGTCTTTATGGTAATGCCATTGAGAATGTACTCATTGCCAACATAAAATTGAATGGATGTTCAGAAATCACTGATTATGAACATAGCTTCACAGTCTAAAATTAGAATTAGAGAAGAATGAATAAAGTTTGAATAACTTATGCATAACCCTACCACAGTTACTTCAAGGGCTCATGCCATCCAATTATTGAATAAATGTACACTTTGCAGCAAACCTTTCATACTTTACAAGTAGGCTGCATGTTGTT
Source organism: Ischnura elegans (assembly GCF_921293095.1). Lineage (NCBI taxonomy): Eukaryota > Metazoa > Arthropoda > Insecta > Odonata > Coenagrionidae > Ischnura > Ischnura elegans. The sequence goes on from NC_060247.1 coordinate 120,859,580, forward strand.
ATGACAATATGCATCTGTAACAAAATATTGCAACTCTTTTTGGCTCATAGCTTGGGATGGGGGATCAATTCTTTATGTAAATACTATTTTTGCAAACCTTGTGTAAGAATAAGTTGTTAGTGCTAACGTTACAAACTTCATATCTAATCAACAGCAAAGGCTTGTGTTGTATTTAAGATTCAAGGGAAAGAGATGGGGTGCAAAGATATTAAAGTTTCTGGGTTCAATTTATAAAAAATCTGTCAAAAAAAATATCTAATCAGAATGAAAGCATTAATTTTCAACTCTCAGTGGTGTTTATGAATACTATACTATATATGTGATAGATATTTTCTTTTATTCTCAGCCCACAAAATATGAAGCTTTCATTGAACATGTTTTAAATATTTAGCAGATTACTAAATTATACAAAGACAGTAGTGGATCCAGGATAGGGACAAGGGGGTGGGCTAGGTGAGGTTAAAATTCCAGCTGTAGTGGGAGTCGGAAATAAACCACCATTCTATCTAGTGTAAAGTGGATACCCAAGGGGAGTAAATTGGATACCCTCCTTAGCCCCCCCCCTCCATGGATCCGTCACGGTACAAAGATACAGTTATTTATACAGCATTTAAAGAATTTATTTGTATCAAATGCAAAGCATAAGGACTCCATCATGATGACTCCTTCATTGCAACTGTCTTTTGGGATAGGAGTTTTCAATAGAATTATGTTGTTACATGTAGTCACAGTAAGTAATTTTTTTTACTACCTACTTCTGGGGTAATCCTTTTGAATGCTGTACCAAGTCATCTCTGAATGCACCACACTGACATCACTCACTTATAATTAATGTATGTGCTTCCACTATCATAAATGCAATAGTATGACTTCCTCACAGAATTTTACCGTGCCATGTTCTATTTATGAAGTGATCATAGAAGCAATTTCCCTTACATCCACTCCACTTCCATAAATCTATTAAGAAAATTTGCCTATGTGACATGAACATAGACTGTTTCTCATTATATACGTTGCAGCTATGCATGTTAAAATATATCTTTAGTGATGCAGATCGCAGCGAGACAGATGAGACAGAGATAATCCTTGGAATAAATAAAAAGAGGAGAATTAAAGGGAAAATCACAGGACCAAAGTGCAAATAGAAGTCTGGTTAAGATATATGGAGTAAGGTTTGCTATGGAACTGGTATTTTTGACCCAGAAGGAGGATAAGAATGTATAGATACAGGAATGTATAGATAAGATTGACAGAGGAAAAGGAAGTAGGAAGTGCTAGACGAGATAAATGAGGCAAGGGAATTAATGCAGGAGATGAATGTGAAGTGTTCATCAAGCTTGAAATGCTGACAACAGGAATTAAGGTAAGGATTTTGAGTAACAAGCAAGGGCAGGGAGACAATGGTTCTGGAATAAATGGAATAACCATGCATGTTACTAAGAAATATGTCAACCTTAATGAGTAAATCACTTATAACAGTAAGGAATGGAATGAGATATCAAGTCATGCATGATTATAAGTGTTGATGATGTTATACCTAATCGATTTTTTGAACGTATGTACTCATTAGTGACAGTTCAATGGATGGAGCATGAAAAAATTAATAAAAGCTACGTATGGGATTGAAATCCCAAGAAACTAACGAGTGTACCAGATATGTGATGTAAATTGGCTGTTATAGGAATATGTCTTCACTTATCCTTTGAAGACTTATTAAACATATTAGTTAGTTAAACGTCGACAAGTAGTAGTAAGGGTTAATATTTTAGGAAGAAACCATACCAAGGATCCCACTTAAGACTTTGATAGAGTCATTAGTAAAATTAGACATTGCAATACTTCCACTGATTTTATTATAATAAAAATCAGTGGAAATACTGCAATGTTTTATTTTACTAATATGAAGAACTTCCACCATATCTTGCTCAATATCATACAAGGTACTTTGAAAGAGCTTATCGATGAAAACATTTCAGTGGTCACTGATAAGCATAGAAAATAATGAATGGAATGGTGGTGAATGCAGTCATTTCCTGTAAATTCATCCTCATGAGCAAATACATATGTACACAGACAACAGCTTTCCCCAATAGCAAGCAAGAGTAGCCCAGCTGGCTCAATATTGTAAGAAATACAACTGACTCTGATTGTTTCAAACATTCCCTTAGCAGACAATGCTTGAGAACCTCAATAAATATATTCCCTTAGCAGACAATGCTTAAGAACCTTAAAATAATATTTATTTGATTGATCTGGCTTTGATATCATATATTCCATATTTTCCATGAGTCTTCAGGTACAAGGGTCCAAATTCTCTTGAATTAAGGCTCAAATGTATGGAATAAAATTAAACTTTTTCAGGATAAGTATCGAATTGTTTATTTTCACCATATTAAAACATTCAAGCCTGAAATAAGATAAGTATTGGTAACCAAATTGGCACTCTTATATTTTAACATGAGATATCTAGATGGGCACCACTGATTCTATGGCTCTGAAGCTACTTTTGATGGCAGATGCACCACTGATTCTATAGCTCTGCAGCTACTTTCGATGGTAGATAATTTGCTAGGAGGTTTTAATAGTACATAACCTGTGTTTGGCTACGAACAACACTTAGGCAATAAAGTCACAATTTTTTCCGTTGAAGGCTACATATTAGAACGCTCAGAGAAGAGAAGACTTTTCTTGCTTAAGGTGCCTATCCAAATCTTTTTCTATCAAAAGGATAAGAGGTCATTACTTTAGTCACAAAACGTACAATAATTAGTAAACTTCCACACTCCAAAGGCTCATTTGCCTCACAAATTCATTGATATATCATACCATCTTATGAGCAAATCAGTCATTCTTACTTTTTTACCCACACGAGCTGTATTGGTTGTATCAATTTGCCTTTCTCAGCTTCCAAAGAAAACTCAAACAGTATCTTGTATACATTACGTACGAAACGTGCTAAATACTTTCTTTTTCACGCAATATTTCACTTGCCTCACTTATTCCTATATATTTATCTCCAAGAAATACCAAGCCGTACACCAAATATTGTTAATGGACTTACCTACAATTTTTATAGTAGTACTTTGACAAACATCCTTTGGAAAAGGAAATACGAAAATACTTTCACCTCATAACATATATCCTCAGAAGTAATTATGAATTCTATAGTGACATCACATGCTAGTAAATCAGAATGCAATCAGTAAATACGATCTTTTTCTCTCTTTCGATTGCCAAATACGAAACTTGGCTGTTCTTCTAATTCAAACTGTCTTTGTAAACACAGACACATTTTGAAATCGTTGATGAAGTCAGCAAAACCAGGTAATAACAGATTTCTATACCTACACTCCTGTTATACCTCCTTCCTTCCCTCCGATACGTAATTCTAGTATTTTTCATCAACTCACTTGGCTGGCACAAATCATAACAAACTCCTACGCCGGCACAAATATTGCATAACTTCAACATTTTCAGGGGTTTAGCACACGATCTCCGACTGCAGTCCATAGAATAGACAATATTATTTATTGGATGGTGATTATTATCAAACTTGAGATGTTTGTAAGGATTTCGTAGCGAATACCGTAGAATAGTGGTCCGTTCCGGATATATCACCGGTCTTATGGAAATATTTCACTTATTACATTGCTATTGTGGTGCTAAAAATATTGGAAATTGATTGCTGATATCGTAGATACGGATAAAAACGGAGGATGCTGCGCTTGGTCGATTATTTCTTCCGTATATTATCGTAGGGTTCTTCAGCATTTCAAAACATCCGCCATTTTCAACAATTTAAACTTCACGTTAACTTTTTACCCGAGGGAAATCCATGGTTTAGCTTGACTACCACTTTAACGCTCAGATTTGGCTTAACCATCGATTATAAAACAGAATTCTGGGACTTAACCGACGCTTAGCTTAAACTCCAGTTTAACCAGACATTATAAAACCGGCCCAAAGTATTCTTCACTTAACTATTAATCCCCTCGGTGCAACCCGTTTTCCTGGGGAGTGGGATCACGCGGCGTTTTTACATACGGACACACCTAACGATCAATGTTGTGGAGCGGGATTTAGGCTTATCCCGTGCGCGGTATACGTTTTTTACATTGTTTGCTGTTACATGTGTGTAGCATCGTCATACCTGCTTTGCTCCTTTGCCTAAAAATTCTGTCATGTGACCATGAATTCCAAGTTCCAAGTTTTCACTTCTCTGGGTACTCTTCCCGAGCGACGGACGCCGCGGCGTTACGCGCCGGGTGGCCTGCTACTAGTAACAATCAATTGTCAATTGACCCATTGGTTCCGAAGTTAGCAGAGATTAGCGTTGTTTGCAACAAATCAATCAATTTGGTGGCAGTTTGTTTTCTGAAACATTTTAATACTAGATCTGACTTCCTTACATAGAAATTCCAAGTAACTGGAACGAAAACTACGGGGATACCAAGCGCCTAGATTTGGTAAACTTGATTTTGCGCGCAAAAAAACGAGTACTTTTTTTGAGAGAAAATTAAGTACAGGAAATACTATGTAACCGAAGATTTTTAAAAGCATATGATCCAACTAATAAATAATAATAATTATTCGATTCAGAGTTCACTTTTATCTCATATAAATGAATCCCTTTTACGATCTACTTCCAACGGAGTAGATATCCAGTTGTCGTCATCGCCCTCTATCCCTACCAAGCCCCATTACGCTTCCGTTGTTTTTTAGTTTCACTATTATGAAGCTGGACGTCAGATGGCAGTGGGGAGCGATTCGAGGCTAACGTAATTGTTGTATGGTGCGGTGGCTCATGGTGGATAATTGTAGTTGGCAGAGAAATTTAGTATTAATTTGATGATAAATGAGCAATAGGTATTGTTTCATTCTTGGATGTTCAAAGAAGCTTCAAAGAAAAAGGACAATTTTTCCGAAGTGAAGCCTAAAAGTTTGCTCACCCCTTGACACCGGCCTTGATCACTCACTACTTTTGAGTGAATAAGAGGAATTGATACAAATAGTATCGTTCTTGATTTAGTAGATTTATTTCATCATTAATAAAATGAATCAAAGCACTGCAGGAACAAGTTACTTTGTACGCAGTCACGCGCACGGGTGCAAAGTTAAATACAACAAAGGATGAAGTTCGCCATGAAAAAATATTTGACATAGCCGGGATTCGAACCCGGATCTCCCGATAGCCGGTCAGGCGCGCTAACCAGTTACACCTCCAAGCCATTCTCTCAGAGCGAACTTCGGGATGGTTGGCACGCCTGACCGGCAATCGGGAGATCCGGGTTCGAATCCCAGCTAAGTCAAATATTTTTTTCACGGCGAACTTCATCCTTTGGTGTATTTAAAATGAATCAAGAGCATAAACTGAGTCGGATAGTTGCGGTGTCACCATTGCACTAGGGCGGGTTAAAGTGTCTATACAAGGGAGATGCAAAATCATCCCTCCTCTTAGCCGTCTCCCATCGTAAATTAAACCATCATTTCCTACTCATAGCACACGCTTCCGTGTCTCGATTACTATTTTTTGTTGTGTTTCTCGCTCGCGGTCATGGACGGAATCGCATCTTAGTCGGAGCGGTTATGAAGAACATCTAATCCCATCCGCGATAGATGCTTGTCCGCCCATCGGATTAATGACGCTCATCTGACTGCACCGGCGCCCATTAGAGCCTTGCGATGCGATGAAACAAGATCCACCTCGCGTTCTCCCAGGGAGCCGGCCACATGTGTCTATTACGAGGATGGGGCGCGATTAATGGGGAGGCCCATCACGCCGAGGAACAAGGTTGAGTTACAATGGGCGGGAGACGCAGATGCTGGACCCTCCGTCTTGCTGTATTGCCGAGTAGGCTGCACCTAATGCTGCTCGGAGCAATTGCTGTAGGTACTCAGGACAGGGAAATTACGACGAGAGTGAATATTAATGTGAAAAGCGAATGAGTCTAGTCCCAAAAATGAATTTATTTTATCAGCGTGGGATAAAAGTGGCTATTATCATTCAAAGTTATGCACAAAATATTGTAACTGAAGGTTAAAGGTAGCTGTACCTAAAATTCCTATTTTTTTATAATTAATCGCATCGGGCGTAACTTGGTGGAAATCCATAATCGCAGGAGTAGAAGGGTCAACAGCTTTGCTATTTCCACATCGTAATTTATTGACACCGACCATGGTTTCGTTACAGAGTAACATTATCAAGGTGATAGAGATATATATCAAAGACACCTTGATAATGTTACTCTGTAACGAAACCATGGTCGATGTCAATAAATTACAATGTGGAAATAGCAAAGTTGTTGATCCTTCTACTCCTGCTTCCTAATTTTTGTTTGTTTATCTGTACCTCGTCGTCATGAATGGTCAGTGATCGTAAGACTGGTTTGGCGCAGCTCTCCATACCTCCCTCCTCATCGCTAGCCTTATCATATCGACGTATTTCTTCCCTCTAATATCCTTTGTAACTTGTCCCGTGTAACTAATTTGGGGCCGTCCCCTGCCCTTCTTCCCTTCCACGTGTCCTCCTACGATTGTTTCATCAGGCCATCATGCCTCATAATATGGCCAACCAAGTTGTCCCGTCTTCTGCTTAAGGTTTTAAGGAGGTATCTCTTTTCTCCCATTATCCTAGCAATTCCCCATTACTTACACGGCCAATCCATTTTATCTTCTAATTGTTCCTAAACTTTTAACACTTTCTAACCCCGAGCTGTTTCTGGGAGAAATCAAATTTCAAGATTTTTCATTTCGAAAACTTTAAAATTTTACACTCAATGATAATCATCCTAGCAGCTAAATATTTCGTCATTAAATTTTACACTACAAAATAATATTTAGTTTAGATATCTCCTAAATAGAGCTGAAGGTTTAAGCATTTTTGATGTTGCTTAGAAGCAACATTGGGTTATAAAGGGTTTAATGAAAATTAACTAAGGTGCTAATTTTAAGTATTTAGGTAAGAAAGTTTTAATAATTTGTTATTGCCATGGTTACATAGATACCATATGATTTTATGATTGATTTTGATACTAGGGAAGTTTGATTCGACCAGTGTTTTTGTTTTTCTTTTTTATACAAGCTCCATCCAACGAGGGATTGTATTTTTTGTTGATTCCATTTGATAAATGAATGTAGTTTTATTACAGACTTTCACGTCACTAGTCATGCAAAAAACGGAAGAAATTCGGGTATTTAAAATATCCCCATTCATATAGGAGGAAATAATCGAGAGAGATAGACAGTTCTACCACATTATCTGATGAAATAAATTGGAAGCACCGTTTTTGGATTTTCTTTTTCATTTCATAAACGTGATGACCGCTGAGAAAGTAACTCATCCTGCACCGACATTTCGTGAGCGACTGCTGGTGTCTTCTTCAAGGGAATTCCATTGCCTTGGTTATTCCACCATTCCCTTGAAGAAGTGACCAGCAGTTGATCACGAAACGTCGGGGACATCATATTTACATCAATTCATATGATTTTATAATCAAAAATATATCACGGGAGCATACTGACAAGTCAGCTCATTAGTCAAAATTAAATTATTAATTTAAAATTTATACATGCCTCTATGACAAGTGCGGGCTTACCATCGTGGATATTTATCAAAAGCACAATTATGATATTGGCCAATGAAAATGATTTACAAATTGGCCTCTTTTAATTCTCTAAGATATTATTCTATGAAAATTCGATATACCACGCGACATCCACCCGTACGTCGCTTTTTAATCTCAAGAGTTGCTAAGGCTTTAATCAAGACGTAACTAACTCGTTCGACAAAAAAAGGAATTTCATGAATGAAAGAAATGAATTGTGGGGACAAAAGCTAATTGGGACACGAGAGTTTTCAAAGGAATTTAAGACGTGAAATAACCCGGTGAAGATAGTCAGGAATGACACTATGCCATTGTCTAGGCAAAAGCGGTCGAGTAAGGAGAAAAAGAAAAATAGAAAAGAATAGAGGCCGTTTGAATTTTAGGTGTCTCCTACGCCGTGCCGGGATGATAAATCATGGAATAAAAAACGTAACAGTCGAGGATATTCAAACGGCGTTGCTATGGAGACTCGGAGTAGTGACGGTCGTATTGCTACGTGACAAATGGTTCATAACGAACGACGCGCTCATGCTTATACGAGGGGTTCGCGAAAGAATTACCCTAGCCACTTTTCATCGCCTTCAAGGGTTGGCGTGTATTTGTTTTTCGTTACCACACTCGTGGTTGACGGGTGACGGGTAAGCTAGTTAAGAAGATTTGAGTTGGAATGAAGAGGCAACTGCTTTCCCCCAAATACGATGTTTTCCGCCATTGTAACTGCATTTCCATTAGTTTCACAAAGTTCACAACTGAAACCACGCTCTAAAGTAGCATGGTGATGTCATTTTTAAATTAATTTATGTCATTTTATAGTAAAAAAAAGATATCGCGGGAACCTGTTGCCAAGTGAGTTCACTGCTATTGGAGCAAAAGAGGTAGAACGTTGAACTTTAAGCATTTGTATTAAATCCTGCCGAAGCTCCACAGGGTCTTGACATATATCGTTTTACTCAATGCTAGAGATGCATGAAAATCGCAAATGTGATAGATGCGATATAGATGCGATGTGCACAAATAAATGCGACATAGATGCGATGACCGGACTTTAATGATATTTTTACGCAAATTTACCTTTTCGACGGCAAAATTTGTACATTTTGAGCCGATCGCAGTTTAAATGCTCCGCCGACACTCACCGCTTAAAGCATGCGAGCGACTGGGCAGCTACTGGTTGCCTGGGACTCTACGTGGCCGCGAACTATAAGTGGGCGCGGGCAAGCTACACCTCCGCCACTATCTGTCTTATTCCTTAATTTATTATTTTTCTACAGCATAATTATTTAAAATATTCTTCATGTTTCACTACATTTAATCGTCATCTACCTCATCATGAAAATAAAAAAATAGACGCTACTAAATGCGATATACTGTTATTGAAAGTGCGATAAAATAAAAATGAAAGTGCGATTTTTACGTATCTCTACTCATTGCTTATCCGACTAAAAAAATTGTATCTGAAAATTGCTTAAACGAAAAAGTTCATCTTCTACGGTCGAAAGAGTTAAAAAGAACACGCGAAAAACTTTGAGAACGGCGAAACAGTCGCCTTCTTCATCTCGTTACGGGCAAAATATTGTTGTATTTCATTGATTTTTTTAATAGAAAGCACAATATATATTTGCATTAAAAATAGATTTTCAAAATTAAATTTTACTCATTCTTTGATTTTTTAAATACCCTAAGGGCAGATTTCAATTTCCGTGGTGTAGAAAATAAAAAATGCATATCGAATTCAAGTATACCGTATGCAAAAAAAATATTTCTAAACTTTACATCTGAGGAAATGATTACATTGTTCCTCTAACTTGAAATAAACCAAAAAGATGCGGCCATGCACTCTACCAAAACGACGATTTTTGTCTTTTTGGTCAATTTTAATGGGGCCTCTCGCAAGGCCCTCGTCACCATAGAGGTCCCGCAAGGTGAGCACTAACTTGCATTACGAGAGGTAGAACAGCTCTTTACCAGGGGCTTTGACAGTGAAAATTTTATTTTAAGATGTTTCCCTGAGCTATGTGCCTCATACATGTATTGGTAATCTCAGACGAGGTAAAACTCCAATCTACTCGTATAGAAACTAGGTCCCTGTGAAGTCACGTAGAGTGGCATCGCATGGGCGCCTATCTGGCCTTCTTTCAAATGCGGTTATAATTGACCATTGCCATTCGTCTAAACTGAAACTTCTATAAACCAAATAATTTGTATATTATGAATACACTATTGGTGGGTAACGAATCGCAATTAATGCCTTTCGTTTTCTTTGATCAAGGAAACTACCTTATTGTATTTTCACTGTCAAAGCCCCTGGTAAAGAGCTGTTCTACCTCTCGTAATGCAAGTTAGTGCTCACCTTGCGGGACCTCTATGGTGACGAGGGCCTTGCGAGAGGCCCCATTAAAATTGACCAAAAAGACAAAAATCGTCGTTTTGGTAGAGTGCATGGCCGCATCTTTTTGGTTTAAGGTATAGAATAAGGTAGTTTCCTTGATCAAAGAAAACGAAAGGCATTAATTGCGATTCGTTACCCACCAATAGTGTATTCATAATATACAAATTATTTGGTTTATAGAAGTTTCAGTTTAGACGAATGGCAATGGTCAATTATAACCGCATTTGAAAGAAGGCCAGATAGGCGCCCATGCGATGCCACTCTACGTGACTTCACAGGGACCTAGTTTCTATACGAGTAGATTGGAGTTTTACCTCGTCTGAGATTACCAATACATGTATGAGGCACAGAGCTCAGGGAAACATCTCTTAATAATCACCCAATAAATTACTCAAGTTCTGAAAGTTTTCTTCGTTCGATAGGGTAATAATAACCCTTATTTAAGGCAAGCGCTGCCTGCTAGCTGGGTACTCTGCTACCTGCTAGCATCATGCGTCGTATCAGCGCTCAAAGCCTCGTCCCAAGGTCACCTCACAGGGGGACAGCTGGAACCAGAAATACATCACACGGAGTATTCCCAGCATTCCTACTTAGCCGTCGCGTTTTCGCGCGCTTGAAAATTGTCACTTTTCATTTAATCGCTAAAAATAGATGTCGACGTTTAAAAATCTAAAAGCGTTAAATGCGCACTCCAGAAGTAATAATCTTTCGATTTAGGCAATAAAAATATAATAGGAAACCACCCTATTATAGAAAATAAAGTTTTGAGGTATTTCTGTGTAGTGCCATTGAAGAAACTATTTAAACTTATGTTTTGGTCTATCTTTGTATCGTACAGGGTCAGTTTTGGACGAGTTGAATGGTGACAATCGAATTCGAATTATGTTCGCGGAAGAAACGACGCAACGGTTGCGTAGCAACATATTCGATCGATCTTTCATTTACGGATTAAAATTCAGAAACTCCAAATAAATGCAATTTTCGGATTTCCAGCCATTGTTTTTCGAGTAACATTGGGTCAAATATGTTTGACTGAACACCTCATTGTCCGTTTTTAATTGCCTTCCTGCGGGTCACAACGGCTCTAATCCAGCATAAATTAATTCATTTGGCATGTATTACTATTTAATTTCATCGCACCTTTCGCGAAAAATGCTCAAGGTCATTATTTAGAGTAAAGAGCAAAAATTTGGTCGTTGCCTCATAAGACTTAGTGTAACGGCGGGACGCGATAACATGGCTAAATGCGCAATTTGGCCACGCCCCCCTGGCTTCACTCCCCCCCGTTACAAGGGATAGGGACCTCTATGGTCGTCACGACTGATTGTCTCTCTTCTGAGGGTAAAAGGTGGTTTCATTTCAGGACTAACTTAATTCTAGTAAACAGAAAGAAGTGTGATTGGGTGACTACCGGACTATAGGTATTTGGGGCAGCGCGGCGGTTGAAACTCGTGTTTAGCCAGGAATTCGCGGACTCATAGAGCATTGTGGCAAGTAGCCATGTAGGCTAGATGTCTTTTCCCGTCCTGATGATACTTTTTCTCGGAGTCTTTCCAGCATGTACTTGTAATAGTGAGCATGGACAGGGGGAATTATAGGTAATGGGGAACGCACCCTGTGAGTTAGAAATTTTTATATTTTTGGAATAAATAATGTATACATTTCTTTTGGCCTTGACCCCTTGTTTTAATTTCATAAATATGAAATCTTGAGTTTTATGTCCCTTTATGCAAAAAACCTGTGCGTCGACGTTTCGGAATTTCTTTCCGAAAAATCTTCGTATAAAAAAGCTTTGAAAAAGGAAAATAAATCTCCGAAATGTCGCACAGTGGGCTGAAACAGAAATAAGCTGGTCAAATAACAGTTTTTTGAGCTAGGAATTGGAAAATTCGAATACATGTCAAATTTTTTTCTGTGCCTTCGCGTTAACGATATATACGAGGTCAAAGTTGAAAAAATCTAGCGAAAAACGAAAACCTTCGATTTTTCCGAAAATTGCCTTCAGTAATTTACCCTCTTTGTGTAGTGGTTTCACTTAAGTACTGTTTTTTTTACACCATGTTTATGCAAACTTACCTCTCTTCTATTTTGAGGGTTTTCACAGATTTTATTTCATTATTTAGCATCAATATAGAACAAAATTGCCGAGCCTGTTTTAAGTCAATTTTTTCGCATAAACGTAGAGAGAAAGTGGGTCCGCCAAGTGACGTATACCACGCCTATTTATGACGCTTCTACAGTAAGAATCTAAAGTAAAGTCCTGCTCGTACCTGCAGCTCCGAAATTTACATCGTTTTTTTACCAAGATCCAATCGACGATAAAATTTAGCCCGTCTATTGCCAAAAATGCAATATCAAATTAGAGGGTTGCTAGGAAATATTTTTTTTAAATAAATATGAAATCTTGAAGTCTCTTTTATGTTTAGGTTTAGACTCCGACCATCGTTTTGTCGACGCGTCGAAACATATATGTTTTTTACACAAAATAACCGAAAAATCGAGATTTCCTATTTATAAAAAAATACTTAAATATTTTCAGGTTACCAACCCTCTCATTTGATGCTGCTTTTTCGCACCTTTGGCTTTAAACGGGCTGACTGTAACCGCCAGTTCGACCGTGAGAGCATATGCATTTTCCAATTGAATAAACTGATCGATGGCTTTAATAAACTGGTAAAACTGACAAACTCGCAAGAAATATAATTTCTTCGAGGCTGTATTCTATGACCATATCGAGGAGAGCCTTCTTGCTTCGCTAGCCTTCACGAATGTGTGATCATAGATGCCCGCATAAGGATCTGCAACCGCGGACTGAGGTGATATCCAAGCCGATGGAATTTGTCATGGGGACCGCATTAAATGAAATCAATATGACTTCACGCGGATCATTAAAGCAGTGTAACTGAGTTGCATTGGAGCTGGAACTTGTGAGGGAGTGTGAACGCTTCATAGATCAACGGACCACGAAGGATAAATGTTTACCAGTGACTAAACGTTACATTCATGTACTGGAATACTAAAAACGCAGTTTTCAGTATTTTATGACTAACAAAGAACTATCAAGAAAATAGGAAAAGGTTTTGAAAGCGTTATTTCTTCCCCAGTAAAAAAATGTTATCGGTATTCACTTGCAGTCATTTGGCTCTCATCTTCCTCTGTATGAGGCTCTACACGCCCTCTCATTTTCGATGCTGCACCGTGTTCATCTGCCTGAAATTAAAATAGGATTGCACAGTAAATCAATATGCTTAATAAGTAAAACGTGTTTTTAGTAACAAAATAGCGGTGAGAGCCATCAAAGACCTTAAAAATTCAGCACAGAGCATAAAATTGAAATGACGTGAATGAAAAAGGTGCCCTTCAAGGTTGACAATTTTAAGGAAATGTAATTCATGACGATCAAAAGATTGACAATTTTATGCATTCACCAGCCAACCATTGTGCCTGGTTTAAAATAAGCACCGCCTATCTGCCTTTTAAAGCTAAAATCAACGTATGAGAATATTCAGGGCACAAAAATGCATCGTAATAAAATAATCATGTCTCCTCTAACTCAACTACATTAAGTTTCATTTACACCGTGGGTGGAATTCGCCAGGAAATAATCATTAGTCATAAACCGAGATTCAAACCCGGACATAAAGATTGTCGGTCAGATATGTTACCAGTTACACCACCAAGCTATGTTGTTCCAAGACGATTTTGTAATGGCGAGTTTCACCTTTGGTAAACTTGGAGTAAATTCGCGCCTCGGCGCGTGACTGAGTTCTAAATTAACTGTCATATGCACTGTTTTATAATCATTTTTGTTGTTACGAAGAAGTAAATACGATTCATCCATGCTGAAAGCAGAAAAATGCATTGGAATTCTATTGCTGAGCAAATATTTAAATATTAATAAACATCAAAGTAGTTTGGATTCCGCCAAGCATCGTAAAAATAAAAGAGTTTTAATGTTATATATTTTGTTTAACATCAAATAAGCGATCTTTTAGATATTGGACTTCAAATTCGGGCGACAAGAATTTTTCAACGGGTGTTGACCCTGAAAGAAACCCAATGACCTTCATTTCACTAAAATAATTCAAGGTAAATGCCATCTAAAACGGCTTCCAACCAACACTAAAAATAAAACCATGCAAATAAAATATTTTATACAACAGTGAGACATAGGTACTCAAGAAAAGTTTTAAAATCTGGCATATTTTCTTCATCCTTGTCTATACTATCATTCACTTAGTGATTAAAGCCCGAGGTTTGATTGGATAGGTGAGGGTAGAGCTCGACCCAGAGTAGGCAATAGGCGTGTAATATCAAACATTCATGATAGAGGGACCATTTCCTTTCACTTGGGCACATCGCACTTCTAGGATTTAATGTGAGGGTGTCCGAAGGCTTCAAACGGAAGATTCGAACCCGGTACTCCTCGATCAGCAGCCAGAACCCTCTTACTCATTGGGCTACCACGCTCCAATAACGGGTGAAGTCCTAGCATACCTCCGAACAAAATCCTAGAATTCTAGAAGAATCCGATGTGGCCCAGGGAAAAGTACTGACCCCTTTACTCTGAAAAGAGTCATATTCAAATGGCTGTGGATCGGTAGTTCGGGGCGAGCTTTACCTTCACCTAACGAAACCAACCTTCGGGGTGAATCATAAAAAGATTGATAATTGTCTTTTAAGTTTTTATACCAATGACCAAAAAAAACGTCTACAGATCACTGCCTTGCATTCGCAAGTATATCGATATGCAAACAGCTGTCACTCAAAAACTGTTGCGATGCTATCGGATAAATGGGGTTGATAGAGTTTTAAATAATCAAGTTATGGCTAAGAAAACGTAAAGTTTTTGGTTGCTGTTTTGGAGACAAATTCGAAGGCATGTTATTAATATGTATAAAATATAATTATGTCAGGGAGAAATATGAAGGCAATACATAGTGTTGAAAATATACTGTAAAGGCCTGGTCACACGGTACAGGTTAATGTACTTTTGCGTGAATGATTTTGATGGACCGGAACGGAACATGTACGAATGCATGAACCAAATTAGAACAGGTTCTTTTTTCTGTGCATGCATTCGCACAAGTTGGGTGGTTACACGGTGCATTTTGACATTCATTCTCGCGTTCATAAATTTAGACATTAACCCGTACGTGTTGATGTATAGGAATAGCATTCACAGGTCGGATTGTTGATGAAAATGCGCTCGTATGGAAATAGCCGGAAAGCTATGAGAATATAGTAACCTATTCCTGTTATGGCGTTGAATTCGTTTTCAATATTCATGATTATTTAATTTTTGAAGGAGGTAAATGCATTAACACCTCAATTGCTATGATAACATTGCTAAGACGATGAGGCCATACCTCTGTGGAATAAGCTATACGTCCTCTGAAAAAACGCTCAACAATCGCCCACCGAATCAAATCCGCACATCTAGTAGCAAAAAAATACGAATCCGCTCATCTGGCATTTTCCGGAGCATAAACGCTCTCCTCCAAGCTTGGAGAATAGGATATGAGCGTTTATGCTCCGGACACTGCCAGATGAGCGGATTCGTATTATTGGGCTACTAGATGAGCGGATTTGATTCGGTGGGCGATTGTTGAGCGTTTTTGCAGTGGAGGTATCTTAAGTGGACCATCCTACGCGCCTATAGATAAACGCAAAATAAAAGAGTAATGATGCCCCACTCGCTAAATAACGTGCCATTCCATTGGGCTCACACTCCAAAAAGGGCAAGGAAGAATGTAACCGCACACAATACAAACATTGATGTGGGTATTAAAGGTGAAGAAGATGGTCGCGCGAGCCAATCAGAACGTGCCATAAATAGTAAGGAAGTCCTATAAGCAAGGCGGAAAAATATTTTTCGAAGCATGTTGCCATCATTGTGTGGAAATGTTTTCCGAGCGTTCAGGCAATCAACAAATCATTGCCCAAAAATACGCCTGATATCAGCGAGGCAGATAAATTACCTGAGACAAAACCGCTTACGGAAAGGAACAGTGAGAGGAGATAACCCCTCGAAATAAAAGGGCGGTTTCCTATCATTTTTTTATTTCCTAAATCGAAAGATTATTACTCCTGAAGTACGTATTTCAGATTGCGTACGCTTTTAGATTTTTAAATGACGATATCTATTTTTAGCGATTAAAGGAAAAGTGAAAATTTTCAATCGCGCGAAAACGCGACGGTTAAGTAGGAATGATGGGAAAACACCGTGTGACGTCATTCTGGTTCCCGCTGCCGCAAGTGAGGTGACCTTGGGGCGAGGCTTTGAGCGATGATACGATGCAGGCTGCTAGCATGTAGCAGAGTATGTACCCTGCTAGCAGATAGTGCTTAGCTTAAATAATAATTATTAATACCCTATCAAACGAAGGAAACTTTCCGACCATAGGCAATTTTAATAGGTGATTATTAAAAGACGTTCCCCTGAGCTCTGTGCCTCATGCATGCATTGGTAATCTCAGACGATGTAAAACTCCTATCTACTCGTATATAAACTAGGCCCCTGTGACGTCACGTGGAGTGGCATCGCATGGGCGCCAATCTGGCCTTTTTCAAATGCGGTTAACATTGACCATTGCCATTCGCCTAAACTGGGATTTCTGAAACCAAAAAAATTGTATATCATGCATATACTAATGGTGGGTAACGAATCGCAATCGGTGCCTTTCGTTTTCTATGATGAAGGAAACTACCCCATTGAGGGATAAAATAATAAAATTCTTGATTCTCGATGCCTGTGGTAAGAGAGATGTATTGTTGTGAGATGATAATGTGAGATGTCGATTGTAAGTGTGATACAACAGTGCTGTAATGCACGCTAACCATTTGCTATGGAAAAAAATTGCCGGCGAAGTTTCTGCTGGCATTGTCGGTATACCAGAAAATCGGCTTTCGCTCTGATGGCATATAAAGGCCGTTTTACATGGTACACGGAATAGCGCAATCTGACGCACGTGCGAAGGCGCAATCAAAATTGCGTCGTGTAAAGCGGTGAATTGCTAGAACACATGCGAGAATGCGTGGATGCGAAACGGCAAAATAGCCCTTGTTCTAATTTCGTTCATGCATTCGCGCAATTCTACGCCATTTTAGAAATTAATTCAGCTTTAACATGCGCAATTCCGTGCCCCGTGTAAAATAGCCTTAATGGACTGGTAAAATCGCGGCGCCACAGATTGCTGGTCATATGTTAATTTTGCCAAACAAACCTTTTCGGCCTATCTTAAATCGGATGAAAAGTTCTCGGGCTTTCCACCGGGTAATAAAATCCTTTAATTTAATAAAATCCAATTAATTTAATAAAATACAAAGGCGGAGAAGGATTTTATTACCCGGTGGAAAGCCCGAGAACTTTTCATCCAACACCTACGCCGGGAAAACACCCGATTATATTTCTATCTTAAATCATTGATTGAAAGTTACTGGTAAATCTTTTTTCCTATCCCGCCAGTGGAGTTCTAAGCATTATAGTTAAATGAAATGGTATCATTAGGCAGAGACTTTATTATTTCTATTCATATGTTGCACTTTTGGGTGATGTTGACGGGATATTTAGCTCAGAAATTATGAAACTTCCGCAGGGAAGCCATGTTTCCAATTGGTGTTAGATGATCAGTGTAAGAATTGCGGGCGCGGTAGATGTGTTTCACACGCGAATGGAGTCTAATATTAAAGCAATTTTATATTCATGAACATACTACCCCGCATGCCACCTAAATCGGAGTTAGCAGGGGGATATCATGAGACCAGCCGATAACAAATAAAAAGGAAACGTTCCAACGAAATACCGATTAGCAACCATTAAAGTCCTTTCTTGTTCGGGGAAAAACGAATTCCTATACCTATTCAATTGGCAAAATATCTCTCTTAATTTAACGTTTCTATCGAACCTACAACTATGGTGGGGTTCCAATATGATGTTTTTCCGGTCGTTCTGAAAGATATCTATTCTCAATTGCTCAAGCAATGTAAGCCTAGCGCGCAGCCTCCGAGTCTCTAGCGGCTCCCAGGCTAAATTCGTATAAAATATGTGTAACGCTGTCTGTACGCTCATAACAGTTTTTAACGAATCGCTCGTCTCTCCTTTGTATTTTGGATTCCTTTGTATTCATGGATTAAGCATTTCTGTCCCGGCTTCCATATGCCCGCTGCATATTCAAGATTTGGCCGGATAAGTGCGAAATAGCACCTCTTTTTACCTTTTACCGATTCTAAAATCTGCTCTGGCCGAGTACCAATGTTATTTCAAAAGATCAAAAATAAATTACTTCAGAATTTTTGGGACTGTGGTACTTTTACTCATCGTAGAATGGACGAATCTTATCTTTTTCAGGGCAATGCCACAAATACTTGTTTTACAAATACGTTAAACCGAATCAGGCATGATGTAGCGGAATTTCGGCATATTGAGGTCAAAGACAGTTGCACTTTTCCATAAATATAAATATGATTATTATTGTTAATTTTAATAATTATCATTAAAACTAATTATCATTAATAATTATTTCTATTGTTATTATAAATTATAATTACACTTATAACTGTGGAATAGTGCAACTACCGTTTATTTCTATTTATTCAATGGCTTCCCAAGTTCTTTTGTCATTCGACACATCGCATCCGAACTTTCCTAAAGGGGAAGATCAGGGCTTTGTGTTGAGAGTGTGGGGGAGTTGGCGGTCTAACATATGGACAAGGCCACGATGATAGAGTGGATGGGATTGAAGGGAAGGTCAAGAGGAGCATATCTCACTGCTCTTGTGTCCGTTGTGGATTGAGGAAGCGGTGACGCGTCCTCCCACGTCATATACTCATTGCGTTCGCTTATGGAGCGACAAGGTGACGCACACAGCGCCACCAGCGGAGACAAACGGAAATGATGACCGGTAGGATTATATATCGCTTTGAGGAACGGGGTACGGCAGTGCCAATAAAATAGCGAGCAATTAAAGATGTAGGCTCACGGCTGCGCAGGACAGATCTTTTACATCTCGCGTAGTTGACCTCAAAATATGTATTGTCTCTACCGACGACATGAATCGGAGTCGTAAAAGCAAGTTTAAGTTTAGGATTTACAGAAAAAAATTTGCGAAATATTAATTTCTATTTAATTTGCCGGCCTCGGAGGGGGCGGGGTAGCGTTCTCGCCAGCCAAACAAGAGGTCGCGGGTTCGAGTCCCGCCTAGGTAGGTTTCCCCGGTCCAGGGCATGTTTGTAAGTGTACTTACGTTTACTTGTTACATTTGTTGAATACCCCGGTGTAAAATGGCCAATAAGAGCTGTATCCGGTGGTTTGAGTTTAAAATAAAATAAATAAATAAATAAAAATCATACGCTTCACAAAAAAATATTATCATTTCTTTCCCGCGAATTATTTTGGTGAAATCTCGTCGGGATTTTCACGGAAAAATAATCGGATTATGGCTAAATTTATAATCCGTTCCAGCAACTTCAGTATCAGGCTTGCTAGAACGGCCATTGAGATCTGGCTTAGTTATAATTATTATAATCGAGACACCGGTAATTAATGAAATGCGACAAACTGACAATTCCACATAAATTGAATGTAGTACGACCTAAATTTCGACATGCCACGTCATCATCTGGTACATTTGCATCGAAGTAACAGAATAAATAGTCACACAAAAATTCATTTATTAAAGTTTTGTCTGACTGTCTATTCCGTGTCTTCAATGCAAATGTACCCATTGATGACGTTCCACGTTGAAATCTGGGGCGCACAGCATTAAATTTATGTGCAATTATTAAGTCTTTGCATTTCATTATGTTATTTCACATTCTACGAAGTCACGCTCAAAACAATGAATTATACCACTAATTAACTTATCAATGCGTGAAATACACGCACTGTTCCAAGGACCGGATTGCAGAACCTAGCTCAATCTTGGGTCCACACTCTACCCCGCTGGTTCAAATATCAGACTCAAGTTGAGTTTGAGTTGTGTTCAAGGGACTATCTTCAACTTCAGACTCAAGTAGGGTTTTAGTTGTGTAGTGCCCTAGAAACTAACTTCTACTTGACTCACTTGAAGTTGAGTAATTAAGGTTACGTTCAATGGTAAAATTTACAAAATAATACGTGGACTTAAACTTTAGTCACTCATGGTCTCTCGGTCATAAAAAAACAGCATTATTGCAATAGAATATCGCAGGTGGAAGTACTTTTACGAGGCATAATTTGTTTTAAAAACTCGAGGCAATGGCAGTGGACCCCTTGAAACTTTGCGACTTTTGAGATGACTATTTATAAAGTGAAAATTGCCTGAACGAGCTACGATACCCCAGTAACACCAACTTTGCAACCTAGTCGAGTTTAAGTCAAGAACTAGTCATGAAAAACTATCGGGAATACGACCCAAAGCCTCGAGATATGAGCCTCCTCAGTTATGATGCAATGTAATCCGCAAGCAATCATATTCATTATCGGAAGCCACCCGGAATCAGTCCGTTTCTAATTTACTCCAATCTATCTCGATATGGTATCCCTCACTTATTAACTTAACACTTATTTTCGTTTGGTTAGATGAAGGTAGAGCTCACCCCACCCTAAGCCACCACCGTGTGAACCTTACACGTTCATTGAAAAGAGGGTATTTCCTTTCTCTGGCCCACCTCGCGCTTGGAGGATTTTGTTAGGGGGTGTCCTATGTCCTCACCCGGGATTTGAACCCGGGTCTCTTCGATCAGCAGTCAAGCCCTCTTACCACTATGCTACCATGCTGCTCTGTGGATTATCGACGTAAAAAAACTTCTCTCTGCGGAAACGCATACCAAGATTAAGTGTTAAGGATCGATATCTTCCGTACGCGAAACCCTAAAATTATTTTAGACTGTATTTTATTTAGGAGAGGAAAATAACTAGATATTAGAGAATAATTGGTTGAGCCACGATAAAATAAGTTGACCCTGGCGGGTGTATATCACTCACCAAATTGCGTTTTCACGTGGCAGGCAGCCTAGTGACTCCATTTGGTGGTGGTTTTACGATGCACGCTGCACGGCGTTGGAAAGAGTACTCAATGCCACACAGTTAAGCCGTGTCCCAAATTGTTAGATATTCGGGGTTGTGGATTTCGGTGGGAAACCCACAACTGAGCATGAATTGGGACGAAGGGGAATGCATAGAAGAGGCCCAATTCCATCCCATTAGAAGGCTGATTCCTGTTGCCACTTCGATCGCATTTTAATCGGTTTTCAAAAATGTCCGCGGCGCGAATGATGAGTGCAACGCGATCCACTTTTTTCCAATATTTTGGAGTATGGCAGATGCAAGGAATCAGTGGCGAAGCGAGGGGGGGTTATGGGATATGGGAAGCGAATATATATATATTTTTAAACCCCCCCAGAGCTCAGAGAAATTTTGAAGTTAATCCATTTTACTTAATTGGATTGATAAAACCATTAGAATAGTGTAAGGATTATTAAAATATCCCTCAGAAAGCCGTAAAACTCACCATTTTGAACCATTTATCTAAGAATTTCGCAATTTATTAATCTCGCCACTACCGCTTATCCTGGTGGGTATTGCATACCCCCACACACCCCGGTATTAGTTGCACCTAAATCCCCCAGCTTTAATTCCTAGCTCCGCCCCTGCAAGGAATAGCATTGAAGAGTTGTTAATTTGATAAATCACATCATCAGGAATGTAAATTTCGGTGTAACCCCCCTAATTATACCTTATTTCCCGGTGAAACTCGGATCAATATACTCACGCCATTATTAAAATATTATTATGTCAACTGGCTGGTTGGGGTGAATAATACACTCACCGGAACAGCTGAACAGTTCGCGTCTTCGGTGCGGTCATCCCAGTGATCCAAGGATCAATTTGTCCGTCGGCGAGTTTAGCAAACCCATTTAAATGCGCGGCGGTTAACAACATTTAAAGGCCGATTTGAGGATCCTCTAGTCTAATATTCGTCATTGGGTTCTTTCCATTCATGCGACTCACGCGTCGACTTGTGTCGACTCACGAAAACTGGTTATAACTTTCAAATTCCTGCGCGCAATCGTTTGTTGACTTGTGTCACAACAGTCGGCGACACACTCAGAATGGAACACGAAACCGCGGCACAAGTTGACTATTGTCGACGTGTGTCAATGAATGGAAAGCACATACTAACATCTACATCTACATAATACCCTGCGAGCCACCTCTAGGGTGTTTGGCAGGGGGTGATCAATCACCAGCATGCAGCATGCGATTGAACTCCCACATGCACATCACACGGTCCAAAAAGCGTCACGTATACTAACAAATTATACTACCATATGCTGTTGGAAATAATAAGAAAATTAAGAAATTGCATTAAGTTTAACATAAGTTAGTAGGCTACACTCCAAAGTCATCTAATTCATTTATGAGTTCTATCGCTGCCGTTATAATCTCTTATTGATCGTGGAAAAAAAGACATTCTGAAACTGTATGTTCTACAATCTATCTCTCTTATTTTATTTAAATGATCTGATCTTCCGTAGTACGTTGGCGTCCGCAAGATATGGTTAACTTCTTTAGAAAAGACACTGCTCTTGAATTTATCTAAAAGGTTTAGTCAACTTTTCAATCTACGGTCCGACAGAGATTCCCATCCGAGTTTATCTAAGAGGTCAGTAACACTAACAAGACTATCGTGTACACAGGTGTTGCTGCTGCATCTGCTGGGTAAGAAGCTGATGAAATATAAACGAAATACGGAATGATTTGAGCAAATGATTAAAGTAACCCTTCACATTCCACATTGTAATCAAAGTTTATGGTGTTAACGTTTTCGTGCGATTGTGTACGCCTCGTGCAAGTGATTTTGATGCCGGAGAAGAGCATTTTCTCATGCTATTAGTAGCTTAAGCAACCTTCTTATTTTAGTAGTTTTAAAGTAGGGGTGCTTCAGCTAGATAAGCTACCGAGGAAATTTGAAGACTATACCGGACAAGGTGTTTTGGACTGATGGGCACATGATGCCAAAAGCAGTCGAAATCGTGCGCTTAGCACCTTTTCCGGTATAGTCCTCAAATTACCACAGGGAAGAACGACCCCTCGGTAGCTTGACTGGCTCGACCGGAAATCAGGAGATCCGGTTTCGAATCCCGGTCAAGGCTTTTTTCTCTGTGGATATTTTGCACAATTTGTGTCTGGCGGGTGACTCCGTAAAGATATCACCCCAGTGGCTAGTCCCAATATACTTAAATTACATCCCTTCGTTGGTAGCCATGTTTCACTTCCTCTGATTTCTTCCTAAAGACGCTTTATACGCTTGGAATCATGGGAAAAGGAAGCACTCGTCGATGCCCAAATCTGACGGCCAAGATGGGTGCCTAAATTCCCACCCTTATGCTGCCTAACGAAATGGGACACCTTTCCGAGATGGCTCCCTGCCCAAATCCTGGGATTGGAGTACCAAACCAGTTTGCGAATTAGAACACGACTTTGCTTCCGTCCAATAGGAGAACAAACGACGATCACCAGTTTAGTGTCACCGCCAAATGGTGGCGCGGTGCAGCATAGGAATATACATTGGAGTTTAGCTAATCCAAACGCGTTTAATCCAAACATCGCCTGAAATCGAAAAGCTCCGAGACGAAATGCTTTACAAAGAAAATTAACCAATTTTTTAATTTCAGTATACCTTTTTTCCTATTATATTTAGGCACCAAACACCGTCAAATAATTCCTCGACGTACAAAGTTAAAATTATAGTACAAAACATAAACTATAAACAACATGCAATGTTCAATTCTCTTTAATGTAAATAATAATGAAATTGTGACACTTATTGCTGCATTCAATAAGAGTGAAATAATGTTATAAATAGGAGTGACATTAAAATCAATAGAACATTCTGATACTTGCATGAGCGCAGTTGTATGTTGAGGGGACAGCAACCTGCATTGCTGGGGGTTAAGGGGCTATGGAATACGCTCCAGTGAAACGCGGGTATCCAGGGGCCCTCCCCAGGAAAATTCATTTAAATTAGCCTCTGTAATCAGCATTTGAAGAACTATCTAAGACTGAAATTTATTAAAACTTTTAATTATTTTGTTTTTTTGTGCACTTAGTTGTTCATGTATCGTGCTATTTCGGAAAAATTACCATACGTTGGGGGGGGGGGGGGTGGAACAGGTTCTCCCCCAAAACTCCACCCATGCTTTAGGGCCAACTTGCTAGCGATACCAGGGGTAGGGTGAGACAGTCTTGTCCACTTACTGCGTACTGCACTACTGAAAAATCACTGCGTACGCTTGTGATTCTTCAGTTTAACAGGTTTTGAAACTATCATTTCGTCAATCTCAAACAGTCAAATAATCCGAACGGGATTCGCTCTCAATTAGTTCGGATTGTCGGGACTCCGCTGTACTTCGGAAACACAACTGCAAAAGTGACAAGTAGCAAACGGCATCGTCAAAACTTCGCAACAGTGGTGTTTTTGTTGTAGCACCCGAGGGAAATCTAACAACAATATAGATTCTTTATCTATATAGTTCTATTCTAATCTTCGTAAATGTTCATAATCTGATTTGGCACAGACAAAACAAATCTGATTACAGTGGAAGGTATACATAAATGATATTTATGATGTCCTTTTATTTGTTGGTCTTACTTCATGATGACTCTGCCATTTTGAAGGTGTTGTGCGGCAAATAACTTTTTGGAAAAGTGCTTAATTTATACGAATTATTCTTTCTCGCTTCATTAACTATTGAAGTTTTTATCAGTCTTCTCTCGGATGTTATCGCAATAGTCTTACGGCGTTTAATTTTTTATGATTTCTGATATAATATGTTGGCAATGATCCTCTGATTTTTGGACCGCTTATTGAATAAATCCGCGCAAAATTGGAAAACAATATCAGGTTTTTCATTGATTGGTACCTGGAAACCCGCCTTGAAAACATTACGAAAAAGTCGTGAACATAAAAATGAAAACACAGACAATTGTACGGCATTTCTCGTAAACTAATAAGTATAAAAGCCGGACGGTAAATAAATTGCTTCTTGCGACAGAAAAAAACTCAATAATTACAAGAAATGAAAAAATGACAAAATGATAGAAAAATTGCAAAAGATTACATATGTTATACATCAAATTTTTTATAATTAATGTTATTATTTAATAAAAAGATAACTTTCTTCTATCACAAACAACACACTAACCATTCAAACTAAACAAATGCGCTCATTTATTATTTTACTGTTAAGTGGCTAGTTTTTTAAAAAGTCTCTATCTAAAAAAAAAACCATTATTGACTTTTTCCGATTTTGGACCACTTTATGTCATTTTAAGGGAACAATCTCATATTGATGTAGGAGATCATTAGTAGTGAGATTACGTAGGGAGGAGTAGTGATATTTTACAATAGAATAGGTAAGAATTGGAAGAATGATAGATGAAAAAAAGTTCGAAGAGCTTGGGGGTCTTTAATTTCAGTGAAACGGAACAGGAGTCCTAAGAGTGACATAGCTTTAGACTTGATGGATTGTATGTGCGGAGAAAAAATTAATTTATCGTCAGTGATAATGCCTAGGTCCTTAGATGTTGATACACGTTTCAGCGAGTGATTAAAAATACTGTATTCAAATTGATGAGTTATCTTCTTTAGGGAAATGGACATCACACTACATTTATCTGGGTTTAATGCAAGATTCCAGACATTACACCAATTCGATGTCTGACGCAAGGCATCTTGCAGGTCGTGGCAATCAGATGGTTTTTGAATTTGAACTCTCCTTTATGCTGACGATTGTAAATTGTTCAAGGAAATTATAACGGCAGAGATCAAACTCATAAATAGATTAGATGACTTTGTAGTGTAGCCTACTAACTTATGCATGTCTCTTAATTTTATTATTTTTTCTTACAGCGTCTGGTAGTACAATTTGTTAGTATGCGTAACGTTTTTTGGACCGTGTGGTGTGCATGTATGAATCCAATTGCATGCTGGTGATTGATCACCCCCTGCCAAACACTCTAGCGGTGGCTCGTAAGGTATTATGTAGATGTAGATTTCAAAAATAAGTTTTGATGAAAATCTCTAAAAAGGTGTCTATTTTCCTTGCTCTTGGGAAATCATTTCCGCATTAAATAATTTCCTTGGTTATGAGATTTACGAGGGTTTTCGAAGTATGTGCTTGGCTCCCGCCATGGGCGTTGGAAATCCACGCTTCGCCATTGGATGAGCCCTCGCAAGGGGAGCTAAACGCACTTCTCCCGTCAACTGTCGGCGAAAATCAATAACCATGGCCACATCTTCTCGGGGAGACAGCAACAGGTTGCTCCTACCACTGAATCATTTCTCATTCATGCACATCGCCGATTATTATATCGTTCGTCCATCGCCCAATGGGTAAAGCTCCATAACCACACTTTCGATTACCCGGCAGGGCTTCCTGTTTCTTGATTTTATATTCGAACCGGGGTTTCAGTGCATGTATTTGATTCATTTTGAGTATGCATCTCTGTAGAAGTGAGGCATGGGCTATGACAGCAGCGGAGAAGTCAAACGTTGTGGCTTTCGAAAAGTGTTTCGAAGACAGTTTAGAAGAACGATGAGTAGTGATACGTGAAAATCGAATATACGATGTAAGCGATATTAATGCGATACACGTGAATAAATGCGACATAAGCGCGATGACAGGACTTATATGATATTTAAATCGCAAATTTGCCTTTTCGATGGCAAAATTTGTTAATATGGTCGTTTCCTATTATTTTTTTATTGCTTAAATCGAAAGATTATTACTCCAGGAGTACGCATTTCACTCTCTTAGATTTTTGAATTACGAGATCTATTTTTAGCGATTAAACGAATTGTGAAAATTTTCAAGCGCGCGAAAACGCGACGGCTTGGTAGGAATGCTGGGGAAACGCCGTGTGACGTAATTCAGGCTCCCGCTTCCGCCGTGTGAGGTGACCTTGGGGCGAAGCCTTGAGCGCTAATGCGACGCAGGCTCCCATCATCGTGTGGAAATGGTTTTCCGAGCGTTCAGGCAATCAACAAATCATTGCCCAAAAATACGCCTGATATCAGCGAGGCAAATAAATTACATGAGACATAACAATTACGGAAAGGACCAGTGAAAGGAGATAATCCCACGAAATAATAGGGTGATTTCCTATTATTTTTTTACTTCCTAAGCTTCGAAAGATTATTACTCATGGAGTACGTATTTCACGCTTTTAGATTTTTAAATGACGATATCTATTTTTAGCGATTAAACGAAAAGTGAAAATTTTTCAAGCGCGCGAAAACGCGACGGTTAAGTAGGAATGATGGGAAAACACCGTGTGAAGTTATTTTGGTTCCCGCTGTAGGCGTGTGAGGTGACCTTGGGGCGAGGCTTTGAGCGATGATACGATGCAGGCTTCTAGCAGGTAGCAGAGTACCCTGCTAGCAGGTAGCGCTTGGCTAAAATAAGGATTATTAATACCTTATCAAACGAATAAAACATTCCGACCTTAGCCAGTTTTAATAGGTGATTATTAAGAGACGTTCCCCTGATCTCTGTGCCTCATGCATGCATTGGTAATCTCAGACAATGTAAAACTCCTATCTACTCGTATAGAAACTAGGTCCCTGTGACGTCACGTGAAATGGAATCGCATGGGCGCCAATCCGGCCTTTTTCAAATGAGGTTAAAATTAACCATTGCCATTCGTCTAAAATGGAATTTCTAAAACCAAATAATTTGTATATTATGAATACACTAATGATGGGTAAGGAATCGCTATCAATGCATTTCGTTTTCTTTGATGAAGGAAACTACCCTATTAGCACCGTGGATGCAGAGAGGTATTTCAGTTCAACTTGTTCAATGCACATGTTCAACTAGTGTATATGATATTCAGGCTACTTTTATCATTTTTAGTTATTTACTTTATATCTTATTTCTTGATTTATTATTCTTATACCTCATTATTACTTTAGTTTCGATAATTATATTCGGTTTTTTATCAGCTATCGCATTGCAGCTAAAATCAAGACAGATATAATAAAGGAAAACTAAAACATAGGCCAACAACCAACTTTTATTAAGAAAAAAAGAACAGAGCATGCATTGGAAGGATTTTACAATTGGGAGAAAACAAGGTTTTCAAAAGTAAAGCCCACTTTGTCCCAGAAAAAAGCTTGGCCAAAGTAGCTCCTAATTTTGAGGTAAGGAGACCTGTTTCTATAATGAAAGTTTTACAGAAAAACCTTATTAGCAAATAAATGTTCAGGTATACTAATGTCTTAACTATTAAAGTATGCCCGTACATAGAGATGTACCAGACTTGTAGAAGATGTAGAGCTATTTTCAGAAACAAAAGTTTAAGAGTACAGAAAAAAATGTAGCTGCACAAAGAAAAAAGCCACTGATCAAAGAGGTGAACAATCAAATGTTTGGAATACATCACAAAAATATTGATATTGCAGGCTAGAGGAAACGGCTGGAATCCGAGAAAAAATGCTTCTTTAAGGTAACCAGAGCACGTTGAGTTTTTTCCTCAGTTTGGGCCAGAGAAATTTGTGAAATGTGTCTTTTATCTACCCAACATTTTCATTTTAAATGTTATAAGTGCACTTTAAATTGGCATTCTTCCTGTATATGTACCATTCTCTTTAAAATTAATATAAATAAATTCATAACTTGCCGAAACTTAGGTTGATTAATAATAAAATTCTGTGGACCACACAAACATTTTCCTATGGTAATATTATCGGTTACACAAAATATCGCCATTTTCTATTTTTATTTCGTGTTACAAAAGTTACTCGTAAAAAAATTAGACTGTTCGACATGTAGGTTACTTTTAAGGGATAATAATTCGTAACAAGGAAAGATTTAAGAACT
The DNA here is from genome assembly GCF_921293095.1 of Ischnura elegans. Taxonomy (NCBI): domain Eukaryota; kingdom Metazoa; phylum Arthropoda; class Insecta; order Odonata; family Coenagrionidae; genus Ischnura; species Ischnura elegans. The sequence continues at coordinate 120,888,440 of NC_060247.1, forward strand.
TCATTTTCCGCCTACGAGGGTCGCATTGCAAATTCACGACCTGAGTGAATTGAGAGCAAGAGAGGGAAGGAGTACCCTCCCCCCTCCTCCTTATTGTGTCATGCGGCCAGCGACATTCTTTTTTTTATTTTCGTCGCCGTTGTTAGCGCGTCTTGTTTGCTTTCCTCGTTCGGCCGGCCACCGTCAGGGGTGTTAGCGGCGGCGTCCGCCGACTCTGAATAATGCACGGTTGCCACAACAACACTCGTCCATTACCCCTCTCATTTCTCCCGACATTTACATTTTTTTCAACGTTAATGTTTCCTACCAACGCGCAGTCCATAACTTTCCTTTACGACTTCCTGTGACCTGCAAATTTTTTTCATCACAATATATTCATAGTGTTTCAGACAACCTTCTGATACATTGCAATCTATTAGTACTTGACGGCATTGGATAAATTAAATTCGATAAGGCATGGAAAAATTGGCACAATTTAGTAAACTTCGAGGGGATAATAACTGTGAGAACAATTCAATTGAAGTTTTACCAAAATTAACATTTTAACGGTAAGAAATTGCGTTACGCCAAAGCAAAAGACGGTTTCTCAGCACAAAATGATAAAAAAATTATCTAGGAGAGGGCAAAAAATAATACTCTGGGCTTTAGATAACGTTATGAAAAGCAGTTATGAATTCGGAGTCGACTCACAGCTTTAAGAATAATTAATTTCAATAGGTATTCAATAATCACAAGGAAGATAGAAGTGCCCGAACACATTTTATCGACTATGATCACCTTGATATCACATTAAGTCATTCGTAATAAATGACAACAATCTAAGAAATTCTGTCCTTCGGCGTGATAACAATTATGATTTCTACGGGAGAGGAATAGTTTGTGTATGTTCTAAGTATATTATTCCGGATCGCCACTCACAGGAATACGAAGTATTGCAAAACCATGCGCGTAAATTCTCATTGCCACACATATCTTCGAATATTTCTTTTGTAATTCCAGGCATAGCCTCATTCACAAGAAGTTTTCAGCCTGGTCAATCTTAATGTGGAACATTTATCACCTTTCGTGTAACATAACATGAAATGCAATTTGTTTTTTCTAGTAAGTTAATTAACACCAACTTACTACAACCTTTATCAAGCAATAAAAATTGTCCTTCTTCGAGCAGCATTTTTTCCTGTCCACAGAATTAAAGTGAAATCCCTTTCAAAAATCAAACGTTAGCCTATTGTCTATAAAAAGAGTGTAGTCCTTTGTGATTCAAATTTTTCGGTTAATCGAGATAAAATAGTTTCTTGCGCCATCTCGTTGTCATGAAAATAGTTTACTGTATGGCATTTTAGCCTTCAAGCATATGAATAAGTGGACTTTATCTTCCGCCTACTGAACCAATTGTTAAAACACTCATGAATGTCAAATCTATTCGACACTAAAACATTCGGAAAAAACGCATAAAGGAAAGGAAAATAAAATTCACTTCGCACATACGTAGGCGTGAAACGCTAGAAGTTAATTTTATTTTTCCAATTCGTTGTACAATAAAATTAAGGCGGAAAATTACCATTTTGAGAGCTAATGACGTAAGATTACGTTGTTGTGAAACTTCGTAGAACTGAGGGGAACATAATATGTATTACGTCTGTTTGAATTTGACCGTCTTTTATATTTCTGCCGTAATTACCACAATATCTACCTAGAATTGTTCTTGAGATGTGTCGGTGAATAGAAGATACTATAGATGGTAGAGTCTTAGATATGGAAGATTTTATTTCAACTTTCTATGTACTGTCGTAAAATAACTAAATATTCCTATATTTTCGGGAAAATTTCCAGCACTGGAGTTAAGGATTGGATAAAAAGGGATAATTTTGACACTGATAGTTTTAAATCAGCAACGTATGCTGTCAGCATGAATAAAATTCATGGTGTGAAATCATTGTCTCCCTGCGCAAATCTCATCAATCTTCGGTAGCATCGCATTTCGAATGCTTCCACTTTCATCTTCTCTGCGCCTGTCAACGTCCAATCTCTGTAAATTTAATATCATTGTGGCATTTTCAATTATTTTTTCCTTATTTTTCTCTATTGTAATATGATAGACAATCGCAAGTAGCTGCACTAGTCAATTAATTTGGATAAACAACTATTTGAAATTTATTTACGATACAAGCAAAAGTGATTCACTTGAAAATCGAATGCAATATTTTTAATGCGCACATTATTGCTAATGTAATTACTAGAGATAATGTATTTTTTTTAATTTAACATGCCAAAAATATTTTTTCGATGGCGATAGGGTAGCGACTTGTAAAATAATATTTTGACAGCGCCCATGAGATAGCGGTGTGAGATCACTTTTTGGATGGCTGATACTTTCTGGGACCAGTAGTCTGTCTTTAAAACTAAAAAATTAAGAAGCTTTGCTAATTCTACTATGTATATTAATACTTTATTCGAATTAACATGCTTCACATGACTGCAAAATTATCAGGACTGAATAAAATGCTACCATTACTAAACAGGTTACCAAAACAATCCCTCCAGACAACGGTAACCATAAACTAATAAAAGGATCATGTAATTTACGTTTTTTAAATGTGCATGCACTTCTCAAAGGTCGATTCAGTTTAAAAATTAGTGTAGGTATTTATAATGTGTCAGCCCTTGATTCATCTTCTTAAATTATCCTCTTTTCTTATGCAGAGAAGTTATTACACTGCGTAAAATTTCAATCAAAATAATTAAATTTTTCTTATAGTAAAACAATTCACTGCAGTGCTGCATTATCACGTTTCGGCTGTAAAAAAATAATACCAATGACCATGTCTTTTCCTTCCACTCCGTACTCATTGGCCTGCCGAGATATTCCAAAACAAATCCTCCTGAAAACCGTAACTATGCATGCAGTCATAGTGATGCTACAGTAGAATGAAAAATATTGACTCAAATAATATTTTAATGAATGCAGTGGAAGTTGCAAAATTTCGTAACTTTTTTATTAGTTGATGGACTTGATAAGCCTTAACACTCCACGCTGATAGTCTCATCTTTCTCTTCAAGAATACGTGCGTGATATGGCGTCACATTTGAAGAACCAACTTGGAGATGAAGCAGCGAGGCGCCCAAATTCTGGGGAAAACACAATGCCCGGGAGGATCGATCGATGAAATGGCGACTTATCAGTGGCGAGAGAGCGGGGGATTACCCATTCCACCAACGGACGAGGGTAATCCCGATGAGAAAACTTAATACTCTTAAAAGATGAGCGCGGAAAATCCAGAATTTATTCTCGTCTCAAGGGAGATAATGGCCATCGATTTGTTCACTCAATCATATTACAATGATAAATGACTAGACATACGTATTCCGAAATTATTTTCTTGCATGTCGTAATGCTACATGTAAAATGAATACTTACATGATTAGTACGTCTCCTTGGGTAATAATGTGAGGTTTCCCCTTGTCTTCCACATCGCAGTACCACAGCCATCAAAGCAAATGTTACCTTGCCAGTATTAAAATGTGTATGGCTGTGACGACCATTATGATTAATTACCGACCACTGTCAAAACTTTCAAAGAAGAGCTATTTCAGTTATGAGATCCTAAGATGTGATCTTACGATGAAAAGTAGGGTATGAGGTTAACAATATCATAAAACTCAATGCTACTTCGATTCATACTGCCTGGAAGGTAAGTCGGAGAATTTTTATGAAGATTTTTGTACTACTACTACTACCGAGTGTGGAAGACTGCAGTGACTAATGGTGAAATGGATCTGAACTGAGGAGGTATTGAGATTGAGGTGATGTTGAAGTTACAACTAGCAATTTTATACCAAGTAATTTTTTTGGTTTACGATTTTATAAACGAAAAAGATATTTAAATGCATAAATCTCTAATAGCAAAATTTTTATCAAGAATACATATATTTGAATTACTTGACAAGTACAATTTGCCCCACGATAACTCTCATAGCGACCACATATTTTCCCAAAGAGTTTTATTACGCCGTCGAAGTCAGCGTAACAACGACGCGGAGCTATATTCAGAATTAAACTAGGTGTTATTTCAAAAGGAAAATAGCGGTGGCGGAATGTTACGCTCTTAAAATACAGAATAGCCCTGATGATCTGTTAATTGCATTTTTGTGTGTGTAGCAGTGCTAGTGCTTCATGGTATTTTAATCATGGAAATCTCTCATTATATGAAGAGTTGATGTGGTAACATCAACTGAATCGTGCTGAGTTGCATGCAGCATTGCGTTCTTGGGAGAAGCTCACACATGCGTATTTTCTCGCGAAAATTTGTGTGATGTTTTCTGTCAATCCGGAATCACTAGATCATTTTTTCCGTCCCATCCGAGCGGCAGCTCCAATGGTGGCGGAAAAACGTCCGTTTCTCTCAATCATTTTCCGCGATAGCTCCAGGTATGGCAATTCCATCCCTTATTCTCCATTACTCGGTACACCCCTTTTTCCGTCGCTGAAACCATCCCTGGTGCCGTCATTCATTCAATCAGAACGCACGATAAAAATACGACAAGCTCTCAAAAATACAGAATAGCCCTGTAGATCATTTATCTGTGTGTATTAGTGCTAGTGCTTCATGGCATTTCAATCATGAATATCTATCACTGTATGAAGATTTGATGCAGTGGCGCAGCGAGGGGAGGTTTTAGGGGGTAACCCCCCCCCCCCAGAGCTTAGAAAACATTTTAAATTTAATCCATTTTTCTTAATTGGATTGATATTACTAATGGAATAGTGTACGGATTAATAAAATATCCCTCAGAAAGCCGTAAAACTCATCGTTTTGAACCATTTATCTTAAAATTCCGCAATTTATTAATCTCGCACATACCGCTTATCCTGGTGGGTATTCCAAACCCCCACACACCCCGATATTAGTTGCACCTAAACCCCCCCCCCCCAGCCGTCATTCCTAGCTGCGCCCCTGATTTGATGTGATAATAACATTGCCCGTATCGTTTTGTGTGGCATGGAGCCTTGCGTGTTTGGGAGAAGCTCACACGTTGCGTATTTTTTAGAAAAAAAATATGTGATGTTTTCCGGTGGTCCTGAATCACATGATAATTTTTTCCGTTCCTTCCGAGCGATCGCTTCAATGATGTCGGAAAAATGTCCGTTTCACTCAATCATTTTCCGCGATAGCTCCAGGGATGGCCCTTTTTCCATCACTGTTACGTCCGCGCGCCCGGGGAGGGGATTGGAATGGAAAGGAAAACGGATGGAGGCAAAATTCACGATATGCAAAACTAGGGGTTGAGCTTCTACGGCCTCACAACTGTAAAAAGGAAAATACTCAAGATGGCCGTATAATTGTCCCACGGCTCGTCCATCTTGCAAGTCAAAATTGTCACTGTTTGGTGTGCAGGGAGGGGGAGAAATTCACCGCAGAGACCAAACACCAGCCTCTCAACCGGAAAGCCCAAATCACACACACATTCACTTACAACAAACGTACAAAATAAGATCATTTGTGGGGGCTGTAGGGACCTCCTCTAAGGATTCTTGCTCCACAGAAAATCGGGAATCTTCGCAGGATAGAGATATGAAGTGAAACACTTAGCACTTTCCACATAAAAATTTATTTAATTACAATCGACATGTCTCGCTGCACTGCAAACTGTGGAAAGTGCAAAGTGTTTCACTTTATATCTCATAATGGATCTCCACATAGTCTCTGCCTCATCCATCCAATTTTTCACAGGATAGGCCTGCAAGAGATAACCAGTGATTTACGGAAATACACGCACTCAATAAGCAGTCACTCACACATTCACTCACATACAGATGGCCTCAATCTTCCGGGAGAAATAATAGCTCCAAAGAGAGCGACGTCGAGGATCGGCAAGGGGTCGAGGAACCACACGTATACGTATTTCGGCTACAAAGTAGCCCTCTTCGGCATGCTGAAGGAAAACATAAGCGCTTCCAACACAAGGCTGAAAATCTTTCGAGAAGGACAGAAAAATATACCGTACGATTCAGGCGTCAGACACTCCCGAGTGAATGCACCCTGATGCACGTTTGCGTAGACTCACACCCCCTGCCAAACACATAATTCACGTTGATTACAGGGCATCCTGAAGTTGTAGATCTACCCTCGCCACCTGTCATATCCATCCCCCATTTTCTTATCCCCTGATCCCCAGTTCATGCATTTTCATTTTCTTTTCATCCTTTTCCCTCCCATTTCTCTTTCTATTGCCGCCAAACACGAATCCTCCATCCCCCCTCCTAATCACGCCACCTCGCACTTTCTCTTTCGTTCGCTCAATACTTCTTTCTCCTCCCCCTCTCCTCCTCTTACTCTGCCGCCGTGGTCGAAGGCGTTTTGTGGACACTCGGGATTCCCCGACGATTAAAAAAAAAAAAGACCACAGGAAAAATCACAACTGAGATGTTGCGTCCGTTTTCCGCACATTTTATTACCGTCAAAAAGGTCTAAATAATACAAAAAAATCTGAATAATAAAAAACAACGTCTAAATAAGGTCTAAATAATAAAAATATTTTTAATAAAAAACAACGTTGTTATCGCAAGCTATAAATAATGGAAATAAATTTTTGTCCTACCAATTTTTTAATGAACTTTGTTGTGAACAAATTTGTTTTTATGACTCCATCATTCTCGTTTTTTTTATATGAACGAAGCGCTGCCATCAGGTTTTGGTGGCCATTTTTTGAACTACCCTCCTTATTTAATTTAAAATCTGAATATACACTGAGATGCATTTAAAACCACAATGAAAGTGCTAGAATATTGCATTTTCATCATCTGGTTCTAAGTTATACTGAAAGTTTTAGTTTGGTAGCTAATCGGATAGTGGATTAAACTTGAGTTGCAACATTTAACCTCAAAGGTAAAGGGATTCAAATTGAGTTGCAACATTTCACCTCAAGATGACAAACATCATCGCGAGCTTATAAAAAAAAACGTTAGAAAAAGGTTCGCTGATCCGTACGTCTGTAATCCGCAAATGAACAGTAGCTAGTTGTTCAGAGTGTTGTTTTTTTTATATTATCTCTGTGCTATTGATAAAAAATTCACTGAAACTTGAAAGCGAAATTTAATTTTGGGTTGGTTTCAGTAATGCCTGTTATTTTCCTCGAACGGCGGACAAATTTTTTTTCACAAAGATTCCAGATTTTTTTTTACCCATAAGTACCAGACGTATAACTATATACCAACTTAAGATCGAATAAATTACCTCTAGCCGTTGGCGTAACAGTAATATGCGAAGTTTCGGCGCTCGTGGTAAGGGAAGTTGGGTTAGAGGTAATGTGAGGAATACGGACTTTCACGTTACAGGCCGCTTTAGGCATTTTTGCGGAGAACGGGCGTTCTTTTATACCGATGCAGGTTAAATGTGCGGGGTACGGACGAGGCGAACTGAGATGACAATAATGTTTATCCGTCAGAGCCAGTTTAATTAGTAATTTATTTTTTTACTTCTTATTTCGTTGCTTTTATTCAACAATGCTATGATTGGTATGACACAGCTCTCCATTCCATTCTCCTATCCGCTAGCCTTTTCATAGTGACGTATTTCTTCTCATTTACATCCTTTATCACCTATCCTACGTAACTCATTAGAGACCATCCTCTTCCCTTCCAGCTGCCCTTCTATAATTGTTTTCAACAGGCTGTCGTGTCTCTTAATGTGGTCAACTAAGTTGTCTTACCTTATCCTTTACGTTTTTAAAAGACTTCTTTCTTCTCACAGTCTTCTTAGCACTTCCTCATTACTCACTAGGTCGATCCATTTTATCTTCATCATGCCTCGGTAGCACCACATTTCGAATGTTTCTTCTCTTAACTTCTCTTCTGTTGCTGTTAGCGTTCAAGCCTCGCTCCCATGAAGAAACATGATCCAAATATTCTTCGTAAAATTTTCGCGGGTGGACGTCATTTTAATTCAGTTTTTTCGAAATATCCCGCCGCATCAATATTATGGTAACGTTTCTAAAACCAATATCAAATATACACAGAATAATATTCAGTAAAATGACGCAGCAACTTAATCTAATAAAAGATTTGAATAATTTGAATACATTTAATAGATTTGAATTCAAATACCGAAGAGGAATTCCATTTGCAAATAGTTTTCCGATCATTAGGTAAAAATATACGCACAGCAGTCGTGTGAATCTCTTTCGTTTTGTCACGAGCAAAAACGGAGACAATGCGGGGAAATACATTGTGATCATACGTTTGCAATGAGTAGTTTTGCAAAACGCATTCAAAAGCATTCATAGGAAAACTTCGTTATCGGTTATCGGTTGAATTGGCTTTCCCAGAAAGTTCAATAGAGCCAGGTGAAATTTATCTCACTGAGCCCATTTCGGAATCTCGGCTGTAATTTGTTGGAATATTTCAACCCACTGCACAAGAAGGAAAACATTTTACATAAAGAAGCGACTGATAAAGTATAAAAAAGGACATCGATGAAGGTGAAAAAAATTTCTTATATTCATAAACACAGTAATTAAAATTTCTCGATGAAACAAAAGTTCATTGTTGCATGAAATGTTAATTGACTTCACAGTAATAAACCTTTGTGGAGTCATTCACTCCCTTTTATACTCCCATCCTCTCGTTTTTCCCCTCTTCTTCGGTTTCATTCATAATTTATTGAAATTAGTTCTTGGAACTGACTTTTCCTCGACAAACATTTCATAATCATTAATATTTATATCGGTCATTTTTATTTCGAACTCTGTGCCGCCTTTCTATCTCTGAACGTTGTTTTCTATTCAGACTTCCTTCTTCCATTAACTCCTATGGCAAATGTGTTCCAAATTTTCATCCTTTTTCTCATCCCTCATCCATCTACCACCATCGCTATCGTAATTTTCCTCCTATCACTCGCACTACTCGATGAAATTTACTATTCTTTGTTATTTATTTGTAAATACTGTTGAATACTTTTCGTTCATTATTGGTTACATTGCTTAATATTATTAAATTGTTTCTCCTGTCATTGGAGTCCTCTGTAGTAGGCCTCGTGCTGTTTTTGGACTGGATTAAATAAATAAATAAATGTCTGGCTCGCCACACATGCAGCTTAAGGGCATGCAGACATTCCACGGAACGATGATGTTTATTTTTATTGATATTAAGTGAATCGACCGAAAGAATGGGACTCTGAAGTAGGAAATGAGACAAAAAGAAGAAGAGATAGGTACTTCAGGTATTTGAAAAATATAAATTTCCAGTAGTAACGCGAGAGACTTATCGGCATACCTTACTGGAGTCAACAAAAGTTAACAGAAAAGTTAGCAGTCAACAAAAGTTAAAATTTAATATAGGGGGAAAATGATGTCAAAACTCAGCTTTCGAACTACATTTTCGGCATACTTTTCACCCATAATGATTAAATTAATCATCCAACCTTGATTATAAGCTCAAATATTCACCCAAGTACCGCAGATATTTGACTTCTTACACCCGGAATAGAAAGGATTATAAATCTGTAGTTCATGCGATATAATTCACAGGTATTTTTCTGACACCTTATGCATAGCTCGCATGCAGTTTTGGACTGCTCCCTATGCTTCTAGATAGCCAGCATGTTAATATATAGAAAGTCCGGAGCAGTTCAGGAACAGAATAAATCAGTATACTTCCAAGATAAATACTTTTAAGGTATTATATTATGTATGTGCTGCTCTGGTCAGAGCGGAAATTATTACATTTTCGCGTTGACAGCGTTCACGAAGTGCTCTTTGGAGGCTATGGTACCTTTTTTGCGGCTAAACCTTGCAATGAATTTTCGTAATTTATAACTGAATACTTTAAGCTTTCGCTTTTCACCAAAAGGCAAAAATATTTTTTTATCTTCTACCATGTAGATAGTTCTATCGATGCATCTAGTGATGACACTATAATAACTTTATCTCTTATCATATAAAATCTTGATTGGCTATAAACGATCGGTGCATTTAAATTAACTTTATTCGGCGTTATTTGGTCGAGGAATGCAATCCTCGCAGTAAAAACTATAAATTGAGAGTACACCAGCCGTTTCTTGCTGTCGACTACCCTAAACGATCATTTCATCATTTTAATGCGTTGTGTTTGCCTGACGAAATAGTCGTCGAATCCAGTTGACAGCTTTAATAATTTTTGTAATCGTACTTTGTATGGTATGGCATGGTATTTGGAGGAGGCGACCGACAGCTGAGGTCATTTGCGCCATGAGGGATAGGTAGGTAAGGAAGGGTGGAGAGAAACCCGACGTCGGCATTAGCCTGCTCTTAACGAAAGGCGCCAAGGGGACCACGGCTTAACGTCCCATCCGACGGACGGAGTGTTGCGAGCGAAATGTCCTCCACACAACATTCAAGTAGGGATCGGGCAGTCTCTGAAAATTCTCTGCCAACGCCGGGATTTGAACCCGAGCCCGCTAGGTGGGAAGCCAACACTCTTGCCACCACACCAACCCGATTCCCTCGCACTTCGTCCTGCTAATTATGACCATCACAGGTCATCAATCCGAAGATTGGTTTATTGCAGCTCTCCACTCCACTCTCAAATCATATTCATATCTGCATATCTCTCTCCTTTCAAATCCTTAAAAACCTTTCTATGTGACTCACTTTCGACCTCACGTTGTCTTTTTTTTCCGTCCGCTTGGTATCCGACAATAGGGTAGTTTCCTTCAACAAAGAAAACGAAAGGCATTGATTACGATTCGTTACCCACCATTAGTGTATTCATTATATACGAATTATTTGGTATTATAAATACCGGTTTAGACGAATGGCAATGGTCAATTTTATCCTCATTTGAAAAAGGCCTGATTGGCGCCCATGCGATGCCACTCCACGTGACGTCACAGGGACCTAGTTTCTATACGAGTAGATAGGAGTTTCACATCGTCTGAGATTACCAATGCATGCATGAGGCACAGAGCTCAGGGAAACGTCTTAATAATCACCTATTAAAACTGGCTAAGGTCGGAAAGTTACCTTCGTTTGATAAGGTATTAATAGTCCTTATTTAAGCCAAGCGCTATCAGCTAGCAGGGATCTCTGCTACCTGCTAGCATCCTGCGTCGTATCAGCGCTCAAAGCCTCGCCCCAAGGTCACCTCACTTGCGGCAGCGGAAACCAGAACGACGTCACACTGAGTTTTCCCATCATTCATACTTAGCCGTCGCGTTTCCGCGCGCTTGAAAATTTTCACTTTTCATTTAATCGCGTAAAATAGATATCATCATTAAAAAATCTAAAAGCTTGAAATGCGTACTCCAGGAGTAAAAATGTTTCGATTTAGGCAATAAAAATTAATAGGTAACACCCTATTGTCTCCATTGCGTCTCATGATTTGGCCAACTTAAGTTGTCCCTGCTTTTTTAAAAGGGATTTCTACTATCTCCCGCTCTTCCTATTACTTCTTCATTATCTGCTCGGTCGATTCATTTATCTTCATTATTCTTCAGTAGCATCACATTTCGAATGCTTCCACTCTTGACTTCTCTGCTGTTGTAAACGTCCATACCTCGCTACGATTAAGAAATAAACCCCACACTTGATGAAATACTTGATGAATTCTGTCCTCACTTTTAAGCTTGTATCTTCTTTCTGTGTTATTCAACTTCGCCTGTGCAATTATATTGTCTATTTCTCTCTTGCTACGGTCATCTCTTGTCACTTGGCTTTCTAATTAGTAAAACTATTTCACTTCATCAATATTTTTTTCCAAGTAAAACGATTGCTCTTGTCTCCTATCTTTTGCTAAATATTGTAGTTTCCTTTGCATTGATTTTCAATTGATATCTGTCATTGTACTTTGCATATTTACCAGGGTCTTCTTCAAATCGTTCTCTGTCTCGGTTATGGTTTCCATTTCTTCAGCAATTCGCGGAAAACTAATTCTTTCTCCTTAGTTAAAGACTCCAGAACCCTTCTCTCTGATATATTGGACGGCTTTATCGATGAAAACTTTATAAAATGCAGGGCACAGAGCTCACCCTTGTCTCACACACTACTCTACTACATTATAGAACAAGTAGTACTTTACCATCAGTCTCATAAATTCGCATGAAAAATTTCTTAAAAAATATTTTTCAATTGGACTACGATGTAGTCTCCCACCTGCTTTTCTTTTCTGGAGGTATTTGTGTTAGTTGGCATATAAGGTGCATCTATTTACGACTCCGCAAGCCGCCTCAATAGACGTGTGGCGGGGGGTGATACAACACCAGCGGTCAATAAATACAAAGAAAATACTTAAACGAAATTCCGCCTCGCATTTAATTAAGTCCTTTATTACTCGGGGAACAAACGCAATCACACACCTATCCGTTCGGCCAAATATCTCTCTTAATTCGGCATTTATGTTTCAGCTGGATATATAATGGGTGGAGATGCGTGAAAATCGCAAATGCGATAAATGCGATATAGATGCGATGTGCGCAAAGAAATGCGATATAGAGGCGGTGACTGGACTTTTATGATATTTTTACGCAAATTTGCCTTTTCGACGGCAAAATTCGTACATTTTGTGCTGAGTGTAGTTGCACCGCCGCCACTCACCGCTTAAAGCATGCGAGCGACTGGCCAGCTACTAGTTGGCTGGGACTCTACGTGGCCGCGAACTACAAGTGGGCGCGGGCAAGTTACACCTCCGCCACTATATGTCTTATTCCTTAATTTATTATTGTTTTACAACATAATTATTTACAATATTCTGTAGTTTGTAATATAACTGTGTTTCACTACATTTTATCGCCAGCTAACTCATTACGTAAATAAAAAATAGACGCTACAAAATGCGATAAAATGTTATTGAAAGTGCGATAAAATAAAAATGAAAGTGCGATTTTCACGTATCTCTAATAATGGGGTTCTAATATGATGTTCTCTGTGCCCCTCTGACCGATATCTATTATAAATTGCTCAAGAAACCTATGTCTAGCGCGCAGCCTCAGAGTCTATTGCGACTATCAGCCAAATTCGTTTAACATCTTTGTAATGCCTTCTGTCCGCCCATAGCAGTTTTTGAGGAAAGACAGTGCTGAATCCTCCCCACCGTCCCACTTAGAACCGCCCTAATGAAACTGCCGTGAGTGGTACTCGTGACTCTGCCGTGAATTTGATGATTCAGTGGCGGGAGGGAATTCTCCGAATCAACCTTTGGTGCGGCCCGGTCAATCCTGCGAGCGACACCCAATCAACCGGCCCGCCTCGCTCACGAAAATTCGATTTCCCGGCTCAGAGCAGCATAAGGGGAAATCCTCACCGCGAGGGTCCTTTTGCGAGCGGCGCTCAGACTATCGAATTAGAATGTTTAAAGCCCCGTCGTCCGCTTCACCAAGGTGGTCTAAACTCGAATCCTAAGTGAATCATTCAAAGCGGTAAAAATAGCACCTGCGTGAAATACATCACTCCTGAAACTCCCTAGGAAACAAATAAAATCCAACGTTTCAAGTGTGATGTAGTGGAATTTTTCCTTATTGAAATGAATACTAGTAATTTTCCACTATTATAAAATTTGTTCCGATGTTACTATAATATCATCACCTAAATACGATTTTACTCATCATCTTGAAGATGATATAATGACATTGAAACTTAGGACGCAATAAATGTTATAGTCGTGGAAATTGCAAGAATTTATTTTAGTATCACTTGGAAACCATAAACTCGAGTAGGTTAAGGTGTTCTGCTAACGCTTCTTGCCTCGAAGATTCTAAAAATATTTTCTGCATTTTTCAATGACCACATTGAGAAAATTACCCTCTAAATAAAAAGGATAGAACAGGTGGTGATTATCTACGACGAAAAAATTAGCATGCTGCGATTTTCCGATGGCATAACCAGGGTCATGACTTTAGTCAGGGGAGTTACTCCGCGGGTGAGAGGGACGTTCTCCCAGGTACAATGTTTTTATAATACCCATTTTTTTACGCGTTTTGGAGACTAATATTTTATATATATATATATATTTTTTTTTTTAGATCACGAGATAACGAGATTTTTTATTAACTAATTATTAACTAATTATTATTTATTAACTAATTTTTACGAGATTTTTTTTTTGACTAATATTTTATTATTATTTTCAGCAACAAATGAAATTGAACAATTTTAGACATTGAAAGATACAAAAACTATTTATCTAATAAAAATTTAAAATTTTAGATAAAATTTGTGGGGGGATTAATTACCCTTGTTACTCACTTCCCATAAATCCGTCCCTGGGCATAACAGTCATAGCACATATAGTGAGTAGCCTGTAGAAAATTGTATCAAATACAAAACGCATTAAGACTAGATAAAAGTTGAAAGTCAAAGCAAAGAAAACAAAGGTAACTGTCTGCATTTAGAAGAGAAGAGACGAAGACTGACCTGAAACGAGAAAACCATGAACTTGAGGAGGTGTTGGTGTTTAGCTACGTGGGTAGTCAGAGCCCTCAGAGGGTACAACGTTCAGTAGTTCAACTTACACGCCCAGTCATCCTAACCACCACTACTGTCTACCACAGTCCCGAAGTATGAATACACGAAGAGCGCCCTCTAACCTATGATGCCCCGCCCATCGGACCACCAAGTATCATCACTCTTTTCTGGTCAAATCTACGAAATTATGGAATTCCTTTCCTATTGACCTGAAGAATATTTTCAGTACGCAAACATTCAAAAAAAATTTTAAACTTTCCTTCTACATTAAAGCATAATTCAGCAGTTCAGCGTGCCCAAAAGATGATCTTGTGACGCTATTGCTCAGTATTTGATATTCCATAAAGAATCAACGGCAATTTTTTCTACTGATTTATTATTAGTTTATTATTCATTTAAATGCATTTAATTGTATTGATTTACGAAGGTGTTACAAATGTTTTCTTTTTTCAGCAATCCAGTAACATTTCTGTTTTTGGTTTGTTCACTATAGAAGAATAATGTCATTTTGTAATCATTGTATTGTTCCCTTAGGTTTATTGTACAAGACATATTCTGATTGTATATTTAATTTTAATTTTCACTAATTTTCTTGTATTTGTTTTTTCACATTACATTAACATGATGTTTGATCTGTAGAATGATAAAACACCCTAAGCACACCACTATTGTTAAATTGGTGCTCTTATGGGTATTTTACCCAGAGCGAATAAATTTTATCATTATTATTATCCTAGAGAGGAGTGTGGAGAGAAAGGAAAAAGGAAAGAAGCGCCGCGGGGATAGAGAGTCCGCCGACGCCTCCGTGGTGAGGAAAGAATGGAAGTGAATAGGATAGGGAAACCCCACGGTGTTATCAGGGCGACTTGGCCACTACTAGCGAAACCATTATTTGATGATTCTACAGAAATGAAAGAATATTCTATAATAAAAATATACCAGAGATTTTTCTATAGATGTTCCGTACGAATGATAAGTGGTTGATGACAAGAGAGTATGAGGGCTCAGGGGAGCCCTTCGAGGATACAACACACCGGGGCCGGGAACCAAGACCGTGGCTTATACGCCCGATCACTCGGGGAGGGGGAGGAGAGGAAGGAAAAAGGAAAGAGGCGCCGCCGCGATAGGAGCCCGACGACGCCTCTGGGATAGGATAGGAGCGGAAGGAACGGAACGGGGAAAACACCTCAGCGCTATAGAAGCGAAGAGGGCCCTACTATAAGCGAAACCAGGCAAAGCCATTAATGTGCCAACGATTTTGGTGAATTTTCCTATAAATGAGAAAAATCCATCGATCAAATCGTTGGATAAGTGGTTGATGGCAGTAGACGCCAAAATTACAAATGACTTGTAGGTCGAAAAACCACCATTTTTTTAACAACAGAATCTTTGAGCCAAGCGCTCCGATTGGCCGCGAATTTTCCCTGTTGCCGGTTGCTCTGGACGAAGGCAAAGGCAAACTCAGGCAAAGTATTCGAAGCCATTAGTTGTCCAGAGCATCCGGCAACAGGGCAAACTAGAGGCTAATCGGAGCGCTTGGCTCAGAGTTTCGGTAGTTGAAAAACGGTGCCTTTTCGGATTAAACATCATTGATACATCTAGATTTTACTGGCATCAGCTATCCAGGGTTAAAATTTCGCGACACAATTTTTCTCCACCATGTAAAAACATGAAGTCAAAAACAAAAATATTCTGGCAAAAATTTAAAAGAAATATGCTCTAAACTTATGTTTCTCAAATATTTCATCTGTTTTGTCGTAAAAAAGAAATGTTTCGTATAAAAGCAAAAACACATGTGTTCTTAAACTTTGAGTTACTATTTAGTTTGCAATAAAAACCATAATGTATTTTCAAAAGCTTCTATAATTAGAATTGGTTCGTTATTTTTCATTATTTGTAATATATTAGAAAGGCTGGTGTGAAAAAGTCATTAGAAGGATTTGAATAATATCATTAAGGATTCGATTTAGAATTATATGGTGAAAATTATTGAAAGTTAATAAATGAATGCTCGTGACGTGGAGAGGAAGTAGCAGCTGTAAAAAAAATAAACTAACAAAAAAAATAAACTAACAGTTCCATTTTCATTTACGGAATTGAGTTCATATATTGGTATTAGTATAACTTTTCATCTCCTCCAAACCGTGTTCGTGCTAAGATAAAAATAACAAACACAAAACGGGCTGTGAAACAGGGAGTGAAATTTATCTGGGACATTCACAGATACACTCAGTAGCAGAAGAGAGCAGTGCTGGAGATTCCAAAAAGACACACTGTTAAAATAACTACCAAAATCCTTTAACACCTCTTTTTTCGAACGACGGTCGGGAATATTTTTCAAGTGAATGCAGCCGACAACACGGGTGGATGAGAAGTGCATTGTAAAATGAACTCAATACAGCCCGGCTCGGTCGGATAAGATAAAAAAAGTAATAGCAGAGCATGTATTAGTAAGCTCAATCCACGAGAAAAATAGAAAAAATAACTCATCCATAACGGGATAGTCATACTTGTCGCGGGTGGTGATTTCATATATTTATTTCTATCAGATGGATCACGCGATTACCACCGACAGTTCACAGTTATTTTTTTATTATATTTTTTTTTCGCTCTCCATCTGGTTCGTATTTCGTTCTGGCAAAAAAAGGAATGGAAAAAAACGGAGCATAGATTTCGTTTCCCTTGGTAAATTTGCCCTGGGGCGCCCGGATAATTTGATATCGACACGGGAGTTGTCCAGCTGGCAATACCGCAGGGGAGCCCCAGTATCCAGGCAGGCTTTTTAAGATCACCAAATCCCGATGCCAAAGGTAATCAAATGAGAGCGTACAGTTATTTCGCTCGAGTTTACACACAGTCGCAAACAGCACCAACAGAATCTTTTTCGTCGACATCAAGGGGGTTGCATATAGGAGACCCAAATTCATCCCATAAAATGTTGAAATCTGTTGCCACTTCGGTTGCATCATAATCGGTTTTCAAAAATGTCCGCGGCGCGGTGATGAGTGTAATGCGATCCGCTTTTTGCAGTTTAATGTTTGTTATTGCGAGGAATGGCATTGAAAAGTTCTGAATTTGATAGATTACATCATCATGTATTGATACATTTCGGTTAACACCACTATATGTACCTTATTTTCCCGTGAACCTCGGATCACCCTGTCCGTCAGCGACGCGAGTGGCGGTTTCTGTAAACCCGTTTAAATGTGGGTGACGACTAGTGCTGTGCGAGAGTCTCGTCTCGGCGGTCGAGACGAGAATTTCATTTCTCGGCATTGTCGGGACGAGACTCTCGGCGCGGCGAGAGTCTCGCCTGGTTCGAGAGTCTTGACGAGATTCGAGAAGTCTCGACCCTTCGAGATTTCTCGACACCCGTCGAGACTCCCGGGCAAGGCGAGAATTTCCGATGAATACCGCAATCAGTCGATGATAAAGTTAACTAAGGTATCCTTTGCGGCTTTTATGGGCGTATTCACGTTATATAAATATATTATCTAATAATTTACCTTCTGCATCAAATTTTTAAAAGTGTTTTCACGATGCTAATAGAGTTCCCAACGAGGGATTTGGAAAAAAAATATTTGTCGTGACCTCAATATTTAATATAAAATTTGAATCTTGGAGTGTAGGTCTTTAAATTGAAATGCTAATTTTGCCGACGTTTCCGTTTATTTACAAACAATTATCAGGGCTTAAAATGAAATTGAGAATAGAATTTTGATACATAGGCATGTTATAGGGTTACATCAATGTTTCTTATAATAGTAATATTAAAAAAGAAGCATTCATTTGTAAATTAACAAAAAAGAAGAGATTTGAGTCTAATTCTATAGAATTTTATATACCTTTTTGCAATGTTTATTTATGGTAACCAAGGTTCATGGTTACCTGTCAATTTTGTTTAATTAAATAATAAAATATGCTGAAGTTGTCAATGTCGATCTTATATTACAACTAATTTTAGTTTTGGAAATATATAAGATATCTTAAAATAATCTTTTTGTTAAATTATTTTCAATGTCTAAAATAGAAATAGTTTTATTTTTTCGAGGAACCTGGAGTCAAGAAATCTCGAAGGGGAGAGACAACTCGACTCTCGTCAAGACTCTCGATCCAGGCGAGACTCGCCGCGGCGAGAGTCTCGTCCCGACAATGCCGAGAAATGAAATTCTCGTCTCGACCGCCGAGACTCTCGGGTGGTCGACACAGCCCTAGTGACGCACAGCCCTAGTGACGACACATATAGAGACCGACTTGAGTATCCTCTTTTGTAATAGGCGAGTGAGCTATCAGGGAGTCCTAAGGAGAGAAGTTTTCCAAAAAGCTTCTTAAGAAGGCGGAACAACTTCACCGGTCATATCTAGAGGCATGATGAAGACAATTGTCGAGGGGCAAGTGGATGGCAAGAATGGAAAAGGAAGACCTCGAACAAAATATATGGAACAGGTGAAGAGGGATGTAAAAGCTAAGACATGCGTAGGTGTGAAATAGTCCGCTTCTGGGAGCCTTCTATCGATAGAACGCTTCCACATGTCTTCCAAGTACGAAATCGGTATTTATAGACGCATAGTAACCTTCTGGAAGACACCCATTGTCACAACAAGCTGGGTGAGGATTCAAGTTTGCCCTGCGACATAATCGCGAAGTGGTGGAAGCAGGAACTACATTAGTTTGAGATGAAGAAGAATCTTTGTGTTATTGTGTAATGTTTTTCAGGCTCAGTTGCTTCTGTAGTGCTCTCTTGAAGTTATGTATACTTATTTATACCTTATTAGCTATTATTATGATTCATATGATATCATATGCTTAAGTATTCCTGCGATATAGTTCAAATGTTAATAGTAGTTTCTTCACGGTGTAAACATTATTCTGTTTCTTTCTTTAGGATGCAGATATGTTCCCGTTCATGAAATCGGTCACCAAACAATTCCAGAAACCTCCGCTTACACTCTTTTGATACTCTTCAGGACGATGCAGTGTCGACGGAAGAATTTTTTAGTTGTGTAGAGGGAATGACGTGTCTTTACGCAGGATTGCAAGTTTATTTCCTTCTTGATGCTCATAATCCTTCCGAAGTTTCTTCGTACGAGTTGTGATCACAAGTTTATGTAACGGTACTAGTTTTCAACAGAAAATTTCGGTGGAATCGTGTTTGAAATAGTGCTACGTATCATGACTTTGGTGCATTAATGCATAGCAAGAACTACCCGACATCGCGAGTGTTATCTGTTATGAATTATTGACAGATTTAATAATAAATGGTGCTAAAATACATGGCGAAAGTGTTTTCTTGTTTCTAATGTCTACTATTTACGTTTGTTCCGTCAATTTGAATATAAACGTGGCCAAAAGTGATAGTTTCCAAAACATCACCGGCGTCAAACGGTAAACGTCAATTAATTTAATTTATTTTCCTTAGTAAGTACTTCATTTTTATTGGTTTTATGAAATTGATTAATATACTTGCTAGCTGTGGCAAATATGTTTCGTTTGAGGTCTACAATTTTAAAAATACTTCCCACCGTGTTATTAATGAATTGCCAATCCTATCAGTGTATTTCAGCTTGAAATTGATTTATTTAATTATGTGCAGTTTCAGAAAATTTTAGTTACAGTTTAGAAATGTTATTTAAGAGGCAATAAGACAAGACTACAGACAGACTGACTGGCAGAATAAATGGAAACTCCTTAACAAACTCATCTAACATGACGAATTATGCCGTAGTATTTCATTAATAATAATAATAATAATTATTATTAGTTTCCCAGAGGACATAATACATCATTATACATGATATCAAGTGTATAGGGCCCGTCAAAAGAAAATATATTTATGAAGGAAATGTTACAATTCACTGTATAGATATTCTTTAACCCTACAAAAACACTTCTCTAGTGAATATGCTGAAACTGTCTTTTTAAAAAGGTTAACACTACTTATATTTTTAATGGATGCAGGTAATTTGTTGTACAATTTCATACTCATGAACTCAGGCCTTATAGATTGCAGGGTAAAGTTTGATAATTTGACAATAATTACATCTCCTGGTTTCATACGAATAGAAGCTATTGTTCCTAATAAAATTGGCAATATGTTTTTTATACTAGTTGCAGTAAGTATTTCAAGGCTTTTGAAGAAAGGGCAACAATAAGCACAATACTTTCATCTGCACATACTTCCCACAAACTTCTTTTACATGATGAACAAAAGTAGTGAGGAATATCCTCATATCACGATACCATATGACATCCCAGAGTAGAATAAGCAATATTATAGGGTTTTCAGGCTTGCAATGTGCTTTAGTATTGAAATTTGGTAAAATATTGGTTTCACTTTTTAACACAAGTGTGCTCTATGTGCATCCCACTTCGAATTACTAATTAATAAATTTCAAGAAGTTTTATACATTCCACATTATTCAAATTATAATTTTTGCACCACAGCAGATCATTCTCCTTGAGGCTGTGCTTAACAGAAAACAATGTCACCTTAGTTTGATCATCATTTAACTTTAGTTCATTGTCATCACACCATGTTTGCGTGCATTATATTTTTACAGGCATCAATTATCATGCTTACAATTTTACTTTTTTATGAAATGGTTACAATATCTGCATACATAATAAACTTTATGTTGGAAGTTACAATTTTATTGGGTAAGTCATTGATGAATATTTAAAAAAAAGCAAAGGACCCAACACAGACCCCAATGGTAAAACTTTTTTATCCTCTAACATAGAGGAGAAATAGATAGTCCCATTTTCCAGTAGGCTACTCTGTTTTCTTTCATGAAGATATGTTTTAAGCCAATTTAATTGAACACCCATAATACTTATTGATTCACATTATTAAGTAATATGACATGAACCACAGCATCGAAGGCTTTGCATAAATCAAAAAAATATTCCCATTACCTTATTTTCACTATTCATCTCCTGTATAACATTGTCAATGGCATTAATTAAAGCCAACCCTGTTGATTTTCCATGCCGAAAACCGCATTGGTGAAGTGATAATATGTTTTGTCTATAAAGTTGGTCAATGAACCTTTTGCAGAATATACACTCAAATAATTTGCCAAATTGTGGTACTATATATATGTACTGGCCTGCGGTTTTGCAGGTTATTTCTGTCACCTTTATTCTTTCATACTGGGACAACCTTGGATGTCTTCAAGGAATCTGGATGGGTACCTTCCTACAGGGACTGATAGTAAAGGTCTTAATTATGAGGGAACCACATTCTGTAATTGTATTTCCCATTATTCCATCTAGTTCAGCAAACGTTTTCTTGCCTATCCTGGTAAAATAGGAGCACAGTTCACTCTCTAAGCACAGTTGAAGTACATGGGGCAACATATCTTATAGTTTACCTGAGTAGCTCTTATTTGGGTGGAATGGGCTGCCTTGTAAAGGTGTAAGAACATGCAATTAAATGCATTGGACAGCACAACTGGGTTTGTTGTAGTTTTCTCTTGATTATCAGTGACTTGGTCAGGCAGTATGACGGTGTTGGTATTGAGATCTCCCAGCTACTTTAGAATAGTGTGAGTTATTTCGAAACCTTTGGTCATTACATATTACCTTTTTGTTTTTTTTTCAATAGATATTAAAAATATTTCTTAAGGAGAGAATACTGATGTTGCAACCCATCATCTTTATTGGACTGAATTTGCACACACAACATTTTTAGCACCCTATCTATATAATTTTTAGATTTCAGTAATAACCCAATTTTTGGTGTTATCCCTCCTGGATTGCTCTGACTGCAGTGGAAAAGCTAAATCAAAGTAATACTTAAATCTATATAAATATTTGTTATAGCTATCATTTAAAGATATTTTACTATACATGCCTTTCAATCTTCTCGATTCAACAGGACCCAAACATAATTCGAACTATGCTTATTGAAGAACCTACATTTTCTTAGTGTTTTTGCCTGATGATGCTCCTCATGCACATGGAAAATAGATACTATAGCCGAATGATCTGATAATACTGGTTGAAATACTTTAGTAATAATATTGACTTCATTATAATCAGAAAAAACATTGATCAGACGTGTTTCTGTGTCAGCTGTAACTCTTGTTGGATTTTTTACCAATGGTTTCATATGATAGGACTGTGACATTTGCAAAAACTGTCTTTTCTCCTACCCATCCTTCAATAAATTGCAGTTGAAGTCACCAAGTACAACAGTTGGCCTTGACATTTGATTAGTTAAATTGTACAACAGGTTATCTAAATTTTCCAAGAAGCTGTTAAAGCAGCAAGCAGGGTAATATGCATACTGATAAAAGAATGTAATCACTATGGGCAATAGTGTACTTTACAGCAGCACATTCAAGGAACAGTCCAGAATTTAGGTTTTTCACCAAATGTGACATGTTACTAAACACTGCTGAACATTTTATACCTATAAATATGCCATTACGATTATCCTTCCAACGAAAGGAATCACCAATAACATAGCCTGATATTGTTATGGCTTTTTCTTTCATCCAATTTTCACTTACACAGATAAATTCAGGTTTCTCCATCTCTGCTAGTACGTCTAATTCAATTTGCTTACTACTAAGACACTCAATTTTTGAAACTGGTTTTTTAAACTCTGAACGTCACTTTGAATGATTCAAGTCAATAGACCCTAGGTTGTGGACTAGTCAAGATTCATAAGTATCAATGGTTGCATCACTATTTCCTACAAAATTTGGCTTATTAACCACATTACCAAAGGCAAATATCTCTAAACCTGTATCGTCAGCCCATAAGGTTACATCATAAAATTTATCTAAGGGCCACCTCAATTTTAAAAGAAGCAAACATATATTAACTTTGTTCATCGTGGGTCTACTTTTGAATGAAATTTTAATTATCTGACATAGGATCTCATTCATTGTATTAGGATGAATATGGGCCACAGAAGAATTTGCATGAATATGATAATATAATATTGGCAAAATAGCCACTCCACTCCCCCATAAATATTTACATTTTACCACCATTATCATGCCAATGATTTCCAAACTTGGTGTCCTCATTTCACATTAGATATCCTCTGAATGGATGGAATAGGCAACCACAAATATTTAAATAATTTATTGGAAAAAAATGTGATATAAGAAAATAAATCAGGTATAGAATTCTCCTAACAGAAATATGAATTTGTGCTTCAGCAAGCTCCTCACTCTTCTCGAATTTCTCTTGCTGCTGATTCCAATGTACTTGCTTTTGCTCATGAGAATTCTGGGTTGTCATTTCACCCAGTGAAAAGTTTCTCTTCTTCATTTAAGATAGTCAGCATGTAATTTTGTATTCTGTCTTCCCTAAATTAGACCTTTCTTCCTAAACATTGCGGGCTGAAAATATCATAAATTGATGAATATTAACAAAATAAGCAGCAAGCAATTAATCCTAAACCAAAATTGCATATTTCGATTGCTTTATCATTACTCTTGCATTTACTATTTAAAACTTCAATTTCTTGCTTAATTCCGTAATTGCATCTTTATCATTTATAAATGTCCTTTTCAAATACTACACATCAAGCTGAAGGCTCAGTACATTAATGATGTAGATAGAATGCTGATTTACCCTACCTTCATGATTGGCATTCCATTCCAGATTATTATTAATGCTATCATGAACTTTTTTCTCTCATGAATGTCATTTATTCGCAAGGAAAAAATTTCATACAGAACAGGGAAGGCCAGTTATATCGACTGTCCGATAGAAATGGCACTAGTAAAGGCGAAAGGGCCGTGATCGAATAAAATTTTTTGAGATATATCTAACTAAAACGAAGATTTTGACTCGAGAATATTCGTGAGTTTTGAAGGATTACAAGTTATAATGACTGGCATTTAAATCTACCACTTAACATTAACGTATGTCAAAGAAAGAACTACTTAAGAGAAATAATAAATAAAAAACAAGCAGCTGACCATTGTGTTACCTGTAATAGATTGGCACGTTGGAACATAAAATCAACAAGTAGCGTGGTTCCAAATGACATTTCGATTCCTCACTACTTAACTATCTCTCAGGGTTTATTCGCCAGTTGCTTTCTTCAGCACGAGAAACCACGTTGGTAATTTTTGTTGACACTGTAATAAAAGCAATACCGTAAAATGCTAACGAAATTGATGAATACATAATACCTACTAATATTTCCGCGATGTTTAACGAACAATAACATATTCGCTGCATATCTATTCACCTCAATCAATCACATTTCTCTTACCTTTATTTCAATTTATCCTTTATGGACAATGATTTTCTGGTGCAAATGACCTTAGCTGTCGAGGCACCCTAAACACAAATACTACTACTACAATGATTTTCGTCATGGAAAGAAACTTCGCTGATTCAGTTGAATTTATTTCTCAAAACGATAATCGGATTTATTTATCCTCGAGATACTGCTTCTTTCTAATATTTCCTGCAATTTTCCTGTGATCTCAAACCGTTTTCACCCACATCTAGCGAACTATTCTTTTCTATTTCCGAAATTAAACAACATTTGTTTGGCCATTTCCAGCGGTTAAGCTAGAAACAATGGAACGGCGAAAAACAAATCTCTATCCTTTCGTTGGCAACGTTGCCATGTATAACACCCACAAGCCACCCAGTCGGAAGTCTTCCAAAAGAGGTTTATAAATACCGATGTCGAGAAGTCGTCAGGAAGCCATCCGGATGGAAGACTTGTGGAAGTCTTCCATGGAAACGACTATAAATACGGCTCTTAGTTTCGTTCCCGGGATTAAAGTTACGTCTCGGGTCGAAACTAAACTCCTTAGTGATTTTAATATCGTGCGGGAACGAAACTATACCTATGCCTCGCATTTTCGTTTCCCTCCGGGTCGATACGAAACATTTCCGTTTCGTTTCACTAGCCATCCCTGGTTTATTCTCCGACAGCGGTTTATTAAGTACGACCTCCGTATTCTTCGCCGCAGTGTGGTTTTGTGACGTCAACGCCTTCTTCGCAAAAAATCCTGCCTTATAATCTCTTTGGAAGAAGATGACTCGCTTGTGTTAAAGGGTTAGTATACCTGACTGGCAAATCGGGGGATCCGGGTTCGAAACAAATGCTTATTTATTTCGAATTCCATGCTTGGTTAAGATTGTTGAAAAATAATTATTTTTATCACAGCTAAAAGAATACATTGGCTTTCATTTGCATTGATTATGGGCATTGCTGACTTATTCTCAGAACAACTATCGATGGTTTCTGACCTGATATGATTATTAGCAATACGCTCTTCGATGTCGAAAAAATCGATGTTTTTAACACCCGTACTATCGATTATCGATGCTATCGTACAAATCAACGATTCGGTCGTTAACTTTACTGAACAAAAAGAACGCGTAGTTTAAATCTTTCCTGAATAGAGTTGAAAGTGTATACATTTTTGAGGGTACTTCGAAGAAATATTGGATTATGAAGGGCTGAAAAATCGATCAATGTTTTCCTCCTTTCTTTATTTTTCATCTATTTCGTTTCAGACACCCTCGCTCATCCTTCTCATTTTCCTGTTTCATCCGTAAACGAGTTATCTAGCCACTGAATGATACAATCCGTGTCAATTTCCTGAGAGCGGATCCCCAGGCCTCGTGTTTCCATTCCCCCAAGCACCCCTGGACCACCACACTCGACCCCCGCTGTTCCCATTTTCACGGCGACGGCGTGGCTGACCATTCCGAAAGCAGGAATCCTGGTCGAGAACCCTGGTTACGCAATCTCCGTCCTGGCGGCAGCGGGTGGTGTTAGTGGCATTGAGAAGGGAAGATTCCACTACAAACAGGGAGAGAGAGAGAGTGTGGCATGGCATTTGAAGGATGAGACCTTCAGCTCGCTGTATAGAGAGAAATGCTATCTGCTGTAGTAAATAGAATAATTTGAGCAAAATTTATTTTTATTTAATAAATCAACATTGATAGGTAACTACGAACTGTATAACCTGATAAATGATTTTAATTTTCTCTGGTGAATAATATTAAGATATTCTTCTCGGGCTCTACACCAGGTTAATTCAGTCGTATTGGCCGACGTTTCGGAAATAGACTTGATTTCCATTCTCAAGGTGTGTTAATGCCTGAATTTCCAAATCCATACTGAACCGAATTGACCTTTTGGCGTGTACAACAATACGCCTGACTATCTGACGTTGCGACTCTTTTGATGCAACGAGATTATTATTAAAGTATTCTACCGATTAAGGTAGGTTTCCATGGAGTACTTGGGAAGAATTCTGGGATCCTACCTTCCCATGAACCACTTCCATCTTCAATTCACCTACTCCCTTTCATTCTATATAAAACTCCTATTCTTTTCCTTCCCCTCCCTCGTTTACCTTACATTCTACCCTCTAACACTCAGCATCAACATCCCCTCCCGACTAAGTACTCGCTCCATCCATACCTTCTGTCTCCTCCGTATCTCATCTAAAAGCTGCCTTTCTCTCTCCTCACCCACCATGTCCAGCACTTCGTCGTTCCTCCTCCTCTCCGTCCACTTCATCTTCTTTATTCTTCGCCACACCCACACCTCGAATGCCTCGAGTCTTCTCTCGTCCTCTTTAAGTGTCCACGTTTCTGCACCGTAAAGCGCTACACTTTTGGTCAGACTCTTCACTAACCTTTTCTTTTAATTCTTACATAGATAATAATGAAAAAAATAAATACCAAGAACACTGAGGGTATATCTCAATAATACTCGAAATACGCTCGACCTAACGTTATGACGATATTAGGGTGCGTCTACCACAGTAAGTGGTGAGATCTTTAGGCCTTCTAGGTTATACATTAACGATAGGGCATAGCATCAGAACAAGTTTTCTTTTTCAGCACACCGAGTAATTGGACGATCCCGCCTTGAGATATTAGTTGCATCATTGCATTCATTTAGAACCAGAGTTTCACATTCAACGCGAGATCCAAGTGAAGTAGTGCGAAGCTTCACAAATGTGCAAACAAGTTTTCAAGCCTTACACCACAACAGAGAAAACCAAGAAGAGTGAGTGATAAATAAATGCTAGCAAACAATTAAAACCAATATTTATCCAAACAGAATAATAAGGCTCTAATAATAATAAAACGAATGTGACTTTTTGTGCCAGTCTATAAACTGTTCGTTAACGTCAGCGCCGGGTTTTTATGCGCCCTTTACCACCAGCTAATCCTTTTTTCCGAATCCATGGAGCCATTAAGAAGGATATAACAAGCGTTGCCCTATATCTAAATTTTATAAGACTCATTACTATAAAAAGAAGTATATAAATCCGTTGCAGCAAATTTATAATGATTTGAATCCTTCAAGAAACACAAAACGAGAGAAAGAGGTTATTAACAGTTAGGGACAAAGTTTCCCGTGATCGGTACTCGATGTATCCAACTGCACGTTTACTCCACCAGGCCGCCACGACTATTTCCAATACTAGTCCTATAAATCAAACACACAAAGGAGTGGTCATAACCGTTGCAGGTACGCGGTAAATGCCCACGAAATAATCGTTAAATCTAGCACAAAGCGAAATATAATAATGAATTTGATAGTAGTTCCTCACTCTCAGTGCATACATCTTCACACGCTAACGAACTATTGGCGGTGCGTAGCTAATGGCAACAAAAGTAGTACTGGAAACTAAATTTCCCCGAGGAGTAGAAGTGGCGCCACAAACTTTGTTCAAAAACTTTAAAAAAGTGACTGCACATCGCTCGGAGTTCCACTGTTGATACGCATCTGTCGCTAATTCAGGATAAATATTGCCGCAAAGTTGCTTGCCAGTAGCAATCTTGCTGTTATAACTTAGGGGGACATGAGGAGAGCCGCGGTACACCTGAAACCGTGGTTTTTTGTGTCACGCGATTTGCTATTTTTACTGTAAGCTGTTTCATTTTATTATGATGGTTTACCTAGCATATTAACAGAAATATCTAAAATTATTATATTTGCCAACTTTGTGGACCAGTAGTACTTGATTCAAGTGAAAATATATGTAATGCATTCCTGCCCTATTAATATGTATCCTACTTCAAGAATTGGTTCAAATATCTATCACTGAACTTCGATTTCCAAATTAATGAATAATTTATTTCTGAAAACTTTATCAGATACCTAAATTCAGATGAGTGAAGTAGGACTGGTTATTATATGGTTTTATACGTTAAAATTTTCTTATAAAATAACATATTTTAATATTTAAAATGTTAATTTCTATTTCACTCTATCCACTGAAGTTTTATCACGGGCATAATTTATGGGATTGGAAAGCGTTGTGGAGTTAAAAAAAATATCGCTGCGGACAGGATTCGAACCTGTGCGGGCAAAGCCCATTGGATTTCGAGTCCAACTCCTTAACCACTCGGACACCACAGCTCGATGGCGATGGAATACTTTTAATGCAATAAGTTAAAAATGGAACATGAATAGAATACGAAGTAGGGATGGTCGGATCGAATACCTCGGATCCAAATATCCGCGGATATTTCCCTTCATCGGATACATCGGATCCAAAGACGCGGAAGACATCGGATCTGGATCCGAAATTTTAAATAATAGCTTCAGTGAATGCAACACCCCATAAGGGTGGAAAGAGTTCCGGTTCTATCTTCGAATGCGCCGTCGCTTGCGATTCTTGTCTTACTCATGAACTGTTTTGTTTGAAAGCTCTCGCAGAGGTTACGTAGTTGAATTTCAGCCGTGGAAAATCAAAAAGGTAAAATACGACTGGCACATAGTGTGACTCTTCCCAAGAGATTGAATAATAATCAGGGGAATCTCAGCGTCAGGAATTTGAAAATGCATTTGGATCCTAAAATATCCGATCCGAAAGATCCGGATCCGAAAATCAATGATCCGATCCGAATCCGCATCCGAAAAAAATCCTGGATCCGTCCATCCCTAATACCAAGTACATTGAAGTATTTCAAGCCTGTCACGTATTAGAGAAGTTATTTTTTTCGTTCGCAGAAATGTGTAATACTTCCCATAAATGATTTATCTGGCGATTGACCGGGATAAAAGTAAACGAATTACAACTTATCAACCAGATAACAATAATAATAATAATAGCAACTAGATAACTAATGGATACCCAGTATAACTTTCATTATAGAAGATTTAGAATATTTAGAATATTTCATTATGAAGGATATATACACTTTAGTATTCAAGTATAAATGATAAATCTCTTCTTAGCGATATAAAAAATGTACAAAGTGATCATAACGTTTCCAGTCGCACAACAACGATATTATCTTAAACTAGCATGTGTGAAAATTGTTGCATATCAAAATATCTTAAGTGGGGACTTCAAATGGACACCACACATTAAAAGCACAACTAGAGCTTATGAAGCGATGCATCTTTTTATGAGAACCTTGGGAAAAAGCTGCACCAGCACTTTTTCCCCATAACGCATTATAATGAAATCTTTAGTGCTGTGATTTGACAGTGACAGAGCACTTCGGGGTCCTTATCAGGGACATGGAAGAAATAAACTGTCAAATATTCAACGTTTAGACGCTGGATTCGTGACACGAAATTTTAAAAGAAGGGATTATGTAATGGAGATGGTGAACACCCTCCGATGAGGATAATTTGACCTAAGTGGAGACAACGCGCGATTAAGGGATATTTTCTAAACCTACATTGGTGATCTTAGGAAGAAAAACATCACAGGTCGATTTTTTAATCACATCTTTTTTCACATCTAAGGATCATATCCACGAAATAGAACCTCAAAAACAGCTGTCAAATACAGTAATATTCCATTATTTTCAGCAACCAATATTCACATTCTAGTACACATAAATTTATCACTAATAGGACAGGACAGCGTTGAGGATCAGCGGAGGAAAAGGAATGTAGTTTTCTTTGGGTTGGTTAAAGGGGGGCTAAATCAGAACTTTTCGCGGTGCATTTTTAGCATGCAATACCCTTCCAGCAAAAATTCACTTGAGGCCTCATTTACCTTGACCAGCCGCTTTTAGAGCATGTGGTGGTATTTGGAGGACGTGACCGACAGCTGAGATCATTAGCGCCACGAGGGAAGGGTAGTTAAGGAACAGTGGAGAAAAAATCGGCTTCAGCATCAGCCTGCTCATAACTAATGGTGCCAAGGGGACTATGGCTTAACGTACCATCCGATGGACGGAGTTTTGCACCTGAAGTGCCCCTCACAGAGCACTCAGGCTGGGAGAGGGTAACCTCTGAAAAATCGCCACCACCGCCATGATTTGAACCCGCGCCCTCTGGGTGGGAAGCCAAAACTTCTGCGACCACACCAACATGAATCCTAATCTTTTACATATTCAGCAATAATTTTTAAAATCTGTTTTTCTATTAACCGTTGAAATAAAACAATTTCGTTGTCGAGTCACCTTAAACATTATAGTCCTTTCAATTGAGGGTGGCACCGGGGTAAGGTTCTTGCCTGCCGCACAAGAGGTCGCGGGTTCTAGTCCCGCCTGGGTTGGCTGCCCCTATCCGGGTCATGTATGTTTGCGTATGTTTGATTGTCAAGTTGAAATCTCCGTTGTAAAAGGCCAATGGTGGTGTTTTCGGTGGTACAGGACTAAATACATAAAAATTTTAAAACATCGTTCCAAAATTCACGGAGTGCGCGCTCTCCCCCTCTTAATACACCACCGTTGAGGAGAGACAATGGGTGGAATAGGTTGCCTCCAGGGCAAAAGGCGAGGAGATGACGAAGAGGAAGGAAGATGCACGGTACTCCAACTGCACACGGCGGCGCAGCGGGCGATGATAGTGCCGCTACACTCCGTCGTCGTTCGCCGGGGGTGAAACTGGGCCACACAATTAACTCAATCAAGCGGGGCAACAGGCGCACCGTGTATAAGGCAACCCTCCCGCCGACGGCTTTAAATGCAAAAGGGGTCTCTCTCCCAGGGTTGAGTTTGCAGCGTGGGAAGGGATGTTGGGACATTACGATCGGAAAATAAGCGAGAAGAGGAAAAGATTTTTTTCCGACGAAATCAGCGAGCTTTTCACCATGCTGGTAATGCACTTCTTTCCCAATTTTTATGAAAACAACACAGTCAATATAACTACTTAAATAAAACTGACTAAGCCAGGCGATATATGGTGGAATAGGTGTAGTTAGAATTTACTTCTGAAGACAGTGCACTGAAATATATTTAAATCGGTCGCACAATTAAACTGTTTGCGGAAATTTTTCGGTAACTTTGAACTTATTTGAACCTGAAGTTAGTTAAAATGTCTTTATAAGTGATGGTGCATATAATTTTTCTGTAGAAAATTTCTAGTAGCTTTTCATTTATTGTAAATGATTTTTAAGTATGATAATATGAATTCAATTGCATAGGATTTCATTCAGTATTCATGACTGCGTCCACCATTTCTTGTCGTATCGGTCACAATAAAATCAACTATATCATGAAAATTGATGAGTATCAACTATGACAAACGGTTTATTAACGTTGTGAATTTTTTTAGCACTGATTTATTGTGTAAGAGGTGCACTAATAACAGTTATAATATGCTGAATTTCGGAAAAAAATTCAACGCAGGCAATTTTTGTTCAACTTTGAGGCAATTGTAACGTAAGACGATTAATTTTCATAACCTTTTTTATTTACTTCAATTCTCTCCACAAAACTCCACAAAACCCTCTCCTTTTCACATCCCTCTCAACAATCCCCTCCCCAAACAAACCCTTCACAACCAAAATAACAACTTCAAAAAATCAGACGTTACAGTCTTTCCTCCACCCTTTTAAGACATTTGTCCATAAATGTTTTAATGCTTCAATCACTGGACAAAATTTTATTGCGATGCCGTTGGAGTACCCCTTGCCATATGGTGCCACACCCGAACACTTACCGACTTCCAATCTATTTGATGTCACCCATCGCCCTGCTTAGCGCATCCGCGTTCTTATGAGCTGACCCCGGCCGATGCACGATCTCAAAATCGTATTGTTGAAGCATCAATGACCATCTCAACAGCCTTGGATTACTTCCTGACGTTCTATCTAGCCATCGTAAAGGATTGTGATCTGACACTACCTTAAAAGGTCTGTGGCCATCTAGATAAACGTGGAGTTTTTTTTACCCTGTCTGTAATACCGGGTTTATCCGTAAATATTTCTGCATACATCTTCAACAATTCCCTAAGACTACTAATTTGAGAAAAATTTAAACGATCAGGTAATGAGCTTGCTTTGATCCATTCTAGATCTTTGGGGTTGTTGTCCTGAACAATCTTCGTTTCACTGTCAGGGACTTGTGATAAAAAATTTACTATCACCTCCATCGTTTCTCTTTTATGGTATTTTTTTATCATATTCACGTGGAATACTTGAGATTTTGCCCGTCGCCCAGGCAAACTGACCACGTGGTTTGTGTCGGAGAGCTTCTTCTCAATAACACCAGGACCCATCCATTGTACAGATAATTTGTTCTTCCATCCCGGCATTAATACCAGAACTGAATCCCCCGTTTCAAAACTTCTGTGAGTTGCATGACGGTCGTAATATATTTTCCTTTTAAGCTTCTCCTCCTCCATTTTCTCCACTGCCAGTTCACGTGTAACTCTGAGTTTATTCATCAAATTAAACACATACTCCACCACTGATTGTTCCTCCGGATTCTCTTCCAACCATTTTTCTTGTATCAACGTTAATGGGGTACGTAAGTTTTTTCCGTATACCAATTCTGCTGGTGCAAATCCAAGACTCTCATGTGTAGTGGTCCTCAATGCAAATAAGGCAGCCGGCAGATATTTGTCCCATTCGTTTCCGAAATCTACACTCATAGCTCTTAAAACCTTTTTGAGTGTTCGGTGCATTCTTTCAACCGGATTAGACTCAGGATGTTGAATAGATGAATATACAATACTAATACCACACTTGTTAAAGAAACTTGTAGTCAGCTCACTGGTAAAAGACGTTCCACGGTCCGACTGAACTTCATGTGGGAAGCCTATTCGACAAAATAAGTCAATTAATACCTCCACAATCGTTGGTGAAGAAATATCCTCAATCGCTATTGCTTCGGGAAATCTCGAAGACACGCATATCGCCGACAAAATATACCTCTTTCCTGAACTAGTTTCTGGTAGTGGTCCACAAGTATCGATGTTAATTCGATAGAAAACTTCTGACATAGATGGAACAACGGTTAAGGGAGCTTTCTTTCTGTCACCTCCCTTCCCAGCCTTTTGACATGCATCGCACGTTCGTATGTAATTTTCCAGGTCAACATACCACTTTGGTCAATAAAAATAACGCGCTAGTTGACTTTTTGATTTTGTAACACCTAAATGGGCTAGCGTTGTCTCATGGCATAGTTGTAAAATCTGAAATCTATACTGCGTTGGTATTACAACTAAATTCTTCATTTCGTTTTACTTATCCTTTCTTCTCAGAACAAGCACTTTGTTTCTAAGAAAAAATCCTTCTTCATTCTTGCTCTCTGCCCCTGCGGATTTTATTTCCCGAAAACATTCCTGTAGCGATGAGTCATTTTTCTGTGCTTCAATTAATTCATCTTGTCTTATTGAGATCACGCTATTCACCTCTTTCGGCGTTCTGCCGACTTCAAACCGGCATCCTCCTTCTTGATTTGAGTCTCTATCGCCTATTTCCTCTGAAGATTCCTTATTTTTCCCTTCTTCCATATGTTTTATTCGTTCCGCTTCTAATTCACCTCTTTCGCTTCTAATTCCGCCTCTAATTCACGGAATACCGGCCCTATCTGCCTGCCTTTCAAAACGTTCAAGATATAAACTAATGTTTTCCCCGTGAGGATCAAATTTATCCATATGCCGAGTTATATCTATTTTCGGCAGTGTCCTCTGAGCGGTCTCCGTCTCCAATCCATCACACTCGCGGTTAAAATTGGTTTGTGAAAATTTTAGTTTCTCCATTTCTAACTGAAAACTTCTCTGTCTTTCAGCGTCTTCTCGTTCCAATCTTCTCTCTTCCGCTTCCCGTTCTAATCTTCTCTCTTCTGCCTCTCGTTCCCGTTCCAATCTTTTATCTTCTGCCTCCCGTTCCAATCTTTTCTCTTCAGTCAAAAACTTCAGCATCTCTTTAACAAATTCCTCATCATAATCTTTACTTTTTAGTATCGCTTGTTTGTACTCTACGACTCTAGCTTCCCTCCCCACGTCAGCTCCTACTTCATATGCGATTTTGCACAAAACATCTTTAGGGACTCTAGCCAAATACGACATTGTTTAAGTTTTTCCGCAAATCTATCACCTAAACAACTCACTAAAATGAGGAAGTCAGAAACAGCACCCAGTATGCTCACACCATCCGGCAAAAAGGGTACTCACCTTTCCCGAAGCAAAAACGCCACACCAGCGAATTAAACTTCCACTTCTTCCGAAAAACACCAAGTCGTCTTTGCTTGCAGCTCCAACTTCTCAATGTGCGTCCTTCCTTGAAGCAAATACCATCTCCAGTCCGCTTCCTCAAACCAGCAACCGTTCCAACGCTCAACCCGGCCGCTGCGTCTTCTCAATTTCACTCAGGCTAATTTTTCCAAACCTGTGTCAAACATCCCATCCTCGTCGCCAGAAAAACGTGGGCTCACACTTACGTCTGTAACGTAAGACGATTAATTTTCATAACCTTTTTTATTTACTTCAATTCTCTCCACAATACTCCACAAAACCCTCTCCTTTTTACATCCCTCTCAACAATCCCCTCCCCAAACAAACCCTTCACAACCAAAAGAACAACTTCAAAAAATCAGACGTTACACAATGTATTTCCATAAAAGTAGTAATCTATGAAAACATGTTGGTACGTTACGGTATCAAGCGTAGAAGAACAATGGATTGGGTCGAGATGGGGTAACAGCATTGGAGAAGCAGTGGCGCTGGTCTGCTCCCAGCGGCGGTCTGGACCTCGGGCTAATGAAATAACCCCCATGGCGCCGGGGAGCGCCTCTAATCCAAACATCGACTTGGGACGGCTTAGGGTCGCAGTTGAAGCTGTTGGGCAAGAGGCTCCCGCAGCTGGTCATTACAGTTTGCCACGCTACAGCCGATTTCCTTCTAGGGCAATGGAAACCAATAAAAAACGAGATAATTAATGCAGACTTCTCACACGAGTGCAGAATGAGATGTGGTCATTATTGAAATTTTAAGCATATTGACATATCAATTTTCTATTTAAAGCTTATTGTTAAGTATTACCTTGGATACTTATTTAGACTCCATTATTGTTAATTAAAGACTCATATAACTGTGTTTGAAATGAATCTCGACTTGACTCGAAAAAAAATGTGGACACAGGAATTAGAAAACGTTTACCATGAACTAATGAATTTAAGGTTTCTTATTTTGGATTTAAACCTAAACTAAGATTAATGCACATTTTTTGACATGTACCACCATTATTTACGGTAGCAGGGTACGCCTTACTAAACTTCTTTTTCGAATAGCTAACACCAGTCCAGATGATTAGGCGCAAGTTGAGTTGAAACTGAATTTATGTTTTTAATTATCAACTCATGCTCAACGGCATTAGATTAAAAAAGTATTTGTTACCCGATCCTTGAAGAAAATTCTATCAATGTAAAGGATTCAAAATCGGGCACAGCTAACTCCTCTTTCCCATAATCAGCCCTTACCTCAATAAAAAATTTCTAGGAGAGCGCTCTTCAAATGCTATCATTAAATCTTGATTTTCGAGGAGCCAAATGGAGGAAGTCCCTCTCATGTCTGCTCTAAAAAAAGATCCAAAATGCTCTTCAATCTAAAATATAACTTTACATATTCCGAGACTCATCCTCAGCGGGACATGAATCTTTTTAAAACATCGTCCAAAAGTTTTTTTCATCCTTAATGAGGGAAACAGCTAATTGAAGCCTGTACGACAAAGCCTCTTTTCAAAGATGGGATCCGCTGTCTAATATCAGGTGCATTTTAACTCCACGATACTTATGTTACAGAGTAGAACTGTGTTTCTATGAGGCATTGGGAATTTGTAATTCTACGGGTGATTTCTAAAGCCACTGAGTATTAAAGGAATATATTATCCATATTATATAGCACTACATTATAATATACTGTATATATAATAGTCGTAAATGGTGAAATGACAATAAAATAATATACCCAAACATGTACGATTCTCCCGCCTTACTTTTTTAAAGTTGTGTATTTTTATTTCTTGGCATGTTTAATGTTCATTTTTTCTATTAGAAAAAGAAATTATTCTTTTCCAGTTTTAATATGTTAATTCCAGCTTACTATGTCAATTGTACTGCTCACCACTTAAACAATTTCTATGTTCCAAAGGAGTTAAAACTCCTAGAGCAATAAATGAGTTTATTATTATTATTGTTATAAATTGAATGAAAGAAACGGGTTCCTCTCGGAGAAATGTTTTCAAATGACGACTAAGTTCAAGAAAACGAACTGCTTTTCCTCTGCTGAGAGTGTTGATGTGACTGCTGCGTAAATATTCCTATTGAAGATGAAAAAGAAGTAATCGCTGTAAATTATTTCTCTGCAACGCTAGACCCAAGAGTTTCGTTTGTAAATGGTTCATAAATGGTAACTTACGTGAAAACGCAGGTTTTCAGATAATTCATTGATATACTAAGAAAATTAATAGCAAGACAGGCTGAGGCTGTAAAAACTTTCTCAAAGCAAAGAGAACCCGGAATCCCAAGAGAGAAATTTACGACTTGTGAAACTTTACCTTTAATGAATTATTTTATTAAGCGGTACACAACGCAACGACCTTCACAACGCAATAGAGTAGTTTCCTTCATCAGAGAAAACGAAAGGCATTGATTGCGATTCGTTACCATCTATTAGTGTATTCATAATATACAAATTATTTGGTTTTAGAAATCCCAGTTTAGACGAATGTTAATGGTCAATTTTAATCCCGTTTGAAAAAGGCAAGATTGCGCCCATGCGATGCCACTCCACGTGACGTCACAGGGACCTAGTTTCTATACGAGTAGATAGGAGTTTTACATTGCCTGAGATTACCAATGCATGCATGAGGCACAGAGCTCAGGGAAACATGTCTTAGTAATCAACTATTAAAACTGCCTAAGGTCGGACTGCCTGTGACGTCACGTGGAGTGGTATCGCATGGGCACAATCTGGTCTTTTTCAAACGAGATTAAAATTGACCATTGACATTCGTATAAACTGGGATTTATAAAACCAAATAATTTTTATGTTATGAATACACTAATAGATGGTAACGAATCGCAATCAATGCCTTTCGTTTCCTTTGATGAAGGAATCTACCCTATTATCTATTCCCACTTGGTCTTCCCGTTTTCCTAGTTTATAACCGTGGTCGTTCTTCTATAGCTACTACCAGAGTCCTCTGATAATATCAATAGTTATCTACACTACTTCCACATAGGGTTGAGTCGTCTCATACATTTCCACTATGAGAAATGAGAATTCCACCATTTGTTCCTACGTCTCTATATTCCCATACTATGGGGGAAAGAGAGATTGACTTAATTTTTTTTCATAAATATGCGATTCCCGTCACATTCATGGCGATCATGAGGAAATCATCATGAACGTAGAAGGAACATTGTACTAATAAATTGTAAATTTTAAACCATGTGTTATTAAATTTTAAATCGTGTGTTGTTAAATTTTAAATTAAAAAACTATGATGTTTATTATCGGCAATACAGAGGACTCTGGCTATTACTAGAGTCCTCCTTCTACGCCTGTTTTTTTTTCAAATCTCCATGTTTTCAGTCTACCTCTGTTCCCCACTCCTTCCTCAAACTTCTCGGATCCTCCCCCAACTCTTCATCAAATGTACAGCTTGAATGTTTTCATGTGCTGTGATCTCCTATACCAGATGATGGCTCCGTGAGTGGAAACGCGCCATACGCATTAATTTAATTTTGGAAAAGTTCAATTACATTTTTATGATAATATGCCAATATATCACTTCTGAATCGATTGAATGGATTCTATTCCCCCCAATGGCCTTTGACGCAGAAATGGTATCATAGCAACAGGGCGATCAGTGCGTTAGACTCGAAGTTTCCTGGTCCGACAAGACCTCCTCCATCACTTCCATTCCTCTTTTATGTCCAATTCTATGAATTGGCTGCGAAACATGTACGGACTCTCTCTCCCTGTCCTTCTCTCTGCCTCTCTCTGCATGCGGTTTCCAGGGCAACACGTGCGGGCACGTGCCGACGCACCAACAATGAAGGGTTGAGGAAGTGTCTCGCTGTTGGAGAACTCGGAGGGAGGAAGGATTCGCTTGAAAAGAGTACCTCTTGCCGTTCATCCGCCATCGCATGAGAGTTGAATTAGAGTGGTTTGAAGCTCAAGGATGCACCGAGAGATTTCTATTACCACTATGCAGTTCGTTATCCCCATTTTGAATTCAAGTGAATCGATTCGGATGCAGCAAATTAAGATTATGTCAAAGTTTATTGCTAGTTCTTTTTAGGTTTTTATCCGGAGGAATTCCTAAATATTATTAAATTTAAAAAATACTGGCAATTTTGAGAGAATCTCTTTGATTTCGCTTCACGACCGGTTTAGGTGCATTTCGTAATATCTTCATTCGTTAAACCCTAGCAAAATCTTTCTTAGTTAAAAGTAACTTTTATGGAAATATACGTAAGTAATTTATTCACTATAATTTCCCATGCAAAAAAATATCATTTTTAATTCTATTTTCTTCATTCGTAAAATCATAACAAAATCTAGCTGAAAGCAAAAAGTAACTTCCATGGAAATGCATGATAATATTGATTTTCGTAAATAGTTTCCCAGGTCGAAAATTGAAATTGAAGTACCTACTTGCGTAAAATGTCTAATAAAATTTTGGATGGTTGAATAAATAAAGTTATAAGTATATTCTTGAAAAAACTATTACTATCGTTTCAGTATATATAGGATAGTAATGGTATCTATTAATAGGTTTTCATACATCGATACTTAAGTGCACTAAACTCAATCCATACGTAAAATAGCTAATTTTATCAATGATTTCCTATGTAAGAAAGAAAAAAATGAGATTTATCACTCAATTCTCTATTCACGTTTCAATAATAGGAAGGATTAAATAGTTCAGCGTGAAAAATTGAGTGGGTAAACGGTTACTCGAGTCATCATCATAAAATCACGTATTTTTAAACACTACAGTCGCAATTAACCTCGTAAAAAATACATGTATGAATGCCTTATCACGTTTCTATTTGCCAAGGCTATAGAAGAAGGATGTCCAGGGTCTTGCACAATAAGAAGTACATTTAGATTGGAAATACACGTCATCTTGAAGATGGTTTTAAGGATTTGGTTTAACAAACGATTTAAAGGTCGTCCTGCAAAAATGCCTCAACCTACAGTAGGAGTAGGCTATTAGAATACCATAAAGTAGTCTAACACCAAGCATAATAAACAGGAATACTCAATTAAAACATCTCAATATATTTTCTAAACTATAACCACAATAAATCGATTCCGGTTAAAATAAAAATGTACTTCTTGTCTGGCACTTGAGGATAGCAATGGAGGACAGTCGTAAAGTACCAATGGCATTTAATGAAAGACACGTGTTGAGTACCTGCACTGCACAATGAAAAAGCAAAGGAAGGTATCGTAGTTGGGAGAGAACACTTCGGGTTTCAACAAGCAGAAACTGCTAGGAGGGTAGACTTTGAGCTTGAAGACAAAATAGCGTTGCAGGAGAGAGCTGTTAGGGATAGAATGAAATGAGGATTAGAATAGAATGTGATTTTCCCGGGAAAAACGGTGGTTCGCAGCATCCTCTAATAGGGAGAAGAGTGGAAAAATTATCACGCCTCCACAAGATGATATTATGATATTTAAATCGCAAATTTGCCTTTTCGATGGCAAAATTTGTTAACATGGTGGTTTCCTATCATTTTTTATTGCCTAAAAAGAAAGATTATTACTCCTGAAGTACGCATTTCACGCTTTTTAGATTTTTTAATGACGATATCTATTTTTCGTGATTAAATGAAAAGTGATAATTTTCAAGCGCGCGAAAACGCGACGGCTAAGTAGGAATGCTAGGAAAAATACCGTGTGACGTTATTCTGGTTCCCGCTGCCGCGATACAGGCTGCTAGCAGGTGGCAGAGTACCCTGCTAGCAGGTACCGCTTGGCTTAAATAAGGATTATTAATACCTTATCAAACTATGGAAACTTTCCGACCTTATGCAGTTTTAATAGGTGATTATTAAGAGATGTTTCCCTGAGTTCTGTGCCTCATACATGCATTGGTAATCTCAGATGATGTAAAACTCCTATCTACCCGTATAGAAACTAGGTCACTGTGACGTCACGTGGAGTGGCATCTTACGGGCGCCAATCTGTCCTTTTTCAAATGCGGTTAAAATTGACCATTTCCATTCGTCTAAACTGTGATATCTAAAACCAAAGTATTTGTATATTATGAATACACTAATGGTGGGTAACGAATCGCAATCAATGCCTTTCGTTTTCTTTGATGAAGGAAACTACCCTATTCAATCAAGGATTAAAATATATGAGTCATCCTAATTAATTTTAGTAATATTGTATAACAATGCACTGAACATTTTTCAACAATTGTGGTTCTCGTTTTTGCAACCGGTCTAAAAACATTTACCTCAACTTAAAAAAAGCTTTGATTCCTCATTGAAAGCATTTATTCTAATTGGTAAAATTTTCCTGTACTATTAAATTTTTATGCATGTGGATGCATGCATTATTAATTTTATGAGTTTTTTCCATTTTTTTTCTAAAATTTCACATCGTCCTTGCAAATAATTTCTAATGGGCAACACAAATGCTTGTAATATACGACAGAGCCTTGGCTAATACGAAAAATTTACAAATTTTATTGGTCTGATTACTAGAACCATGGTAAGTCAAATCATGACCGAAAAATTGAAATCAGAAAAAATATGGGCGTACTTTTCAAAAAGTCACCTCGCAAATAGGTAAAACAATTCAAAAGCAATATCTTTCACCTTCTTGTTCAAAAAAGTTAATAGATTAGGTATACTGTTTTTAAATAGATATCCTCAATTACTATTTGAAATTAAAAGGGTATAAATAATGCACACATTTCATTACCTGGGTAACTGAATTTGATTTTTCACCAAAAAACTACCAATTTTGCAGTAGATTAAGATTCTATCGAGTAATATATTATCATTTTGATAAATTCATAGCGTTTTTTTAAATTGGTTCGACTGCTAAAACTTATTTTAATCGTAATTAAAACGTATTTCAATAAATATATTGCTATTTATAGCAACAAAAATCTCACATTGTGCATTCTATCATAGTGTAAACGGAGATCACGGTTATTATTGCATTTATCGATTGATTCAACTATTAATAGCTAGATTTTTAGATCGTTATTTTATTTAAAAATTGTGCATTTTGCACGATCTTCCAGTTTCCCTTTTGATTTTACGCGTTTCGTTTACATGGCGTCATCATCACAAAATATCGCAATGCATTGATTGCGCAGCCGTAAGGGCCCTTTTTAAAAGCGTAAAAGAGTAATACAAAAGTTAATGGAAAGTTGCGGAATTAAAAGAAAAATATGTGGGAAGTATTTCAGTTTTATCATAAGTATTCAATATTTACTTGTTGCGACATAACCTGCCGAAACATCGAGATGCATTCCCCTCAGATAGCTAGTTTCGGGAAATACCTTATGGCAATATACAACATAGTGGTTCCAGGCTTTATCTGGTGGAACTATACCATATTAGTACAGTGGCGGAAAAAAATTAACGAACGCATTGGCGTCCGAAAGGGACTTGTTCAGGAACCACTTGTCTTCCAAAATTTTCCCTCGTAATACTCTTATACAACCAGGAATTTGAAAAGCTATACACCTGGGGAAATAATCATATCCGTTGCATTTTGAAAACGCGCAAAATATCCAACTATGAATTCTTCGCCATATTCTCCGAAGTATGCTTCGCCCACAACTCACCTAGAATGAAGTTGGCTCTCGTCGGGACATCTGTAAACATAGCCGACACATTGGGTATTGAGACTGCCTTAGGGCAGGGGCGCAGCTAGGAATTATGGCTGGAGGAGGTTTAGGTGCAACTAATACCGGGGTGTGTGTGGTTATGGAATACCCACCAGGATAAGCTGTAGGTGCGAGATTAATAAATTTAGTAATTTTAAGATAAATGGTTCAAAATGGTGAGTTTTACGGGTTTCTGAGGGAGATTTTATTAATCCTTACACTATTCTATTAGTAATATCAATCCAATTAAGTAAAATGGATTAAAATTAAAAATTTCTCTGAACTCTGGGGGGTGGGGGGGTTTATCCCCCAAAAACTCCCCACCTTGGCTGCACCGCTGCCTTAGAACACAATCGTTCCGGTGGCGTAGTGGGTAAAGAATCGTGCAACGAATCATTAATTTTTTCCGCCGCTGAATATAAAAGTTACCTATAATTTTCCAAAAATACTTCACGAACGATTTCAATACATTTTGTATTACCACTGATGCTAAAAAAAATGCATTCAAACCGATCGTGAAGTGAATTGACATAAACTATTGGTGGGAAATTACCAGTAACTTTCAATTTACTAATATGGGTTAAAATAATTAAATTGGTATCACTAACTCAGAGGTCAACCCGAAGGCTGGTTTGTACAGGTGAGGACAGAGCTCTCCCCGATCTAAGCCTCAAAGCCTGCGAATTTCACACATTCAGGGTAGGGCAATCCAGTTCCTTTACTTAGTCGCGTCGCACCGCGATGATTTTGTTTCGAGATGTTCGAAGTTTTCAAGAAGGATATGAACCCGTGACCCCTCGATCAGCAGCCAAGCACTCTACCAACTACGCTACCACGTTCCCCACTAAATTGATTAACCCATTCGGGTAAAGAGCCGGCAATTCGCCCATCTGCCTCAATTTTCCTTAAGTTAAAGAGCCGACAAATAGCTGGCTGCGTTGTTTATGTTGCATTTTTAAAATTGTTTGTAAATATTTTTTACCGAAAAACTACATTCATTTTATAACAAATAAAGACATGAATCACGTAATTACATTTTAGTCAGATTAAAATAACACACATATGAAATTTAAAGAAATTATGGAGATGTTAAGGCCGAGAATTTCCATGAAAAATTAAGAAGCAAATGGGTTAATATGCAATGCGTATTTATCAATTCAGCAGAGAAAAAGATAGCCATCCCACTCAGTAGGAAAATCAAGAGTACGAATCAATTTCCTCCTCTGATGACATGGCATGCAGGTTCTATGGCTCGGTTCACGTGTTGAAAAGCGTGCTTCTTTTCGGTACTTGAAACTTCGGCTGGCGAGCATCACTACTCAAAACCTCAGCGGTAGGAGCCCGTGTTCGCCATCCTCTCCAAACCTCATCTTAATTTTATTTTCATTCAGAGGACAAGTAAATCCCATACCCAGTTCCTTCCTTCCTTCAAATGCGACAAGATTTCTCATTCAAGTCTACTTTTTGGCTGGAAAACTGACTGACACACGACTGCCCCCCCTCCAGGGGTGCCGACTTGCAAAAAATATTGGGGGGGGCCAAACCGGGGATCTTGCCCTGGGAAATTTTATAAGTAGTGAGTTTTTAGTTTTTTAGGCATTTTAGAAGAGTCATCTGATCAGCATTCGAACCCTGATAACTCGAATCCTGATATCTGGACTCTCCGGGGAAAATCGAGAAGCCTGACACATCTTTTTCTCCCCCCATAACGAATTTTTGAGGGAGCTCGGGCCCCCTCAGGCCCCATGGAGTCGGCGCCACTGCCCCCCTCTATTATTCCTCTGGCTCTCTCTTTCCACCGTGATTTCAGCAGCAAAGTAGTTGACTTTCATCATTTTTTATCC
Source organism: Ischnura elegans (assembly GCF_921293095.1). NCBI lineage: Eukaryota > Metazoa > Arthropoda > Insecta > Odonata > Coenagrionidae > Ischnura > Ischnura elegans. Next base: position 120,932,739 of record NC_060247.1, read on the forward strand.
TATATCTTCACGTGTACCTTTACTTTTTTATAACGTTTTCCTCCAGCGACGTGAATCGATAAGTAGTCCATCCAGCCGCACTGGCGCGACGTTCTACAGGGCTCTCTCTCTCTCTCGGTGCACCAATCATCCTCTTTTCCTCATTTTGCTCAATTTTCCCTGGATACCCCTTCATACACACACACACACACACACATATTTTTATTTTCGTCTCGGAGGAGAAAAAATAAAATGGGTTGAAAAGAGCGTATCGAATGCGTGGCAACATTTATGGGGTCGCTGCTTTTCCTCCTCCATCATGATGTCTCAAAAGGACCGGAATTACGCTCAGCACACTACATCGTCTGGTCTACCTATATTTCCTTTTTCTACTTCACGTAGAGAGACTTTTTTTTGTAAAAAAGGGCAAATAAAGCGTTTTTAAAAAAATCGCACAGTGGAGAGCCAGTCTTCAAAGGCAGAGACCGCAATGTCTGGAGAGCCTTTATTCCTGTAATGAGCCGGCAGAGATCTAAATACCGTCGCCGTCAAATCATGGACCATGAAAAGATTTTGAGAGACTTTTATTTTTTAAATATTCCTCCCACAGTGGCGGTGCTCCCAGGTCGCCGGCGCTTGCACGGCAGCATCATTCGAGATGGTAGCACTAGATGAACGAGCACAGTAGTGGGGGGAATATGAGCACAGTGCGGGCATGCCGGATCCCAGGCGTATAAGCGATACACCCGACCACATCCTTTCAGCTAATGTAACTTCTTCAGCAAATTTTACAAAAGAAAATAGCGGATCACTGCCGAATGACCTCAGCCAACGATGTATCTCTTGAAAACACAAAAATTCCACATCGAAAATATATTAAACCGATTATTAATAAGTAGTGAAGGCTGTTCGGGTGTTCCACCGGGTAATCTCCTTCATGGCTGCCGAAGTTTCGGGGTACGAGTCGTACTCCATCCTCAGGGCCATTCAGCCATGCAGCCATGAAGGAGATTATCCGGTGAGTACCCGAACAGCCTTCACTACCAGCATACGCCAGGAAAGCATGGGATCGAATATTTATTAGTAACCAATATGGCCAAGGCAAAGGCTTCAAGGAGATCGAGTTGGTGTGGTGTTAAGAGTTTTGTCATCCAAGCCCGTAGGTCCGGGTTCAAATCCTGGCTATGGCAGAGATTTTGCAGAGATTTCCTGGTCCCTAGTGCCTTATGGAGGGTAATTCGTTCAAGTAAAGCACTTTGTCCGTCGGAAGGGACGTTAACCCATTTCCGCCCAGGAAACTTTCTGCTCGCTGTTGTGAAGACATTTAGGTGCGTTGTTCCATAGCCGTCTCCAGTGGCGTGGCCAGGGATTTTGTTCGGGGGGTCCTAAATCAAGGGGGAAAAATTTTTGAAAAACAGGTACGAAGTAGAGGGCTTTAAACTAATTTTTGCTCTTTTCATAATCGAAAAAACTTCATTTTTCAAAGAAATCTTTTATAAATTCATTATTTTTCAATATTTGGTTTTCTTTATGATGCAAAGTAAGTGTGGTTTTATATTTCAGGGTAATAGTAATCTAGTAAAATATTCGGGCGATGCATCGACTTTTTTTCTTCAGAATGACTCCAAGCAGTACAGCTACACTGGGTGATAACGAGACCAAAATCTAATGTTGCTCAATTCCTACGAGTGACCTAAATAGAAATAGCGAACCTTCAGGGAAATGTTATATTTAAATGAAGGATATTTAATATACGCTATACAATGCCATTTCCTCTGTACTTAAATGACACTTGCATGTAATTTACAGATGGTTGGCGTCGATATTGGATTTCCGTTACGCACTAGGGTGGTGTGAAAAAACTCAAGTTCCAAATTTCGTGTCGTAATAGTGCGGAAAAGTTGCGATACGTTAGTACAAGAAAAACAAAAAAGGAGTTATTAAAATCGGACGTCATCTTCCGATCCCGCAAAGCACCTGAAAAAATGACAAAAATGAAAAATATTGTTTTTTTTTGTTGTAAAAAAATTAAATTAAATTAATATCTTTTAACGTTGTAGCAAAAAATGATTACAAATAGCATAGGTTATTATTTATATATGCATATTTATGGTTTTTAACTGTTATTACCGATCGCACAAGATCATTAAAAATGTATAAATTTTGAAATTTAGCCGGTTTTTCAGTGTTGTGTCATAATAACTTAAGGTAATATTTTAGTCTAAAATACATATTTAATTATGCAGCTCTTCCTTTGTTTATATATGATTTAATAATATTTAAACAACCCAGAACTCACCGCGGAGAGGTGGCTGCACTTTGAGTTCTACCCACACCCTCCATCCATCCAACCAATGAAGGTTACTGCTTCTACAATATTTAAATTTTTTGTCCTTCTTTTAAATTTTAACTTTTGAAAACTACTTTGTACTGCGATTTAGTGGTAAGGCCTGGCATAATGGACCTTTATTTGAATTAGCCCTGGTAAATCCATCTCTGGATCGATAGCCACAAAGCTTAAGGGATACCTCCGTTACCAATTTCACACACGGCTCCATTGCTTGTGGTTGATATGGGAAGTTATAATATCCCAATCTTGTTTATCGCCATATTCAATGAAGGAAGCTATTTCTTCATTAGTAATTATTCTCATAAGAAGAGGTGGAGTAGATAATTTGACTACATTCCACTCAATCAATTCTATATGGTCAGTTATTTCGAAGTTCAAGGTAGGAGTAATGAAGTTTACGATAGGTTTGCCTTTTGGTTAAGTCTGTCTGGCTTTAAATACTCTTTTTAGCCCTAGCTCTCTAATGTGCCTTTTGTAAAAAAAAACCATCGCCATAAATACATTCTCTTCGTGATCAAAGTTAGAGTTCCGTTCAATTACAGAGAAAACTACTTTTTTTAATATCCAGGTATGTATCGAGAGGTTTCCTATGCTCTGTTCACACGAGCCATCTAGCGTGTGAAAATGGTCCAGTATCCCGGTTTGCTAAGTCATTTGGAAAGTCGCCACTTGTGATTGCTTGACTAATGTCTATAAGGTATCTTTGGTCCTTGCTCAAAATGTATCTAACAACTTGTAGAATTTCACATTCAATTGTTTGAAAATGCAGTTGGAAGCTTTCCATAACCATTCATATTAGTCCAATTGGCCCACTAAATGATTTTTGGCCACTTGTTTCACCATATAAATACTGAAAAATATGACAAAAGTAATTCAATGAAATGAAGTAACCCAACTGCCCACCGCAGCGGGTATCATTGGTGTTTTACGAGCTTTCTAAAAGTGCAACCTTTCCATCTAATGTTGATGTTCGCGCCATCACAGCAAACTAACTCTAAGAACTCTAATGATACTCCTTGATCAGAGAGATAAGATAGTATGGAGACCACTATATCTTCAGCAGACCCGGTGCTTGGAGAAGCATAACTCAAATACACAAAAGCCGGTTCTTTTAGTAGAGAATGGTGTTCCGCTTTAACTGTCCGACAGTACTCCTTCGATTCAATAATTTCTATTACTATGCTATTGTCTACCCTTCCGTCAAAGTATAACCGTGTAGCTCACCTAAATCAAGATGGATTTGCTGTAAATCGCTTATAATATTTCTCTTTTCCCTTCTAATTCTACATCGGTCAATGAACTTAGAAGTACATTCTTCAGTTATAACACCAATGTCTACAAGTACACTTGATGCTATAGCAGCAGCTGTACGGTGAGACACCCCGTATTGATCACTGATTGATTGATCGTATGAAAAGCTGTACTTTGGAATTTTACCCTCATTTGCCATGGTGATTTATATTTTTTTGGATGTACTAGGCATGTAATCATCCTAGTCAACAGATTTCTCCTTGATTGTTGAACTTTGCGTTGCGTCATTTAAAACCTCAACATCTTCACTTTCGGCTTCAATATAGGATTAACATGCTGCCTTTTTAAAGTGCAATTTTGCCTTTCAATTCTAGTGGTCAGTTTTATTGTCATTTTTGATCTAAAGAGCTAATTAAAACTTCTCAAAAATTATCCTCAAGTAATTATTACAAAACTCTGAAAAATAGGCGAAATTGCAAAATTTATACATTTTTAATGATCTTGTGTGATCGGTAATAACAGTTAAAAGCCATAAATATGCATATATAAATAATAACCTATGCTATTTGTAATCATTTTTTGCTACAGCGTTAAAAGGTATTAATTCAATTTAATTTTTTTATAACGAAAAAAAAAACAATTTTTATCATTTTTGCCATTTTTTCAGGTGCTTTGCGGGATCGGAAGATGACGTCCGATTTTAATAATTCTTTTTTTGTTTTTCTTGTACTAACGTATTGCAACTTTTCCGCACTATTACGACACGAAATTTGGAACTTGAGTTTTTTCGCACCACCCTATTACGCACCCGCCTCTTTCCGCCTCTTTGGGGTTATTTCGACCGGCCTAAGAAAACTAATAAGTGGATTAAGTAATTTCAAGCTTCAACAACATGTTTGTGACAACTCGACAGCAATAAGTGATCCATCGTGATTGAATTGTAAAAAGTGCTATTACGCTATCGATAAATGTCTAACAGTAGTGTAAAAATTATCAGTGGCGTGTTCACTTCCGTTGTTCACCGTAGATATGACATTTCACGATCAAGCTATCATGATCAAAACTGTGTTAGAAGTTTGTTATTCTATTATTTCAACGAATAGTGGTGAGAAATGTCACCAGTGTCACTTGCGTGGGCTAATTTAAGGCTTTAAATCAGTGAATAATAGTTATTTTCATCATAACGATCTCTGTTGTAAGTTGTACGTGATGAATATAAGAATGGTAGTGACTTCCTGTTTTTGATAATTGTATTTGCTTATTTCTCACTATATTTTTATGGTATATGCTAGTATATTGTCTATGGATTTTCCGATATTATTGAAATGGGCTGTAGCTTGTGCGTGTGCGTTGGCAGGAACCGATCCGCGATCTCTCATGTGGATTGTGTGCAGACTGTTTTGCTGTGAACTCGTACCGTAGGACGGATAGGAATACCTTGTCGGCTAATACGGTGTTGCCAAAAACAACACACCTCGTAAGCTTACGATCGTTATCCTCCAGTATTACAAGTTTATTTCACATGTCGATTTGCCACCGACGTATAGCAATAATTTTTCATAACAAATTCCAAGAGGTGTCCAATCAATCAATTTTTGGTACCCTAAAAACTGGCTGGTATCCTATCACCCCCTGCCACACGCCTTTTAGGCAGCTTGCGGGATATTATGTAGATGTAGATAAGGAGTGCGTGTTTTCTTCAATCTAGCCTAATATGCTAGGAATGGTAGGATGTAGCCATGTGGATACGGTGGGCGGGAATGGGTTAAGCCGTGATCCCCTTGCTGCCTTTCGTTAAGAGCGGATTAATATCGACGCCTGGTTTATCTCCAACCATTCTCCCCTTCACAATAGCGCGAATAACTTATCTTTCGGTCGCCTGCTATAAATACCATACCATAAGCCTCAATATATTTCACATTCTTACTGTCCAAGTTGATCGTCACATCGATCGGGAGTTGTTAAGAAATCAGTGCGCACTTGCGTTGGGACTCAATGGCCCTGAAAAAGCGTGTGTGCCAGTTCAAAAAAGCTCATGAATTGAATAATATTTTTTTCCTCCCAGATAGAAAATTGATGGCGCAATGGAAAAGAGATGATCTGTACCGATGCATACATGTAAATTTTCTGCTCGATGAGTACGTGGTCATGGGTCGCTTAGTATTTTCATCATTAACGTCAGGTTTTTCCACCGAAACATGAATGCAGGTCTATCCACATTCTCCCAATGTCCTCCTCGGTGTCCCTTCCCTTAGAATTCGGAGATCGTCATTTTTACATATTTCTGTTACTCAGAGAACCCTTACCTACCGGCTACCTCTTACCCACAATAGGGTGGTTTCCTATTATTTTTTTATTACCTAAATCGAAAGATATATTACTCCTGGAGGACATATTTCACGCTTTTAGGTTTTTAAATGACGATATCTATTTTTCGCGATTAAATGAAAAGTGAACATTTACAAGCGCGCGAAAACGCGACGGCTAAGTATGAATGCTGGGTAAAGCTCGTGTGACGTCTGGCTGTATCTGAGCGAGGTCACCTGAGTGCGAGGCTATGAACGCCGCCAACATGCAGGCTGCTTACTGCCGAGCATGTCGGTAGCATAGAGTACCCTGCTAGCATGTAACGCTTGGCTTAAATAAGGATTATTAATACCCTATCAAGCGAAGGAAACTTTCCGACCAAAGGCAATTTTAATAAGTGATTATTAAGACATGTTTCCCTGAGCTCTGTGCCTCATGCATGCATTGGTAATCTCAGAAGATGTAAAACTCCTATCTACTCGTATAGAAACTAGGTCCCTGTGACGTCACGTGGAGTGGTATCGCATGGGCGCCAATCTGGCCTTTTTCAAATGAGAATAAAAATTGACCTTTGCCATTCGTCTAAACTGGGATTTCTAAAACCAAATAATTTGTATATTATGAATACACTATTGGTGGGTAACGAATCGCCATTAATGCCTTTCGATTTCTTTGATGAAGAAAACTACCCTATTCCATCAAAACTCCCTCTGTTGATATTAAATCATGAATTTCATACTTGAACGACCGACATCAGACGACATATTGATGAAATTAATCGATTCGGCTTTCGCTGGGTGGAAATTTATGCTGAATGAAGATAAACAACCTTTTTAAGTTTTCACAAATATACCTGTCATTTATATTACCTACGGTTTTATATCTTCTTTCAGAAGAATTCCTCCCTAAAGTGCAGAAAGGCAGGATGAAGCGATCATGTCAGTTATATGATAAGTATGTGATATCTGAGTTTATGTTATGATTGTTTTATAAAAATCTTTTCTTTCGTGCACTTCATTATTTAACTATTTGTTTAAAAATCTAATGTAAAAGATCTCCTGGATTGTCTTTTGATTTGATGCAAAGAAATTAAATTGACATCAACCGATGCATGGGTTCGAAGACCTCGCCAGACTCCACTTCATTTCAATATTTCCCAACGGATTAATATTTCCTCTACGATCTCCAATCTCTCGCGTTATCATTTTTTTTCTTCAATTTTTTAAAATATCTCTCTTCCAGCGGTCTATAAGGGAGGTCGACGCCCCAATCCTACGACGGCTGGTAATCTGGAAAGCGCGGTTTATCCTTTAATTGAGCTGCCTCCTCGTTGAGCGGCTCCAAGTAAGACGGGCGGAAAACTGCATTGCTGCAAAGCGACGAGGGCGGATTTTAGGGAAAAATATGTATGCCATCGTCCATCAAAGTCGGGGCAAACAGAACGGCACCGGCACGGATGCTAGCGGCAGACGACGGTAATTTAGGGAGAACGAGTCTTCCATTGTGCTCAACGTAAAGACCCGGTGTCATTATGGCTAGTATTCATAACATACTAACGCCCCGCTTTTTTAAAACTATGCTGCGACTTTTCTGTGCTCATCCTTGAGTGTCATATTACTTTTGGTTTGGCATCTGATTATTTTTATTGGCTCTGATGAAGGTGAATTAATTCACCATTATTGATATAATATTTATATATAATAATATATGGCAATTATTCCATTATTTGCACAATTCTAAGTATACAGTTTGTTCGGTAAACTTCCTTTTCGTATTTGCCGCCGACTGGTGCATTTTGTTTTTCTTTTGTTTTTTTTTGTTGTGTGTTTGCCGTAAGAGAGCAAAAGGGTCTCAATTGTTGAATTGAGGTCAATTGTTGGCAAGTAGTAAAAACGGAGCGGAATTTTGTTGCAAGTATAAATAAAAAGACGATTTTTCTTGTATGTTCAAAAATATTTTTAAGTTAAAGTCAAGTGAATCACCGTAAAAATTACCTCGGACTTGAATCGAGATATTTATTTTCTGGGCGAAATCGTTTCTCGTACGTTCTCTGTAAAGTTATTGCGGATTCTCAGCCCAATATTTCTTCCTCTGGTAGTCAAACAACAAAGGCGACTTTAGAAAAACACAACGCATGGACTACTACGCGACGTACTCTTAATAGCATAAAATATCTATTAATTATTCAGAAGTTGTAATGACCACTTCTCAAAAAAATAATTACCTCAAATTCAATCGCACAGTTTTTGGCCACTCTATATTTCGTATTCATCTGACGAAAAATCTATTCAGTAATGTAACGCAAGAGGGGATATTAATTCTTGTTATAATAATTAATTAACTTGTTAAATTAATTAACTGTTAAATATAATTAAATTGTTTATGTAAATTCATTGTTAAAATGTTATTTAACGATTGATTAAAAACTCGCTTCAAATAATTACAATTTCGTTCTAAAAATTCCGTAAACCACTAAACTGGGAGTGGAGTAGAATGATTTTTTCACCTCTTTAAAAGCGCATTTAGCAAAGGATAACAAAAAAAATTTCCCATTTTTCTCTCACTTCCTGGTTCTAATAACAAAAAAGGGATACACAAGCTCACGTGGCAGATGTTTGAAATCTGGAAGGTTTTGCTTAAAGCTTGAAGTTCAAGGAACTAAGAAGCATCTCCATGGGCAACCGCATCTTATATATCCATCCGCACCCTCCTCCCTCTCCCCTTGCTTGCATTCATTAAGGGGTTTGGCATTTTTTCTCTCTTCAAGTTGCCAGGGCAAGCAGGCCCAAACAGACCAACCTCCGATTAGTGGCTCCCCACCCTGCCTCTTTGCAAACGCTCCACTATCAAACACACCCCAGGCAACAATCCTTACCTTACGAATATTTGCAAAAAAAGGATCTTCAAGTCGGCCAATGTGTTGTCTCCCACCGCTCATTTAAATAGACTTACAACAATCGCCGCCAGCGTCGCTGACGTGCAAAGAGATCCGATATTTTACGGAAAAATGAATGTAGTTATGGCTGCTATCCAAAATTTACATTCCTAATTATGAGATCATATCATAACAATCAAATTCATTTTTTCAAACTTTTCATTGCTATTCCTCGCAAGTGATGGCTGATGATGATTCCTATGCCGCTCCAAATATTGGAATAATATAACTACCTGATTGTCCTGCACCTATCACTTCGTTGATGACATTTTTGAAAACTGATAACTATAGCAAACTTACACCATCTAGTTAATCGACTTACTTAAATTCGCATCAGAAGCAATGATGCAAGCATGAAGCAATTTGTTTGCCATCAAGATGGTGTCTCCAGATCACTAATGATCATGCATGATGTTTTTTTGAATATTTTTTCTAAGCAGTTTCAGTAGAATAGTCCAGGTGAAGAGAGCATATTATTAAAAGAGAGATGTACTTACAGCGCAAACTTTAAACATAGACGAAAGGAAACAATTGATAAGAACTCACATTTGAAATGGAGCTCTCTGGATTGGTGGGAGATCTCACAACCTACATGAATTGCGAACGAAATGTTTTTGGCGTGTGAGTTTTTTTATGACCGTGTGGTGTGCACGTGGATATTCCGTTGCTTGCGGTCCCTCGCAGCTTAACACCCTATAATTTTGCTTCCAGGGTATTATGTGGGAGTAGAAGAAAACGATAATCGTTGCCATGTCTAGTTTTGAAGTATTATCAAAAAAGGTGTATTTGCATACCATTTTGCACGTCTTTGTCGGCCTGGGTAAAGAACTGAAAGAAGAGAAAACTTTTAGGACGAGGTAAAAGTACACAATTTCGTGATTCGCAGAGAAAGCGAACCGCTCATTTTAGCTGTCTTGTATCTAATTAAAAAAATATATACTGCCCAACTGATAAAGGATCTTTGGATTTTTCTCTTCATAGAAAAATCTTCCAAAATCGTCGGCAAGACGAAGTATGGTTTCGCTAGTAGTGGGCCCTGGTCGCTTTCATAGCGGCGAGGGTATTACCCTATCCCACCCTTCCATTCCTATCCCTTCCTTGGAGGTGTCGACGGGCTCCTATCGCGGCGGCGCCTCTATCCTTTTTCCTTCCCATTTCACTCCGCTCCCCGAGCGCGCGGGCGTATCAGTTGAATTATACTCGGTCCCGGCCCCGGTGCGTTGTAACCTTCTAAGGACCCCCCTTGGGTCCTGATTCTCAGTCCAACTGACACGAGCGGTCAACCAAAACCACCGATTACAGGACAGTGACATTCAGTGAACAGGAATAAAAACATAATCGTAACAAAGAAAATATGAGCGCCAAACAATGATTTTTGCGAGGTTGAACCTGACTGGAAAACAGCAGAAACTTAGGTTCAATATTAAATACTTTATCTATTCGAAAGATGATGAGAATAGTAGTGAAAGTTTCATTACCTCAGATGTGCTTGCTTATAGTACGAGAGCGGTTTTTTTTCAACCTCCGGTCGCACAACAAAAACACCTTATAAGCGACAGGCGGGAACAGCGCAGATGCGTCAACTGCCCATCCCCTGTACCACACGTTCGAGTCATTTCTGTCCATAAGTTGTCAGTTTGAGGTTGGTGGCAATCTCATTAACTACACTGCCTCAATTGATTCTCCCGCAAAGTGAGCGCGGCGGGGCGACAGCCGGAAAACTCGCCGAATGCCTTCAGCATTAACATGTCTTATGCCGATCAAGGAGAATTTTTGCGTTAATGCAGCTTCTCAGTGTGAAACGCTGCGCACATTACCATTAAAAAAAGGAAGACACATGATGACTTCCCAGCGTCGCTGATGGGCAAAGAAGAATATCCGCATTTTTATTGAAACATTTGCTGTATTTAGGGCTGCTAGACAAAATTTACATTCCTGATTATGAGATCAATGCAATTCATAACTTTCATTGCTTTTCCTCACAAGTGATGGTACTATACCGCTCCAAATATTGGAATAATATAACTGGATAATAAACTCGAAGTTTTCTTATCCGTGACAACGCCGTCATCCCAGCGCTGATGCGCCCAATTGCCCCTTGAGCAATTTCGAATTTACGCTGAAATGAAGAGGTACAATCTAATTATGCTCAATAAAAAAGCCATGAAATAATTAACAATCCATCACGTCCTCTCCTGTTCACGAGCCATCGGAGCTCGGAAAAAACGGCCCTCTTTTTTTGCGGAGAACTATCCTTGTTTCTCCGTGCTCTTGTGATTGGTTATACATGGGCCAATTAGATTGTGGAGACACACAAACTTTCCTCGAGGAAAATATTGCTCTACGGAAGTAACACCATGTTCCGACGTAGTTAATAGGGTAGTTTCCTTCATCAAAGAAAACGAAAGGCATTGATTGCGATTCGTTACCCACCATTAGTGTATTCATAATACACAAATTATTTGGTTTTTGAAATACCGGTTTAGACGAATGGCAAGGGTCAAATTTTATCCTCATTTGAAAAAGGCCAGATTGGCGCCCATGCGATTCCACTCCACGTGACGTCACAGGGACCTAGTTTCTACACGAGAGGATAGGAGTTATACATCGTCTGAGGTTACCAATGCATGCATGAGGCACAGAGCTTAGGGAAACATGTCTTAATAATCACCTATTAAAACTGGCTAAGGTCGGAAAGTTTTCTTCGTTTGATAAGGTATTAATAAACCTTTTTTAAGCCAAGCGCTACCAGCCAGCAAGGTACTCAGCTACCCGCTAGCATCCTGCGTCTTATCAGCGCTCAGAGCCTCGATCAAGGTCACCTCACAAGGCGGGAGGGGGAACCAGAAATGCGTCGCACGGACTTTTTCCCATCATTCCTACTAACGCGTCGCGTTTTCGCGCGCTTGAAATTTTTCACTTTTCATTTAATCGCGAAAAATAGATATCGTCATTTAAAAATCTAAAAGCGTGAAATACGTACTCCAGGAGTAATAATCTTTCGATTTAGGCAATAAAAAAATAATAGGAAACCACCCTATTATGACTTAAAACGAATTACTTTTTGTGATGATTGTGAGTCATTTTGAACAGATTTCGCACTAATCGGAAAAACACAATCACTTTGGAAAAACAAACCAGAACCTCATGCTGAAAGAACATACTCTACATACATATAGGAAGGCATGTTTGATGCTAATGAGGGTTCTCAAAGAACAGCGAAACTTTAGCTTTGGAATAAAAAAAAATGCATCCAAAATAATTTTTTAAATCATGCACCAATGCATTTAGCTCATTGACTTGTGTAATTTACAGGCCACCAGTTAGCATTGGTTACGTCTCCAAAGTCCTGTCAAGAGTTATATCCCCCTTACATTAGTTACTGGAGAATCTGTGAGTGATCAATGTTCTTGCTGAGTGATCAATAAGTGTTGAAAACGAGTACATCAAGAGTTTAATTGGCTGACACAATAAATATGAGTAGAGAAAGAACGGCTAATAATTTAAAATTATTCGTTTCTAATTTAAAGTTTGTTTTTTTTTTAATTTAGTTTCTCAGGGAGTTTTATCAAAAAAGACATATTTTGCAACCTTTGTTCGTTTTTTTCAGTGTGGGAAAAGATAATGTATATAAATAAATGAAATGAGTTAATACTTCTTTATGCACATATATATTTTAACTTTTCTTCGGTTTTCGCGCGGGTAAGATATTCGAAGGGCGCCGACGTTTCATAAGATTTTTTTCTTAAGGGAGCAACAAATGACATTAAACCTTAATGAGCTCTCATTATTCCTTTGTCTTAATTATTAAATCTAGGAAGTACCATGTGATCATTCAAATGGAGCGGAATGGGGAGCAGAGTCATGCCAATCTTAGGATTTTTGACTTACGATGATGATGATGGTGATAATGAGTGTATCGGTGGGGTGTCCATCACCAAAGAAGAACCTACGTAATTCGAGTGCCTACTGATATCTGAAGCTCCGTCTGCAGTGATGAGTCCTCTACCTCTTGCGCTCATGTTATGTTTTCCCAGCCTGAAGTCTAATCGGTCCCTGTGCGGCTGCAGTGGTCGGGGATCATGTCGTGTCTATGCGCGATGGTTCTATCATCGGGGAGAGATTGTGTCGTCACCTTCGACTCTTAAAGCGCTCTCCTCTCCCGCCCCTTGCCACCGCCAGCCGGCTTAAGTGCAAATGCTGATTCCTCCACTCATAAATCCCATCCCCCTCTCGCTCTCGCTGTCTCTCGCCTCCATATTCATCTCGCGGAGTAGCAAAGCACTCGCACATGTATCACTCACGCCTGGAGATTTTATCATGGTAAAAAATTACCAGTGGAAAGGGTAATTATATGTGAGCACCGTAGCCATTCTGGCATAGCTAGCCATAAATTGCTAGGTAAATATTAAAATAACTTTATTGCCATTACATCTAGTGAAGAACATTGAAGAAGACCCAAATTGCAAATTATTTTTCTCAATAACAAAATTTGTACATAGTTCGATATCGTTACATACGCGTGGATATTGATCTGGTGGGACAAGTTCATTTGTAGCATTGAAATGAAATATTGAAATCCCTAAACGTACTATTGAATCGTCCGTCGTTTCTCAGATTATGTTTTCAGTTATAGTTTCAACTGGTGTTTTCTCAGTTTATTGGCATATTATCACTCTATAATAATTGATGAAAACCATAGCAGTTTATGGTATTATTATTTGTTCAATGATATATCCATTACAAAGAAAAAACATTTAGTCAACAAGTTTTACCACTACAGTCGGTCTAAGCATTAAGTGAATTTGAATTTGGTCCTATATCTATTTACCTGGCAATTTTCCTCTTGCCTCTAAAGCTATGCTTATAGAAGATTTAGTGAAAGGTAGTGCTCATTCAATATTTATTCACTATATAGTTGATAGGAAACAACTTCAGCGTATGTCGATCACACAAACTTTTGCACCTCTTCAAAGGTGTCAGTTTTAAATAGGTACGTAGATCCTAAAAAGGGATCTTCTGACCTCGGTATTTTCATCCGTCTCTTCGCAGCTTTTACAGCTATAAGTTCAATAATGTTTTATTTGCAAGCCATATGTCCGTCAATTCTTTCGAGTGCAAACAGTCCTCTCACATAGATGCATGTATCTTCCTTAGTTTTTCACTTCGCATATACCTAACGATCAATTATCTGTTTATAAACACGTATTTAAAGCCAGGACTATCATGAAGATTGTTCGCTGCATCATCTAAAGCTTTGTAGAGTTCACAAAACGACTCCCATCGCCCAACCACGCTTTCCCACCGATGCAAACGACCTCGAAAGTCACTCACCCCTGAAGATGGACGCTTCAACGACATCTGCAAAGCCATGAAAAAATACTGAAGCTAAAAAAAAAGAGGACGCCGCCACATTTTTTAATCATTACTTTTCATGAGGAGCCGAATCTTTCGCGACACAATTTCGTTCCGGAAATCGCTCACCAAATCCCAAGTGACTGACTTTTGTCTTCTGCAGACTGTCTTTTCCCGCCACTGATGTACACAGGCGTCTGGTTTTTAAGCGTTCAACGCCCTTTAAGCTTTTGCGGATGAATTGTTTCCCACTGGCTGGACCTGGATGATAATATCTTCTTGCGCTCGTCAACCACCCACCCTCGCAGTGTAGTCGCATTTTCCTGGGTAGATGTGGTGGGGGAAGGTAGGTGTTAAAATATAAGAGAGGAGGAAGAGAGAACAAAAATAAAAAAACAAATGAAGAATGAAATTCGCAACCCCATGCATTCTTGCATGCTCCCTTTTTTCCCTGGTAACCCATTTCTTCTCTTTGCGATTCGTCCTCCCTCATTTCAGCGTGAAGGGTGGCGATTTTCGCTCATCTCCTCCAACTCTTTCTTTCGGGTACATTAACCCCCTCCAGCCCTAGCTTCGTCCATCTCCCTGCTTTACAAGGGATTTCGGCGTGAAATATAGTTTTGAATCAAACCACTACGTGTTGCTCGCCATTTCGAGTTTTTTTTCCGGACAATATATAGAATAGGGTAGTGACAGGAAGAAGGAAAGCTTTAAAAGAATTTTGAACGTTTATTAACATACCAAACCGCACGCGAAATAGAAAGCCACGGCGCACAGGAAAACAACAATAGGATTGGGGAATGAAAGCGGAATCTGGAAAAAAGGAAGGAACAGCCAAGGTGACGCGTTTCCGGCGAACGTGGGGCGAACCAGGAGCTGCGTGGAGGTAAAGGCAGTACCAGAGTGCTCTGGATTACCGATAATACACTATATTTATTATCAATTTCCCCGTAAACATCACATGACGGCTTTTCCAACGAGGGTTTCCAATATTAACAAAGTACAACACAAACATCCATATAGTTAGTGGTTGGCCAAAATCCGCCTTAAACAAAGATAAAACAAAAAAAATATTACTTATTGGAAAGTCAATCGAAAAAAAATCAATGAAAACATGCAAAGTGGAAAAAAACGAAATGAATTTCGTAAATGAAAAACATATAAAAGATATGAAGTGGCTTATAAAAGCCTATAAGGGAGTAGTGTAGAGAACTGCCATCCAGAAGGGCTCTGGGCAGCACTGTATCACTTAACGGGACACAGCCAGCAAAAATGCCAAAAGCCCTTTTGGGCTTTCAAGTATATAGAAGCCGGCCTATCTGATTTCTCAATTTCTTTACTACCTCTGACTGGTACAGTCGACCGAAACCAAGCAAAGTCTTAGCTGCACTCTCAGACTGCACTCCGCAAGGAAGTCGTTTACTTCCGCTTATCGGAGGAACAATTGAGGATAACGCCTCTTGCCTAGGTTTACACCTCAGCTCGAGTCGTACGTCGTCGTCAGGGTGAGTGAATTAGTTTTATTTAATATAAAAATTTGCTGAGTTGTTTATATTAACAACCACAACAATCAGATGACCCCTATGGCTCTTGATTGGCTGGTTGACCTTCGAAATTTGGATAAAATGGAGTTATATCATTAAATCATTCCCTTTAAAATAGAGTTATATCATTCTCATTAAAATGGGATTTCACGCTTCGCTAAATTTATAGCCGATGTCTCGATTGAAATTATTTTTATAGACTAGATTATAGATTTTTTATAATTCTCAATGGCATTTTCAGCAAGCTTGTAACAGATGTCGCTGGAACGGCAGATTAATATTGCGATTATCCGATTATTTGCCTTAGTTAATATCGAGGAGACATCACAAATATGATTCGACGGGAGAGAATTTCATCAAATTTTACTAATGTATTCATTTTCCTAACAGGGAGGTTATACCATTATGAATTGATCAAAATACTTAAGAGAAAAATGGATCAATCGTGGAACTGCAAACGAGGGTCCAATAAGCCGGAATCACACGATCATTTTTTTTGTCCCTTCCAAGCGATGGCTCAACCAATCAATGATGGAGGAAAAATGACCGATTCTCGCAATCACTTTTCCGGGATGGTTCCAGGGATGGAAAATCCATCCCTTTTTCGGCACGTCCGTTTTTCCGTCGCTGAAACCACCGTCGGTAACGTCTTTCAGCCAGTCAGAACGCAAGGCCACAAAGAGTAACTGTAACAACAGGTCTGGCTTTTCATTGAACGACTATTGTAAATACGGAAAGTGAAGGTAATAAGGAAGAGGGGACGGTGGGAATGACATTGCGATTAAGTGAAAATTGATGGGTCGAGCAAAAAACTCTTTCGGTCCCTGAAAACCTATCGCTATAGCTATCTCTCTAAGGGACGGAAAAAATGATCATGTGAATCATGCTTTAGATATACATTTCACGGAGAAATGCAGTCGGAGATACCCCCAAAGTGTTTGGCCGACAGTGAATGACCAACAAGTGACAACCACCCCATTTGTGCTGCTTCTAGCTTCTCTACTCCCCCTCCAACCCGTCTAAATTTCAGTCAAACGCTTTTTTTCCTTGACGCGAGGGGAAAGAGGTCGACTCCAACGCCACCCTTTGCTCCTGGGGTGGGATTCTGTAACTCGGACCACCGGAGAAAACCTCTTCAGTTGGTGACGTCACCAGAATTACCTATGATTCAATCACTCCCACAGGGGAATATATTCCAGTGAAGGAAGGAATAATTCACGAGAGGTTAAACAACAATGAACCATGCGAAATCCATGCACTGCACCGAGGAGTAGAACGGAGAAGTGGCGCGCCGCGGCGTCACGCTCGGCATAACGACATTAACTTACATGCGAAAAGATTAAGGGCCGCCGATTTCTCGTCACAAACAGCGAGAGAAGTTAGCGACGAATCTAAAAATGGCAAACTATGGGTACCTTTATTTTTAACACTATCACAGCCGACAATAGGATAAAAATTGGTGACCGAGCCTTTAATCATTTCAGAAAGAGGAGGAAAAGGATCTTATTTATTTTTTATATACATATTTATATTGTATCAGGGCAGATTGAGACCACAATCAAGCCTC
Organism: Ischnura elegans; assembly: GCF_921293095.1. Classification (NCBI taxonomy): domain Eukaryota; kingdom Metazoa; phylum Arthropoda; class Insecta; order Odonata; family Coenagrionidae; genus Ischnura; species Ischnura elegans. The sequence continues at coordinate 120,950,027 of NC_060247.1, forward strand.
CTCTATCCCACTTTAGGGATTTTTAACAGAGAGGGGTAGAATATTCTGAAGAGATAAAATTTTAAATTAATATGTTAAAGATGCAAACATGCATTGGATAAAAATATATTAAAATATTTAATTACAAAAAATATGATAAATAAAACAATAAAAATGGAGGTGAGAGAGAAACGTACGTAGTGAAAACGTACAAGTACAAAAAATATCATGAGGATATTTAAAGAAACTTCAGTGGGAATGAACGGCGGGGAAACAATAACTGGCTGGAACTATTTAATTACATTGAAATATATGCAGGGAAAACTTTGAGGCAATAGGCTGAGTGCACAAGAGCACGAAATCTCCATAAAATTTATATTACTTGGCTTGCGTGGTTTCCTCTCGTAAAGATCTCATGTTATTTTATTTATCACTACAAGACAGAATTCAATCTAGCATACCTGACTGTTCATAGCAAATATTACTTAAAAACCTGATAATTTAAGCATATTCCAGAGCTTCTAAATATGCAATTTCTAAAGGGATATGTCAATCTTCTGGAGAGAAGATGATATGATTCTTCTTGCATAGCTCTCCAAATAAGATGGCATATATTGTCAAACAGTTGAATTGAAATACCTGTATTGAGTAAGTTTGAAACAGTCTTAAAACCAATTCGATCCTCCGATCCTCTTTGGCCTTCGATTATGTTGTGCTCAATGGCCAGCGTTCCACTTATAACTAACTTTGACCATCTAAACTAGAATTTTTTTTTCAAATTCAACTTTAATTTCAATTTTATGCATTAAAATAAGTTTTACATCCTCTGGAAAGAGAATGGCTAACTAGTTAATACCCTGCACGTCAAGGTTGACTGATTGTTCTAAAAGCACATACTTGGCTGATGGTAAATATTGAACGTCAAACAGTGAGTGCTATAAAATCTATAACAGCTTTGGGTAGGTCACTATTGCTTAGCAAAGCGGAAAGGCCGAGGTAGCCCAGATTAGAAGGGCATGACCTATCTATACCTCACGGCCCACTGACCATAAAAACTTTACGAGCAATCGACGTCCTGTCTTGAAATATCGGCCGCACAGCACCGGGAATGTCGTAATGGCACCACTAAACTTCAACGTGAAATATTACTTCCTGCGTGGACTCCGTAATGGCGCACGCGTCTATGTAAGCCGCAGCAACACTTGCAAGTCACTTAGGTATTTTTCCAACCCTCCTAAGCCGCAAGTGTAAAGCTAAATAAGTATATATAGCTCGATTTTCACGAGGAAGGCGAATGTTTGCCTTAATTAAAGTAAATAGGAGCAGTTCAAAGAGAAATATGCCTTGCCTTCGTTTAAAGCATGATCAATATGACGGTCTGACACATTTACAACAATTCCGTGAAGAGCATCAAAACACTTTTCAAGTAGGAAACCATGCAACTATTCTTCTTGATGAGAGATCGGTCCTTTCCAACAAAAAAGTAAGTATACACCCTAATAACTGACGAGGAAACATCTATGAGTGGCTTTGGTCATAACTGAAGCATAAGTAACAATAAGAATAACTAATTATTCTCCACTTTAATTCCATCCTTTGACTAAAACCGTAGATAGATCTCATCATCATCAGTCAACAATCCTAAGATTGGTTTGACGCAGCTCTCCATTTCTCTCTCCTATCCGCTAATTTCTTCATTGCTACATATTTATTCTCTTTTACATCCTTTATAACCTGTCCTATATAACTCATTCGGGGCCGTCCCTTGCCCTTTTTCCCCTTCCACTTGTCCTTCAACGATTGTCTTCATCAGACCATCGTGCCTCAAAATGTGTCCAACTAAGTTGTCCCTTCTTCTGCATAAGGTTTTTAGGAGGTTTCTCTTTTCTCCCACTCTTCTTAGCACTTCCTCGTTACTCGCACGGTCAATCCATTTTATCTTCATCATTCTTCGGTAGCACCACATTTCGAATGCTTCCACTCTTGACTTCTCTGCTGCTGTCAACGTCCAAGCCTCGCTTTTATAGAGAAACATACTCCATGTGTAGCATCTGATGAATTGTTTCCTTACTTCTATGCTGGTATTTTCAGTTGTAAGAAGATTCTTCTTTTTGTAGAAAGCCCTCTTCGCTTGCGCTATTCTGTGTATTTCTTTCTTGCTCCGTCCATCGCTGGTAATTCGGCTTCCCAGGTAAGAGAACTCGTTCACCTCTTCAATCTTATGCTTCCCTAGGTTGATGTATAGATAGATCTATTGATGATATTACGACACAGGAAACTAATGATAAACTCCTATCGAATTCATGGATATATGAGGGGTTGAGAAGCCAAGGGGTACAAGTGATTTTTGTCTCAACAGAGTTAGGTAAAGTTAATTGTTATAATAAATACAAAATAACTTTGTTGCCAAGGTAAAGGAGCGAGTCTCTGTTCTGTGCTGACATCGAGTTGAAAATCAAATGCACTATATCAAATATCTAATTGATCTCGTTTGTATTCCATACCTAATTTCTGTGCCTAAATCTGTGTAGAAAAACGAAATCACTTGTACACCTTGGTTTCTCACAAACTCATATGTATATGGCTACGTAAAGGCTCCATTCACTCATTTCACCGTAACATGATTTCACATTTTTCCTCTGCAGAATAAATGTTCGATAAAACGTTGAATGCTCTTGATAGGGGAGTGTGGTATCTTTATGGGTTGAGCAATTGGCGGCTGATCGAAAGGTCTGGGGATCAAGCCCCGAGAGAAGCCTTCGTAAACAACCTCAATAATACTGGGAATGCAAGCTGACTGAGGGAAAGGAGCTGCATCTCCTACCCTGAAATCGTCACGTGCGCACGTCTGCGGCTTAGTCCGGGGTGAGCTCTACCCTCATTCATCCAGACCAACCCTCGGGTTGAATCATTGAGTGATATCTTGACACAATGAATATAAAAAACACACAAACTTCAGTCTTCCAGTTTCGTGAAACCAAAACAAGTTTTTGATAAACTTCAAATAAAAGTTGGAAACAAAAAATGTTGGTCTATAGGGAAATTTTTACCTTTAGTTCCAGAATTACTTCCATTTAGCATTTTATGAACTTATACTTCTTTACTGTAGTGGGGAATGAGCTACGAGCTCAGCCACTAGATCAACTACGGAACTTTTGGATCAGCTCGGTTGGGATGTTCTGACCCATCCATTTTACAGTCCCAACTTGGCCCCTTCAGACTTCCATCTGTTCACCAAAATGAAGGAGGGATTAGACGGAGAATGTTTCACGAATGACAAGGAGGTGAAAGAAGCATTCACCAAGCGGACAAGGTGGTGGCGGGAAGCTTCTATAAGAAGGGGGTTTCAAAGCTTAATTCTCGGTAAACGAACTGTACTGAGGTCTATGGAGATTATGTAGAATAATAGTACACACTGTCAAAAACGTTTCCTGCAAGTTTGAATTGTTTTCAATAAAAAATTCATTTAAAAAAGAAAAACGGAACTTAAATTCTGGATTTCCCTCGTCTAACAGCAATGGCGAAAGCAGGGTTGGGACCTTTCGAAATGTGGTGTTAAGGAAGAATGATAAAGATCAGATGATAGATTTATGCGAGTATTCCGGATGTTTCGGAATGAGAGAAGTCTTCCGTGAACCTGGGGAAGAAGACGGCTCCATGTAATCGGCCTCGTTAAGAAACGAGTTGGGTTAATGAAAATCATGTTTGAAGAACAGGAGGAAGGGATCAGGCAGGCCTCAGGTGAAATACATGGAGCAGTTGATGGAGGATGAATAGCTGAAGAATTATGCAGGTGTCAAAAGATTAGGAATAAAACACGATCTTGGGAAACTTTGTGGCATTCCATCACAAAATTTATTCAGTGAGGAAACTTTTACTGCACCACATAAATTATATAAAACCCGGGTTCCAACGACTCAACGTCATCATCAGATGGTTACAAATGCAGATGCCGCAACTCCTTACACAACCAATTACAAGTAGGTGGTGGAGGTGGAAGGTAAAGAGGTGGGGACAATGGTCTACCAATGCTGAAAGAATAGGGGAATGGGAGGGTACAATCATTCGTTTAGAAGTTTAACATATAAATCAAGATAACATTTTACAGCTCGAAATTTTAAAATGTAATCTTGACGCAGATGTTAACCTTCTAAACGAATGTTTGTTACCCTCCCATTCCCCCATCATTAAAGCATTGGTAGACCATTCTTCCCCCTCCTCTCTAACTGACCCCCTCCCTTCCTTCCGCCTCCACTAATCCGCTCCACCCCCCCCCCCCCATTTCCCTCCTCTTTGCCTTCCACCCCCTCCATCTACTTAATTTTGGTTATTTAAGGAGTTGCGGTGTGTGCATTTGTAACCACCTGATGATGACGCTAAGTCGCTGAAACCCGGGTCGTGCTCAAGTTTAATTTTATTTATCTATGTGGTGTAGTAAAAAAAAAACCAACAAAAATAAATTAAAAGATTTATCGATAGCAAAATTGAGTGGAGGGTTGTGTGGAATCAATCTTAGTATTGATGACTGTTGATTATGATGAAGAAATGTATAAAAATACTTCGGGCTCCTAGTTAAAGCGATAAGGATAAATATTACTGATAACCTTAGGCTTGACTATGTGAAACCTCTCCATATTGGAAATAAAAGAATAGCACTTTGTAAGGTTCACTTATGTATTTAAATACGCAAGACCCGGGTTTCGTAACGTAGTTACACCTTAGGTGACTCATGTTCAGTGGCGTCGACTCCATGGGGCCTGAGGGGGCCCGAGCCCCCTCAAAAATTCGTTGTGGGTGTGAGGAAAAAATGTGTCAGGCTTGTCGATTTTCCCCGGAGTATCCAGATATCGATATTAGAGTTATCAGGGTCCTAATGTTGATTATATGACTCTTCTAAAATGCTTAAAAAACTTAAAACTCACGACTTATAAAATGTTACATGTAGGATGCATGTAAGATCAGTCAACTGAAGATTTAACCACGCTACGAAACCCGGGTCGCGCCTATTCAAATACACAAGTGAACCTTAAAAAGTTTAATTCTTTTATTTCCGAAAAGTATAAATCTAATAGCTGTTTTATCCCCGAATCTCCTTACCTCTTGCCCTCACATCTATGGCGCCCTCACATCCCCCGCCACGCGCCTATTGAGGCAACCAACGGGGTATAATGCCTTTGTATTCCTGGGGAATAGTGTCGAAGGAAAACCGAGTGAAGAGGAGAACGTGCGAAGAAAGGGGAAGGAGTCTTTTGTGCCGTCCTTGAAGGAAGGACTCGGCCGCGGAGGAGGAGAGAGAGAGAAAGTCAATGAAGAAAGGGAGATGCCCTTGCGATGGAATGTTGAGACGAGGGGAGGGGAGGGGTTTTTTGCGGCGAGCGAAATGTCTTTTGTGCGAGGAGGAGGCCAGTCACTAACGTTGACCCAGGTCGCGTGAGCTGTGTGTACGGCAAAAAAAAGGAAGGACTCTTGGCGCAACCTTTTTCGCTCTCCAATGCGGAAATGAAAAGGTCTCGCTCTTTTTAACAAAATCTTTTTATCAAAAGCCATCCGAGCATGGAGCTCAGTTTAAGGGTATGAGAAAGAGCAATTCGTTTCTTAAATCCAAGAGTAATGGTGGTTATTAAAGAGCGACCAAAGGATTCGACGCTATGTAAGAATTTAAAGAAAAGGTTAGTGAAGAGTCTGATCTGGAGTGTAGCGCTTTACGGTGCAGAAACGTGGACACTTAGGAAGGAGGACGAGAGAAGACTCGAGGCATTCGAGATGTGGGTGGCGAAGAATGGAGAAGGTGAAGTGGACGGAGAGGAGGAGGATCGACGAAGTGCTGGACATGGTGGGTGAGGATAGGCAGCTTTTAGATGAGATACGGAGGAGGCAGAAGGTATGGATGGAGCGAGTACTTAGCGGGGATGGGATGTTGAAAACAGTGTTATAGGGAAGAATGTTAGGTAAACGAGGGAGGGGAAGGAAAAGAATAGGATTTTTAGATAGAATGAAATGTATTAGGTCTTTTTGTGTACTGAAGAGGGATGTACATGATGTAAGGGGAGGCTCCCGGAATTCTTCTTAAGCACTCCATGGAAACCTACCTCAATCGGTGGAATACTTTAATAATAATAAAAGATTCGACTTGGAATAACGCACTCTGCGAAATTGAAACGAATTCGCGAATTAATTGACATTGCATGATCCGCTCATTGCATTTCATGATGCACGAGTTGTGGTTTTCCTGCATAATAATTTTACAAGACTCTATTCATAATTCCATATCAATAAAATGAGAAATTCTTGCGCAAAGAGCGTTCAAAATAGAGCTAGTTTCTTGCCATCCTCAAAAAGCCATACCTTTTCTCACATAGCCGGATAAATCAATTTTTAATGCAAGGATGGGTTTCTGGTGATATTGAGAAAACGAAGAAATCGTTTTCCTTTTCCAGCTTATTCCACTTCAACCGATCCAAGGCCCAAATACTCAAACTCAGGTATTTCGACCCCTTGCCCTCTTCCTTTGATAATTTCCCCGAGATGTACAATCTTCGTATCACTCTCGATTAAGAATTTAATACATGCCTAGCGATTGCGTTATTATACTTCTACATAATAACCAGAGAACCACATATGGAGTGTTTGGCGGGGGTTGATCAATCACAAGCACGTAGTATGCAAGATTTGCATACCACACGGTCATAAAAATACTACGCATGGAAATAAAAATTAAGTTTACATTCATGGAAAGGCAAAACTTGACAACGGTAATTAATTAGTAAAGTAAATCCATGCAAGGTTGGAACATAAAAAAAATAAAAACATCCAATGAGTCGTCCTAGCAAGTGATACCATTACATTTATAAATCGAGACACCATTGTTATCCTTGATAGTATGTGGAAATAAAGGTATTTCAAATATATTTATTTTGCAGTCTATTTGTCTATTTTCTTCTCCAGATAACGTCTACCATAGTACGACGGTAATCGAAAGATATGTTTTGCGTCGTATTAGAAAATATCTTCTCCAAATTTACTAGGTTAGTAGAAAGTTAGCCTTTACTTTTCTCCACACACCTGTAAAGATTCCCATGCAAAGACTGGCATAACATATTGGAAACGCTGCACTTTTTACCGTATCATTTCTCTCTATTGAAATATTTTTATTTCTACTGAGGAAATGCGGATAGCATTTCGCAATAGGTCTCGTCGGGAGTCGAGGGCGTCCCTTTGCGGAGAATACTGTGTCATTAGTGTCCCATGGACTTCAAATAGGACTGACAAAGGGTTTGAGGGATGCATTGCGTGACAACGTTACCCTCCGTCATCCACTTGTCGTTTCCATCTTCCCACGCTGATTCTCGCCAGAGCTCCAAACCGTTTCCGCGTAGTAACTAGCCACATGGTTTTTGTCTAAGCTAGGAGTGTCTCGCTTTCTTCTTTCGCTTTCATTCCTATCATAGTTAACTCATCGCTCTTCTGCATTGAAATCAGAAGAAGTATGTTGATGGGAATGCGATGGACTTACGATCGAGAAAAGCGCCAATTTTTATTCAGCCGAGTTCACCTACGTACCATAAATCATCTTTTGCATATCATATTCCACCTTTATGCCCTATCTTGCGTGTCACCTGAGCAATCCCCTTCCCCCGCTAATCAAGTGGGCTCAGTGGCCTATTCAACTAGTGCTGAAGGATGTTATGGCCACGAATTACCTATTGATTACTGTGCCATGAGGTATAAATCAAACGCCTACGGGACGGACCAGGGCCAATGGTTCATGATGAATACCTTTGTGTTCACTTCAATTGGTACTTGAGAATGACCATTATGATAAAGGAAGATGTAGAAATTCAGCAGATTAGGAAAAGGTAAAAATAAACTTAACAGTTAAAAAAACCACTAACAAATCAACTGATTTCCGAGTTACTACAATTTTTCATGGAGGAAAAAATAAAAAACAAAGTACTGTCCTACAAATAATTGAATGTTGTTTACTAGTATCAGCGGCTTATCGTCACTTTCAGGACAAGCAGTAAATATTCAGGTTTCAAGTTGGAAAAATTAAATTAAAGTACTGTTTCACAAATAATTTAATTTCGTTATCACTTTAACCGGCTTAGCGTCATTATCAAGACAAACAGAAAGGTAAAATTCAATATCGAGACATATATTTAATAACCGGAGGGCCTTCAATTCATCACCATCTGGCTTCTCTGATCTCCTCTTCGCTGTATACTGTTATGCTTGGACCCCCATCTATTCCTCACCCCCCTTCCCATCAATCCGTCTTCCCATTCCCCACCTCCCATTGGTGGATATTTAAGGCTCGATATTGCATGTGATATTTTTGCTTGTTTTGATAATGGCGCTAAGCCGTTGAAACTAGTAGATAGCACTTTTTGTTTATTATTTGTGGATAAGTACTTTGATTTTGCAGTATTTTACTGTGAATTAAAAAATGAACTAATCGGCAAATTACTGAGCGATCATCGCCGGCATCGTTGGCGGTGGGGTAAATTCCTCACCTGCCAAACCAAAGATCGCGGGTTCGAGTCCCGCCTAGGTAGGTGGTCCCTATCCAGGGCATGGATGTTTGCGAAATGCATTGTTAATGTTGGAATTCCTGTTATAAAAGCCGATAAGTGCTGTTTACGGGAAAGTCGGAAATAAATCAATAAGCGGATGAATGCCAGTGAAACCGTGTTTCAATCCTTGTCTGAAGAACGAAGACAGCGCCCTAAGTCGCTGGTTGACAGCTGCGTCTTGGCAACGATGGTCCGGTCTCTGAATGGCCACCGTGAAGGTAATGAAAGCCATTCAACCCTAGACCTTCCTTGTATACAGCTAACCTATTCTTAAAAAGTTCTCCGGCTCAATGCAAGCCACTTGCATTATTAATGGCGACTTCAACGAGAGGGACTTGCAGATAGGAGTGTTTATGGCTGCAATTGCCTAAGTGGCAAAAGCTTGAAACGAGAATATATAAAAATATTTTAATTAATTAATTATTGAACCCACTTTTTGATTCGAAATAAAAAAGTAGAAGATAAACCACCCTGCCTTCGCCGAAAGTCTCATGCTTCAGTTTTACAGATAAAAGACCAGGTTTTAAAAGCAAAAAAAATCGTGCGACTTCGCTCTACATTGGACACTGGAGGGATATAAATTCACCGTCGCATATTTGATGTTATAGTGGTAGCATTCCTTAGAATATTTTTAGAAAAAGAAAGAAATTTAAGATGCAGATCAAGGACGTAATTTTCCATAAAAAACGACTTTTTGGAAGAGATTCGAAACCGGATCTTTCGATTACGCCTGAGAATCCCAACCTCACGGTGAAATATGATACCTGTTAGACCACCAAGCTATCTTTTTCCAATTACAAACTGAGTTTACCAGAAAAGGTGATAATGTCTTAAGTACACAGTGTACCACAGGAGACGTTAAATTGATAGTTGCTGATTATTACAATTACTGAACTAAAAATGGTAATTCATTCCAGGTGTTGAAGTTGATACACACCACGTTTTTGGTTTCGAATATGGAGTCTCCCATCTTTAACATGGTAACGTCGGATCTTATTCTACAGCAGATTGATTTATTTACTTTTTTAGTGCAAATAAATAGTGCGTGGTTGTTTGGATAATGTTTTAATTCATTGTAACATTATTTTTTTTAAGTGAGGTAAAAAAGCAACCAGAAACTTCTACATAAATGAGAACGAAATAGTAAAAACCGAAAAAAAAGAAGCCGCCAAGGGCAAAAATGTAAAAATCATTTAAAACCTCAAGGAAAAGTTAACCACCCAGCCAGGATTCGAACTTATATCCCTCTGATTCGTGGTCAGATGCGTGATCCTCTGTGCCCCAGGGCCCATTATTTCACAGCGGAGAATCAAATCGTTAAAATATATGATACAGCTGAGCGGTAAATGCATACGTTAATTGTCAAAAATTGCAGGTCGTACTCTCTCCGATGGAGTAGGAACAGCGTAAGATTTCACCACTTGATTCTCCTAACGATTCTGATCTGTTTAGCAAGTTTAAAGGCGATACCATTTGAAAATTTTAAGTCTACAGCAATATTCTGGAAATGGGTTGAATTTGAGTCGCAAGATTTTTCCCGGAGGGACAAACAGACAAGAACGTAATTATATAAAAACGTGTTAAAATTCGATGCGGCGCACAGAGGGCTTGAATCGAAAAAAGATGGCCAAAAACCTCAAAAACGATTTATATGAGCTAGGGATTTGAAACTTCGCATACATATTTTCATATAAATTGTGCATAACATTCCAGATTATTTCTTTTCACTTTTCATTATTTCTTTTTCATTTCTTCCTTCACGTTAATAATATATTTGAGGTCAAAGTTGAACAAATTTAGCGAAAAACGACCAACCTCTATCTTTTCTAAAAATAGCCAACTTTATCACTCTGCAGTGGTTTCATGAATGGTTTTACTGGCAAAAATATTATACTATCTTGATTAAGACTTCTTTTTCTTACACGTGGAGGGTTTTGAAAGACTTTTGCGGAGCCTGTTTTCAGCCTGTTTTCAGTTTTTTTACATAAACATATGGAATTGTATATAGTTCCGCCAAGTGGCTTAAACTACGTCGCTTTATGAAGCTTCTGCATTGTGAATCTCAAGTAAAATCCTGCACCAACTTGCAACCGCGAATTTTACATCGTGTTTTAGATCGTGCGGTCGACTCCGGTTCTGGCCGGCGCGGCGGCGGAGAGCACTATTATATCTACTTATTTTCTATCACTATTATATCTATTATCCAGATATAAAATTGAATGTGACCACATATATCCATCCGCTTGCCGCGTCACCATACTCGCCGCCGCCGTAATGAAATGATCCAACAAATTCGTAACTTCTCAGTGCGATTCCTCACAACTGCAAATATTTATTAGCATTGACCTATAGACCAGTCACGCTCTCATAGCCGTCCACACAGACCAACGACAGAACTCCGCTCACGATACAGCTGGCCTTCTCTCAAAGATTCGACGTAAGTCACCTCTATTTTATGAATGGCTTTTCAGTCGAGGGACTTGCAAGGAGGAACGTGTATGGCTGGAATTGCCTCAGCGGCTGGAGTTTGAAAAATACTACTCGACGGCGGGTGTGGTGACAAGAATGGAATTCTTTCGCGGAGAAATAAATATCTAGCCAGTTCCTCACAATCAGCTGTCTTTTCTCCCGCAGTTCCACGAAACGGGTGGCCGCTCGGGGGCGTTGAGGAAGGACAGGGCGCAGCCGGCACCAGGCGCCGCCGCGGAGTGAATTATGGTACGGACGGTGAGGGCGAGGAGAGGTGGAGGGAGAGGAAGGTAGCGTAGGAGGTCTCGCCTTGCGAACGGCAAGGGGGAAACACTATGGTGCGGTAAGGTCATCGCTGGTCAACAATCCTAAGACTGGTTAGACGCTGCTCTCCACTCAATGTTCCTCATCATCACTGGCCAACAATGCTAAAATTGGTTTCATCTACATCTACATAATACCCCGCATGCCGCCTAAAAGGCGTGTGGCAGGGGGTGTTAGGATACCAGCCGTATACGCATAAAAAATGAAGTGCTCTACGAAGTTGGGGCTAGCATTTATTAAAGTCCTTTATGGTTCGGGGTAAAAACGAATTCCCATATCTATCCGTTCGGCAAAACATCTCTCTCAATTTATCACTTCTTTCGGATCTGGAAATATAGTGGGGATCTAATATTATGTTCTCCGTGTCGCTATTAAAGATATCCATTTTCAATTATTCAAGCAATCTAAGCCTTGCGCGCAGCCTCCGAGACTCCAACGGCTCCCAGCCTAATTCGCTTAACATCTGCGTAACGCTGTCTGTACGCCCGTAACAGTTTTCGACGGAACGCGTAGCCTTCCTTTGTATTTTATTCAGTTCGCGGATTAAGTCTTTCTATACCGGATATCATACGCTCGCGGCATATTCAAGGTGCGACGCAAGATTTGACGCAAATCTCCATACAAATCTCCTATCCGCAGGAGGAAATTTTTTACAACATCCGTGGAAGAAATTTTTTAGGAAGACAGCCCGATCTCTATTTGAGTGCTTTATGGAGGGCACATCAAGTACAAAACTCCGTCCAACGGATAGGACGTTAAGCCGCTTTCCCCTTGGTGCCTTTCGTTATCAGCAGGTTAATGCCGTCGCCTGGTTTCTCTCCACCCATCCATCGCTACCCTTCCTACATGGCGCAAATTACCTCAGCAATCGAGGGCCCTTCTCAATATACCATACCGTTCCTAAACCATAGCTTTCAATCATTTAATTGTGTTCCCATCAAGGCATCCATTATCGATAAAATGTATTTTATTGTCAATGGATGGGGCACAAATAAATCTTATTGAAATCAATTTTTGGGAATCGCGAAAATAGATATTTTTATTATCGCCACCACTGATCAACAATCCTAAGATAACTTTGACGAATGTTCTCGAATCAGCCTACCTATCAGCTAATCTTTTCACACCTACGTATTTCTTCTCTTTCACATCCTTCTTCACTTGTTCCATATATTTTGTTCGAGGTCATCCTTTTCCGTTCTTGCTTTCCACTTGTCCCTCGACGATTGTCTTCATCAGGCCATCATGTCTTAAGATGTGGCCTATAAGGTTGTTACGTCTTCTTGTTAAGGTTTTCATGAGGCTTCTCTTCTCTCCCACTCTTCTTAGGACTTCCTCGTTACTAACTCGGTCGATCCATTTGATCTTCATCATTTTTCTGTAGCACCACATTTCGAAGGCCTCTATCCTTGCTTTCTCCGCTGCGGTCATTGTGCAGTGATGACAATGTCCATGCCTCACTTACGTATAAGAGCATACTGTAAATGTAGATTCTTATTCATTGTTTCTTTACTTCCATATTTAAGTTTGCGGCTGTAAGCAGGTCTCTCATTTGGTGGAATGCTCTGCTGATATCAGCTAGTATTTACGCACCTCAGTATTTCTTCACTATAAGTTTCGACACTGTACATATAATATTATACCATACTCAAAGGAATCCTCATTGTCATTCTTTCTTTTTTTGAGAATGACACAGAGTACAGTGTGGAAACCTGTGTCAGACTAATAAAGAATTTGTGGAAAATACATTATTAGCGTATCTGCAATTACGTTTCCATTTATTTTTCCGTTCTCGCCATCCGTTTGTCCCTTGACGATTGTCTTTATCAGCCCATCATTCTTCATCACATGGTCGATTAGGTTGTTACGTCTTCTTACGAAAGTCATCACAAGCCTCCTTCCTGTTTTCCTAAATCTTTTAAGCACGGAATGGAGGGAGAAAATACACAATGAACGTCTTTTTCTGAAAGCAACCTTGAAAAAAAAACTAATCTCCTAATCCACACATACACTGAGTGCATGATGAATAAGAAAAAGATAAAATATGATGAAAATGGAGAAGGAGATATTAAAGACGGAATTGCAGAGTGAGACGTGGTGTAATGGACGTGCTTACGGGAATTGAGGACAGAAATAATGGAAGGGAAATAGGCAAGACGTGTTGGATCTGCAAAATAATCTGTATGTCATCTGGAGTTGTACTGCAGGGGGTTGAATTTTAATCACTTGAGTTGACATTTTTTTCTGATTTTTTAAATTTAACTTTTAACTGCAAAGGTAGGATATATGAAGATATTCTCACCAGGCGTATGTGGGCACTGAATGTTTCTCGGGCTCCCGCTCGGGTTGATAATTCCATCATTGCCAACGTTTCAAAGAGCGTGTTCCTCATCGTCTTCAGTACAGTCTGATTTTAGGACAGAACAGGGCGTTTGGACTGAGCTGGGTGGGATATGTTACGATGTTCTGCCCACTGGCGGCTTGCCCATAAGGACTCTCGGACGCCGCCCCTCCCAAAGATTAAAAGAAAGAAAAGAAAATTAAATATCCATTCAATTATTATTACACATCTATTTACCAAGGTGTTTTTTCAATAGCATACATCGAAAATGTAGGGAAAAAACACGCTAAAATAGCGCGAGAAGTTCGCATTTGTAGCCATGGGGCGCTGGCCACCAACACCATGCAGTTATATGAAGAGTGGTAGTGGTGGGGGCTACTGGTGCTATGACGCGTCTAACAATAAGTTTGTGCCTTATGGAAGTCTTGGGACGCCGCCCGAGCATGCGCAGAACGACTTAAATAGTGAGTTGACATCGCCGCGCCGCCCGGCGGCCGTATAATCTTGGTGTTGCAGTGTTTCAAAATACCTTGTTTTTGTGACCAATTCCCTTATTATGTGTAAATTGCTTTCATGTAAATAGGCCTAGTTGTAGTTGAGTTAATCGAGTTAGTGTTGGCGATTGTTTTGTGTATTAGTGGTCTCTATATTGCCTAAAAAACTCACTAAAATTCAAACAAAATATTCAAAAATTTTAAACCCCCGGTGGAGTGTGCCCCTCCCAGCATTTGACCCACGAGCCGCCACTGGTTCAGCCGTGGCTGCGAATCGCACTTTCATCGGCTGTTTTTGGCTGCAGTAGGGCGTTTTATTTATTTGATTCCATACCTCCGAAAACAGCACTGTTCGGCCTCTACATCTGGGTTTATGATAACATTTAAACAATCGAACATGCACAAACATCCCTGCCCTGGATAAGGGTAACTTACCCAGGCGGGACTCGAACCCGCAGCCTTTGGTTTGGCTGGCGAGGACTCTACACCGCCACCACCGGGGCCTGCATTATGTTTTATCGATATCTGAGGGATGTATTTTAAGGTATGGTTGTTTTATTTAATGAGCGTGTTAATGTGGCTATATTTATTTGTTTTCAGGGTTCTTTATTGGGTCGTAAGTGGTGTTAGGCGAAGAGGGAATTTCGGTCTTTGGTGTTTAAAGTGAGGGTTGGGTTCGTAATTTCAGACTTGGCCTAAAGGCCGTTGTACATGGTACACGGAATTGCACAATCTGACGTACGAACGAAGGCGCAATCAAAATTGCGTCGTGTAAAGCGGTGAATTGCTAGAACACATGCGAGAATGCGTGGATGCGAGACGGCAAACTAGTCCCCGTTCTAATTTCGTTCATGCATTCGCGTAATTCCACGCCATTTTAGAAATTAACGCAGCTCTAACCTGCACAATTCCGTGCCCCGTATAAAACGGACTTAAGAGTGGGCTTTGAAGTTTGTTGATTGATTTTTCAAATTGTGTTTTCAGGACTGTAAGGTGTTTGCCGAGAGGTGGAGATATATTCTGCGATGAGGTCGTTTCAGTCGAACCATGGTGCATCAACAATGTGTCATCGAATAACCAGGCGATTGACCAGTGGTCAAGATGGATGTGATTGGTGTATGCGCCTAATGATTGGATTCCATGATTGGCTGAGGTGGAACCCTTAGTCTCGGTTAAAACTTTTCACCTGATGCGCCTAATGATTGGTATATGATGATGGCGAGGACGAAGTGATTAACCAGACCGGAAGGCCGGGAAAAAATCAGTGCTCAGATGTAGGAAATCATTGCAGAATTTCCATAGAACATTGAGAGAACTCTTCAGAAACTGCAATTACATTCTGTAGAACTTAGTTCAAATCAACCAAATCAATGGTATTATTTTGAGCACAAATGAGACTGCTCAGAGATTTTTTAGAACTTCTACAGAAACTGTAAGGAGCTCTGCAGGGATTCCTTCAAAGATTTTTCAATAATTTGAGAAACTCCACGACAATTCTACACAAAATTCAAGAGAATGCTGTGGAAAATCTTTTAAGGATGTCTCAAGCAAGGATTAGATTATTATGCATTCTTATTATTTTAGAGAATGGAGGAAAAGGTAAACAAATGACGCCTCTTACTGTACCTACACATTATAACAAACTCTAATCTCTTCATCCCCACACATTGTGAGCGTATGGTACAAGAACAATATATAGAATATAATACAAAATACAAGGTACATTTGAATAAAAAAATCTCGCGTATGGCGGTGTGAATATCTTTAAAAGTGAAAGAACTTGGGCTTTCAGAAAAGTGGTGGGATGATAACAATAAATTTCATAAATACAATTATAATAGCAAATATTAATAATAATAATTCCAATTAAGCCGGCGAAAAAATTATTAAGAAATTGAAAAAGTCAATATTCATCCACAAATAATCTCTGCGGAGGGAGTGTTATCAAAACGGTTCAAAAAAGAAATCGAAAACCTGGAAATTCAAAAACATCTGACTAACCTCGGGCAAAAAGCTGTTTATTGCAAACTCACCAAATTGTGAGGAGATGCCTGGACCGGGTATGATCGTAGAATGCAGAATAGGGTGAATTCTCTTCCTTAACATTCGAGCCTAATCCTAATTTACCTTCAGAATAGGTGAATATTTTTAGTAGGTGTAAACCAGCTCAGAAAGTACAAAAAGTCAAAAAATAATAATGATTTATATTGTCCCATAGCACTTATATTGTACGTGGCTTAAGCTACATTAAGCTGGTAACTCGTCTCAAAATACCAATAGAGAAGTCTCCGTAAAATTTTACACTTTTCCGGCGAACAACATGTAAAAACTCTTCTCGGGATACCGCGCGGGTAAGATTATATGAGAGCGCCGACGTTTACGTTGATTACGGCGAAAATTTTATTTTCCAAGGTGTACATAAAATACGATGGTGTGACACCAGATTTTTATGGCGATCAAATCAATTTTGGGATGGTTTCACTAAAGAGGCTATTGAAATAAGACTTGAGAATAAAAAATAATAACAAAGACACCGAATATTCGATCAGCAGCTCTTGGAATGGAACTCTTAAAAGAGTTATGATTGCCAGAGCTAAGTCTACGCTGGTCCACGGTCCTCCGCGACAACAATCGGGACTTGACCAATCCGGCCCCTCCTAATGCTGAGCTTCAACAGTCACTTCAAATTTTCTGTCAGTAGCCGTGAGAATGGGTAGCGAGTCGGTACCCGAAACGTCGGCGCTCTCATATAATCTTACCCGCGCGGTATACCGAGAAGAGATTTTACGAGAAGTCTCTGTACAAAATGTGAAAATGTCCAAATATCTCTTTAGATTGGAAGGGAAAGATAAGACGGAAATGTCCGATATTTTTACCTGATGTAACGGACCTTACCTTCTTACCTCAGTACAACGCTTGTCTGTGCTATTTAATTTATGATTTTAATTAAAATGCAAATCTGTGATTACAAAGAAAATTTTATTAGCCAAGGTGTGCATCTAATAAACTCTGCTGGCTTACCGTTGATGATGATTGCGTGAGGGTTATAAGATAGCTTGTCTACTGATTGCTTCGCCTGACTCAAGCCCCGCAAAACCAACTTTCGAGAGGAGCAAGAAGGTACCAGGAGAAAAGACCAGGGTACGCAAGCAAGCAGGGGAAGGGTCGGAATTTTCGGGAGGAGGATGACAAAAGGGTATGTGAGAGCATTTGTATTCAGACGGAGACGTGCGCCCTGGAAATCCTCCAGAGGAGCAAAAGGGAGAGCTGGAGCTTGATCCATGAGAGAAGAAAGGGGCGTGCGCGGGTGGATGGGATATCCGTCGTCTACACTCCCACGTTCTCCAATCTCTTAAATGCGGAGGCAGAAAGGAGAGGGTGAGGAGGAAGGATAAAAGATTTCCAAATGGAGGAGCAGGGAGACAAGGGGATGGAAAAATATTTGAGGGAAGGAAAGAGAGAGAAAGGAAGAGAAAGTGAGAGAGGGTGGAAGGAGAGAGGAGGTGATGAGGGGATGAGGAGATGGGAGACAATAGAACCCACCAGAAATCCACCTTCCCTCATAGTTTCTCCCAAAAACTATTTTTCTAACGCGGGAATTTGCCTTTATTAAAAAAGTAAATGACAGTTGCTGTGGCGCACTCGTCCGGCCAGGCCTTGGATATGGAGCGAGCATATGGGATACAGCGCAGAAAGACTTAATCCATTAATGTTGCGAAAATTCCACGGAGAGAAAATCGTTCACCTTGACCGGGATTCGAACCCGGATCCCCCTATTTCCGATCAAGTTTTATATCCAATTTAGCTACCGGGTCATCATTCCCATTTTTGGGCAATTTGCGGACTATATGAGGGGAGAATAACGCTTCAGTATCTTAAATGACTAAAGCACTCGACCGGAAATCCAGGTTCCAGGTTCGAATCTCGGTCGAGACTAATGAATTGTTTTTCTGTGGAATTTTAGCTCATTTTGTGAATTGCGAAAGACTCCGTAAAGATATCTTCGTGGCAAGTCACGGTATGCTTAAATAAATCCATGGACTTCATAAATTACAAAGGAAAGCTCCGCGATTCGTCAAAAACTGCCACGGATCATATAAGTTTAGCATTTTATGAGGGCAATAATATACGAGGGTCGTTCAATAAGTCCTTAGATTATCGGAGAGATTGCACTCTTAATATCAAGAATTAATTTTTCATTGAAAGCAACACTCTTGACAAGTCAGCTGTTAGAGTTTCAGATGTATTCATGACATGGTTTCATTGTTGTTGCCGCTTGTAGTGAACAATTTTCATTTGTTTAGAAAAATGGATAAACGTAAGTTTCGGGCGGGCGGCGTCAAACAGTTGTTTTTGAAAGGGTTTAGGCCTAAAGAAATCAAAACTGAGCTGTATGAAGTTCATGTCACATCTGTCTTTGTGTTTGCAGGTATTTAAAATTGGGTAAATGAATTTAAACGTGGCCATACATCCAAAAAATGAACATCGTTCCGGGCGCCCTGTGGAACTGTATACCCCCGAAATCATTGACAAAATCCACGATATGGTTGTAACTGACAGACGAATCAAAAAGGCGATATAATTTGAGGCCACAGGCATATCGCAACGTATAATGACTTTAGGTATGCTCGAAAAAACTGGGTGTGAAAAAAATCTCGACAATATGACTACCGCATTTGCTCGCAGTGGAGAATAAACGAAATCGTGCGGTCAACTTCGAAGATGTTTTGGCGCCTTTCCACCACAATCCTGAGGATTTTCCGCGTCAACACATGGCTGTCAACGAAATATGGTCCATTTTACACTTCAGAGACGAAAACAGTCGAAATAATGGGTTTCTGGAGGCGAACAGGCTCCAAATTAGGCGAAGGTGGTGAAATGGGGGGGTCAGGTCATGGCAGGGACACTTTCGGATACATGCGGGATAATCTACATCGATTACTTTAAAAAGTGAAAAGCGAAGTATTATTATTAAAGATTGTAAAAGATTATTATAAAAGTATTATAAAAGAGTATTATTATTATTACAGTATTCTACCGATTAAGGTAGGTTTCCATGGAGTATTCAAGAGGTGATATGGGAGCCTCCCTTTCCTTCCAGCACTGCCTTCTTTAATTCACTGTAAGGCCTACTCTCTTTCAATCTATCTAAAAATCCTACTCTTTTCCTTCCCCTCCCTCGCTTCCCTAACATTCTACCCTCTAACACCTTTTTCAACATCCCCTCCCCGTTAAGCACTAACTCCATCCATAACTTCTGTCTCCTCCGTATCTCATCTAAAAGCTGCCTCTCCTCACCCACCATGTCCAGCACTTCGTCGTTCCTTTTTCTCTCCGTCCATTTCACCCTCTCCATTCTTCTCCATGCCCACATCTCGAATGCTTCCAATCTTCTCTCTTCTTCTTTCCTCAGTGTCTACGTTTCCGCACCGTAGAGCGCTACACTCCAGGTCAAACTCTTCACTAACCTTTTCTTTAAAGTCTTACGTAACGATCCTTTCAGAAGCTCCTTCCTGTTCAATAACGCTTCCTTTGCTAGTGCAATTCGCTTCCTGATGTAATAGGAGAGTATAATGCTACGTTATCGGACCGGTTCATGGTAGAAATTAAGAAAAGGGTCCTCGTTTGAGGTAGAAAAAATGTTACTTCTTCAACAGGACCATGCACGGTTGCACACTTACGCAGTTTTATTGGCCAAAATTACGAAATTAATGTTCCAACTGATGTAAAACTTTCGGTATGCACAAGATTTGACCCCAAATGACTTTTCTCATTTCCCAGCTTCAATAAATGGCTTGATGCACAAATTTTTGCGTCTAAGGAGTAGGTCATAGCCCAAAATAAGGCGTATTTTGAGGTGACCCCGAAATTTACCTTTCGGACGGCTTAAAATGCCTGGAAAAATTCCAATAAAAATTAATAGAGCTGAAAGAAGACAAATTTTAGAATTATAAAAATATTGACCCAAAATAAATTGTTTTTCTACCTTTTTCTAAAGACTTATTGAACGACTCTCGTGTATGTAGATGGTCATAATATAATAACCTCTGGATCTCTTCCACTTGTCCTTCCACGATTGTTTTCGTCAAGGCAACGTGTCTCATAATGTGGCCAACTAAGTTATCCCGTCTTCTCGTCGAGGTTTTTAGGACACGTCTTTTCTTTCACTCTTCTTAACTTTTCCACATTACCAACACTGGTTGAATAAATAAGTACTCTCTTTTCTCGCACTCTTCTCAGAACTTCCTCATTGCTTCCTCGGTCGATCAATTTTATCTTCGTTATTCTTCGGTTGCACCACATTTCGAATACTTTTATTTTTTTGCGAAGTGGTAGTTTTCCAGCAATTTCTGGAACCGAGCATGGTTATAACTTACGTAGGAATGTTAATTTTTTCGTTCCTAAGCCTAATCTTTCTTTATTTAAAAGATCGTTTCTTTATTTGGGGCCGAAGATTTCTAATAAATTACCTTGCTCGATCAAAGAGATAAAGAGTATACATAAATTTTGTAAAAAGGCCAAAGATTGGTTGTTTTCCCATGATAAAATAAATGTTCTGTTTTGATGTGTTTGTGAATAAATACATATTATTATATATTATTGTATTTTATATTTGATTTTTATATTTTTGTGAAAGGAGAAAAAAGAAATTTATTTTGTCCTGTCCATATATTATACTTAGTTCTTGTTTATTGTAAGTTATTGTCACATATGTTTCACAATGACAATGTTTCAAAAATTATATATACTTTCTTTTGTTTTCTGGCCTGCCTTGAATTTCATTTTTAAGGTAGTAGCTTCCATGCTGGTTATTTATTTTAATCTTTGAAGCTACCGATAGCTTCATCAATTTTGGCTGTTAAAAAAAGTGTACATTCAAGGTTGGAGTAATAAATCCATTCACTTCCACCCTTAACTTACGTCAACGTCCAAGCCTCGCTCCCATGGATATACATACCCCATGTGTAACATTTGATGAATTGTTTCCTCACTTTTAACCTAGTATTTTCATTTGTAAGGAGAATATTCATTTTTTTAGAGAGGCATCTTCGTTTATCAGATACTTTTGGCTTGTTCTTTCTTGGTTGCAAGGAATTACATCAATTTATATTTTAAGCCAGCCTGTATGCAACTGTCTCGCTCTTGAAATGAGGTGAAAGTGGAGAATGAGACAAAAATTATGAAAATGTCGGAAGTATCTATTTTTTTTAGAAATCGGAATCTAGGAACTCTCAGGTGCAATTTCACTATCTACCCACGCAGAGGGAAAGTTGTGCATAGTATATTTATATCCCCGGACTTACTACATATGCGGAAGAAGCAACGCAAAGCTTGTTTGTAGACAAGATTTTGTATCCTGCGCAAAAGGAGTCGGAAGGAGCGGTTTTCAAAAGAGATGACTGGGAAATAGTGGTTAAAAACATAATTTATGTACGCCGCCCTTTTCTTTTTTTTCCCACGCATATCCTTAGGTAACCTATTATAGTTGACTTCGGTGAAACACTGAAAGTTTCGAACGACCTCCCGGAAGGCACTGTCCATATTTGGCGGTGGCGTAGACCATTAAATCATCCTTCCCCTTGATTCCAAACGAGCGCACTTCTCCTTTTCGAGTGGAATTATAATTATTAAGTAGACAGGCATTTTCTTCGATGGCTACGAGTCCCATCGGAGGCATTAAAAAATTCGTAAACTTGGGAAAGACGAGAGAGATTGGGTTAAATTGAGGAGGTGAGAGAGCCCCTCCTCGAGGCTATGGAATAGGTTTTAAGTTTCTCCCAACTGGTCAACTTAAGACTGGGTGGCGATGCTTGGTGGAACTTGGATATAGGAAACATGATAAAAGATACACTGAGTTGTATGTTCCACAAAATTTTAATTGATCGACTTAGGTTTCGACATGTACACTAGACCTTTGAAAATTGATTCGTTCAAAGTGATCGAATCACCGAGTGAATCAAAGGACTCATGAGTCATAGAGCGTAAAAAAATCAATCACTTACACTTCTGGTTTCATCAGATCTATCACTACAACTATATTACCAGTTGTATTATCTAACTGTTTTTACCGGTTACGCTCTGATGGTTAACGTTCGGCTTTTCTGATTTGTTAGATTTTTATCTGCACAGAAAGAGTTGAACTTTGGGAATCAAAATCAAATTGACTGATTTGCAAATCATGAAGCCGAATTGAAATGCGTAAATCATGGTGTTTCTTTATGATTCTTTGATCGAGCGAACTAATTTCTCAAATGGCTACGGTGTTGCTACGAGGGCTATTTAAAAAAAGACACATTAAAACTTTTACCGTTCTACTTGATGATATTTGCTATTAGTGGGGCCGTAATCAAAGACTCGCAGTGATGATTACAACAGCATTAAATCTGAACAGCTTAAGACTGGATGGCGATGCTTGGTGGAACTTGGATACAGAAAACATAATAAAAGATATACTGCTGTATGTTCCAAGGAAATTTTTGCCCTTTAACTGCGCAAATAAGATGAAATGGGCTACAGAGGGTTCCTGGCGGCCACTGAAGGGCAATAAAATTAAAAAGAGAAGTAAAAGATATCCGCATGACATCTACTTGTCAAAGGAAGAACTTCTAATCACATATGGACTCGGAGAGTAGAAGCGAGGAAGCATAATGGGGTGGTTTCCTATTATTTTTTTATTGCCTAAATCGAAAGATTATCACTCCTGGAGTACGTATTTCACGCTTTTAGATTTATAAATGACGATATCTATTTTTCGCGATTAAATGAATTGTAAAAATTTTCAAGCGCGCGAAAACGCGACGGGTAAGTATGAATGCCGGGAAAAGCCCGTGTGACGTCATTCTGATTCCCGCTGCCGCAAGTTAGGTGACCTTGGGACGAGGCTCTGAGCGCTGATACGACGCAGGATGCTAGCAGGTAGCAGAGAACCATGCCAGCTGGTAGCGCTTGGCTTAAATAAGGATTATTAAGACCTTATGAGACGAAGAAAACTTTCCGACCTTAGCCAGTTTTAATAGGTGATTATTAAGACATGTTTCCCTGAGCTCTGTGCCTCATGCATGCATTGGTAACCTCAGACGATGTAAAACTCCTATCTACTCGTATAGAAACTAGGTACCTGTGACGTCACGTGGAGTGGCATCGCATGGGCGCCAATCTGGCCTGTTTCACATGCAGTTAAAATTGACCCTTGCCATTCGTCAAAACCGGTATTTCTAAAACCAAATAATTTGTATATTATGAATACACTAACAGTGGGTAACGAATCGCAATCAATGCCTTTCGTTTTCTTTGATGAAGGAAACTACCCTATTCAAATCGTCAATAGACGATTGGATCTGGTTAAGGGTAACCGACCCAGGCTTCGACATTACACGATGTCACCTATGTACACCTTTAAAAATGACACATTGTTATGCCGAAACCTGGGTCGATAATTTAAACTTCTGTGGAACATGCAAAAATGTATCTTTTATTAGTTTCCTTAATCCCACTGATTCAGGCATAATTTAAAGCCACTATTTTTGGAATATTTTCCTTGCCTGTTGTGCGTACCCCCGACAGCTTCTCCATGAAGTAGCGCTCTGCTCCCCATCACTGAAATATTCGTCCGATACTCTTTAAAAATGACCCTTTCCCCCTATAATTCAGTTCATTTTACTCCATGGAACTTTCTGTAAAGCCTCAGGTGGGCATTTTGTTGCCCAATGTCTATTTGAATGACTTAAGGTTTTTCCATTAAGTGATCTTAGTAAGCTCCATTGCTTCTCTTGTTTTTGATGATTGGTGTCCAAGTGAGGCGGAAATGGAAACCAGTATCTCGTATTCATCTCGAACCAATATTAATGCTTTTCTCCTCCGATCTGATTTCAGTAGCTTGCTTGACTATGTGGTCTTAGTAGCCCCAGGACCGGCAAAGAATTTCCATTTTTTCCTTTCTTTTTCGTCTTTCTTTTGGGGACTTCATGGTTGTGAAGAATACTCTGCTCGGGAACAACTACAAATCCTTTCTTAGTAATAGAACGCAAGTCATCATTCTTTCAGGCATCTCTTCCCACTGGTCTGCAGTAACTTATGGAGTTCTTGAGTGTAGAGTTTTGGGACCAAATTTATTCAACCCCTATGTTAATAATGTTGCCTCCCTAGTGCCTACCTCCCAAGCGCAAACCCTTCCTTACGTTGACGATTGTAAAATCGTCAAATGAAGTCAGGGATCGTCTGACTGCTATGAAGTTCAAAATGCCTTAGACAATACCATTAAATGGTGCAATGCCTGGAAACTTAACTTAAATTCATTTAAATGCAGTACTATCTCAATATCGCTTAAAAAACAACCACTTATATTAAACAACTCAATCAATTCTTATCCGGTCAATTGTGACCTGACGGTGAAAGATCTAGGAATTCTAACAGAAAACAAACTTAACTTTACCGACCATATCCAGTTGATTAAAAATTAAGAAATGTCAATTTTAGGTTTTCTTTACCGCTTCACGGAAATCTCTCAGCCCCAAGATCGTTCTTTTCAATATTTATTCTGACAATCACTTCATACTGCTTTTACATGCTCGATCCAAATCTGCCCCAACTAACCTTACTACTCTTAACAGTCTAACAAGTTTCTTTGTCAGGATTTTAAAATAGAGAGTTCTCCATTCCCGCGACATGCCAACTGATTTCATCCTATCTTCCCTTGGAAAATCCTAATCTTTCCAATCAAAGAGAAAAAAATTACTTTAAATTAATTTATTATATTCTCAATTCGAATATTGATTCTCCTGAATAACTTTCCTTTGTTAATGTCCATGTACCTAGTCGTATTGCATGCAAGTATAAGTGACCATAGAGTTGTAACTGATAAGTTTTTTCTGAATACCGCGGAATTTCTTTAAAAACGAACGGAAAGTTTTCATTTTAAAAGGAGCCGTTTTTGATGAATTAAAGAGCAATCTGAAAAATTCTTTCCTTGCGTACCAAGTATAAGTCATAGCACTGGGACTCAATTCGTCATGTGGATCATAGACTCATCAGAGATTTAAACGCGAGCTCATTGAAACAATTTTCGCGATTCTCTCTTCGAAGGAACGAGTACAAGAGGTCATCCCTTAATTACGTGATGTGTTTAGGGTGGGAGGAGGGAGTCAAGCCGATTCTCATCCAATCTCATGTGTCGCTCCCATTCTTTTTCCCACTTAACCATCCCAAGACTTTCTCTAACTAAACGTTCCCTGTACTACCGCCACTCCTTACTCCTTAAATCTCTTAGAGATAATGTCGATGCTTTCTTGCTCTCATCTGACTCCTTCATTTACCTAGCTGCGCCCCATGTAACAATAAATAACTAAGCTCCACCTTATTTGTATGTTTGTAATCTTCTCTCCTATGTTTTTGCTGTTGTTTATATTTAAAGATGTTTATTTATTTCCATTGTTACCGTTTCACTTTAAAATGGCAGAAATGCTGTCTGTGAATCGACTTAATAAATTAATAAACAGACTAAACTCAAAACTTCGTTATCGAGTATGTTCAACTAAAACAGTCATTTACTGAGTCGAATAATTAAACGTAGTAGAGATAAAGTAATTTATTAAAATTTCTTTTTGAGCCAAACAGATGTTTTTAAATTTATCGCATGTTACTCCATTCATCGTTGTCCCTTATAAATCAACTTTAAATGGAAAATACCTACCATTCGTCAATTATTAATTTATTAATTAATAATTTATTATTATTAATTTATTAATTTAAATACTTTATCGTATCGCTTACTATATTTCCAAAGTTGTAGAGTCGCCCTCTGTTACTATCGCAAATATGACGCTGCATTAATTGAACTTGTGTTGATTACGAGAGTCCAGTCTCCTACTTTTTACGTCACATGTACCGGAAAATGATAATGATCCTAGCACCGTAACCGATGCACGGTTATGTAGGCATGCATATCCCGTTTTTGGTTTCGAGAATTCCCGGGAATATCACCATCACAACAGAAGCCGAAAAAAAATTGGGACCCAGAGCGGGTTATCAGTGGAGCTTCAAAGGTTTTGCAATTTCCAAACGCAATGGGATTCAATATCAGAATTACTGATAACCTCTGAGTTCAAAAGACAGGGACAGGAATGTTACAATAGAAGAAACTCTTGTCGGCCGCAAAGTTTTGCTGTCACCCACCGCGCAGATAAATAACGTATTCTCAATAACCGTTTCAGGAAATAAACTGTAATTCAAGATTTTTTTACTGAAATAGATATTTAAAACGGTACAGAATATATTTATCGTGATAGTAAAGAAGGTTATACTGTCCACACCTGTGCTTGTTAGTTCAAAACTTTTCATGGCTACTCATCGCCAATGCAAATACTGTTGGAATCTATGAAGACCCAACCACAAGTGTCTCAAAAATAGCGACTTTTCAGGAGAGCAAATAAATGATTTAATTTTTTCATTGCATATAACTTAAGTTGAAATTAAAAACAAAAAATACATGAAACTGAAAAAGAAGCACACATTAGCAAACAAAGAGTTGTTTTTTCCATGAATTTTATTTTTTATTAACAGCATCAGCAATATTAACTCAAACCGGCCAGATGTTGAGATACGTGTGGTTAGAACTTAACCATCGATATGTGGGAAAATAAAGCTAATATTAACTGTAAAATAAAGTGCAAGCTTGTGACGGAAAGGGTTATTTTATATTAAGGAATTTTATGGATGCGTGTTAAAATTTTTACTTTTTCCTGCTATAATGTGTTATGCCCCGTTCACACTACGTTCTTTTTACGCCGGTTAGCCCCGACCATGGTTACAAAACGAGGTGTGAACGCAAGTTACCGTTAACCGTGGTTGGGATTCTGACCACCGTTTGCCGACCACGATTGGCGGTAGTTCAAGCGTGTGTGAACGCAAGTTGGTTAAAAGCTGGTTAGAAAAAGAAGAAGGTGAAGCAGCAACAAGGTGGGATAGGTGGAAAGAAAACAGAAAGTAAAGCATTCGAAGAGGAGGCGGCCGTTATTGTTGAACTATATTCGTCATAATTAATTCTAAGGAAAGTGTTATAGATTCGTTCCGAAATTTGTTGTGTATTATGGAATTTTAAACCTG
This sequence comes from Ischnura elegans, assembly GCF_921293095.1. Lineage (NCBI taxonomy): Eukaryota > Metazoa > Arthropoda > Insecta > Odonata > Coenagrionidae > Ischnura > Ischnura elegans. The sequence continues at coordinate 120,977,308 of NC_060247.1, forward strand.
ATTTAAGTTATGCGATATATTATATAGTTCGCAGTGAGTTAGCCATTAGCTCGCATTGTATCGTCACGGACATATTGAATAATCTCTATAAATATTTTGCTAGAATTATGTAAAATGTGCGAAGCTACCTTAATAAAAATCCGATGGTCACAATGATCTTAATGTTTTGGAAAGAGTCCTTTGTCCCAGTTTGAAAAAGATCACTTATGTTCATCCTTGAACAAAAGTTCCTCCTATTTCAATATAAAATATCAGGCTAAGGGCTAGTTAGATATAACTATAGAAAATAAATTTAGAAACGTCGGGTGATACTACATATCACAAAAAACACGTTCTCTCTCTTATTTCATTAATTTAATTTCAACAATGCAGTGACATTTTTCTTCCAGGGTCACATTTTGCAAGTTATTCGTCCAAAATTTAATTGAAGTAAAATAGTTTTAATTTTCGGTGTAGCATCAGATTGGATCATGTCCTTTGTCAAAATCAGAAAACAATAATTTCTAAGACTGTAATGCAGCGAAAAGTGTATCTCAATCCCAAATCACCACAAGTGTGCCTCAATTGAGGCTTAAGTCTCAAGGTTAGGTCCTCTTTTATTCACCTACATCAATGATTTGTCAACACACCCGAATCAAGGGCAAGTAGTAGTATATGTTGTTGATATCAACCTAATTATCACTAATAGTCGCTTTAATTCGTATTAAACAGAGCAGTAGAAAAATGCAAGCCACATTATCGATGAAATGATTAGTTGGACTAACACATTTGAAATGGCATGCCTTCTACGTAGCAAAAAACAATACTTGACGACGCTGGAATGCAATTTTTAATTCATAAGCACCTCATAATATTCACATACGTTGAAGTTCATTGCAATTAACACAAGAACTTTTCCCTGGACATTCTCTATTTCCTTCCAACTGGTTATTCGCTCTCGTAGACTCATTTTTCACTTGCACTTACTTTACCACTCATCAGATGTCGCCAGTGTCTAACCATTGTAAGTGTGAACGCACGTTGGTTCTGACGTCAACTTACGCTGGTTGAGAATAATGGTAGTGTGAACGGGGCATTATAGTGCGTGCTTTTCTCTTAACATAAATACTTTTTTACTCATGTTTTCGGCTGCATTAATTAATAAAATCATTTTTTTTTAAACTGTATTGTTATCCACCGAGCAAATGCATCGCCAATTTTACTATTCTTTCTTAATGATTAGTGATTCTGCGCTCTCTCGCCTGAAGCACACGCAACCCATATCTCCATTCCCAACCCCTCACCCCACCTACCCACCCTTCTTAAAGGTCAGCTATAAATTTGCATGCGATAACTTTAACTCTGCCATAAATACTTCCCACATATACGCGCATGCAATTATTTTATCTTCACCGCGTTCACCACTAGCAGCCAAACAACAGTAGTACGCATTTAAGAAACGAAAGTCTTATCTGCCAAGTGTCCACTCTACCATCGGCCGAAATTGCTCAGTTGGGAGAGCGTTAGACTGAAGATCTAAAGGTCCCTGGTTCAATCCCGGGTTTCGGCAAATTTTTTCTTCGCCAAAATGTGCACTTGTAATGATTGCATGTAAGAATAATTTTATAGGCAAATAATCTACCACTAATGTATGCTGCATTTTCCGGGCTTCACCGCGTCTTGGTTGAGTCTAACTACTACTCTTCTACCATTCGGCTACTTACTAACTTATTATAGGACGACATTCCATAAATCAATGTAATGAGAAATGAACAAGCGATGGTACTTTTTTTCTTTTCATCTCATCATTTTTTGCAAACTTTTCCTTGGAAAAACACTTTATCCTGCCCTCAGTCGTGAAAAGTACAATGAATTTTTTTATAATTGCATAGGGATACTACATTAATTACTGGGCGCAAATGAGCTTCTGGGTGGTCCTCCCTGTCGATTCATTTTCGTTACGACAGTTTCGATCCATCTCTTTTGATGTTTGGCGAAACATCAAGACCCATGATATGCATAATGAAAGAACACCAAAGGGCCTCCAAAAATGGAGTTTCGATTATCCGCCATAGCTGAGCACGCATGGCAAGGACCAACGTACAATGTGGACTTCGAGAAGGCTAAACTCATCGCTAGAGAGAGAAGAATTTCTATCCCCGACTTAATCTAAAGGCTATCGAAATAACCGAGACATCTAATTTCAACAGGGAGAGCAGCTATTCGATCTCCAACGCCTGGAAGAAACTCTTCCGCACACCGGCCAATCAGGACGCTCCTAACCAATTCCAAGGCTTACATAAGACGGAAAAAAAAACTTTGAAAACCTGCGCACGTCTTACAGTTACTCAAAATCCGTTTCTTGTAAATATTTGGAATTATGACGAAAACTTCCCAACAACACATCCACTGCCTAAATATATCACTCGTCTATGAGTCTATCGTATGTCTTTCCTTCCTCTATTCGTTTTTTTTGTAGAATTTTATTTAAAAACCTTTTAAAAAAATAATAAGATACGTTAGAAAACCAAAGAGATAATTCAAAAACTCCGAAAATCCACACAAAAAAATTAAAAAATTTAGAAAACGAAAAGGACTGTACTCTAAAAACCAAAAACTCTTCAAAATCGTCAAAAAAAACTTAAAAAATAGTTACGCCGTTGTTTAATTTGTTCCTGTTATTGTGTTTAATTATTTTCCTAGTTTTAGTTGTTCAAATTTTCGAACAGTCATCTAGTTCTTCAGCTTCTTCTTCGCGCAAACATTACACTACACAAGCCACGCAAACATCCGTCATTTTTATTTTTATTATTTTTGTGACAACATTGGTAGTGGCGGCCATTGGCTACCGTAACAATTCATTTCATTCGCCTTCGGCGCACCAGAAAGTCTGCTTTGAAAACCTGATGCAACGTCGGCGAAACTGTCGTCACGAAGATAAAATCGACGTGGAGGATAACCCAGAAGCCTAGCTGTACCTGCTGCACCTCTGAGCGGAAGCCTCCATTACCATTTATTAATTACTGTACGCTAGGAAATTTGGGCTTTCTATGTGAGTGTATTTGCCACGTGGTCTCGGGTTGCATTGAGCGATGCGCGCATTGCGGGACCTGACATCACCTGCATGAATGGCCTCCTACTGTTTCGGCAATAGCGTATGCATTTTTTATGACTTAGTGCTGAGCATCTGGGTATCTTGTTGCATGCTTTATGCTGGCGATTGTTTGTCCCCTGCCAAACACCCTACAGGTGGCTCACAGGGTTTTGTGTAAAATTATTGTTCAGAGTTTTTATTTTCCGATTTCAATGCAGATGGTAGCAGGGTATTACGCAAAAGTATTGTTCAGAATTTAATTTTCTCATATTATTCCATGTGGTAAACCTTGTGTTAACTCGATGAAGCATTCTCGTCCATATTTGAACGAGTTATTAATTTTCAAAAGTAATATGTTCAAGCGTGGGAGGGGATTCTTCCAATTCCATTGAATGGCCGTGCATGAGTTTTGTAAAAATATATGCCGAAACCCGGGATTGAACCAGGGACCTTTAGATCTTCAGTCTAACGCTCTCCCAACTGAGCTATTTCGGCCGATGATGGGAAAGACGCTTGGTAGATAAGACTTTCATTTCTTAAATGGCTGCTAGTGATGAACGCGGCGAAGATAGAGTAATTGAACGTGCGTATGTGTGGGTAGTTCTAATTATGGTTCAGTCAAAGTTATCGCATGCGAATTAAGAGTTGACCTTTGGGAGGGGTTTAGAGTGGGATGGGGAAGTGAACACCGAATGGCGTTGTTTCAAGTGCGACACAGTGGATTTAGTAATTATTAGGGGAAAAAATAGAAATAATAGCTTTGTTCAGTATAACACTCTCCCAACTGAGCTATATCAGTGAATGGATGCACAGTTGTTCGATAGATAAGAATTTCACTTTTAAATCAATGGCCGCTTATTGAGGATAGGTTGTTTGCTGATAGCAAGTGGGGTGCATGAGTGGATATAATACACTATTCCAAATTGTTGCAACACAGTAGTACAATGTTAAATTTTAATCCTGCCTCGTGAACGACCAAATCGAACGGTGAAATTAAAATGACAAAATTCCCCTGGACCTAGAATTGATCCACTGACCTTCGGCTTTCCGTGCTAAAATGGTAGATACGAAGAGACTTAAAGTTAAAAACATCCTCATGGCACAACATAGGCGAGCTATGAGCACCTAGTACCAAAAGCCTCGGTACGATTGCCTTGGGAAATGTAGTTGATATAATGTACTACATACTATCTTGTCAGCTGATAACTTCACTATGTTCAACACTTTCTTCTCTGCTTACGATGATGTAATATAAATTTTAATGACTCGAAAGTTATTTCACAAATCCTGGATACCGCAATGGCTTACTCAGTGGCCCGAAAACCATCATAAGGCTTTGCAACAGGATATCCCAGATTTTTTTCAAGTTTAGCAATGTTGTTTGTTTTATTCATTAGCTATCATTATCTTTAAGTTTTGAATTTTTAAATACAGTATAATTCCATGAGTCACATTGAGACACCTGAAATCTGTCTCATTATGGTCCAATGTGCAGAGTTTCAGCTGTATCCATCCCAGAGTTTCATTGTTGTTGCCGATTGTAGTGTACAACGTTCATTTGTTTTTAAAAATGGATAAAATTGAGTTTAGTGCGATGATCAAACGCTTGATTTTGAAAGGGTTGACGCCGAAAGATATCAAAGCTAACTTGAAAGAAGCTTATAGAATATCTGCTCCTCCTTTTGAAACTATTTAGAATTGAGTAAATGAGTAAAAACGTGGCCGCATATCCAAAAAATTGGACATTGTTCCGGACACTGTGTGGAAGTGTCTATCCCTAAAATGATTGACAAAATTCAAGACATGGTTTATAGTGCAAGACGAATCAAAGTGCACGATATAGGTAGGCATATCGAAATGCACCATGGCTTTAGTTTTGCGCGAATTTGGGTGTGAAAAAAATGTCGGCAAGATTAGTGCTGCGTTTTCTCACATCGGAGAGTAAACGCAATCGTGTGGTCAACTCAAAGGCTGCTTTGGCGCTTTTCCTTCGCAGTATTGAGAATTTTCCGCATCAAGTCATAAATTTTGATGAAATATGGATTCATCACTACACTAAAGATGCAAAATAACAGGTAAACAATGGAATTTTAAGATGAACGGGCTCATAACGGGCTGCTAGGTATGTGTTGGGAAAGCATAAAAAAACGGAAAGTGTTTCAGAAATTCTCGGAGTTCCAAGGTGGGAGAGTTTACAAGAGAGGAGGAAAAGAAGCAGGCTATGTGGCATGTTTAAAATTATGAGTGGGGAAAAAGCATGGAAAGAATTTGGGAAGGACATATCAAAACCCAGCTTTGTTGGAAAAAATGATCACCAGTTCAAGATAAAGTGCCGATCACAAAGGACAAATGCGAAGCAGTTCTCCGTCTTGAATAGGACCATAAGGGACTGGAACGACCTGCCAGCAGAACTATTTGAGTCCTTCCCGAAAAATTTTCATAGTTTTAAAAAGCGGCTGAAGAAGTAGGGACCAAGGGCTTTGTATAACGTTTTCAATTGTTTTTTCAATTTTTCTATTGCTTTTCTCAATGTTTTCTATTTTTTTTCATCATATGTACATGTTACCACCAGGCTAATTGCCTACTTGTAACAATTTTAATAATAATAATAATAATAAGCAGACGAAGATGTTGAAATGGGCCGGTCAAGCCATGGAAACGATATTATAGAATTTATGCGGAATCATCAACATCAAATAGTTGGAAAAGGAAAAAACAACAATAAAAGAGTATTAGGTATCGTTATTGGACCCGTTGATGTTAGAAATTAAGAAAAGCGCCCTAATTTGAAGCAAAAAAAATGTCTTCCTTCAACAAGACAACGCACGGCTGCACGCCTGTTCAGAGTCATTAGCCAAAATAATATATTTACAGTTTCAATTAATACAAAATTCACCGCATTCACAAGATTTGGCCTCCGGCAACTTTTTATAATTTCAAATCTTGAAGAAATGGTTTTGCGGACAAGGCTTGCGTCTAAGGAGGAAGTCATCGTCCGAATCAATGCCTTTTTTTGAGGTGATCCCGAAACTCTACTTTTTGGACGGCTTAAAATGCTTGGAAAAATGCATAAAAATTTATATGACTAAAAGATGATTATAATGAAAAATACAAAACAATTGGCCCGATATAAATTGCTTTTATAACTTTTCTAAACACTTATTGAACGACCCTCGTAGCTTGGGATAGAGAGAGATGGAGGGTTGCAGTATATCAATCTTACGATTGCAATGCTACGAAACAAAATGGGCCAAAAAATCCGAAAGCGCTCACGAAATGCGTATAAAAATACAGATGCACAAAACAAAAAAAATGCGGATTTAGCCGCAAATACCTTACACCCCTGCATTTTTCTCTATTCTTCGATTCGTTAAAAAAAGTCGTACAGGAAATGGTGTATTTCAAAAGAAGAGATTTTCGTCTTGCAGACAGTCAAAAACCAATTTATGAGGGAAATGTTTCTGGCAAGAGCTTTGGAGGCAATACGTACTCAAAAAACGTCTATGCTGTATGTTACGCGGGCCAATGAACTGAATGGTATGTGAAAAAAACACGACATGCAGGGAAAACCTCTAGACTTTGAACGAGAAGGTTATTTTTTACAAAGTGGGTCTTGACGTGAGGTGAAGATTGACTCACTGCATGCCAAAAGAGTGACTGGAATTTGTCCCGGGTGCCAAACTTAAAATATTGGCCAAACCTCAATGGATCAATCTTATCCAATGTACGGGCAAATAAGGTGTTCTGCTATGCATTGTTTGCAGATAACTTCAATCTGGGGCGCAGCTAGGAATTAAGGTTGGGAGGGATTTAGGTGCAACTAATTCCGGGGATGTAGGGGTATGGAATACCCACCAGGATAAGCGGTAGGTGCGAGATTTATGAATTGCGGAATTTTAAGATGGTTCAAAATGGTACGGAGTTTTACGGCTTTCTGAGGGATAATTTATTCATCCTTACACTATTCTATTAGTACTATCAATCCAATTAAGTAAAATGTATTAAACTTAAAAATTTATCTGAGCTCTGAAGTGCATTGAAGTCAGTGGCGCAGCGAGGGGGGGAGGGGTTTATCACCCAAAACCTGCGAATAATATAGACTCGAAAATTTTAGATATATAATAGGATATAATTATACCAAAGAAAATAAGTTTATTGACTTTAATAAGTGAGTGCATTTGAGAGTGAAACTACCACTGAAATCACTTTTTTCTCTTTACATTCCATTTTTTTAAGATGAGATATTTAACGGTGATAGAAATTAAAATTAAATTAAGCTAAACTTGGTAAAAACTAGCTATAGCTCGCTTGAGAGTGAACTCATAGTATCGACTTAATATAATGGATGCCGTATTTTTTCTAGACTGTGAAATTTTAAACCACCAGTGGATGAATAAAATTCACACCGGCGAGCCGGCGCGCTGCAAAAATTTTACCACAAATATTAATTGCGTTCCTGTCTTTATAAAATAGAGGGTTATTTTTCTGATGAAAAAGCGCAGATCAATGTTTGACGCTAGCATACTTTATTTGTATATTGTATTTGACACTGAAATTATGTTGGCTATCACCTTAGTATACATCTATATCCTGTTAGTATTCCCGTCTGATTTAAATTGAAAAATAGATCTCAAAAATTTCGGAAAACAAGTTTTTTTTCTGTAAATTACCTCAATCTCAAGAGTTTATATTAAAAATATCAACAAGAGCTCAAGGCCAAAAAAATGTAAAAATTATCTTTATTAATCCTCATTAAAATCAACACAGTATTGGTAAAATACCAGCTGGAATCTCAATGAAAATGACTCATTCGTTTTGTTCGACAAATGATGGACGCTCTAATCCCGGTAAGCCCTTGGGCTGTTGCCACGTTTCCGCAACGTTGCAGTCGGATACTCCTCGTTGGGATAGATTGATAGCATACTGAGGTCAGACTAGGCAACGCCGCCTCCGGAAATAGACATTCTTGCAGCCATGACGTGGATGTCCGCGTCGGAAGCGCTCCCTGCATTCGGATACGACTGCGATATGGAACACGAGTGATCTACAATTGGCACTCCAACGTGTGGATGGAAAATATGCGTTGGATCTAGGCGTAGAGTCCCAACGCTTTTCATAGTGAAAGAAAGAGGAAAGGTAGCATTCAAATCGACTTCATGCAAAAACCCTTTCAGGAAAACTAGCGCCGTGTTTTCTAGAAAATACGATCCTCCGTAACTTTTCTATGCTAAAAAAAGCAGTTTTCCGGTCGTTATAATTTCGTCCAAGCAATGTACTCGATTTCCACGGAAGAGAATGTGAGATATGTATAACCTTGACCAAAGTTTTTGAATGGAACGCGGAACTAAATATATTTGATTGGTACTTTATATAGTTCGCTGTCTCAAGCGTGAATTCATGGAATCGACTTCATATAATGAAATGTAAAATACTTTGCAATTTCATATACTAATTTCAAAATATTTGAAAGATTGATTTCTAGATAATTAAAAAAAATTGAGATATATATATTTTTACTGAGTGCTAATGTCCCTTGGGTTAGTCCCCCGAGTCCATCACTACTCATCTGGCTACCCAAGCAACAGACCACCTCAGTTTTATTGTTTCCTAGATTCCGGCTGGTCTTCCCTTGGTCGCCCTTACTGCAGACTAACGCTGTAGTTTTCTTTGCATTTATTTTCAGCTTTTATTTAGTCATTGATTAAGTTTACCATTGTGAGAAAATAATTCCAACTCTATTAAACTATTTGGACATACCTGTAGGAATGATTTCTTGTTTATTAAGTCTTCGCGGGAAATCAGCCGGGCCAGGATGGACATTGGCGGATGTAGGGGGGGCATGGGGGCACGTCCCCGCCCCAAGATCCGTAAAAATAAGCAAAATTTTTTATACGGTCCCATTATAATTACGTTCGTTTTGTATAACGAGGTATCCTTGTACCCCCCCCCCTCCAAAACAAAATCCTGGATACAGCCTTACTTGTGCCCCCCCCCCCAGAAAGAAATCCTGGATCCGCCCCTGCAACAATATGTCCATCCTGACCCGGCTGATTTCCCGAGAAGACTTCATCAACAAGATTCTCCGGGAAAGCACCAAATCCATCATCAGGAATGATTTCGATTGTATTGGAGAGTATTTAATTCAACTTCAATGCTAATATCAGCATGAATAGGAATTGTAGTACTAGAGTGATATTATATTCATGCCAGAGTGAAATTACAAGGTTGATAACAGCATTGAATTCATTGAAGTGTAATACCGGAGCTAGGGATTGAAAATAAACAGTTGTTCCCTTGAGGATGACGATAGCGACGATGATTAATTCTAAGAATATGATATTCCATTGATAATTCTTTCTTCAATTTAAAAAATAGTAAATATCGTGTTATTTGAAAGTAGTTTTATTCAACGTGGTTCTGGAAAATTTGCCCCAAAAATCAGCTGAACGGAGTTACTCGTAGGAAAAACTTTTTTCGTTAAGAACTACAAACATTTCTTATCATGAGAAATATATTTATGAAATAAAAATTAAGTAATACTCAAATTGTACTCATATTTTTTACATTCTTCAATGGAACAATGAAGTGCAAAAACTTCAACCGATAGATTTTGTTTTATTTTTATTTCCAATGTACGTTAAGTTGCACTAAAATTTCATATTATGTAGTTTTACAATTTTTTATCATTCCTTCTTATGATAATGTTACAGTTTAGGAGCGCAGCTAAAACGGACATTGTCCTTCAGAGTCATTGGCCTTTCTGAAACGCGGATGTAATAAAACTCGGTCATTAAAAATGTGGTATGTTAATCATCGAGCATGAATTGAATGGCAGAAAAGAGAATAAAAGAGTGCTTCTATTGAGTATCACTGCGTTCCCACCGATGGATTTAGATTAATCCTGGCGAATGTGCACAACATATTTTTTTATTCTGGTTCCCTCTCTGAATGACTTCCCGAGCTGAACTCTGAATGATACGACGTGAAAAAAATCGGTGCATATATTTGAGCTGCTCCCCAGCCAATGGTCACGTGAATTTACGACGGTGAGCAAGTCTCCGTATTTGGTTAATCTGCCGTTCGGTGCGATACACAATCTACATACGCGATCGATCCCAAGTTTGATAAATGACTTCTCGCAGGGCGTAAGTCATTTGTTTTTGCTCGCGTGTCGAGAGGACCGTCGCGCCGCGCACGGGAAACTTCCGGCTGTGAAAATATTCCGAGGCCATAGTCACCCGGGTGCCATTGACACTTTTACCACGCTTTTATTTTACCACGGTAGTTCATTCGGAGTATATTATTCCAACCCGAATTCCCGTTGTGTGCTGCCGAAAAGGCTCTGCGAACTTGTTTCGTGATGCCTAATTTTTAAATTGAAGTTTTTTGCCATGATGAATTATGCCTGTTCTAACTTAGTTACGTGCTGTAATCAGTTTAAACTGTATGCACATTAAAGCTTCTTCTTTACGCAAATCACCTTCATATCATAAAAAATTCTGCGAACTACATTAATAAAAATTAACCTAGAGCATTTTAGTGTCTATAAAATGTAACAAATATATGCAACCAGTAAATTGGTAAACCTTTTAACACACGAGCGGTACGATAATTTCCAAAATTGTTGTATTTTATAATCTACATCTGTACATACGTAGTAACCTGCGAGCCACCTGTAGAGTGTTTGGCAGGGGTTGATCAATCACCAGCATGCAATAGGATTCCCATATGGACACCACACGGTACAAAAACGTTACGTGTATCTACAAATTATACTTCCGCATTCATTCAAAGGCAAAAATTGCCAACTTCTCATTATGGTTTTCTGCCAATGAAACTGGAACACACAAATCATGCTATTAGAAACAAAAAGGAAATTCATAAACATGCATTACGGTATAAATAAGTTAGTAGGCTACAATAAAAGTCATCTAATCTATTTGTGAGTTCTAACGCTGCCGTTATAGTGTTTTATTGATCGTGGAAAAAACGACATTCTGGACGTATAATCGACGTACCACATACAATTAAAATTATTGTGCATCTAACACAGGTATAATTTACGCCTTAGCTGGCCGTATTTATTATCCGTTGAAAATTTAAATGTTACGAACGTCCGTAAGTTTACATAGAATTCGTGTGTTAGTAGCCTCATATGGACTGGTGGAGCCGCGCCGCGGCTGACCTCAGCAAAAGGCGAAGTGCGAAGTCTGCCATCAATTAACCCTTCACTGCATTTTGTATCATACATGATACCCTACATTCAGTGCCAGTTATTTATTGAAGGGCACAATTTTTCCTCCCTATCGTTATGTAAGAGTTTAAAGAAAAGGTTGGTGAAGAGTTTGATTTGGAGTGTGGCTCTCTACGGTGCGGAAACGTGGACACTGAGGAAAGAAGACGAGAAAAGATTGGAGACATTCGAGATGTGGATATGGAGAAGAATGGAAAGGGTGAAATGGACGGAGAGGAAAAGGAACGACGAAGTGCTGGACATGGTGGGTGAGGAGAGGCAGCTTTTAGATGAGATACGGAGGAGACAGAAGGTGTGGATGGAGTTAGTGCTTAGCGGGGAGAGGATGTTGAAAATGGTGTTAGAGGGTAGAATGTTAGGGAAACGAGGGTGGGGAAGGAAAAGAATCGGATTTAAGATAGATTGAAAGAGAGTAGGCCTTACAGTGAATTAAAGAAGGCAGTGCTGGAAGGAAAGGGAGGCTCCCAGATCACTTCTTGAACACTCCATGGAAACTTACCTCAATCGGTAGAATACTATAATAACATAATAACATATGTCAGATATGATACACTCCACCGCAACACTATGTGGTTCTCGAAGCAGTAAGCAGGTGTTACAGGTGATCAGCTTCTCATTATTTAGAAGGAAGTCCACTGTCCGCATGACAACCTGAAGATTTTTCCAAGCCATATCTTGAGTAATGGGTATAATTATGATATCATTATAAAAATGTAATTTAAAAATGAAAGGGCGCCCATGTGAAATTTTCAATGAGTATGTGTAGCATATATGATACATATATACAGTGGTGCCGACTCCATGGGGGCTGAGGGGGCCCGAGTCCCCTCAAAAATTCGTTATGGGTGTGAGGAAAAAATATGTCTGGCTTGTCGATTTTCCCCGGAGTGCCCAGATATCGAGATTCGAGTTATCAGGGTTCTAATGTTGATCATATTACTCTTCTAAAATGCTTAAAAAAACTTAAAACTCACCACTTCTAAAATTTCCCGGGGCAAGACGTCCGGTTTGGGCCCCCGAAATATTTTTGGTAACTCAGTATCCCTGAATACATAGGTACATTAAATGTTAAAGTTGTCTATAACCGATATGTATCATATGTGATACATTGTCAAATTTTCCTTAACAATTAAGCAGAGAAAGTTAATAAAATTTAGTAATCGAAGCGTTTCTGGATATATTTTATGAAAAGAAAATTTTCTTGGCAAGTAAAAAAGTTCATTTTTAATACGCATGGTGAGAGCACTGCTAGGGAATCTTGTATATTGTCTTGCAAAGACTGGCAGATTACCCCTGACGGCAGAATGAATTGCGTAACCAAATACTCCCTCCGCTTCAGGGTTTTTACGCGCACACAGAGCGCTCAGCCCAATGCAAAGCGCCACTGCATTGGGCTTCACTCGAAGAGACCCTACCAAATACACGGATTTTTTCTTTCTTAGGACGTCTTCATTATCCTCTTGCACTCGTTGTGGATGGAATATATATACAAAGGAAATCGCGTAATAGCAAATATCTATGATGACTGCATAACAGGGTGGTTTCCTATTATTTTTTATTTTCTAAATCGAAAGATTATTACTACTGGAGTACGTATTTCACGCTCTTATATTTTCGAATGACGATATCTGTTTTTCGCGATCAAATTAAAAGTGAAAATTTTCAAGCGCGCGAAAACGCTACGGCTAATTGTAAGTAGGAATGCTAGGAAAACTCCATGTGAAGCAGCTGTCGCCTTGTGAGGTGACCTTGGGGCGAGGATTTGAGCCCTGATACGACGCAAGCTACTAGCAGGTAGCAGAATACCCTGTTAGCAGGTAGCACTTGGCTTATATAAGGATTTTTGACTAATGATGATAATAAATGAGAAGATAGTTAACATTCGACACTATCTAAAAATTGATAATTTTATCTTTTAACTTTTAATTTTTTAGTGAACTTGATAAAAAAAACCTTATGTGGGACGGACTGGTGCCTCCCCAATTTAGTTTCCACCTTTAGAGCATGTAATCCGGCACATGTCCTGATACATTGATGCATGGGGAGCATTTTTCTGGCAGTAAGGGTGAACACGGAGCGGTCATGGAGCGGCCATACCACGATGCTTTGTGCAGGAGCAGTGGCGTAGACGGGATATTTTTCGGGGTGGCTGGACCCCCCAAGCCGCCCCCCCCCCCGAAATATAAAAAGACAATTATTGTCCTTCATGAATGAAAACAAAATTTTGAAAAATCAGGAATTTACAAAATGTTTCTTTAACAAATTAAGTTTTTTTCGATTATGAAAAGTGTTAAAATTAGTGTAAAACCCATTACTTAGTGCCCAGTTTTTCAAAAAATTTCTCCCTTAGTTTTGGACCTCCCCGAACGAAATTCCTGGCTTGCCACAGTACAGGCGATGACAAACTGAAAGGCATATCAAAATATTAAATGTGTTTCTCGAGCATGTCGAACTATTATATTACTTGGAATCTGTCATTCATGAGAACTTCTTATAGGATTATTGAATGGAGAGCTACGTCAAACTAATCTTTGGATTTTTGACCAAATACGATGATGAATGAGAAGGTTTTCAACATTCGACAATCTCTAAATTGATATTTTTTCTTTTACATTTTTATTTTTTTGAATTCGATAAACCAAGTTTCTACGCGACAGTCTGGGGCTTCCCCGATTTAGTTTCCACGCATGGAACATGTAATCCGGCACATTCCCTGATATATCGAAGCATGGGAAGAATTTTTCTGACCGTAAGGGTGACCGTAAGGGTCATCGGGTCCAGACCACTATACTTCGTCTGGGCTATCCTGCTGATAATGTCTTCCTTGCTTCTCCAGTCGCTAGTTAATCTGCTTCCTAAATATAACAGAATGGGGTGCTCTCATAAAATTAAAATAGTAATTTTTTTACTCTAATAGATAATTAAGTTAAAGTTATTAAAGTATGCAAAATATTACTTCATAATTATCAATATTCTTGTTTCTTCAGAGCTTCAAAGCTCGTGAAAATAACTATATTCTTTCGCGCTGCAAGAACGCCCTGTGACGTCAGAATGCGAGTAAGCAGATTCGCTCCATGGCTATAACAATCAGCAACAACGATAACAAACTGCTACGACGATGCTGATTCATAACTTGTAGAGTGTGTGAAAAAAGTTGTGAATAGTTTTAAAGATTTTACGGCGTACGTATTACGCAAAGGCTGACTCCCACTTTGTAAAGGCGCATTCTGGGAGCATTCTGAAGGTAGATTAATCCGTGGCCGCATATTTCTTCACCAGCATTGAAAATTTCTCGGCGCGGAGTTGGTAATCCACAAAATTGAAATGTAACACAAATTAAATCAACTATCTCGTTCGCTAGTTATCTAGAGAATTAATTGTGCTGAGAAAAAGATACTAAGAGATACGTAGGCTTTTCTAAAACTGGAACAAATAGTCTACTGGCACCACGTAAACGTATTGTTTACTGGACTCTGACGTCACGCTCAGCAAACATGGCGATGGGTCGTTTGGAGCGCAAGATTACTATACAATTTTCAAATTGGAATTTTACGAATAATACTCAGGTTGGAGAAGAACTGCTTTCACTATAATTTTCAGTTTGGAGGATATTTTTTTATCGTATAACCATCCATTTTCAGTGGAATTCCCAATTGGTCCACCTCTTCGAGACTTGGTTTCCCCAATTAAATGTATGTCTTGATTTCTATTCTTCCACTGCATATTATCGGATCCAGACCACTATGCTTCGCACAGGAGATAATAATCCCATACATATATATCAAAATATAAAATGTGGGACTCAGACTTGTCGAACAATCTCGGGCAATCCACCTAATATTATTTGGAATCCGACTTTCATGAGTACTTCTTATAAGTAAGACTATTGAGTGGAGGGCTGCGTCAAACCAATCTTAGGATTGATGACTGTTGATGATGATGTAAGTACGTTTATTCAGAGAGTGGGGACCGCATTCCAAGCGCTCTTCGCATGACAGCCTAAGTTCGGCCAAAGCCCTTTCTCATACCGTCCCAACACAAAAGAGGGGGCGAAGTGCTAATTAATGGGCTGCAGGACAACACGCGCTTCCCCAAGTGTCCTTTTAAGTGGACTATCGGCTTAAAGGCACTCCTCCGAGGGGGCGAACGGAGAAGGAGAGATTATCTTTCGGACAAGGTGCGCGAGACGATGTCTCTCTCCATTAGTGGTCCGCCTGGGTCGATCTCATTAAACCCACTGGAGTACTACCCGAACCTCAGCGGCGTTATCAACCCTAAACGCAATTGCAAGGTTTTCACACGTCCCGTTTCCGTGGAGACCGTCGAAACGGTTCTGTACACAGCATATCGCAAATATGAGGATATGAAGGAGTTCTGCTACTTTTACAGTCGAGTAAACAGCGACGGATGATTTAAAATGAAATTTTCAGTAGAATATCCCAAGCGGAGAGAGTATTCCTAAAAAAGACGTCTTAACCCTTAGCCTGCTCTTAAACCTTTCAGTCATGACGTCCATTAAGATGGAAATGACCTTCAGAGGATTCTTACTTCTTGAGCTGTACATCAGTCCATAACAATAGACACAAACTACAAAATTTGCAGAGTAAGAGATCACCAAATTCTTTGGCAAAAGTGTTCAAGAGGTTATATAAGGTTGCAGTGCGTAAAAAAACTATTTCAAACAACATAAAGAAAAAATGTGTTACTGAAAGGGTGGCTAACATTATATAATATAAGCGTGGAAGCAAGGAATCAATACATTTGTAACGGGCTTCTTTACATTCGTGAGGCATGGACGATATAATAGGCGGAGATATCAAGGAAATAAGCTTGATTTCCCTTGATTTTTCACCTGCTGTCATTGCTCATTCTTCACCGCCACAACAAAGCATGCTCTTGACGAAAATTTTTATTATTGATTCCTTATTCCTATGCGTCCATGACAAAATATAGAACATGTATTGTTATGTTAAAACGGGGATTTCGGCTGTGTGCGATGAAATTCCTCATTTTCGGTTGCTACCTCGCCGGTTGCCATGGCGAAGACGGCAGTTTCGCTTGCAGTAGTGCTGTCTTTGCCACAGCAACCGATGCGGAAGAAGCAAAAAATGAAAATTTTAAAGATATATTACTGCACAATTTTCCAGGGCATTATGTAAGTCTCAAAGAAATTCCATTAAAACATATTCCAGTTTATTATCAAACGTTCTATATGGCAGCAGCACATTTCCCGAAATCGGTCGCTGCCTGCAGTTGGACGAATTATTGTAGAGATGGGGTTGATGTGGGGGGGGGTAGAGTAATGGCCTTCCACCCCTACGAGCCCAGAATCACGTTCTGAAGGTGGCAGATATTTTATCCCTGATGCATGGAAGATTCCTGATGCACGTAAAATATCTGCTCGTAATTCTTCAAGAAATCTAAGTCCTCAGAAAAGAGGGGAAAATAGAATACTTATAAAAAACATTAAGGAGTAGACGGGACAACTTAGTCGGCCACATTATGAGACATGAGGCCAATCATTGAAGATTAGAAGGGGAAGAAAGACAAAGGACAGCTCAGAATGAGTGTCATAGGACAAGTCGTTTATGACTTAAAAGGGAGGACATAGGTAAATATGAAAATGTTAACAGGTAAGAGGACGGAGCGGAGAGATGCGTAAAACCCTCACTTCGTATTGTGAACTCATGATGATGGTGGCTAACTGTTGTTGTCTGGAGGCGATTCAAGCTGAGGAGTATTATTGCAAGTAGGGAAACAAGAAATGGGTGAGGTGGACGTACTCTTCACCGATATTCGCCTTTTACTTCATTATTACAATATATTTAAATATTACAGATATATAGCATGTAAGCACAGAAACATAGTGGATCTATTATGATGTGATGGTGCTCCACAATGCATACTTCCGACGATGTATCAACTTCAAAAAATTTCTACACTATTCATTTCTGTCATTAGTACAGCAAATTTTACAGTATATGATAGCAATACATACCAGGAAATTATCCTGAATTCGATCGTTGCGTCAAAGTCTCTTGAAATGCCGTGGTTGGCGATTTTTGTCACTGTACATTTCAAATGCAAAGCAAGAGGAAATGATACAAATTGAATTAAAACTTTCCTTTTGATAAATCCACTGACATGGTAACTAAGGTTATGCGGAATTGTCGAGTTACGATGTATGCCGTGTAATTTTGCCGTTAAGCATGGCCAAAATAATTGGAACATAAAATTAATTTAGTAATTCGAATAAACAGCTCAAACTCAACGAGTAATATCACCTCGACCCAAAGGATTGATTCCTGTGCAATGGTCTATGATCATCACCAATTTATGCTGGCTAATGCGGTGGCAGAAAAACATAAAGCAACTTAAACGGTAGCATAACATTGAACTGAAAACCAAGCAATGCCTGAAACATATCTTTTAACCGGAATCTCGTTTCTGTTGAACGAAAATTTGACGTTCTCTCTCTCCTCTCTGGAGGCATATTCCGATATACAATCTGTGGAGAATGGCGAAACTCATGCATCACAAGTTGGAAGTGACAATATCGACGCGCTTCAACTTTTCCCTTCGGGTGAGTTACGGTTTATGGGACTTGGAATCGGAATGGTGATGTCGGCGGCGTCGAGGGGATATGTAGAACATATGATCCGGCGCATGCGCAGCTGAATCGAGACATGGGGGGGGGGTAATATCCTGAACGTAAAATAGAGGATGCTCCAGTCGACCAATGAATGCATTGTGACCCACTGCGACCCATTCAAGAGAACGCATACCAACTTCATTCTCGACCGGTTTTTTTTGGAGTCGGATTACGCACTCAAAAGTTATGATATCATCGTAATATTTTCAAAATGCAGACTACAATTGCGATACGCTCCTCCGCGCAAGTGAGATATGGACAATGGCAGAAGCGGAGAAATGAAAGATGGAGGCTTACGGAACGTGGTGCTACAGAAGAATGATGAGGTTCTAATGGTTCGACCGTGTAAGTAATGAGAAGTTATAAGAAGAGTAGGGGAGAAGAAAAGCCTCATGAAAACCTTGATAAGAATAAGAAACAGCTCAATTATTTTTTTTACAGATTTTCCTCAGTGATCAAAAGACTTCAAGTAAAAAAAATATGTATAAAATAAGCGCTGGTGTAGGTAAATAAATTCACCGAAACGTTGGCATGTAAGGGAAAAAATATTTCCCAACGAGCTTCTTAGAAAAGATACAACAATTTATGAATAATAATTATGCGGAAAATAAGCATTCATGAATCATAAGAATCGCTGGCAAGCAACCCTGAGATTGGTTTGACACAGCTGTCCATTCAACTCTCCTCAATCAGTCAATCAGTTATCTTTTCACTTTTTTTTCTAGTTACTTTATCAGTAAATCTTTTCACGCCAAAGTATTTCTTCTCTTTCAAATCCCTCTTTACATTGATATTTTATTTGCGGCCCACCTCCATCTTCTTGCCTTCATTAGGTCATCTTGTACAAGATATGGCTAATTTGGCTGCTTCGTTTCCTGATCAAAGGTTAAAGGAGGCTTCTCAACTCCTCACAGAACCTCCTCATGAGGAAGTTGTATGAGAATGTGAAGAGTAGGAGAGAAGATAAGCCTCGTGAAAACCTAAATAAGGTGACGGAAAAAACTCATCAGCCATATCCTGTGAATTGATGTTGGCCTGGACCCGATGATCGATCCATCTTCACCATATGTCCCAGAAAATTGCTTCCCATAACTCGATATATCAGTGCAAGCACCGTATTACACGTTCTACAAATTGAGGCTACATAAGGGAGTCCAAAGTCCGTCCGGTAGAAGCTAGGAATATTACATTTAAAAACTCAAAAGGTTAAAGATAAAATTATCACGTCTGAGAAACAGTTGAATGCCGACTACCTGCTTATTTATCATCATCACCGATCGAAAATCGTAATATTGGTTTTACTCAGCTCTCCCCTATATTTTCTCCTGTCTGTTAATCTTTTCGCACGTGCGTATGTATTTTTTATAACATCTTTCTCCACCTTTCCCATTCATTCCATTCAAGGTCTTCCTTTTCCGTTCTTGCCATCTACTTGTACCTCCAACACTATCTTCCTGAGGAAGCATGCCAGGTAAAATAACTGGCATGTGATAGGGAGACTTATAGGGCTGCCGTGTACCACCAATCTTAGGATTGCAATACCATGAATGAGTGAGTACGTGCAAACTGTTCTTTTATCGCCTCGCTTTCTTAAAACTGGAATGCAAGGCATGGAACGCGTGGGGTTTTACCCCGGATTTTTAACGCAGACTCGTCATTTCGTTCGCGACACCCTGCAAATAAAAGGCGCAAGGTCATCCTCGACGACTTCACAATCTCACTTTCAGTTTAAGGGGCTGTAGAATCCAACAACCCTTTCCCACTTTCCCTTCCCCATCCACGCCCCCCACCCCTCTCATCCGATGCACCGAACACACATAAAAACCACCCTCCCCTCTTCCTTGCTCCCCTCTTCCTTGCTCCCCTCTTCCTTGCTCCCCTCTCCTCCCTCATGAATTATTCACGCGCGAGCGTGCCCATTGTCGTGTCTTCCGCCACGCGCTCTCCGACCTCTCCCCCCCTTCCCAACCCCACCTCTTTTTCATCCACCTCTGCCTGTTTACCCTTTCTTGGTTACCTCATCTCGCTGTGTGGTTCTCACGCATGCAGGAAATACGAAGAGGGTTGCGAGCTAAAGGATGCATAGTAGTCGGTACAATTACGTTTGAATTATTATTATTTTTCAAAAGAATATAAATATTTACTATGAATGACAAAGAGGGTGGTTTACTTCATCAAATAAAACGAAAGCCATTGATTGCGATTCGTTACCCACCATTAGTGTAGGTATTCATAATATAAAAATTATTTGGTTTTAGAAATCCCGGTTTAGACGAATGGCAATGGTAAATTTTAACTACATATGAAAAAGCCCAGATTGGCGCCCATACGATGCCACTCCACGTAACGTCACAGGGACCTTGTTTCTATACGAGTTGATAGGAGTTTTACATCGTCTGGATTACCAATGCATGCATGAGGCACATAGCTCAGGGAAACATCTCTTAATAATCACCTATTAAAACTGGCTAAGGTCGGAAAGTTTTCTTAGTTTGATAAGGTAGTATTAATCCTTATTTAAGCCAAGCGCTACCAGCTAGCAGGATACTCGGCTATCTGCAAGCGGCCTGCGTCGTATCAGCGCTCAAGCATCGCTCCAAGGTCACCTTACAAGGCGGCAGAGGGAACCATAAATACGTCACACGGACTTTTTCCCATCATTCATACTTAGAAGTCGCGTTTTCGCGCGCTTGAAAATGTTCACTTTTCATTTAATCGCGAAAAATAGATATCCTCATTTAAAAATCTAAAAGTGTGAAATATGTACTCCAGGAGTAATACTCCTTCGATTTAGGCAATAAAAAATAATAGGAAACTATTGATTGAATTGACTTTCATTCTACTGCTATATTTAATTGTTTTAAAATTTTTGATAAATGTTTTTCAAATATTTATATTCAGAATTCATCCAAACTTTTCTTATCTATACTCATCTAGCATCGAAAAAAGGCTTCTGCTAAAAATCAGCTTAGCCCTAACCCTTAGGTAAAGATAGAAACAATGATGATTGCATCCGATATTCAGTGTGTACTAAGCGAATACCATTCAAAACTCTTTTCAATGTTTAGGGTTTTCAGCGAAATTCGTCGGTGCGTCGCTGGTCCCTTTGAAGCAACGCCACCGCCATCGCTTTTACACTCTCCAAAGCGAAGCGACTTCGAGGATCGAAACACGCCCTCTAATCAACGCCAATTTCACGTCACCGATCACGGGAAGGAATAAAAATAAATCCGAGTTGATCAAAGCGGAGCGTGGACGCAGGGCGGTCCTCATTAGAGATTCGGAAGCTTCGACCTTATTTGTTGCCCGCGCGACAAATTGCGATCGCGGACAGTCGACGCGATTCACCGCCATCCATCCACCAATCAGAGAAGGGGTTTGGTCCACTCAATATGCCAAAAGAGAACTCTAAAGTTTAAATGAACCCGCGGGAACGCAAATTTAAATAAACATGATTGCGCGCGCTCTCCAATAAGCAGCATTGCATGTATAGGGTTACATGGAATCTGAATTTACCAATACACATCTTCCCCTAGTTTAAGGTGTTCTATTGCTCCGCGAAAAACGGCTTTGCAGACTTGAGTTTCCTCCCCAGTTGCTCGCGTAGTATATGCTCTAGGGAGTACTTATTTGGAGTATGGTATTAGCTGAGATTATTGTAATCGGTTGGTGAAAAAAAAATAATTTGAAAAGCTTTTGTTAATTAGTTATTGGCGCTCTAAAAACCATAAAATGCGTGTTTTCTCAATGAAAATGGAACAACCAACAAATTGTTTGAAATTCTGCATGACTACCATTTTTTTTAAGGAAAGGGCTATAGCCTTCCGAAAACCAAAGATTTTATAAAGAGATAATACATCATCAACGCAAGCACCTGCATCTAAAAAAATTAAGACTCAAGCTATGCACTCCTCTACGAAATCCACCACCTTAAGCGGTCAAGGAATAGCTAGCTTGTGGAATGTTTGCATAAAAATATGGCTTCCGAGATAGAAGTGCCGGGTATATCCTCCGAACCAAGCAGTAGACTGTCAACGATGCCTTGATTAATAAATTTAATGGAGGACAAGTCATTGCATGTTTTTATTTTTACATTGCGCTAACCTTGAATGATTAATATAGGAAATTCTAGCTGTTGGTAATTTTAGTCTTTGCATGAATGTGCACGTATTTTTTTTATTATGCGTAATATTTTTATGACCGTGTGGTGTGTATGTGGAGTTCCTCTTGGATGCTGCATGTAGGTGATTGGTCACTCCCTGCCAAACACCTTAGAGGTGGTTCGCAGGGTATAATTCAGATGTAGATTTAGACCATTCTAGAAGAGGGGAGAGATCCTCACTCCTCTTGGAAGGATGATGCAACCCCCTTCCCTCGATCCTGCCAATCGTATATGAAGGGCTGAGGAAAAAGCAGAAAACTGGTTCATCTGGTCAATCGCGGGTGGCAACATTGCCAATGTTGTACAGTTCCCGGCTGCAAGCTTCGTACACCATCCTTAGCGCGCTTCGCGAAGGCAGGAATAAACCAATGCCCGCGTTGATGAAGATATCTGGTAGTCAGACTACCATTGCGACCGAGGGCCCCAGTACTCTCTTTTCTTCTTTCTCCAACACTTGGAATGAGACATTTTTTGTGCATCCTCCTAATATAGAATCCAGCTATTTGAATTGGTAGTCATGCTGTCCTTTTCGGCCCTCCTTTTCAACCATCAAAACCTGTGCTCCAGCACATGTCAAAAAGTTATGAGGCGAAGTATTAGCGGAAGTAAATGGTGTGGAAGGTGCCGTGTCATACTTCGACGGCGCCGTGCCGTGGTGCGGGGTGCCGTCACTCATTAATGCTCAATAATTCTTCATAACAAACAATATTTCGGCCGTATTTGCTTTTCCTTACACATTTCCCTTCAGAAACAGAGTGTTTTAGCCCCAAAAACTCCTGCTTTGGGTCCTTTGCACTTCGGGACGTTATGATTCGGGCTCTGATTATTTCACAGCAACCGAATTTTAGCACATGAATTTGGACTTCATTTTGGCAACACTGAGACCAGGTAAAAATAACTTTCACAAGTTCTGAAAACAGGTGCCTGTTTATTATGCATGAACAATCTAAAATTTCAAATGAAAAAATGTACTGCCTTCCACAGGCCCAATTCGTTTAAACTTCACTCAGCTGTTATTACATTTTCTTCAAATAAACGGAAATGGCAGTCCAATATAATTTACACACGTAGTTATCAATATTTAAATCCAAGCAAACATAACGAAGCGTCCAAGCGAAGTTTTTTCGTCCGTCAAATGTGTAGCTGAAGACAAATTGAGATGCCCTACAGCCTTTCTTAGTTCATATATTCAGAGTTTATCTACATTAACATCTACATACTACTCCGAAAGCCGCCTAAAAGGCGTGTGGCAGGGGGTATCAGAACACCAGCCGTTTACACATAAAAAGGAATAGTGAAATTGCTATTACCTCTTTTATAGTCCTTTCTGGTTCGGGGGAAAAACGAATTCCTTTATCTATCCGTTCGGCTAAATATCTCTCTTAATTTATCGCTTCTGTCGGACCTGGAAATATAGTGGGGCTCTAATATTATGTTCTCCGTGTCGATCTTTAAGATATCCATTCTCAATTGTTTAAGCAAAGATATCCATTCTCAATTTTTCATGCAAAGATATCTATTCTCAATTGTTCAAGCAAAGATATCCATTCTCAATTGTTCAAGCAACCTGAACCTAGCGCGTAGCCTCCGAGTCTCCAGCGGCTTCCCGCCTTATTCGCTAAACATCTGGGTAAAGCTGTCTATAAGCAGTTTTTAACGAACCTCAAAGCCTTCCTTTGTATTTTATTCAGTTCACGGATTAATTCTTTCTGCACCAGATTTCGTACGCTCCCTTCATATTCAATATGCGGTCGGACGAGTGCGAAATAGCACCTTTCCATATCAGGCTAATTAAGCTGGACAATTAAGGCAAGTTACACTTCAGTACAGAGCTGATTACTGTTCTTTTCTGTGAATATTAATTAGGCTTCGAGATGGCGAAGACTTGAAAGCTGCGTGAAAAGCATAGACTGCTTAAGTAATTTAGCATGCGTAGCATTCAGAGTGACACCGAGAACATCGAAATAGAACCTCTACACATGGGCGTACCCAGCGAGGGGCAGGGGGGGCAGCTGCCCCCCTAGAAGCAAAAATCGCAGAAGTCTTTAAGCAAAATCAGTGCTGATTTGAAACGAAAGTATTCAACAAATTTTATTTAAACCAACGAAAAATGATACATATTAGTATATGTAAGTTAACTAAAACAAAACTATTTTTCAAGGAAATAATCTCATAAATCCCATGGCTTGCCCCCCCCCCCCCCCCATAGACCATGGTGCACCCCTACATAGTTATGATCCTGGGTATGCCCTTGCCTCAATACATTTCTTGGTCCGACAGAGGATAAATTAAGGGAGCAGATATTTTGCTGAACAGATAGGTATAGGAATTCGTTTTTCCCCGGAACAATAAAGGTCTTTGATATATGCTAGAAGGAACTTCTTTCGCGAATTTCGTTTTGTTTTTGTTGACGGATGGTGTCCTAACACACACACTCCTATTGATGCGGCTTACGGAGCAGTATGCTGACGTCGATCCTCCTGGCGACTTTGTATGGAATGCCTTCTCACGATACGAGTTAATTCACTTGTGTGAATTAAATCGCATCGTTAGTCGATCTATCTAAATTACATGATTTGACGAAACCTGGGTCTGTAAATTAACAACTGAGGAGCACTCATACGTGTGATAGTCATTATGTTACCTGATATTCTTGAAAGTGAATTAATTCCCTCGTGAAATAATAACGCCCTAAGTTAACCGGGTTTAATCCTATAATTTTATATGAATTTGAAGATATTCCTGTTAATAAAGCACGATATGAAATTATTCCAGAAAGCATTCTTACAACCACGAAGGTCGACCTTGCCCTAGGCCAGCGGCGCAGCGAGGGGGGGGGGGGGGGGGGGGAATACTTCTATAGGGAAAAATGGCTTCAAGAGATCAGAGAAATTTTTGAGTTTAATCCATTTTACTTAATTGGATTTTATTACTAATTAAATAGTGTAAGGATGAATAAAATATCCCTCAGAAAGCCGTTTCTCACCATTCTGAACCATCTATCTTAAAATTCCACAATTTATTAATCTCGCACCTACCGCTCATCCTGGTGGGTATTCCATACCCCCACACACCCCGGTATTAGTTGCACCTAAACCACCCTCCGCCCCCCAAAGCCTTAATTCTTAGCTGCGCCCCTGCCCTAGGCAACAAGAGTTGGCTCTGAACCAGCACTTCCAAGACGAGATTTCCTTTCGGACGCATGCATTCATCTCACTTCTTGTGCGTTCGAATCTTTCCCTCGGGGTAAAGATATGAATCCGTTCCCTCGAATCGTGTGAGGAAGGAAGGGTTGCATTTTTCATTATTCCCCGCGCGAGCTGTGTCACAGGGTGTGAAGGCATGCGTTGGGATGGGGTCGTCTTGGGACGTCCATTTTGAGGGAGGCATTGGAAGGCGTGGACGGAGAGTGAGGGAAGGTCAAGGGAGACACCGAGGCGACGCGTTGGCATTCACTGCCTCCCCCCCCCCCCCTCATTTCCATACTTCTTCTCTGTTTCCGGCTTCTGTGTGAAGGGACGAAAGGTCGTTTCACAAGATGAATGATCGTGCGAATCATCTTCCGAATGGTCAGGAGAACGAGAATTATTCAACCGATTCAGGCACGATATATTGAGCGTAGAGTAAATTATAGGCTAAAGTTACCAACGTATAAAATCGTTTCAGGCTTGACTTTTGTGGAAGTTCGCCATATCGATGATAAAAGAACTAAAATGGTGATCTCCACACTTTTTAATTCCAAAACTCAACAACCGACCATGGTTTTAACACACTGTCATTTTCAATGTGATACAACACGACGACGATCCTGGACTCACATTAAATGTCACGCAGAATTGTTTAACTCCGTACCGGTAAACCATGTTTACCACAACCAGCCAGATTACATTACAATTTTATTTTACGCATTTGTTTGTGTTGTTTGGGGTAGTGTGGTGTTTGTGTTAGCAGAAACTTACACACTAAAACAGTTGTTGAATTTTAAAAAGTCCACAGAAAGTAAAACATATTTTTTTCCCAGTGAATATATTATTTTTTTAATTATTTTGATAGTATTCCATTGTATTTACTTCTTATTTATTTGTTATACATTTTTTTCCAATGGTTTGTTTTAATTTTTTAATTTTTTAAATTTATTTTTTCAATATTTTTTTCTTTGTAAACAATATTGATGGACACAGTTATATTTAAATATAAAAAAATAAATAAGTCTAGAATTAGGAAAGACATAGGACAGACTCATAGAAGCTTAATTTGTAGAGGCAGAATATATGTGGTGGCAACTTTTGTATCATAGTTCCAAATGTTTGTAAGAATTGTATTTTTCGTCAAAATAACCGGCTTATATAGCCTTGGATAGTCCTGCTGCCGGTGAGTATACATACCACCTCTTCAGCCGCGATGATTGTACGCAAAGTGCGTACGCGGGACAATTATGACAAAACAAGTGCTTAAGGGACTAGTGTAACCTTTCCAGTGTTAGTGAAGGAGAATGAGAAAGACAGGCTTCTAGAGAGTGCGTGCAAAAGCACTCTAAAATTATGAAGACTAAACCTAGCCAAAATAGGAAGACGGGAACGGCCCTGATTGGCCCAAAACATGAAACTTTCACAAGCTTAATTTTTGAAGGATTTTTCTCGATTATTTTATTTTTTTGGTGCATCAGTATGCATTTTGATCATTTTATATTTTTTTGCAAAACTTTCTCAATGCATATACCCAGGCCAAGGAAGGAGGTGGAGGTGTGTAGAAGTTGCTAAAGTTAAGCATCCCCATGACGTCAAAACCCTGACCTTCACTCACGCTCCACTTGCCGTATGTTTTCTGTTATCGGCTTTCATTCATTTGTTCACACCAATTCCATATGAAGAGAGTGTTGCTTCCCCCACCTCCTATCTTGGCCTGGGTATATATAGATTGAGAAAGTGTTGCTTGTATCTCCTTGAAAATAACACATTGTATTGAAACCATGGTAGGTTGTTAAGTTTTGGAATTAAAAATTGTGGAAATTACCATTTGTGTTCTTCGTCATGGATCAAGTCAATTAGTAAATTTGGAGAAGACTTTTTCTCAGGCGATGTGAAACATTTCCTTTCTATGCCAGATCTATCTTTCTATCCTCGCACTATGCTAGGCATGATCGAGAGAAGAAAATGAACGAAATTGATGGCAAAACAATGAGATTTAAAATGACATTCATTGACTGGCTTGCAATTCACAATAATTCCTAATAGGTAAAACAATTACCTGAGTGTCCTTCCTTGATTCCAGTGTCAGGTTTATTGTCAGCCGAACTAAAATCACAAATCGTTATGCCGTGTCATATTAGGAAAAAAATGTACGTTTTAAGATTTGTTTTTCGTAAATTCTTAAATTGTTAGCGGTATTCATATGTTCGACAGATAAAAAGTAAATTGTGCTCTTGAGTCCTAAAGAAATTCCATTGACATAATAACATTTTTCATGCCATAAAATTTCGTTAAAAAGCAAATGAAAATAATTCCCAACATGCAAGGCTATAGCTTTCTTATTTACCGAAATTACTCCGAAAAGCTATCAAAAAAGACCATTAAGAAGCCTATAGTTCACTATAATGACTGACGTAAGCTTAATTTTAAAAATATGTTCTTTGCCATTTCTTGCATATCGTATTAGACACATGTTTTTCAATGGCGGAACATTTTTTCCATGGTAGGTTACTCTAGTAGAATTGAAAAATAAATGCCGAAATTGGAGCTAAATATTTGCTTTGGGTCTTCTGGCTGAAACTAAGGTGCGTGAAAAATAACGTTAAGAATGCCAATAAAAATTATCAAAAAATACATGGTGAATTTCCGGGACAGCTTGTTATCGTTATTGATTTAAAACTAGCGCCGCATTGAGAGAACACTGTTTGAACTATATGTCTCAGGAGAAAGTGGTTTGCATATAAGGTCATCAGGCAGATGTTGAGCAAATTTAATCCATTAATTCATTTCTCTGATGTATTCATTCTGGTCATTAAGATTACATCCCACTCACAACAGACTCCACTGTAACATTACGTAATTCCTTTCTTCAACTGGAGATGAATGTCGGGCAAGATTACTGCCAGCATTCCCTTCATTAAATTCCTCGCTTTAAAACCTCGTTTATTACAAGTAGTCTCCGCTCGTTATGTGGTTGGATGCGAGTAATCTCATTTGCATTTGCGAAGGAAGATAATGCGATTCCGAGCGTGACTGGCCTCTCTTTACACTTTTATCCGCGGGGAGGTGAAATCCCAGGCCATATTGTGTCATTCAACAAAAGTCTAATCCAAAGGACTTCCAACTCCGCGGGTCGCATTAATGGAGTATTCTGCGTTGAAGGCTGAGTCCGGATTTGCTTCGGCAGTGGCCGAATAATCGTGGTTGCATCCAACTTAATCCAACAACCAGTGAAGGGAAAGCTAAAGTTGGATTTATTCTGATAAGTCATATAGTAGTTTCCTTCATCAAAGAAAACAAAAGGCATTCATTGCGATTCGTTACCCACCATTAGTGTATTCATAATATACAAATTATT
Source organism: Ischnura elegans (assembly GCF_921293095.1). Taxonomy (NCBI): domain Eukaryota; kingdom Metazoa; phylum Arthropoda; class Insecta; order Odonata; family Coenagrionidae; genus Ischnura; species Ischnura elegans. Next base: position 121,005,995 of record NC_060247.1, read on the forward strand.
TGGTTTTAGAAATCCCAGTTTAGACGACTGGCAATGGTCAATTTTAACCGCATTTGAAAAAGGCCAGATTGGCGCCCATGCGATGCCACTCCACGTGACGTCACAGGGACTTAGATGCTATACGAGTGGTCAGGAGTTTTACACCGTTTGAGATTACCAATGCATGCATGAGGCACAGAGCACAGGGAAACATCTATTAGTAATACCCTATTAAAATTGCCTATGGTAGGAAAGTTTCCTTCGTTTGATAGGGTATTAATAATCCTTATTTAAGCCAAGCGCTACCTGCTATCAGCCTGTATCGTAGCGGCGCTCATAGCCTCGCACCAAGGTGGCCTCACACGGCGGCATCCGGAACCAGAATGACGTCACACGGGCTTTTCCCAGCATTCATACTTTTCCGTCGCGTTTTCGCGCGCTGGTAAATTTTCACTTTTCATTTAATCGCGAAAAATTGATATTGCCATTTAAAATCTAAAATCGTGAAATACGTACTCCAGGAGAAATAATATTTCGATTTATGCGATTAAAAAGTAATAGGAAACCACCCTATTGGCACTTATATTGTGTGGGAAAAGAAACTGAAATAACTCGAATGGTAATTTCTAAAATTTTGTGTTTTACAGTAAGTAGGTTAGCTGTATTGAACACAAGTTAGAGACATAGATGGTCAAACATCAATGTATACTTTCCCTTTAATCATTGCAAGAGGGGATTGGGTTATTGTGGGAGCTTGAGTGCTGGATTCTCACCCAGTGGGTCCGAGTTCAAATACCGGCGGTAGCATATATTTTTTAGTGACTCATAGTTTATTTTTCCCGATTCCTGCTTGAATTGTATGCGAAGGGCGCTTAAAGTACAGTACTGCGTATGTATGATGGGACGTTGAGCCGTAGTCCTCGTACGTTCAAAGCAGGTTAATGCCGACTTCGCGTTTCTCTGCACCATTCTATCCCAAACCTTTCCACATGGCATAAAAATGACCTCAACTCTCAGTCGCCTCCTCCAAATACCATACCATACAATAATCTTAGGAAAAAGGAACTGAAATTGCTCCGATGAAATTTGCTCAAATGTTTATTTGAGTAAGCAGGTAAGCTGTAACAATCCAGAGTAAAGAGCCTTATAAAATCCTTGGACCGCGAAGGTAATTTTCGCATAGCCTCTAATGTGCTCAAAATGCCGGTGTAATAATTACATGGAAAGAACGACCATACGGTTGAAGGTACTTTAGGATTGCCAACTATTGGTATCAGGTCGATAAGGCAATACTGTAGCCATCGCTGATTATAGGTCATTCTCTCCCTTCACGGGTAAATTGTGCGAGTGCATACGATGTAAACAAATAATACACGTTTATCCACGAACTGACTTCCGCTGGACTAACCTAAGGTTACAATGAAGCATTGCAACGAATCATTTACATCCTTCTTTCATTTATTTGTCCAGAATGATTGCTTTTGCTTAACAGGTGAAGGCATAGATCACCCTGTCCTCATTGCTTGTAAACACATTTTCCATAATAAGAAGCAAATACATGGTTCAAAATTAGATTAGTTATTTACCGTTTATATGCTTACTGTTGTATTCGATGTTTAACTCGATTCGACGGAATTGAGGCCTGTCCTTTTGGTCATAACCTGCGGAAAAAGAAGCTCATTTTAATTTTTCAGAGCCTAAATGTTGTTCGGATATCACATCACCCACTACATCACAAATATAAATTCGATTGTCGTTGATGTGAAGACAGTATCAACCAACACCATGAATATGCCATGCATGCAACCACCTACACGAAACGTTAGAAAAATATAAAAAAGGCTAATGTTCATTCCAATAAAAACAATAAACTTAATTTCTGAATATATCGCAAACAGCATTATATACTGTAAAGAATATAATCGATTTACGTCCATTCCATTTCATTCAGTGATGGCTTATTAATTTGGATATTTTCAACCAAGGTAATTTATTGCTACTGTAATTTCAGACACGATACCATTCAAATCCCTTTAGAATTGTATTAGATCAAGATTGAATCTTGGCAAAAATATGGTTTGAATAAATTTAAAATTTCGTCACAACATGAGAGATAGCAATTTCAGTGCTATTTTATTATTCCTTATCTCATTTTTTGCATTAAAAATGCTTGCACGCTGGGCTTTATTTGAAACTCCATTAATATCGATTACTTCTCGAAATATTCTTTCATTGGGCATCGAATTATAGAAGAGACTGAAAAAATTAGGGAGTTGAATTGGTACTGAACTGCCATGGAGCGTGATTCAAAAAATAAAGATTGAGAATTTAAAACGTGCTCGGAAAATTTCGGGTGTCATTCCTGCTTTTGCGATCCCTCAAAATTCAAGTTGTTTTTATTTTCATCTTCTTTTTTCATCATCTTCTGTCATGTTTTACTTTTCGCGCTGTTTTTTGCCTGACCTGCTGAGAAAGGCCACAAAAATAAAATAGATGTGGCTGAGATGAGAATCCTGAGGTGAATGATAGGATTAGGAATAAGACGATAAGGGAGATGGATAAGGTAGTGGTTGAGATCTCAAGGAAAGTGCAAGAGGATAGGATGCATTAGTTAGGTCATATCATAAAAAAGAATTTCATCGAAGATATTAAAACACAACTAGACCAAATTTTTGCAGTTCTCATACGGACAGCTGAGGAGTTCCAATTGTTCATTACATTGATTACTTAAGCCTTACTGTAGAAGCTCGTCAGGAATAAACTTGTCCCCCATCCATTTTTTCACGCTTATTTTTTTTTAATCTACGGGTTGGCGTTTCTTGAATTTTCATGATACGTGACCTGAAGCTGGTTTTATCATGTCTGGTGAACGTTAACCTCAATTATACTGCCGTAACATTAATTAGAGATGATTTGAAAGCCTAAGTATGGCAAAGTAGGCCAGAATAACGTTTAGCTTAACTAGCGGCCTTGAATGAAAGCACTCGTTAACTGCGGTTGGTACACTTTAACATTTAAACTAGACTATGTGCCGGCCCTTCGCCTACGCATGCTAATTTTTATCCTCGTTCGGTCACTTTATGTGTGATACTTATATAGTACGTGGCGGAGGGCGCTCTGACTCTCTAGGAAACCCGCCAGAATTCCACGCAATTTTTTGTCAAATTAGAATACATGCATACATATAACATTTCTTTACAAATTTGCACTTTGCTGCGTATCTGGAAACAGACTAATTTTCTTACTTAGTTTATAGGATGGCCCAAATTAGATGCAAAGAATGATAGGCAATAAAGCTTACACCGCCATCATCCTCAAGGAATAAGTGCCTTGACAAAACTTTCGAATGTACTTTACGTGTCGGATTGAAGGAGGAAGTGCCACCTGATAGGTGGATTTTTACCGCGCCCTCTTCGAGTGCTGCATAATAGGGTGGTTTCCTATTATTTTTTTGCCTAAATCGAAAGATTATTACTCCTGGAGTACGCATTTCACACTTTTAGATTTTTAAATTAGGATATCTATTTTTCGCGATGAAATGAAAAGTGAAAATTTTAAGCGTGGGAAAACGCGACAGCTAAGTATGAATGTTGGGAAAAGCCCGTGTGACGTATTTCTGGTTGCCGCTGCCGCCGTGTGAGGTGACCTTGGGGCGAGGATATTGTGCGCCGCTGCGATGCAGGCTGCTAGCAGGTAGCGCTTGGATTAAATAAGGATTATTAATACCTTATCAAACGAAGGAAACTAGTCTTAATAGGTGATTATTAAGACATGTTTCCCTCAGCTCTATGCCTCATGCATGCATTGGTAACCTCAGACGATGTATAACTCCTATCCTCTCGTGTAGAAACTAGGTCCCTGTGACGTCATGCGGAGTGGAATCGCATGGGCCCCAATCTGGCCTTTTTCAAATGAGGATAAAATTTGACCCTTGCCATTCGTCTAAACCGGTATTTCAAAAACCAAATAATTTGTGTATTATGAATACACTAATGGTGGGTAACGAATCGCAATCAATGCCTTTCATTTCCTTTGATGAAGGAAACTACCCTATTGGTGTCCACGTATGGCTGAGTTGAAACCCTGCTCCTCTACCGATCAGCCCTCATCCAAAGACTCCTTCCTCCACGCATCCACAGTCTGGTGAGGAAATAGCCGCGCCCATCCTCAGACTTCAAATTCGCCTCCGGAAGACTTTCCACCTAATCACAGAGAAACCTAAATGTGCAGTAAGTGCTGTACCGGAAGAACCACCGGGAGAGTCGCCGCTTCAAAGAAGTCTCGAAGATAATGAAGAAGCAGGAGCAATTTCCACAATTTTACACTGCTGGGTTCCAATCACTTTTGGCCACTCGGTCCGGTCACCTACCCCTGGATGTCCCATGGTGTCGGCCGTCGAGGAGGATGGGAGGGGGCGGGCATACCGCGTCCTGGTGGAAAGAAGGGTTGGATAGGGGAGGACGAGGGGATAATAGAAGTCAATGGATAGGAGGGGTGAGGTGGTGTAGTATAGAAGTTCGTTGAGGAGGGGCTTATTACTCTTCTTCCTCATATTTATTTCTATAATGTTCCAGGGCATCAAGTTTTCTTCCTTTGTCGGCTACGTGGAGAATATCCGGATCAAATTTGCAATCATGGCCCGAGTTAAATTTGCAGTCATGGCCCTAAATTGTGGAAATTGCTCCTGCTTCTTCATTATGTTCCGTTTCCACTCCATCTCGCCTGAAACCTCAGATTATAAGACTCGAAGACGCCGAGACGACGTTCTTCGAGAAAGTATCGATCAGTAATTGCGAAAACATCATGAAATAGGCAGCGGTCGTCCCAAACCGGTGGTACCGACACAAACGGCCCGATGGTACCGACACAAAGCGCCCCAACAGCCTTCAGTCCGCAGTGACCAAGATGACAAAGGAGAGGTGGTTTATGTTTCTCTGTTTCTATATGTTTATGTCCTGTGACGTCACGGCAGACACTCAGCCATACTCGACGAATGTACCGCATGAAAATTTACAGTTTTGTAAACGAATATTGCTGAGCATATCTTTTACTGCTCTTATACCACTACTTGTTCGTCATAAAAGCATTATAATGAATGCGTTGCACTGTGCCTATGTGCCCTAACAGCTCCAGTAAAGCTAAAAAGAACACGCTTCAAAAATCCTTTACAAAAAGGTGAAACGTTGCGTGTTGTGATTATATTGCTCAAGGCACTATTCCAAAGAATGGAATTCGTTCACAAAAAATAGCTCCGAATTAATAATAATATAAATATCTTGAATAGTTTACCGACGGTTCCGAAAATAATGAAGGAGTGAATAATGAACGGTACATGGAATCCTGATTCTTGGCTTGTGTGAACCGGACACTTCTCTGTTGAATACTGCAAAAGGGATTTGCAAGCGGAGCTCCTAGGCTATCGCCTTAACCGGCGACTGCATTCGTACGCAGTTTCTATCACCTTGCGTAAGGACTAGACGTTGAATAATTCCCAAATTGGAAGGAAACTCCACCACTTGCGTCTCAAGATCAGTACATCGGTTCAATGTATTCTCCTCCAGCCTGATGGCGATAGCTTGGTCCACCATGAGATCCCGGTAGGCCGTGGACCGCCAGAGAGGATTTGTTTTCTCCAAGTGGACTTTGCGGCCAAGGTCATGGCCACAAAGCCCGCTTGAACAAAACAAAAGCTTCTGGTTGGAATTCCGAGGGTGTTTCATCCAACTGTAATGACTATTGTTTGTGTCTCCTGCGAGAAATTCTTCAAATGCCACGATTTGCATTCCAACGATCCGCAAAGATAATTTAGAATCACAAGCAGCATATTATTATTTCAGAAAACGTCCGCTTTATTTGCAGAGGCATTTCCTTACGTATCGGCGTATCGTCAGTCATAGGAGATGGATGGCTTCATTTTGACAAAGAATTGCGAATGAAAGAATGGGTCTCTCTCATGAATAATGAATTCAATGGTGCAAATAGCTTAGTCGCGCAGGTATGTGAAATTAAAATCTTCATGATCAGTGATTTGAATGGAGAAATATGTTGTTTCACAAGTGCGAAAAAATGAAGAAGCCATGTTTGTGGTACTGGGGGGCCTACCGAATAAAGTTCGGATACTGACCGAAAGGTTCAAGGTTCAAATCCCGGGGGAAGCTGTAAGACAATCGAAAATATCGTCTTCGTATTGCTGGGTTACACAGAGAAGGGAATTGGCCTTCCTAGCCGGAATGCGTGGAATTCACACACAACCTGTAGGTTGAAACAGGGCGAGCTCTACCCTCAACTATCCAAGCCAACCTCTGAGTTGAGTGATATACCATCAAATGCCAAAAGCATTGCATGAAGCAACCGGCTTTGTTCGCAATCACTCGAACGGGTGCAAAGTTATGTCCATCAAGGATGAAAATCGTCATTAAAAATCATGTGGCTTACACGAGACTCGAACTTCGAATTCTTGCCATCCACTAGTCCCTCAACGATTCTCTTCATCTGGATATCGTGTCTCAAGATATGGCTGATATGGTAGTTCCGCCTTCTTATTAAATTTTTCACAAGGATTCTCTTCTCTCCCACACTTCATTACCAATTTTTTTTCAATTGCTACCGTTCTCTTCCATTTCTTTTACACAATAAGTATGTTTATTTTCTGTGCGAAATAACAATTCAGCAAGTAGAAGCTCAGGTTGACTGAAAAATAACTATTGATGATAAATAACCTACTAAAAATATTTTTTCACTATGGAACCGCTTTAATGACATTTTTTGATGAGACCATGCAGAAGAAAATGGCCGCATTATCCAGATTTGATTCAGGCTAAGAATAGAGTTCTATTAAATCGTTCCAGATTCCGACGTGAATCTGTTGAAGCTCTTTACTCTTCGGGATGACTGATTACGAACTTTGATTCATCGCCACGAGGAGACCCCATCTAGAAACGGCCAAGAGAGTGGGTGAACACGCCTTTAACTTTGGCCGAAGGCACGTCAAATTCCAAATATCCCATAAGGAACAAACACTATCGTTTGAAGAAGCACTTTTCTCTCACAGGGATTTTATGGAATTGATATTTGGAGGCAACGGACAGCTGAGGTCATTTGCGCCACTAGAGACGTGTAGGTAAGGAAGGTTGGAGGGAAACTCAGCGTCGGCATTCCTGCCCTTCATCTACATCTACATAATACCTTGCGAGCCACCTCTAGGGTGTTTGGCAGGGGGTGATCAATCACCAGCATGCAGCATGCAATTGGACTCCCACATAAACACCACACGGTCAAAAAACGTCACGTATACTAACAAATTATACTACCATATGCTATTAGAAATAATAATAAAATTAAGAAACATGAATTAAGTTTTACATAGGTTAGTAGGCTACATTACAAGTCATGCAATCTATTTATGAGTTCTATAGCTGCCGTTATAATCTCTTATTGATCGTGGAAAAACAGACATTCTGAATCTGTCTGTTCTACAATCTATCTCTCTTATTTTATTTATATGATCTGATCTTCCGTAGTATGTTGGCGTCCGTAAGATATGGTTAACTTCGTTAGCAAAGACACTGCTCTTGAATTTATCTAAAAGGTTTAGCCTACTTTTCAATCTACGGTCCGACAGAGATTCCCATCCGAGGTCTAAGAGGTCAGTTACATTAACAAGACTATCGTAACGACCTTTCACATACCTGGCAGCTCTTCTTTGCACGCTTTCTAACTCTGTTATTAAGCCTTTCTCATGAGGGTCCCAAATACTGGCAGCATATTCTAAATGTGGTCTAACAAGGGAAAAGTGGCTAATTTCTATCACTTTGTCGTCGCACTTTCCTAATATTCTTTTGACAAAACCCATTTTACGATTAGCTTAACGGTAGACACCAAGGGATCCACGGTACAACGTCCAATCCAACGAACAGTGTGTTTCGTTTCAAGCGTCCTCAACGCAACATCCAAGTACGGACCGGGCAGCCTCTGAAAATTTTCTGCCACCGCCGAGAATTGAACCCGGGCCCGCAAGGTGTGACGCCAACACACTAGCTACTACACCAACCCGATTCCCCTGTGAACTCGGGCCAGACTTTTTGATGTAACGTGCTCCGGTAGGGTAGGTAACGAAAAGCAACTATTATTTTCAGCAAGCAAGGGGGCTTTCCCTAATTACGTGAGACATTTACGGGATGGGGAGGGAGTAAAGCCGATTCTCACTCAATCTCACGTGGGCCATAAGGTCCTGGCAATAATGATATATACATAATTATTTTCTCAAGAAGCAGTGTAAATTTGCGAGAAAACTGGGTTGAATTGGGCCAAACGTGTTTCCCTATCACTATATGACTAAATTTTATACACTAATATTTATCGCGGTTATGCGAACGCCACAATGTAGCTCGGTAGCTCTTCAATTTTTTAGCTGCCAGCCTGCCAAAAGTGGGTTCACATATATGACATTTTATTGTGACACGGCTTCAAATTATTTTATTTCTCGGAAACAAATTGTTTTTTTTTTAATAAATCCAACGCAATGAGGCATGCATTAGTGTATTTACACTGAAAATACGCATTTCGAACAATCTCATGTGAGATTAGAGGTAGCGTGTCGAGTCAAATCTCTTGATATATCACTTAGGGCGGAGGAGGGGTCCAAAAATCGCCAAAATCACCTCTCGTAATTAATGGACCCCTCCCCCCAGTGAGTACATTACATATGAGGGGCTAGGAAGCCAAGAAGTGCAAGTGATTTTTTTCTAAGTAGAGATAGATACGGTAATTGATAAAAGAAAATACAAAAATTTGTTGGTCGAGTAATACGAGTGAGTCTCTGTTCTTTGCTGACATCGAGTGGAAAATCAAATGCACTACTAAATGTCTAGTTCATCTCGTTTGTTTCCTTGACCCAATTTCTGATACTATGTTTGGAAAAAAATATCACTTGTACCCCTCGGCTTCTCACCCCCTCATAAATTAGCCACATTTTTGAAAAAGTAAGGATTGCAAATAAAAATTTAATGAAATATACCCGTTACCGATAACTCGATTACGGGGACGACACGGGTTTCGTAACTTGGTTACATCGTCAGGTTGTAACCAAGTTACGAAACCCGGGTCGTGTCCATAATTAAACAAAAGTGAACCTTACAAAGTTTCTATTTCTTTATTTCCAACATGGAGAGGTTTCACAAAGTAAAGCCTGAAGTTAATAGTTATAACTCGATTAGTTTTACTCAACTTCTCTCCAACTTTGATAGCAATGCAAGGGGTAGAGCTGAACCGTATTCGTTGTCAAATGTCTTTGGAACCTTTCCAAGTCTTTTGAGTCCGACCGTGCGGCCAGGCGCACTCGCAGCTCGGACAAACGCACTCACGCTTCCTGAAACCTAAATATACCCGCGTCGCGTCGCTCCTTTTCTCCAATGGATCATTTCGCGCGTCTGCGCGGCGCCACGTGTAACTGAACCGCTTGTTCTAACGCCGGCCTCGGGGCCCGTGGCGCCACTCGCGGAGTCCGTGCTTAACATCGCGGCGCGCGCAGTGAGATACACAGCCCCGTGCTAATTGACCGAGTAGATTCCTTAATCCTTCCGCGAACGGATGATTTAATGCTCCTGCCGATAAGTCACGACACAGTACAACGAAGGCATTCAGGAAAGGATAAATCGCTGAGCCACTGTGTACGCAAGACGCAGAAGCTAACATAACACGCGTGCACAAACCTCGGATGGTAAAGGACAGGGACCGGATATTGAGACGTGGGCAGGCAGAGTTAAATACAAAATAATTCAAACGATTTTATGTTCCTCGTTTTATGCTCTTGTTTAATGTGCACGCCAGGACTTGCAATGGAAATTTTATCCGCGTCAATGGCAAAAGTGTAATGCACAAGAACATTTATCGTTGCCAAAATGGTTTGAGCTCTTTAAAATGACCTTGATTTCATGATGAATACTGTAAGTGGATGAAAAAATATATTTTTCCACTACGTCAAGAGCACATGGTTTTGTTTCGAGTGCACCTCAAGCCTCAAGTCTAGCGCGTGCGTTATAAGGTTTTTTTTTTGCAAACTTTCCGAAGTCATTTGATATCCACGCGTTATAGATTAGATGAACGAGTGCTCGTTACGCATAAGAATTTACAGGACGGTAGCTAATTTATAAAAAAAAGAACTTAAAGTATTTAAATATTCATCATCATCGGCATTCATCAACTTGTGTGACGCATCTCTGCATTCAATTCTCCTGTCAGGTAATCTTTTCGCAACTGCAATCATTATTTGACGCGCCACAAGCGCGTTGTAGTTGAACCGGTGAAGCATGTTCTCCCGAACCACCCAGTTGACATTTGATTTTAATTTGTGCGCAAGTGTTTGTGTTGTGGGGGTAGCGCTGTGTTTGTGTGCACAGAAACTTAAAACTAATAATTGAGTAGATATTTCTTGTTTTCTTCGTTATAACTATTTATTTTTTATTTTCATTTTTTAATATCGTACATATTTTATTATTATTTATTATTATTATATTTTGTTATTATTTGCAAGTAGCATTTTTTTCTCAGATAGCATTAATCAATTAAACAATATAATATATAATTTCTAATATACTTACTAATTTGATTAATATATATTATATGCTACATCACCTGCAATATTTATCTCAACCGTAGCCGTTCGACGGTAATTGTCACTATTCCATCATGCCTTATATATACTTCTCTCCTTCAGGAACTTCAAGAGTACTAACACGATCTGTTTATTTGATCTTCATCATTCTTCTGTTACGCAACATCTCGTAAGGTCCCAAACTCAATTTCTACGCTGCTGTCATCGTACCATGCCTCACTAATATAAAGACGCATGCTCCATATGTATGACCTAGTACATTGCTTCCTACCAAATATTTACAGCTTTGATAGCATGGGCGTACCCAGCGAGGGGCAGGAGGGGGCAGCTGCCCCGTTAGAAGCAAAAATCGCGAATGTCTTTAAGGAAAATAATATTTTTTCATGCAAATAATTTTAAAAACTAATATAGAGGTGTTACGGTTTCCTTAAAATGTTAATTTCATTCACCTTTTCCATGCTTAAATCTTACCTACAACTTAAATAACCATGGCATGCCCCCCCCCCCCACCCCTAGTTTTGATCCTGGGTACGCCTTGCGTGATAGCACTCCCTCTAATGAGGACTGCCCTCTTTGCTTTGGCTATTCTAATAAGTTGATTATGCAAATTTTAATAGTTCGGAGAATATGAATTTCATTTATCAAGGTTCTGCGGACGTTCCGCGCGTAATATATGAGTGCGCGTTATGTTTTAAAATTTGGAAAGTGAAAAAAACAGTCAAAGTTTGGCCTGCGCGTTATTCATGAGTGCTTTCAACACTTGGGAATTTAGGGCGACGATATTGAAGGATCATATCGATTGTGGCTCAAATCATCAAAGGAGAAGATTTCGCAGAAAGCCAGGGCCAAATATAAAGAAAAATCTCTTTCAGTAATACCAGCAATACCAATATTTCGTACTTTGCTAATGCTTTCCTACTTTGCTGAGACATAAAAGTCGCTAGCGCATTTTTTTGAGCATACTTTAACTCTATCTCGTTAATCACAACAATGAACGGAAGTCCACAGTGCTCGTCGATGTGTTTATCAAGAATATCTTGAATCATTCCACCTGTCCTTCGACGATACGATAATTGCCACTACTTCATCGGCATATGATATTTTCCGTGATTGCGGGTATTTATAATTTATAATTTCAAATATACATTACACGTTCACTCAAACTCCAATTGATTGAACAATTACATAAGTAGTGTTATTTCATTCTCTGAACGTTTCGAAGCTGATTTCAACCAAATGCATCATTTAAAAAAAATGAAGTATGCTAAAAATGTGTGCCAGAATGCATTCTATGTTCCTTCAATGTCTACAGCCTGAATGACGCCATCATTTTTTTCCTTCTCTTCCGAGCTGTAGCTTCACTGATAGCGGAAAATCATTCACAAAATAGTGTTCCGCGATGGCCCCGGCGACGTAAATCGCATCCCTTACTCCATCACTCGGCACGTATCCTTTTTCCGTCGCAGAAACCAGTACTGGGTACCGTCTTTCAGCCAATCAGAACGCACGGCCGATAAGAGCAATTGTGAAGGCCATCTTACATGAGGAATTTTATTTGACCACGTTATAACTGCATTAATTTCTCATTATTAAAGTTATTATTATTTAAATATTAATGACTTTAATATTAAAATACAACATTTTAATAATTGTTTTAAAAATCTCGTTTTAAATAATAAATATATATTAAAAATATATCTAAAAATACTTTTTCTGAATTCGTTCAATTTTATTAGGCTCAACTATGTGGAAGTTAATATTTGAAAATGAAAAGGAGACTTCGTTGACTTCCATTGATTTATTTCGTCCGTACGACATGTTTCGAACCATAGAGGTCATTATCAAGTACCTACCTAATTGTACCTAACTGTCAAGTACTTGATAATGACCTCAATGGTTCGACATGTCGTACTTGTTTTAAATATATGTTAAGCGTCTATGGCACGTGCCCCCCTGTAAATCTCCTAAATCTGACAATGAATTTATGCATTTTATAACTGCATTAATTTCTCATTATGCCGTGTAATTGCGAGAACGCAAGAACGAAATTTGAACAAGGGCTTCTTTGCGTCCATGCATTCTCAAATGCTTTCTAACAATTCACCGCTTGACGTGACTCAATTTTGACTGTGCCTACCAGGGGCGGATCCAGGATTTTTTTCTGGGAGGGGCACAAGCAAGGCCGTATCCAGGATTTCGTTATGGGAGGGGCACAAGGATAGCTCCTAATACAAAACGAACGCAATGATAATGGGACCGTATTAAAAATCTTGCATATTTTTTAGGGTCTGGGGGGGGCACGTGCCCCCGTGCCCCCCCCCCCCCTGGATCCGCCTATGGTGCCTACGCACACACTGCGAAATTGCGTCCTCAGGGTAAAACGGCCTTAACACCACGATTGGCATTTAATTGAGTGATATAACTGTTTCCACAACTTAGTAATACGAAAAAGCGTCGGAATAAGAAATTGGAAAAAACTTACAATGGGAATGACCGCGTGATTCAGAAAATGATGGGTCAAAGAGGGATCACCATTTTGGAACTCCCTGAAAACCTATTTATTGCTTGAGATATCACTCTGAGGGACAGAAAAAAATGTTACTGTGAATCAGACGTAAGGTGGGATGGATTACCGTTAGAACGGGACGGTACTAACAAGGGACTAGCCCAAAACGTAGCATTCTACCTCAAGTGCTAACATTTTAATAGGGAGACACAAATTAACAAAATATCAATACCCTAGGAAGGAAATTATATGAGTGGGTTGGAGGGCAAGTGGTACAAGTGATCTCTTTTTCCTATACACAGTTAGGTTCAGAAATCAGGTTAAGAAAACAAACGAGATCGACTAGATATTTAGTAGTGCATATGATTTTCCACTCAATGTCAGCACAGACCTGAGAGTCACTCGTATCCCTTGGCAACCAATTTTTTTGCATTTCTTCTAACAATTTACTTTACCTAACGCTGTTAAGAAAAAAATCACTTGTACCCCTTGGCATATCATCACCTCATAGATAATTACATGCGTAGGATTAATTTTCTTCATAATTTCACTGCACTGTACACAGTCTACGAAGTGGCTCGCTTGCGAACACACCAAGGAGACAAATACGAACTGCAGCTTGCAGCAATCTCTCTGTGATGATGGGAGTAAAACAATGGAGTCGAACAATAATGGACAACTATTCTTGTTGACGACTCGGACCAAAGAATACGGGAGTATTGTTATGAAAACAGTAACGTTCGGGTGTACGCGTCGTCGCATCCTATGTTTCCGCCGGAGGAACTTATAAAAAGTGTTTGAAATTTGTATTGACTAGATTTGCGAAGTTACGGAGTGAAGTGGACGTTACAAGCTATACCAATCATGCAACTGGAGCACTGTTTAGTGCAAATACACCATGCCACCGTCTAGGTAATGGTGCCAGCATACAAGTGCGGAGTTTTGCATGGTAACTCTCACACCTCTATTTTTTTGTGAATGCTTGTTGCTCCGAGTGTAGTGCTGAGCACACTGAGATGGCGCGAAAAAGATAGTTTTTTTTTTTGTATTTTGAAGTTTTGTGTTGAGGTAAAGTTTCGCGAGGTGAATACTTGAAAAATGAAAAAAGAATATTCAAAACGCACAATAACTTCCACACGCGCAGAGCTTTTAAATATTCGATATTTTTCTAGTTTCACCCGTATTTCGTAATTTTGTAAGGGTTGTCCACCAAATATTTTTGTTATGTTATGATAAATAGGTGATGCGAGCATTTTTTTTCATAATATAGAAACATAGTTTATTTATTAGAGAAATCATACGATCGCGTAAAGCCATCATAAGGTGCATCGATTGCGATTTTTACATAGATTTTTCAATTTTGATTGATTGAAGTTGGTAATAATAATATTTAATTTGAAATACGTTTTAACTAGGATTCCCTAGTTAACTATATATTTTACGATGATAAAAGTAAAGAAAGGAATCATAAGTGTCCTCCTATCCCAATGTTCCTGAAATATAACTACCAACTTTTAAGTGAAAATTTAAACTTTTTCCCACTACTCGGAGTAGTTCGTAAGCCTCGTGAGCGACTACTGCGCGAATAATGTAATCTGTAAAACTGTAATGCTGGGAAGTAAATTATGTAATGGTAGTACACTGTAATTTATCTGTAATCTGGTAAGTTAACAATCCGGGTAGAGTATGAGTATTCTAAGCAATTGTGAAATTGTCAATTGCAAGTCAGGGTTCCGCCAGGATAATTAAATCATGTCATAAGCATTATTGTTAATTAATTAGTGGAACAATAAAAAAAGATTGCATACCACTGATGATAAATAATGATTCAAACATTGGAACACCGGATTCAATTAAGCCGGTTGGCATCCAGTGAACATTTAAAAAGCATTTTGTGTACCTACGAATTTTGTTAAGGAATAGGAATGGTTGTCAATCTACAATAGAAAGGTATTCAGGAAGCATGTAGCATGCAATAGGACAGCTGCTGATAATTACGGCTTTAGAATAATAAATCGTTACTTGTTGCAGAAAGAAGGAACAAAAAAGTAAAACTTTTTATTATAATGCGAATGTATTTGGCCATACGTATGCTTTAGTTAACGTAATAAATTGGAAATATGGAAAAATATTTCAACCACAAGACTCACCCAGTCTTATGATGGGGATGGCAAAGTTCAAAGCAGCAGTGAGGCAATTAGGTTATAAACAATTGATTTTCGAAGTCAAAAGAACAACAATGAACTATCGAAGCATAAAATATGCGGAGCCTGTAATAAAATCCTTAAAATTGCCCCTCCTTCTCATCTCCTTCGGTAGCTCAGTTGGTAGAGCGGTGGACTGTAGAAGGAATGATATGGATATCCATAGGTCGCTGGTTCAAATCCGGCCCGAAGGAAACTTTTTTTTTCATCTCGATTTTTATGTGTAATTACACGAAGGACTTGTTATTTTTCAAATCAACACGAATATGCATTTTTAACTCGTTTTTAGCAAATTTACTTATCTTTATAGCGACGTTTTTAGGATTTTGCATCGGTTACCGACGCGACACCAGCCGCTCGCTAAGTCAAAGGGATGAGTGTGCACTTAGAACATTTCCATTGGATAGAATCTCAATAGGAATTGCTTGTTTAACATATTTGAATCACTCATTTTAGTATTTTTTGACCGTTCGACACATATAGCCATTTTCAAGGTCAGTTTGACGATGATATTATCGAATGGTATTACCAAATATTAACGACTTCTACGGAAGCAAGCCGTAAACGGAATCTTTCGAGAATTTCTTGGTTCATTTCAGTGATATTGATCTTATCTTAATTCACATTTAACGTCCAAGGTAGATTATAACAATGGCAACATGGAATAGGGGTGACGTTTGTGAACACTTTCGATGTTTTCGTTTCAACCGCTTTTTATTTCTGCAAAATATTCCCTTGAAATGTAATAACTGCCTTGTGTCACGAAAGCTTGCAACCATTTGACCAGCATTTGACTATATGTACTTAGAAATGGGGAAAACTTACCACTCGATGTCCACCAAAAGCTTTGAATTTGTTACAGAGAGAAGATGCATATTATGAAAAATATGTGAGCAGTAAAAATTCACAGGCGCTCCAAGAGCACTTGGGCGTACGAAAAAAAACTGCCGAAACCCGGGATTGAACCAGGGACCTTTAGATCTTCAGTCTAACGCTCTCCCAACTGAGCTATTTCGGCCGGTGACTACATATTCTTTTGGTGAGTTAGCAATTCGTTTTGCTCAGTTTTACATGCATAACATTGATAATTAGTTTAATATTGAAGGAATGATAAACTCACGTTTTTCTTCAGAATCTAGAGGAATGGCTACTAGAGGACTCCAGTGAGTTTTACTTGATTACAGTATTTTAGAGCGCATTTGTACATGGACGTAAGAGTACGCAAATATATGGGCCGAGCAATGTATTTCTTTATTTGAAAATGGCAGGCGTGATAAAGGAGTGCCTTATATATGTCTGTTGAAATTTGACACAATATGTACTAAAATGTCGTGTGCCGTTGAGTCAAGGTAAGTATGAGTGTGCAAGACCTTTACTTATAATCTCTATATTCCGAGGCTCAACTTTGTGGAAATTCAATTCAAAAATTAAAAAGAACAAACTTTGTTTTTATCCTTCAATTTATTTTCGTGGTTCAACTATTTTCGACGCAACGGCGTCATCCTCAGAAACCTAAGGATGACGCCGCCTCGTCGAAACTAGTTGTACCACCTTTATTTAGCAATTTTTTGCTCCCCGTTGAAGAACAAGAAAGATGGAATATTAAAAACTGTCAGCCTAGCCCTCGGTGAGGTTCGGCAGCATTGCCTATTCGGGACAAAGAAATTTTTCAATTCCGCGGTGATAAGATTTATGTTTCAGTGAATGTATTTTAATTTTGAATTGAGAGTCTATTCCTTTAAAGGTGGTAGATTCCGGGATATGAACAAAAAAAGCAAAAGAAATCAATGTTTTGTAATTTTTTGCAGTGTTGCGTCACGGAATTCAGTTAACAAAATACACATTCCGAGTTAGTAATCTATGTTGCGAAAAGCACAGTAAAATCAATATTAGCAAAACTTTCCGGTGAAAACTACACCTTGACTGTATCAGCAGTCCCTTTGCGCGTTTCAACTGTTCCTAAGAATCGACAGCCCCCGCCCGGAGGGAGTGATGCCTCGTTCACATTACGATCGTCCTAACGATAGTTGGCCGAAATAGCCGTGTGAATGCATGTCATGACAATAGTTCACGTAGTTCCGAACGTTGCCACTTTACGATGATTAGGCGCTGGGAGACCGGAAAAGGAAGCGGCAAGAGAAAGACGAAAAGCTCTATTTTTTCATGGATTTTTCCTAGGAAGGATGAATATGGGCGGAAGAAAAATTATTCGGTAAATACACGTTGAACACAGTAATATCTTGACCGTGCATACCTCAACAGCTTTGCTAACCGTCAATTTTCTGTTCCCTTTAGATGTCAGCACTAGAGGGAAGCACAGGTTTTAACCATCGTCGTGTGAATGCACGAATGTTCCGACAATCGCTGGAACAATCGTAATGTGAACGAGGCATGAGTTGGTTCGGTTGATATGAGGGTCTGTGCAAACAGGTCGCAGGGAGCGAGGCGTGTTTCTCTCCTTATCCTGAGCATTTCCTCATACAAACACTAAGGCTGTGCGTGGAAGTTGATACGTCCTATGTGGAGGACGAGCTATACAAGATCAACACGGGAATCGGCAGAGGATTCATTCACTCACTCGGACGCAAACAGATCCTCTCTCGGCAACATACAATCTCACGGATAAGGTGTCGAAAATACAACACAAGATTCAAGGCCGTTTTAGATGGAAAAGAAATAGCGAAATGGGAATTTGGGAAATAGGATCGAGTTAGCTCAAACTCTCTCAAATAAAAAAATGTGCCTTTCTGTACTCTGTCCATCATTTTTATGAAGTATAACCGCAAATGGCCGCACTCACTCCATTGTAACACGATTGTTTACTACTAGGTCGACCAATTACATGTATTTTTTTACTTTTCATTTACTGGTTAGAGTTTGTTAAACTTTTGTTGCATTAAAACGTGGTCCTACTTTACTTAAAAGGCTAAAAACTGCTCGGTTTGAATGTCTCAGAGTTGCATAAATCCAATATGTTTCACACGTACTCACGCTATTGGCATTGAACTCTGCAACGAATATCTCATGGGAGACTGATGGCATTCAATATGGAGAGGCGATGGAGGACATACAAGTGAGGTGAAAACACACATGAGGTTGCGATAGCGAGAAAATCCTCCGTATCGAACGCTTCTGAGAAGGTCGATGGAATCGATCAAGGTATAGATGCAACGAGGCGAATGGAATCAACTGCTCGCTAATCTGCGGCATGCATGAAAACACGCGGCGTTGAAAGATAAAACTGTTGCGATGGTGTGAGAGTTTTCAACGTGGTCGGTTATCTGTTTACCGATATCTCGCAGTTTAACCTTACATCGCACTCCTTTTCCGACCCATCGTAATCACAGGGAGATATCTTACAACGAGGTTAACATGCTGAAGGCACTAGTTTTTCCGTTCAAAACTATTTAAGTGATTTCGATACATGAAAAAAGTTAAGCTACATAAAGCGTATCGAAATCGACACGGTGAAGACTAATGATATCCATAGCAAATAAAAAGATAGGTGATACACTTTTCCCTCCATTGATCGCTACACCTCTAACCCTGCTTAAAGCGTATAAAGCATTAAGGAGCAGACACCTAACAAGCCTAATTCATATTCCCCGATGTAAAGCCATGTTTGAATGTTAAAGGTGAGCATAGAGCTAGTAGGTACTTTCAAGTTTTTCGCTATGCTGGATATCGCTCAGAAGCATTTCTACACGACATATTTGAGATTTTTTATAAATATTCCCATTTTAACAGCAAATCAGGACTATCAAAAGCACTGTTATCATCAGAATTAGATTGTATAGGTAGGTATAAGTGGCTTGTTATTACTTTCGGATAAAAATTGAGGTACAAATAATCAGAAAAAATGCTTATTTAGGATGTAAATTTATGTGCCATCCAAATTAAAATATATCGTAATTCTTCCCTCGTGCCATGGAAAATTGATTAAAACGCATCCTATGAAAATAACACCTATTCCGTATAAAAACTCTGCCCTAGCATCAACATGTAACATCTATGTCCAAACACCTATCTCCTGCGTTAACAAAAACTAATGCATTATTCAACGATGAGATCATTAAATTTTCTTTCATTGCTATAATTTTCAGGAACACATAAATACAATACGTGAGACCCATTCATGACGACTCCATCGCAGCAGCATGAAATTATATTAATTTTACAATCTTAAATTAATGAAATCATGGTAAAAGAGTTCTCGGAGTATAGGTCTATGTATGTGATGCAAAAAAGTTTCAGCCAATGTTTCCGTTTATTTATAACTATCATCAGGGCTCAGCTTTGTACATATTTATTGATTTTACTTAACAGTTATTTTATCATGAGAACTATTCATTCAGAGAACTATTTTACCTTGAATTAAACGAGGTCAAGATAAGAAGAAAAAAATAATGAAATCTATATATTTGTAGGGAAACTGTCATTCAGGACCTAGAGAGTAATTTACTTCAATATCGCCACTCATTTTTTTTTCTGAAAACTTTTTTGCGAAAAACTAATGCAGAGAGAAGATTGCTGGTGATTGTCCTTTCCTGTAGCTAATCCAATACACGCATCTATAATACTACAATTTCACATATACTGATGATGCAAGCTTTTTTACCTCATCGTCCACCATAGATTTGTTATTTGCTGACGCACAATTTTTACCTGATTGTATTTCTGAGTGGAGCACGAAGAACTCTTAAGTTATGTAGCAATAAAACTGAAATGTCTTTATTCATTATAGATGCATTATTAGAACCTCAGATATTTTTCTTGATGTCAACATGATGAACACAACTCCTTGAACTAAACTATTAGCCGTTCATGTCCAGTATAATATGAACGTCTCTAGCCTTGTATCACATCTGCACTATTAAATATTTTTCTCAAGATATTTATAATCTTCATCCTCTAAAAGTGTTATACTCTCTGCCTATTGTCGCTACTTATATAGCAAGGCCACGTATTGCATCCTACTCTGGGTTACCCAAACTATTAAATAAGTTCTTCCTTCTTCAGAAACCTGCCATACGTACCATGATAAACCTACCTTGTAGAGAATCATGCGGTTCCCAATTCATGACCCAAAACATCCTCACATTACCTTGTGCCTACATCCAAGATTTTGTCCTTTTTATAAAACATTAAACCTCGTCTGGCACAAATTCAATCTCCATAATCATTTCACCAGCACTCGTGACTATATTCATCAGAACCATCATGTCTCATCATTAACATTAAACAGACTGATAGCCATTGGTATTAGATGGCCTAAAATTTGCCTGTGGCCCTCAAGCCATTAAAAGAACATAATGTATAAGAACGATATCTCAAGGACTACTTGTAACTAAATTCATTTCATAGTTTGGATGTATTCATTTATCTATGACTACATTTTTTATACCATTTAGACGTGTTCTACATTTTCTTCTGCTAATCGTTTGGCAAAAACAAAAAAGAATAAAAATTATCATTTATTTTTCCATAAATTTTTTCACGAGGTGATTATATTGTATTGGTGCGTTCTCTCCTCCGATTGGGCTTTATCTTCTTTTTACATGAGCCAATTTTAGCTGAAAGGATCTCCGAAACCATACTCGACATTGAAATAGATATTGACTCGAGTCAACTTAAAAGAACATCGGGCATCAAAAGTCATCTCTTTAGGCAGTTCCATTAATGTTGTAACCTCTATGGGTAGTTTTTTAGACACGTATGCTATCTTCAAGTAAATAAATAGATTGCTGGGCTAAAAAATCTGTATCTTGTTACGCCAATGCATAGACGAACTCTGCAATACTTCAGTCAAGCAAAATTCATTGGAGACCTCTAGTTACCATTCCTCTAGAGCCTGAACGAAACAGAATTCGATAATAGAGTGGTTTACTTCATCAAAGAAATGAAAGGCATTGATGGCGATTCGTTACCCAACATTATTGTATTCATAATATACAAATTATTTGGTTTTAGAAATCCCAGTTTAGACGAATGGTATTGGTCAATTTTAACCGCATTTGAAAAACGCCAAATTGGCGCCCATACGATGCCACTCCACGTGACGTCACAGGGACCTAGTTTCTATACGAGTTGATAGGAGTATTACATCGTTTGAGATTACCAATGCATGCATGAGGCACACAGCTCAGGGAAACATGCCTTAATAATCACCTATTAGAACTGGCTAAGGTCGGAAAGTTTTCTTCGTTTGATAAGGTATTAATATTATTTAAGCCAAGCGCTACCTGCTAGCAGGGTACTCTGCTACCTGATAGCATCCTGCGTCGTATCAGCGCTCAAAGTCTCGCCCCAAGATCACCTCATGCGGCGATAGCTGGAACAAGAAATACGTCACACGGACTTTTCCCAGCATTCATACTTAGACGTCGCGTTTTCGCGCGCTTGAAAATTTTCACTTTTCATTTAATCGCGAAAAATAGATATCGTCATTTAAAAATCTAAAAGCGTGAAATGCATACTCCTAGAGCAATAACCTTTCGATATAAGCAGTAAAAAAATAATAGGAAACCACCCTATTTCTACCATATTTAAAAAAAATTAACTCATCGTTAAAACTTTCGCGGATATTCGTCAAGTTAGTTAAAGAACTTTTTGGGTCATTTCGCCGCGTCAATTTTCGGTTTGTCCCGAAGTTTATTACAAAGACCGATGCCGGTCGATTTTTCAGAGGTATATGAGACCAGCATCGATTGGGGAATGTTGGGGCCATCCTAAACTTGACGCGGCGACGTAGTCCAAAAAGTTTTTTAACTATCAAAGTGTCAACGCTGTGCAGGCAAAACTGAGCAAAATGAATTGCTAACTTACCGAAGGCCGTTTCCACCATCGGCCGAAATAGCTCAGTTGGGAGAGCGTTAGACTGAAGATCTAAAGGTCCCTGGTTCAATCCCGGGTTTCGGCAAATTTTTTTCGTTCACCTGCGCTTTTCAATGGCTATGAAATTTTCCTGCTTACATATTTTTCATAAAACCTATATGCTCTATGTATTGTAAGCCTCAAACCGTGCTTCGAGTAGAGCCTTGGTAGTTTCTCATTTGTAAGCAGTGTCAAATCCGGTCGAAAAGTCTTAAGCTTTCGTGAAATGATACATATATTAATGTTTCTCATGTAAGTGAGTGTATTTCAGTATAAATGACCTGAGAAATTATGGCTGAGGCACGTTATGATGAAAGACGTATTTTTAACTGTTAGGAAAGTGAATGAGTCCGAATACGGGAGATACCAATTGAAGTCAGTAGGAGCCAAGACTAGCCCTCGGCGGGTTAACAGTTGTTCGACGTTTGCCTAACAGTGGACGATTGCCTAAGACAATGGAAAACCGGTTTTGGGCGATATATTTCGGAAATAGGAGGAAATATTATTTCATTCTAGCTTTAATTGGCGTTTAGACGAGAACGCAAAGGCCCTATGGGAGAATAGAATAGCCAAACGGAACGATTTAAAGATCGCATTTCATGTTTTTTAACTCCATCGTGAGTTTGTCTATTGAGAAAAAATAATAGACCCATAATAGGGTGGTTTCCTATTATTTTTTTATTGCCTAAATCGAAAGATTACTACTCCTGGAGGGCTCATTGCACGCTCTTAGATTTTCGAATGATGACATCTATTTATTGCGATTAAACGAAAAGTGAAAAATTTCAAGCGCGCGAAAACGCGACGGCTAAGTAGGAATGATGGGAAAAGTCCGTGTGACGTATTTCTGGTTCCAGCTGTCGGCGTGTGAGGTGACCTTGGGGCGAGGCTTGAGCGCTGATACGACGCAGGCTGCTAGCAGGTAGCCGAGTACCCTGCTATCAGGTAGCGCTTGGCTTAAATAAGGATTATTATTCCCCTATCAAGCGAAGGAAACTTTCCGAACTTAGGTAATTTTAATGGGTTATTATTAAGAGATGTTTCCCTGAGCTCTGTGCCTCATGCATGCATTAGTAATCTCGGACAATGTGAAACTCCCATCTACTCGTATAGAAACTAGGTCCCTGAGACGTCACGTGTAGTGGAATCGCATGGGCGCCGATCTGGCCTTTTTCAAATGAGGTTAACCCATTCGGGTAAATAGACGGCGATTCGCCAGTTTGATACGATTTTCCTTAAGGTAAAGAGCCGGCGAACTGCTGGTAGCGTCATTGTTGTTGTTGCATTTGAAAATATTTTATTCAATGAATATTATCTTGAAACTAAATACCATGCGCCAAAAAAAACAACTAAAATTATCCTATAAAAATCCTATGCCTTTTGTCACAAAATTTCATATTCTATAAAAAAATAGGTAAATGAAAACTCTGGGAAAAATATAAAAGGTATTTAGGTTAGAAATTTCCATGAAAAAGTAAGATGCGAATGGGTTAGAATTGACCATTGCCATTCGTCTAAACTGGGATTTCTAGAACCAAATAATTTGTATATTATGAATACATTAATGATGGGTAAGGAATCAATGCCTTTCGTTTTCTTTGATGAAGGAAACTACCCTATTGAGATGAAAGAAACGAGATCGGAGCTATCCGCGGTGTGCGTTGGACTTCTTCATTTCCGGTTACTACCGCGTCGGTTGCTGTGGCGATGTCTGATGTCTCACTACTGCCAGCGTCTTCAGGTCGAAGATGCCGGTTCATAATTCTCGCCCTGATTGTTTAGTGCGAGGGTTATTCCAAAAGTAAGGTCCGTTTAAGCAATTACTGCCACTCATTATGTTGCTTCATCCTCTGTATATCATAATATGAAGAAGCATGATATAACTTTCAGAGGTATTCTTTGCTTGCTTCTTCTGCAGTAGATGCTAACTCTAGGCATGTTTTTATGAGTTCGGCGATTTTCACTTGTTAAAATTAATGGATCAAATAATTCTAGGAAATAAAGGAACGGTAAACTACTAATGAGTAAAAAAGTGTGTGAAATGTTAACTAAGGGCAATGGTTAGTGTGCTCTGAGTAAAAAAAGGATTTGCGAGTGATAAAAGCGTTTGCAAGACGTTGAAGATGTCGAACGGCCTAGCACATCAACATCCGATGAAAACGTGGAAATAGTGAACGAAATTGTTATGACCTCCTACTACACGGGTCTCCAAATTTTCAATAAGTATAAGGGCCACATTATATATTTCCCACATATATGCGGGCAGGAGGAATAGAAAAAAAAACAAATCAGTGCCAGTAATTTAATTTCCTCATTAATTAGAGTATAAACTTGGAAAATTATAAAAATATATTGTTGGAAAAAAATAAAGGGTAAACTAAATAGATTCCTGGCTTCAGTTTCATGCAGTCAAATTAGTTGGACGAATGATACTGCCGTTTTTACTTCGAACTTTCATTCAAATCAGGTTCCAGATTAGATGAGCCATTTATTAGAATTGTGAGTAAATAGACATGAATTTGTTTGGTTCGCCGGATGTGGCCTGCGGGCCATAGTTTGGGCATTCCTGCTCTTATATGATGAATATATAACAAGGACTATTTTAAATGCGAGAACAGGAATAAATAATTATTTTTCCAAAATATCAGAATAAAGACTATTTTAAATTCTCAAACATCAATAAATAACCATATTTTCATGTGATCTCCTAACATTCTTTCCCCTACACATTCCAGCTAGCAAAAACCGCAATACTGAAGCTCTACACCAGCCCAATGTCCGTCTGGCAAATATCTCATAGATCCCTCTTTTACCCCTTACCTTCTATTTTAAATTCATTCTCAAATACTTCTTCCTCTCTTGACATCTTTGCCTCCCGCACCAATTTTAACAACCAATTGAAAAGACTATCTTTTTGACACGGACATTTTTTTGAAAATGGTTGTTATTTATGAGATTATTTTTATACATGTTTTTAAATTATATTTACGTAATTTATTTTGTTTATAAGCCCAATGGAAAGGCCTTAGTGCTGTTTTTGGTGTGATATAAATAAATATAAATAAAATATCCGCATTTTTTCCGAACACACCTCGTACACATCTGCCTTAACTTCGATCTTTCCATGTGGACGAGGCGATGGAACGTGCTGACGCTCCGTTCTATTCTAACTCCGAAGCGAAACGCGTCGACCTTAAACAAAAGCCCACGCAAATCGCTCCAAAGGACTCTCTCTTTCCATCTAAAGCACACGCGCCACCCATGGACGCATATTTACTTCCATTCCCGACGCCCACGAGGGAAACACATTTGCATACATAAGTCTCCATCTAGCGTGTTGAGGAAGGCGTGTCCAAGCGACGATGGCTGCGAAATAGGAAGAGAGACTGCTATCCAAGGTGATGGCTCGATTCGTTCTCGGTTGATTCGTTCGAAGTGAACGAATCACCGAATGAATCAAATGACTCGTGAGTCGTTGAGCGAAAAGAAGTCGATCATCGATTATTTAGACTCCCGGTTAACCCGGCTACATCAAATTGATCGTAACAACTACCGGTTTAGCTTTAAAACTGGATTCCTTAAACCAGTGATAATGAACTCGATACCTCGAGACACTCTCTTTCCTTACGAACGCAACAGGTGCAATTGCGGGATATTTTGTGAGCCCCGCAACGCCCTCAAGCAGTCTACGTAAATAAAAATAAGGTAAGAGCTGATGTATTAACATCCTCCGACACACGCCGGTTGAGGCAGGTTCCAGGTTAGTATGTGGATGTAGATGTGGTTTAATCATCACTATTCAACAATCCTCCACTCAATTTTCCTATCAGCTAATCTTTTCACACCAGTCCTATGTTCAAGAAGGATGAGGAACGGATGATACTACAACTGCATGTATGAAACTAATGAGCTCCGAAATCTCACAACTAGAAAGCTAGCACTTTCGGGCACCATCTGGGGAAATTGACAACATTTCTACTTTCATGCGAAAGATCCACAGAGAAAAAATCATCCGCCTTGACCGGGATACGAACCCGGATCCCCCGATTTCCGGTCGAGTGCTTTTGCCAGTTAAGCTACCGAGGCGTCATTCTTCACTGTGGATATTTTGGCGGATGATTTTTTCTCTGTGGATCTTTCGCATGATTGTGGATTGCGGGTGACTCCCGTATAAGTTATCACCGTAGCTAGTCCCGGTATACTTTAAACTTTTTCAACATGTCTACTTCTTGAACCAGACTAGCACGTTATGGTGCAGAAGATGTAACATGGAAGCTGACATCCTTCGCCAACAAGATGGAAAACTTAACCGCATTAGGTTTTCTATCGAACGTACCTATCTATAGAATATAAGCGAAGAGAATATTTTCGTCGTCCACGGAGAACATCACATGTGACCCCTACTATATTTCCACTCTAAATGATCTATTCTTGCATTAATTTGCTTTGCAAATTACTAACGATTGTTGAGCATTTCCTTTGAATGAATGCGCATGCGTTTTTTGTTATTTTGCATAAAATTATTATGGCCGTAGGGCGTGCATGCATTTTGCTTGCTTAATGCTGATGATTGGTCACCCCATGCCAAACACCCTAGAGATGGCCCGCAAAGTGTTATGTAGATGCAGATGTAGAATTATCATAATTACTGCACTAACTATTATGCTTTTCTCAATGCTAGTAATAAATTAGGTGTGACAAAGGTACGATTTCTCAGCATTAAGGGATTAGAGAAAAAAATTATGAGAGAACATTTTTCTTTACGTGGGAATTGTTTATACGATCCACTTTGACACCGCAATTTTGTAATATCCTCTCGCATATTTCCTCCCTTGACTTCCATACACGTATATCGCGATATCTTTTGATCATCGAATAAGCGTTCCTACATGTCTAATGGCTATTGATGGTATTATCCCGAGGCCACGCTCTCTCTTACAAAGGATTAATTAGTATTCTATTGCGAGACGCAATGCCATAATCTTACGGGTAAATTTTTACAAGAGGTACAATCCGGATTTCGCCTTCAAACCTTCACTTTCCTGTAGTATTTTTGCCTCCTGATTAACGTGGTGACATTCATTCCTGGCGGAAATCAATAGTTTTCGAGATATTTTAACTTTTATGGATAGCGATTTTCGGGTTCTGCGCATGCGCGGCCATATTGGAATGGCGGTAAATGAGTTTCACGGAACACGTTTGAAATTGTAAACAAGAGAAAAATATCCCTAGTGATGGTCCAATACATAACAAAGTGGGAGGTAGAAGTGGATAAATCACTTTCTGGGCACATGTACGGGCTGGTCAACTAGAAAAAAATATCCTTCGAGCTGGTCCAGTTGGTAAAGCGGGTAAATCACTTTCTGGGCACATGTACGGGCTGGTCAACTAGAAAAAAATATCCTTCGAGCTGGTCCAGTTGGTAAAGCGGGTAAATCACTTTCCGGGCACATGTACGACTTGGTCAACTAGAAAAAAATATCCTTCGAGCTGGTCCAGTTGGCAAAGCGGGTAAATCACTTTCTGACCAAATTGAATGAAAGTTTAAATTGGGCGGCATGGTAATGTTTGCGCATGCGCAGAAGGTGAAGTGCGTAAAGTAAAGGGTGAGTAAGTGAAGATCGTAAATGGCGGCGCATGCGCAGAACCCGAAAATCGCTATCCATAAAAGTTAAAATATCTCGAAAACTATTGATTTCCGCCAGGAATGAATGTCACCACGTTAATCAGGAGGCAAAAACACTACAGGAAAGTGAAGGTTTGAAGGCGAAATCCGGATTGTACCTTTTGTAAAATAATACCATCTTACGATCAGGGAAGGACAATTTGCTCATTCGGTAAGGCGATAAAGGTATGGTGATGAGGATTGTATGGGAAAGCCTTGGGGCTTGGTGAGGATAGACCACGCGGGAAGCCGCTCAAACCACTGGCATTAAGGCGGGAGAGCTCTGCATGTTTGGAATGGGCGAAAAGGGACGCGGAAGTAAAGGAAGACGAAGGCAAGAACAGCACACACGGACGAAATCGAACAAAAGGCCTTTGTCGCAATCGGATGAGCGAAGAATGGGCAATGAGGAGGTTTACGGGGTAGTGTTGAGCAAGAACCGATCACCATGGGGACGCGCGGAAGAAATTGTTGAGAGGAAAAGTTTCCCTGCCTCCCGAGTGAGCTGGGATGTAACAATGGTCAGCTCTCGAAGGCCGTTTCCTCGGGGTGTACAAGTGGAATGGGTGCGGGAATCCTGCAGGTGTTTCTCGGAGGCCTTTCGCCCTCTTTGGCGTTTGTGAACCTATGGATGAGAGGCTGGCTGACCAATGCCCATATACCCATAGTGAGGCGGAAGGAAGGGAACGCGGGGGGAAGGACTGTTATCGCGTCCTTACATTCGAAGGACAGAGCTAGATGCAAGACAATCCACATCTATACATCTCATCATAGATCACTCTGACTATGAAATTCTATCATCTGACTTAAAGTTCATTTGTGGAGCCAAAAGTGGGGACTCGAACTTAATCTCAGCAAATGCATGGTGGTACATTTCTTGCGGAATTCGTCCAACTCTAACCATGTTTATGCAGTGGATGGTATTAACATAAAGGCAGCAGACGAAGTGAAGTATCTACCTGGGAGTTACGATAACCTCGAACCTCACGTGGGGAACACACATAAAAATATTTGCGGCATAGCCCTGAAGAAATTAGGATTCGTCAAGCGTATTGTGGGAAGATTTTCGGATGAGAAAGTAAAAGAAAGGTGCTATTTCGCTCTCGTCCGACTTGAATATGCAGCGAGCGTATGGGATCCGGTGCAGAAAGACTTAATCCACGAACTGAATAAAATACCAAGGAAGGCTGCGCGTTTCGTCAAAAACTGCTACGGGCGTACAGACAGTGTTACCCAGATGTTAAGCGAATTAGGCTGGGAGCCGCTGGAGACTCGGAGACTGCGCGCTAGGCTTAGATTGCTTGAACAATTGAGAATGGATATCTTTAAGAGCGACACAGAGAACATAATATTAGAGCCACACTATATTTCCAGGTCCGATAGAAGCGATAAATTAAGAGAGATGTTTTGCCGAACGGATAGATATGGGAATTCGTTTTTCCCCCGAACCATAAAGAACTTTAATAAACGCTAGTCCCAACTTCGTTAGAGCACTTTTTTTTTAAAGCTGTAAACGGCTGGTGTCCTAACACCCCCTGTCACACGCCTTTTAGGTGGCTTGCGGGGTATTATGTATATGTATACAAGAACTGTCATGAGAAAAAAATTCCTCGGACCGGGAATCGAATCACGGACCCTTGGCTTTCCGGGCCACTGCGCACACCACTACGCTATCCAGGTTCTTTAATTATTTTGTACCGCGGCTCATGGTACTAGGTGTTACTAACGAACCTGGATAACGTGGTGGTCTGATAAGTGGCCCGGTAAGCCCGTGGTTCGATTCCCGGTCCATTTCATGCTGTTTTAAATGACTTTTCATTCACAGTTACATAATTACCCCCGTCAGTTCTAGGATGTTTGAAAATAGCCAGCACGAAGAATAGAAGAAGATGCACGCCGCAAAGTTATAAATATATTATGCATAATAAAAAAAATCGTGAACATTCATGCAGAGGGATAACTTGCCAACGGTCAGTAATTCTTATAGTGAACCTATACGAGGTTAGAATAATGGAAAAAATAGAATGCATGCAATGGGTCGTCCTAGCGAGTGACGCCATCATTGCTGATTATTTTACCTAATAATCCATTTACTCACATTGGTAATTTTCTTTCATTATTATGTAAGGGATTACTTGAAAGCAATTGGTGAGTTATTTTCACATACGTCCTTCATGTGCGCCTATTAGATTGTGCTGTATTACTTTCGCCGCTCGTGCTTACGAAATAGTCTATTCTGACATTAATTTACACCTTTCTCAGTGTGTTACTAAGCAAAAGGGCCTCACTTTTTCCGCAATGTGTCGTTGGATGAGCAAATAAGTCACCACTCCCGCAAAACGTCTCCCGCAAGCGTCCGATCATGAAGAACCCTCGCGCTGCTGATGCAATTCACACCCCCGTGCTAATTGACGGCGCATTTGGCCTAATTCACTGCAGGGGGCGTTGTTTCAGTCGCGAACTCTTAGCGAACGAAGCCAGACCACCATTTGCATGCAGTGCCACTCTCGCCTCGATTTGTCCAGTCATGTTTGTTTAAACATCGAACGGAAACAGGGAACTGTTGTGAATAATGAGCTTCAAGAACCTTCGTTTTCCATATGGAGGGAGTGTCCATGAGACCACTGAAAGACGATCATGCGGCTATAACACATACGAAGTGAAGGATTTCTAATGTATATTAATACGATATTTCCCTTTCATGTAGACATTTTGCAATGCCATTGAGGATAGGAATTTTTTATCACCTTAATTTTGTTTTTATACTAAAGACTAGCTGACCCGGCGAACTTCGTACCGCCTAACAATCAATGAACTTACAGTTTACTTACATCATTTATAAATCAGGAGCGGCTGTATCGTTTTTAATCATGTTTAATTTATTATAATAAAATAAGGGTACAAATTCAATAAAACTACGTAAATGAGTACCAAAATTGCTTGTCAGAAAGACATTTTCTTTATTGAATCTACATAGGGTGAATTGGAGCACGTTTACGCGGATTTTTTCAACAAATTTTCTTACGTTTTAGCTTAAGAAATTTTGGGCATTGTGGTTTAATAAAGCAGTTCATGAAATAAAAATTATACGCATTCAGTTGTTGGCTATTTGCGTTATTAGCTGTAAAAAATGTTTCTAGGTCCAAGTCTGTTGCATACACTTGGCCCATTCAGGGGGCAGGTTGACACGACCCCAGACCGACGCTTGACTGATGCTCAAAATCGTGCAAGAAAAGCCCCTATGAAGCAGCATTCGCATTAAATGACTTAAGGCGCGCCAGTTTTAGTATCTCTGTTTGGAAAAAATGCACTGCGTAAATGTACTGCATGCGTAAACGCACCACGGTGAGCCCTACACATTCGGGTTTAATGTCTTACGTCAAGCACCTTCTGAGAAACAACAGTTTTTGTTTTGTTATCAGGCACAAGATGAAGCGGATGAAGCTAAATAAATATAGCGAAGCAAAGCAGTGACGCAGCGAGGGGAGGTTTTGGGGGATAACCCCCCCCCCCCAAGAGCTTAGAGAATTTTTTATGAAAGATTTTGTTATTAATATTAGGGGGACGGATGACTAACAAACAAAACATATTTAACTATTCACACAGCCGCAAAACCCACTATTTTGAACCATTTATCTCAAAAAATGTCTGAGGGAAGTGCCCCCACACCTTACCACCGCTTACCTTAGCGAGATTTCTATACCCTACAGACCCGTGGTATTAGCTGCGCCCAAAACCCCCTATCCTAGCTCCTCACTTGAAGCGAAGGATGAAATACAGAGGATGGTTTATCGACTCGTGAACATAGCACGCTAAATTGACCATGAGAAAATCATGGGGTTTCATTAGTATATGAGCACAAACAACACAAAAACTGAAAGAATGACCATGCGATTTTTTAATCGTTATCACGAATGCAACACGAATTGTAAATTGAATACGTTTTAGCTCAAAAGGGCATATGAGTTGAGATCATGGAATCTACGGAATGAGGACTTCCTAACCTTTGAATTTTCCTTTGAGTAAAGTTGCGTGAATCACATTCATCACCAATTTTTTTAATGATCAAACACGTTCCGTTGGATAGTTATGGTTGGTTTAGGCTTCGAAAGATCATGAGCACAGAAACTACATTTTTCTGTAAATCGTGCCTTGGTAAGCCAGGTACGTCCAAGGACTTAAAATATTCAGATAGATAGTTGGTGATTTCGTCTTCGTCTGTTACACATTTAAAAGATTCGAATCCATGCAGAGTACGAACTATTTGAATTTACCTCGTTTTAGTCATCCATATCTTCGTTCTTGCTCGCTAAATCAACCATCTTTGATTCTTTTGGTGATCAATCATATTCTGGAACTCTTTGTTGATGAGCAAACTACTGGATTCCTCGACAGGAACACGGACATTACCGTTTGTCAACAATTGCTTGGAGATTTGTTTACAAACACGGTAGTGAAGTGTCAACTCGAGCTGGGCCACGGCTGGGCTTACAATCAGCTCGAATTTAATTTTAAAAATGTAATTTCAATTTAATTAATATTTTGAATATATTTAGTAATTAAAATGTTATATTGTTAATAAATTCAGTTATTATAGTGGTAAAAACAAAACAAAGTATTTAATCTGTAGTTTTGACCGACTTATCAATTGTTGTGTTACTATAACTCCTAAAAGCATGTCCATAGGAAAGAGATGAATTGTTTTTGTGAAATTATCCTTTTTTTAATGGCCTATATGTTAACCCCGCCTGAGACGAATCCAAAGAACAAAATCTCATTGAAATCGGTGCTGCCGTTCTCGAGTTATAAGTGTTCTAACTAACACGATTTTCGACTTTCTTTTATATATATAGATAAATAACCGCATATAGCAGTGTTGCCATTTTACAGTTTTTTATCTGACCAACTATAAAATGGCAACACTGCTGTATGTGTAAACTATCTCTAAAGTAGAAATGAAATAAAAATAACAAAAAATTCCGAAAATTGAGTGATTCATTCATCAAACCAGCGACGAAGCCTAAAGATTGGTCAATGGGGTGACTCCGACTCTTTTTTCTCTTAAAAAAAAATCACTGAATTTTCAGATGTGTAAATGTTAAAAATGCTGTGTCTTTGCTCTGCTGTAAACAATTTTCGAGTGTACTGTTAAGTGGACTGGACTGTCATTCTTTCTTGAGCACCTATTAAATTGCTCTCTGTTACTTTCACTGCTCATTCACGTGAAATCGGTAACTCAGTCGCTAAATTACAACTTTCCTAGGTTATTGAGCGCAAGGCAACGTTTTTCCTGATATTTCGTTGCATAAGCCAATAAGTGCTAAGTTAACACATCATCAGCAAGCAGTTTACCCAAAAATGGATAAAAGTAAAGCATCTAATTGCTCCTAAAATGTAAAAACAAAAATAATGTGTTGTTATTCAGTTTGGCGACTTAATAGGGTGGTTTCCTATTATTTTTTTATTGCTTTAATCGAAAGATCATTACTCCTGGAGTACGTATTTCACGCTTTTAGATTTTTAAATGACAACATCTATTTTTCGCGATTAAATGAAAAGTGAAAATTTTCAAGCGCGCGAAAACGCGACGCTTAAGTATGAATGCCGGGAAATATCTCCGTACGTCGTATTTCTGGTTCCCCCTCCCGCCCGGTGAGGTGACCTTGAGGCGAGGCTTAGCGCTGATACGTCGCAGGATGCTAGTGGATAGCTGAGTACCTTGCTGGATGGTAGCGCTTGGTTTAAAAAAGGTTTATTAATACCTTATCAAACGAAGAAAACTTTCCGAACTTAGCCAGTTTTAATAGGTGATTATTAAGACATGTTTCCCTGAGCTCTGTGCCTCATGCATGCATTGGTAACCTCAGACGATGTATAACTCCTATCCTCTCGTGTAGAAACTAGGTCCCTGTGACGTCATGCGGAGTGGAATCGCATGGGCGCCAATATGGCCTTTTTCAAATGAGGATAAAATTTGACCCTTGCCATTCGTCTAAACCGGTATTTCAAAAACCAAATAATTTGTGCATTATGAATACACTAATGGTGGGTAACGAATCGCAATCAATGCCTTTCGTTTTCTTTGATGAAGGAAACTACCGTATTCTCTAAAGTAAATGAGTGATTTTCAAAGTTATTTTGAATACAATCGACAAAATAAGAACTTAAACTGCGTTGCAAATATAAAACTTATATCATATTGCTGCGATATGAATGCGTCTCAAATTGTCACAACTTGGAGAGGAAATTATAGCTGCTGAAATAATTACCAGATAAAATAATATTTATTTCGTTTGAATGTAAGTTTTTAGCAAATAAGTCATCATATGGTAGTAATAATCTCACAAAAAGTAATGATAAGGTAAATTATTTTAAATTAGCATCAATCATAATGACGAATAACGTACCTGTGGAGCTATTTTCAACAAGAAATTCAGCCAAGGCTGAGAAAGAACACAACCTGAACACCAACCATTTCATTGAGTAGCTCTCTGCTACTTTCGTGAAGAAACTACCCAGAACTAACCACGAGGAATTGGCTACCATCGAGCATCACCCCGATAACGTATGAACTAAAAGCAAACCTCAACATCTTCAGTAAATCACTACCCCGGACCGAAAATATCAAACTCATCGACCTCCGGAGCTACAACCCCAACCCAACGGCAAAGCAAGAACCTCCAATTCCGCATTCCTCCCAAACCATATCCCATTCTTAAAATGTAAACCTACTACCATACTGTGTTCGTATAGGTAAACAACATAGCCGAAACAAAATATCTCGAAATCCACCAGAGACAGCCCAAATGGCAGAGCCTAGTGCGGTCAACTAAAATGACTTTCCGGCGACGTGAGGCACTGGAGTCGCCAAGTGCGTGAATACCTGTGATGTTGCAACCTTTTTTTTCTTCTCAGACAATAACAATCTTTTATAATCTTTAGAGCTTTATTTCCTCTCCTCCATCCAAAATGGCTCTCACACTAACAATCCGCTGTTTACTCTCCCATCACCATAGCGCCCTCAACTCCAAGCCACCAATATTAACACAAATACGCATACAAATAAAAATACAATTCAAACATCAATGCATAATCAATCACGCCGAACATCATGAGCACGACGTTACATACCTGAATTACTCTACCGAACCGTTGCGTTGGATTGATCACCAAGGAGCATGTCTCAGCTGGGATCTAAGGTCACCGGATTTGACACCCTGTGACTTTTTGTGGGACTTACGTCAAAGACAACGTTCATGCACCACCACTCCTAAAGAACCTGAAAGAGGTGGATAACCGGATCCGTTCTGACATAACATTAGTGACGAAGGGCATGCTAGCCCCAGGATGGGAGGAATTTGAGTATCGATGTGATATTTTTCGTATCGCTGATGGAGGACACATCGATGGCTAAATTCTAACATCACGTATCTCAATAATAGCAACTTTTCACGAGAGAACAAAAAAAACTATTTATATTTTTAACCGTATGCAATTTTTATTTAACTTAAAAACCAAAAATACATAAAAATGAAAAAGAAGCATTCATTAGCAAACAAAGAGTTGGTTTTTGGCTCGAATTTCACTTTTTACTAACTTTATTAGCAGTATTAACTCATACCTGCCAAATTTTGAGATACCTAGGCGTGTTACTAGAACTTAGCCATCGATATTTAACTTCTGTAATCTAAACTTGAGAGGTTATTAAATGTGTGTGCAAAGTTTCACATTCGTGCGTCTTAAAGTTTAGTAAAAATACATGCATTCGAAATACGTATATTATTTTTTGATAGTCCCTGTATTTTATTAAAACGTCTCCCTTGAGGTAAATTCTACTTTACTTTCTCCATCTCATCGCATTCACTGGACAGGTTTACTCCCGGAGTTCCCTCTTCGTTTAATCGCATCACGAACTACGTCTACCTTTCACCCACGTCTTCCACGGTGGCAATGGTTGGGGAAGCTTACTTACTTAATAATTTATGCGGATCCAAAGCCTAGGAGGAGGAGGAGCAGAACATAAAGAAATCAGAATTATAACCCTGTCTGCGGTGTGGGCGTGGAACGACCCTGGAAAGTAGATCGGGGTAGGAATATCAAGTAAACTATTATTACTTTGGGGTTTTACCTATAAGATATCTAGTTCCAGTAAGTATTATAGTGATTCCAACATAGGGTGCGATGGCGTATTTGATTGAACGTTTGGATGATAATCGAATCTAACCTGTTTGAAGCCATTGATTGATATTGAAAAACTCTTTAAAAAAACTTAAGATTACAGAGTTAGCAATCCAGAATATCCTTTCCTAAATTCGAGAAATTTGAGAGGTTTAGTATAGGTTTAAATAGCCTCACCTACTTGTATGATACAAGTTGTATCTCAGTGAGGAAAACCTATGCTGAAGCAAGCTTTATCATTTTGTATGCACTGCTTACGATTCAATTTTTAATTGCGTTTAATGTACTCACATATATTTATTTCAAAAGTGAATGAAATTAACTATGAACAATGAATTATCAGCATATGACGAATTGCTTGTATGAGTAATGATACGGAATAAAGATTAATATGCTACCAGTGAAAAAATTCTCCCATTGCATAAAAAATATTAGAATATTTTCCACAACTAGCATCCATGACTTGGCTAATTTTAGAATAGTTTTACATTTTTTACAATGCCATTTTCTCGGGCAATAAATTATAAACCTGTGGGTCAATGTACACAAAGAATCGTTTGACAATCTATGGATTTGTTTCAATTATCGTCATAAAGTCTTGAATCATATAGTCATAGAATCTAATAAGCTATGGTGGCAGTATCATCACTGACGGACCTTGCATGTGCACTGTTCTTGCCTTCACCTTCCACGTCCCTTTTCGCTTATTCCAACCATGCAAAGCTTTCCCGCCTTAATGCCAGCGGATTGCGGCCTCCCTAGCGGTCTTTCCCTGCCAAGGCTCCACACAATCCTCATCACCATACCTTCATCGCCTCACCGAATGAGCAAATTATCCTTTCCTGATCGTAAGATTGTGGCATTGTCTCTCACAACAGAATTCTAACTAATCCGCTAAAGGTATTGGAGATAGAGTGACCTCGAGATAATACAATCAATCGCCATTAGACAGATAAAATGCATACGCGCAGATCCAACGATATCATGGTATAAATGGAAGTTAAGAGAGGAATTGTACGATAGGATACCGCTAAATAGCTGTGTCAAAGGAGATTGTGTAAACGATCCCCAGAAAAAGGCAAAAGCTCTCAAATATTTTTTTTGCCTCGCTTACTATTGGGAAATTGTGCCTTGATCATGCCTCATTTATAATTGGCAATGAGAAAAGCCTATGTCGGTGCAGAACTGATGAGCATTATAGTTATAACACGAAAAACCATCGAACGAAAATGGGCACATAAAAAACAAAATCTAACATCGACGATTAATTTATGTTCTTAGTTCTACTCTATTTTAACTTAACTTATACATATTTTTGAACACATTTTCCTTGTTTTTTCTGGAATTGTTTCATGGATGCAGCCACATTAAAACTCATCTATGATGGTGTTCCTATGGAGCGCCAATTTTGGCAATCAATATATTTTCAGAATTACTTATTGGTTAAAATTCATCAATAAATAAAATAATAAATAAAGTCTTGGAGTATAGGTCGGGGAATGAAGGGCAACATTATTTGCCGACGTTTAAATACATTTCTTTTATCTTATTCAGGGTTATCAATCATAATGGTGACAATAAATGAATAGGTACATGAAGGCATGAAAGGTTTTTACGTTTTTTTGCAATATTAAAATAAAATATAAAAATAAAAAAGGCCAGTTTTCTTTCATACCCTGGTGCAGGGGTCTCCAAAATACGGCCCGCGGGCCGGATCCGGCCCGCGCACTCGTTTTAAGTAGCACGCGATTCTCGCTCGTTTAACTCTAGGAGCATTGCAGCGCTGTACTGCGCGTCAAAGTCACCTTCAACTGTTCGTAAATAAAAAAGACGCCACCGGATTCTTCAGTAGACGTTGGTATCGAATACTTCAGTCATCGGCAAATTTGCTATCCGGCCCGCGGGGCGATTCGGAACTTGGAATGTGGCCCTCGTGGCCTAGAAAATTGGAGACCCCTGCCCTAATGTATTAATTTATTGTAAGCATTATGATTCATAGTCCTGAAGGAGATATAAGAAATTTATCAAAACGCCGGCAAAGAAAATTACATTTCATTCCCTGACCTATATTCCATTATTACATAATTGAGATAAAGAAAAAGAAATCGATTTATCTATAAATACAAAATACCCAGCGAGATAGTTCAAGGATGCCAAAAACCCTAGAGGTGGCTCGCAGGGTATTATGCAAATGCAGATAAAATGAAGTAATGGATTAAATTCGGAATTATTCATTGCATGTTTCTAGAAGCATCTGTGGATGGTAGTAAGAAACTTCATGCGGTTAAAATTTCCATCTCGTTAGGAAGGACGTCTCATCTTTCGTGTTTCCTCTAATGCACCATTACGTTCAAGTCTGGTTCGGGAAGGTGTAAACATGTGGTTGGTGTCCCTGGACGGTCCTTGAAGTACACGTGTACTAGTCAAAAGATTTATGAACTTTGTGGTTTCTTATATGCAGCTGTAATATCATGCATGCCTCGTGCTTCTACAATATAGGATTACTAAAGCGCGCAGCGGAGCTCACAAATATGCCGCAATTGCACCTGTTGCATCAGTGAGGAAAGAGAGTATCTCGAGGTTTTCAGTTATTTGAGCTTCAGTGGTTTGATAAATCTAATTCTTTAATTTTAAACTGTTTACCAAAGTGACAAGTCATCAATAAAACATTAAAAATACTTTAAAAGGAATTTTAAGTTCGAATGTATATCGATGGCATGTTGAGTAACAGATTGGAACGAACAACAAAAAAATTCAAAGACGGCAATGATAAAACTATGAAAATTTTACTCTAAAAGAGTCATTGACGCCCTTCAGGTATTGCTAACTTCATTAGGTTGCGCTCAATCTTTGACAGTAAGCGTAAACAGGACATGGATTCGGTTGTTTTAGAAATTATTTATAAATTGTTAGTTATGTTTTTTACTTCTTAACTTGTGAACGGAATTGTATACTCTTAAACGTCATTTACAAAAGGAAATAAAAATATAGTCTTAAATATCTTAAAAACTCCTATTGTTGGACAAAAAGTACAGCTAAGCCGAGATTTAAATGGATTTTTAAAAGTTATGGATATCGTTTCGTATTTTTAATCCTTCAAAAAATTCAAAGACGGTAATGTTAAATTATGCGAATTTCACTTTTAAAGGTTTTTTACGTCCATCAGTGAAGTACTACAAACGGTTTGAGCTGATGGTCAAGTTCTGAAGATATGCAAAAATGTTATTCACACCTAATGTCTACCAAGTCAGCTTTTGACAATCATGGATTCGTATTTTTATTTTAGAAGTTATTTATGAGTTATTAGTTACGTATTTTATTAGCTTGTGAATGGAGTTGCAATTTTATAAACTTCGTTCATAGAAATGAAATTAAAATTTAAACGTATAAATCTTCTTCAAATAACGCAAACTTCAATGAAGGACATAAAGTAGTCTAGTTTGAAATGCATTTTTAAAAATATTATTGCTATCGCTCTATATTTTTCAAATTCGTCAAGAAATTCAAATATGGCAGCGGTAAAATTATATTAATTTCACTGCTAAAGATTTATTTATTACCTTAAGGTGTTATTAACGCCTTCAAATTATGTAGTTTCTCAATGATTTCTCAGATTATGTAGTTTGTGAGTGAATTTTGCTTGATGCTAACATTTTTCATCATGGAAAAAGTTTCCCTGAATTCCCCCTGATAACATTCGTCTTGCTTAGTAATTCAGAAGATGAATTCTGTGCCGTTGCCAAGCAGAGGGTGCGTTGACCGAGAGGCAAGGGCATTTCCCCAGTTCTTTCCGGCGAATCTTGGAGAATCGCCTTTTCCGCGCAATGGCAATTAAAAGCGTTTGACTCCAGCACCCGCCTCCATGGGCACAAACGTCACGTGATATGAGTGAAGAGGAAGAACCATAGAGCATCTGGAGAGGGCGTTAGCTACCCCTCCTACGGTAGGAAAGTGAAGCCAGGGGGGCGTGGCACTTTAGCCGGTCCGCCATATTCCTTTACCGCGGGTGGAGCAGAAATACATGGTTCCTTATGGGGAATTCGTCAAAGGAAACTCAATATTTTACCTATTGACAGCCGGAAAAAGCCGTTCCCACCGATGAGGGAAGGTTATCTGTTGAATGTAAAACCGGAAAAAATGCATCTTTTGGATGAAATAAACGATTCAACCACGGTGTAGCAAATTAAAAATATGACGCACGACAAGTCATTTGCGACATTAGCAACTAATTTTCAGCTGTAAGGTGAAAAATAACTGATGAATTCATGTGAAACCACTAAGTTATAACTTGAGATGATCACAGTAGAACTTTTTAAACCAAATTCAGTTATGAAAGTAAATAAAAAAGGATAAATGGACGAGAGAAGAATGGGAGGACACTGAATGCTACGATAATAATCACGTTTAATTGCTATTGCGTGCACTACAAGATTTTATTTGACTAATAATCCGTCAAAAATATACATAAAT
Source organism: Ischnura elegans (assembly GCF_921293095.1). NCBI lineage: Eukaryota > Metazoa > Arthropoda > Insecta > Odonata > Coenagrionidae > Ischnura > Ischnura elegans. The sequence continues at coordinate 121,046,482 of NC_060247.1, forward strand.
CGTGATTCAAGGAAAATAATATGGTTTAGCAAGACTTAAAACAATCGGGAATCATGCCTACCATTACTTATGAATTCTCTACAAAAAGTATTGATGAGAAAATTTTAAACACAGCGAAGTCAAGCTTCGATTCTTATCGCCGGACATTTTTTTTCGGATATGTAACTTCAATATCTAAGTGTTACACAGTGTAAATCATTTCCGAAACTACTGTAAATAACCTCATGGCCATTTAATCAAAAGGGCTTCCTCATCAAAGGAAAATTTCGCATCAAAGGAGATTTCGCTTACAATTCCGAGTAAACTGCCATGAAAACAATACTGTCTTAAGAAATTGAGAATGGGTCTGATGAATTTCAAGTGCTGACAATTCAGATATTATTTTCCTTCCCCAAAATCAGGCGAACATGCACAGTGGGTAACAGCTGTGTTAAATGGAATCGTTGAAGGAGGTATTAAAAAAGAAAACAATTCCCATTTTCCAACTTATATAATGTACACACCCATCAAATGTTACATTTTCAGATTTCCAGAATGATTAAACAATGCTATTGAAACTGATTATTTATACAATTAATGCAAAGTAACCAAATTAACAATAAATCTCAGGCAGACATGATGTAACATTCTATTAAGATATATTCAGATTGGCAAGAGCATTATGAATACATGATGAAGGCCGCCACACCTCCGGGATCATTTCCAATTTTTGTACGTTCATACAACCTCAATTACATCGGCTACTGGATAAGCTGAACCTGCAATTAAAAATGTATAAATTCTTTACCTATATTACACCTAAATAGGAATTATTTGACAATTTCAATGGGCAGAATCTGTGTGATATATCAAATGCTTAGCATCACCAATCAAGATAAACCTCTAGATGTTTATGAAAAATGCTATCACTTAAGTTTCTACTTCATCAGGAGAACAATGAATGAGAAATTTAAATTTCGAGTTCGTTTGAAGTTCGTCGCTAATTAAACAAGTGATTGGATGGAAGCTATTCAGAATAGGAGGGCTGATTACTTTCTTTGACCACCACAAAATGCAAGAATTTCTGTTGGATGTGTCAAAAGGTGTCACGCTTCAAGCAGTAGCCCAATGGTCTATCCACTAGGCCACCGCACTTCCACACTGGTAGTAAACAGAGTTGGTCCTTATCAAATTGGGAACAATTTACTACACATATACAAAATAATCCTATTCCATTTAATGCTGTCTAAAATTGGCAATATTTTTGTCACCCTTTAATGCCAAAACAATGAAAGTAATGAAATTGAATTTTTGCAAGCTAGTATTTTAGTAACTTGACATTATGGTGCACATGTGTGGTACAAAATAGGTGCATACTTTTGTTTGCTATGTATTGTAGTGGTGTGACATATGCGTGCACCTAGTGTACATATAGCCTAAAATAGATTGTTTATTGTATCGTAAGCAATAACCTTAATGAGTGTTATTCACATTGATTAAAATTGAAGTGACAATTGTAACGAAAGACAAATATGATGAGTCAAAGGGGGAAATTCATTGACAGATCATGAGTTCTGGGCGAGTAGTTAGTAGGAAACCACCATATGTGCCACAAACTTTCATCGCCTTATACAGGGTAATTACTTATTTTTTTCAAATTGCAAAACAGACGAACACATGATTGATCATGATGAACACATTCACAAATAAGCAATGAAAGGGGCACTAAATTGAAAAAAAATGAAAGAGGCACCAACTTGATCCAAGCATAGATAAAGGAGCTGTTGCTTCAGCAAAGTTGTAATCACAAAAACAAATATAAACAACACCTACGAGCAAAAAAAGATGAACAAGAGCTATATGAAAAATGACATTAACCAGAGATTGCTGTAACTCAACAAAAACTAATTAGAATGTTCCCTCCACTTTCTAAGAGATTAGGTGACATTAATTGGCTATGAAACAAGAAAAAACACATTCTGGGCATGTAAAGTGGTTCATTAATACATATCAACTTATGCTTTTACAACAATATTTTTATGACTGAGCATTTTATTTCTAAATAAGATCAATTAAGGTGTATATCAACCCATCAACAGAGGAAGAAGTTCGTGTTCCTTTTTTGCTGAGTAAGTGCTGTTACTGGTCATCGCTAATGATCATAATAACTTTTCGGTCGATAATTGAAATATTGCTAAGCATTCCTTTCAAAACATGAGACGCAATTGTAAGGCCAGTATAATAACTTAACAATTTTGCATTTTAGATCTAATTTCCACAATTTGTAGAAAACAACATTAATTTGCCAATGCTTGGTTGAGAACCACAAATCCCTGTACATGTGTTATGATTTTTAACTAATGTCGAATTTCGGTGGCTAAGAGTGCCATGCGTATCTCCGCTCTAAATAGACCTAATATCTGAACACCAAAAGTTCAATGAAGCACGAAATTCACTCACATCGCACAACTTGTACCGCGAATTGGCACAAAAATTTTTGCACCATTATGTCAATACACAAAAATGTTCACCAGCGATGGTACGCAGGGATGAAAAGAGTTCCGAAAAAGAACGGATATTTTTTTTAATATCTTACTTCATTACAATAAGCATTATCACTCATGACAAAATTCAACATAGTGTAATACAATTTTAGCACTGATAAGGATAAGTAACAAATAACCAGTACCTACACTGCCGCACATGAGTCCACCTGCTGTACGCGGCACATACATAGACAATTAACAAGGTTGACCATGCACTTCAAGCAAATGATACAGATATTACTAATAATTGACTATTTTGCAACTTACCGGTGGAATGTGAGTCCAGGTATCTTTTTACCGGGGCAATTACTGCACCCGTAAGCCGCCCAGCAAACCATCTGCGAAGGTTGAATAAATATGTCGTTTTCAAGGTTAAATACTCACTTTTTAACGGAGATAATAATATACCAGTATTAAGATGAATTCTAGAATATCAGCATACCTTCAGAATGCTTCAGCAGCCTCGGTATACTGAAAATTAGGTGATTTTCTTAACACGTACCTTTATGGGAAAACGAGCGAGCGAGGTAAAGGGATATGGCGGACGAACAAAAGCGCATCGGGTAAACAGGTTTCTGCTGGCTTCACTTTTTTCAGCTAACGCCCTCTCCAGATGCTCTATGGGAAGAACCATATCCAGCCGTCAAGTGCGCACAGTACGGTCGACCCAAAGACAATGCCACGCTCCGCGGGTCAAAAGGAAAAGGTCCCGGCCGTGAGGGAAACAGCGACATATTTCATTTCTCCCTCCCTTTTTTCCTTTTCAAAAGCGGCGACAGAGGGCGAAAAAATATATCATCCGACAATTGAATGAAAGTATGAGGAAGGAGTCCCTTCCGCCGGGACAGAAAGGATCAGAATTAGTGCGTTGCGCCAAGACGTGGGTGGGCCAGAGCGTAAGTGTAAAGGCACGTTTATAGAAGTAATTAGGGACGAATTAAAATCAAGAACTTAACTTTAAGTTGCCTTCAAATCTTCGCGGGGTAAATAGGAAAAGATTAACACGTACTCGACGCCACCTTCATCACGCACATCTATAATTTTTCTACAAAACTGACTGCTGACATAAAACTGACTTTGCGCTTACTTAGCAAGGCCCAATTAATGCAATATTTTTCCTCTTTCTGTCCCTTATTTTCCGCATTAATTTCGAAACGAATTTATCGCGTTGCTTTCATTGCATTTGTATCGCAAAATTCCATTCGAAAATGATTACTTCATATAGCAAGTACCAAATTACTTATTGAATGTATCCTACTTTGTAATGTAAATTCTATCTTCATCCCATTTCTTTTTTTACCGAATAATAAATTTTAACGAAAGATTTGAAACTAAAAAAAAAACTAAACGCAAAATCCCGCACACACTTTGGGTATTGATTAAGAGTTATTTTCTGAATTCCGGTTAATAGAAAAAATTATCAATAAATCACACGTACGGAATGCTTAAGGTATTAGGCGATTTCCCCGTTTAAGGATTTACCGCTGGTAGCGAGGTGGGCGGCATTATTGCCGTGAATCCTCTTCATTTTCCGTGAATCAAAGATAAATACACCCTGGCATGATAAATAGCATGGGAATAAATAACATGTGGGATTGGGAAGCAAACTACGGAAAAGATATCCACGCGTCTAACAAACAACTGAATTTAAATACCTTACGTGTATCGGATTGGTGCGGTGGCTAGAGTGTTGGCTTCCCACCCGGTGGGATCGGGTTCAAATCCCAGCGGTGGTAGAGAATTTTCAGAGACTGCCCGATCCCTGCTTGAATGTTTTGTGGAGAACATTTCAAGCGTAACACTCCGTCCATCGGATGGGACGTTAAGCCGTGGTCCCCTTGGCGCCTTTCGTTAAGAGCAGGCTAACGCCGACGCCGGGTTTTTCTCCACCCTTCCTTACCTACCCTTCTCCCATGGCGCACATGACCGCAACTATATTTTAGTAAACTGTCGTTCGCCTCCTCCAAACACCATACCATACCATAAATACCTTGCATGTGTTAGTTAGCTGTAAGTTGAACGGAGAAATGATAGGTGGCACCTAGTACACGTTAATTGTTTTTACAGGCACCACAGAGCCATTAAGCCAATTTTTCTTCAAGTCCTTCATTAAAGTTTTCGCTAATTATTCACTCTACAAACCAGACTCGACCGTGGGAGGAAATCGAGGAAAGCATTCTTATTCGCGCAGTGTCTCTATGAGCGTCAGCACAATATCTACGACACGAAGAACGCAGTGGGTGGGCCAAGATGTCCCTATATAATGTCTCCTGCGTCCCTCGCTCGCCTTACCTTCGCTGACCTTCGACCCTTTTTCATCCGCGAGAGACCTCCCGCAATACCATTTCTTTGTCATCAAATACACCCGCTGTTCTTTTGTTTTACTTCAGCATCGCATGTCCTTCCTAAATCGCCTTCTCGTGAGTCTGTTGTCAAACGCACTTGGAAGGCGGAAAAGTAGTTCAAGCGGCCCAATCATGAACTCTAAATTAAATTCTTAGTCATAATGAAGCTGAGGAAACTTGTGGCTGAGATTAAACACACCGAAGGCGTCCATTTTGTGCTGAGGATGTTGGTCGGCAAACGAAGGATATTTTTCTCGTCATCTGAGAAAAAATCTCCGAATTCACTAATTGTAAGTAAATTTTGCCCACACTTCGCTCTTCACCCCAGAAAACAATTCTAATTTAACTTGCCTAATATATTGGAAACGCTGCACTTTTTACCGTAACAACTCATCACGTAAATAATGATAATCATGAAATGAAGGCTAGAATGCAGAGAGGAAATCTTTTCTCCTGCCTATCTTATTGCCTTTACCGGACTTGAGTGAATTTCAGACTATTTTCCATTGAATCCTCTTTCTGTGAAAATTCAATTCAGGGATTAAAATTTCCTCCCCTCACTGCCAAAGAGGGATATTAGTCGCGGATTGGAAATGAAGAATGTAGTGGCTTATTTGCTAAAAAGGAAAGGCTAAAAAGATATGCCTAAGGAGGACTCTTCCAGAGAATCCATCCATCGCAAACGCGGAAAAAAGATGAGAAATGAGGAGAGGGGAGGTGAAGGGCGAAGATGAAAACCTAATGCTCACCTCGAATAAGATAATCCACCCTTTCAGAATCCTTATCGATTGGAAATTGTATAAAAATTATGGCGGTAGGGTAAAATGTTCGTTATAGTGTTTATTTTCAGTAAGTAAGACTTTTCCTTTTCTTTGATATAATACCATGTAGCACATGTATGTACCTACTTAAATTCAAATGCTGTGTCTAAAATGTTTTTATGCTAGCATGACCTTTTGTAAATGATGGTAGCCATAAAACAGGTTCTCCTTAATGGCTACCCAAAGGTACTCCTTTGTATGTAATCAATTCTATTCTGTACTTTTTTCTTTTTGGAGTACTAAAACAATTTATCATTATTATAATTTGTTATTTTTTTCTTGAAGGCAAGGGAATGATCAGATTGAACATCAATTTAGACCGGGTAATAAAACATGAAATTTTGATTGATAATGGATGCATTAAAAACCTTTTACCAATCGTTATTTATGCTAAAACACAATACATATGAATAATCAGAGACGCCGATTAAAAACTAAAACATCAGATTATTGATTTTATTCTTTGGATCTCACCCCCTTGAAAATTATACATTGTTGTTGAAATCGATTGGCGCGGCGTATTGAAAAAGCAGTTTCGAAAATGAAAAGCTATTTTTACTGTCTGCTACTTTCCCGGCGGACAAGATAACTCGGGTTTCACACCAGGAAGGGTTTTACATATCTCGTCCCTAGGTTTTGACGAGCGGCATACTCATCGTCTTCAGGTATCTAGGAATACATGCCTGGACCTCTGAAGACGATTATCATGTCGCTTGGCGAAACGCTGGGGCGAGAGATGGTGAACCACACACAGTGAAGAACCCGAGATGTATTTACTTAAAAAGTAGCTTCTTTAAACATGTTTAACGTACAGAATTCCACGAAATATCGCCTTCATGCATTAAAGTAATACATGCACTCTATTAGTATCAAGAAGGATTGCTGTGATACAAATATTTTTTAGGGCTCTGTAGAAGTTGTACCTCCATCATCCTCACATTATTATTCCTTTGTGTCTCAGGAAATGTCTTCATTCAAATCGAGAGGTTATTTTTATTCCGGGCAATTAGTTCATATTCTTTGGCAATGATGATGAGAAAATACGTGATTATATGTTGGTCGCCTCTCTTTGATAAAGAGAAATTCCCGAATACCATATCTCTTCCATTAAAACCCACCCAACTGTTTAATTTTTGAATCGGACTGTTTGACGCCATTGTTTATTTTTCCTAAAAAAATCTTATGCCATGAGTAACGGAGTGGTGGGTATTGAATAATGTGGATCAAAAGCTGGAGCATTATAACTATTGCATTTTTTTTAAACTGGGCCATTCTCTGAGAAGTGTGCTTTAGTGACGCTCCTCTCAGTTTGATGACTCTTTCAGCAGACTTTATGTTAGTGCATGAAACCTCTCAAACACAAAGCAGGTACAGCTACTAAAGTGATAGTTGAAATTGAAATTTTCTGTTAATAAACGCTAAATAAAGTAAGTTGTCCACCAAAGAAATTAGCTACCCGGCCATAATGAGTGCTTACTTGGATTATGCTGCTAGCGTGAGGGAAAATTTCCTGGATGATGGCGTAATTTTGTATCAATTGAAAGTATGTTTCCGCCACGCCCGTTCGAACTCCTTACAGCAATGGACAATACCAAGCCTATCAATAATTATGCGTTCTTTTTTCTACCACCTTTCTGTCGAAATTCATTCTCTCCTGACTGACATTGATACCTTTTCTGTAGCCATTAAAAATGTTACTAACTTGTCATCATCTTATTTACTGAAAAATAGCCATCCGTTTTCTTTCCTACCTAATTTCTGCTTCAATAAATGTTGTATCAACAGACATCGATCCATTTTCTTTATCAATTAAAATTTTATTGACTTGGAATCATCTAATTTCATGCAAAATAGCCGAATAACTTGCTAAATACTGAGAATACGACCGCCATATCGGTTTGCTGTTTTGTTTTGCTACTGTTTGATTTGTATTGAAATTCACTTCTTTGTTCCATTTTTATCGCTAAATGTGCACTTAAAAATTGTCATTCTTGCTATACGATTACCAGTTCTTAGAAAAGAGAATAAATAAAAGTGAAACGATGCGTCTCAGAAAAATGCAAAATATGTCAGACAGAGCGACAATGATGAGTCTCGTCAAGGATATGATGCATTCTCGGGAGAAGTGGATCGACTGAGTTTCAACACTGGTGAGTGAGTGCGGGTGAGTAGCAGAGGAGGGCGAAGAGGGTGAGTGAGTAAGCCGAGGATGCAGTCGGTTTGATTGTGGACGTTGAGGGGAGGAGATTACGCGGAAACCGCCCCCGATGCTGATGACGGAGAGATGACCCCTATCGCCCTCTGCCGGAAGACGGGGCTCGTGCTGACGAGGCCTCGACGCTATTCCTAGTACCACTCAACGCTTATGGACTGGATGAGACATGCAGACAAGTGAACGACCGCCGAGTACGAAAATAAATGGTTTCAGTTAAGCGGCGGACGCACACAAATATCGATGACCGGTCGCATTTTGCCAATTTTCCTGTCGTGTTATGCTTAAAAAAATGGCGAACACTTTCAACCGATTCAGGCGTGATATGGTGGAAGTTTAACAGATTAAAAGAAAAGGTAATTTCACTTTTCCCCAATGATTTTAATGCAATATTATTCTTATATGACGCGTTTCGGCTCGTAGATTTATCATCTGGAACAAGACCGTCATCAAGAACTTACTTTCATATCGAATTTTAAAAAAATACCTCCGAGAAGATTACCAAACTGTGAGGAAGAACGAATAGGAATAGGCGAGTGACAAAATTGCGCACTTTGCCCTGTAATTTTTAACGTCGTTAGAAAGCCGGCAACGAAATCAAAGAAGGAATCACGAGCCAATATCAACGGAGAACGATTTGGAATGCTGAGATTTGCAGACAAAGTAGTCATACCCAACACATGGAATGATTTGAAGAAGGCTTTGACACTTATGAAGAGGAAAATGGCCTCATATCAGCTGATAAACGGCAAAAAGTAGATTAAGATTGTAGTACGCAGCAAAAGAGAGGAGATTAGGGCTAACAATGAGCTAGGATAATAATTGTTTGAAGGGGTAATAGAGTTTGGTTTCCAAGGAAGCATGAAAGAAATAGTTACACGCGTAAATAAACTCGCGAAGAGGCCTATGTACAAAAAGAAGAATCAAAGAGTAAGCATATAAGAATATACTTACTCTATGGAAGAATCTACATGCATTAGAGAATAAAAGTATAGAAGAAAGGAAATAATTCATCACGTGCTACATATGGAGTATGTTTCTCTGCGGAAGCGAGGCTTGGACATTGACAGTTGCACAGAAGTCAAAAATGGAAGCATTCGGCCTGTGTTGCTGTAGAATAATGATGAACATAAAATGGATCGACCGAGTAGATAATGAGGAAGTGCTAAGAAGGGTGGGAGAAAAGAGAAAAGCCTTATAAAAAGTCCTCGGGATAAGACGGGATAACTTAGTTGGATAAATTATGAGGCATGATGGTCTAATAAAACAGTCATATAAGGACGGGTGGAAGGGAAGAAGGGCAAGGGACGGCCCCGAAAGAGTTACACGGGACGGGTTATAAAGGATGCAAAAGAGAAGAAATACGTCGCTATGAAAAGACTATCGGGTAGAATAGAGGAATGGAGAGCAACATCAAACTAATCATAGATTTTTTGACGCATGATCATAACCTCCGAGAAGGCCTCGATATAAAATTTTCGTGTTCAAGACGAAGGCCAATGTTTAGATGTCACTATTCTATGCTCCCCAAAAAATCCAAGATGGTGAGCCTAATCTTCAAACGCGTCTGAAATTCAACTCAAAATTGAGAGAGGAGCGATCTCGCGAGGGTATAGCGTCTTGATAGGGATAAAAGAAATTAAACGCTTGACGATCTGAATTAAGAAATTACTGCATGGATTCTTGGCTTAAGGAAAGGAGTTCCCATAAGAAGAGCAATTATACCTTCCTACCTGCAAATATGTTTAATATGTGCGTCTCAGGAAAACTCTCGATTCAGATTCATATTGTATTCCCAGGAATTTTCATTGGAATTTTCAGGAATGATGGCTGGAAATTACGTCCTTATCATCTTGACGTCTCTCTCTAATTCGAAGAAATTTCCAAACACCACATTCCTCCATTTAAAACGACAATTAGGTATTCCAGAATTTTGGAATCGGATTGTATGTCATGGCATTGTTTCCGTTTTCCGTAATAGAAAACCTTCTGGAATACACAACTGGAAAAAATACGCATAAGTGATTTTAATGTTAAAATAATTCTTGGTGTTTAGGTCAAATGTATATGATGAGAAAAGGTTGTTAGCCGACGTTTCAGTTTATTTAAAACTATCATCAGGGCTTAGCCTTGCGCATATCCTACGTAACGTAGTATCAATAAATATGTGCAAAGCTAAGCCCTGATGATAGTTTTTAATAAACTGAAACGTTGGCTAACAACCTTTTTGCATCATATACATTTGACCTAAACTCCAATAATTATTTTATCATAAATTAAATAAGGTCAAGATAAGAAGAAAAAAATTAATAGAGATTATGGCGACCGATACTTCATGGAACACTCTTATAAAAGAAAATTAATTAAGCACTAAATAATATTATTCGATATTAACAATTTATTTTACGCAAAATGTTTCAATAAACTGCAGCATCATCAACTGGCTACATATGTTGTTTGCATGGTTTGTATAGGATTGTGTCTGTGGCAAGTCAAAGAGTAGGAAATGGAAGGAAAAGACAATCTCATTGATAATTATTTTTTAGCTGCGGAAACATGACAATGCAGCCTTGCAGTGAATTACGCTGACTGGGATAAATTATTATCTATTGAGCGAAATTTTACAAATTTTAATTAATAATCAATAATAAAGATATAATTTAAGAGACTGACTCACATTTAAACCAATTTTTGAACCGGATCAACCGCTGAGATGCCGTTGAGATGTTCTTGACTAGCCCCTCAATTTCATTATCCATTAGGGAATTTCTCCATCAGGAATGTATTTAAGTTCATGAAACCCCTTAAAAAATATAACGGTGATTAATAGCTATTAAAAATTAATGTAACGGCCTCGTCAGCATCCCATTGGTTCAATATTTACAAGAGCTCATTATTCCTGACTCAACTGATTTTCAATTTCTCGATTTCCTAAGGCACAGGACACTAATTTTCGAATTTTATCCGTTCCGGTGGTGTTTTCGTAAAAGCAGTTTCATCGTATGTTGAATCGGTTTGATTTTATTTCGAGTTATTAGTTGAAAGAGCATGCAAACGCATGAAAAGGTTAAAAAAATGATATAACTTTAAAAAAGTTATGTTATAAAATTATTTTCGTTATCATATGAGGAATAGAATTACATCATGGAATACGATAGTTGGTAATTCGATACTGTAAAAAGTACGCAAGAAATCAGTGCACATCGTAAGCCGAACCTGTCGTAAAAAATGGGGATGTAACGTCACTTCTCGCCAAACACTTGTAACAGACTTCTCATTATTGCAAATACCATCCAGAAATGTCAATCGATGAAAATCAACGTTGAAAATATGGACACAAAGTTTGCCGTTATGGAAAAATTTTAAATTGCACCAACTGATATGAATATGCTGACCATTGAACAAGTATTTTTCACCCACTCTCCTCTCTTCAAGATCCCCTTCCCGAAAACAAATGGTCACATTCCTATTTGACCCACTCTCAACCGACTCCAACCTGCACGGTTTTTTTCCGGTCCACCCAACAACTCCCTCTGTCTTGTATTGGCCATTTTTCCGCCTGCCATCCCTTCCCAGAACTCCGCCAATTTTATCCTCACTCCTTTCCCGGTTACGCTTCCCTAGACTTATCTCCACCACCGCCTTCTTATGTCAAAAATTTTGTTTTCTGTTAGTTTTTTTTATGTATTACGTTATCTTTTATCTATTATTTGCTTACGTAAACAGCCAATGTTAAATCATGTGTGCCGTTTTTGGTGGTGAAATATATAAATAAATAAACAACACTATACTCCATGCGTCGGCCATATTGGCGAATTACGTCACCGCCTTCAGCGCCGCCATCGGTGGTTTGAGTCTCGCCAGCCAACATATTCCGTGTATTGTCAAATTTCAATCCTTGTTTACGTGTCATTTCTTTATTATTTGTGCATCAAACAACTTTATTGTTATTACTTGATATTTTCATGAACTTTGTGCTTTTTATGAGCCAATTATTGTAAATTGTGTTTTTCCCCAAGAGAATACCCAGAGCATGAATAAATATCTATTATATTCTATTCTATTCATTCCCTAATCTAAGCCTCTTCAGAGGCACAGGGTAAAAAATCCACACTCTCAGCTCACTACGTGATTCAGCCCGAAGATTGCCTCGTTTGGTGAAGGTAGAGCTCATCCCGAACTAGGTCAAAGACAGGCAAATTCCCGTTTCCAGGGTCGGAGGGCTATTTCCTTTTCCTTAGCAACCTCGCCCTTCGAAGATTTCGATTTGGGTTTCCGAAGGCTTCACTCAAGATTTGAACTTGGGGCGCCTCAATCATCAGACAAGCGCTCTACCCACTAGGCTACCAAGCTCCCGAAAATACTCATAAACTTGAAGTAGAGTTAGTTTTTGGTGTACTCACGTCACTTGAAAGAACAATCAACGTTTATTTAGTCAATAATTTTGTCAGGCTCTTAACTATTTTTTTTAGAATATATTCTCCCGAAAATACTCATAGACTTAAAGTAGAGGAGAGTTAGTTTTTGGTGTACTCACGTCAATTGAAAGAACAATCAACGTTTATTTAACCATTAATTTTGTCAGGCTTTTCGCCATTTTTTAGAGAATATATTGGTGATTTAAAACTATTAAGACCCATTAAAAAGAAGAACTTTGTGCTTTCACATTAATATTTATTCACGACCATGGCTTCAACGTTAGACGTCATCATCAGGTGAACTCTACAGGGGTCCATCACATCCTTTTATACCAGGCTAGGAGGGGTTAGGATGTGATGGACCTCTGTAGAGTTCACCTGATGATGACGTCTAACGTTGAAACCATGGTCGTGAATAAATATTAATGTGAAAGCACCAATTTCTTGTTTTTAATGTTAATTATGAATCGCCTTCACCAAGTTACGCCTCAAACAATCAATTCTATTGAGACCCTTTCGCCGTGTCAAAGCTGGGGCCACCCAATCATTGATGCGGCGAAAGAGCGTCATGTACAGCCAAGTTCTTCCATAAATCTTCTGTGACTGCGCGGGGTAACTCAGTTACCCCAAATTATGTTAATGCCGTGTTATTTTTTAATTTTATCCCTTTGTTTTTTTTTGTATTTGAGCTCAACTATTTTGTCATAATTTAGGCGAAGAATGACTCTTTTAACATTTAAATGGTTTTTTCACAAATTCAATTTTTATTGGTTACCCCGCACAGCTGTTAACGGGAGTAAAAAACTTGTTTCTGATATGAGTGCAGGGACAAAACTTGAATGCAATAGATTTTATTTTATCATAACTTCAATAACGCCAACATTCTACGTGATGACACTTTTTGTATATGTTTTTTTTAATGGCATGTTAGCCAATGCACAGTCACAGGTTACAGAATATGAAATATTCCTGCTATTTCGCACAAAACCAATTAAAAAAGCCAAGCAAAGTAGCCAAAAATGTATTATTATATTATACAATACAAGATCATTGAGATATTATATTATTAAAAATAAGGTGCCATGGTGTGAATTACAGGAAAGACTAAAATTAAAAACATAATTTTGGGTTCGTAAGATACTCCACAAAGTCGTTCGCGAGTTGTAACATGATTTTCTCCGTGTCGGTCAGAAATATTTCAATTCTCAATTGCTCAAGTAATACCCTAAAACTTGAAATACTCTAGCCACATCGAAACGCTTAGTGCGAAAATAAATGCACTAGAAATATTGAAATTTTTTATTAAACTAATAAACAAAAAGATTTTAATCACCATGAGGACCACCCGCTACAAGTTTTAATGAAGAACTATCAGTACATCAACATATTGGTGCTGAAATTTCATGCAAATCGCTCCCTAAGGTTAAAAATAGAATTATTGCTATTTTATCTTAAAATCTGTCTTACACATCGATATATATTTTAATTTTTTCAGCAACTTAAGGTCAATTACACAAGACATAAGACATACTAAGCGAAAAAGTTATTGTTGTAGAAAGTAATTTTTGCGTCTTTAAAATGAATAAATGTTTTTATTGATAATTGTTGAATGTTGATCTTCCATATTTACGACTAATGAAAATTTATAGTTGCTGTAGCAATATGGATATGCATTTAAAGTTATTGCAACGACTTTTTAGTCTGTAAACTACTATCTGCTCCAAAAGCTACAATTGCTAAAATATTGAAATGATTAATTTTTGATACTATCAGTGCCCCTCCAAATGTTTTGTACAATATGATATTTAATGACGACTGTTAATTTAATGGTAACGGTTCATTCGCTGCTATTTTTTTCCTGAAGCCCATTCATAAAGTTTGAAGCATTTAAATGGAGGAGAGAATGTTTTGCTTATGGCTGGCATGACGAAATATATCGCAGCGTGAGTTCTGTGGAGTGCCAGCTCACGCCTGGGGACAGGAGTGTGGGGAACTGCTTTCACGCATCGCTCATCCACGCAGGGGGTCCAGCTCATTCATTAACTGTTCCATTCAACTCATGGCTTCGGAAAGGCGACACATACTCCGAGACGTGGGAGAGGTGACCCAAATACAATGAACGGAACAATGATTGTTATCTTTGCTGCTCTAGTTTCGACACTCATTCCTCCATGCACGTCAGATAAATGTTAAAAACAAATTATCAAAATTCTATTAATAAACAACTATAACGCGATAAAATTAGCGGTGAGTGGCTACTTAATATACAATGGGTACATTTTTCATATTTTTCAATTTATTCCGATCGTGCAGAGCATTCGGAAATTCACAATACGGTTAATTGCTATGGATTTTTTTTTCATTCTATGAACTTTCAATCGTTACTCAGCTTGATTTCTGCATTGCAGTGGTGTAGTAATTTTGCTGTTTTCACCACTGAAAAGGAAATAATTTACGCTTTGCTATTTCAATTAATCTTCCGATTGCAAAAAACCCTCAAAATTTACGAATCGCGGTAGCATAGTCGACGTACACCTCTGAAACAAGTTTCGAACAGATATTGAAGTTCAGCTATGAAAGCTAGTTCATCATCATCATCACCGGTCAACAATCCTAGGATTGGTTTGACGCAGCTCTCCACTCAGTTCTCCTACCAGCTAATCTTTTCACACCTACGTATTTCTTCTCTTTCACATCCTTCTTTAATCGTTGCATATATTTTGTTCGAGGTCTTCCTTTTCTCTTCTTGCTCCCTCGACGATTGTCTTCATCAGGCCATCATGTCTCAAGATGTGGCCCATTAGGTTGTTCCGTCTTCTTGTTAAGGTTTACATGAGGTTTATCTTCTCTCCTACTCTTCTTAGGACTTCCTCGTTACTAACTCGGTCGATCCATTTGATCTTCATCATTCTTCTGTAGCACCACATTTTGAAGGTCTCTATCCATGCTTTCTCCGCTGCGTCATTGTCTATGCCAAACCTCCTAGTTGGAGCATATTGCAAAGGTAGGTTCTTAATGACAGGTTCATAACTTTAAAATGTTGCTAGGGTATGAAATTTTTATTTACTCATTTCAGGATGCGCAGTTTATTGCAATAAGTAGGTCGTGGGCGAAATCTGAGTTCATATAAGTTTCATTTCGGTAGATAGGTAATTTAAGAGGCAATGATGATTCGAAGTTATAGAAAATAGGAGATCTGTTTAGAATCTCGTAATCCAAGCGGAGTTTCTTGATCCTAATTTTGACGTTACCAGCGCCACTTAGGCAAAACATTTACCTTTTAAAAGGCTCGTTTTTATAACCTGTGTTTCAAGTGTATTTTAGCCTTTTACCCTGCATTTTTTTCATCATATCATTCTTGGGTGTTTTATTCTACGCCATGACCCCTTAATCTGATTATCTCCTTTCATAGAGAGCCTGATTTTTTTATTTCTTACTTTTATGAAATTGTAGCTTTCTATGAAGGTGCGTGGTAGTCCTGTTGTGCATGCAGCGATGCAGACGTGCTGGGAGTTGACAACAACTGCATAATGACGTGAGTAGCCTACATATTACCATGTTAGCTACCAGAGGTGTTTGGCACTGGAAATATTTTTTTATATATTTTCATTGCAATGAATTTTTTGGAAAATCATGTAGTTTTCATTCGGGGTACATATTGTGTGTAGTATGCTGGTGATTAGTCACCTCCTGTCAAACACCCTAAACGTGGCCATTAGGGTATTACGTAGAAACAGATGCTAATCCTTCTGTGCATACTGACCCACTCTATGCTTTTGGAATACGGAAAAGGTGAGAATCTACTTAAAAACGTTTCTACATAAACAATTCAGGCATATCATGTCTTCGATATTTTTTATAATCGAGTTTTCGTAGGTCCAAATTGAGCTGGCTCGGCAGCGGAGCTATATGCAAGGCTTCTTCATCAATCTCTGACGGTAGGTACTCATTGGATTACGGAACGAAGAGTCCGAACGCCCTTAGCTTTCGAGGAAAACTAATACCAGGTTTGGACTCTTTTTTTCCAATTCCAGAGAAGGAAATCAGTGCCCAATCCTTTTTAGGCTTTTAAAACGATTTCCCAGGTTTGAAAAAGATTACTGAGTATTTGGATTCCAGGTAAAAAGTAATACTCGGCTTCTCGGAAAACTTTGGCCCGTTGATGGGGGTTTAAATTGAAGACCTCTATCCTGCGAATCCCCTTATTCATCAGCCAATTCCCGATTGCAGCGCAAGGATTCGCAAATAGTCCAACTTGAGCAGTTTTCTCGCGAAAAAATGTGATTTTCATAAAAACTCTATAAATACCTCCTATTTTTTGCATTCTCCAGAGATTACCGTACAAATAATGGGCTTTCCACGCAAAATCTTTAGAATTTTTCCTTCAATAATCTAAAAATTTATGTCGACGCGTTTTTATTCGCATGAACTAAGTGATTTTTAGTGAAATATTTTTGTTTAATTTTCATACACCCCAAAAAAGGCTAGTAATGGCCTTTACATCGAAAATACCAAACAATGAACAACTGTAAATGGAATTGCCGACAGTATTAAAAATTCAGGTTGTTGAAGTCAGAGAGACGTTATCAATAGTTAATGTCGAATTAATTGAACTGTATTTGGTGATTTATCACCCCCTGCCAAACACCCTAGAGGTGGCTCGCAGGTTACTATGTAGATGTACATATTAAGTTGTAGTTGACGCCCAACTTCCCTAGGTATTTTATTCAATGATCTAATTCGATGGTGTGTACAAGGTTGGTCCTTTGACCGCTCGTGAGATATTCGATACCATTTGATAATTTTAACCGACTCGGGGCTCATCCTCAGGGCTACTGCATGTTGTTTTATTTGCTTGTGGTACGTTTCATTGTTACTATTATTATCAATATTGGTGAGGATGAACCTCGAGTCGGAGCTTGAAACATTGGCTGCTACGGATAAATTAAGACGCTGGGAATCGCAAAAATAATTACCCACACCACTGTGAATCTTCCATGAATACTTTAATCTTACGATCGCTTTCAATGCATTTTGTATCATCTCCAGGTGACCTCATTTCAAAATATTTCGTATATATACACCTAGAAGGGGGAGCAAATAAGGGATGAAGCTTCCCTTTATTAATATGCTATAAATCCACGATGCACGCAATGGTTCAGTAAATGGTGGGCACGGGTTTGGCTCAATAATCGTTCGTCAGTATTAAAATAACCTATGACCTTATTTTTTAACCTTTGATTACAATATATACAGTAAAAGGAATACACATTGGATACAAATTCAGCTAATCTTCGTCTTCGCATGAATCAAGAGCATTATATTTTTTATCTCATCCTCGTAGGTGTATCCTCCTCTTCAGCGATGAAGTTCGCAGTCATATTAAAAAAACTGAGGGTAGTTTTAGCATTACTTATTACTTCTCAGGCATACAAAAAATTGTTTCTAAATCTCCGAGTATCGAAATACCACCGATAGAGCTCACGTATGAAATTTAAATTTTTTTCGCAAAGAATGACAGTATTATACTATATCTACTGTAATTCGCTGTCTCGGGCGTGTCTTCATGGAATCGACTCAACACAATGCAACGCAAAAATCTTCATAATTCCACACGTTACATTTTATTCTGTACGACCTAAGTCTCGACACGTCATCATCTAAAGAATTTGCATCGAACACAAAGAATAAATAGTGTCACGCAAATTTATTTAATAAATGCTAAACCCAATCCTCATTCCTTTACCAAACCCTGCCCCTGGGAATTCCCCTTCCCCACCCCTTAACGCGCACCTCAGACCGTTGACTTTTTGCAATTAAAAAAAATGAATTTCTGTGTGACCATTTATTCTGTGTCTTCGATGCAAACGTACCCGATGATGACGCACCACGTCGATACCAAGGTCGCAACATTAAATTTGTATTCAATTTTAAAGTTTTCTTGGATATTACACAATCATAATTTGCGCCTGAAGATGATAGATGATAATTCATCGAAACCCGAGTCGCGCTCCGTACAAAAATAAGTGGTACAATTAAGTAATTGTATAATATCCAAGTAAACTTTTAATGGAATATCACAATCTCAATCATAATTTAGTGAACGTTTTTCAATTTTTAAGTTTTTTAAATATACACTATCATAATATTACAGATTAAGCCGCGAGATTCAGCGAGATGAAAACCGCTCTGTAAGCACGTTTAACTTTACAGTTGCTGGCACAACAAAAACAACGGCAGCACTGTTCATCAAATTTAGAATGCAATTTTTGATGCATACCCTGGAGTGCTGGGAGGAAAGAGCCGTTGCCATGCTTACGTTGCGTTGCCTAGAGATGGATGGGAGAGGCGGGCCCGTCGCGAGACGGCTGCCATGGATACGGTCGGACGAGTGAGTGACCGACAGAATGGGGTGGGAGGGGTCGCTAATAATTCACGCTCGCCGACCTTACCCGACGTCCACCGCGGCTGTTTGTTGGTTGGTGGGATGGAACTGAGAAGGGGGGGGGGGAAGAATTTGGTGGGGAGGGATGGATCTGGATGCTGGATAAAATTCTCAGAATTCCTTTCCGGCAATTCTCTTGGGAAGACGCGCTCTATAAAAGGCATTTACCTAACAGGACAATGAAATCATTAATGCTCTTTTTTTGCAGATTAATTCATTACAGTATTTTACCGATTAAAGTAGTAATGAATCTTAGGAATCTTAAAGAAGAGATAATTTGAAGTGTAGAGCTTAAAATTATTCCTTCGTTCCAAAGAAATGATTAGTGGAGAGTTTTAAGTGGAGTATAGCACTTTACGGAGCGGAAATGTGGGCACTTAATCACGCAAGGGATAAAGAGAGGGAAGCCATGTTGAGAGACAGAATAAAAGATAGGGTTGTAAAAATTCTATTCTCTTCCTTCCTCTCTCTCGTTTACCTAACATTTTACCCACTAACAGTGTTTTTAACATCTCCTTCCCGTTGAGTACTCGCTCCAACCTTCTGTCTCCTCCGTATCTCATCTAAAAGGTGCCTCTCATCACCCACCATGTCCAGCACTTCGTCGTTCATCCTGCTCTTCTTCCTCTTCCTGTTCATTTTTTCACCTAATTAACACTAGAGGGATGGTAATTTGCCATTACCTAAAAGGACGGGTATAGGTCATTTTGACCAGCTAAGGTTTCCATCTTCATGCATATTTCTGCCTCGTATTCATAGACATAATTTCGGGATGCAAATCGAATTTGGCCATGTTATAGGGCAAATGGCATGATATCCATAAAATACCTGAGACGAATGCAATTTTAAGTTGAACCCAAGAAATGTGATTAATATCAGTGATTTATTATTTGGGCAACCCCCAATGCAGGGTACTTCTTGACATCGCGGCATTACATTGGAATAAAAATGTTTCAAATATTGTTAATTATGTATTCTGACGTGTTAATGTATCCCTAAATGGGTATCCCGGTTGTGCAGAGGGAAGTGAAGAGAAAGCCGGGCCTCAGAGAGAGGTAATGAGAGAGAAACAGATCAAAATTACCCGTATCCGTCCTTCTAGTTATGACGGCCATTATAAAAATTTTACTCGTCATAACAAAATTTTCTTTTCATGATAGCATTGTAGGAGTAATTACACACGTATTCTCGAAATTTCAGATTAACAATATGGTAAATGAGAGGCTACGCGTTAGGCTTAGATTGTTTGAACAATTGAGAATGGATGATTTTAAGAGCGATACGGAGAACATAATATTAGATCCCCACTGTATTTCCAGGTCCGATAGAAGCGATAAATTAAGAGAGATGTTATGCCGAACGGATAGATATGGGAATTCATTTTTCCCCCGAGCCATAGGGGACTTTAGTAAACGCTAGTCCCCACTTCGTTAGATCACTTAATTTTTTTTGGCTGTAAACGGCTGGTGTCCTAACACCCCCTGCCACACGCCTTTTAGGTGGCTTGCAGGATATTAAGTAGATGTAAATGAAAATTTCTTTCTGAAAAAAATGCCGTTCTTCCAGTGTTAATATATAACTGTTTTACTCGCTGAGTTCGCTAAAAGAAAAAAATAGTACAGTAATAAAGATTACGCGAAGGAGTGAATAATACTATATTTGCATAAAAAATGATTCTTGAGGTGTATTCAATGATAATAAGGGGAGGGAAGAAGTAATGAGGAAGTACTAGGGAGAGAGGATGAAAGGAGTTGCCTTATAACATCTTAAGGAGACAACTTGGTTGGCCACATTATGAGACGTGAGACCTGATGGAAACAATTGTAGATGGAGGGGTTGGAGGGAAAAAAAGATAGAGGAAGGCCCCGAATTAACGACATATAAGAAGTTCTTAAGGGTGTTAAATAAGAGAAATACGTCACCATGAATAGGCCAGCGGATAGGAGAGCGGTATGGAGAGCTGGGTCAAATATTTTTTTTTTCATTCTGGACATGATAAATGGGTTACATCTCAACATGGAATGAGTCACACGAGACGGATTATTATAAACCTCGCAAAAGAGAAGAAATTCGTCAATATTAAAATGCTAGCGAATAGGAGAGCAGGATGAGAGGTACGCCAAACCAATTTTTCATTCTGAAGATGATAAATAATTTAAATTTTGTTTTGTACATGATTAATGTGTAAAATTGATCCATCCCATCCTCCTAGTGTTAAAAATCCTTGAAATGTTGCTGTTCGTTCGTCCTCTCAAACGGTGAGTAAAGAACTAAAAAGCAAAAAATTTCCCCATTCTTTTTTTTTTACTCCTGGCAAATCGCTCTGATTTTTATTCTTCGACGGCACACACTCCCTTGACATTGTTCGTTCAAGTTTCCCTTTGGACGGTGTGTAAGTAACACTTTGGGAAGACTTCCTGTACTCCTCCTCTACGGAGTGGAACGCAATTATATATATATGTATCCCCCGTAGCGTTCGGGCGTTTTAAGACACCTGGCACATCCTGAAACAAGTGTGCTTCAACCCCATTCCGATCATTCACGAGTCTCTCGCACAATTTCGCCCTCCAAACTTCCCCTCACCCCCTCCCCCCAAAAGTAGGTGCTTTCCAGAACTTTGGAACAAGGAAGAAGAACGTTTTGAGGAAATGGGTTGCCTGAAAACTTTGGTGTCTTGTTGGTTCCATTACAGCACTCTTGGATCAACTAGTTCCTCCAACACCACCCGATCCTTTGTTTTTCTCACCGTTTAAGGCCATGTAAGAAGGCACCTATTCTCCAAGAATAAGCCTACATACCAATGATGAAGCTCATTAAAATTATAATCCTCAAACATAAATTACGATCTTGCATGTTTTATCATAATCAATTCAATTAGCGTACATCTATGAAGTGATGATGTCAAGATGTAACTTCGTTATGAAATCCGGGTCGTGCCCATATTAACCTAATTGTGAACCTGACAAAGTTTTATTTCTTTACTTCCAATATGGAGAGGTTTTACAAAGTCAAGTCTGAAGTTATCAGTTATAATTTAATGATATCAGAAAAATAATTAAAATACTTGCTTGCATATTAGTTCTCCTTGTTTGAGAAAATATTGACCGCGATTGCTTTATGTAGAGGAGCAAAATTAAAATTAACTCTTATCGTTATTTTATACTGATTACTGTTTCAACGAGTGATTTCTAAGTGTGAATAATTTCATATTTGGCAGTGTAATTGTAACTGATCCCGATTACGTTTTCCTCAATACTTTACCGATCACTAATATTATTGCATTATCCAAGGGCGTACCCAGGATCATAACTAGGTGGGGGGTAGCAATGCTCCAGGGGGGTTGGGGCAAGCCAAGTTGTGACATTTGAAAAAGTAGCTTTATTTTCGTTACATATCTTTTATTAATACACATCTTTTTAGTGGGTTTAAAGAAAATTTGTTGAATTCTTTCATTTCAATTCAGTACTGATTTTGTTTAAAGACTTTTCCGATTTTGGCTTCTATGGGGGGGCACCTGCCCCTCGCCATCGATTGATGACCTGATGGAGTTGGAGAAATAGACTCGCATTTTCTGTTCTCGGACACGATGCCTACTTTTTCAGCTATTCACCACGAAAAATCTTCATTTATACCTCCAAATTTTCCGTATTTTTAAGAGTGAGGGGGATTACAGAGCAACCTGAGGAACTTGTGGAACGTAAAGTACGCAGCAGGGTTGAATGGGCCGTGGTAGCAGTAGGAAACGGGCAGGTAGGCGACCGGAAAACCCAATTTGACCGTCCGCTCCGCGCATTTCCTCCCTTTCACGAAGTAAATCGAATCAAACGCAGTTTGACTCTTCGCCTGGAGAGGAGAGAGAGGTCGAGGGGGCAAATCCGAAGCGGTGCGAAAGCAAGGAAAAGCCAAGAGGCTAAACGAAACACACTCACCGCTTTCCGGGAACTCTCAATTTCCTGCTCAGTTCACGCGAATGATCGAATAAATATTTTGGAGCAGAATGCATTTCTCGAATGAAGTTTCGTGTCCATTTTATTTCAGGCGTCAATTTAGGTGCAGAATTTGAACAGATGTTATTCATTTCAACCCGAAAAACCAATGAACCAAGATCAATTGATTTTTGGGCTCTCTCATGAATTAGGTTTCCGAGAAAACCAAATCTCCGCTAGGCACCTGCAAATGGAGTTTTACCCTCTTTACCGCCCCCAGCCTCTCCTATCTCCTGCTCCAACTAGATATAAAATTCCCACTTAGAGACTCCTGATATTGTTTCCTTCATCAACACAAGAGTGCCTTTCCCCCACAGCCGGTCTAACTCCCTACAACACGAGCCAATACCCAGGCTATCAATAAATATGGCTATAAATAACAAAATAAAATAAGCTAAAATAAATAAATATAAAAATCATAATAATAAAACAATAAATTCTCACTCTTTCGTCTTTCTGCCTCGATTAATTCTTTCCCGACTGAAATTTAACGCTTTCTTTATTGATTTAAATATATTTCTTTATTGATATTGATTTCCTTTACTGATATTGATCCCTTTTCTATACCAATTACTTGTTTCTCACTTGACAATATCAGCTTTAATGTAAATTAACCGAATACCTTGCTAAATACGGAGTGTGTGGCCATCTTATCAATTCGTTGTTTTGGATCAGCAATTCAATTTGCCTCTTTGTTTCTTTTTTTTGTTTAAGGGCACTGTAAATTGTTATTCTTGCTGTATGTATACCATTTACTTAAAAAACGTGCAAAATAAATAACACCTTACCCTCATGTCGCAAGACGGTGAGGCTAGGTCGATATATGCCATTGCGAGGCTTATTGTAATTGATCGGAATGGCGGAAAATTCGGAATAGTTGAGAAGGAAAAGCCAAAAAGCTCAATATAGTAGAAAATTCTTTCCGGGAACTCTCCATTTTCCTGCTCTGCGCAATTGGGACCTCGAAAATTTTTTCCGGAGGGAATGAATTTTTCGTAATTCACGTGCAAACTATAATACTTAAAATGATACTTTACATAGAAAAATAAACCCATAATTTTTCCAAAAAAATAGCAGTTTACCGGGAACGGGAGCTCAACATTCAATACTGAGGGTCATATATTTCGCTTCTACTGAAATGTGCCCTAGAAGACATTCCGAAAACCGGTCCTTCCTCCAGTTTTCTTTAAATCATGGGTGAATTCAATAAGAACCAGACCAATGGTAATGGGCACACTTCTAGAGTAGTCCGCTGCAATTTATATTAGTTGTGAGACTGAAATTTCAATTCAAAGCGGCGAAAAATCCAATATAGCTAAATAAACCAAATAATTCTTTTCAGGAGCTATGAATATCATTCTCAGTTTAGGTTGAAAGTCAAATACATTTTTGGAACAATGCATTTCGCGGCGAAGTTTCATGAAATAAACGTTTCCAAAACTGAAAGGAATCTATGTTATTTAATATCATGGCAGAAAACTACAAGTATTTTCATCGCGAGTGTTGTCAATCATTTTTGCTAGCACGCATTTTATCTATATTTATATATTAGGTATTATATATTATTTATATAATCCTTACGGCCAAAATTACGTAATGGACATGATTTTTAGGACAAATTTAGATTGCACCAGAACTGCAATGCGCCCCAAGTTGGTCACAAGACTAACTCTTCAGTCCGTTAGTTAGTTCTGGGTCCATTTGAAGAAGGACCCGACCGAGTATATCAGGAAACGAGTTCCCTGCAAGAGTGCACTGTGACATAGATTTCAGTGAGTATATGGAACCTTGACTGAAGTTCGAGGATTAATATTTGCCATCAACCAAAGGTTAGAATCTCAGTAAAGATCTGAGGTCCTTCTCCATTCCAATTCTCTAACATAAGTGGATTTCGCGATATCTCAGCTAGGACGTTTTTATTTCCGATTTGAGAACTCAAGAATACTTCCACTCGTTTCTATATAATTTCTCCGCAGAAATGCATTCTGCAAAAAACGTTGCATAAATAGAAAGAAGTTGTGATTCTTTTCGTTTCTTTAAATGTAGCCGTCCTAAAAGTTAATAAGAAGAAACCGAGAAACTCTTGAAATCTGAAAAAGGTCAGACGAAAGGTCATGGGCAACAGTTTACTTCCGGTGTGTGCAGTGACAATTGTATCACTTTTGAGACTGAAACTTCAAAAAATACCGGTGAAAAAGTCAAAAAGCTAATAAAATACATAGTTATTTTCCAGGAACCCTCAATTTTCTCCTAGGTCGAGAAGGATAATCAAATTATATTTTTGGAACGGAAAGCAATATTAGGTAACGTTAGAGGAATTAAATGTCCCTAAATTCGTTGGTGCTATAAAATGATTAAAATCATGATAAAAAACGACATTTTAAATTGCGACTGTATCTTGGCGTACGTAATTTAAAAGGGAGGAATGAAGTTTTCTTGAAAATGAAGTAAGATCGCTATTATTTGGACTGGGCATCGAAGGAATTGAGTTTCCAAGTCAGCCTTATTTTATGTATAAATTCTTTTTCGGTATTATATCGGGTAAAAAATCTCCACACTTGCTAATTCGGAAGGGGTAGCTATGGAGATTTTATCCCCGCTTAAAACTGATAAAAAAATACTGACTGAAAACTTACGTTATTCGGCAGGAAAACCTTAAACACTGCGTTAGCTTTATTCTCAATTTGTGCTTTAGTCCGCTTATCAGACACTTCCTACAAATTATCTAAACATGTGTTTTCCAAAATAACTCAACCAGTGAATACTTTTCGCGATCAACAATCGCCAATTTCCAGAACTATAGAGGTTAGCGCATTATCATGTTGTCTTTTAAGTCAATGCATTACGATGTGTTACAGCCCTTTTATCCTCCAAAGTTGTCAAAACGCCAAATGTAGTAGGACACTTTGGTCTTTGAAAAAACCTGTAGAATTTATAGCTATGAATGAATGAAACTTAGAAAATGTTTACGGAATTTAATGTAACTAACGAGTTAGAGTAAAAATTTACAGTTAATTCTTTCAGAATAATTGTACTGTTCACATTATTTTAATTAAACTTACTATGATAGTTTAAAATATTAATGACATTCAACTTCTCAAAATAATTCTAAAAAATATATTATATCAGCTTATAATGTATAATATGTCTTTAGTTAATTATCCTAAGCAGCAAAGGAAAACAGGGATACACCTGTTCCCGTTTATGGGCGCCCATGGCCTCACCTTCCGCCACAGGCGCCTCTGCCCGCCATTCCGGAAATGAAGCTTGCGGCGAGGAAATGGACACACTGCCATGGCAACGTAGCTTGCAGTTGTTTAATTGGATTGCACAGAGTACATAGATACGCATAAGAGTCGTCGGCTTGGTTTCCCACCAATCAAAATATGTGAAATCCAGTATTAATATCGCTAAGCTTCGTAATAATGCCGATATTGCGATGGAAAATTGAGAAGATTAATACTTAAGAGTCTTGCAAAAACCTCAATTCATACCTATATATTTCATGGCAAATGATAATTCTAAATTCAATGGAAATAAAAAGTTAACCCGAAACGAACTTACAACCAATATGCACTCCAAAACGCCATCTTTGGATTCAAAGGTCTTCCCTGATACGTAAAAGTATGGGGTAGAGGGTTGGTGACAAAACCTAAGGATTTTTACAAATATTCTTTCACCCAACAGTTTATTACTTTTTTTACAGTTTATTACAGTTTACTCTCATTCTGTCCATCAGCTTTGTTCTTTGCAATTTGGCTTTAAGTAACACAGTGTGACTTAAGAATCAAGAAATTCTAAGAGCAATTCAGCTAAAATATAAAAAATGAGCTACTTGCACACACAAAAAAATAAAAAGTCAAGCAACCACCTTTCAAGTAAAGTCCAGGACACAAAAAACTTACTACCCAAGAGTCAAAAAGTTTCCAAGTAGCTAACTTTCGCAGGGTTAGAAATACTGCTGAACCACATATTTACAACAAAAAAGGAAAAAATGTGTGTGGCTGAGCCGTGAAGAAGCTAGGATTCGTCAATTCGTGCAGTGAGAAGATTTTCAGATTAAAAAGTAAAAGAAAGGTGCTATTTCGCACTCGTCCGGCCACGCCTTCCTTTTGCGGCGGGAATATGGCATCCGGCGCAGAAAGACTTTATTTATATATTTATTTATTTCAAAATTACACGTACAGCAATATTGACAATTTATAGTGGCCCAATAGTAATAAAATATATACTTGACAAGAAAACAAAATACACGTAATGTTACGGGAATCAGGTACATAAAATATGCCGAGAATCAAATCCTTCAAATTAAAGAACACAAGTACATAAAACTAAAGGGAATCGGAGTAGTAGTAAGAAATGGGCGGAAAACTTAATCCGAGAACTTATTAAAATACATGCGAAAGCTATGCGATTCGTCAAAAACTGCCAAGGGCGTACAGAGAGCGTTGCACGGATGCTGAACGAATTAGGCTGGGATCCGCTAGAGACTTGGAGGCTGCGCGCTGGGCTTAGATTGCTTGAGTAATTGAGATAACCTTCCAAGCGACACAGAGAACATCATATTAGAACCCCACTATATTTCCAGGTCCGACGGAAATGCTAAATTAAGAGAGATGTTTTGTTGAACGGATAGATAGGCGAATTCTTTTTTACCCCAAAATATGAATTACTTCAATAAATGCTAGGTGTAATTTTGTTTGAGCATTTGCTTTTAATGGCGTTTGTTTTTTTATGCCTGGTGTCATAAAACCCCCTGCAACACGCCTATTTAGGCGGCTTGCGGGGTATTATGTAGATGAACCATCCTGTGTACATTCGAATACCCGCATTGCATACGTCTAATACATTCTTATGCTCCAAAATATAGCTTATGATAACCTTCCAGATTCTTGCGTCATAGCGTTTAAACTGAATTAAATCACTTCAAACTTTTCTTTAATAATAAATAAATAGAGGAATTAAATAGAATTAAACGGAACAAAAAGGTGAGATCTGTTTTAAAAAGTGACGTTTCCCTCCAGGTTTCCACGCGTATTTGCGTCATTTCGCAAACTCCCGAATCTCTATAATTTCGAAATATTAATGATTGTTACCGAAAAAATGATTTAAATATCAATTAATTTTCACAATTAATACTTAATCAACTTAGAACTTTAGACACTTTTATTTTCGTCAGTCATAATCACAATTATCACGGTTTAAAGTTAGCCTCCGAAGATACTGTCATTCAATTTTGCATTACATTGTTGAAATGCATAAAAATGAAGTTAAGAACAATTTTAAGAAGTTTTTTCTATAAATTCGCTACTCCTTCGTTGCACGGATGCTGAACAAATTTGGGTGAGAGCCACTAGACACTCGGAGGCTGCGCGCTGGGCTTAGATGGCTTGAGTAATTGAGAATTGATATCCTTTTAAACGACGCAAAGAAAATCATATTAGAACGCAATTATATTTCCGGGTCCGGTAGAAACGTTAAATTAAGAGAGATATTTTGTCAAACGGATAGGTATGGGAATTCGTTTTCCCCCCGAACGATAAAGGACTTAGGTGGATCTTTGTCAACGACAGCCCATTCATTGTATGCACGTCGGGCGCATTACGGGTGAGGTATTGCGCGATGGTCGAAGTGATATCGCGGAATCTGGACGGACTGTCCTGGTTCTATGATCCAACAGTCGACCGCAGAAGCCCAACGGTGTGCAAGCCACATAATCTGCTGAAGTGATCCGCCTCTAATCACGGCTCTAGGCACGCTTACAAAGCACGCAATATGCGAGCGAGATAACCTTAATGGCTCACTTCGAGTAGAATCCCCTGGCCAGTGACACGTACTTTGAATCAATCTACAAATTTCGGTAACCTAAACACCACATCAGTCATCCGGCAAATCGCATGGAATTCTCTTTTGTGTTACGCTTTTTTGGGCTAATTTAACTCCGAAAGTGATATAATTTGATTGCGATGCCTATTTTATTTTGGTTTAAAAATATAATTTAGATTGTGAGTTTTTCTTGGTCTTCACGCCAGGTCAATGGACTATGTCAACATCTTCGGGCTCCATCCGCGAATGTTGAAATATATTCATATATTTCGCACACAGTTTCGACTCCTAACCCGCTTACGACCGCAGGTGAACGACGACTAGAAGCATCGTGGTCCTCCCTTAATTCTCCCTCCCGTAAATGGGGGATTTTAGGCGCAAAAACCACGGATTTTCCTCGCCCAATCAGAGAGCGTCCTCTAATCTTCGCTTATATAATTTATTAAATATATATAATCTTATCTTATGTCACTATTGAAAAAACTTTTTCTGTTTGCTTCGTGTGATATTTAGGCACCTTTGGCGTCATCGAGGCTTCGTTGGCAGTGGGTTGGGGGGTGAGGGAGTTTTCGGCGCGCTTTGTTATATTTATCATTGTATATCTCGCGAAGGAAAACTCAGATTTACATGCGGTTTTCTTTGTTGAATTCAGAAAACAATTTTCTGTCCGCCTGTGAAAGACAAAAAATTCATGCAAGTTCCCCAGTGTTAGTAATTTAGAACTAGAATGACTTTATACAGACCTGGAGAACCTTGACAACCACCACTAATGGAATGGAGTTAATCATCAGGGCAAGAGGCAATTGAAAGTGCTCTTCACTCTATTGAGCCCTAGAAGTTAGTTCCAAGACTAGTCCTACCGTCAGTTTGTTAAAGTGACAGTCAATATCAAGGATCCGACCAGTGGTAATGGGTAATGTGTTCACTTGTGGAATACATCGTAACAGCTGATATCAGTTCTGAGACTGAAACTGCATTGATGAAATTGAATTGAGACTGAATTCGAAATGACGTGAAATTCAAAAGAGGTAAAAAAAGAGAAATAATTGTTTCTGGGAAATCTCATTTATTGCTCAGTTCATGTGGAAGGCCAAATAAATATTTTGGAACAAAATGAATTTCTCCATGAAGTTTCAAGAAATGAAAATTTCAAAACGTGAAAGGCATCTGTGATATCTAATATCGTGGTAGAAAACTGCAAATCGTTTTCATAGCGAGCATTGTAAGTCATTTAATATTAGCATGCGCTTTCTTTAAGGCTACCCGTTATTGGTAGAATCCTTACGTCCACCATTACGTAACGAACTGGATTTTCAAGGCAAAGGTAGATTGAATATGCACCAGAACTTCAGTGTAGCCTACAAGTGGTCCCAAGACTAGCCCTTCAGTCGGTTAGTTAGTTTTGGTTCAATTTCTAGAAGGAGCCGGCCTAGGATAGCGAGAAACAAGTTTCCTGCCAGAGTGTACTTTAACAATTGACCCAAGTTCGAAGTTGGAAACTTTGACTAAAGTTTGAGACCTAATTTTTGCCATCAATCGTAGGTAAGAGTCATCGTCAGGATGCGAGATCTTTTTCCATTCTCCGGGTGATTTTCCTGATATCTCTACTGGGGAAGTTTTCATTTCCGGTTTTGAGAACTCTAGGTGATATTACTGCCGTTCGTTTCTAGAAAATTTCTCCGTAGAATCGTGACATTCTGCAAAAATATGTCGCAGATACAGCAAAAACTTGTGATTCTTAATGTTTATTTTTTCAAAATTTTACCGCCCTAGGCAATTATATCGTATATTATTAATTATAAGTTATGCCCGTGTAGAATTCAGGAACCCTGATAGCATAGTAGTCAGCGCAGTGGCCTGGATAAAGAAAAAGACTCGTCTTCTTTTTCAAAGGAATTTTTCTCATGGAAAATCATGTCAATTCCCACTCAAAAAAAGGATTGGATGTGGCATCCAATTTTTATTGGGTAAGTGAGAGTTGGATGCAGTATCCACTGCAAAAGACACGGCAGCCAACGCGATTGGGTGTACTATCCAACTAAATTGGACGCTCGCAACTTGGTTGTAGGGTCCACGTGTTGGTCCCCACACCAATCATGAAGAGATCGCTCATCCAACAGTTGGATCCCACAGCCAACTCGGTGGTGAATATTGCTTCTACGCCAGAGCCATCTAGCGATAAAATGCCATACAGTTCTTAAGTGCACATGTTTGGCGTGCTTGAAGGTAAGTAAATGGT
Source organism: Ischnura elegans (assembly GCF_921293095.1). NCBI lineage: Eukaryota > Metazoa > Arthropoda > Insecta > Odonata > Coenagrionidae > Ischnura > Ischnura elegans. The sequence goes on from NC_060247.1 coordinate 121,077,299, forward strand.
TTTTCTGTTTGCTCTAGCATTTGTGAAAATATGGCCATCCATTGGCATAATATTTTTTTTTTTATTCTTAGAACACTTCTTCTTAGAACAAGAAGACGAGAAGATATGGATAATCAAACTAGGGATTTTCTTGATACTTTGGACCTGACCAGTCTCGCGGGAAAATTTACTGGTAAGCTTGCTAATTGTACTTCCGTTACTATGCGCAACTCTTATTATATTTCGCAGTTAAAGGTTTTATCTTGTTATTTGATGTTATCCTCAGGTTGGATTTTGTGTTTTTAACCCTTGTTTTCTCGAAAATAATTCCGGTCAATTTTCAACGAATGCCATATAAATTATGGTTTTTGTTACTAAATGAATAAATACATTTTAGCTTGCATTTAGTACATGTGTAGCACTATTACATTGTAATTTCATAGTACATTGGAATGTACTACATAGTACATTGGAATTCTCAATTAATCCATTAAGGAAAATTTTCAAGCAGTTTTCCACAAATTCAATATCCACTAAATGTGTGTCAACTCGAGGATCATCACCAGAAGCCAGACTCTCATGAAAGATGTGATATCATGTGAATCAAAAAAGGCTATAATGAGATAAAAATTTGTGAAAAAGTACTTGATAGTTATCATTTGGATATGGATTTCATTATCAATGATAATTTCATTCAAACTATAGCCTGAGTATCACTACGCAAGGTGAAATGCAGACACTTGTATACTAATTATTCAAGGCCTGTACTCTAAATGCATACAATATCATGCGTATGAGCTGCAATTCAGAACTGTGTATCGCGAAATTTAGAACTCAGGTCGATATAGACCTTTTCTGCCCGTATTCGAAGCTGTGTAACATATCACAGAATTGTATCTATAATTTTTCTCCTGATATACTAACTCTTGATGTTTACACGTGCAAAAAATGGATGCTGATTTATCTAATGCATTAATGGCTTATGCTAAGAGTAGGAAGTTGCTGTCTTTTCATGTCTAACCTGGGCAACTAACTGTAAAAGAGGAACCAATAAACGAAACACGTATTTAATGGTGTAGAGATTTTAACTCATTCAACAGCATTCTTTCTTTGATCTCAGAAATAATTAAAATGGAATCTTAAATAAGCTCTTTTTCCAGCATGATTATTTTTAATGGCATAGTTATTTCTTTTTGCAGATGAATACATTGACTATACAAACCTAATGATGTTGACGAGAGAGGACGTTGAATGTCAAGTGCCTCCCATTGGGCCTTTAGAAAAAGTAAATGAAAGGTGATAAAATACTTCATGTTCGGAAGCACGAAGGTAGTATCATTTTAAAAGGATATAGACTATCATTTATTATTTGAATTGACCTTAATGTATTTATGAATTTTGTGACTCTTGAAAATCTTTCATCTCTTGAAAATCATTTGATATATGTAAGTGACTATATATCATCAAAAATCTATTGTGAGTGTGTAAGGCAACTGATTTTTTCTGCCCCTTGCCAAGATTTGCCACATGTCAAATTTGAATATGCTCGCGATACAGTGATGGCTACAGTAAAAATTATGTTTACTAAGAAATTTTGAGGGACTACGATGTTTGTGTACACATACGTCTTCATTTATGTTTAGCCTCTAACAAGTGTCTTTAGCAAAATATGCGTTACACGTGCTCATACGTTGCCTCCAGTATTACATTAATTAGATGTATTTAAAATATCTTGGGTAATTTTATGTGATAGACATCGGAAAATTAGTGAAACCTCCAGCTCTAATGTTTATAGCATTCTAATCATTATTCAAAATTTATACCATGGAATTTGGACTAACACTTATTAAATTTGTACTTACATTTTGCAGAATTTTCATCTTCCTGATATCTATTCCCGATATTTGGCTGTTGAACTGTGTATATGTCGAAACAGGGGTTGGAATGACCGGGTTTTTGGGAAGTTGTTATCTATTATGTTATTCACTTCTCCCTGAAGTTATAGGAGGTAAATATTCCACTTAAGATAGAAAAGGACTCTTTTGAATTACATTAACTAGAGGTGACATAAAATAGGGAGTCTATAAATGCAAACAAAAATAACAGGCTACCTGAGAACAGAATGGGCACAACTTTTGCCTATTAAACCACACTTTCAAAGAAAACGAAAAGGAACACACACAACTTCAAACCATTTGATTGTACAAGAAGCACTGAAAAACTTCATCTTCGACACATGAATCCAAAGTACGCACAGTTAATTCCTTGAAAATCGACTGTGAACTCATTTCACTCCGTTCTTCTCGAGAATCTTGCCGTTACTAGAAGGAGGATTCAAGAGAGATAGTCCACTAATGCCATGGTCCACTAAGACTGATTCAGCTGAGGGACGAAATTGAGGTCAAAAAAATGCATTTAAGTAAACAAGAGACGTCACGGTCCATCTCCTTGAGAGCCTAATATTAATGTGTGGTAAACTCACGAGACACTAATGGGTCTCATAGGTCCCATGCGGATATAAATGACCACGCCTGGAGCAATCACGTCTTAAGTAGTCATGCCTTCGTCATAGTTGCCATGATGAAAAAGAAAATAAATTCCGGATATTAAAAGTAGAAAACATTTAGCAACAGATGGAAGCAGTTAGAATACCCGCTCTCATATGAGCTCTTCGAAGCCACTTAAATCATGCCCAAGTGGAAATGTAAGATAAAAGTCCCTTTGCCGTTAGGGGGAGTGCGTCACAGGAGAACAATGTAGATTTTTTTAAGTTGATGAACATGAAATTAGTAAAAGGACGGCTAGAAGGTGAGGGGCACTTATACTTCTATGTCTCGCCACTAAACACCTCATTATTAGGAAATATCTTTTTAGCCCTCCTTTCTCATTGTACAAATAGAAAAAATACAAAAACTCTAAGGTCTTTAACATCCTTGTGGAAGGCATAAATTGTATGCATAGGTATGGAAATGAGGCTGATGCAGAGGTTGGCAAGCAGAGAATTCTTTTTTCTCTCTTTGGAATTCTTGAAGATAATTTGGGGTTATTGGGCTTTGTTACTACAGTTTAAAGCCAATTAATTCTGTCATTGATATAAAAGTCAAAAGCAAGTCACACATATTTGCAGGAGAGGAAGGAAAGTGTACGGAATATTGATAACTATGATAATGAAGATGTCTTGGCAGGATTGATAAATCTGGCATTGTAGAATGTTCTGTTTGGAAAAATGTGGAAAATTTTCTTGAGTACTTTTAGCATATGTATGTTTTTTTAAATTTCTTTATAAAAATTTTCTTCCATTTTTTAATAAAGGCGTATATTAAAATATCATTGTTATCTTTTATTATATAACCTACATACAATATTTAACTGGTGTCACTAGTAATAATAATTATAATATCCGCAAAAATATTACCCATTCATTAAACGCTACGGCAACAATTTCGCAAAGCTGCGGCATCCAATATAGATGGGCATAAGACTCAACGACGCTGGCTGAGGTATCCAACGATTTGGTTGTCACAGCCATCTCTTACCCAGCTATTTAAAATGGCTGCCTCATCCAACTAATTGGATGGCGCCCCAGCATCCATTTAAATTGGGTGTGGGATCCAACTCTTGGATACCACAACCAATTTTTTCTTTCCACAGCCGTACAAGCGTCAAGTTTGAAACATTACAGGAAACTACAAATTTTAACTGTATTTCTTTCTCGATAATATCTGTGATTGCCGAACGCTTCAAAAGCATTTTCTAAACTTAGCCATCCAAACCGTTACTGCTTTCTATGGTAAAAAAATATATCATACTTCAATCCGCTCTCTATTTCAAAAACGATAGAGTAATGCCGAGTAACAGCCAAGTCTAATTTTTTATACAAATTTCATTTTAAAAATGGCTCAAAGAAAATCTTATGATTATTGGCTTAAACTTAACTTTCACATCCCAAAGATTCTGATGAGTCAATCGATAATGCCAAATTTCATCTAGCTCCACCTATCTGCTATAAGTAAACAGGAAAATGGTCACTTACCAGCATCCGAAGACCGCAGCCGATACAGCAAAGCAGAGCATACGGACGACATGGGCACTGTCAAAGTAGCGTCGATGGTGCAGAAAAGCTGTAAAAGTAGGATGCATTTTTTTAGCTCCAAACGCCCGAGTAAATTCAAAACTTCATGTGACATTCCAAAAAAGTGCTCATTTGATGAAACTATAAACTGAAAATTGAACGCATCAAACTTTTTCGTAAAATAAACATTAAAATTCAACTTAAAACATCAGAGAATCGGTCTCCTGCAAAAATCTTCATATGTCTAAGAGGTAATTTGCGTAAGAATTCATCGTTGCGAACAGATTCCTTAGCCACCAGTGTGACAACAGCAAACAAAACCGAGAAATCCTCTTGAACGGGATAGACTTTGATCGACTCCTCCCCTACCACCTCTACTTCAACTATGCCCTGCACAATGGGCCCTAATCCTTTTGAGGTTAATGCCCGAGCTCCCTTTGCTCCAATAGCAGGTAGATTCCCGGTCCGATATCGCCGTGGAAAATTCGTTTCCAATTCCGTTGACGGCTATTCAAATAAAGGAAATGTAAAAATCGGACGACGCGTAAGATTGCTCCAGACGAAATTCCCGGAATGGAATAAACTAAGGGATTAAGAGGAATAGGCACCTGTCCGCCTCGTTGAAAACCGATTTTCCTTGACATTTTCATTCTTGATATTTCATATTTAAACTGAAACTCATTCCTATCTTAAGCTTATATTATCCTCTCTCATCTTGAGGGTATCTTTTAGATGTAACGTAAATTTGCGTTTTGAAGAGTGCAGCCGCGGCAGAGCATCAGAAAAGACAAACAGAATTATTGTAATCTGTGCTCCTTACTATTGCACTCTTTGTACATGTTACGAAATCGTAACGGAATTACCTCCATATGTTGAGAGTAAATGGAAACAACAGCGACATTCGGCTTTTGCACTTGCGACTGAGATAGTAAAGCCCTAATCACACGAATATTTTTCCATCCCTAATGGTGATAAAAATAGATTTTCAGGGAGTTTCAAAAGAGTGATGGCTAGACCCATCATTTTCTGAATAACACGGCCATTCACGCCGTCCCTTCTTCCAACGCTTATTCCGTCATTATTCGTATCCACAACTCCGTCTATCAATTAAAAGCCAAAGCTGGCGTTACAATCTCTGTTAAGAATCCGAGCGCTTTGAGTGGCCGAAAAACGGTGCCAACGATGGTATCAGCGACGGAAAAAGGGACGCGCAGAGTGTGATACATAAAAAGGGATGGGAATCTCATCCCTGGATCCATTGCGGAAAAAAATTCATTCATCCATTTCGCGGTCATTTTTTCAACATCATTGGAGCTATCACTCGAAAGGGCCGGAAAAATGATCGTGCGATTCAGTATTTATATCAAAACTTACTATACGAAGGGGGACACAAAAATAACCGGTTACAATTTTTAAAACGTTCAAATTTTAATTTTTTGTATTACAAACGCTAGTCACCTTCGAAGTATTCTGCCTTAAACTGATGCATAGATTAGAACTTTTTTTACACTGCGCGAAACACCTTTGGTACTCGTTATTTCCGATGCCTTGCAGGGCCGCCTTCGATTCCATTTTCATCTCCCAAATGTGATTAAACTATTTCCTTTCCATCACCATTTTCATCCGGGGGAGAACAAAAGGAAATCATATAGTGGGAGATCTAGTGAGTAGGGTGGGTGAGAAAAAAGCAGTTTCATACAATTTTATTGACCAAAAACTCAAGTCGCGGCAAGCAGCAACACGTGCCAAATTCATCCCCCGCGATTCGCCTCATATGCAAATATTCAGCTTAAATTCACTGCAACTCACTCAAATAAAGACCATATAGTTAAACGATTTCGTAAATAGTACACCTCTTATCCTCGTACACAAGGGCACTATTTTTCCCCACATTTTCATCAGTTCTGGACCTGGAAAGCCGGCCTGGGCGTTAAATGATCGACATGTTGCCGCGTTTTTAATTCCGAATACCACTCGTGCACTTCAGTTCTTTTTAAGGCGTGTTCTTTACAAGCTGTAGACAACGTATTAACCGTGTCCGACTCAATTTTACCGAGCAGAGGACAAAATTTCTAATTTGAACATGAAGGAACGGGAAAATAATTGTGATTCAGTATTTATATCAAAGCTTATTATACTCACATCCGATATCCGTTAATAAAATCGTCCGTGAATCGATTCCTTGGTCTTGGAAAGCTTCCTAATGGCAAACAGTGAGAACAATTATCGAAAGTAATTTTCTACTCAAAAATAAAACCATGTCGATTATTTTCGATGATAACGGATCATAATATGATTATGTTGAATATTTATTTTCAATTCTGGTTTTCTCTGAGAAAGCGCGAGCCATTCTACAGCGAATTGAAAGATAACTCGCCGCGGCCATTTCGAAGCAGCCAAGCTCATATTATAGAAGGAAAAACCTTTGATGAAATGATTCTTAACAATCTGTCATCAGTCCAGAGTTATGACCCTATTTTTAATCCACCAAAATTCTGATTACGTCAGAATACAGCAGACAGTTGCTAATGAAAATTATGGAATTAGGGTCGAAAAATAAGGGACTCAAAAAATCGTTTATTCCAACGAACATTGAGAGATCACAGCACGGGGTTATTCCCCCTTTATGAATTTAAATGACATCTTTCGGAGAATTCTTGGATGTTCAAAACGAACCGTCGAACGAATCTTCAATTGCTTGAAGCAACGTCAGTGGCATGATGTGAATGAACAATTTCCGTGGAGAGAGTCGTAATTCACGCGCCGCAGGCGGTCACTTATTGAACTTTCAAACAATGCCCGTATTTATCATTTGGTTAAATCTGTGACCTAAAGGCCGTATCACACTAGCGACTGCGACCGCCGCTGCGACCGCGACTGCGGCTGCGACTGCGACTACACCCCATCACACATTGCGGCCGACGCCACGATCGCGCATGCGCACGTATGAACGTTTCTGCTTGTGGCTTGTTTGTTTACGAAAGCCCAAAGAATAGATAGAGAGCAGCAATTGTTGAAAATGTTCTTAAAATATGTTAAAACGTACTTCATTTTCATTCACCTGTGTACTCGGGTGCAATATCCAATATACTGGGCTTCCATCTTCACTTTAAAAATCCGAAATTATCTCAGCGTTATCTTATAACCTTCTTGAACTTCCCTCGCTACGGTAACCAAAACAAACAAACACGTCTGCCGTAAACGCGCGAGATTGAAATAGAGCTCTCTGATTGGCTGCGACTGCCTCGCTCTGATTGGTCGACGGGCCAGTCGCAGTCGCGGTCGCAGCCGCAGCGCCGGCCGCAGTCGCTAGTGTGATACGGCCAATCCGAATTTAAGCCCATGATGTACAATCAGGCGATAATATAGACTAAGTCCCCAGATCGGTGTGTCCAAGTAACGAAACTGAAATCACGTGGTTCTCGATGCTCTAATTATATCGAGAATTATTGATAGTTGAAGTTAACAGGAATCGTAGTAAAATATGGTGCAATTTCTTCCCGGCCAATAATTTCCGTGAAGTCTTAACCACCAGGTATAAGGAGCATCGGAGGTATATGAAACTTGGACAGCCCGATAATTCTGCTGCGAATGAACATAAACCTATAGGGATCACAAGATAAATTGGGATAGCGCCAAATTGAGATGCTGTTCCTACAACATCTGGGACAGGTGGCTATCGAGATCAGGCTTAGTAAAAATAATTTTAATCGAGATACGGGATGTAAACTTAGCAATGCGTGGAATCCCATTTGTAAAAAAATTAAAGCATGATAGAACTACTCCTTTTTATCCGAGTTACCTAGGTCGCCCCGGCCGATAAGGAGAGACATAATTGCTATAACTATATATGTTACATCTCGACGTTTTTTATTCAGTTAAACTTGATCATTAACCCTGATGACGAATGACGAGACCTTCATTGACACGGTGATATACAAAGAATTAAATCGGCGGAATTCCCAAGAAGACTTCCCGAAAAATAATTATGGTGATCACCAGAGTGCCTATCCTATGTCAAGAGATATAAATACCTAATGGACACTTATAGACTGAATACATACGTATAACAACGACTCACCGATTCAGAGCTTGCAGTCACGCGCATGGGCCTCAATGCTTCAATGTTCCGTGATTACCTCAATCCGTCCCACTAATGCAATCAGACTTCTCCTTCAATGTTTCTCGGGCTTTCACTTGACTCAAAAACTCTGTCGAAGCCGCCGACTTCTCTGGTTGTCGCTGACCAGGCCATCAACAATGACCATACCATCAACAATGACCACACCATCAACAAGACCACACCATCATAATTATCATGCATTCAACAATGACCACACCATGAAATGGGAAGACGTGAAGAAACTGCTCAGTAACGCCATAGGCTTCTGGGACAGGGTGGTCAAAGGAGCAATCGAGTCCCGGTTGACTAAAAGAAAAAGTTTTAACCGAGGCTGAGGGTTCCACGCCAGCCAATCAGATTCCAATCACTATGTGCATCCACCAATCACATCCAGTTGGGCAAGTGTAGACTAGCGCGGTCGTTCGGTCCCTGCATCAGACTGCCATGAAGACGATGAGGAACACGGTCTTCGAAACGCTTTAAATGGTAGAGTTTTTAACTCGAGTGGAAGCCCGAGAAACATTCAGTACTCACATACGCCAGGAGAGAGTCTCTTCATGTATCAGAATTGTTCTTTTTTCTTCCCGCGGAAGCACAACGCGAATGACCCAACAACCTTTCCCGAACGATTACCCCTCTTAACTTGAAATATTCCACCCCCTCTTCAGTTCTTTTCCCCTCCTCTTTCTGCCACTACTACACACAAGAAATCGAATGCTCCTATCCTCCACATGACCTGGATTTTCTATCCTTCCCTTCGGCCCATCTGACTCCGATTCCATTCCCAAAAAAGACTTTTCTTCCACCCTCTATCCAGAGAGCAATGAGCATGTGATTTGACTGGCATGCACCATCCTCTTCCAATTTTGGAATAAAGTGAGGTAAGGTTGCACTCCGAGCCAAAGCGAGACCTGACATGCCAGTGTTAGATACCTAGTTTCAGGCAGATTTGCCGGCTTTATTTTTCCATAGCCGGTAAAAGATAATGAAATTCAAATTAAAAGCGAAATAGAATTCCTAAATATTTTTCACCACGAGCTGCTAATCGATCATCGTTACTCTGTTAGCAGCCCAAAAAGATAAAAAATTACTACGAAAATTCGCTTCTTAATACATATATTGCATTTGAGATAATTCCTTACTTTTTAACCCCACAACTCTTAATATCTGTGTTAAACCTTATTTAAATACAAAACATACTTATATACTTAGCTTGTAGTGATTGATTGAATACTAAGATATTAAGACTTTGCGTGCTGCGGGCATAATATTACGCCATCCGTCTTTTGAAAAATCGTAGTTTGCCATGTTTTAACAAACTAGTACAAATCACTAGATAAGAACATGAAAAAACAAAAAAAATATTCATTCCTTAAAACGATACCAAACAATCATTATTCCTCGCATCAAAGGTTGGTTGTCCAGAAATAACACATAAGGATAGAAAATTACTGGGAAAAGCACTGGGGAAGAGATCTACAGCACTAAGGTCAGCACGATAAGCGTTAATTAAGGAGAAAATTACGGTAATAATCAAATAACGCTATATAAAATATTTTATTAGTACTACCAAAAGGAAATATGCCAACAAAAAAAAACAGGCCTATTCCAATTTCGAAAAGATGACAATCGAAATTCAGATGTTCCTGCCTGCACATCTGGGAGGCTACGCTTTCAACTTCCCCAATCCGTGACCTCTCCGCTCTTGCCTCCTATTCGGAGCTCTGTAATCCCGATCAGACGGCGTGGAAAAAATGGATGCCCAGAAAAAGGTCGTTGATCGAACGAAGAAACATACGGTTCTGTATAATGGGATTCGGACGTGCGTTGCCTTCCAGAACCATCCATAGTCCCTGCACTCGGTGCCTATCGAGGCTTTCGTTAGATACTTCGAGAACTTCCCGAAATACTTCCGCAACATTTCCTAAACTCTTGGAGACACGTGCGACCTCGTCGCGATGTATCGAGGTGCAAAAAAATAATTGACCTTATTGCATTCTTCCCAAACTGTCTTCTGTATGAGAGCGTGGCTTGGACGTCGACAGCAGTAGGGAAGTCATGAGAGAAAGCATTATACATGTGTTGCTGTAGAGGAATGATGAAGATGAAATGGATCGACCGAGTAAGTATCGATACCTCCATTGCATAAACGCTCTACAATCGGCCACCTAATAGAATCCGCTCATTTAGTACTACAAGGCCTATCTAGATGAGCGGATTTGCTTCGGTGGGTGATTGTTGAGCGTTTATGCAGTGAAGGTATCGGTATAGAGGAAGTGCTAAGAAAAGTGGGAGAAAAGAGAACCCTAAGTAGAAGTAAGGACAATATAGTTGGCCAAATTATGAGATATGTTGGCCTGATGAAAACAATTGTAGAAGGACAGGTGGAAGGGAAGAAGGGCATAAGATACATATGATTTATTATAAAGGATGTTGAAGGGAAGGGAATAATTACATCACCATGGTAAGGCTAACAGATAGGGGAGTGGATTGGAAAGCAGCTCCAATCCAATCTCAAGATTGTCGATTTCTGATGATGATTATGACGATGAGGGAATCCTTTGATCAGCCAAGATTGCAAATAAATTAAGCACTTTCTTACCACCGTCAAACAATATATTATGCAAATTTGTGATGAAAATAAATTTTTACATTATTTTTTTATCGTTTCTTTCCATTAAACAGAAAAATACACTTTAACGTATATTCATGGAAGTTTCAGGCTAAAGTAATGGATATAAGCCAGTGAAGGTGAAATATATTTACAAAACTAGCACAGTAAGAGTCTCAAGTTTCACGAGGTATAACTCTCAACTAGGTAAGTTACATTGTTTCCTTTGGAATGCCAAATTTCACGAACGTTTTTTTTTAACTATTTCAGGTAGTTAGACTTAATCTTGTTTAAGGTAGGTGTTTTTCACATCATGGTGGAAGATGGTCTTTCATTTGAAATATATAAGAATGTATGAGTATGCAATATAGCGCGTACTGAATTGTATTGTAAGTGAAAATTATGCTCCCCATTTCAGGGAAGTACGCCACCACTTGATAAGTTTGCTAATTGTAACAATATAACATGGCAATACAAAATAATAATAAATAATAGATTGAAATATAAGTAATATCGCGATATTCCAATTTAGATCAGTGCATTTTTGAAATTCTCAAAAATACTTTTTATACCGGTGATAATGTGAATGAATTTCTATTTTTGTAACATCACTTATACTGATAGTCCACTACATATTCAATATCACAATTAACGCAAAGAGTCCCTAAGGAAGTACACTACATGTTCGAAGCGTGAAAGTGAAATACTTTATTTATGTACCTACAGCACATAAAATTGTCCGTTGACATAATCTTCTATATTATTTCTACTGTATACATACCTTTTTTCAACTTATACGCAACCAAACTCTACAAATGAGGTACCAAAATGAACAGAATTTATCAGAGAATATGCGACGGCATATCTTACTTCCTAAATATTGCTATTGTTTCCTAAAATTGGTTTTTAAATAATTAAAAAAAAAAAGAAACAAAAAAAAACAAAAAAAACAAAAACCGGTAAATATTCCTGGCGTTAACGGCGCACAAACTGATAAATTTGTTCATTTGCAACAATATCTCGCATTCTTTAAATAACTTTTATCAAAATGCGGCTGATTCCACATTCAAGTCTCCTGTTGATACGTAAGTATGAGTCATCATGTGCGTTTAACAGAGGATAGTGTAATTACTTCCAATGTTGTGTTTAAAGAGGTCCTCTGACCTCAATTTGTACATGAACATTCCAATTAAAGTTGTACATGAGACCCTGCCTTTTTTTCTACGTTTAAAAATTAGAAAGGCGCCTATCCCTCTGTGGACCTGCATTGAAAAGAGTGGGGGAAGCCCGCTGGGAGCGGGCGCAGCACGCTCGTTACTTATAATACAGGTTCAATCGCGATGTGCGCTATGATATGTGATGATTGTTTTCCACCGAAAGTAAAGCATAGTATTCAAGGATTTGTAACTCGATATATATTTCTCAGAGAGTTAGGTTCGAACCGTCAAAATGACGTTTGCGAGGCAGGATCATTCACCACCATGTCCAGGATATCACATTTGCGCAACTTTCCCGTATTCAGATATCCCCTGTCGTCGCTGTTGAGCGCTTTACAACTTATATTCTTCCTTCCACACTCCACACACGAGAGAGGAGATGTGCCAACGCTTCAGGCACAGGCCTGCTTCCATCTCTGCCGGCGGGCAGGAAAAACCAATTCTCTGTCACATCTCTCGCCCGCCGTCAAAGAAAATCCCTGTCCCTCCTCTGCTCGCAAGGGTGAGAGTGTTTTTGGGGGAGGGACTGGTGTCCCCGTCTCCCTTACACACTTTCTCCCCCCTGCGTATGCTGGGGAGGAATTGTGTTTATCTGTCGACGCGATGCACAGTGGTTCCGAAAATCGTCGGGGATAAGTCAAAAATAGTTTTTTTTTATACAGCTTCTTGAAAATGGAGGATAATACGTACATATGATTGGCGATCAAGAAATAGAAAATAATTATGCATAGACATCGACCGTTACCTGGGTACAGCGGCACAAACTAGGTCGAATTTCCAAAAAATAACTCCAGGTCTCAGTTTTTTTCGAAAATCTTAAAATTTAAGCTGGCATGGGAGTAATGGAAGGATTTTAATGGAATAAATACCATTGCCATTTAAATACAGAACACGTAGAAATTTCATTTAATCAAGAAATGGTAAATAATACTTCATAGGCATCACCGGTTACCGAGATATGGTGGCTAAAATACCACCACCAAATAAATAACACCACTTGAACAAATACCATTAAAAAAACCTAGATCTCAGTTTTCTTCGAAAATATTCAAATTAATGCTTACATAAGAGTAATGAAAGTATTTTCATGAAATGAAAAAACATCGCCATCTGTAACCGGAATATTTTATCAATACAAAGCGCAAGTTTCGGACATTTTTGAGAATATTTTAGGAATATTACGTCATAAAAAGGCAGACCCTTTTTCCGGGAAAACTTTTACATAAAGTAGACATTATAATCCTTATTCGGGAAAGAGGACATCGGGATACTTTCGTGACTTACCGTTTGCTGTCTCCACGCGGTAAAGGGGGCGTGGTTATGGACGACGCGTCTCTGCGATGTTTTCCTCTTCTTCCTATTGATTCGAACACGTCCACTCTCCGACCGGAGAGGACAAACATTCCAAGTTTTGGACGTTTGGGGTTTTCCCCTTCACATGGAACGTCGGCCAAGTGATGTGCTTTCCCGCGCCTGATATCGGAACAAAATACATTGAAATATTCCGAGGCATGCAAAATATACCAACCGCGCAAGTTGATTCATTCCATCTCAGCCATTCGAGTTTCGTGGAAAAATCTTACTCTGCTGAGTGAAGCTAAAACTAACATCTTTTTTTGCTGTAGCTGGGATCCATAAGAATTTTGTCAAAATGTACCTGTTTCCTTTCAAATGTTTGTATCATGAAAATGGGAAAAAACTTGAGCAAGAAGAGCAATTCCACTATTTGAGCAATACGTAACCACTCGACCATCCGTGATAGCGCATAAAAAGTAGCATATAGTAACTGAATTAAATAGTATTAGATAATAATTGACCATTTGGGAGCAGCATTCAAGTAATAGCAACTCTTAAGCCAGAGATAAGCCATAGATTTTGAATACTTCAAATATTTATTTAAATACTGGGATGAATAACTTTTGATTCAATAGCTCTCATGTTGAATTGGCATGAAGGCTTGCAAACTGAGATATTTAACCTTTGGTAAAGAGCACTTGTTTGAAAAAATGACATGTTGCCTAAACCATAAACGAGAGATTTATCTTTTCTCCGTAAATATACCAGGAAAATTCAATTAACCCATATCGCGAGCTAGAAATGTGAGCCTCAAGATTAAAGTGGATACAGCAGAATGGAAATCAGGAAGAGAATTGTAAAACAGACTTTCATGAATGGGAAAGAGCTTATGACAGGATCGTTTTGAAAGAGTTTAAAGAAAAGGTTAGGGAAGAGTATGATCTGGAGTGTATCACTTTACGGTGCGGAAACGGAGAAACTTAGGAGGAAAGACGAGAGAAGATAGGAGACATTCGAGATGTGGGTGCGGAGAAGAATATAGAAGGTGAAGTGGACGGAGAGGGGGAGGAACGACAAAGTGCTGGATATGGTGGGTGAGGAGAGACAGCACCTAGAGTAGATAATTAGGAGACAGAAGGTTTGGATGGAGCGAGTACTGAGCGGGGAGGGGATGTTGAAAACCGTGTTAGAGGAAAGAATGCTGGGTAAACGAGGGAGAGGAAGGAAAATATGGGATTGTTAGGTTGCGGAGGTAAAAGAACTTGTTGGAAATTTAATATGGAAGTGCATGAAGGGAGGGGAGACTGGCATAATACTTTGTGAATACTTCATGCAAACGGACCTTAATCGGTAGAATGCTTTAAAATAAATCATGGGCTAAATTTTACAACGCTAATTGCCCACTACGGCGGATTACAACAACGTTTCCAGAGAGAATAATCGCATCTTGACAATGAAACCGTTTTGAATGCATGGATATTCTATATTTTTACTTATGACGCGGCAGAACATGCCAAAAGGTTGAATTTTGATAAAGTACATCTCCTTTTTAATGACTGAATTCCATAATTTTATTTTGAATGTCTGACAGGTGTGTGCATTAGTGATGGGTCGATCATGAATGATTCGATCAAAAAGATTGAATCACTAAGTGATTCAAATGACTCATGATTCATTTCGTTAAACAAATCGAACATCAATCACTCCGGCTTCCGGTTTCATATCAATCATCCCGGTTTCCGGTTTATTTCAAAATTTGGAACGATCGATGCTTGATCTCTTTTCGTCAGGGCAGAAATAGTTGTGAGAAAATTAAATACTATGTTATAAAGAACTGAATACTTGTGTAATCTTTTGCTTACATGTTTTCCATCAGTTGTTAGTATTAATAACACCACTACACGTAAAAGGAAAATATTAAGATGACTCTTGTTTGAAACAGGGTAATTTAATGAACGGCACAAAAAAACGGGGCAGTCGTGGGACTGGCCGACAGAAGTGAAAACTGAAATAATTATTATCCATTTATTTTTTATACAGATTTAATATTATTAAAGAACTAATTTTTCCAGTAATACTCATTTTTCAACAAAAATTGAAATTATTCTTTTCAGCAAACTGTTTATTATTAAATATGTATTAAAAATACGATGTATATGAATAGAAAGTAACATCATTTATATATTAAATTATAATATGCTTTTATTTATTATATTTAATATGCTTTAAACCTATACTTGTTCACTATGCACATAAAAGAAACTGCCTAAAATTGTACTGACTTGTATTTTTATAGCGTGTACACTCTGCACGTTCATGCACGAGCTCTTTATATTTAATGAACTTATACAAGATACACTATAGATTTTTATTTTCAATTTTAATATTTTTAAAACAAAAAGACTTTAACAGTCTATATATTAACAATATATTAACAAAGTTTATTTACTATACCTAGTCAGCCTGCGTAGTTGAAATATCCATTGTAAAATTGTATGAGATTGAAAAAAAATCCTCCCCGGCGGGGAATCGAACCCCGGTCTCCCGCGTGACAGGCGGGGATACTGACCACTATACTACCAAGTGTGATGTTAAGAGACGAATTTTAAGAGGGAAATCTATATCTCGCAGTAGCGATCGCGGTGTCGGGTCGGTGACGCTCACGCGAATTCTATGCTTTTTCCCCATCCCGCAAAAGTACTTAACGCCGCTTAAAAAGTTTTCACTTAAAAAAATGTTAACATCTGCAACTTCTACTTCTTAACAATATTCTCCTGCTTCGCTGAGGTGGTTGCGGTCGTGGCGGTTGATCGCTTTGCTGGACAAGGCGCCCATTTTTAAAAACGTTGACGTTATAATACTTGTACATCATATTAGCGGGTTAAATTAAATGCTTAGTTTCCCACATCCATCACCCAATGACAGAGGCTTCATTTTAGTCCGGGAGTAATTCTTTGATTCTTTCCAGCAGATGTTCGAACTTGCACACTGGATCCATATATTGGATACTGTACTGTAATGGAGTGGAGTTAGGTAATTAGTGCTCAGTTGAAAGCTTCTCATTGATTGAAATTCCTTGCGGCAGAGCAGATTCATGCATAGTGTGTGGTGTATTTTGTGTAGTTTGAGATAGTTTGAAATTATTCTATTAGTGTTGAGAAACTGTGGCAGTTTTGCCTTCCCAAATATTTTCATGACACTACTTCCTTCATTTTAGCAACCTCATTTACTATATACTCATCTAGGAATTCACAATCAAAATAGTATATGAAATGATAATATGGGTATAGGTAAGTAATATATATTGCCAATGCTCTTCGCAGATGCGGCAGTATTTACTCGATATACTTTAATATACAGATACTACACCATTGAGCTCGGTTCATTAACTTAATGCAATATAAAACATGGCGGTGTGTTTGGTAGATAATGAAATTGACGCTTTTACCTTTGTGCCTCCTTATCACGATTGAAATAAAAGTGTATAATCTAGTAACACATGTGTTTTAGTCAGTGATGTGATATTTTAACAAATTGTATCCTTGGCTCATTCCCATTTATTTGTTAGCAGACTACTCTAGGCGTTTTATGAATTCCTGTAATCAAGTTAACTTAAATTCGTCTCCCCTTGATGACGTAGCGCTACGGTCTAAAATGACAATTTACGAACTAACCTCGACGGAGGAGACATCGAGCAGTTATCTCAACGGTAATACTGATAATATGTATACAAATTTACATAGTTTCCTGCGAGCCACCTCAAGGGTGTTTGGCATGGGGCACAAACATGCAGCATGCAAAACGATATGTTCGGAGTCTCAGATAATTTCAAACGATATGTTTTCATGGTTTTTTCAAACTTGTTTTTAGGTTTGTGCTGTTTTTTGTGGTTAACAAGCCCCGATGAAGTTTTTTAATATATTGCGAAATTTTGGCTAAGCAAGTTTGTTACGTTTTTACCAAAAACTCAACAAGTGAAAAGGAGGATGATTTTAAATTATCCACGAGTGCGCTCAGAGACGCCTTAACCAGCTCAATACATATATCGGTGGCTTAATAACATATTGAGTCGCTCTCGAATGTGGCAAATTTACGAATATTACAAAAGAAGATCCTTAATACGGCTTCATATTGTGCTGTCAACCACTGCGCGTTTAAATGGGTTTCTAAAGACGCCACTCGCGTCGCTGACGGACAAAAAGATCCGAGTTTCACGGGAAACTAAGGTATAATTAGGGGTTTTAAGAAAAACTTTATGCACATTATGATGTGATTTATCAAATTCATAAAAGCTCGATAATATCTCTGATAATTACATACATTATACCGAAAAATGTTGGAGAAGTGGATCGCATTGCACTCAATAATCGCGCTGCGGGCATTTTTGAAAACCGCGAAAATGCGACCAAAGTGGTAACGGAAATCAGTCTTCCGCGGGTTGGAACTGGGCCCCCTCCATGCAGTCCCCTTGAAGCGAATGAACGATTCAGCCGACAGATGAGGTTTGCGTGATCTCAACGAGTACAGGGAGGGAGGGGGTGGGTGATTCACTCCGCAATTCTCATCCCCCTCCGCAGTGCAGCTGCACCTTTGTCAAACCACCTCCGGCCGGATTATTTTTTTTCCACACAAAAGACACCAAAGACACCCGTCTCAATGGCCACCATCGCCTCCGATGCAGGCACCCGCCCCCAACTCCAACCCCTCACCTCCTCTTGTTATTTACCCTCGCGCCCTATAAAGAACACGCGACGTGAAGTAAGCAAGGGAGGAAGGCAGGATATGAAGCTCAGCAGGTCAATGGCACGCACAAAAAACCGTGAAGGGCGCCATGCATTCCCTGTGCACGGCGGCCGGCTTGCACGAGCTGCAATCGACGGATGGGTGCGTGATGACAGGATTGATATAGGCACGGTACGCAGATAAAAAAAAGAGGTGCACGATTTCACTTTTTTTATGTCTCAGCACGAAAGTAGAAATCGCACGCGCTTTGAGTAACTCTATACATTCAAGGTATCTTGCAGACCACCTGAAGTATGAGTGCACTATGGGATTGACCCATGTCATCAAGGCATCCCTTACGTTTTATTTATTTTTTTAGTCATCCCCCAGTTCGTGTTTCCCACTGTCAGCCGGTGCTTTTATTTCAATTACATCTTCTATTAACTGCGTACCCAGGATATTAGCTAGGGGGGGCAAGCCATGGTCTAGTGGGGAGAAATCCAAGCTGTGGCA
The DNA here is from genome assembly GCF_921293095.1 of Ischnura elegans. Classification (NCBI taxonomy): domain Eukaryota; kingdom Metazoa; phylum Arthropoda; class Insecta; order Odonata; family Coenagrionidae; genus Ischnura; species Ischnura elegans. The sequence goes on from NC_060247.1 coordinate 121,095,832, forward strand.
ATAGTTTACTGGAAAAAATAGTTTTATTTTAGTTGCATATCTTTTACTAATACATATCATTTTTGGTGGGTTTAAAGAAAATTTGTTGAATACTTTTGTTTCAATTCAGCACTGATTTTTCTTAAAGACTTTTGCGACTTTTGCTTCTGGGGGGGCAGCTGTACCCCTCTGCTCCTCGCTGGCTACGCCCGTGTCTTCTACCTGTACATTTATGCTACTGGATAAGATAGCCAAAGGTGTTCGGCAGGGGGTGAGTTTTTTTACCAATGCTTATAGGCTGCGTGTCACATAATTTTAGGGAGAAAACGAGGTGCGCGTTTCACATTTTGCGTCTCGAATCGAAGAAGACGCACATGGGTTTGAGGAACTCCATACATCCAAGGCACCTTGCAGATCACCTGAACTAAGTGCAGTGTGGCGTTGATGCATGCCATCCAGGTATAGCATGTTTTTTTAGGTGAAATAATCCGTGGGCCTAATGCCTCGTTCAGATTACGATTGTTCCAGCAATCGTTGGAACTATCGGGCATTCACACAACGGTGGTTAAATTCTGTGCTGCCTTCTAGTGCTGACATCTAAAGTGAACGAGAAATTGACGGTTAGCAAAGCTGTTGAGGTATGCACGGTCAAGATATTACTGTGCTCAACGTGTATTTATCGAATAATTTTTCTTCCGTCCATATTCTTCCCTGCTTGGACAAATCCATGAAAAAAATAGAGCGAAGGGAGCTTTACGAACTTTTCGTCTTTCTCTTGTAGCTTCCTCTTCCGGTCTCCCAGCGCCTAACCATCGTAAAGTGGTAACGTTCGGAACTACAATTGTCAGGACATGCATTCACACGGCTAGTTCGGCCAACTCTCGTTAGGACGATCGCTCGGACAATCGTAATGTGAACGAGGCAACAACACCATTTGTAGCGGACATAAGTATTTCACAGTCAGGTGATTGCTCTATGCATCAGCCGGAGGCCATACTTTATTTACATCTACCTCTACGTGATACTCTACGTGAGCCTCCCAAAGGATAGTGGGGTACTCGGAGGAGCCTATTGAAAGCTGAGGTAATTTCCGCCATGAGCGAAGAAGGGTATGGAACGGTTTTCCTCTTTTTTTTCTTAACCATTTTTTGGTTATCATTCATTAAATGTTATAAAATGATAAAATGTTGACTAGTGTCAAATTTTTATCTATAATTATGTTAAAAATACCTTCTTAAATGACATATTTATGTTTTCATGTTTCGATTAAACTCAACTTGATAAACTGAAACTGAATGATCTACTGTAATATACTATTTATTTATGTATATATGTAATTCACTTATAATTAATATGTTATCAACTGTATTATGTATGTACTTTGCTCCTCACTAATGTACAATTTGTGTGGTAGTGTACCCAGAGCAAATAAATATTATTATTATGGAAGGAAGGGTGGATAGAAACCCGGAGTCGGAATTAACCTGCTCTTAACGAAAGACGCTTGAAAAATGAGTTTGGCGGGGTGAGATTTTGTTTTACCCATCAGTCAAAAGGCTAGGTACATGTCACATAATTTTAGGAGTTCGCATAGTGAAGCCAGTATATATTCAGTAGGAACATCATCTCTAACCATTTATGCTGCATTGATAAATTAGGTACCATTGCCCGTAGCCGAATATTCCGAACGAAGGGAATGATAAAGAATGGTCAAAATTATAGTACTACCACGTACATTATTCGATAACATGAGTATTAAATAATTTCAACATCTTCACCAATTGACTGACGTTTGAGCAGATGATAAATATCACTCAATACCATTTCATCGGTGAATTAGTCCTTATGAAAAGTTACACGCAATTTGATCCTGCTCTCCACGCCTGAAGACAGTACATCTACATCTACATAGTACCCTGCGAGCCACCTCTACGGTGTTTGGCAGGGGGTGATCAATACTAGCATGCAGCATGCAATTGGATTCCCTTATGCACACCACACAGTCCAAAAAACGTTACGCATACTTGGAAATTATACTACCACATGCTGTAAGAAATAATAATAAAATTTGGAAACATGCATTAAAGTATACATAAGTTAGTAGGCTACACTGTTAGCCCTCTGATATATTTGTGACTTCTGACGCTGCCGTTATAATCTCTTATTGATCGCGGATATTCTGAACTTGTCTGTTCAGCAGTCTATTTCTCTGATTTTATTTACATGATCTGATCTACCATAGTATGTTGGCTTTCGTAAGATATTGTTAACTTCGTCAGAGAAGATACTGCTCTTGAATTTATCTAAAAGGTTTAGTCTATTTTTCAACCTGCGGTCTGACAAGGATTCCCATCCGAGTTTATCTAACAGGTTACTTACGCAAACAAGGCTATCGTAACGACCTTTTACGTACCTGGCAGCTCTTTTTTTGCACGTGTTCTCTGCCTTTTTTTTAGCCTTGCATTTTTAAGCCTTTTTCAAGAGGGTCCCAAACACTGGCAGCGTATTCTAAATGGGATCTAACGAGGGAGAAGTAGCTAATTTCTTTCACTTTGTCGTCGTACTTTCCTAATATTCTTTTAACAAAACCCATTTTACGATTGGCTTGACCTATTATTTCCCGAATATATGTTGAGTAGCAGAAGGAACTGCCGAAACTTCGAAGGTGGAGAATTAATCAAGAAAAGATTCCGCAATGTCCACTAAAACTTTTAATTAAGTACAGCGCGTTTTAACTCTAATGCGTCATCATCATTACACACATGGTATCAGGTTGAGTGTACCTGATGGACAGAGCAAAATCTTTTCTTTACTCATCCTCGTAACATGTTCCAAAATACCGTTGAATCTTTTGAAATTGGAGTTTCAAAACCGGATGAGAACCCGAGAAGTGTGTCTTTGAAATCGTCTACTGTGCGACGGAGTATGCTTCAACAAGGACTGCTAAAAATCAGCATGAAATCAAGTTAGAGAGAGTGAAAGGAGGAGTAGTGAGTGGTAAGGCCGTTTTACAAGGTACACGGAATTGCGCAATCTGACGTACGTGCGAAGGCGCAATCAAAATTGCGTCGTGTAAAGCGGTGAATTGCTAGATAACATGCGAGAATGCGTGGATGCGAGACGGCAAAATAGCCCCTGTTCTAATTTCGTTCATGCATTCGCGCAACTCCGCGCCATTTTAGAAATCAATGCAGCTCTAACCTGCGATATTCCGTGCCCCGTGTAAAACGACCTGTATAGCGTGTGAGCAGTGGGGGGTTGGTTGGTTCCGTGGGGGAAGTGGTGGGGAGAGGGGTTAGAGGGCGATGAGACGTTCGAGTGTTTAATTAGGACTGGAAGTGTTTGCAATGGAGGCAGGGGTGACAAATGAAGAGGCCTTGGTTTCCGAGAGGGGAATGGAACGCAATAGAGCAAAGCCGAAAAGGGGGTTTTCGGGAGGGAGATTGTTGCTCGCTTTGACACAAAAAATCCTCTCTATCTCTCTCTCTTTATCCTCCTCCTTCTTCTTCCTCTTCTTCTCCCGGGAAACACTCACCTACAGTTTAGGCACCCCCCTCCCTACCTCTCCAAATAACCCTAGGGGTTTCGGTGTTATCGGGGCGGAAGGGGTCTCTCTCCTCCGCGGCTGCTGGTTGGGGAAATGAGCAACACGTGCTCTTTTGGAGAGGGGGGGGGGGATTGAAAAAAATTACGGCCGCTCATTGTTGCGTGACGTGTCCCAAAAAGGGGAAGGAAGGGGTGGTGGTAATTAGGGGAGGGGGAGAGGAGGAAGAAGGCACGAGATGCGGTGAAATGTGTTGAAAAGTGCGGGATCATGAGTGGCTGATTTATCTTAGGGATTAGTAGACGTAACTCATAGACTAAAAAGTGTTAATTTTTTTCAATTTCATAGAAAATCACATTACCACACCGGCCGCAATCAAGAGAATTTAGTTCAACAGATTCAGGCTACAATTGATGGAAGTTAGACATATTTACATAAATAAAGGATCGTAGCCCTTTTCCTGAAAACCTTTTACTGCGTACAACGCGTTTCGGCTCACTGAGCCATCATCAGATACAAGACACTGCAAAACATTTGAAAATCTCCTTTACACCCTTGAGAAATGGGGGTTGGGGAGGAATTGACCCCCTTCTTCAAAGATGTCAATTCCTCCCCAACCCCCATTTCTCAAGGGTATAAAGGTGATTTTCAAATGTTGTGCACTGTCTTGTACCAGATGATGGCTCAGTGAGCCAAACCGCGTTGTACGCAGTACAAAGTTTTCAGGAAAAGGGCTACGATCTTTTGTTTATTTAAACAAGATAATTTAGTTTCATCTACATGTACATAATGCCCTGCGAGAAACCTCTAGGGTTTTTGGCAGGAGAAAGCTACATATAAGCGGTACCGTGCAAGGCACTACCAGGGTGTGTAGCACGGGGTGATTCAATACCAGTCATTCAGCACTCATCCTAGCCTGAATCAGAAACGCGCTCGTTTGTCGGACACAGAGGAAGCACTCAGGACAACGACACACGGTAACACCAGAAAGTAGGATAGTTTCAAGGACACGAACATGCTACGATGGAAATAAAACTACGAGTTAGTTTTATAAAACGAAAAGTTACCCTACTAAGTGATTCATGCTCGAATTATATTATGTCAAAAAATGTATGCACGTCTTGGTATTGGCAATTACAGTAAGTTATTAACTATACATGCAGAGCCCCTTTTATCCGGTCAGAGTACATGCATTAATTACTACATTTTTATTGATAGCTTTAGAGTTTTTTTTAAATGGGGAATTCCGAATGGGGAAGTCCTGCAATATACATTGCACTGAAAATTAGAGATGGGAAATTAGGCAGGCGAAAATTATATCCTGGAAATATTATTATCGCAGAATATATTTCCCGATAACGCTCAATCATCGATTGGTGCTCGTTATTCTTTCATGTCCTAACACTGTGATGCAGACGCTTCCCCCCATATTCCTAAAATCGTTTACAAGGCAAAAACGTAAGCTTCATCTATGGCTATATGATATTAGGTTTTCCCGGCGTTTCAGGTGCAGAAAAGTTCCTCGGGTTTTCCAACGGTTGATGTTGTCCATGTCTCCCGACGTTTCCAGCAGCGACTTGCTGTTCTTCATTTTGAAGAACGGCATTCAGAAGATCCCCTGAGGATGAGCAGCAAGTCGCTGCTCGAAGCGTCCGGAGACATGGAGAATATCAACCGGTGGAAAACCCGAGAACCTTTTTTTCACCTGATACGTCCGGAAAACCTAAGATCATACATCACTCACCTCTACGGGGAGGAGATACATCGCAGCGTCCGTAAACTTTCGGACCTACGCAAGGAGAGGGCAAAACTACTAAGCGGTCTTACTTTTCTTCCGAAATGCCGTGAGGAAGAGGCAATTCCAACATTTACCATTGTGAAATCATCACTTAAGTCGACGAAAGTAGATCGACACCTGACAATGGATGGGGTGTATATATATTAGTCAAATTTTGAAGAACGGCATTCCGAAAACCCACTGAGGAAGATTAGCAAGTCGCTGTTCGAAACGTCGCGTCGGTAGGCATGGAGAACATCAACCGTTGGAAAACCCGAGAAACTTTTCTTTATCTAGATCTAGGACCGTTCACAATCTGGTTTAGACATCCAAGTCCAGCAACAATCGCTCCGGGATTCCTGGATTCAATCATTTCAAAATATCTCTTCCTTATTTGGAATGCCTTCCGACATTGCCAAGGAGAAGTTTTGATAGGATTGACCTCATATTGGGCTCACACGTGTCGCGAAGGGCTTTGCGTTCACTTGCGTTGGTTTGGATAGGATTATGCTCCTTCTCGAATTTCCAATAGAGGGAGATTTTTTGGGAGGGATTATCTAATGGGAGAAGAAGGAAGAGCAACGGATAACCTTGTCGACGGGTTGCCTGTAAAATGAGCTGAAGGAACATTTCATTATATTCTTCGGCTAAGGGCGGAGTTCATTTTCGCTGACGATTTACGGAAAGCCGTAGGGAGGAACATGAAAATCATAATTTTAATTTCGGCGTGGTTATTGGTTTTCACTCAGAGAGGTAAAATCGCTTGCATGTTAGAGGCATCATTCCTGAGATTCAAGGTGGTTTATTTGATTAAAATAATCTATGGAGGACGGTGTTCTCATTATACAATGTCTTAAACGACGTTAAATTTCAAGTATAATTTGCGCGTTATACTTGCGTTTTGTTTACAAAGTATTCGAAATCATTTGATGTGCGTAATAGGTATGATAGGGTGAATGAGCGGAGTCATAAAATAACCGAGAATGCTCATTTTTCTCGAAGAAAACTGGGAGTGACGGCTCATTTTGTTGTTTCACAAATCGAAGTACACTCACATTGCGAGCACAATTGATAAGTATTAAGGGCGAAATATCGAGAGCTACGACGCATACAATCGAACGTCACAATTTTCATTACAATGATCCCCTTTTGTTCAGTCTTCACCCTTCGACAACCAGAATTGTCGCTCATTATTGTTATACTCCCATTGTTTTTCTGCCATCGCCACAGAGAGATTGTTACGAATCCATTCAAAAAGTTATAAGATAGAAATAAAACTATTTTTCCAACAAATATTTGAAAGTAAGACAAGTAGTATCATTCTCGAATATATTCGGAGTGATACAGTGGCGTAACTATGGGGGATGAGGGGATAGATTCTCCCCCAGAGCCTGAGAGAAATTTAAAAAAAAATATGTAAAACAATTGCCTAGTTTTGACATACAATTATTACTTAAAGCTAAATTTTTTGTGATGATGTAAAATAAATGTCTAGACATGTCATTTTTCAAAACATTTCCCGGATCCCCCGTCGCTTAGGGGAGGGGGTTGCCACCCCGAGCCATCCCACCCCCCCCCCCAAAAGCATATTTCTAGCTACGCCCCTGGAGTGATATTACTGAACCGTTAACAAGTGTTCATAATTGCCCTCCGGACAAGGGATACTGCGCTTCCCGTAGCGGCATGTATGCATGTATGTATGTAGCGGGAGTTGACAGCAACAAGAATTCGCAGGAATTCTTATCCGATAGAAAACGCAGTTATTCGCATGCGCACGATACGTGAACTATGTCGTACATAGGACTGGAAGTGGAAAGTGGGGAGCCCATCCGGTAGACTTGGATATTTTTTGCAAATGGAATCTCTGGATACAATTTCGTAACTGCAGTGAATGTCCAGATCTGACAAAATACTGTAAAATATAAAGAACGTATTATCATACAGATACGTAAAAGGTAGGCCACTCCTAAAGTTAAGATTACATAATTTGTGTTAATTTCAAGTAAAATACTTTTTGCCTGACATTCAATGTAATGTAAGACAGCCTAATGAATATGATGGAAACGTTCCCAAGGATTAGATTAGGAAAATAGACTGCATAACAGATAGATTTAAGATGTCGTTTCCTCCGCGTACAATAAGTGACCATAATATCTTGACTCGGAGTACGTAAAATAGGCTCTGCATATTTCGTATATAACTTATTGTATTTGTAAATACTTTGAGCATGAAATTTTGGCGTGTTATAACTCATACATCACTTACTACGCTAAATTTTGGTTTTTACATTTCTAACTAGAAGTTTTATTTCCATTGTTGCATGTTCGTGTCATTAACACTCTCCTTATTTATGGTCTGACCGCGTGTCGCTGTCCTGAGTGCTTGGCCTGTATGTGTCCGGCGAATGAGCGTGTTTGTATACTGCATTCCCGATGTGGTATCACCCCGTGCCACACACCTGGCACGGTACCTCGTGTAAGTCGGAGAAAATTGAGTAACTTTAAAAAATAATTTCCTTTTCGCCTGGAGTGGGAGAAGTACAACATCACCACCCGCTATTGGAGCAAATTCCGTAAGGTTTGCATTTAATTTTGTTAAGAGTTATAAATGTTACAAATTTGTTAAGACTGTTTTAGTCTCCGTACCCTGCAAAATAGAAGAACTATAAACAATCTGCTGTTGCTGAAAGATGTCATCAATAAGGGCCTATGTTACGAGTTACTGAAGGAAATAAAAATAATTCCAAATGTTAATAGCCGGTTTAAAAGAACATTTTACATATCAAAGGTTAAAACAAATCATTGCTCCAATACGCCAATGCGAAGGATTTGTGTATTATATAACAAAAATTTCAACGATCTAGACTTGTAAATCAAAAGAAATACTGCCTTGTAAAAGATGTTAAGAATATATTTCGCGACTGTGATAGTATTTAGTTAATATTTTTTTCACCATTTGTTATCAATGATTGTCACTATTTATATGGCTGTGAGCAATTTATTTTCAATTTTTTTGTAGTTATATTCTTGGGTTGTTCGCCCTATAATTATGTATATGTTCGGCGGACATAAAACATAATAAATAAATAATTAATAAATAAATTACGGGAGCCAGAGGTCAATAATTGGAAAGGATATAGAGAGGACGCGCGATTGGGTGTCGTCCACCCCTCGATTTCACCCCCTTAGCGACGGTATCCATATAGGACCCTGGGGCAGGAAGTGGAGAGGGAGGGTGGGATGGGAGGGAATTCCGTGTTGAGTGATGAAGAGTGGACGGTGTATTCTGGTGCGTCCGCCCCGTGCGATTGGGACCGTCCACAAGTGGGTGTGTGGAGTGGGGGGAGGGGGGATGGGGAGGTGAGAGGGTGGGTTGAGGAGGGTGGCAAGTGGAGTGGAATTGTATCCTCAGAGGAGGGGGGGAGAGGGGGTGAGAGGTTCGCAGACTGAGCGACAGAGAGAGACCACTCTGGAGAGGATGTTTTCACTCTCCTCACTCTCTCCATCAAAAAGCTTGCCCTGAATCCAAAGGTATATCTTCACTGAATGGAGAAGTTGTTTGACAAAGGCCTAATTTTCCAAAAATCCATCTCAAAGGCTGAGTTTTGCCAGGACTCGCGGTATCAGTGGAATCCCTGCTACTGAAAGGATTGCAATTTTTACATGTTCATTATACCTTGTGAGCCACCTCAAGGGTGTTTGGCAGGGAATGAGTGCATGCAACACGCCTTCGTAGTCATGGAAAAAAGGCCATAAAGGCCTTTATACAGGGTGAGTGATTTTGCGAAGGATCATGCTGAACGATCACTTGATCACTCACAGGATCATGCGAGCAAAATATAACATGTTCTAATTTTCACTGAATGAGCATGCGCATGACGGTTCATTCACGATTTTTTCCGCTATACACGGCAAATGTTTTCATTTGCATGATCATTCCGCATGATCATTCGCATAATCATTCACCGTGTGTAGCGGCCTTGGCACATGCATATGTCAGCTGACGGTTTGAGCTCTCACCGATCATGCATTACTCCATGCAAGTTGCACTTCACACTCACCCCCTGCCAACTATCTTTGATTCACAGGATATAAGGTAGGCCTTGATACAGATTACAACAAAATTCACTAACTCTTGATTAACTTTGTGATATTCCAATATAAGTTTTCCTGGATATCACACAATTACTTATACTACTTATTTTATACAGAGCGCGACACTGGTTTTAATGAATTATCATCATCTTCAGGCGCAAATTATGATCTGTTTATCTTATTATTGTTACCTAGTTACTTGATGAATTTTAAAACGGACGCCAGAATAGGGGAAAAGGATGGGTAAAGATATTCATTTATAAGAGTACTGTCCTGTCTTTAAATAATTTGTGAATTTTTTAAACTGCTCTCTAGAGTCCAATTCACGGCGGTCATTGTAAAATTATTATTAGAAGAAGAATAGATGTGGTATAAGTAATAAGTAGAAGAAGAAGTAGATTCTTTTAGAAGTGGTATAAGTAATAGGGTAGTTTCCTTCATCAAAGAAAACGAAAGGCATTGATTGCTATTCGTTACCAACCATTACTGTATTCATAATATATAAATTATTTCGTTTTAGAAATACCGGTTTAGACGAATGGCAATGGTCCATTTTTATCCTCATTTGAAAAGGGCCAGAATGGCGCCCATGCGATGCCACTCCACGTGACGTCACAGGGACCTAGTTTCTATAGGAGAAGATAGGAGTTATACGTCGTCTGAGGTTACCAATGCATGCATGAGGCGCAGAGCTCAGGGAAACATGTATTAATAATCACTTATTAAAACTGGCTAAGGTCGGAAAGTTTTCCTCGTGTGATAAGGTATTAATAATCCTTATTTAAGCCAAGCGCTACCAGCCAGCAGGGTACTCAGCTACCCGCTAGCAGCCTGCGTCGTATCAGCGCTAAGCCTAGCCTCAAGGTCACCTCACAGGGCGGCAGCGGGAACAAGAAATACGTCTCACGGAGAGATTTCCCGGCATTCATACTTACGCGTCGTGTTTTCGCGCGCTTGAAAATTTTCACTTTTCATTCTATCGCGAAAAATAGATGTCGTCATTTAAAAATCTAAAAGCGTGAAATACGTACTCCAGGAGTAACGATCTTTCGATTTAGGCAATAAAAAAATAATAGGAAACCACCATATTGTGTGATATCCTGGAAACACTACCCTAACCCTAACCTCCTCCCCTTTTTTCACTCTTCTCAACCCCCCTCCCGTTTTTCTATGGTTCTTTCCCACGTGTCGTTATTTTGCAGTTATGACTGGAGTCCTCCTTCCAACGTGGGTTCCCCACATCCCGTAGTTGTATCTTTTCCCACTGTCTCCACTCTGTACGCCTGTTCCCACCCCCTTCTTCAAATATGTCAAATCCTCCCCAACTCCCCTTCCCAAATGTGTAAAGGTGAAATTCAAATGTTTTGCAGTGTCTTGTACCAGATGATGGCTCAGTGAGCCGAAACGCGTCGTACGCATTAAAAAATCTTGTGGAAAAGTGCTACGATCTTTCATTTATTTAAATATGTCCAACTTCCACCAATTGAAGCCTGAATCTGTTGAACAGGAAAACATATCCAGGAAAACTTATACATCTACATAATACCCTGAGAGCCACCTCTAGGATGTTTGGCAGGGGGGTGATCAATCACCAGCATGCAGCATGCAATTGGACTCCCCCATGCACACCACACGGTCCAAAAAGCGTCACGTACATTAACAAATTATACTACCATATGCTGTTAGAAATAATAGTAAAATTAAAAAACATCCATTAAGTTTTACATAAGTTAGTAGGCTACAATACAAGTCATGCAATATATTTACGAGTTCTTTCGCTGCCGTTATAATCTCTGATTGATCGTGAAAAAAAGACATTCTGAACTTGTCTGTAATACAATCTATCTCTCTTATTTTATTTATATGATCTGATCTTCCGTAATATGTTGGCTTCCGCAAGTTATGGCTAACTTCGTTAGGAAAGGCACGGCTCTTGAATTTATCCAAAAGGTTTAGTCTACTTTTCAATCTACAGAGATTCCGACAGAGATTCCCATCCGACTTTATTTATATAGTTTATATATACATTTCGTCAACGAAAGTAATTCAATCCTATCAAATAATGAGCGATCGAAGAAAATAACGGCAAACGGTTGTCGTAAAGTAGAAGTAAGCAAATGCCCACACGGGGATACAGCGCGATGGATCGCTTATCGCCCTCTATGAGTACATCACCGTAACGCACTCTCCCTCCCCTCTCCATTCGAAGGCCGAGTCGCCCTTTCGGTCAAACCGCTCGCTTCCTGCACCACACACTCCCCCCAATGGCACCACTTTGAACCCGAGTCACCACCCTGTCTCACTCTGGCCATAACGAGCAGCGGAAGTCACCAGGAGGCCACATAAAACGACAGACGAGCGACCGCTAACAGCTACGGTGGAAGGGGGTGGTAGGAGGAAGTTCGACGTAAGGAGATTGAGGCCCGTATCATAAAAGTCCCCTCGAAGCCGGCCTCCACCTCATTGTCGTGAGGAGGAGGAGATGCGATATCATAAAACCGACCTCAACCTCAAAAACGTCGAATTTTGAAGCCAGCCTCGACTCAAACTTTGAGGTTAGATTGTTGTCGGCTCAAAGCGTTTGAGGTGTCTTCCGCCATTGTGAGAAGATGGATGCTTTCCCGAATGTGAAGGATTAATACGATCTGGAAGAGTTTTTGGGTCATATTGAGGAAGATGCCTTCGTATATGCACCCAGAATCCGTCTAGCGGATGGAGACAATCCACTAGATTGGTACACGAACGAGGAATTCTTCGTCAGGTACAGGTTTCAAAAAGTAAATATAACCGACGTGTTACTTCCGATGCTACGGCCGGGATAACGCCGACTTGAGAGGCGTTCCTGACCCAAGGTTATTATAATTGCTTGCTTTCCTAAGGTTTTATTCCACGGACAGTTTTCAGGTGAGTGATTTAAATACTTTTCCTAACATATTTGTAGTGGTGTAGTAGTGCATTGATATTTTTTGTTACGTACATCATTGCTTTTATTCTTCTCGCGGTCACTGTATAACTAATAATCATGAAACACCAGGCGCAAATTATATTAGTTGACGAAAGCATTTATATATTAACTTATTATAAGCTAAAGGTGTTACATACGTGCAACGCTCTACGAATTTCAGATAAATGTTTACATAGTATATCATTTATATTCTTCGAAACGCCATAGATAATTATCATGTGTTTCTGTCATTGTTGTAGATAGTCTCTGGCGATTTCCACGAACTGGTTCAGTCGACAATGTCGAAGTTAATTAAGGCATGCGGTTTTGTTTATTTAAGCTCAATCATGGGCGTACCCAGCGAGGGGCAGCTTTCCCCCCCCCCCCCAGAAGAAAAAATCGCAAGTCTTTAAACAAAATCTATTCTGAATTTAAACGAAAGCATTCAACAAATTTTATTTCAACCGGTGAAAAATTATACGCACAATACATGTAACTAAAGTAAAACTATTTTTTCATGGAAATAATCTCATACACTAATATTACATCTTGGTTCCCCCCCATTTAGACCATGGCTTGCCCCCCTAGTCATTATCCTGGGTACGCCCTTGTGCACAAATCTGAATCATCTCTCTACATTTATCTTTTGCCTTGGTCAAAGAGAACAATAGAGTTGGAAACCTAATTAAATTTAACTTGTGTTACTACGTCGTAAATGTAATGATTAATACTTCTTTAACAATATACAATACATTGGTTTGATGATTTGACCCAATTAAATTGCAGGTTATTAGTACAGAAATTACTGGGAAGCTGCCAAAGGTAGTGAAGATTCTTCAATCACACGAGGAATTAGCCACTGCAAGAAGACTTTTGTATCGAGTGGCACACTTTCCTGGGGTTGATTTGATATGATTATTTACCTTAGTATTAGAACAAATACAAGTGATATTTGCTTTGCTCTGCATGTAACAGGTGGTTGCTGGTCCCAGGCTGGAGATTTTGGATATTGTTTGTCGATGGCCTGGGTCTACACACGATGCTGGGATCTTCCACAACAGCTGACTGTGTCTCCGCTTCGACAGAGATGAAGTCAATGGTTTATTGCTGGGAGATAGCATAGCTAAGATACCTTTACACACCAGTGCACAACCCAGCCACACCAGCTGAGCATAGGTTGGTTAGAGGAAAAAATAAATTGTCTAACTTTTATTGAAAAGGGTGATGTGCAGTGACAAAATGATTTCATGGAAATGATAGCGGTTGTATACATATTATTTATTTTTTTCAGGTACAATGCATCACACATTGCAACCAGATCTGCAGTGGAGAGGGCATTTGGGATATGGAAGAGGCGATTTCCCTGCCTCTCAATGAAAATGAGAACAGCCACTCAAACATCAGCTAAAATAATACTGGCTTGAGCTGTGCTCCACAACGTGGCCATCAGCCAGAGGGAGCCAGTTCCAGAGCACATACAATTGCAAGATCCCCATGCTGATGTTCCAATACCTGCCGTGCAAAATAGAAATCTCAGTGCCATAGTTGAAAGAAGGGCTTTCACTAATCGCTACTTTACCTTCATCCAAGGATAACTGCATGCTGTAAGGTGAAAGAGGGAGGTGGGGAAACTTCTCACAACATGATTGAAAATAGGAGAATGGGATGTCTGGGCTCTGAATAGGAAATGAAATTGTCAGGAGGGTAATGAAGCAATGCAATGTATGCAAGACATCAAGAGACCGCAAAAGCATAGCATAGAGTGCACAATGTCACGCCATGATCATTTTGTTACATACATACATGAAAACAGAGATAAATCAGGTTTTAAATTATGACAAATAATGGTTGGCTGCTGATAGTGGTAAATGATATTTTTGAGGGGTTAAACAATATTAGCATGTCTATATTGTGGTGCATGTAAACTTTTGAGATCCAGTTTCAAATTAAATTGGCTTTTGGTAGCATAATCCCTGATATACTATATCATGTTCCACAAAACCTTATAATAGTCTGACCTAGGTTTCGACTTGGTACAATATGTCATTCTCAAAAGATAAAATACATGTTTTATGTTCTTATACTGTTTTGGAAAGGTGAAGGGGGGGTAAAGACAAGTCATTTGAAGGTATAAGATCAAACAGTATAAGGTATAAGAAAACAGTATAAGATCACCAAACATGTATTTTAACTTTTGAGAATGACATATTGTACCAAGTCGAAACCTAGGTCAGATTATTAAAAGGTTTTGTGGAACATGAAATAGTGTATCAGTGATTATGTTTCAGCTGTCACACACCTCCACCACCCACCAATATCACCACCCACCCTTGGATTGGAAATTGGTTTTTACTTAAAATACTCCCAAGTACAGTGTTTGTTTAAATAAATGTTGTGACTAATTACAGCTTTTCTTATTATAACTAGGTGATGCTGCCTTTGACATCAGTGGACATGCTGCACCGTCTACTCCTTGGCTCATAATAATTATCACTGGATATTAGCTGATTAGATTATGTAATTATTTTAACAAAAGAAAATTCTCTAAAATCATATGCTTTCCTACTACCTGTAACTGTGTATTACATCATATTACATTATTTTCTTTTCCAGATAATATGTTATTGTTAACTTGTTATACCTGCTAAAGTATATGATTACTGAGGTTTCTGCCAAAATTTATGTATTTTATCCCTGCTCTTGCAATTATTAAAAAAATATCAAGCAACTGATGCCTTTTTTTTCTAATATATTATTGAATAAAATCTTAGGTGATTACTTTCCAGATAAATTTAAATTCTAACCAAAAAATAATTTTATTACTAACTATATTGTAAAAATCAAAGAGTGCAGATAGTGATGCAAGCAATTATTTAGTTAGATAATGATTCAAAATTTCCTATTTAGCTTTGCATGAAAATGTATATTTTTTCCAAGGTCACTACTTGACAATGTTTATTGTGGTTTTTACAAACTAATGACAAATTAATTGATTGAATGACCCAGAGGAAAATTCTGCAAATTCCATACCCCCGAAATTAATAACTTTCTTAAATAAATACAGTTAAAAGAAGCAACACCAATTGACCAGCATGCATATTAAGGGATAAACAGGCATTGTAAAGAAAACAATTTCATGCCATATCAGATAAATATATTTCAGGCCACGCAGGCAGAAGCAGATTATTTTGTGCAATTTGGTAGTACAAGGACATAATTGAGTGTATGCAGTCCGTCATAAGCAATGCAAGATGTTGGCAGAAATAATCATGGACATGCAGCAATTGAGGAAGGCGTTGGAGTGAGGAAAAGGGTGCTTGGAGGGAAAGCAAGCGACAAGCACCACCCAGAGCTATAGGCACATGGAGTGAATCACAGCAGTGGAGGTAAACCAACAGCACCAAGGGCACTCAGGAGAGATGGATGCAAGGTTTTAGCACTCGAGGAATTGCAAGTAGAATATAATCAGCACCTTTCACTTACTATATTGTTGCTAGAAAGAAAAGAAAATTAACAATTAATCATCTAAAATTCCAAGGCACTCTTCCACTATGCCCCTGCAAGTACAAATTGTCAATATTAAATGTAACTAAAAATGCAGCTCCTGTTATTTATATTATTCAAGTATTATCATGAATTTGTGTAGGTACATGAATGCCATTTTATGAATTATAAGTTACTCAGGAATCAGTCAAATCCACATGGAAGACAGGAGAGATAAAAAACATACTATTATTTAAATGATGCAAGTAAGATATAAAAACAATAAGCATACATTAACATAAGAGTTCCTAAAGTGACTAAGTTATATAAGGATCTACAAACAGAGATACCATACCCGCTTATGTTCTACTTCCATTGTATGCAATGTTCTTTGATGCTCCAATTCCTCGAGTGCTGCCTTGATCCTTATCTGCCGCAGAAGAGCTTCATCCTCTGCGGCAGCCTGCCTCATCTTCGCTTCATCATCTGAGGCAGTCTGGATTCTGGCTAACCTTGCATCCAACTCCCTTTGATGAGCTTCAGCTCTTGTGAGAGCACTTGGTGCTGTGGTGTTTCTGGTTCCCCCCACACAGTCTGTTGGCTGCTGTGGAGAGGGACCAGGTCCCATAGGGGACTGTAGGGTATCCACAGCCTGCCTTGGCTCCGAAGCAGAGCCAGAGACAACAGCTGTGGATCCCACAGCTTCCACTATGGGTGTCTCCTCCAACTGGTGGGGTTCACTCCATGACCCAGCGGCATCTTCATTTTGAAAAATAAAATGGATAAACGAATTTAATTTTTAGTGGTGAATACTTCTGATGAATATTTCTCGGGCTTGCAACCAGGTTAAATCTTGAAATTGGACTTCCATTAAATAACACAGCCTTGAGGATGGGAGACAAATAGTCTTCCGAAACGTTGGCTTGCATAAAAGCTTTAACCTGGTTGCAAACATGAGAAATAATTGTCATAAAATGGATACTTTCAGATATGACTACATGGAATTATTACTTATGAAAGTTCTGTTACAAGTTTCATAGTATCATGGAAAATCTTTGAAAATTAATAACTGATTATTTTAAAGGCCATTGCACAGCACAACACCCAAGATCCCCGGCAAAAATATCTATTGACCTAGGCAGTGGCAGCCTGTGACTTAGCCAGTGATTCTTGATTTTAAAACAAATCACTGGTCATGTTGAAATATGGCGAGATAAACTATTCTTAAATTGACTGATTTCTTCAATTTTTGACTTAATATATCTATGTTTTAACTTAAAATATCAATTACATATTGATCACTGTCAAGCCCACTGGCCCAATGTCACTGGGCAAATCACGGTCTCACTGAGTAGTCACTGAATTCACTGTGTACATCACTGAAAAGTCACTGTATATTTTTGCCAGGGATAAGAAAAATAGTGCATGGGTATTTAGGTATCCTTGAACATTACTTCCACTCATTAGTGCAATCTAATTATGTCTTGATAAACTTTGAGGTGTACAGTTGACAGAATTTTGTTCGACAAAAATATTAAATAAGTAATCAACATTATTAATGAATACATTTCAATGACCCGTTGAACTTACCTTCTCCTCCGAGGTCTCCATCAATGATAACAAAGTCTTCAGGGCCGCTGGGTGCTTCCATCAATCGATCACTATCCCCAACTGACAACAGATGGTGATCGATCGATGGAATTGCCACTTCCAACTCTGGGATGGTGCTGTCTTTCGACGTGGATGGGCAAGGTCCTCCGCCTGTACCCATCCGACGTCGTGCTTCCTCTGCTAGTACCCTTTTCCTCCTCATCTTGATATTATCCCACGCCTTCCTCAATTGTCTACAGTTTCGCTAAATAAATGGAAAACAAAGAAATATTTCGTGAAAGATATAACGGCTAAGTAATAACAAATTATAAGTTACACGAATAAAATAAAACCGAAATACATCATAAGATAAGCACAGTTGAACTGATTTACATATATATTCCAGAACCGATCTCGAAAGCGTTATATATCAAAAACTATTTGATTATTAGATCATTCTATATGATGTCGACTTACCTGTCTTACACATCCGTGATTATTAAATTCTTCAGTTAATTTCTGCCAACATCTTGCCTTGCTCAAAACGGACTCCGCATCCGTGCGCTTGCACTCAATTACGTCCTTGTACTTGACCACCAAATTGCACAAAATTTCCTGCTCCTGCCTGGCCATCCGCTCCGACTTAGCCATTTCTGTTTATATTGTTGATATTGGCGGGTATATCCCCGGTCGCATTCGGTGTATCGCTACTGCGCATGTCTGCGAAATTACGATTCGAAAAATTTAACGTGGAACAATACTGGAAGACTGTCAACTCTGAAACCCGAAACATCGTCGACAACAATGCGTCATTTCCGCTGGCTCAAACCCCTCCTCCTATGAACCGAGCTGGAGGAGGGTTTTATGATATGATGCGATCGAGGGATCTCCTCGTCGAGCTAGGCCGGCTTCAAACGAGGCCCTCCTCAGCTCAAACTTCGAGGGGACTTTTATGATACGGGCCTGAGTAGAGATATGAATGGTGCCCTGATGCCTCGTTCACATTACGATTGTCCAAGCGATCGTCCTAACGAAAGTTGGCCGAAATAGCCGTGTGAATGCATGTCATGACAATAGTTGACTTAGTTCCAAACGTTGCTACTTTACGATGGTTAGGCGCTGGGAGACCGGAAAAGGAAGCGGCAAGGGAAAGACGAAAAGCTCGTGAAGCTCTCTCTCTTTGCTCTATTTTTTTCATGGATTTGTTCAAGTAGGGAAGAATGTGGACGGAAGAAAAATTATTCGATAAATACACGTTCAGCACAGTAATATCTTAACCCTGCATACCTCAACAGCTTTGATAACCGTCAATTTCTCGTTCACTTTAGATGTCAGCACTAGAGGGCAGCATAAGTTTTAACCATCGTTGTGTGAATACACGACAGTTCCAACGATTGCTGGAACAATCGTAATCTGAACGAGGCATAACAGCCACGGTGGAATAGGGATAAGAGGAAGTTCGACATAAGGAGATTGAGTAGAGATATGAATGGTGCGCTGTGATGGGAGTGGTCACGGAAGTACAGTGTTTAGAAGCAAGATGGTAGGGAGGAGGAGGATTGAGACATGAGGTCATATTCTCGAGGGGAGAAACTTCAAAATTTTAACCATGAATAGCTGATGCCAGTATGAAGCAGATGATGTTTGGGTCGGAAAAGCACCATTTTTAAGCTACAGTAAATATAACTTATAGTAGCGGGCATCAGTGGCGCAGCGAGGGGGGGTTTTGGGGGGTTAAAACCCACCCCCAGAGCTCAAAGAAATTTTTAAGTTTAATCCATTTTACTTAATTGGATTGATATTACTAATATAACAGTGTAAGGATTTAATAAATATTCCTTTGAAAGCCGTATAACTCACCATTTTCAACCGTTTATCTTAAAATTCCGCAATTTATTAATCTCACACCTACCGATTATCCTGGTGGGCATTCCATACCCCCAAGATAATCGGTATTAGTTGCACCTTAACCCCCCCCCCCCAGCCGTATTTCCTAGCTGCGCCCCTGGCGGGCGTAACTTTGTGGAAATCCTTTATCGTAGGAAAGGAAGGAATAATAACTTTGCTATTTCCACATCGTAACCACATGGCAAGTTACTATGTGTAAATAGCAAAGTTATCATTCCTACGAAGCTACAGTAACTTTGAGCCAATCGCCCCGATTGGACGCGAGTTTGCCCAATTGCCGGATGCTCTGGACTGCTCATACAGAGAAATCCGTTCCAGCAAAGATATAGATGAACTAACGAATGACCTTGCTGCTATCCAAGCTTGGTGCGATGCTTGGCAGTTAGAATTAACTTTGAAAAAATGCGTCGTAATGAATTTCTGGAAGAAGAACAACTCCCTACAACGTAGCTATATAATTCGGGGTACCCAATTAGAGACTGTTGAATCCGTGAAATATCTAGGAGTTAGACTCAATAATGATCTATCGTGGGATAAACATATTCGAGAAATAACCGGTCCAGCTAATCGTAAAATGGGTTTTGTTAAAAGAATATTAGGAAAGTGCGACGACAAAGTAAGAGAAATTAGCTACTTTTCCCTCGTTAGACCACATTTGGAATACGCTGCCAGTGTTTGGGACCCTCATGAAAAAGGCTTAATAACAGAGTTAGAACGCATGCAAAGAAGAGCTGCCAGGTATGTGAAAGGTCGTTACGATAGTCTTGTTAGTGTAACTGACCTCTTAGATAAACACGGATGGGAATCTCTGTCGGACCGTAGATTGAAAAATAGACTAAACCTTTTAGATAAATTCAAGAGCAGTGTCTTTTCTGACGAAGTTAACCATATCTTACGGACGCCAACATACTACGGAAGATCAAATCATATAAATAAAATAAGAGATATAAATTGTAGAACAGACAAGATTCCAAATGTCATTTTTTGCACGATCAATAAGAGATTATAACGGCAGCAATAGAACTCGTAAATAGATTACATGGCTTGTAGTGTAGCCTACTAACCTATGTAAAAATATAGTAGTATGGTGTGTTAGTATACGTGACGTTTTTTGGACGGTGTGGTGTGCATGTGGGAGTCCAAATGCATGCTGGTGATTGATCACCCCCTGCCAAACACCCTAGAGGTGGCTCGCAGGGTATTATGTAGATGTAGATGACTTCAAATGTTTTCCCCAGTGTCGTAGTGGGGCTTGCGTGACACCTATAGGGGGGGAAAACAAACGTTCTATGAAGGAGGTAGTAACTTTAGCTACGAGCCCGAGAGAGCGAGTCGAGATCATCTTCTGAAAGTTATCGAGACAGCGAAAACGGGAGAAAAAATCATGCTCCTTCAGTGAATTATAATAACTAAGGAAACATTTACCCCTACCGATCTTATGAGAACACCCTTGCTCGCTCTCGAATGATGTCAACTACCTTACCTAATGAGTATGAGGTGTCACCTGTTGGTGTAAAAATTATATAGAGGAAATTTTAATTTAACATGCTGAAGTAAACCTTGCCTCATAGAGGGTAAAGTTCAGATAAATTATAACTTTTACAATAAAAATGAAGTTTTCTCTCCACAAAATGAATGCTATTTAGTTTAACATACATAACTGTTTTTCCATTAAATAGGAAATTTAACTGTCAACAACATTTGTTCACTGAATACCTTTGATAAATGTGATTGATTTGGCTAATTTGGATTTTTTATTTTTCATACGGTGCTGACAGTGCTTTTAAATTTTCTGCAAGTCTTGAAATAACAAAAATAGCAGAATTTCTCTAGAAAAAAAAATTGGCACCCATGTAATTACCATTTCTTAAGATATTACCTGGCCAATGCATTTATTTGAACCCGTTCCTTCACTGATGATTCACTTCATTGAATCTCACGCCAATACATGGAGAAGTCCTCGGAAAAATTGGATTCAATGTCAAAAAGTTATAATAAACACTTTTTCATTCCATATACATTTAATGCACAGCTGTTTTGTGACTTAGGCTTCGGAGAAGATCTTCATCGTCAGGCTCATTAGACTTAGAAGACATTCTTAAGTTACGCAGAATTGTATATCATCATCATTAGTCAACAATCCGCTCTTTGAGCGACCCCTAAATGTTAAACAATGGGGCTGAAATTTTTAGGATACCCATTCTGCACCCCATAGAATATTTTAAGAGGAATAAATCAAAAATCGAAGAAAATAAAATAAAAAATAAGCAACACCCTAGCATACTCCCGATGGGAAAATTTCGGCACCTGCCCGGATCTAACAATCAGTAACTATAAACAATAAGTTTGCGTAAATATAAACAAATCTCGGTATATATTTCATTTCCTCTACGTCCAATGTGCCTCATGATTTTAATTTTTTTCGCAATCCACCTCTCAGAAGAGTTGTGCATTAAAAATAAGTACAACAACAAAGTAATCGTTAATACCTTTTCATAATGATTAGTAAGTTCCACGGAGTAACACCCGAAACGACAAATTATCGTTCAAGGTGAAGATACCGAGTATCAAAACCGTACCCTTTTTCATAAAATGGCGGCTGAAAAAAATGTTTATCCAAATACGACTTTTTGATGATATTGAGGAAAGTTATGAAATATTTCCTTGCATTTCCAGTCTATTTCATTACAACTGAGAGTATATTTACCGAGAAACAACAGTCCAAACTCGGGTATTTCGACTTTATATGTATAAGGATAGAATGCTCAAAATCGTTTCAAAATTCATATACGACCTCTTACCAGAATTTTTCCCTCATTATCATCTAATATGCAATATAAAGAAAACATGCTGGTGTTTTAAAACATTTGTTAGTCAAAATACACATCGCGTCATGCTGGAGAGAGAGAAAGAGAGCGACTGGTCATTCTACACCCTCAATATCTTCAGTGGGCGTTTTCCAGGAAGGGATGGTCGCAAGGGGCGGATGGAATCCTATTCCCTCAAACAGATTTCCCTCCATACACCCCGTCCACCCAGGAAAAGACTTCCTCCATTACACTTCCTCGACCTCCGAGAGCGGAGGCGAAAAAACAAGAGGGGCGCAGGGCAGAGGAAGGAAAGCGGACCCTTGACGGAGCCTTGAGGAAGCCCTTCCCTCGCACGCTCCCCCGACGCTGAAAAGGCGCCATTCTTCCCTTTTCCCCAATCCCTCTGCGATCATCAAATCTCCACATGCCGCACCACACTCGCTACCCCGCCTCCTTCCTATATCTCGCTTATTTTCCTGTAAGAAGATAAAGAAAGTGGTTTCCACACCCTGATCCCTTACCCACACTTCAAAACACCCTGTTAAATGGGTCAGTTCAATCGGAAAGCTATACTAGAGTTTTCAAATTTCTGGTTATACATCCCAATGCTCTGAAGTTGTGGTTAAAATTTCAATAGCCATTGCGCGATGTACGATGTCTCTGGAGTGCTGGCCAGGCAACAATAAACCTTTAATTCAAAAATCACGCCAATATTTCAGGGAATTTTTTTGAACTTCTTCACAGTCGATAATGAAAAAAGGAATAATCACAGGTGCTATGGTAATCATTGAATTTTTACAATAATGGCACAAGAAAACTCAATGAAAAATAGCATACCTACAATAAAACAGCATTACAAATTAGTGATATTTTAACAAATATAAAATGTAGGATATATATTATTCGTCTACCTTATAATCTCCATCGTGACAAGGTATTACCAAATGCTATGAATACATTGCTGCTGTTGCCCTCCTTCCCCTGATTTCGTATTGCAAACTATTTTTAATCCTTAGAAAATTTTGATATTATAGAGCAGAGGCATAACTGCTGAACAGTAACGAATGAGTAAAAACGGAAGTCATTCAACATTGCAATATCGAGTGCATTCATGAATAAGGACATTTTTAAAACGCTTTTCGTTATAATGTTCACAATAATCGGCATACATCTTTGAACTGGGAGCTATAAATGATACATCTACATAAAACGCCGCAAGCCGCCTAAAAGGCGTACGGTAAGGAGTGTTAGGACACCAGCCTTGTACTCATAAAAAAATTAAGTGCTCTAACGAAGTTGGGACTAGCGTTTATTAAAGTCCTTTATGGTTCTGGGGAAAAACAAATTCCCATATCTATTCGTTCGGCAAAACATCTCTCTCAATTTGTCGCTTCTATCGGACTTGGAAATATACTGTGGCTCTAATATTATGATATCTGTGTCGCTCATCTTCTCTGTGTAACATCTGAGTAACGCTGTCTGCACGCCCGTAGCTGTTTTTGACGAACCTCGCAGCCTTCATTTGTATTTTGTTTCGTTCGCGGATTAAGTCTTTCTGCACCGGATCCCATACGCTCGCTGTATATGCAAAGTGCGGTCGCACAAGTGTGACATAGCACCTTTCTTTTACTTTCTCATCCGAAAATCTTCCCACAATACGCTTGACGAATCCTAATTTCTTCGCGGCTATGTCGCAAATATTCCATACATAACATATAAGACTGATGGTATTTTTTAACGCTATGCCTGTTACATGACATGCTATATCGTGTTAGTTGTAACTTTAAACGGATGCTTAAAAGTTACTAGGATATCGTTCATAGCTATAGCAGTCAATTATGGAAATATAAATCGCACTGAAATGTTTAGAAGAGGAAGGAGGACAGGAAAATATCATTTCGGCCGTGAGTGGGGCGGCGGAAGTTGATAATGAAGGATATTTTTTTGATCGTTGCCAAATTATAAGTTTGAAATGATGATGGCGATTCCTAGAGGCGGCTATTGTCAGGCATTTGACATCGAATGATCAAAATAGCGGTCAAAGTTGACCCACGACAATATTCCCGTTTCCTGACAAGCACACACACATACTAGCCACATGATAACACGCTAGGATCCAAAGATTAAATTTTTAACAGTTAATAATTCAATGGCTACGTCGGCAGGTCGTTATTGTCAACTGTTTGACCTCCCGAGGACATATTGGGTCAAAAGTCACAAAGGTAATAGACAGATTATCATGTATCGTAAGATGTGAAATCACAGTTTTGAAAAGATGAAAATGAATTACGATGAATTCAGATTGCTATTGATGGCCTTACACCCCCATTGGTTAAAAGGGGGTCAACGGCAGGGCTGCCGACTTATAAAAAATATTGAGGGGGGGCATACTGGAGGTGTTGCCCCGGGAAATTTGAAAAATAGAGAGTTTTAAAGTTTTTAAAAAGCATTTTGGAAGAGTTGTATGATTAGCATAAGAACCCTGAGAACTCGACTCTCGATAACTCGACACATGAAAGTTATAAAATAATTATACTTATTATTTGACACCTTGCTTATCAGGATACTGCAACATACTGTCACAGTTTTTAGATGACCTTTGACCCATATTCGACCATTGAGGTCAAATGGTTGAGAATAGTTATCTGCAGAAATTATCATTGACTTTTGCTCCTATGAAATTATGTGATTTGACACCCTGGATGTCACGATACTCCTAAAAAGTTTTAGATCAATGTGATCTGTGACCACCGTTTGACAAACCACTTCCTGCGGCCACCGATCATTATATTCCATTCATAAAGACACCACACGTCAGATTCGAAATTTATTCCCTTTTCCCCATTCCAATAATAAACACTGATTTCGTTGGTTAACGTTAATATGACCGATAACCTCATTACTATTAAGCATTATAAAATAGGGTGTGCCGAAAAAAGGTTTTTTTCCTGGTCAAATTTGCCCTATGCGGGAAAGTTGCGAAATGATATATACAATGTATAATCCATAAATGCTAATACGCAATTACGTTTATCTCCAGAATTACGTTTAACTCATATGATCAATTATATGCGTTACGTTTCTCAACAAAACGAAAAAATATTAATTGGTATGATTTCTTATAAGTTACGCTACCGTTTATGATTAAGTTACAGCTCTCTGATACTCATTGTCACATAATATATTCGCGTGTGAACTGCAATTCAAAACCTATTATTTGACACCATACTTATTATATAATTATTGACTTATTGCCTGAGAGAATAATTTCACACATTTCACCAGAAGGGACAGTAAATAATAGAAGATCAAAGGAAGATTATCAAAAATTTCAAATATTTTTATTTAGTTAAGTTTTCTCAGGATTGTATAAACGCAACATAATGCAAATCACTCGTATTGGGCACTTTGATAATGTTCGCTGAAAATAAACCTCAATAAAGCCAAAATTAACAGAAAAAAACGGAAATGTGGCACAAAAAGCAACAAATGTGTATTTTTTTAAATTTGTGGTTTACCGTACAGTAAATAGGAATCGAATCACAACGTACCGCGGCACAGCTAGTTCAAGGAGTGGAGGATTGCGACCACAAAATTAAATGATGAGGAGTCCAAGCAAGGCCACCGGTTTGAGGCAAAACTTTTGCGTCCTGGCGAGAATTCAAGTGTGGCTCTCAGCGGAGTTTAACTCTCAAAGCCCAGTTTCCAACTTTGGTCAGCCGGAATCACAGCCGCGCCGACCCCGGTTACAAAATAAAGGGCGAAACATTAGCAGAGATAAGAGCTGAGACCCCGCAGAACTCTCCCGTGGAACTTTAGAAGGATAGGAATGGGACAAGTAGCCACACGGGCAACAAAGTAATTATTTCCCTGCAACAGGAAATAATGTACCTGTTGCCTTGGACGTATTTAGCAAACGTATCTACAACATGAGCGGAGTGAATCACGTTAGTTTTAAGAGGTGCAACAGTGTGAAGTCTTAGTCCCGTTTACATCGGCTTGGCTTGGCGTGACTATGGAATTGAAACAGTGAGAGAAGCTCCTGCTGGTTCTCTACAACACCTAAACCCCATCAAGACAATTGAATATGACATAACTTGACTTATGCCGGTTTATAGAACAAAAAATATAGAAAAAACAACGTTTTTATCGTGAAATAAAAAGAATACAAGTATATCTTTGTTCAATCAATTTTTCCATGAACTTCGATGTAAACAAATTTGTTATTATAACTCTATTATTCTCGTTCCTTTAAATGATCGCAGCGCCGCCATCTCATTTAGGAGGCCATTTTAAAATTAATCTCCATTTTTAATTTTATATTCTGAATAATAATAAAGATACAGTAAATATCTTAACAAATATGTCAGAAAATTGGATGATCATTTGGTTCCGAGTTATCATGAGGATTTCTGTACGATAGCTTAGCGGAAAGTGGGTTAAAATTGAGTTACAAGTATTGATTCGAACAAGATGACAAACGACAATGGGAGTTTATAAAAAAAAATATAAAATTGCAATAAATAAATAAGTTAAAATAGTTATTTTCCGGTTTCCAACCCGGTTGCGTCTTCTCTGAGTAGTGTTTTTTTATGACCGTGTGGTGTGCATGTGAGAATCCTCGTCTTTCGCGCTGGTGATAGGTCACCCCCTTCCCAACACCCTAGACGAGGCTTGCATGGTACAATGTAGATGTAGGTGGCCTTTGCTCCCTCCCATTCCTCAGTGAGCACTCCCCCAAAGAGTGAATGCGCTCTCTCGCCCTCAGAAGAAGAGAAAGGCTCCCTTTATTCTCTACCTGTTCCGTGCCACCTTCCTTCCTTCCTTCCGTCCTCATGCTTCCCTTCATCCCCTCGCAATGCTCTCTCCCATCCCTTTTGTGTCGCCCTTCGCCTCTCGAAAGCAGTGAGTGACCCTCGCTGATTGCGAGTGCTCAGATCAGAGCAGAGGATCATTTTTTGGCCAGGTGGCGCCCTTCCATGCTCCCTGTGTTCGTACTCTCAAGGACACGGGCGTAAGTTAACGGTTCCGGGAGGGAAACAGAGGGAACACAGGCACGACCACTTAAATACTTAGATGTATATAAGCATTATATTATTTATTATAAGTATTATATATCCTGATGTTGGTACCTTGGTAAAATATATCCTGGTACTACAGCTATAATATATATCTTGAAAATTACAATACTCTGCGAGCCACCTCAAAGCGAATTAGGCTGGGAGCCATTGGAGACTCGGAGGCTGCGCGCTAGGCTTAGATTGCTTGAACAATTGAGAATGGATATCTTTAAGAGTGACACGGAGAACATAATATTAGAGCCACACTATATTTCCAGGTCCGATAGCAGCGATAAATTAAGAGAGATGTTTTGCCGAACGGATAGATATGGGAATTCGTTTTTCCCCCGAACCATAAAGGACTTTAATAAACGCTAGTCCCAACCTCGTTAGAATACTTCATTTTTTTTTGTAAACGGCTGGTGCCCTAACACCCCCTGCCACACGCCTTTTAGGCGGCTTGCGGGGTATTATATAGATGTAGATGTAGATGAAGGGTATTTGACAGGGAGTGAGTACACATAATGGGCTATGATTGGACCAAAACTAGAAATTAAGAAAATAAATTCTTATACTTTGGTGGCGGTGACGCAGGTCCATATTTCCGACATCAATCAAGATAAATGGCAGTCCAAGGTAAATGCCAGTTTCAGAATAAATTCAATATGTACATCAACAGTCAAGTGCACCAGATGAAGTTCAATAAGTAAGGAAGACTACTAAATTATGGTTTTTACAAATAATGAAGCATCTACATGTGCTAAATATCGTTCGAGCCACCTCCATGGTGTTTGGCAGGGGTTGAGTAATCATCAACAAGGAGCATGCAAATAAAACGCCATCGTAGTTAAATTTTGAAAACATTAAACATTAAGAATCACAATTTTTTTGCTATCTATGAGACATTTTTGCAGCATGTCACTGTTCTGGGGATAAATTGATTAGAAACTGTCAAGTTTCCTGATTAATCCTGGCAATTGTACAGAGCCTCATGGTACTAGATGTTATAAGAGAAAACGAAATTACGGCCAAGCGAGGAAACGATAGCGCCTCTAGTTAATTCCAGCCTCCCGAGGGGCTACTGCCACACTCCTTCCTTCTGCCATATTTGTAACCCGTATTTAGATTATAAAATGATTCCTGGGAGTCCGGAGACGAGAGCAGGAGGGAGGTAATATGGCTAATAAAAACAGAATAATTTTTATTGTTTGTAATAATAATACGATGCTTGTAGTAAGTAAATCATGAAGTATTGTGCATTCCTTTTGATGCCATTTAAAGTGTCGTCATTTTTGAAGGTATACTTGGCGCGTATTTTTTAATGATGAATGTATCATGAATAGTCCCGATACGATGGGGAGAAAATGCATTATTGTGGTGTCTTTTTTTTTGCTACCAAAAGTTTAGTTTATGCTATTTTGGGTGCTAGTGAACTCCGTGAAGCGGAACGGAGATATTGTCCCACTCTCGATGAATTTATTTGTTGAATTTTGTGCATCAATTTAAAGATAAATAAATGTCTTCAATTTTGCTACTGCGTATTACAGAAATTGTGTCTTTTATTGATGGGCAGGAGGAACCCTGGAGAATTGTTTTTTTTTTCTTTCATCCTTATCGTAATTTCTCCACTTTTAGCTATCCGTGAGCTCACGTGGTGAACGGGACTCTGATCGCATTAGGCTAGTAAGCATTGCCCGACGAGAGGCCCCCCGTTACATACTGTCTACATCTATTCCATCCCTATTTCTCAGGGTACCGCTCGCTCCACCCCCGCATCCATTCCCATTTGGCGAACAGCGGCGTTCATTGATTCTTCTTCTCTGACCCTGAACAGGAGCCGATGGGGTCTTCCAGCTGCGAGGACCATTGTGACGGAAGGATGGCGGAAAGAGAGCGGATGTGCTTGGCCGCTGGGAGCGAAAGGAATGCGAACCACAGTGGATGATAATAGAAGGGAAGAATGGGAGATAGAGAAAAGATGGCCATCCCACAAAAAATGCATAAAAAGTACATTTTAATCCATTAGGATAAAAAATAAGAAAAAATCCTACTATTATAGTATACATTTTCATTTTTCTGATTGTGCCTAACTTGTTATTTTTGGAACTTTTCCCTGCAGTGAAATATTCGGCCGCATGCCAGCGCTTTGTTTACGCGATCAGTTGTCAGTTTTTAGTATAAGATTGAATTAATGATTTTGGCCAATCTGTTTTTCTACTTGTTAATAATATAATAGCAGGCCGCAACTAATTTGTTTTACATTTCGAGTGCTTTTGAGCCATATGTGGAATATCATAAGGTTCCCTGCCTTTTTGATTTTCTCATTTTTTTCAATTTAAATATAAATTTAACAATTAATAATATGCGCTGCGTGTTATAAAAATTACTACATAATTATTTTATATAGGAGAACCCGGTGCGGAACGGGGTAAGCGATTTTTTAAGTGCGAAAAAAGGTTTGTGCAAGCGGAAATAAAATACGCTTAGCTTAACTATAGCTTATACGTTAAGCAACACCAATCTGGACTAGTTATTGCCGCTTTTTTTTTGCTTTTAAAACTCGCCTACCCCACCCCGCCATCCCGTTCTGCCCCGGTTTCTCCTATATGTATTTTTCGCACATTTTATCCGACGAGAAATCTCCGCACCCCTCTCCTGAACCTTTTCCCACTCACTCATCCGAGCCTTATAAGTAAAGCTCCTGATTTAAATAACTTCACTTTGTACATGAGAATGATCCGACGTTCGAAACGCGTGGTACTTCGTTAAATAAATTTGTGGAAAATCACCATCCCTCTTTTTCATTGAATCATTTTATGCACAATTTAATAAAGTAACACCAGGACAGGTCATCATCATCATGAGTCAACAATCCTAAGATTGGTTTGACGCAGCTAACCTATCCGCTAACTATTGCATAGCAACGTACTTCTTCTATTTTGCATCCTATATAACTTGTCCCGTATAACTCATTCGGAGCCGTCCCTTGGCCTCCTTCCCTTCCGCCTGTCCTTCTACGAATGTTTTATCTGGCCACCATGTCTCATAATGTAGCCAACTAAGTTGCCCCGTCTCCTCCCTAGCGTTTTTAGAAGATTAACACTCTTCTTAGCATTTCCAAGTTACTTAAACGATCAATCCATTTTATCTTCATCATTTTTCGGTATCAACCGGTACACCTGTCATCATTTGTTGCGTCCTTCCTTTTGTCCGTGCCCAGAGCACCGGAGTACTTGGCGAAAGATCCAGTCCGAAAGTCCCAGCCAATGAGAGCGAGCGAGAGAAAAGAAGGGCGTAATGACCGGAGGGAGAGAAAGGCTTCCATTCTGAAAGGAAATGGAGGAAAGGGAGGAGAAACGAAGTAAATGGAATGGTGGAAGAAGAAGAAGAAGAGAGAACTAATGTGAAAACGGGTGGTGAAGGGAAAGAAAAAGGAATTCAAAAAAAAGGAGAAGGAGGTGGAAGGTGATGAGACGGTTACGTGGGATCTCATTGAAAAGGGAGAAGACAGGAAGTGATTAGGGGAAGAGCGAGGCGGGGTTGAAACGGCCACGCTAGCGACGCCTCGGACAGGAGGTCCGAAATCGGCGAATCACCGTGATCGCTAGGTCGGCCGAATGCACGTTTTTTATCCTTCTTTCTCTATTCTGATTTTGGTTTGTTGGTCTTTATTTTCCAGTGCATGGTTTTCTGCTTTTTGCGACCGTTTTTAAGAGTGCCCATAACCACGCATTAATTGTTGCGCCGAAGGCGCGTTCCTGCTGTCCCGGTGAACTCATCACCCTAACCAGCCAGTTAACATTTGAATAATTTTTGGCGCATTTGTTTATGTTGTGGGGATAGTGCCCATAATTAGGGGGCGTTAGTTTTATATGGTTCAGTGTACTCCTGCCGGAACCTTTAAAAAACTACCCGTAAATAAGGGTGTGTCCTTAATTTAGCTGTGTCCGTTAAGGGAGGTGTTACCGTATCATTAATATATTGATTTTTTTCATTGTTTCCGTATTTCTGATTTGATTTGGTCGATCATTGTTTTCTTTTCTTCGTCCAACAAGTTTTATGCAGCTGCGCGGATATTCATCCGTTTAACATGTATGTTTTTGTGTGGTTGGTGTCAATTTGCATAACACTATCTACGCATTAACGATGAGAGCTCATATCCCCTGCTGGCATGCGCTTGTGCTATGGCCTTTTTTCCGATGACTTTGAAGACGTAGAATTTGTTGTAGCATTGCATCTAAATCTACATAATACCCTGCAAGACGCCTAAAAAGGCGTGTGGCGGGAAAATTAGGGCACCTACCGTCTACATATAAAAAGCAAATGATCAAAAAAGCACGACTAGCATTTATTGAAGTCCTTTGTTGTTGGGGGGGAAAACGAATGCCCATATTTATCAGTATTTTATGCACTTCTTAGATTGTTTACTTAAAAAAAAAGAAAATAGATGAATTAAAAAAATATTTCCTAAATGATTGGCATTCAGACTTTTAAAAATTTGGATATTGTATTAATTTATGTTTATTTATTTCATTGTGTTCGTGCCACATCGTTGATATTTCCACTCTTGTGTCTCAAAAAATGACTTAAATTTTTTTCTCAATGGTCATAGCACCAGGAAATAAAAAAATTTATTTAAATATAATTTATTATATATTTTTGTCTTTTCTTGACCTTGTTTAATATACGATATAATATTTCTTGGAGTTTAGGTCAATTTTAAAACAAGTTTCAGCCAACGGTTCGATTTATTTTTCAATCATCATCAGGGCTATGTAAGAAAAAAGTATGATCAATATAAAATACAAAGATTAAAACGATATACAATATAAATACATAAAAAAGTACAATCGGGTTTTTTATAAAATAATATATAATTTACAGAACAGAATGGAATACACAAAAATTTTTGACATACCTCCTAACTTTGAACATATTTATTGATGTTTTGTTGCTAATGTATTGCCACACCTAGGTTACCATTAATTTTGATGTATTAAATAAAAATAAATTTTACTGAGGTTATCGATGTCTGTTTTTTTATTTCAACTATTTTTTGTTTTTGAAATGTAAACCATTTCCTTGAAAAGTCTTTTTTTCAATATGACCTCATGATCTAAAATTTCGGCGTTCTCAAAATCAAACCTATGGCCATTGCTTATGCTTTGCTAAATATAAAATGATAGAAAACGTGAACATGGCTATCCCCGCCTATTCACCCCCAACTCGCTCGCGGGGTTACACTCCTGAGGGCCGGTTCTGTAAGTCAGAGACTTTTAAGCCCTTGCTACCTTAAAAGGGGAAGGATAGAGGAAGGAAAAAGGATAAGAGGCACTGCCGCAATGAAAGCCCTACGACGCCTCCAGGGAAAGGATAGGGTAGTTTCCTTCATGAGAGAAAACAACAGGCATTAATTGCGATTCGTTACCCAACATTAGTGTATTCATAATATGCAAATTATTTGGTTTTAGATATCCCAGTTTAGACGAATGTTAATGGTCAATTTTTACCTCATTTGAAAAAAGGCCAGATTGGCGACCATGCGATGCCACTCCATGTGACGTCACAGGGACCTAGTTTCTACACGAGTAGATTGGAGTTTTTCATGGTCTGAAATTACCAATGCATGCATGAGGCACA
This sequence comes from Ischnura elegans, assembly GCF_921293095.1. NCBI lineage: Eukaryota > Metazoa > Arthropoda > Insecta > Odonata > Coenagrionidae > Ischnura > Ischnura elegans. The sequence continues at coordinate 121,128,661 of NC_060247.1, forward strand.
GAGCTCAGGGAAACATGTCTTAATAATCACCTATTAAAACTGCCGATGGTCGGAAAGTTTCTTTCTCTTGATAGGGTATTAATAATCCTTATTTAAGCCGAGCGCTACCTGCTAGCAGCCTGCGTCGTAGCGGCGCTCATACAGCGGAACCTGAATGACGTCACACGGACTTTCTCCAACATTCATACTTAGCCGTCGCGTTTTCGCGCGCTTGAAAATTTTAACTTTTCATTCAACCGCGAAAATTAGATATCGTCATTTTGGAATCTAAAAGCGTGAAATACGTACTCCAGGAGTAAAAATTTATCTTTCGATTCAGGCCATAAAAAAGGAATGGGAAACCAACCATGGAAGGAGTGGAAGAGGGAAATCCCAACGACGTCATTTGGGCGACGTTGGACACTACTAGCGAAACTCTAATTTGATGTGTTTACGGAAAGGAAAGATTTTCCTATGGAGAAGAAAATCCTACAATTTTCCGTAGATCCACCCCTATGTGATTCCGGCGCATTTTTACAACGAGGAATGACGTCCGGTGATGGTGGGAAGCACTCATCCAAAAGAAGACTAGCGCTCCTTTAGCCAACTGTCTCCGTACACAGTTCCTCAAACAGAGACGATCCAGGGCTTCTTTTTGTTCTGAGGAAGAGAAAGGGCGCATTATGGGGGTGTGCCGAGGTTCATGGAGAACACAACAGCCCAACTGGATGCTTGGCCGGAGATGCAAAGTGAAGGTAATGCTGGGATGAGGAGAGTGGAGAAAGAGGCAATCAAGGTAACAAGGAGTGACTGGAAGATGCTTGGTGCACGCTGTTTTTCCAGGTTGAAACAGATTGTAACATTTCAATTTCCATATGAGATGGATTGTTATGATACGATACTTGTTAAATGCAAATTGAATTACAAGATTTTACGTCGATTTTTCATGAGAAGTGGAAATACGGGGTTATTATTATACAGCCGTCCTTCCTTCACCCTACGAAGATACTTTACCAAGGCCTAATCATACGCTGTGTAAACGTTGTTTCTTGTTTATAGGCCAAAAAGTGTATAACTTATTACCTGATTCATGCCTGAAAGCAAAAAATGATAACGCAATTATGAAATATATAGTCTTGGTTGTTTAGAATGCAAAGTATGGAGGATATTTTTCTTTGATATAATACTATGTAATACATGTACGTACTTACTTCAATTCAAATACAGTGCCTAAAATGTTTCTATGTCAGCATGACCCCATGTAAATGACGATAGCCATAAAACAGGTTGTCCTTAATGGCTACCTAAAGTTACTCCTTTTTAAGTAATTAATTCTATTCTGTACTTTTTACTTTTTTGGAGTAATAAAGCAATTTATTTATTACAAAAAAGAATTTTTTTCGCCTATTGTCGACGGAGTTTAGGTAGTAGACACCTTGTTGGGTCTCCTACCGAACTCTGAGGAAGGTGGTAATGCACCACCGAAAATTTAGTACTGTGAGTGTTTTTTATATCTTTTTTTGTGTCCTGCGATTCTTCCCAACCTGGGGTGTGTGATTTTAAATAAAAAATATAAATACCGAAAAAAATAAAGAAAATAATAAAACTTTTGAATTTACTGTTTGTTATCCGTTCGAACTCTTCCCAATGCCTGTTTCGGCTAGTATTAGTTCTCCATTGATTTATAGTGCATCACACGCGCCCACTAGCAACCTGTCTTTATCTTCTCCTTCACTTAAACTGGAATGGTAAGACTGGTCCCTTTACATTTTCCCCTCGTATCGACGATAAATATCGCAAGAAATTGACGAAATTAGGTTGTATGAAATGGAAATGAAATGTGGTACTAAGATATTATAGCTTTTATACAAACAATCTGCTTTAAAAGATTCAATGTTCCACATCTGTCGAGCACGATATTCCCCGTGGCCAACATAGTGCTAACAGTGCCGCACGTTCGAAAAATCGATCTTAATTTCGGCGTCGCAAGTGGTCGCAATTCTCTTCTTGGTATCATACTCTAGAGGTTTTGTTAAATATGAGGTGTAAATATCCCGTATGAGGTAACTCGTTGATCCTTTTTTATAACCCTACACGAACACAAAATTTCGACGAAAAACAGGGTCCGCCATTTTGTATCGTATCGGCTACAAATAATACAACTGAGTCGTAAAAGTTACCAAGAATTAACAATTATAAACCGCATAATAATGTTTTAAATTTTTGTTTCTATTGAATAACTACAGAAGGTGATGCATTAGTTTTAACATGCTGAATTTCGAAAAAAATTCAACGAGGGCAGTTTTTGCGAAATTTTTTCAACTTTGAGGCTAAGTAATTTTTTAATAAATTTACCTAAGAAAAACGGTTCGAGTCAAAAAATGCACTATTGTATTCAAAACAACTGTGCAAATTTTCAATTTCCGCACTCAAAAAAATCGATTTTGAGGTTTTGTCCAGTTTTTTTTTCGATTTCAGCCCACTGTGCGGTGGGCTGAAGTCCTCGTCAGCCTAACAATAGGTTGCGGGTTCGAGTCCCGTCTGAGTAGATTGCCCCTCTCCAATTAACGATTGTTCGTACATGTAAAATTGTTGAAATGTTTAATAAACCCCGATGTAAAAGGCATAAATTGCTGTTTTCGTTGGCATGGAAATAAATAAATTGTTTGCGCCATTTGCTCCCTTTATTGTATCCTGTTGCAAGATCATTTCTGCTGAAGGGCTGGAAAATTCTCACGGGCAACTGGTGTAGAATCCGGAACAAAAAAGCGGAAAATTTCAAGGTCGTTGTCGTAAGAGAGGTAGCGCACGATGAGTAGAAGACAATCAAAGTAAGTGGAGGGACTTAAGAAGGGCTGCTTCGCACCTAAGCAAAGAGAGAACTGAGAAGAAAATTAGGGGACACTGAAGAGTTGGATGAAGAAAACTATAAAATCAAGCAATTACTTGTTATTATGCGAATGTTAATCACTTGAATAAATGTCAGGGTGAAATAATTCCAAAAGATGCATGTGGTGTTTAGTAAATGAGGGATTGACGGAAAAAGATAGCAATAATTATGATAATTAGTCGAAATTTTGGAGCAGGTTTGAGGAAACGAATTTCGTCTTTCCATAAAGCCCTTTTTAATTAAAATAATGATAAATATTAGCAAACATTTGTTAGAAAATTAAAATGATACATGGAAACAATTACATACATTCACAAATTTAAAAAAATAACTGCGTTAAATAAATGGAGATAAAGAGCTGAATTATTTGCCGGAGCGTAAAGCAAAGTTTAGGCTAAATTTACTTAGGAAATTCGGAAAATTATATTTCTCAGACGAGGTGAAACATATCCTTCGCTTACCGTCGTACAATGGTAGACATAGTCACGAGGAGGAAATACAGAAAATAGACTGCAAAAGAGAGAGATTTAAAATGTCATTCTTTCTTCATACTCACAGGGATAGCAACGGTGTCTGGATTGGCGAAATTATATAGGCGTCACTTACTAGGTCGACTCATTATAAATATATCTAATCCGATAGCTCTGAAATTCCATGGATTTTTGCACTGAAAAATATTCTAACCTTTCGCAAGTTAATATCTAGCTTATAATCTCTACTATAACTAGCAATAACTAACTCAATAAAAGCATATATTTTTCACCAAACTTCACACAGCGCACCCAACTTTTTACGCCAAATATAAAGTAATTCCGTCTACTGAAGCAGCGCTCACGAGCAAAATCTGCGAGTTACGACTGAATAATTGTTTTAAACCACGAAGTTGCAAAATGATTCCTTTAATAACGACGGCACCTCGTTACAAACACGTGGCATTTCAAGGGCTGATGAGAGCGCTTTACAACCAGTAAGCTGGAGTTGAGGGTGGAGTGGAGGTTCCACGCAGGGCCGGAACTATGAGTTTTGTCAGGGGGGGGCAAAGAAAGTTTTCCGCACCCCTACCTTATACCTCCCCCTCCAACCACCACTAAAATATAATACTCCAAAAAGCTATTTCTATGCGGTGGTTGAAATAACCTAACGTATCTATGTTATTAAGAAGTTTCATTTATGAAAAAAACTCATGCGTTGAAAAAATAATAAAAAGAGTTAAGTATTAATTATTATACTAGAATAAATCTTATTGATATAGAAAGGCAAAAGGTAAAAATAAGGGTAAATATTAGATGTTTTAATGAACAGAAATTTAATAATATTTCCATATGTAATATACAATTCCGTTTTACCTCTGTAACTTGCCTTGGAAATTATCGTTATATCGCAAAAATCGTTCAATAAGTTATCGTTAAAATACATTTATATTGAAACTTAGTGCGTTGCCGCTTACAAAACACTTACACATGACTAATACAAATAATTTGTTTGCATTGTAATTAATTGGAAATAATTTATAATACACTGAAAGCGAAATAATTTTGATTGAATGTGATTCAAAATAAGGCAATATTTATAGTGGCATTGTAATCTTGAAAAAACCAAATACCTTTTTTTAAATAAACTTTTCAAATTTTGCCGCCCCCGGAAATCTGCCGCCCGGGGCACGTGCCCCCTCTGCTGCCGCCCTACTTCCGGACCTGGTCCCACGTGGGAAAACAGTACCGAAGAAGCATTCGCGTAGGTGGGTGGGTCATCCGCTTCCATCAAAGCCGCCGAGAAGTTGTCCGTCGGTTTCCGAGGACCCAAGCGAGGCTCGTACGACCAACTCCGCCCTATCTCGTTATCCTCTGAGAGTGCTTTCAAGGGATTTCGTGCCACGTAGCACGTAGCGATGATGGCGGCGGATATGCGGCTGCTGCGATGAATATGACGCAAATATTCAAACGTACGTACTGTCGTCTAGCGGGCTAGTTCTTACAAGGGATTAGGACCCGCACATGAAGCACTAATGCACTCGTAATCTAGAGAGATCGACAGAGTTATGAATCCATCCACGCCGTAAGATTGTGGTAGGTTTTTGCCTTTTATTTGTAACTTTGAATGATTGAAATTTGAAGAAATCGGTAGGTTCAGCATTCACCTGGTTTCATAAATGAAGATAAGCAACCTTTGTTAACTTTATTCTAAATGAAGATAAACTACCACGGTAAATTTCCACAGAATTTTTTGTTGGTACGACTCATTTCGACGCTAAGACGTCATTCTCTCACCATTCAGGCGAGTAAAAAGATATCAACCATAAAAACCTCAATTTAACAGGTGAGTTCAATAAGTTATCCCACACATATTTTTCCACGGCCAATTTTGGTTGAAAAGACTTCACATTTTTTGTGGTAAATTCTCAAACATTCCCACTTTGTCTCATATAGTTGCATTGACTTCTGATAGATGCCCGCTCTATACGGAGCCGTTTAACCCAATTTTCCATATGTAATTCATTTCAAAACTAATTTAGAGTTATTATAAAAGAAAGTCCGAAAAAAACATGTTTAAATGCGTTTTCAAACTTGTTTTCAAATGGGAACACGCAACAAAATTTTGCTATTGCTTGAAAAATAAATATGCACTCGACCAAAAATAATTTTAACGGCGTAATGTGTACTGATACAGGTGATTGAATTCGGTTATTTGGGAAGCAAGATAACTAGTGTAGGGAGAAGTAAGAAAGAAATTATCAGCAGAATATCTCAAGTGAGGAGAGCATTCCACCAAAAGAGAGACCTGCTTACAGCGGGAAACGTAATTATCGAAGTAAAGAAACAATTTATAAGAACGTACATTTGGAGTATGCTCCTATACGGAAGTGAGGCATGGACAATGACCGCAGCGGAGAAAGCAAGGATAGCGGCCTTCGAAATGCGGTGCTACAGAAGAATGATGAAAATCAAATGGATCGACCGAGTTAGCAGCGAGGAAGTCCTAAGAAGAGTAGGAGAGAAGAGAAACCTCATGAAAACGCAAGAAGACTGAACAACCTTATAGGCCACATCTTGAGACATGATGATGGCCGGATGAAGACAATCGTCGAGGGACAAGTGGAAGGCAAGAACGGAAAAGGAAGACCCTGAATGAAATATATGAAACAGGTAAAGGAGGATGTGAAAGAGAAGAAATACGTAGGTGTGAAAAGATTAGCTGATAGGAAGACTGATTGGAGAACATGCGTCAAAGTAACCTTAGGATTGTTGACCAGTGATGGTGATGAATGTGTACTGATCTTTTGAATAAATAAACATTTGTCACTGGAGAGCGAGAGGAGGGAAAAAATATCGAATAAAACGCGTACTTCTCAGAACAGAGTTGGTGAAAATAGCCAATTTTGAAAAGGTATAATTAACAACCAATGTATACACAAGTCATACGATTCACATTGAAAAAAATACTTCTATACTTTAATTATATAACAAAAGTTACAAAAGTAATCAAAGATGCGAAATATAATTTTCATGAATTTTTAGAAATCTGTTCCTAAATAGGAACATTAGACCCAAGGGGAGAGAAGGCATAGAGGGCGCTCAATTCCACCCCATAGTGGACTGATTTCTGTTGCCACTTCGGCCACATTTTAAGCGGGTTTCAAAAATCTCCGTGGCGCGGTGATGTGTCCAATGTGATCCAATTTTTGCAGCATGTTGCAGTTTGATATTTGTGATTGCGAGGAATAGCATTGAAAACTTATTAATTTGATAGATCACATCATCACGTAGATGAATTTCTGTTAACAAGCCCAAGTATACCTCATTTTTCCGTGAAACCCGGGTCAAATTGTCCGTCAGCGACGCGAGTGGCGACTTGTGTAAACCCATTTAAATACGCGGTGGTTGACAGCACGTTTGCAGACGACTTGGGGATCCTCTTTTGTAATATCCGTCACGGTTAAATGGCGTCAGAAATGGAGGTGCTTTCCAAGCAACAGGCAGTGGTTGAGTTTCTTTCAGCGGAAATACAGCGTATCTCAGATATTGCTAGGTGGTTTTAGAATGCCTACAGCCAAGGGGGCGACAGAACTGCGATATATCGTATAGAAAACCTCTTTTGTTTTGATTTTTCCGGAGCCCCAGTGGTCCAACGGCCTACCCAACATAGAGGCGCTGGTGTAGCCTGTTTTTCTGAGCAGTAACGAACTGGGGGCTGCCATATTGAATCTCGCTGTAAACAAGCGTGATATTGAGGCTTATTGATAGTCACTAGTGTTAACTGCAGACTTTTTTTATTGCTTACAGTGTCCCTTACGATTTTGGAATGTGCTCGATGAAGGATACGAGTCTCAATGATCTTGGTTATTGCTAAATTGCATGGGTATGAAATGTATTTGGTGATGAAAATGTGAGTAATTCTTTGTTTCCTTCATTATTCCATTTTGATTTCAACCTGTGATTAGCTAACCTTTTCTCATGTTTTCAACCTTTCATAGTGTCTTTTATTCCTTATATTTCAATATGTTTTTCATTGTATTTGCAGTTTTTCTAGTGTTCAAACTACTAACGAATCACTACTGCTATGCTTTGGTTTGTTTAATGCTAATCATTTTGTTGGTTATGTACTTAATTTGCTATTTCAACTCTGTCCTTTCAACTGTTTAATTGTCATCAATTGAGCATAATTCATTAAGTGTTCTACAATGTTTACATTTCTTAAAACTTTCTCTTTCGTTTTTAAGTGAGAACTTCATTTCTACTACATTGGTATAAAATATTCATCACTTTTCTCGTTGTGTACTTCTGGAATACTTTCTTTTGCATAAATGATGGATATTAACATCTAAGAACCTTTCATTTTAAGACTCCTCTGCCAAGATATGTTATCTTACTGGGTAGGTACTCATCATGAACTACTTCCTACGAAATAATGTCCTTCTCCTTTCATAATTAAATAATTATCTTCCATGAAATGATATCCAAACTTGCATGCTTATTTCTAGTGAAGTGTTGTCATGGTCTATGGTTTCAGGATTAGCATTATTTTCCCTGTCCCTGAGCTGTTGCAAGATACATCTACCTCAAGGAAAATTGGGTCACCCTCTTTGTCTATAAGTGTGGAGTGTTTACTGAAGTTATGGAAGCTGACTCCTATTACGCAAAGGCTGCTCATCTCTCATGTTGTCATTGATATTTGTTGCTTGTGCATCTCATGTGTTTGTAGATTTGTGAACTTCCACAGATTTCATCTCTAGTATGTCATATTGAAATTGTTATTGTTGTATTTTTTTACCAGTTATTGTATCAATAAATACCAATGTCCACTGAAGTAAGTTTCCGAGATCCTTATTCTTACCAACCACCAGATCGCCAGTTGACTTTGTACATTAATCTTGTATTATGGTTACTGCTTTAGTAACCTGGGGAAGTTCTTCAGGAAGATTTTCCTACATTCATTGCTTTTAAGTTTATCGCAATTGCAATATCATTATTAAGCCTGAATAGCACGCCCTATCGTGACGCGTAAAAAAATTGAAACACGCGCCGAGATGTGCATTCAAACTTCGCGGCAGCCTTGGACCACTGGCATAGATGGCACTGATGTATCAAAACCTATACGCATTATCCTTATGGGTATGTCGCCCCCTTGCTACAGCGATCTGACACTGGACGAAAGCACGTTGAGTCGTTGGGCAACGCGTTTTTTCATCATCGCCGTTGGGGATGGGGATGGCGATGGGGATGATGAAGACGTTATTGATGCAGTGCGACGTTGGCTTCGACATTGACAAGTGGAATGGTACCGTGCGGGCATATAGGCCCGCCCTTCAAGGTGGAGTAAAGCTGAGATTGTGTAAAAGTGGAGATTACGTTGAAAAAAAAAGGTTGTGCGGCTAAGATAATGGATAATAACATGATGCGCTTGAATGCTGAATAAAACAACCCCTGTTTCATAATAAAATTTTTATTACCTATTGAAATCCCCTCGTATTTGTTAGGGTTGAGGAAGAAGGTAATGAAGGGAGAGGAGGAGGTTGGGTTGGAGTAAAAGGGTGGGCGCGGGAGTGGTTGGGTTGTTTGATAAGGTTGGGTTAAGTGATAACGGAGGTTGGCTGGCTTGTTGGTGGAAAGGCAACGAAGGTGTTTGGTTTTTTGGGGGTAAATTTTATCTTTGTACTAAAAAATGATACCTTTGTACTTAGCAATATCTTTGTACTCGAGAATAAAGCGTCAAAACGCGTCGTACTAATAAAAAGTTCTGTGCAAATTTACAAAGACAGTTTACGTTCATTCACATAGAAATTTATACTGGAGTAAAATTTAATTGGTTTAGACTAAAATTTGAGGCATTTTTTCCTCTTACTATAGAGGAGAGCAACGGTATCCCCATTATGAAACTAATGACGTCACTCACCAGGACATGTCTATCTTTATTCATAATTCTTACATTGCAGGAATTCACTAAAAGAATTACTACCCTTTTGCAATTTATGCACTTGCATGGATGTGTACACATTTTTTGTGATCATGCGTAATATTTTTATTACCACGTGGTGTGAACGCAGGGATTCTCCTGCCAAACAACCTGGAGGTAGCTCGCAGGGTATCATGTAGATGGACTCCCGATTGCTTGTGTATCTAATATCCATTCTGTAGCATTCGTGCTGTTTCTCCCTCCCTCATCATTATCACACATAATGTACTGATGAATAAAAGCAGGGTGGCCTCGTTGTTGGCGGAATTTAGTCCTCGTCTGCCAAACAAGACGTCGAGGGTACGAGTCCCGCCACGGTAGGTTGCCATTATCCAGGGCATAGTTCTTCGTGAATGAGTAATTGTTAAATTTGTCGACAAACCCGTTCTAAAAGGCCGAATGAGGTGTTTTCGGTGATATGATAAATGAATAAAGTTAGATGCATATGAATATAAATCAAAGTGCATGCAAAGTGAATGCCACATATCTATGGCTAAGTTCCAACAACACGTATCTCAAATTCGGCCGGTTTGAGACAGATATCTTAAACAAAGGGTAATAACATTAAAAAAATATAATACAAGCAAAAAACAACTGTTTATTAGCAAATGAATGCTTCTTTTTCAGTTTTATTAACTTTTTGTTTTTTATTTCAATGAACAATCAAAAATATTAATCGTTTTTTTGCTCTCCTGAAAATTTGCTATTTTGGAGATACTTACGTGTTATTAGAACTTAGCCATCGATATGTCGGTTTGCTGTCGCTGAGACAATGTGTGAAACACGTTCGATCCTGACATTTAAATTCCGTAGTTGCGGAAATTATGATGCTAACAGATTTTTCATATTTTTCCACTATCTAAACCTCATCGTGTAGACTTTACCATGGATTATCTAACATTAACTGTTTGATATTTTGAACGGGTAACTTCCAGTAAGTATTTCAGATTTTCTGTTATCGCAAATATATCACGCAGTTTGTTTGTTGTCTGTACGCATTCATATTAATCAATGAATGATTATATTAGTAGGGTTCCGATGTCATTTCTACTTCCGTTTATCTGCACGACTCAACGATCCATTGGCAGTTTCAAACTTTTTTAAATTTTTTTTCTAACGAATCAAGCAGCTATCCTTAATATTTCGGACTTGTTCATCATACAGTAACTGAAAATTATTTAAAATGTATATTTCAATTCTGACACTTTCCTGAAAACTTTGATTATTTTCAGTCTTTCTTAGAATGTTCGAAAAACGCATGGGTGAAACCTAGCACGAGGCTGAAAAAAAATCTTGCGCTTGGAAGTACCCACGTAATTTCCGACTTTGGAGATAGCAGGAAACAACAAAAAGCCCTACTGGTTAATGGGGAACTATAAAATCCTTTGGGATTTCAGTCAACTCGACTTTAGCGGATAAAATATGGGCCCACCCCCAATGCAACATCCACAGGGGTGAAACACCGCGATATGGTAAGCTCGGCATTCCTCGAGAACACCAAGTAGGTGCTTCACCTTAGGAAGGCAGGAACAGAGGCCTTTTTCTGAGGGGTAAAGAAAGTCGTATTTCAGGTGCCCTAATCACCGACACACGACATTTACAGACGTCCCCGTGGAATCTCCAGCGGTTGTTAAACCCTTCCGAGAAGTGCTTTTAAGGGCGAAAAGTGTTTAGGGTGGTTGAGAAATACTTGAAGGCCTTATACCAGAACGTTACTCATGTCTTGATCATGACTCCAACTCGAACGTTGGTATTGCGAGACATTGCTCGATTCCCGAAGATAGCTCAGACCATAGGCGGATCTAGGGGGGCACGTGCCCCCCACCCCCGCAGATCCTTGAAAAATATGGAAGATTTTAATAAAGTCCCATTATCATTGCGTTCGTTTTGAATTACGAGGTATCCTTGTGCCCCCTCCCCCCAGAACAAAATCCTGGACACGGCCTTGCTTGTGCCCCCCCCCCCTCCAGACACAAATCCTGGATCCACCCCTGGCTCAGACAACACTCCACAGTTGATAATAAAGAGTTTATATTACATTAGGAGGCTCCACTGGGTAGCAATATCAGTCCTAATGTCACGAATATTAAGTAGAGAATCCTCAAGTCGGCCCCGAAATGTGTTGTCACCCACCGCGCTTCTTAAATGGGTCTACAAAAGTCGTCACTCACTTACCCCTGCGTCTCTAACGGACAAATTGATTCGAGTATCACGGGGAAATAAGGTATAATTCAGGGTGTTGAGCGAACTTTATATACATGATGATTAGAGCACGTGAAAATCGCACTGTCATTTTTATTTTATCGCACTTTCAATAACAGTTTATCGCATTTTGTAGCGTCTATTTTTTATTCTCATGATGAGGTAGACGACGATAAAATGTAGTGAAACACAGTTATATGACAAAATACAGAATATTTTAAATGATTATGTTGTAGAAAAATAATAAATGAAGGAATAAGACATATAGTGGCGGAGGTGTAGCTTGCCCGCGCCCACTTGTAGTTCGCAGCCACGTAGAGTCCCAGCCAACCAGCAGCTGGGACACGGAGAGTGTCGGCGGAGCATTTAAACTGCGCTCGGCACAAAATGCACGAATTTTGCTGTCGAAAAGGCAAATTTGCGTAAATATATCATAAAAGTCTAGTCATTGCATCTACGTCGCATTTATTTGCGCACATCGCATCTATATCTCATTTATCGCATTTGCGATTTTCACGCATCTCTAATGATGATGCAGTCCATCAAATATAGTATAAGTATACAATGCTATTCCTCGCAATTGCAAACAATACTATGCAAAATATTGTATAAAAGTGGATGGCATTGCACTCATCACAGCGCCACCGCGGACACTTTTGAAAGCCGATTAAAAGGCTACGGAAGTGGCAACAGAAATCAGCCTTCAATGGGATGGAATTGGGTCTCGTCTACGCAGTCCCCTTGCCTAATGTGAACACGGTCCCCATGCATAAAATCCCACTCCAACTTTTTTCACTAATGACGCGAGGATCGGTAGTAGTTAAATTTGTCAACAGCATCGTTTTAATAGGCCAAATGAGGTGTTTTCGGCGGTATGAGAATAAATAACTTCTCTAACGGATAACGGCGGGAGCATTGTGTTTAAACACGCATTGCTTTAAAAAAAACGAAACTTTTTGAGTTGCTCTTTCATTTGAAGTAGGTATGATTTATAGCTGTAAGTTTAGTGTAATAAATGTTATAAATAATTAAAACACCGCCTTTCATTTTGATAGACCCGGTGTAAGACAATAATAATAGACGCGGTCGCTGCTGAACGTCTTCTAGATGATAAATTCTTTCGCCGGGTGGACAATGGCTTCGAGTACGATGGAAACGGCATTGGAGGTGCTAAAAACAAAATTTCCCTCAGTGCTGCTCCGTAGCTGGGATACCGATGCATTTATCAGGCAGTTTCCCCCACCCACCACCTCACACCGTCGCCCTCCCCGGAATCTTATCGCCTCGCGACCCGCAGCTATTCCGGTCACGACGCACGGGAAAATAGCGCATCCCGGGAACCTCACCTCGCGCCGAAGACGGCAATAAAGCGAATCAGAGAACCTCAAATGGTTCGGAGGGACCCCCACGCCGTTTGCACCACTCTGAGAGAGAGAGAACCTACATCGCCGAATGCGTCCTATCCGATTCTCGGCTACGACGGGGACAGCGCAGCGCAGAAGGCAGGACAAAAGGTCTGAACGATCTCCATACTTTATTCAGGAAGACGTTCCGAGTCTCCGCATTGTGGAGGTATTTTGAAATGACAAAACGACCGTTGCCATAAAATTGGAGATTTCCAATTCAACAAAGCGATTACCGGAATGTAAGGGAAGATAAAGATAAAAGAGGATACATTTTGGGTGACTTTTTGACCCATCGCGTCGCAACATTTGGTGAATTTAAGAATCCCCCCTTTCTCCCGAGTGGTGTGATTTTTCTTGGAAGGCTTCTAGGGTTTGCAACCGTGCAGTTATTTTCGTGGCTGCGGGCGTCGAAAGCCAGTGATGGTGATGAGAAAAAACAGAAATGGGACGCCAGAATTACACTCAACCCCACCACTGATTACTATTTTAAATTTCAACATCCCCTTCTTTTTCCATTACATTTTTAGAATTATGCATTTCTATTCATCTAGTAAATGAAATACTACATTGTTTACATAGAGGAAAAGAGCTCTGTTAAATCTGCTACAAGTAGCTAGATCAAGCGACGTCATTGAGCTGACTGAGAGAAAAAAATAATGCATAAACTGTGCATCTATCATCTTCCTAGTGAAATTTGGTATTCTGTCACTGATTTTATGAGGCTAGGAGGGCATAGAATTGCGACACCACCTAGTAAATTAGATGTTAAGCTGCGTAGAATAAAACACATTTTGGTAGCTTTTGGTGATTATATTTAATATGAATTCATGCTCCTGTATATTAAATTATTAAAGCTTAAAGCTTACGTAATTATAATTGTACTTCTGGCAAAAGTAGAAAACAAGTTTCGTACCCATGTTTTTCTCTTACAATTTTTTGTATTTTTCAATTACTACTGGTGAGTCATTGAACAAAATAAGATTATTTACAACCGAATCGAGGGAGCATATAAATTATGAAGTTGAGAAGCAATAGTACCAATATCTCGTAAAATATGATGATACCGATGAAGAAGATGAATAACTGTTTATCTCTAGCAGGGTACTTTCCACACTTCAGTAAGTGTTTCCGTACGCATAAAAAAATCGTTCAGATATGGTGGAATAAGCCTTTGATGAAATTGCTTTGTGATGATCGTCCGTGGGTCGTGGTGTTTTTTTCACTGAGCAATATAAGAAAGCAACTGCTCGATAGAAAGGGTACAGGAGCAGAGCAGGGGAGATGGGCGAAGGTGGAGACAAATTGTGTCTCTCTGCTGGAGACCAAGACTCGCACGTGACTGCGCCGCAAAAGCATTTAATAGGACCAGACAGATCTGCAGGATTCGAAAATGGAATTGCATCGCGAAACGGATGGTCCGAACCCAATTCTCACGTTCCCCAAACGGTCGCAAGCACACAGTGCGACGATTTGCGCTTAATTGCTCGAGGCGCGTCGAAAACACGATGGAAATTGCCGAGCGAATACCGGGACATTAGACGACAAAAGTAACTATCAATAGCCCCCATAATTCGTGGCAGAGGCGTAACTACGCGGGGAGGATGAGGGGATAGATCCCTTCCCCCCAAAGCCACAGAGAAATAAAAATAAATATTTAAAACTAGTCTAGTGTTGATATATTATAATTGTATTTGCTTCAAGGTAAATTTTAAGAGCAGAAATTATGTAAAACGTATTTTCAGCCATGTCATTTTTCAAGAATTTTCCTGAAACTCCCGTTGCCTGGGGAGGGGGAGTCACCTCAGGTACCCCATCCCCCAACCCCAAAGCATACTCCCAGCTAGGCCATTGATTCGTGGTATTAGGCTCACTCCAAAAGTGTTAATTTTCATTCCATTAAAGTTAGCCTTTTCAGGGGCTTTTTAAAGGGCCACAGGGTTTAAATACCATTAGGAACGACTATAGAACAGGAAAGTAGAGAGGGAGCAGAGAAAATACAAAATTATTACTCGGGAATAATTGCTATTGGGTCCCTGAATCTTTGCTGATAAGTAGGATGCCGTCAAAGGAAATCTTATCGAAACTATAAAAGGCTATGTAATAAACGGTACTACTCTACATGATCTGAATCTTGGATATCAACAAAGAATCAAGAGAAGAATGGTTCCATTCATGAAAAATGGTGAGTGGATGAGCAGGACAAACAAATAGCTTAGGGAACTGTAGAAAGACTCAGATGAAATATGAGGCCAAATAAAAAGGAGGTGGCTGAGATGGGCTGGTCAGGTAAAGAGGAGAGAAGGAGACTCAATGCTAAATTGTGTAAGGAAGCCTACATCGAGGAAAGCGTCCGCTAGGGCGGCCACGGCTAACAATAAGATGGCAGGACCACGTGTGGAGGGACAGAGAAAAGTTGAGAGCTATAAGACAGCATGGATGGAAGAAAGAGAAAGATGAAGGCATGCTGTTGGTGAGGCCAAAAAGCTTCTAAGTACGAGTGGCCACTTAGGTAAGGTAAGGTAAAAGTTAACCTGGATAGCAAAATGGCTGATCGTGTTAGCCCGATGATAAATGCCAAGAATTTATCATCAACAGTGTAGGTCCTAACATTGGTTAGGCGCTGCCTCAACACTTCGCTCAGGTAACCTTTCAATTGTGACGTGCACATTCATTCCCTTTTATATGATTATTAATCTGTTCTATGCAACTCGTTCTGGGCATTCCATGGCCTATCTTTCCGCCCACTTGTCTGATTAATTGAGCTAATTTTGAAGTGAACAACCTTTGGTGATTCAACCGTTTCAGGCGTGATACTGTGGAAGTCCGACATACAGAAATGTAAGATATTTGCATTCACCGCAAGTAATTAAAGCGTTCGATGCGTTTCGGCTCATGGGACCATCATCTGGTAAGATTAATGCGGAAAAATTCATATACCTTTTATTTAATTGTGTTAATTATTGTCCACACGAAAGAATAACGGTGAAAAGTGGGACTTTAGACCACTATTCTACAGATTTAATTCTAAAAATAAATACATACTTGGTTATTTGACGGGTAATTTAGCTCCTTGTAAATGCAAACTGTAGTTTTTAGGCTTATTTCTGTGATTCAGCATGCATAAAAAAAAGAGTAGATTTTATAATGCCAAATAAAAGAAGCAAATTAATATTTTATTTAATACTATTTTTATGGTTATTTCGTGGCAACCAGTTGCAAAATGGTTGTCACTTTCTTCGCCATCTATCAGGTATTAGTAGAAATCAGGTTTTTTGGAATTTTATAGCAATTATATATATTTAGCTTCTCAAAAATATTACTCTCATTCAAAACCTGTTCAAGCCCTTGGCAATCATTCATCGAAATTTCCTACAGATTTATTTCACCATTTTTACTATTTTTGGCCACAATTTAACATATCATGAACAAAATGCAGGTGAGTAGCTATGACAGAAGAGCAGGGTTACTTCTAAAAAAATAAATATTTCCATTTACGAAATGGAAGGAGGGCGAGAGCTCAAACGGGTCGTATGCACGCAAAGTTACTTTATAAAACCAGTAGGTTTACAAATTAATCACCTGTAGAAATGGGGTAAAAATCAGGAAATTCTCAGCCGGGAGAATAAATACTTCCGTCGCTCATTCCTGGAGGCAATCCAAGTTGCAAAATCGAAAAAGGACTTCAACACATACTGAAATAATGAAACAAGTAATGTGAGCTCTACGGTAAGTTACCCGTACCTGTGATTGGCTCCCTCAAGTTCCGGCCACTCTAGGCTACTATTCTATTTCACATACTGAAAGACATTTACAACATTGCGGCGACATGGAAAAGATCCTTAACCATGGATCGTATACTCTTTTATCGGGTTCTGCACCGAGCCAGGTTTTCCATTGACGACCTTTTCATGGGCGACTGGAACATGACGATTGTAAGAAACAAAGGGCGCAAGAAGGCCCGCACACAACAGCACTATGAAACAATAACAGCCGACCGGTTCAAGCATAAATTACATCGAGATTAAAGCGAATATATTTCTACCTGAAGTCACCTGCGGGCAAGATTCGTGATTAGTTGTTACGATAAAATGGCTCCAATATAATTGATGGTTTGAGGCATAACTTTGTGAAAGCTATTCATCATTCCGACCCCAAATTTGAGCCTTAGACGATACATATGCTTGCTTTTGCCGCTGCTGTCATTGTCCATGCCTCACTTCCATAAAGGAGCATACTTTAGGTTCTTATTTGCATGAATGTGCATGTATTGTTTGTTATCATGCTTGATATTGCTATAACAGTGTGATATGCATATGCATGCATCCCTTGCATGCTGCAGTGCGGATAATTGGTTACCAACTGCCAAAGACCCAATAGGTACGATATCCTCAGTTCCCCATTTTTTCTGACGCACTCAGGGGCGTCAATAGTCTCTCGGACCGTAGCTGTGATATTTATCTCGGGCAAGGCGTCGTCAAGGGGACGCAGGGCAGACGCAGCGTGTCGAGGAAGGATGCGGCAGATAGCGAGGGGACGGAACGCCCTCAAAAGAACTGCACCGGCGGCGCGGGCGCCCGGGGAGCGGAAGCTATGAGAATGCGAGCGATTGCACTTCCTTCCGAGAAGGGAGACGGACGGAGGGATGCGATAAAAGAAGGAGATAAAGACGGCTAGGTCCACGGTGCAGTCCCTAAGAGAATGGGACGAGAGTTGATAAGGGGGAACGGTAATTCTATGCATTCATCCCGCTAGCTCGCATCTCATCAAGCCCTCCAAAGTGAATAAACCCGACAAGTGGAATGCAAAATGCGAATTAAAGTTTAAAAGAAAAAGATATGTTGAATAAAAACTCTTGGGCTATTTCGCCGCGTCAATTTTTGGGTGGCCCCAAACGTTTCCCGACCGATGCTGGTCGCTTTCTCAAGGGATTCTGAAGAGGTAGGAAATTAAATTCATATATGTATAGGTATCCATCTCAGGTGGTGGTTATTTGGAATACCATTTTAAATAAAACATAAAATGATAGAACTTTTCCTTTTTATACAAATAGCCAATATCTTTCATTCGATCAGGAGTAACCTGATTGTTTTAACTCTCAATACTTTTTGTTCAGGCAAGCCTAGTCATTCACCCCGTTGATGATGGACGAGTCGTCTGTTGAAACGTTTGCTATATCCGATGAATATAACCGGTGGAAATCCCAAGAAGACTTCACGAAAGCAATATAATTGTTTGCGCATGTGAAGGAGGCAATCAACTCAAATCAAATGACGGATAAGTCGATCGCATCGGAGAGGGGGGCAAAGATGAGGGCGCCATTGACCTGTTCCTAAATAAGAAAAATACTTTTTATCTTGCGTCAACTTGCATGAAAAATATTGTCGTGGAAAACAGGAGAAAATAAAAAAAATACCCGATCCCGTATGTGCACGGGTGAGTGGCTGAAAGCGAAAACTCATCAACATGCCAGCGCAGCCACCAGAGCGGACCGAAGTCATCGAGACGAAGGTCATGGGGCCAGAGTATCGAGGTCAGGAGAGGGGAGAGGGTAGAGAAAACTCCTCTCGAGCAAAAAAAATACAAGAAAACAAATGAAAGTCGAATGGCGAATCATCGCCGCCGGAGTGCTTCTCTCGTCTGGAGCGAGACAACAGCCTCCGAGCCCCCCGCCCCTCTCCCAAAGGCAGTCTCCAAATGAGCAGTCCATCATGTTAATGGACCTCTGGTATAACAGCATCCATCCACGGCAATCTCGCGTCTGGTGCATTACGAAAGACATTATTACTAAAGTGGGATACCTCGGTGAAGTTTGAATAACAACAACAAGTACTTCTCCTTAATCTTTGTGCATGGGTACTTAAATACCGTATTCCTACGCAAAGGCGCGTTTTTTTTACCCGCAAATGTTAAGGAAAAAATGTAGATTAAATCTTTTACGGAACTTTTAAGGAGAATACTTCTTGCCTGACGTCCAAGATATTTTGAGAAGGCCGATATTAAAATATGGCAGAGACGATCTCATGGATAAGATTAGAGAAATAGAATACAGAAGCGATAAATTTAAGATTTTTTCCCTCGTACGATAAGGGGCTATTACATTTGCAATAGTTTGCCTCTACGATAGCGTACCTCTCACTAGGTAAAAATAGACTCTGCAATTGTGGTTAACAACTTATTAAAATTTTAAATACTAACTATCTGCATGAATTTTTGGCATGTTACAACTAATGCATGAATCACTTGCTATGCTAATTTTTCGTCTTTATACTGTGACTACAAGTAATTTTATTTGCATGGTAGCACGTTTGCGTCCTAAGTACTCTCCAAGTTTTTTGTCTGGCCGCGTGTCGTTGTCCTGAGTGTAACACATAGTAGTGCACATCTGATGATGAATTAAAAGTGAAAATAGCAGCGAAACATGCATAGTAGATCAACGGCTAAGGAAGGAAGGTGTTTTTTCCTCAATGTAGGCCAGTCGGACATTCCCTCCACATGCTGTATCGATAACCACAGTTGAGTGAGCATGAACTCAAGTAGCAGGTGTTTTTAAAACAATGCACGATCGTTGTGACAACACACAGGGGGCGTCGTGAAGTGAATAAGGGATTCGATAAAATCTTCGGAAAAAAAGTCGAAGAATTGAATTCTCGCGAGAAAGGAAATGAAAGACGTCCTTGGCCTAAAGATGAAAACCTGTCTTGCTCTCATCGCAGCCTCCGGCAAAAAAAACACCTCCTCATGGCTCAAGCGTTTCGATTGAGGAACAAGTGATGCCATGGTTACCTAAGGCTTTGCGAACTTTCTTTCTCATTACTATCAACTTGGATGGTAATCTCTGTCAGATCGTACACTCAAAACTATACTAAACCTCTTATGTAAATTCAAAAGTAGTTTATTTTCCGTCGAAGTTAGCCATATCTTACGAATGCCAGTATATTATGATGGATCGGATCATAAAAATAAAATAAGAGAGCTAAACTGTAGAACAGATAGATTCAGAATGTTGTTTTTTCCACAATCGTTGAGAGGCCATAACGGCAACGCTAGGACATACTAATAGATAAGCTGAATTGTAGAATAGCCTACAATATTATGTATTACTTACAGCATGTCATATGACTCTTCCTGGAATTTTAACAGCATGCTTTGCGGGTTCTAATTTCATAGGAAGATTGCTTGCATGATTATTTGTCAAGTTTTGCCTTTGCATGAATGTGAAGGTATGATTTGTTAGTATAAGTAACATTTTTATGACCATGTGGTGTGCGTGTGGGAATCCTTTTTCATGCTGTATGCTGGTGGTTGATCACCCCCTGCCAAACACCTGGAGATGTTGATGTACTTGTCACGCCACAGATGCATTCAGAGCTGACCCGGTAAACTAAGTTCACCCCAACCAGCCAGTTGACAATACAATAATTTTGGTGCGCATTTGTTTGTGTTGTGTTAATAGTGTGTTGTTAGAGTTGGCAGAAGTTTAAAAATTAAACATTGATAGCATGAATGAAAAATTTTTATAACAACTGCATACAGATGTTAATTATAGAGTTAACAATTTTATTTATTGATATTATTTTATCTAATTAATTACTACTTCTGGCTTTTTTCTACTTTATTATCATTTTTATTGCAAGTAGCCATTTTGTTATTGTAAGTTGTTTTTAATGTTTTAAACGCATTTAACATACTGATCAATATAAAATTTAAAAACTAGAATAAGGAAAGGCAGAGGGAAGTAGCATAGAAAGGTAATATGTACCTGGAAGGTCACGACTCAAAATACCTGCAATTATTGTGTTATTGGTTGCCAGGAGCCTGGACTTACGAGTAAAACTAATTTTTAGTTGGGAGACGAACTGATTAACTATGGGGGGTCATGCTTTATCGTTGAAATAAGCCGTAGCTGTTTTTGCCGCGGGGTAGTATATTGCTGGTTTCAAAGAGTGCTTTGACGCAATTGGTCGTTTCTAACCGCCTCTCCCTCTCACTGGTTATCGTTCTGATTTATCAATCAATCACTCGTTACATTTTGCTATGCCTACACATTACAAAACAAAGACAAGCTCATAACCTTTGAAAACAAAGTACTAAGGAAAATATTTGGGTCTAAACATGAAGTAGACGTTTAGAGAGTCTGAAAAAATAGATAACTGAATGAGATTTATAGAGATCCAGATTTAATTACATAAATAACAAAAGGGGACGTTTGACATGGCTGGGCCACATATTCGGAAGGGACAAGACCAGCCTTATGAACAGGTTTTTAATGGTAGACCCAATTGTGCAAGACCTATAGGTAGACCAAGACTGCGTTGTAGAGACCAAGAGAGTGAAGGATGTAAGAAGACTTGGATCCGAAATATAAATGGCGAAAGACAGAGATTGGTGGGGACGGGTCTATGGTGAGGCCAAAAACCATCTTGGGTTTACGTAGCCGCAGGAGTTTGAGTAAGTATACACTATCAATAATATTTCACCCTTTCAAAAATGTATAATGCTATCAATGGCGTTATTTCTTGAACTATTCCACATCTGCTTATCTTGTGTTCACCGGGTAAAAAGCTGCATTGCTCGCACTCCATTAAGATATGCCTCACCGTTGGTAACGTATCACAGGCTACGCTACACAACGCTGATTTTTCGCTTTTTGATTGTAATACTCAAGTTTCCAGCTTCGCAGCTGTCTACTGAGCGACTCTGGATATTTTTTGATTCGAAGATTGTTTGAAATTCACTGTCAATCATGGCATAGTGTCGATAATTAATTATTTAGATGGGGGTGACAATATGGGAAGGGTGAAGGGCGATTTTCGGGACTTTGTGCTTGAATGAGGGTGATGGGGTATAATCTCATAGGGTGGCAGTTGTGTGTGGCTTTGAAGGATTTCTGGAACCGGGGGAGGAAGTACTTGAGAATGCTGAGGAGTTGGTTTAGTTGGAGGCCTTTTCGGATGTTTCGGTTGGACATGAACCACGGCGCTTCCAATATTCTTCTAATGATTACGTTCTCCGTCGATTGAAGGCGCTTCAGGTGGTTAGTGCCACAACGGGGCGGTATTTACAGAGAAATTGATGGTCAATGCGATAGATTGGAATCATATTAGGACCTGACTGGCATGAATGAATGGTGCTGTACTTGGAAGTTGGAATTAAATATTAAAAAATTAGTAGCAGTGAATTTTTGGGAAAAGGATATCTCTTCAAGGAGTTACACCGCTAAAGGGATCCCACTATCGAATGCTGAGTTCGTATGGTACTTGGGGGTTACCATTACACGGGATTTCTTGTGGAATAAACTCGAACGCAAAGTAAGCGGGAAAGCCGACCGTAGACTGGGATTGTAAAAAGGAATTCCCGGTATCCGTAATAGAAAGGAGAAAGAGATAAACTATCTGTATCTAGTTATACCTCGCTTGGAGAAAGCTGCTAGCGTGTGGAACCCTTATAAAGAGGGACTGATAGCTGGGATAAATAGAGTACAGCGCAGTGCGGCCAGATTCGTGATGAGTTGTTAAGATAAAAAGTGCTGTGTTCCCAATACGTTGGGCAAGTTAGGATAGCAATCTTTACAGGACCCTAGAACGAAGTAAAGGCTAAATTTACTAAGTTATTTCGGTATTATTTTTACTAAAACGGCGTGGAAAATATCCCTCATTTACCGTCGTGCTACGGTAGACGTCACGAGAAGAAAATCAGTTGACTTGGCTAATAAAGGAAACATACCGAAGAACAGAGAGATTTAAAATGTATTTCTTTTCACGTATTAACAGGGGTGACAACGATGACTCGATTAAATGAATTAATGGCGTCAGTCGTTGGGACAACTCATTGCATGTGTTTATATTTCGATCGTCTAACCTTACATGGACTTAAATTATAAAAAGTAACCGATGGCAAGGTTTGCATTGGAATGAATGTGAACGTACTTGATTATTATCATAATGAAAGTTTCCATAGAGTGGTAAAATGCATCGTGCGATGATAGGAGTCCAAAAAAATCCGTTTTAGGCTCATGGTCGAAAGAACAATTTTCAATTTTGGCGAATACTACGACTACTTATTCTTTCGATCTTGATAATATTTGCATTTGTCCAATACTGGATCAGGTACAAATATATACTTACTTATCTACCTCAGCGGGATTACAGATGATCATTTCAAATATCCATTCCACGTTGATAAAATTAATATAATAATACGAATTGTAGCCTATCAAATATTTCAGCTGACAGATATTGTACAACTATTATTAATAATCACTAAGAGAGGAGACAAGGGCGTACCCACCCAGGATCAAAACTAGAGGCTGGCAAGCCGAGATCGTTTCAAGTTGAAACATAGAAAACGTTATGGACCAAGAACCAGAATTTCAAGAAAATTATAACAGCGCTTAATTAGTTTTTAAAATTATTTGCTCACAAAAAAATATCTTTTGTCATTACATGTTTCAATATCACGTTCATTGGATTTAAAGAAAATTTGCGCAGAACTTTCGTTTTGAACTAAATTTACTTTTGCTCCAAGTTAGTGGGGGCAGCTGACACCTCCCGCCCCCCGCTGAGTACGCCCATGAGAGGAGGAACCACGCCCCCCATACCATTCAATTCCATTCCCGTGATATCACCACTTCGCCACTCTTTTGAGATTTTTTTCTTTTTTTCAGCAACGAACGAGGTCAAGGCCCGCACAGCGATTACCGCATCCGAGAAATTCCGCGCCGCCATCATCGATTTCTTTTATTCAATCGTTTACTTTTATTTTCTCTCTCGCGCCTAAATGCTGCGGGTAGTATGTTTTCTCCCCCTCCTACCCGATTTCAACACTGCAACCTCTCTATCTTTCCGATATTCCGTCGACTACCACGACAGACTGTGCTCTCTTTTTTTCATCCCTTGTTTGACTACGTGTTTTGGTGCGGATAAAGAGCTAACAGACGGCGTTCTTTTAAGTGTTCATTTATTTATTTATTTTTTTATCGGGAGTCTCCTATCGCGAAAGTGTTGCCATCTATATATTATCCGTGCCACTCCTCCGTAATCGCCCATTTGCTTCAGCGCCTTTGGGCTTAAAAACAAGAGCGACGTTGCCACTCCATTTTGGATCCCTTAAAATCGCGCGGAGCGAAAATAAATTTGTTTGTTCAGACAGGAACATTGATTTCAAATCCGAATATTTCTGGTTTTTATCGTATCTCAGTGCTTTCGACGCCTCTCGATCTAATGATTTTATCTTAATCGTGTACCAGCACAAAATGTTTATACCTGATAGAGAATGTATCTGCATTGATACTTATCCACTTAATAATTATGTATCACCAATGCAAATAGCAAATCCGAGTAATATATATGCCATAAATGTAATTAATCGCTGAACTCGTTAGATCGACCGGATTTATGTATTTTCCCTCTTTCTGTTTGGGTTTGCTGGTACTTATTTTCCTTTTCGGCATCTAACTATTCTAACTAGCATCATGCAGCTGAATGGATATTTATCCACTCAATATTTTAGTATTTTTTAAATGGTTGGTGCCAACTTCCATGGAACAATGCATGATCGGTGAGAGTTCACACCGCCTGCTGATATACGCGTGTGTTGTGGCATTAAGTTTGTCGATGGCTACGAAGATGTATCGTAATGCATGCTGCATGTTTGTGTACACTCACCCCCTGCCAAACACACTTGAGGTGGCTCGGAGCTAACTATTATGAGTAGATGTGGAAAACTTTCTTGAATGGACGTTTTAATTTCAAATCCAGAACTTACCTTACTACCGCCTTAATATATAACTTACTTGACTTTGATGGGTAGGGGTTGGTGATGAAATTTTAATTAAATTTAGTCATATAACTAAAAAATCAAAGTAAACTAATGACAAGTTAAAATGGAAAACTAAATTATAGTCATCATTTTCGGAATGGCTCTAGTCCTCATCAAGATCGCTCAATGTGAAGGCTTTCTTAGCTCAATCATTTACCAATAAAAAAAGGTCTATAACCTGTCTGTAACCTTTTCTGAATGAACATGCTGATTCTGAATTCAGAGATTCTCATCCTTAATATCTAACTGACCTGCCTTAAATGACCAGGGTTTTAAATAACAATTGCAGTTAAATTTTACTCAGATAACGCAAAAAAAATCTCGAAATATGGCACAAAATGGGTTTATGGGAAAAGTAAGTTAAAGCCATGCTTTTTATAATGGCACAAGTTCTCTTAGCTAAAAATTGTGGCGTAAAGTTTTCGAATCAAAGTTTACCAACGTGCGCTCAGCCGAAAAGAAGAATTCTTTCCAAATATCGGAGACACAAATGAGGGAAATTTCAACAAAAGAGAAAATAATTATATAAAATGACACGGTATATTTTACCCGAGAGAATTATAAGAAACTACATTTGGAGTATGCTCCTATACGGAAGTGAGGCATGGACATTGACTGCAGCGGAGAAAGCAAGGATAGAGGCCTTTGAAATGTGGTGCTACAGAAGAATGATGAAAATCAAATGGATCGACCGAGTTAGTAACGAGGAAGTCCTAAGAAGGGTAGGAGGGAAGAGAAGCCTCATAAAAACCTTAATAAGAAGACGGAACAACCTTATAGGCCACATCTTGAGACATGATGGCCTGATGAAGACAATCGTCGAAGGACAAGTGGAAGGCAAGAATGGAAAAGGAAGACCCCGAACAAAATATATGGAACAAGTAAAGAGAGATGTGAAAGAGAAGAAATACGTAGGTGTAAAAAGATTAGCTGATAGGAGAATTGAGTGGAGAGCTGCGTCAAACCAGTCCTAGGATTGTTGACCAGTGATGATGATGATGATGACACGGTAGTTAATTCCAAAAAGGTCTACAAAGATTAGTACAAACCAACATTCGAAAACTACGACCCTTGCAATTGAAAAATATAAAACTCTTCCTGGGTCTAATAATCGAAGGCGAGGTCCGAACACCACGCCGCTTTGTTATTAAAAATGATGAACACGAGTGCATAATTCTGTCCGTCACTATACTTCCAATTAAGTAAAAATTTGAACATTAATGTAAAGCGCAGACCTATCGATTGATAAGCTGCTTAATCTTCTTTCGATGGAATGAAGCTTCTCATTCACTCTCAGTAACATTTAAACATGACTATCTTAAATAAGATGGACGAAATAAGAAAGGAATAGTCAGTAAAATATAACAGGCGAGAAGGGCTATCTACAAAAAGGATAATCTACTTACAGCTGAAAAAACAAGTATAGAAGTGAGGAAACAATTCATGAGATGCTACATATGGAGCATGTTTCAGTATGGGTTCGAGGCCTGGACGCTGACAGCAGCAGAAAAGTCAAAAGTGAAAGCATGATGAATAATATAATGAATCGACCGAGTAAGTAACGACGAAGTACTAAGAAGATAGGGCGAAAAGAAGTATTCCAAAAATCTTAAAGAAAAACCGAGAAAATTTAATTGACCACATTATGAGGGGTGATGGCCTGATGAAAAAATCGTGGGACAAGTGGAAGCGAAGATGGGCAAATGACGGCCCCGAATGATTTACATGGGATAGGTTATGAATTAAGTAAAAGAGATGAAATAAGTCACTGTGAAAAGGCTAGCGGATAGGAGAGAGGAATGGAGAGCTGCGTCGAAACAATCTGAGAGTTTATGAAATCGTTTCAGGCTTGACGTGGTGGATATGCGATATGTCCAAGATAAAATATAAGCAACAAATGGTAATTCCAACAGTTAAATATATAACTACACTACCGACCTTGAAAATGACAGAGTATCGAAACCATGACCTGTAGGGGAGTATAAAATTACCATTTTTTGTTAATATTTATCATAGATAGTCTGAGAATTATTGACTTACGATGATGAAATACATCTCTTCTTTGGCCTCATGGACAAGCGTCACTAACTTGCAAGGGCATGCCATGTTACTGAGTGTAGAGGCCGTTTTACACGGGGCACGGAATTGCGCAGGTTAGAGCAGCATTCATTTCTAAAATGGCGTGGAATTGCGCGAATGTATGAACGAAATTAGAACAGGGACTATTTTGCCGTCTCACATCCACGCATTCTCGCATGTGTTCTAGCAATTCACCGCTTTGCACGACGCAATTTTGACTGCGCATTCGTACACACGTCAGACTGTGCAAGTACGTGCCCCGCGTAAAACGGCCTTTGTATGTAGCGGAACATTCATGGAAGTTATAGAATTCATGGAAACCAGCCTCACGTTATGCAATATATCCGAATAATTTTCTCTCTCGGTGCTGCACGTGACTCGTATGTGTTGTTTATCAGTCACTGATTAAGAAATTAAGCATCATAGGAAGCCTATTGTACTGGCATAAACATAAGTACGTGCCCTGTGTAAAAGGCCTTAGGAGCTAGCGCAGGCCAGCAGTCGCCGTGATTCCAACATGTGTGGGCCGGTGCCTCCCTTTCTGGGTAGGAGTGTCTCCGGCTTGTTTTGGGTCTGCCTCGGTCCCTCCCTCCCCCACCCACCATCCCCGCTTCCCGTTCATCCATCCTCCTACCCCCACCCCCTCATCTCCCCCTCCCCCTCAAACGCACTGGGTCACGGGGTGAAGGTCGCCGACTCTGCCCTGGCAGGCCGAGGATGAGCGTGACCTCGGCCACATGTCGATAGATGGAGATGGGGCATTGGGAGAACGGGTGGGAGCGGGAGAAGAATGGGAAGGTCCCAAATGCTGACGCAAGGAGGGAGAGAGGCTATTCGCTCGAAGGATAAAGTATTCGGTAAAAGTAAAGTATTCTACCGATTAAGGTAGGTTTCCATGGAGTGCTTAATTAAGAAGAATTCCGGGAGCCTCCCCTTACATCATGCACTTCCCTCTTCAGTGCACAATAAGACCTACTACCTTCCATTCTATCTATAAATCCTATTATTTTCCTTCCTCTCCCTCGTTTAACTAACATTCTTCCCTCTAACACTGTTTTCAACATCCCATCCTCGCTAAGTACTCGCTCCATCCATACCTTCTGTCTCCTCCGTATCTCATCTAAAAGCTACCTCTGCTCACCCACCATGTCCAGCACTTCGCCGTTCCTCCTCCTCTCCGTCCACTTCACTTTCTCCATTCTTCGCCACACTCACATCTCGAATGCCTCGAGTCTTCTCTCGTCCTCCCTCCTAAGTGTCCACGTTTCCGCACCGTAAAGCGCTACACTCCAGATCAGACTCTTCACTAACCTTTTCTTTAAATTCTTACATAGGGAACCTCTCAGAAGCTCCTTTCTGTTCATGAACGCCTCCTTTGCTAATGCAATTCTCTTCCTAATATCCTTACAATCTACTTAATACCCAGCAATCTGTCTCTTTAGGCGCATGGTGTGGGGTGCTCGGATACCTGCAGTCAACAAATAAAAAGTAAAAAGGTTCCAACGAAGATCCGTCCAGAATTATTAAAGTCCTATATTGTCCGGGGGGGGGGGGGGGGAGGGGCTTCGCAATATGGCACTACAGATTAATGATGAGGATCAATTGGTTCAACCGAGTTAGTAACGAGGAAGTCCTAAGAAGAGTAGGAGAGATGAGAAGCCTCGTAAAAACCTTAACAAGAAGACGGAACCACCTACTTGGCCATATCTTGCGACATGATGGCCCGATGAAGACAATGGTCGAGGGACAAGTGGAAGGCAAGAACGAAAAAGGAACACCCTTAATGAAATATATGGAACAGGTAAATACGGATGTGAATGAGAAGAAATACGTGGGTATGTAAAGCTGATAAAACAAATGAGTGGAAAGCTGCGTCAAACCAGTCTTACAATTACTATTGTTGACCAGTGATGATGAATGTTCGGGGAAGAACGAATTCCCATACCTATCCAATCCAATTCGGCAAAATATCTCTCTAAATGTATCGTCCCTGTAGGACCTGGAAATGTAGTGGGGTTCTAATATGATGTTCTTCGTTTCGCTCTAAATATTATCTAATATAAATTGATCTAGCCTAGCGCGGAGCCTCCGAGTCTCTAGCGGCTCCCAGCCTCATTCGTTTAACATCTGTGCAACGCTTCCTGTACGCCCGTTTTTGAGGAATCGCGCACCTTCCTTTGTATTTTATTAAGCTCACGGATTATGCCTTTCTGTACTGGATCCCATAAGCTCGATGCATCGGTGCATATTGAAGGCGTGGCCGGACAAGTGCGAAATAGCACATATCTTTAACGTGAGTAAACTTCTCTCGGGTTTCCCACCGGGTTAAAGGCTTCATGAAGCCTTTAACCCGGTGGGAATATGTCTCCGCGTCAATTCTTGGGTGGCCCCAACGTTTCCCGACCGATGCTGGTTGCTTTTTCAAGGTATTATGAAGAGAAGATGAGAAAATACTCACCGTTCGGCAGTTTTGGCTTACTGAAGCCTTTAACCCGGTGGGAAACCCGAGAGAAGTTTACTCACATCATTCGCCGGGAAAGCATCAAATATTTCTTCACATATCTTTAACATTTTCATCCGAATATCTTCCCGCTACACGCTTGACGAATCGCATCTTCTTCAGGGCTCTGCCTCAAATATTTATGACATGTGTTCCTCACTAATGTTAAGAACGAGGGATCTTATTGAGAGGATGACGAATGGCCTCAACCACTCTCGACATCTAGTTACGGTATTTGGAGGAGGCGATCGACTGCTTAGGTCATTTGCGCCATGAGGGAAGGTATGGAGGGAAGGGTGGAGAGAAACTCGGCGTCGGCATTAGCCTGCTCTTAACGAAAGGCGCCAAGGGGACCGCGGCTTGACGTCCCATCCGACGGACGGAGTGTTGCGCTTGAAATGCCCTCCACATAGCATTCAAGCGAGGATCGGACAGTCTCTGAAAATTCTCTGACAACGCCGAGATTTGAACCTGAGCCCGCCGGGTGGGATGCCAACACTCTAGCCATCACACCACCTCGACCCCCTCGACCACGAGGAAGTGTTGTAAGTCTTCAGGTGGTTCTTTCAGCAAAGCCTCTCAGTAAATGTCGTTAGCATAAAAATAAATTAAAATGAAAGTGAGGAAATAAGGGATGCGAAAAGGGACGGTGGTAATGATCGTGTGATTCAGGAAATGATGGGTCGAGTGATCACTCTTTTGGTCCCTGAAAACCTATAGCTGGAGCTATCAATCTAAGGGACGGAAAAAATTATCGTTTTATCCATGTAAGACACGTGTAAGACCTCCTTTTGCTTTGGAAGCCACACGTTTGAAAAGGAGCTTCAATATCGGCGAGTCCGTGCGAGGAAAAAAAACACTTGTAGCAGACGACACTGTGTGACATATTTAAGGGATGAACGGAAAGCTCTCGTCAAGTGGGGTGTGACGTCAATAACCCTCTACCCTCCGGGACAGCTGCAGCTCTTAACGTCTCATTGGTGGCAAGGGTCCCTTGCATTTAGGATTTGAGCCCGAAAGAGGGGAACTGGATATGAGAATCTTTTAAAAGGATCCCCGTTTTTTTCCATCTCCGACATCCGACAAGTGGGGTGAACCACGGGTCACAAACCCCCCTCCAATTTCATTCTCCCTCCCGCTCCTTCCTCGCACAGCGGATCCTCTTCTTCCGGCAGACGAGTCTCCTTAAAGACGAATTGGAAGAGAGGTAGGAATTGGAAGACGTGTCTCGTCGCCCTTCACTCGCTGTAATTTTATCTCATTTTAAATAAAAACTTACCCGCAATTATCCACTAATACTTAAATACAGGGTGTCCCGTTTATCTTGACCACCCGAAATAACTTTTTGTCCAGATCCAAATTCAAAAATGTGTCAAGCAAAAGTTCATTGGCCGTCAGGGGGACATTAGTCAGCATGATTGCCTCCCTAGTAGCTTTGTTATTTACAAAGATATAATCGTCGTTATGTCTTTTTTAAAGGGAACCCTATATTATTTATTCGGCAATTCATTTCCTCTCCTAAAGACCTATCCAAAAATGTATCACAGTGGACCATTAACATAAACACAACGTTATGAAAATATAATAAACTCGTCCACTTCCTGTGGACGAGTTTCTTATGACTGGTGTGCATTTTACTATGTTTTCATTTGTTCACCGTCAACGTCAGCAAGTGGAGTAGTTTCAATTTCCCGCGTACCTGCACTAAGCGCTAGTGTCAGTAATTTTTCCTAACACCGTGTTTATGTTAATGGTCCCCTGTGGTGCATTTTTGAATAAGTCTTTAGTCCAGATCCAAATTCAAAAATGTGTCAAGCAAAAGTTCATTGGCCGTCAGGGGGACATTAGTCAGCATGATTGCCTCCCTAGTAGCTTTGTTATTTACAAAGATATAATCGTCGTTATGTCTTTTTTAAAGGGAACCCTATATTATTTATTCGGCAATTCATTTCCTCTCCTAAAGACCTATCCAAAAATGTATCACAGTGGACCATTAACATAAACACAACGTTATGAAAATATAATAAACTCGTCCACTTCCTGTGGACGAGTTTCTTATGACTGGTGTGCATTTTACTATGTTTTCATTTGTTCACCGTCAACGTCAGCAAGTGGAGTAGTTTCAATTTCCCGCGTACCTGCACTAAGCGCTAGTGTCAGTAATTTTTCCTAACACCGTGTTTATGTTAATGGTCCCCTGTGGTGCATTTTTGAATAAGTCTTTAGGAGAGGTAATGATTTGCCGAATAAAAAAATGTAGGGTGCCATTTAAAAAAGACATACCAATGTTCATATCTTTGTAAATAATAAAGCTACAAGGAAGGTAATTATGCTGATGAATGTCTCCATGACGGCTAATGAACATTTGTTTGACACATTTTTGAATTTTCATCTGGATAAAAAGTTATTTCGGGTGGTCAAGATAAATGGGACACCCTGTATATTTACACGGTCTCCATACATTTTGTAATAAATTCGACGGATGAGGCAGATATTTTGTGGAGATCCATTATGAGATATTAAGTAAAACACTTCACATATATTAAACTACAGTTGACATGTTTCGCTGCACGGCGGCATTATCAAGACTGTAGTCTTGACCGTAGACTGTAGACGTGCAGCGAAACATGTCGACTGTAGTTTAATAAATTTTTGTGTGGAAAGTGCAAATTGTTTCACCTCATATCTCATTTTGTATTGCCGTTCGGAAAAGTACACTACAAAATGAGGGTAAAATTTTAAAATTTTTTGAAGAATGAAAGAATAAAATTTAAAAGGGGCTATAACGTATTTGAAATGGCACGGCTTTCGCTCTTCCAGATATATTATTTCTTTTTTACAAATATATTTCTTTTTTCAAATATATTAGTTTTTTCGAATATATGAAGAATGAAAGAAAAAACTTAATAAGAAGTGGCCGAGACTGACGAATCACCAGCATACAATAAGCATAACAGGATCCCTTCATGCATATTACACGGTCATAAAAACCATACATAAAAACAAAAACAATAGGTATATATTATCGCTTGTGGTGTGAGCTACCATCAAGCGTGCATCGTTTTATGCACCCAAAACACAGCATAAATACAATCATATTGTAAGCCAAAACTGTCGAACGGTAAGTATTTTCTCATCTTCTCTTCATAATCCCTTGAAAAAGCGACCAGCATCGGTCGGGAAACGTTGGGGCCACCCAAGAATTGACGCGGCGACATAGGCCAAAAGTTTTTAATCATAATGACGAGCACCCGCGAAAGTTTTAACGAAAAAAAGTTAGTATTTTATATATTATATCCATGCAAAGCGTTAGCTGTGAAGGAACGCAGGTCAAAGGAAGCTAAAAAAAATATTTAGACGAAGAAAAAGAAAAATGCATAAAAGATGCTGGAGGAACGACAAATATGTACTTGGGAAAAGAAAATCGTGCAATGAGTCGTCGTAGTGAGGGACGCAATTAATTTTACCAATCAGAGAAACCGTTGCTAAGGCTGATTCTTGAGACTTATCTGCAATCACTCTCATCTATTTATCTTGTCAGGAAAGAAATATATGAGTGTGACTCTTCTTCAAGGGAAACCGAGACACTCACTGATCAGCTTGGAAATGGGCACAAGGGATCCTCCAGATTCCTTCCATTTTTCTCATCTCGTTTACCCAAAAATCTATTTCCAAAAACGAGAGGGTCCACTCGACGAAAAAAAATTCTCTCACGAGTACACGCTTGGTTTGCGCCGACATCCTTCCATGTGCCTCAGATTTCGCTCAAACACACTCCCTTTCCCCTCTCTTACGAGGGTCGAATTCCATTCCGCGCTCGGAGAACTTTCCGAATGTTTGAGGGATTCTGTTAGCCACAAGTAAGGCAAGACGATGAGACTGGATCCTTACTTATAAGCTATTAAAACAACAGACATATTAATAATGCAAAATCTCCTCCATTTTACAAAGAGAACAAGATATACAAGAATGAAATGCTAGCTGTACAAAATCTTCAAATACGTTTGTTCTGTTAACTGTATTGCCGGACCTACTACAAGCTGCAGGACAACTCTTTCAATAAAGGACCGGCTATAATGAGACTGGATCCTTATTTATAAGCTATTGAAACAACAGACATATTAATTATGCAAAATCTCCTCCATTTTACAAAGAGAACAAGATGTACAAGAATGAAATGTTAACCGCACAAAATCTTCAAATATGTTTGTACTTTTAACTGTATTGCCGGACTTAATACTAGCAGCAGGATAACTCTTTCGATGAGGGACCGGCTAAAACCCTTCCTGATATATTCATCCCATTTCTTTTACGCATCGCCCCCTCCTTCCTCACTCCCACTTACAAGTTGTTTTGGCTGTTTGGCCCATTTCGAAAATAGTTCCTGGGACCCGGATGGAGATGTGTTTCTTTGAAAACCCGACTTCTTTTGCTCTCACGGTGCTTGACATGACTTTTTGCTGATCGCTCGAAGTATAATATTTTTAATTAACCCTGATCACAACCCTCGCTTTATTCTCCTAATAATAAATATTCAGCTTATTAAAACAACTTGTCTGTTTCCACACTATTTTATTTTCACCGACCATGGTTTCGGCAACTTGTGCCATTTTCAAGATTTTGACAATGGCACAAGTTGACGAAACCATGGTAGGTGAAAATAAAATAGTGTGGAAACAGACAAGTTGTTTTAATAAGCTGAATATCAAATATTTCCACCGCATCACGCCGGACACTGTATCTTTTAATAATAAATAGATTATTTTTTTACTTTTTAGTGCATTTTCTATTGTTTTTATACTATTATATTTTGGGAAAGAGTGTAGTCTTTGAACCTTTATTTATATTTTAATTTCCTAATATTTAGTGGTGAATTATTTAATTGATAAAACCAGAGCTAATTCTCGTCATTTTTTTTCCCGAACGTTCCCGACGGATGGCGAAGATTCTCGTCATTTAGGCGCGTCAACCTAAACAATTTTCAAGCGTACAATACGTATTCGTTAGTACGTTTTCAGTTGTTGTTCGTTATTCATAATGAATTAATGCATCACAATGTTTGATTGGGTAAAGTTATTTTCTAAACATTAGCTTTTTTACCATGTTTAAACCAAAGGCATATTTCCAATCTCAACACCTCCACTCAGAATCGTCGTTCCTAGGAATTTAAATACCCCGGTACGCAACGTGTTAAGAAAAAGCGTTCAATTAAAAGACTAAATGGGTCTTATCGTGCGTGAGAGATACGTCATCTAAACAAGTGATTGTTGACTAGCGGAAGGAGGGGAAATGCGCAATGATTTTTGGTCGAAACCGCCGGAAATGAGGTAGGGTCTAATAATGACGTGCGTGCCAGAGGAAGCTCGTGTTGAGTCTGTCGTTGGGGACGAAGGCGGAAGGATGAGTTGTTGCCGTTGTGTGGATGCTCACCAAGGAAACGACCTTCGTTACGCGCGTCCCGACAACGTCCGGAAATCCTGCTCCGCCCGGAAAAACTATCCGGTTACGATATCCTCCTCGTCATGAGGCTCGCGAACCTGCGGCACACGCCCCACGGCTGCTTTCGCTCGCAGCGTGTGTTTTGGACGCGAGGAGAGCCATGGCATGTGTTTAAAGAAGGTGCCGCCGTAGTTCCCCTCTGGCGGGGAAGTTATGACATGTGCAGGAAGGCGGTGTCGGATCGTTGGCAGCCGATGCTTCGAATGTGAGGCAGTCCGTGCGGTGTCATTTGGGAGGGCAGAAGCATTCTGGAAGCATTTACGTCCTGGGGGTGGGGTGAATGAAAATTACCACGTGCGGAGAGCTGTTGGATCTTGAAATGAGTCGTTCAATGAGTCATTCATTATATAACTAGTGATTTCAGGCTTCACTGTGTGAAACCTTTTCATTATAGAAAATATTAAACTTTGTTAGATTCGCTAATATATTTGATAAATCACGATCTGGGTTTCATAACATAGTCACCTGACGAGGTAACTATGTCATGGAACTCGGGTCATACTTTTCCAAACATATTTGCGAACCTAACAAAGTATTTTTCTGTAATTTTCGAGTAATTCATCGCTCGACGCGACAAACATGGCACCATAAAAATGAACTGATGGACAGTGGCGTAACGACGGGGGGAGGGGGGGAGTGGGGGGGGGGGGGATAGACCCCCCTCCAAAGCCTCAGAAAATTTTATAGCACACATACCAATATTTTACCAGTCATAATTATTTACCGCAAAATTACGAGTGAAACTCAAATTTTAAGTGCTAAAATGGTGTAAAATGCATTTTCAGGCATGATAGTTTTCAACAATTTTCCCGTATCCTGGGGGATATGGGGGTGCGGTAACCCCCCAGACCCCTCATTCGACCCAAAGCATATTCCTAGTAGCGATACTGCTGATGGAAATGCATACCTATTGATCAGGTGGTGGGAAAATCATCTAAAACGCTGCATTGGGTCATGAGAAATATTGCAAATAGTACGAAAAAAACGAAGAAACGGCCTACTGGATTATGGGTTGTCCCCTCTTAGAAGATGTTACTTCAGTGCGCGATCTTCACAGTTGAACAAAAGTTTCAAAGCTCGAAAAAGTTCAAAGAAAAAGAGGCAAGTATGTTCTATGGAAGCGTAAAAGGGGGAACAGTGTGACGGGTGTGTTAGGGTGCTTGGTATGAAACCAATGAAATTCAGGACGTCCATAAATGGATTATGTGGGGTCTCCAAAGCGTTTACAAATGAGCGGGCGTGGAAGGAAATTGGGCAAGAGCTGGACTCACCCTTCTACATAGGAATCAGCAATCACGAATTCAAAACTAAATTCAAGAACGAAAAACGGAAATTTTGAAGGTATTCTTCCTGCAGAGTGGAATGACCTCATCATTATTAATTAACAATCCCAAGATTGATTTGACGCAGCTCTCCATTCCTCTCTCCTAGCCGCTAGCATTTTTACAGCGACGTATTTCTTCTCTTTTTACATCCTTTATAAACTATCCTATGTAAATCATTCGGAACCATCCCTTGTCTTTCTTCCCTTCCAGCTGTCCTACGATTACTATTTTCACCTGAAGAAATTTTTGAGATATTTCATTCAACTAGGTACCTACTATATTTTTCAAGTGCAAACGTTCCGCGATTCTTGGTTAATGTCCCCATGAGTCTGCAACGTCTGGGACGTTTGAGCAACGCCTGGTGTGATGAATACGTGATTTTTAGCTAAAAAAACGCGAGGTGTTGGGGTGTTGGCATTGGTCAAGGACCTGGCTTCCACACTTCCCGCTATAACACCTTCGTCACTCGCATTCCGCCGGACGGGTGACGCGGGAGAAATTGAGTGAATCACGCCCTCCGCGGACGACCCATCCCCCGTGCGAAGTAGTCCTCGCGTCCCCATTCCAGAGCGAGTGAGTCGCCGAAAACGCCCCAAGGGAAAAAAGACTGGAGCAACAAATCACCACCGCCCGATATTTTGGGGAAGTGACAATCTGTATATTTTCTGCACGTCCTAACAACGGTTGCTAAGGCGACATTTCATTCAAATTTATGCCGAGCATCACCATCTAGGATATTTTAATAATATATCGGCTGTATACCTATATGAGTTATGAAAACATTTGACCGATTTTAATTTCCTGAATAATTTTTACGAAATTTTTAAAAAAATATCAAAAATGAATTTAAAATCCGAAGTTCCAAGTGCGATGGAGTGGATTTTTTCCATATTGAAATAAACACTGGCAATTTTTCACGATTATAACATTTGTTCCAACCTAGGTTCCGATGTTACTACAACATCTTCAAGGATTGAAGATGAATGCAATATTATCGCAACCTTGGTGGGAACAAATTTTATAATAGTGGAAAATTGCAAGTGTTTATTTAAACACCAAAAATGGCCGTTCTAGTGAGCTTGGGGAAAACAGACAGTTTTAAAATGCCTTTAATTTTTACGATAGAGAAACTAGAATGTTGAATTTTATATTTATTTTTGAGAGGTATCTTATTTTCTTAAATTAGTGATAAAAAAGTATCAAATTGAATATTAAGTGCATTACACACTACAAAATTGCTTAATAAAATCACAAAATATTTTATGTTTTGGCGTGAACTACCTTTTTATAGGCATGTTTATTCCGTAATTTGGAAAACAGAATAACTAAAGATGAAAGATTTTGTATCTAAATTAATAATTTTCGATGGTATAGGTGAGGCGAAGAGGCATTTTATTAAACGAAATATCTACTTACAGCAGGAAATTTTATCATAGAAGTGAGGAAAAAATTACCTTAAGGTATGGATGGTATGATTTCTTTCTTATCCGGAAATACTCAAGGTAGCTATCACCTGGAACTAGATGTCATATATAAATTTGCTTTATTCTGCTCTCAAGCAAAAGTTTTTCTGTTTACATTTAGAAATAAAATTTCCATCATGAATATAATGAGTATACTTATTCACTTAGAGAGATTATATTCACTTACGAGTTCGCTCTCTACATCTACTATGTATGGATCGACTTTAGCTCTCTCGTCCTGTTAGGGTTGAACTGATGTCCTAACAGGAAACAATGCAAAAGCTTACTTATCACTTACGTATCACTCCTATAAAAAAATGGGAAAAACATTTTCACTCTTTGTCGACGTCTTGGTGTAGGGAAGAATGACAGGCCAAAGAGGGAGAGAGGACGGAATAGAATGGGGTACATAGATAGAATTATAGATAGCAGACCTTATTGCAGTGGGAATTCCAAGTTGGGAGAAGATGAAGGCCGGGTTGGAGTTAAAGAAAAAATACTTCATGTAAACCTATCTTAACCGACTGAACGATTTCGTGTTTTCTTCCTCGAGCACGATATCGTAACGTCAAACCGCGAGAGAGTAATCGTTGTTTGCCGGAAGGCGACTAATCTGGCGAAGCGTAATTAGCGATGGCGCGGATGCATTCGAAAAATAGTGGCGCGTCCTTCGCATGCGATCCGAGGATTAATTGTAAAGTGGGACAGGAGGCAGAGATGAATCGTTTGACGAATGAGAGAGGGAACGAGAATTTCGCTCGTCAAAAGCCGACGCAAGACACGAAAGGGGAATTTGTACATCAAATGAGTTTACCACCTCGGCGGATGACGGAAAATTCAGAGGAGAATGGACAGCTAAATGTATAAGAATGACACTTCGAAAATAGGGTGGTTTCCTATTATTTTTTTATTGCCGAAATCGAAAGATTATTACTCCTGGAGTGCGCATTTCACGCTCTTAGATTTTCGAATGACGATATCTATTTTTCGCGATTAAACGAAAAGTGAAAATTTTAAAGCGCGCGAAAACGCGACGGCTAAGTAGGAATGAAGGGGAAAGCCCGTGTGACGTATTTCTGGTTCCCCCTGCCGCCTTGTGAGGTGACCTTGGGGCGAGGCTTGAGCGCTGATACGACGCAGGCTGCTATCAAGTAGCTGTGTACCCTGCTAGCAGGTAGCGCTTGGCTTAAATAAGGATTATTATTCCCCTATCAAACGAAGGAAACTTTCCGAACTTAGGTAATTTTAATGTGTGGTTATTAAGACATGTTTCCCTGAGCTCTGTGCTTCATGCATGCATTAGTAATCTCAGGCAATGTAAAACTCCTATCTGCTCGTATAGAAACTAGGTCCCTGTGACGTCACGTGGAGTGGAATCGCAAGTATGGCCTTTTTCAAATGAGGTCAAAATTGACCATTGCCATTCGTCTAAACTGAGATTTCTAAAACCAAATGATTTGTATACTATGAATACACTAATGGTGGATAACGAATCGCAATCAAAGCATTTCGTTTTCTTTGATGAAGGAAACTACCCTATTTTAGCAGCAATATAAATGCTATCGTTACGGAAATACAATATGCGATATTGCATATTTCATCACTGGTCGATCTTGAAATGGTTTGACGCAGTTTCCCACTCAATCAAAGAGGGAAGGATCAGCAGCAGCAGCAGCTGGAAGTTACCGCTGATGCACTTTTATATTCAATGTTAACATAAGGCAGGAATGGATCATTACTGTATTTAGGAGTTTGTATTGAACATTTTAGACCAAAGGAAGAGAGGAAAAAAAACGCAAAACAAAAGTGTCCCTTAGTTTTTTGGCACCATCGTGCAGTCGCTGGCATCGAAACTAAATGTTTCTCATAATATCTGCAAATTTCGTTTCCATCTCGACGTGAAAAAATGGTTTCCGTTACGACAATGTTTAAATCAAGACATGGTAAGAAACGCATTCGGTCTCCGGACACAGGACAATGAGATGCAGTCAGACCAAAAACTTGGAGAGTGCTAAGGATACGAGCATGATGCCATGCAACTTCTACTATCTACTAACCAAAAACTACTATTTAATGATAGAAAAACGAAAATGTAGTGTTGCCAGTGGATCATGCATGACTAATAACATGCCAAAAATGCATGCAGAAAGTTAGTATTTACCATTTCAATAAGTTTTTAAATACAATTTACACACAATACAATAAGTCTATTTTATCTAACCCGATTCACTCTATCAAAAAAAACTATAGCAAATATTGCGTTTGAAAGAAAACCTTTTCGTGTTGTAATAAACCTAATTGTATGCGGAAAAAACGCATTTGTAATCCATCGGTTCAGGAGTCAATTTCCTTAATTTTATCCATGATATCATTTCTACCATATTAAATAAAACTTCTTCTTTAGTGCGCCCATGCATGACAGGGAAAAAATATATCCTGTAAATTTTGTTGCTGTATTTTCAGTAGTTTGAGCTTTGTGTAGATGAAGTGAGCTTATCAGGCAGTCAGTAAGGACAAGTTGTTTTATATAAGATATGGAGATCAGATACCCGGCGAGACAGAGTACTCCGTCAGGGACGGCTATTATGGGAAAAAGGTGTTAGCCAAGATAGGTCACAGCGGCTCGAACCGAAGTGAAATGGAAGGTAGTCATTAATTTTACGCGTTAGGAGGCCTGTACTGCATATTGCGCTGCTCTTGAAATCATTTGTCTTCCTCGGCCGCGAGTTCAAAGTGTCAAAACAGCAACGGAACAGGCGCTGATGAGATTTCTCACAAGATAAAAGAAAAACTGTGGATATATTCTCTCAAGGGCGCAACTAGACACCGGCCTGTTAATTTGCTTTCGCCGCAAAAGGTGTCCCACATCAATCAATGGACTTATTAATAATATAAACTTCGCATGAATAAGTTTTAAAAGCGGAAACGACAGTTACGAATCCTAATCGTATTCTTTAGATAAAATAAAATCAAAGTAATCAACGTCATTTATTGCATCTATCATCTACGTACATTCACTTTATGACCAAGGCATGGCGTCCACAAAAGTAATTCCACCCAAGCAGTTGAAAATGATCGGAAATTCTCTGATGCGTATCGTAGAGAAGATCGATGGCATGAAGATTTGGGGAAAAAATGTTTACTGATTACCTATTCGAACCGTAAGAAAAAAATTCATTCAAAAAAGAAGGATTTCCAAAGTTTTCCTCAAAGTAACAAGGTAGTCAAGCAACGATTTTGAAACAGAAGAAAAGGAACAGAAAGCAGAAATTGGACCACGGACTTTGAAATGTTTTTTTCAAGAAATCCCATTCTCAAAAGATTTTCTTCCCAGGATAAAAATTAATTCCGCATAATATTATACTTTCAACATCATGATATTTTTTCATTGCACTGCACATGATTATTGGTAAAAATACTTGCTTAATAATAAAGCTGAGGTAATAAATAGCAAAAGTGAATACGTCTCCGAAGGCAGGGAGGCAGGCAATTATAGTTGGTGGGGAAAATATCATCGAAACACGTTCTTCGATTGCCTAGAAGGCAATCGCGATTGGGAAGGAGAACAGTTATTAAACTGAAGAGGCCTGAGCTTGGCTCCTAACAACTATATTGGCATTTAAAATAACTATCTTATTAACTTTATTAATAGTTACAGGTACTTCTATCATCATAACAAAGTCAGCGCATAATCTCAAAAAGATTACATATTGAACATTTTAGAATAAATAGCAAGCACAGTAGTGTTTTTGAAAATTTTAAATATATTTGAAAAGCTTTCACCTAATAGCTATTTCAGCGAGAGGAAAAATTTTTGCCGAAACCCGGGATTGAACTAGGGACCTTTAGATCTTCAGTCTAACGCTCTCCCAACTGAGCTATTTCGGCTGATAAATTTTTTCGCGCCGGGTATATTAGGAATTCATTTCGCTTATTTTCACCACATTCGGTCATAATTAAATTGTAAATATTTTTTCTTGCAATCTCTCAAGAATTGGTAACTACACATTTCAATGCAATTTCATAGGTTGCAGTTAGCTCATTATCGACGATAATGCACCGATAACTTTAAAGACTGTTTTTATACCCCGAGGAAATGATGTCACTTTCAGTTGCATTCGTCTAAGATGCGAATTCACATCGTTTCATTTTTACATAATTTAATTCTGTTATTCTCATAGTAATCAATGGTTTACTGCTAAAATTCCTCGTCTGAATTATATTATTTGTAATTGAAATATTATTTTCATATATAATTTAAAAATAATAATTTCAGAACGCCTATGATTGCTGGGCCTGCCTAGATGTCGAAGATAACTATGGTTATTAAAGTTTTGAATTAACCTTAGATTTTTAAGTAATTGCTCGTAACATCAATTTCGAATGACATTTTTCCATCACTACTAGTGATTAACTAGTCACGAAAAATGAGAAATACGACGGGTATGTGGGCATCCATTGATTACCTGAGTTTTTTCAGGGGGAGGAGGGGGTCGAGGCCTTGGGTCGAGGC
Source organism: Ischnura elegans (assembly GCF_921293095.1). Taxonomy (NCBI): domain Eukaryota; kingdom Metazoa; phylum Arthropoda; class Insecta; order Odonata; family Coenagrionidae; genus Ischnura; species Ischnura elegans. The sequence goes on from NC_060247.1 coordinate 121,170,784, forward strand.
AATTCTCACCCAGTCTCACAAGTGGGACAGGGTTGGGGGTCCTGGCAAGTATCATGTAATTTTTTATCCCGCAAGAAACAGAGTAAAATGAGATTATAGACTACGATCATAGTAATCTGAAATACATTTTATTTTATTGGTTTTATCTAATCCTAAATAAAAAAAATTATGAACCTAATACATCAATTTTAGCGCAGATTAAGGAATTTACCCGGAAAATACGCATTTTGAACATTCTAACGTGAGTTTTGAGGAAGGGGGTCGAGCTAAATCTAAATATATGTATCACTGTAAGGGTTGAAGGTGAGGGGGGGGGGGTGCAAAAATCGCCAAAATCACCTGAAGTAATTATTATATGCCCTTTTAAGTACATATAGTAAGAAAATATGCGTGCACATTCATGCGAAGGCAATCCTGGTGAATTTTCCACGTCCAACGGAGGGTTAAACAAGCAATAACACGAAGAAAGATTTCGTGCTTTCCCGGCGAATAGATTGAAGAGTTCTCCGGATCGCCACCGGGTCAGGAACTGCATAACTGCCGACGTTTCGATGCCCGACTCGGCCTGACTTCGAGTGAGACTCACAGCCCTGAGCACGACGGCCGAGTCGGGCAACGAAACGTCGGCAGCTATGCAGTTCCTGACCCGGTGGCGATCCCGAGAACTCATTCACTAAGCAATAACACGGGTGAGTAAGAATGCAGTAAGAGGGGGAATTTTTTTACTATTATTATTATACATTGCTGCAAGTAGAATATTGCCTGATGGCAGCATTAGATAAATGTGTACATACCAAGTTTCGTTTTATCTAATACGAAGTTTAGAAACAAAATAGACACTCATGGTAAAAATAATACACTTATTCTAATCTCATACCATTAATAATTTAACATTGTCCCAATAAACCAATTTCAAACAATCCATTAAATACATTAATACTAATATAATACAACTAAAAAATGAACATTGACCCAATTAACCCAATTTCACACTCTCCCTTTTTAACCACTATGTAATTAATCAATAAGTGATGCACACTTCTTCCTAAAAATTTTCGCATTTGCAGGGAAGATCTTAAAAATAACTTCAGGTAGGTCGTTCCACTCCTTTATTCCTCTATGTAGGAAGAATTTTTTCAAAATGTCTGTTTTCTGTGTTTTTAACTTAATTTTGAATTTATGATCTTTCCTTCCTATGTAGCAGGATGATTCCAGCTTCAGATCTATTTCTTTCCAACCCCGCTCATTTGTAAAGGCTTTTTACACCTCGCATAGCCTATTTATGGTTCTTCTCACTTTTAGAGGTTTCCATCCTAAGCTCCCTAGCATAGCTGATACACTTTCCCCCCTATAGTGTATATGTTATAGTGTATAGATATGTTTCCCTAGAGTTTCCTGGCTGCCTTTCACTGAACTTTTTCAAGCTTAAAAGATTCATTTTTACAGTGGAATGATGAGTCTAATCCAGGTGCGTGAGATAAGATGACGAAACGAGAGGGGAAAGGAATTTACAAGGAACCGAAGGCCGATGGATATCCATCTTGCGTTTCCAAGTAAGAGCCCGAGGAGGACGAGGAAGATCCCGGACAGAAATGCCAAGAGTGAGGTGGTCGCGTCGACTTTCCTGCGATTCGAGAGCGCTGCGCGGAATTCCTCAAGTGACGATTTCCGATCGATGCGTGCCAAGGGAATCGCCGTTCCTCATTCCCAGAAAAGCACTCCCTTTCCTCAAACGAAAGCTCGCGGATGAGTTGCGTATCGGACATGACAGAATAATGCGGCCGATTCTGAGTAATCGAACGGATTCCAACGAAGGTTACCAATTAGATAACTTTTTCCTATCGTGTGCCGCGCAACAATAGTCCGTTGTTAGGCACAGAGAAACAAACATACCGTACCCGTAAATGGGTAAATTAATGTAAACTTTATTTTAGTTAACTGCGCACAGAAGCGTTTGATTATTGCGTGGAAATCTCACTGTCTATTTATGAAGTTTTGATGTAGTAGATATCAATATACCTACACATAGCTATTATGCTGAATTGCTATATTTGCTATGGGAGTTGTGATTGGTTGAATATTTCTCACTCATTTAGTGGTAATGAGCCAATATATGTCAATTTAAGTTATTGTGAACGAGGCTTAACAAGCAGCGTGGTGATAATTTTTTGATGAATGTTTTTATCAAAGAGGCATAACTGCTGATATATTTTATAAGAGATAAACGATAGCATTTCTTATCTGCAAAGTGTTATTTGCCAGTTAGATTATTTTGGTATGTAATAGGTTATCACTCTTCGATATTACCTATTTCCGAAAAAAATCTAAGTTACAGTGCTAATTTGGTGCTAAGGGAAAATAATTTTGTCACCAATTTCTGCAAACTGTTCTGTTACGCTTTAATGAAAAATACTAACTGACATAAGTTTGGCTAGTTACCATAACTTCAATAGGATACATTTTATTAAAAGCACTTTTCATTATTACCGATGACACTAATCATATATCAATTACCATGAGAAAAATTCCCGTTGACTGGGAACCGAACTACGGACCTTTGACTTCCCGGGCCACTCATTGATGTGGCTTCATGGAATTCCATTCTCCCTCGCGTTGCGATCTTTAATAGACGTCTTGGCCCAAACACCTAGTTCGATCAGTTTCGGTACGTTTTCCACGTGAAATAGGTAACCTGGATAGCGTAGTGACCCGTGCAATGGTCCGGCAGTCTAAGGTCCGTGGTTTGATTCCCAATCCGGGGGAATTTTTTTCATAGCAATTCATGTAAACCTCACCACCAATCGCGAGGAGAGAATGTAAAATTTCACATTTGTACATATTTACATGCTTTATTTACACTTAGTGGGCATTTTTTCATCATTAGCATTGTTGGGAAATTTTGATATCCACGTTATATCGCATCTTATCAGACTTAGAAGTGATAATGGTTGCATAAAATTGATATCTTTTTTATATAAGAATGAAGTATAATGGTGATTCGATTTCCATGGAGGTATCAATTGGCGGCGATAGTTTAAAGGGGTTATGCGGAGCGGAGGCGAAGGTGAATTCTGAAAGGGAGAGTCCTCCTTCCCCTCCATCGCTTCCACCTCCCCTCCCCAATCTCCAACCCCACCCCTCGTGATTCCGGTAAATGACGCGGCTCGTGAGGGCGCGCTGGTGAAAGTGACAAGCGACAGGCGTCGGCCGCGACGATAACGGGAAAAACGTATAGAGCTGCCCGACTGCCGAATCAAGGCAAGTCCCTTCCAATCAAGAAAGTTGACTTCAAAAGATAATATATTAAATAATGAATGTAAAAGCGAATGGGAAGGAAAGGATGTGGTGAATGTCATAAGAAATTATTTCCCGAGTTTTGGATAAACTGTTCCAAATAAGGTAGTCCAATCACAGGGTACAACTTCAATTTCAATATAGGAATACGGTTTTTAAATTTATGGAGTTTGTCATCTTAAGCTGCCTGTGTTCAAAAGGTTTGGACATTGCTATGTTGTTTTGAAATACTCAGATACACACTTTTGCTTATACTAAACGTATTTTTATCATCTTGTCTCTAACATTCCTGTTGAAAAGCGTTATCCGTAATGGTAATGATAATAACGAATTTGAAAATTTAAAAAATATTCAACATACCAGATATTTCATTGGGATGGTTAAAATGAGTTATGTGAAGGAAGAAAGAGAGGGAAATATCACACTTTTTCATCATCAAGACTGTTCTCTCGAAGAAAACACTTGGCTTACCCATAAGGTCACGAGGAATTACGCAAAACTTTAAATATTGAAGGTGAAGGGTAGCATTGTAAATTTATGAATTTTATTGATTGTATTTTGATGAATATAAATTTCAGTTGATGGCTCTAATTAAATTAATTAAATCTTTCTTCGTGGAATTCGAATCTCTCTCCTCGTCAGCGACGCAAGTAGTGACGTTTGTAAAGCCATTCACGGTGGGTGACAACCAGTAAACCAACTTTTCAAGGCATGATTCTGCAATTAAATACATTGTGTAACGCCAATTGTCTCCACTGCTAAGAATGTAAGTCAAGGTAGAAAAGCAAATGAACAATAACGATTATGGTCTATAAAGGCAGAATAGACCTCGGACACCACTGTGACTCTGCAATGAAAATTTCTTTTCCCGATTCAGTGGGCCACGTAACCAAAGCTTCATGCATATTATTAATGTAACTCAATTATTCTTCTTAATTATGCACGATGTTGTTGTCTCTTTTAACGTATTTATTCAACTGCTCTGGTAACTTATCGACAAAATTGTTTACCCTTGACAACCGTTTGATTATTTGTAAACTCTACACTTACCCTTGTTGATTTAAATTAACATTTCGTTAAAACAATTACTATTAACTTCAACAATTATGAACAGACGAACACCTAAACCAATGACAATAATGAAAAATGCTTACTATGCATTGTAAAATATTATATTTAAAACTGACGAAATTATATTAGCCGATGGGATCTCGCCAGCCCTGCACTCCGGATTACTGGACGTGTCTTATTACCGCAACGCCGCACAGTGGGCTGAAATCGAAAAAAGCTGGACAAAACCTCGAAAATGGTTTTTTTGAGTATGGAAGTTGAAACTTTGCACAGTTGTTGCCAACACATTAGTGCATTTTTTGACGCAAAATATTTTTCATAGACTAATTTTTGATATAAAATACATAGCCTCAAAGTTGAACAAATTTGGCGCAAATTGCCCGCTTTGAATTTTTTTCGAAATTCAGCATGTTTAAACTAATGTCACACCTTTAGTAGTAATTCAATAGCAACAAAAATTTATAAAATTCTTAAACGGTTTGTTATCATTTTTTACCATCAACTTTCATGACTTAGTTGCTGTATTTGTGACCAATACGATACAAAATGGCGGACCCTGTTTTTCGTCGAATTTTTGTGTTTATGTAGGATTTTAAAAAAAGGATCACCGAGTTACCTCGAGATATTTACACCACATATACAACAAAGTATATAGATTATGATAATCGGAAGTACAGCTGCGACCACCTGCGACGCCGAAATTTAGATCGATTTTTCGAACGTGCGGCACCGCCCGGAGCTGGCTGCTGGCCACGGGAATTGCCGTACTCGACGGATATTGAATGGTGAATCATTTTAAGCAAATTTATTGAATAAAAGCTATGATATATTATTACTACATTTATTTACCTTTTGTTGTAACCTGATTTCTTTACTGTCTTGTAATATTTATCGTCGACGCAGTACAAAATGGCGGACGCTAATTTCAGTAACATTTTTGCCCGTGTGTGGCACTGTATAAAAAGGAGGACACCGAGTTGCTCTCAGATATTTACATCGTAATTGCATCAAGCCTTTTATAGTCTTCATCCACGGAAATACTCCGCGACCGATCGCAAAAAAACTAAATAAAATCGATGTTTTCACCGTGCCGCGCAGTCCGCGGCTGCTCCCTGGGCTCATGGAATGTCGTGACGCAGCGTACATTATAAAGCGCTATGAATGCTAAGCCTTTGGTGAGGATGTATTTAATGTTGTTATTAACTGTATAGGCTTTTATGCTTTTTCCTAGTCCTTCCATTTTGATAAAAGGTTATCAATGAATATCTAAATGTACCCTGTGTACATGTAATAGCATCACTCCCAGTAGCTTGAAGAACTGTCGCTTTCACTTCGAGGCTGCAGGATTTAAGGGTCATCGTCTTTTAGTAACAGTAAATTCCTCACTTCTATCGTTATTCTTCGGGATTTCTTTGTAATTAGGGGTGCGGCGTTAGATATTACTGGATCCGAGGTCAGGAGGAGCCGACGAAATAAGTCATCGTTGGTAGATATTCTAGAGTGCTTCCTGCTAAAGCTTTCTCGATATTTTCTGCTATCTTTATTGCGTACTTCAATTGCTTCTTCAGATTATTGCCCTAGGGGAAGAATCATCTCTGGAGCTATACCTGCTCTGTGTATTAGGACCTTATGAACGGTTGGGGGCACCATAGAACTCATAAACAAATATTCCTCCGACCTAGGCTCTTGTTGCCAAACTTGCTTATACTGTGAATGCCCAGAACTGCCTTCGAAACCATATTTACAAATCAGAATGCACTTCAATTCACTTCTGGCATCAGGAACATTTGCCACGCAAGCTAGAATCCGTGAGGCAGTGTGCGAGAGGAGACTTTGTAGATTGACTTCGCACGATATTTCTATAATCTCTATGCCATCCGGGTACGCAGCATTTTTAGCAAACCTCACTCTTTCATAGTTCGGGTATAATTTGTGACCATGGCTTTCAGCTATTTTCTGAACACCCTTGAACTGGTTTTTGTTAGGTGCATCGATATGATAACAGAAAGAGCCTCGTCTTCTGACATCATGGAGGAACCTGAGATGGGTGTCTTCCATTTTGCTAGGACTCTCCTTGCTCTGGTTGGAGTGGTCGTAATTTCCTTCACTAATTTGGAGGCCGCTTCATCTCCATCCTCGCATAATGTCATCGATGGTGCGAATGATAAAGTTGCCGCCGAGTGAGAAGATCTAAGACTTACAGTCTTCCTCCTCTTAGTTCTTTCGCTAACTTTGTCAAATTTTTTTCCGGGCGTCCACCAGATCATAATGGGATCAAAATGAGTAAAAAATCGCCCTTAAATCCGTTGAGATAATGCAACAACTCAGGTCACTTATTAATCGCATATACTTTCCCAAATAATTAGAAGCTCTTGTCAATTCTAGAACGTTTTCTGGTACATATATAGGTGCTTTCAGCCACTCAATATTTCTCCTCAAAAATCATTCATTGTTTCTACTGCAGGCTTCCCATTTCCTTTGGTAGCGAATCAAAAAATATCGTTTAAGAGAGTCACTAAGGCCCTTCGTAGCTTCAATATTACCTTGCGCTTGAAATTTTTTCGTCAGATATTACATTAAAAATTCATATCTCTCCGCAAAGGATTTACATCCGGATTTGACAACTATTTTATGAAGCAATAGACGAGTTACCTCGAGACCAGACATTTTTATAATTGCTCCAAATTTGTTGTTCAATTCATCACTGGTTCTATTTCAGGCGAACGAGTTACCAATAACAAGTAACATACATGAAAATTAAAGAAAGGGTAAATTCTAGAGGCGTTAATGGTATATAAAAAAAAGGAAATTGCTTATAGCACGAGGCAAATATAAAGAACTACAAATGAAAATCTCTTACCAGTTTGGATGATAGATGCCTGGTGAATGAGTGATTGACACCGCCAAAGCAGTTAAAGCAGAAAACCGATGAGATTCCCCGGAGTTCTCAATATCCAAAGCGCGTGTATCCGAGTGCATCCAAAATCACCACAGCAAAACTAACCTCTTTCACTGTATATTCAAACTAAATTCATGTATGCATTTCTTTCTGGAAACGGAATTTCCGAAAAAGGTAAAAGGGACCGCACACGAGCAACGTGGGGTCATAAAAAGACCCTTTTCGCGACTACCGCATGGGGTGGACGGACAAATACCAACCAGCTGCAGGCTGGTCGGCTGGTTGTAAAATCTATTTTGTCTTTGAGGTTAGAAGCAGGCTAATAGAGCCGTTTTACCCATCCAAGGGGTAAAATGCACGAGCGGAATTGTCAGAGTTTCAAGTCAGCTAGTTTGCATTCGGGAATTTGGTAAATAGTCACTAGTCAGTAAAAATGAATAGAGGAATGAATTCATTTACCTAAAGTGACAACAAACCAACTTGAAATGAAATGGTAATAATTATGTTGGAATAAAACATATCCACAGCAAAGACTTCATAGCGCTTTATGATGTACGCTGCGTCACGACATTCCATGAGCCCAGGGAGCAGCCGCGGACTGCGCGGCACGGTAAAAACATCGATTTTATTTAGTTTGTTGCGAACGGTCGCAGATTATTTCCGAGGATGAAGACTATAAAAGGCTTGATGCAATTACGATGTAAATATCTGAGAGCAACTCGGTGTCCTCCTTTTTATACAGCCACACACGGGCAAAAATGTTACTGAAATTAGCGTCCGCCATTTTGTACTGCATCGACGATAAATATTACAAGACAGTAAAGAAATCAGGTTACAACAAAAGGTAAATAAATGTAGTAATAATATATCATAGCTTTTATTCAATAAATTTGCTTAAAATGATTCACCATTCAATATCCGTCGAGTACGGCAATTCCCGTGGCCAGCAGCCAGCTCCGGGCGGTGCCGCACGTTCGAAAAATCGATCTAAATTTCGGCGTCGCAGGTGGTCGCAGCTGTACTTCCGATTATCATAATCTATATACTTTGTTGTATATGTGGTGTAAATATCTCGAGGTAACTCGGTGATCCTTTTTTTAAAATCCTACATAAACACAAAAATTCGACGAAAAACAGGGTCCGCCATTTTGTATCGTATTGGTCACAAATACAGCAACTAAGTTATGAAAGTTGATGGTAAAAAATGATAACAAACCGTTTAAGAATTTTATAAATTTTTGTTGCTATTGAATTACTACTAAAGGTGTGACATTAGTTTAAACATGCTGAATTTCGAAAAAAATTCAAAGCGGGCAATTTGCGCCAAATTTGTTCAACTTTGAGGCTATGTATTTTATATCAAAAATTAGTCTATGAAAAATATTTTGCGTCAAAAAATGCACTAATGTGTTGGCAACAACTGTGCAAAGTTTCAACTTCCATACTCAAAAAAACCATTTTCGAGGTTTTGTCCAGCTTTTTTCGATTTCAGCCCACTGTGCGCCGGATCGCAGAGATTGTACTGATGAAATTGCTGAAACCTTCTGGGTTGATAAGCTGTCAATTGATCAAACTTATAGGTTGAACCGCGTTTTGTGGCTTGAAAGTCGTCAACGTTTCTTCCCTTGTGCCGGGGACATCTCCAAGACTAATGTGCTTCGGGAAGATTGTGCACCTGTTTATGAATCGTCACGGTGGGGGGAGTGGGAAGTCGGAATGGAACATTCTGAAATTTTCTTCCTCTATTTATAGATATTAATGAAACCTATGCATTGCTAATCGGTCTGTCCTTGGTTCCATTTGGAATTCGTGGGGTTTTTGCGAATTTCCAGGGCTTCCCTAATATATCCTCGATTTGTAATCTCGAAATCCTGAAGATATCGCCGGCAGGGTGGAAGAAACGTTGACATCTTTTCCACCACAAGACGCGGGTAAACCTAAAAGTTTCATCAATTGACAGAGATTGAACTGTGCTTGTTTTCTTACCGCAGTGACGTAGCCCCCATTACCGAACCGGTGATCTCATTTGAAATCAATAACAAATGAACCTATTTCAGGCGAAAGCTTGAAAATCAATCAATTGAAAGCGAATTTTTTTAAATATCATGTGTATATCAGAGAAATATACCTAATACATATATCATGGAGGTTATACATGCAAATATGCAGACAGATAATAACGAAATATGTTAATTTTTAAGTGATCTCATTTGTGACTCATTGGTGTTTTTCAGTGATCATCTCTGTACCCAGATGTGAAACCAATTATACTGGGAGCAGCTAGAGACTTGGAGGCTGTGTGCTAGGCTTAGATTGCTAGAAAAATTGAGAATAGATATCTTTAGAAGCGACACGAAGAACATCATCTTAGCAAGGGCGTACCCAGGATCAAAACTAGGGGGGGGGGGCATTCCACGGTTATTCAAGTTGTAGGTAAAATAGATCATGGAAAAGGTGAATGAAATCAGATTTTTAAGGAAACTGTAACAGCTCTTTATTAGTTTTAAAATTTTTTGCTTGAAAAAATATTATTTTCCTTAAAGAAATTTGCGATTTTTGCTCCTAGGGAGGACGGCTGCCCCCTCCTGCCCCTCGCTGGGTACGCCCATGCATCTTAGATCCTCACTATATTTCCAGGTCCGACAGAAGCCAGAAATTAAGAAAGTTATTTTGCCGAACGGATAGATGTGGGGATTCGATTTCCCCGAACCATAAATGGCTTTAATAAATGCTAGTCGTAGTTTTGTTAAAGCATTTTTTTTATATGTAGATGGTTGGTTTCCCAACACCCCATGCCACCCGCTTTTTTATGCGGCTTGCGTGATGGTATGTAGATGTGAGATCAACTGTAGCTAATGGGTTAAGTTCGCGGCATCACTAAGCATTGCAAAGGTTGCTGGGGATGATGCCCTTGGGGAAGCGAATCTGCCCGAAATATCCACGCGATGGACCCTAGAAAAAACGCACTCCCGATCGAGACTGCAAGCAGCGAGAGAGGTTTGCAGTACGGGCGGCCGGGGGAAGTGGGCTAAACTGTGCGTGAGACGGATTCGAGCCAGACGCCCCACCCCCTGTCGTCGGCGACGAGAAACTCCTCCTCAACCGATTTCCCCTCTCGCTTCAGCCGGCCAGACGATATAGAGAGAGAGGGCCTCGCCCGAAGAAAGGAAATCCCACACTTGCTTCGTCTCATCCCCTCCGAACAACACAACACACACACACCTCCCTTCTTCTCCACGACATCCCGCTTAGTCACGCAGAGTGGCCGCCGTCATTAGGGCACGTCAGAGCCATCTAACGAGGTGACGGGAGAACTCGATGCTGCCACCACCTCCACTGCTACCGCGGTTTTCCACGCGCGTCTCCATGGAGATCTCCCGGGACGATTGTTGATAGCAGCAGCAGAGACGTTTTTGTTTTTCCTTAGCGCTTCTGGGCTGGGAGGATGTGAGCTCCCCTGAGGATAATTTCCTTATACATCTATGTACTACCCTGAAAGCCGCCTGAGAAGCGTGTGGCGGGGGATGTCAGGACACCGGCCGTTAACAAATAAAAAGGAAATGCTCTAACGAAGCTCCGCCTACCATTTATTTGAGTCCTTTATTGTTCGAGTAAAACGAATTACCAGTACCTGACTGTTCGGCCAAATATCTCTATAAATTTATCTTTTCTGTCGGACCTGGAAATATGGTGGGGTTATAAATGATTAGTTGTCTCAAGTGTGACTTAATAGAATCGTAGTCTATTATAAACAAAACGAAATAACATAATGTAGTGTAAAAAACGTTGTGATTCCATGTAACCTAACGAAATTTAAAAAGTTCTTACTGCCACATAAATTAATTCGTTGTCTTAGGCGAGACTTCATGGAATCGACTTAACATAATGGCATTCCATAATTGACATAACATTTCATTATTCTGTGATAATGTTCTTCGTGTCGCTCTGAACGATATCTTTTCTCAAATGGTCAATCAATCTAAGCCTAGCGCGCAGTCTCCGAGTTTCTAGTGACACCCAGCCTAATTCACTTAACATCTGTGTAACGCTTCTGTACGCCAATAGCAGTTTTCACGAATCGCGAAGCTTTCTACTGTATTTAGTTAAAGTTGCGGATTAAATCTTTCTACGTCAGATCAAATTTTCCCGCTGCATATTAAAGGCTTGGCTGGATGATTGCTAAACAGCATTTCTCTCTTCCTATTTCATACGAAAATGTTCCCACAGCACGCATGACGAATTTCACCTTCTTCAGGGCTCTACCGCAAACATTTCTTAAATGCGTTCCCCACGTTTCGAAGTTATCGTAATTTTCATTATATATATCGTAAACTTCTAGCTTATATCGTAAGGATAATATTCTGGATTATCCACACACAAACTTGCAAAGAATTCATTATTTACCGCTTCCTGTACTCGTGAACTTATAGGATACAGGGCTGTATCCGAAATTAGAGCCTGTCGTGAACATGCAAGGTAATGGGTGAACTGTCAGTCTTCATCTAAGTTAAGTCTGTCTTTGCAGATTTAGATGATTGAGAAGTCCCCACCGGGTTAATTACAGCTAAGTTGCAAGTGTTACACCTTAATGTGCAGTGCTTGCGAAACAAACTGTTACAATTCGAAGTACTTGTTCATGAACATAAACCTGACGTTGTTTGTTTGAACGAACATTGGTTAAAAAGTGCCGAAATGTGTTCTATAAATCTTCCAGGATACCATATCGCCGATGTTTTTTGCCGTACATCTTGCAAGAATAGAGGAGTTATGATATTTACTCTTGAATCTGTTAATTATATCGCCTCAAATGTTCGCGTTTACCGAAAGCAGAAGACAGGCTTTTCGAATATTGTGTCACGGAGATAATCAAAGGTGATGAACATGTCATTGATGTGTCGGTATATCGATCAACTCAAACTGATCTTCAGGTGTTTTTGGATAAATTCTACCGATTGATTGAAGAGATATTCAATGCTAAGAGGTTTTCCAAAATAACTATTACTGGTGATTTCAATTGCAATCTACTTGAAGAGACAAATGACAAAATTGATTTCCTTAATAATACCGCAGCTTTTAACATTGATGTAACTAATTTAATGCCTACCAGAGTGACTCAATCCACTCAAACTTTGATTGACAATATTCTTACTAATATAGACCGTAATGATGTTAGGACAAGGGTCCTGGATGAGCAAATATCTGATCACTTGCCTATCATATCTGCATTCAGTTTTTTTGTGCAACCTAAAATTAAAACATATTCTACTACAATTTTCTCGGATCTAAATATGTCACAACTTCAGAGCAACTCTCATATCCAAAGACTGGGCAGATGTTATCAATGCTGAATCCTTCGAGGAGAGTCTCCAAAGTTTTTACTCAACTTTCCTTCACCATTTTAATGTAGCTTTCCCTCTCGAGATTAGAGGAGTTCAGAATACTGAATAAGCTTGCATCAAAGTCGATTAGGACTATTCTACGGTAGGTGCTGTTAAGAAAATGAGCTAGCTGACCAGCTGATTTACATCCTGATCAGACTAAAACAGATTTGTGATCAAATTTAATATCAGATCCTAATCAGGATTACAACTAGTCTATTTAATTATCTAAATTTTAGTCAGACATGAGCTAATTCGAACAGGTATGATACATTTCCTGGTTGGACTTGTCATTATAATAGACTTGATTTAATTATTTCAGGATTGATTTATTACCTGATAATAAGATAATCAATTATGCCTGATTTACACACATCAGACATTTTTTATTCCTTATCCCTTCCATGCAGAGGATTTTCACAGAAAGAACAAGTGTCTATCTCATTCCAGGTAGGGGCCAACTGTATGGAAGAAATTTTCATTCTTACTAGGTAATATTTTTTTTAATTTTTGATATGTGATTCTGGAGAAATGGACATATCAATCCTCACATTCAATTAAATTTTCCTTTCACGAATAAGGACAATGAATATTTCCTTTTTCAAAAATAATGTTGACAAGTTACCTATACAATATTATTTCGATTGCGGAACCCTTATAAATATAAACTCCTATCCCAAAAAAAAACATTTTCTCTGCCATCAATCTTTTAACATCGTTCACGACCATTTCCCTTACCGTTTGAAATAAGAAATGGTATGGAATGGAAATTTACGACCCTCTTAAAGACCCACTTTTGAGCAACTTGCAAAACACTTCAACATTTGAGGGGTGATTAGGGTATATAATTATCGCGAGTATTCTCATTAACCGGGTATTTATGAGTTTTGGGTATTTACTTGAGCCAATGGACTGAGTATTTACTTTGAGTAGTTGGTGCCATGTATTTTTCAACTTTTAAGACTTCCGATCTTTCCTATTCGACAAGACTTTAAACTGTTCCGTGTCTCATTCATCTGCCGTACATTTTTAAAAGGGTGTGGTCCTCAACTCCTCTACCATGCATAATCTCGCGTGAGTATGGCCTCTTACGTTTGTCGTAAATTAAAATTTCATAATTACTCTGATTGGATGATTACCGGCCAAATTTCGACTAAACGGTGGCGAGAAATTATGCCCCAATTATCGCAAAGAAAAGCAATAGTACTTGATTACATTTACATAACGAAAAGTGTAATTCAAAGAAATGACTGGCTTGTACCACATTTATGGAGTCACGCAGAATTTCACACAAAGTGCGCAAGTAACACTAAGGAAATATCATTTGCATTGAGCGGGAATCGAAATCCCGAATCCGTATTAAATTTTCTACCACTTGAATCCATCTTTGAATATTCATAAATAAGAAAATATTCAGGATAAGAAGATGCAATTACCTCTCATAAGATTTGATTGCATTTAATTGTTTTAAACTGTAAAGGTGGTCTTAAATACCCCTAAGCAAAAATGCGTGTAAGATCTGATATGCGGAGAAAAGTAGCCTTTAGATAATTAATTTTAAACATTGAGATGAATTCTTTTCGGGTTTTCAACCGGGTCAGACCTTCTGTTGCCGACGTTTCAGTAGCCAACTCCGCCATCATCTTCATGGCGCTTCAATGAGATAGACATATTATTCAACGCCCTGAGGGTGATGACGGAGTTAGCCATTGAAGCGTAGGCAGTAGAAGACCTGACCCGGTTGGAAACCCGAAAAGAATTCATCTCATCAAACTTAATTTATTCAATCAAAACTCATTTTTTTTAATCAACTGGAAATTGCAATTTCAAATCAGAATTTATCTCTTAGTTTTTACGACGATACCTATCAAATCACAGCAAAAATATTAATAAATGCATCAACAAAAGAAAGAATTTTACAAAAAATGGTATAATGTTTGCTATACATTGATTGGTAGAAAAATGATAGAAAGAAATTTCAAGGTTCATCTACGGAATTCTTTTTTAATTAGAAGTATATTGCTGGCCTCGGTGGCTGCAGGTTACAGCCCTCGCCAACTAAACGGATGGTCACAGGTTCGAGTCCCGTACAGTATATATTTTACCCCTATCCAGGGTATATGTGTATGTGACCGTAATATGTTGTTGTTTGTTGAATTTCCCCGCTGCAAAGACCTTAAACGCACTGTTTTCGGAGCGTCGAAGATAAAAAAAAACTAAAAAATGAATACTGTACTCAAAGTCTCCTTAGTAGTGAGGCCGGATTAGCGAAAAAATTATAAATAAATTGTCTATATGGAACACTTTGATTTAGATTTCAGTACCCACACGTCTATGCCGACTTTGATGGAAAAATGAGGCTTAATTTGGTAAAAACAACGCTATAAATTAGTGTGGGATTACCCCGATTTAGTTATCAACGGGATAATTACCATGAAATACTTCTAACGCACTGAATCCTGGCCATTGCCTTTGTTTCGCTTCTCAACCTTGTTTTGCTATCTCAACCCGTGAGTCATGGAAGAAGAAGTCTCGGGATGAATAATAACAGGGGTGTAACATGGAATAGAAAAGTGGCATCCAGAAATGACTTCGATGCAATTAAAATGTAACCGAACTCAATTTCAATATCTACCGTGCACCGTTTGTGGTTTGCTCTACAGAAGAATGATATATGCCCTCCAGTTCGCGTTATTTTTTTATGGCTATGGTAATGGCCCCAGTGCTATTCGGAAAATCCTTCGTTTAGTGCTGACTTTTATTTTTCGCCTTTATTATCCTATACGTTATATCCAATTCATTATTAACCTTACGGAGTTCCGCAAACCTGAAAATTATACCATTCTTTATTAGTGTTATGCAAACTCTTAAAAGTTGGCTATTTGGTAGGTGGCAACAGTTTATCAATGAAAATACATCGCCAATATAAAACGAAATCAGTCAAATCGAAAATTGAAAATAAACACTGCAATTAGTTATCCAAAATAAATTTGTTGCACATGTACTAAATATCTTTCAGTTGCAAGGAAAGGGCTTAAACTGTTCTGCAGGGAGTCTATTCCAACACCACATAGTTGTACTGTATCACTACGTACAACTATATAATTCCTACGTTGTATATAGTTGGGATTTTCAATCCTATGTCGCAGTTCACCCTATGTGCTATATGTATATCGTGTACGGGTTCCACTAGCTAGAAAAAGTTCTGAAAAATAGCTGAATAGCTTTCATTGTTATTAACTTTTTAAAAACAAAACCGAGGCATTTTCTGATCTTAATCAATTATGGTCGCTGGAGGAAACTACTTAAATCGCCACAACTCAGCATATGGTGTGCTTCACGTACAAGTTAGTGCATAAATAAGTCATGGCATTGGTTTCTCATCTTACGTACCACTAACCCAGAATTTGTCACCATGTGTCCAGGTCATCAGATAACACTCAGTTTCTTATCGCATCACCTGAAAAAAAAGGAAAATTTTCATCGTGTACAAATTTGCAAAATTTAAGTTTAAATTCAATGAGTAAGCAAATACAAGGGTTCCCAGCGTTAATGTGCGTTACTTTTAGCAAGACGTTGCCAGGTGATAGCATTTCTTTATGTTTCATAGCACGAGATCCAGAACCAGCCAGAAATGGCACCGACGTTCTTTTCACACACCGTACCCAGAATGGACTGTTACTGCATAAAGGTCACAAGAAACACGTGGTTCATTCCTTTTGATAGGCGTTTGAAATTTTAATACCTGAAGGCGACCGTAATACCTTTTGAAGCGAGTGGGAGTGGTTAGTACAACGGTTGACGAGGAACCGGAATGGAGTGAGGTTCAAAGAGAGAGAGAGAGAAGCGGGTATGAAGGGAAAGAGAGTACCCTGGTGGAGAAAAGCCGAAGTAGCGAGTGTGTGTGTAAACATCATTCTCTCCTCGGATGAGGAAGATTTCCACGGGCCTCATCTCGGAAATTGAAAAGGTTCCCTCCTCCCCCCCCCCCCCCCCCCGGAGTGGGGGCCATTCTTTATTCACGGGCACACACGACGGGGGAGGAAGGAAGGAAAGGAAAGGGGGGATGAGGGAAAGGAAAGGGGTCCACCAGCCCCCCCTGAAGGGTGCCCTCCAACCGCGTCGACGTCTCACCGCTTTAAACATTGACAAAAAAATCTCCCAGCAAACCCACGCACCGCCGCACAGTGAGTGAGTGGGCTGGAATCGAAATTTATAAAAAAAAGAAGTGGAAAAAATTATAAAATGACCTTTTTTCGAGGTTGGCACCTGAAAGTTAACTGCGAAATTGAAATGAATATGAAAATTGTTTTAAAAATCGCGCCTTTTCCAAATACGGAATAAAAAAAATTGAAAACTAAAATATGATCTTTTCATCACTTGGAGATTAACCCTTAACCGGTGACGTGCGGTCTGAGGGACCGCTGCGTTTCTAAAATTATGAATATTTTCAAAATTGCTATTTCAAAATACCTATAATCCTCGTGAGCATCATAACTTTGTATAATGAGGACATACCACTCTTAAAATTTAACGTTCTTATTATTAATTTCTGAAAACTTGAAACTGAATTTGATTTGCGGTCTGTGAGACCTCACGTCACTAAATTGGAAATCCAATCAACGCAATGGTGGTGGAAATGATTAAAAAAGTTGTCAAAACAATTCCCTAGTGATTTTTCAAGAATAATAATAATAATTAACAATTATCAAGGAAGCATTTCTAGTTGCATAACGTGGATAATTAATTACTTAATTAAAAATAATAACTCAAGTGTTTTTGATATCAGTTTTTTGATTCTGTTTCAAATAACAATTTTTACCGAAAAAGTTGGTTCGTATTTGGAATGCATAATATCAAATATAAGTTTTAGAATAGTTGAGAAGTAAAAGAAACAGTAAACTAAGCAATAAAAATGACTTTGCAACATTTTACGAATTTTTGTTTTATTGCGGTCTCCCAGACTGCACGTCACTGGTAGTGTATCAAATATTTCACGTCACTGGTTAAGGTTTAAAGCGGTAGGTGGTGATTAGGATTTTTAGAAAGGAATGTAGAATAGCCTGATAGATGAATAAGGATTGACACGCAACATTAATATCTAAAACTAAGCAGACCACACGCTTCCTTCTCGTAATGGTGAAACGCTTATTTTGTTCCTTTTTTTCTATTTCATATTTTCTTTAAAGCGTCCTTTTTTAAATTATTTTTCATTTTATTTTGATTCATTTTCATCACCCCGAAAGCAACACTATTTGGCCTTTAACACTAGCATGGCCGACCAATTCTTACTCCCTATTATGCCCGAGTGGGTCAATTTGACCCAATATGACCATTTGTGCATATTTTACTCAAAATGATTTATTCCTTCGCAGTTTATTTATTAACATTGTTTATGAAGCATTTGGGAGGGTAGTAGAAAATATAGTTATACGAAAAATATTACAATTGTAGCTGTTCAACAATTTCTATGGTGTTATGGGGAACTAGCTTCCACAAATTTGTGAATACCTATCACTTTTCCTCTGATGGGTTTGGGAGGTAGAATAAATTTCAATGGTATCAGGTTAAAAAAATACAGAAGCATTTTGACAAAAAGTCAGTATAAAACACACCGTTACATTGAATACAAAGGAAAAGTAGAAAGGTTTAAAATGGATTTGATAGTCTGGGTTAAAATGAGCCATCCGGGCATGGAATGTATATGTGATGAGAAAAAATAGAAAAAATAATAATATCAGGTCTAAGTTTTGCACAGTGGTAAACCAAACTAAATAATTAAAAGTCATGAAATATGAGTCTAAAATTAGTCTTCCTTTCAAAATAATATAAAAAAATATTCTCTTTTGGGTCAAATGGACCCATCCGGACATTATAGTGTCAAAAACTAATAATAAGGGTCAATTACCAGGATTGATGCCCTGGATAAAGGTAACATACCTACGCAAGTACTCGAACCTGCGACCATTAGTTTGGCAAGTGAGAACTGATCCCTACCACCACCGAATCCGATAAAATGATATACATGCAGTCATTTTAATTTTCTTAAATCTATTTATTTTATTACAATTATTTTCTGCTTTTATGTCTAATCGTTTTCGATTTCGATCGATCGCGTGGTCGATTAAACGAGAGATGTTTAAAAAATTTTGTAAAAAACTTTGAATTATCGCAAAACTATTTTCACATGGAAATTTACTTAATTAACTAGAGCGCAATGGAAAAGCATCGAGTCTACCCAGTTAAGATAGTGAAAAATGCCACCGGATGTTTTGAAAAATAAAAAATATACACGTAAAGTGCATCAAAAAGTTTGTGTTTCCCCAAAGTTTCAGGCCCTAACAATGGAAATTAATCCCAAAAAACGAAAAATATAGACGAAAAAAACGATATGGTTAAAAAACGAAAAATCGTGTTTCAATTATTTTTGGAGTTTTTTAACACATAATTTTTTATGCACTTCACGTGTATATTTTTTATTTTTCAAAATATTTGGGGGCACTTTTCACTATCTCAACCGGCTAGCAACCCTTTCTAATTATTGACTATTTTACTGTCATCAGAAGCAGGCAATCGCGCAAAATCTTAAGCCGATGCGACAATGGAAAGTAGGTTAAAAGACTATTAGAAGATTCTGTCAATAAGACAGACCAGCAGACGAAGCAATTTTAAAAGAAACATGTAAAAACATGGCTGGCGGTAATGAAAGGGATGTCAATTGCCACGTACATATTCGCCATTGTCCATTTGCAGGCATATATCAATGAAAAAACTATCTTTAGGCCTGTTTACACGGTACATTAACCCGTTCGAGTCAATGTCTCCATGTATGAACGCAAAAATGCACCGCGTAACCACCCAACTCGTGCGAATGCATGAACTGAAAATATCATTCCTGCTCTAATTTGGTTCATGCTTTCGTACATGTTCCGTTCCGGTCCACAAAAATTGCTCCTGCAATCACACCGATGTACCGTGATGTACCGTGTAAAGAGGCCTTTCGGTACAGCGTTTTTCAGCTTCCTTGGAAACTCTTTCAGATTGAGAAAGGAGAACCTTAAATAGGTTATGTGGGGTATTCAAAGCGTTTATAAAAGAGCGGCGTTAGAAATAGTATGTCAAAATGAAGAATCACCTCGCTGCAAAAGAAGGACCATCAAAAATTCAAAAATATACTCAGGATGCAGAAAAAGGACATTTAAAAAAAACCTTCCTTTATAGCGGAATCAAGGAGTGGATTGACCTACCTGAAGAAATTTTCAAAGTCTTCCCCGCAAATATTAAAGTTTTTAAGGTTGTGAGAGTCTCGATTGTTGCTTGATGTCGTTGTGGTTCATAAGGGAGAGATGGAATGGGCGGATGGATGAATGGATCGATGGATTGGTTTACTTGGTTAAAATTTTATTTGCTAGTAGTATCGTATTCTCATTAAAGAGTTTTTGAATACTAAATGTGAATTTTCCATTCCTTTAATTTGATTTTAGGTTGGTGGACCATTAATTATCACAAGTCTCATGATACCACACCGTGATAGCCTAATTGTATCAATATATGTTATAAAGATAAATCAATGAATTAAGATTTCTAATCTGATTCTATTATATTATTTCAACGGGATGCAAATTGGTATCATCTATTAATATGGTACTTTTCTTACACCTTCGTTTGAAAAACTTTGAATTGCGTATGGGTGCTTTTATACAAGTATAAATCGTTAAAAAATGGTTGACATTAGTTTTAAGCAACGGATGACATTAAATGGAGTAGATTTAGTATTTGACAATATCTAAGTCGGGAAATTAATTTCTGGGATTCATTGAATATTAGTGCGCGCGCGGCTGACCTCTCCCGATTTCTCGCGATAATATTCGATTTTGCTCATTCGATGTCACAAGGATTACATCAGTTTTTTTGTTAACAGGAAAAGAAAAACGAAACACTGAGAACATGAATTGGATCATTTAAAAAAATATTTTATAGAGAATGATATTCACAAGTTAAATAATTTTTAAAAATTGGTATCATTTTACCTTTCTTATCATTACTCACTATTTATAATTTTTGTTTAAAGGGGAATTATTTTTCATTTTATCACTTATTTAGTTGTTTAAACTATTACTAAAGCTGTTTTAGTTTTTTATAGTTATTTTAGTTGGTTAATATTTCCGATATCAGCATTCAAACATATGGTATCATTTAAAATAAAAGTATAAGAATCAATTGGGATAAGGTATACTCATTGAAGAGTAACCAGATAAGCTACTAAGTATGTTGGAACTGTCGAACAGTGGGCTAGAATACAAAAAAGGCGGCCAAAACCTCAAAAACGATTTTTTTTGAGCTAGGAAGTTGAAAAAAATTACGCTAATCAAACTGGAAGAAGCATACAGCATGCCGAAAAATTTAATGGATCTGTTTTTGAAAAAGGAAAACAATGCTTGAGCTCAGATAGTGAAAGTGATAGGGACTCATCAGATAGTGAATGAAAAAAAGTAACTTTTTATTGCTGAAAATGCTAATTGCAGTTTGTTGGTTGGGAAAAGTGCAAATTGTGTTATTTTTGTTTATGTATTGTTTGTACGGTAAAATATTTCTAAGAAATATCGATTTTGTCAGCAGCGCAGTTAGTTTAGAATAATGACTGTGATATATGCTTAAGAGATTTAAATCAATACTTTAAATTGAGCATACTTAAGGCAAAAATTAAAATTAAGTGTATTATTTTGAAAGCATACATTATCCGATGTAAATAAATGCCTTTCGAAACTTCTGCAGCTAGCGGGAGACCATACCAAAAACAAGGTCGGAGGGCTCCACACTTCTACAATACTATAAAACGACCGTTTTCAACTGGCCTTAAAATATGTATGGGAGGTTAGGAATTGGATGCCATGGATCAACGACGACTCTTGCCTAGAAATAGAGTTTGTTTGTTAGTAAAAGAGTCCGTTTCCCTGCTTCAAGCACACGATTTAAGTCCATTCTCCGTAGTAGTATATGGATTTCACTCAAAGAAAGAAACCTTTCAATGCACCTCTTGCAGTGCTCAGCGATTGACTAATAAGAGTCATTCGTAGCAATTAATTTTACTTTCTGGTTATCATTTTCTATCACTATTGTATCTATTATTCAGATATAAAAGTGAATGAGACCATATTGCATCCACAACCTTGCCGCGTCGCCGTAATCTCTTCCGCCGCCGGCCAGAACCGGTGTCGATCGCACGCTCGAAAAAAACGATTTATCACTAGAACTATCGGCATGGAGTCATATTGACTCCTCGCGGTTTTTATTATTTCTCTACCCTGACTACAATATTCCGAATTCTGACCTGAAATTCCGTGACTTTTATTAATTTTTGACACAAAGTTAGGCTTTTCAA
The DNA here is from genome assembly GCF_921293095.1 of Ischnura elegans. NCBI lineage: Eukaryota > Metazoa > Arthropoda > Insecta > Odonata > Coenagrionidae > Ischnura > Ischnura elegans. Next base: position 121,192,808 of record NC_060247.1, read on the forward strand.
TTAAAATATTTCAAGCAAATAAAATAGTACACGTTTTAAAAAAAATCGCGAGGAGTCAAAATGACTCCATCGGTAGTTCTAGTGTTAAAATTCGGGATTGCAAGTTGGTGCAAGGTTTTACTTTAGATCCACAAAGTAGAAGCTCCATAGAACGACGTAGTATCACTCACTTGCCGGAAGTCCGTGGTTATATCTACTTTTTCTCTACGTTAATGTAAAAAATGGGCTGAAAACAGGCTCCGCCATTTTGTTATACATCTATGGTTATTGATGATACAAAATCTTTAAAAACCCTTCAAATGGAAGAAAAAGAATTTTCAATTAAGATGGTACAGCAATTTTGTCGATAAAACTATTCTTGAAACCACTGCATGAGGATAAAGTTGGCAATTTTCAGAAAAAATCGAGGGTGGTCATTTTTCGCTAAATTTTTGTTCAACTTTGACCTCACATATATTGTTATCGTGAAAGCACAGGAGAGAAATAATCTGGAAAGTTATGCAAAATTTAGTTGAGAATATATATATGCGAAGTTTCAACTTCCTAGCTCAAAAAAATCGTTTTTGAGGTTTTGGCCAGCTTATTTCGATTGTAGCCCACTGTGTGTCGGGTCGTAATTGCAAATGTCAATTAGCAGTGTACTATTAGTTGCCTCGAGCCTGAATCTAAAATTATTGACAAGTTGGAAAATGTACTGATTAATTGTTCTTGGGGAGTCTATTGGCGGAAAAGACATCGGACGTTCTGGTTAACTTTCAGAAAACCACACATTACACGGACAAAGGCACATGAAAAATTATTTTATTGTAAACTGGCTGGTTGGGGTGACAATTGGTTTATAGGGATAGCATCTGAACGTACCATTGGCGCGACCAAAGAAGGATTAGAGAAGATATATTTTTTGAACCACAATTATACTTCTGAGCAGCAGATTTCCACACATAAAATGAAAACGTATCACACATTATTATGGGTGGGTGGCCAGTTCCAATAGCAGGGTCATACCCTGAGGATTTAATTATGGAGGTGTCCGACGGCTTCCCGTGGGATATGAACCGGGAACGATTCGATAAGAAGCAAAGCGGTCCACCCACTACGCACTACGATCCCCATAAAAAGCGACACATACAATACCATTCCTAAAATAAATGAAAGATAAGTCATTTATGTTAGGATTGAAAAGTCATGGTAATAAAATTAGCATGCTTCGATGTGCTTATGACATAGCAGTCATAATAGAGACATGAAGAAAATTCTATGAAGCATGGTGACCATAGTAACTAGGTATATGCTGAAAATCGGTGATAAGAGAACAAAAGTATAAGACTGCAGTGGAAGATAACAGGTGAAGACCAACCTGAAACTAGGATAATTTGAAACATCTTAAATATGTGATAACCAAAATATGATAATGATTCACCGATCTCATGTATAGTACAAATGTGTACCTTTGAAGACATGATTTTAGTTTTCATGAAATCCTCTGACAAGTCCAAATGACCAAGTGGGGCCTGCATTTATATTTAACATTTCAATGTAAATATATTCTGTGATTGGAAAATTGAATTATTTGAAAAAAATTCTTTTTTTTACGTTTTGTACTTTTTCATCTGGATTACAATAGCAGAAATTATTTACCCACCCTAATAATAAATTAGGATTAGTCTCGGATGTTTAGGAAGTGAACTTACTCTATCCTACATTTTCTGAACAAACCCGTCACAGTTATCTCCTCGGAAACTGGCAAGTCTGTTGTAAAACAGCTTTATTGTTCGAGGTTAGGCAGATGCTTCTGTATTCCCAGATTTTCGCTATCTTTTTCAAACCATTTCGATAACAATCCCTACGCAGAAATTATCAATGGATGAACACTGAATTGTTTCAATTTCCAAACTTTTTTTATTTTAACAGCCAAATTTTTTATATTTATGTACTTTTTTCTCTTTCCATAGACTCATCGTCATGATTCAGTGGCATTACTTTATCAACCATATTTGTTTTTTGCTCTAATTTGTGGATTTATAAAATATCAGGTGCATTTTGATCTATGGTTTTTCCGGTGAGGATCGGTTGGTCTCAGTGTATAATATATTTACTGCTTAGTGCTGCATACGGTCGGTTTTTTTTTAATGCTATAATCAGTTGCCAGGATCTGGTGGATAATTTTTGCAAACTGATTTTGTCTAATTATGTAGTCGTTCCCAGCAAGGACTGAGCAGCCTGAATTCTATGCGTCCAATGAACTCACCGACTTGCCTAAATTTCCCAAAATTGTAAACAATTTTTATTTTTATTTATTTATTTTTTATTTTATTTTCAAACCACCGGATACAGCTCTTATTGGCCGGGGTGTTCAACAAATGTAACAAGTAAACTTACACAAACAACCATGCCCTGGACCGGGGAAATCTACCCAGGCGGGACTCGAACCCGCGACCTCTTGTTTGGCAGGCGAGAACGTTACCCCGCCACCACCGAGGCCGGAAAATTTCTAGTATTAAGATATTTTTCTCGCAAATATTTGTACACATAACCCTGCCTTGATTTGAATGACAAAGCGTTTCAGTCTCAGGGTGAAAATAACCTTATTGGAGCCATTTCAAAGATGCTATTACGGAAGACGAAGCTGCACCTGCGGAATCGATCGCCACCATCGAAGGGCGAGCGACAAAATCCGGAGTTAGAGTTCGATTTCGCGGTTTTTACGAACACTAGACGACGCAACTCCATAAAGGGGTTGTCTGGCGACCATAAAGAGCGTGACGTCGGGATCCTTCGAATGATATAAACCTCCTTGACCTCAATTTGGCATTGCCCCTCTCCATCCTCTCACTTAAACTTTCTTTATAACAATCCCTTCTTTTTATCAACAATACTTAGCAACGTTGTTTTAAACAAAAAATAAACAATTTAAAAAATCAGCCTAGCAAAACATGCAACAATAAATAAATGAATACCATTCTAAACCGAAATAACGAACGAAATTAAAAAAAAAGTTAGATAAAATAAATAAAAAAGGAGTTGCACAAGGCACGAAGTTACAATATTGACTTACTATTTTGTGTTTTAGCCACGGAGGACTTACTGATTTGTCAATGTTTACCTTGCAAAGTCTAAGGATTGAGATTGAAGCTGACACTGAGAAAAGGTTTTTAAAAAACTCATCTGATAAACGTGGAGATCTTGTCACTCACCCATGCATGCATAGTTCATGCTTAACGTGCACCTCAAGCATCTTCTTGGTCCGTTTGGACGTCACTACCGAGATTTTAAAGCGTCAGCCAACATGAGAACTCCTGCATCACCAAAACTTATAAAATGCATCTGTGTAATGATGGTTGCGTGGCAACGAGGATAGTACACGGGAGAAGCAATTTTAGCTTTCATCGTTCAGTATGAGGTTTAAATCTTACGCCCTGCTCCCATTGAAATATTCATATTCATAAACATGTGATATCTCGCATGACGCGCAACATTGTTTGCATAAGCTCGATTCCTTTTTCCTAAGTTGAAGCAAGTAGGGACCTAATTCAACCTAATCCAACCTAAGAATAAAATCTAAGATTAGTTCGACGCAGCCCTCCGTTCATTTAAATCACCAAATAATTCGTTTGATAGTACAATTATTTTGGCACTCTTCGTTGATAACACCAAATTTTGGTGCCATTAAAAAGTTTGAAAAAAATTGCACATTCCCATTTTTAAAGTTTTGCCAACAATTTGCCTCCAAGTACGACTTTTAGACTGTACGAATAAAGTTAAAGTTTTGGATGGATTCACATAATAATTATTTTTTAAAAAGTCGAATCAGATATTAAATTTAACACATGAAGGACATTTAATTACTTAATCATATTACCTACAGTTTCTTCCTGGCGTCTTATTTTTTTTACTTTTCTCTATTTTTATGGTGCGTATTCTGTTAAGTATAATTTAATTTTTTCATGCAGAAATGAAGTTATACCAACTGCCTACTTTTAAAAAACCAACAGCCGTCATAATTACGAGTTGGGCGTTTTTATTTTATTTTTAAAGATAACGTGTGATTTAATCAAGAAATCACTAAATTATATCACGCCTGGCCATTTTGATGTTTTAGTTAACACATTTATGCATTTAACATAAGCATAACGAGTGGCGTGCGGTAGGCCAGGGCAGGGAAGCAGGAGCCACATGACCGCTGGTCATTCAATATTTTATATTGTAAAATTATTTGTAAAATAATTACTCGGCTGTATTCGTAAATAGAGGAAAAGCTAATTTGAATAAGTTATCAATTAATTTAAACATAAACGAATAAATATATTAAATAATTAATACCCGTCAAAATTTCGGGAAGTGGTCCGTCTATGTTGCCATACAACCGCGGTTCTTCTGGTATTTTACGCGTGCACCCTTGGAGTTAAGCGTTGCGTCGTTTCCCGATGGGCACAGAATCAAGCATCGGTTACCAGCGGAGCAGTGTACCTTTAAGTCTCGGATAAGGAAAAGAGAGAGGGAGTCTGCAGACGGGAGTCTGAAGCCGGGGGGAGAGGAAGGGAAGAGGGGAGGAAAGGGGTGGGGGGAGAGAGCAAAGTCATTGCCAAGGTCACAGCTGAAATATTTCGGCGCAGGGATCAGACGGGGTGATGAACGCAAAAGAGAATGAACTCGCTCATCAATTTTATTTCATTTTCCGTTTACCGACGTTTTACCGACCTCGGTGGCGGCGGGGTGAAGTGTACTCGCCTGCTAAACCGAACGTCGCTGGTTCGAGTCCCCCCATGGCTATTCAAAACACGGGTATCGGGTACGTGTTTTTACAATTGATGAATATTGTTATACTTGATGTTGAGGCCATTGCATGCTATTTTGCCGGGTTTATTAAGTATTCTACGGATTAAGAAACCTCTTCATGAAGTATTTAAGAAGTACTTTGGCAGCCTCCCCCTGCTTTCATGTACTTCCCTCTTGAAATAACAGTAATTTCAGCTCTTTGGCAGAAATAACAGCTCTTTCATAATATGTAGAATTGAAAATAAATACAGGATGGCCAAGCACAATCCTCTCTACAAGCAAGTTAAAATAAACCCAAAGTGTTATATTAAAAGATTACACCATATTTTTCCCCTGTTCAAATATTCCAGTATCTTCAGCAGGTACTTAATCTGTAGCATTTTTCGAGAAAACTAAAATCGGCTGTTCCTGAGAATATTTTTTATGCTTGCATACCTGCACCTAGAAAACGGCTAATTTTCATGGAAGTAGTCAATCCGTTAAGAAGAGCTGTAAGAGACCAATACTGCGTTTTAGGGAGCAAGCACTAAATAAGAGTAAGTAAATAATCATACCTCCGCTACCAATCTAATAAAATCACTAAAAAATGTTGTGCATAGTTATTATTTTTCTATATTACCTAGTGTAATAAACCAGAGTCTCGTATGCCCTGCTTCTGCTATGTTACTTTGTTTCCACTATTTGAGTCGAAGGTACGCGCAGCGACAATATTATGGTGATAACATATTATTATCGTTTCTTAACTATTTTTACATCTATTTTCCCATGAAAAATTGGAATTTTTTACTTTGCTTCTGAAAATAGTTCCTCCAGGCGAAGCCAAATAATCTTTGCCTTAAAAGAAGAAAAATGTTTTCACCACCCTGTCTGATGATTTGTTTGAAAAACATGAGAACATCTATGTCTCACAAAGTCATGGACTTCCATTTTCTCTCATCCTTCTTCCAAGTTGTTTTTTTTTAAGTTTAACTCATTTAACTCAAAATCACTGAGGAGTTATTTCTCCCCGTTTTGCTTCCGTCTCAAATGCCTGGAGATGTTCCCAGATATTTTCGCAATTTACATCGCCCGGGATTCTCTCAGGTCTGCGAATAAGGAAAGACGCCCAGAAGTTTCCACCAAGTCATTAAGGAGGAGCCCGAGTAGTAAATCACATGCTTATTTGGATATATTTAACAAGAACAAAGGCTAGAACTTTCCGGGGAAAAAATTGGTCTAGGATGATGCTGAAAAAGACTGCCTCTGAGTAATGGATAGTCAGAAAATGTTGCGGAGGAAAAGAAGTACCCGGAAAGAAAATACCGTCTAACCCTTTCTAACCCAGAGCTGTTTCTGGGAGAAATCAAATTTCAAGATTTTTCACTTAGAGAACTTGATAATTTTACACACAATGATAATTATCCTGGCAGATAAATATTTCATCATTAAAATTTACACTAAAAAATAATATTTAGTTTAGATATCTCCTAAATAGAGCTGAAAGATTAAATATTTTTGATGTTGCTTAGAAGCAACATTGGGTTATAAAGGGTTAATATCTTCCGCCCCTTCCTGAAACGATTTTCCGGCCGCTAAACGTTCCAAGTACCGTTCAAATTCCGAGGGTGAATTTTTTTGTTGGTAGTGATACCCTTGTACGATATCACTTATTACATACGTAAACCGTACATTGGGTGCACCTGTGAGTATCATCAAGAAAAACAGCTTTTAAACAAATGAGAAAAAAAATTATTTACTGCAAAGATTTTCCACGAATTTTAGTCCACGACGAACCCACGGGCTTTAGGAACGATAGGGTGTTTATAAATTAACATTCACCATAGTGAAAAGTAAAAAAAGTAAATATATGTGGAATTATATTTTTTTTTTACTTTTCATTGTGTTAAGTAGTTTCGTGAATGTCACGCCCGAAACAACTAACACTGGGTAAAAATATGACTAAAAATGGCGAAAAAAGGTAGAACGCAGAGCTTAAAGCATTTGTATGAAATACTACCAAAAATTTATGGGGTCCTGTGATACATTTGTTACTCATTGTTTATTCGACTACAACAACGAATCAGTAAACATTGTTTACTTAAAAGTTTAGCTACTCAAGTCAAAAGAGTGAAGAAGAGCACGCAAAAAGAAGCGGTCGTCTTCTACATCTCGTTACGGACAAAATATTTTATTGGTGCATTTCATTGTATTTTTTATAGAGTGAACGACATCTCCGCAATACAAGTACCTTAAAAATTAAAGTTTACCCATTCTTTGATTTTTTAAATGACCCAGAGTTAGATTTCAATTTCCGAGTCGTAGAAAAGAAAATGAATACCGCAGTTACGTATGCGATCCCAGCTGAGACATGCTCCCTGGCGACCAATCCAACGGTTCGGTGGAGTTTCATTCGGGTATTCTCGCACTTGCCGTCTCCAGTGAGGGTGTGCCCCGTCTTGTTGAAAAATGAATTTGTCTTAGTGCAATGTTGCCTCGTAGTCTTCCATGGCAGATCCATTTTCAGAATTCGTGGGTCTCTCCATTTCCCGGGTTTTCGCCGCGTTTTGTTGTCAGAGGTGACGACAGTTTCGCCAGGATTCCACCAGGCGTCTTCTGGTCAAAGTGATGATTTCCGTGTTTTTGCCGCGTGTATATAGGCCGCGGTGTTGTTGGCCGGTTACCCTTGCTATTGCGCCGTGATTGGCCGAATTTCTGAATACTCCATTCCAGGCATTGCTTATGTTGTATATGTCATCTCTATTAAAATTATTGGGCGTTTTTAATGATCTCTATTGCCTCCCTTATCAGCCTGGGGTAATACCTCTTTTCCCTTTTCGATGATTTTCGCCTCGTGAAATATTATCTTGTGCCCAGGCTCGTTCCAAGCATGCTCGGCAACTGCTGAGAGGTCGCATTTCTTAATCGTACAGCCTCGGAAATAACCAAATCGCAGCGACCGATAGTATGGGAAAGATAATACTTTGTAATGCGTACATTCTTATTAAAAAAAACTTATATTTTAGAGTTAGAGTTTTTGATTTGGATAGAGGATGGGAGTGGAGGCGGTCGGAGTGAGTTTCGAATGCTCAATGCAAAGAATAGGATTGAAATGGAAAGAAGCGTACGTGCAGGGAGAGAGGTATAATAGTCAGGAGAAAGGCGGAGGGTTTTAGCTTGGATGGCTGGAAGGGAGGAGCGAGGGAAAGGAAAGGTAGGAGATGTGTTCGCTGGAGGGTGAACTTCGTGGCCGCGAGTTGAAGGCTGAGGAAGAATACGTCGCTCTCGGAAGGGATGAACGTCTCGCAGACGGACGAGACAAAAAGAAGGAAAAAGGTGGTGCCAAAGCACAGGATTACATCGCCAGAGGTGAGAGAGGAAATAAATAGATATGAAAAAATACACTGGGAAAGAAAGAAAATATAACCGGGTGTTTATAAATGAATATCGGTGTTTTAACGCTTTATGATATTTATTACATCATACTTACAGTTATAAAATATAAGTCAAATGAAAGAGCAGCTCATACAGTTTTGTTTTAAATAACAATGCACATGTGCGTAAAATGTTTCTGCTGCGATCCGCTAGAAAGCGGTAGTAGCAAACATGGCGACTTGTAAACAAAAACCGTTTTGTGTTTTGCAGTTTGATTTAATCAGTATTGGAAAATTTTCAACAGGAATTCATTTAAATAAAAAATAACAAAGTAAAATTACACCGATACATTTTTTGAAGGAGGGATGTTAGTATTAAGGGAACAAACTCAAGCAAACGGGCGAATTGGCGCGTTGATGAAAAATCAGTCGAAGGAACTACTTCGCAGAACGAGAGCGATTATTATAATGGCCGATCATTTTGCTCGCATTCACTGGAATTTGCAAAATTTGATAACTTAACTATCATTTCAAAGTACTCGAGCATGGTGAAGCCAACGTAAGCCAAAGCCAATTAGGGTGACGTGCAATTCCAAAGAGCTTCATTAATTAAATTGTTTGGGACAGGAAAAGGAATGAAAGATGTAATAAAGATATTGGTAGTGATGTTAGGAGAAGACGACCGACTTTTCAAGTCATAAATGAGTACATTAAGATTTTACAAACCAAATTTTAAGTGATAGTTAATAACACCAAGGAACAGGCAACTACGTTAATGCACGGGCAAAGTATACCGGAAAATATTAACAAAACTTCATTCTAAATGTGCAGGAAATTTATGTAGTAATTTCGAAGAAATAGAACAGAGGTTTGCCGTTCCATCATACTGTGTCACCAAATACAGTTGAGTACCTACGTCCATTCGAGGAAATATTTCTCCTGTACCAAAGCTCCATCAGTCACATTTACTCAAAAATATATATTAATTCTCCATGCAAACTTACCTTAATCGGAGGAATACTTTTTTTATTTCAATGTTAATACTTTTACTCCCAATTGTGCTGCCATATGAAAATAACGATAAACAATCGTTGTATTCAATTATTTTGTTCTGGCCTAGTCATTGTGTAACTCAATATAAGTTCTAGTGCTATTCTGCGCATTATGTGAGTTGTCATTTTCATCAGGTATATTTTCACGTACTGGTGCTGGATGTCCTCTTGAGCTTACTGACGCTTGCAAAAACGCTAAACACTTATTCATTGCTCAATTTTCACCAACTACGAAGTACTTGATGAATGACTTTTTGGGAGCAGCCCAATCTTCCTCTGAAGATAAGTGATTTGGTTTGTGACATATTGATTTCCCCCGATATTCTTCCATATATTTCATTCTCTGCAGCAAACGTCATTGATCAATAGATTTATTTAGGTCTACTGCCTCTCAATGGTTTGGAGATGAATACTGGGAAGTGGCTACGCATCTGCTGTCCTTCCAGGCAAGATTAATGGTTCAGAACTCGACAGTTACCCAACTCACATAATGAAAAAAGTATTATCTATTGAAACTCCGAATGAACTTGAGAGGGAAAGTTTCTCCAAGGAAGGTTGATAGGGAAAAATGCGTTTCGGGAAAGCTTTCCAGAAGAAAGTATTTTTTTGGAAAGGAATAATATTCAAGTATAAGATAACCTGATACCTGCAACTAAGTCTTCAAGTTATACACTTTTATATCGGGACTGCAGGTTTAACCATCAAAAGTGTTTCATTGAGAATTTTATTTCATCCTCTTACTCCGCAGTTATTTACGTTAGGGGTCGCTGTTCCTTACTAGTCAATCTAACAATTTTATGGTTGGATCCTTCTTTCTCATAGAATGGTCCTCCAAGGTCGTTAGAACATTAATGGTTTTGCCTGGTTTCGCTAGGGTAGGACCCGCCCGCCTTTGTGACGGTGCGGGATTCCTCGTCCCTTCCCTTCCGTCCCTATCCACTCCCAGGAGGCATCGTCGGGCTCTCATTGCGGCGGCGCCTCCTTCCTTGTTCCTTCCCGTCCTTCCCCTCCTGGGTGCAGAGGAGAAACGCTTGCGCTTACAATCCCTGCCCCAGGAGTGTAACCTTGCGAGCCCGCCCTGGAGTCTCGTTTCCACTGTTCCTTACTAGCCGTCTCCTAGTCACTCTAATATTCTGTGCATCCATCCCTTCCGGTGAAAACCTTCTCCCTCAAGTCATTCTCCACACAATCTTCTCCTTGCTCTTCCCCTCGTTCTCTTCTTCCCTTCCATATTACACATTTCTAATTCTGTTCCCCTCATATTCCTCATCCCTTCTTAAAATACACGACCGAACCATTGCATCCATCCCTCATGCGCATTCCCTGAGATCTCAGCAGTTCCTGCCATCTCCCTTAATATAATATTCCTAATCCTATCTTTTCTTGTTTTTCCCATCAGCCATCTCCGCATTCTCATCTCCTACCCATCCATTTTCTTTTCAAGGGCTTTTTTAGTAGGACAGGATTCACTGCCATTTGGAACTGTCCCATTATTTTCATTAACGGCTGCTGTTTTCGAATAACTGCAACGAATTGAAGAAAAAAAGACTCCGTTCGATGTACTTCATATTCTTTCGCAAGCAGACGAACAGCACGAGAAAACGTTTTAGGAAAGAGGGGATTTGAGAGGGGCAGAGAGAGAGAGAGAGAGAGAGAGAGATGAGGGAGATGATCAAGCGAATGGCACCCAACAATTTGGGAAGACAATGAATGAAATAAAGAAATATCCCATTAAAATGTCGGGAGTGCGTATTTACAGCTGCACTTTACTTGTATAAAATGACAACCTGAAAAAGAGTAAGTTGCTACTTATGAAGCCTCGTTCCCGATAGTAAATTTTCAACGGGAATGTAAGCCTCGAAGTAAACGATAAATTCCTTAAAATCTACATATGAAACATGTGTCTTCACGTGAATGTGGCATGAGTAATGAATGATAACAGAAGGGTGAACGAGTTTGAAATGTGGCACTGAAGTGGAATGATGGAGATGAAATGGATCGATGGTAACCAGTATATTTTCCACATTATTTTGAACTTAATCCTCATTTATTTATTAAATATGTTATGTATTTATATTTTTAATAAGTATTTTCTTCCTTTTTTGTAGATGTCTTCCAATTTCTGCAAGAAATCATTGAATTAAGGGCTATTGCTAAATCTTGAACACCTCACTGAAATGAATACTTGCAATTTCCCAGAATTATAAAACGAATTACGATCAAGGTTTCAATGTTCGTACATCAACTTCAAGTTGACCTTGACGATGAGGAAGTTACAATGAAAACTAGGTCGTAACAAATTTTATAATCCTTGAAAAATTGCAAGAATTTTTTTCAATATGCAAAAATTCCTCCACATAACGCTTGAATCTTCGGATTTTACACCTCAATTGAAATGAATTCAATAAATGCCTGAAAAAAATGTCTAATTATTCTTCTTTTGCATTGAATGTAAACTATCTCTTCAGCGATGAATAGATCCGCATTGAAGCTCTGTGACGGAATAGTAGAGAGATGGGGAAAGAGAGATAGCAGCTGATTTTTCCACCCTCGAAGGGGAAAAGGGGGAGGAGGCGGGGAAGATGGAGAGGGAAGGGAGGGAAGGGATGGGAGGGCGTGTAGAAGAGGGATGGCACGGGGAGATTGGAAGAAAATTAAGAGGGAGTGTCAAGGAGACAAGATCACACGAGGAGGCGATTCCAGCTGAAGAGGGGAGAGAATTCGTTTTTCTGTCGTCGGCTTTTCCTCTGACGCGAATGGAGAGCCATGATTCTCTAGGAATGCTTAGGTGGAGTACATCAGCTACAACTACATACTACTCCGCAAGCCGCATAAAAAGTCGTGTGGCGGGGGTGTTAGGCCACCAGCTGTCTACATAAAAATAGTAAATGCTCAAACAAAACAACGACTAGCATTTATTAAAGTTCTTAACGGGGAACAATCGAATTCCCACATTTATCCGTTCGGCATAATAAATATCTTAATTTATCGCTTCTGCCGGATATATAGAGGGGCTCTGAGATGATGTTCTCTGTGTCGCTCCTAAATATATCTATTCTTAATTGTTCAAGTAACCTAAGCCTAGCGCGCAGCCTTCCAGCCAGCTTTTTGACGAATCGCGCGGCTTTCTTTTGTATTTTGTTCAGTTCACAGAGTAAGACTTTCTATACGGGATCCCATATGAACCGCTGACAGCAAAAAGACCTTATGTCCAATTTGGCTAACTTTACAGATGGGAAAAAAACCTTGTAAACCCAAGTACACCACACGTATAGTTTTTAAAAATATATTTGTTTTACATGAATGGGCATTCAGAAATTGTATACACTAATAACTATTGCACCTAGAGAACAGAACTTGGAGAAAAAAAGAATAACCGTTCAACATGGACATGAAGTCTTCGTGCAGTTAGCGATTCATATGTTCGCTGCATATCCGAGGCGAGGGTGGACGAGAGCGAAATGGCAGTGGATGGACTGAAATGTACTAGATGAGGATTTTTTCTCTGATTGTTATCGTGCAGTTTCTGCAGAGACCAAGTTGTAACAAATACTAAATTTGATTACTCACCACTCAGTAATTCATCCTGGATCATTTCCTGGATAAAAGTAGCTATTAGAAATAGCGGAATTTGTGGCGTTAGTATCGATTGCACCCACTTAGTATCGAACCTACTTCTCATTATAAAACACCGACTCAGGCAAAGGCGGTGGTACAAAATAATCAAGAGTTAACATCAGAGTTTATTATAGACATTATTTGATAATTATCTAACAAAGGTTAGCGATTTACTCATTTATTGTAGTTAATTTTTTTACAAATGTGAAAGAGTTAAAAGAAAATACCAGTGAAGAGTCTGATAAAAATATAGGACTAAAATTAACGCGAGCCATATCGAGTGGTAAGGATTTAAGCCTCAGAGTAAAAGTGGGAGTCCACAAACCTGAGAAGGTGGATCAGTTCACAGTTGGGCTGCACATTAGGGGAAAACGGATGCAGAAGTAAGGATGCCAGGAAGAAAATCACGTCAGCAAAGGAGGAATTCATGAACATGAAGGAACTGATGAAAGGATCGTTATGTGGGAGTTCCTAAAGAAAGACTATTGAAGAGTGGAAGGTAACACGAGATTTCCACCGGGTCAGGTTCTCCAACTCCATCTCGGCTGACGTTTCGATGAGCGAGTTGTCCATCGTCAAAATCGTCCTCCTTATATATTTATGACGGCGGTATCAACCGGGGCAGGTGTTATGTGATTGGTCGAGAGCTTCCCGCCTTTTTCCTCGTTCCTCAAGAATGCTCGTCAGCAATGGCTTCCATGAGGCGCTCAGAGTGTAGCCAGTGTCACGGTTCATGGTGGTGTTGAGACGAATTTCAATGGCCTCCCTTGCCAGTCTTTCCCAAAATTTTTCAATGCGACATTACCTTGCTCTTCTCCCAACAGATGGCGTGATCGGAGGAAATGCTGTGTTCGGCTATTGAAGTGTCTGATCTGCAGTACGGTGCTTTACGGTACGGTAACGTGGACACTTAGGAAAGAGGACGAGAGAAGACTGAAGGTATTCGAGACGTGGGTGTGGGGAAGAATGGAGACGGAGAAGTGGACGATGAAGAAGAGAATCGACGAAGGGTTAGACATGGTGGGTGAGGAGAGACAACTCCTATATGCGACAGGTAGGAGACAGAAAGTATGAAAGGAGCGAGGGCTGAGCAGGAGGAGGGTATTTGATACAGATTTAAAGGGTAGCTAGTAGGGTAAACGAGGGAGAGAAAGGCAGAGAATGGGACCATTAGAAAAGGAGTTGGCCTCTTTGTGATTTTAAGAGGGAGTTCTATCACTGAGGCCAGGCAGCCAGAGTACTTCCTAAATTCCTTCCTAAACACTCCATGCAAACCTGACTTAATCTGGAAAATATACTTGAATAGGGTAGTTTCCTTTTATTTTTTATTGCCTAAATCGAAAGATTATTACTCCTGGAGTACGTATTTCACACTTTTAGATTTTAAAATGACGATATCAATTTTTTGCGATTAAATGAAAAGTGATAAATGTCAAGCGCGCGGAAACGCGACGGCTATGTATGATTGCTGGGTAAATCCCGTGTGACGTCATTCTGGTTCCCGCCAGGTGAGGTGACCTTGGGGCGAGGATTTTTGCGCCGCTAAAGATGCAGGCTTCTAGCAGGTAGCCGAGTACCCTGCTAGCTGGTAGCGCTTGGCTTAAATAAGGATTATTAATATCTTATCAAAAGAAGGAAACTTCCCGACCTTTGGCAGTTTTAATAGGTGATTATTGAGACATGTTACCCGGAGATCTGTGCCTCATGCAAGCAGTGGTAATCTCAGACCATGTCAAACTCCTATCTACTCGTATAGAAACTAGGTCCCTGTGACGTCACGTGGAGTGGCATCGCATGGGCGCCAATCTGGCCTTTTTCAAATGCGGTTAAAATTGACCGTTGCCATTCGTCTAAACTGGGATTTCTAAAACCAAATAATTTGTGTATTATGAATACACTAATGGTGGGTAAGGAATCTCAATCAATGCCTTTCGTTTTATTTGATGAAGGAAACTACTCTATTATAATAAGTCGTAAAAGCGAAAGGGCTGAACTCTGAAGAACTCTGAAAAGCATGGTATGTTGAAAAAGTTAAGGGAGAAAATACTGAGATGGTCATTGGGATCTGCGCGCTGGCTGGGAAGGGGGTGAAGCAGAAGTGGAGGATTGGTTTCTTTTATTTACTTTAAGAGTGCGCCGGACGGCGACAAAAAGAAAGAGAGTCAGAAGGGGAGGATGAAATCTTTCTTCGCTCGGAACTGTTGAGTTGGCGTCTTGTCTAGAGAGAGAGAGGGACAGCCGATGAGGGGGGACAAAGTGAGACGGGGTGTCTGGATAAGGGTGGAGAGAGATAAAGAGAAAAACAATCGAAGGGGGAGATTGCGCCACCGGAAGTGACGAACCTACGCGATCCTCTCTTCACTTGTCTTTTTCCTATCGTCACCTCCTCCCCTCTTCCCCCCCTTCTCTTCGCCTTGACACTTAACACACCCCTTCCCCACTCTACACAATCCTATCAAGAAGTTTTATAATGATAATTATAATTTTTATAAATACTATAATTATGCATGAATATAATAATCATTACGTTAATTATGTATTTTTAATAATATAATTATTATAATCATATCTATAAAAATAAATAATAATTATTATTATTTAATATCGTTAATTATAATATATTATTACATAATTACATATTAATAATAATAATTATTATTATTTAATTTCTACGAGTAGACCATTGGCCAGGCGGTAACATGAGCACATGAGTAAAATGATATAGCATCATATCAAATCTTTGAAACCTACTTCTTTCACAAATTTCAAAAATAAATAACTTTTTTCGGAGAGGGCTAAATATTCCAATCAATGGGATTTGATTGCCGTTCACTCGGCAGAATTGATATTTATTAAAATTACTCTCACAGATATTATCTTCCCTACGCAGCAATAATATTTGCACGAAGTCACTTGCATTTTTATTCTTTCTATGAACATGAAACTACAATCCTGAAGGATTATTTGTATCACCCTGCCGTGGTTGATTGCATAATGTTAGGGGATGGCCTCTGCGCACCGTTGTCCCAAATCGAAAAATGCCGCACAAAATTAATAAAGCTGTTATTAAAACGTACATATTTCATGCAAAGAACAATTTCCATAGTTTTTGATCCGCTTATTCTGAAGGTTTGACTATTTTTTATGCCTTTGCAATATGTTATTGTTATTTCACATTTCATTTTAACAATTAATAATTTAAGAAAGCCAGTGGAGTCAAAGATTATTTCCGAGATAGGAAATAAAAATGATGTATCAACCGAATAAGATATTTAAAAGCATATATCTAATATTGTCTATTTTTGGACAAGTGACGTGAACTGGAAACAAATTTATAGACGCAGAAATATACTATTTATTAGAAGAGACGTTTATATATGAGGTACATATATTTGTCATGAAAAATAAAATATGCTGCAATATTGAATAATACCCATAAATATTGTATTGCCTCGAGCCCTATCACGCGCCAGCCCGGCCGCCGCCCGCGTAAATGCATTGTAGTTAAATCAATGCTGAGATTGGGGTAGCAAATAGTGGTTAAAATTTCCTTTACTACACAGTTAAATCTACTATTCCCTTTGTATTCATGCAAAAGACACTGCGACGGAAGGTGACGCTCTAAACAATATTTTACATTTTTACTTTGAAATGCAGGTAAAAAACGCTAAAAGTTAAAAAAAATATGTACAAAGCAGTAAAAATGGTAAAACTCAAATGAAATATATTTTTAACTATGTGGTAATATTTATGTTTATAGGTAAAAATGTTTTTGGCTAAACATATTGCGTAAAGTTTGTTCTACACGAAGCTGAACTTCATCGATATCGTCCGATTTCACGCAACTTTCATTTTGACACGGAATGCTCCATGTTTGACAGGACACTGTAGCCGCTCTGTTCAACGAAAATAATTCAAATAAGTGGCGTACTTAGTAGACCAAATCCTGTAGAATCCGAATACAACATTTAATCATTCCTTGCAAGAAATCGAAAAAATTACTTTTGCCAGATTTTTTTTCGATTTGGAACCACTGTGCGCCGTGGCTTGGCGTAATCACATATTTCTCATATCAAAAATGATCACACACACTTAATGTTACCAGAAGCTGCAAAAAATATATCGCTTTATGCAAAATAATATATATATTCGATAATTTACTAATATTGTGTGATTGGAAGCAGAAACCTTATTAATATAAATATCCAAAGTCGTGAGTTTCAGCGTTCACGGTTTGAAATCAAAAATGATATTTTTACAACCTGAATTCAAAGCGCATAGGATGCCGCCCGCCTATCGTACAACTACTCATACTTGGAAAAGGGGCATAGTTGAAAACAGCGGATCCCTTGTTTTAAAAGAGAAATATTGGATTTTGATTGCCCCTATTGTCGGAAAAAAAAACACAGGTTCGTCTGATCCAGGTCATTTGAGGAACGCCGGTATAAAAAATAATATTGAGCTACTACCAATCCAGTTCTTGTGCTCTGTCGCTGAAAACCTATGCACTAAACCTATGCCCCGCAACAAAAAACCGCATTTCGACGAGAAACTCGAAGCAAAATTCGCCTCCAGCAGTCCTAGGGTACTCTTTTCGAAAACGCGATTCCGACCAGAAAATGAACAATTGAGAACAGCGTGCGCATTGTTAAGTGCGAAAAAAAACGGAATAATGAAAGTCGAAGTTAGTTACGGCTACCGGGGCATAGTGTTTTTTCCTTCGCTTTTCCATTGCTGCGCAGAAATGTGCGCATTTGAACATTACATTGTTCCTCGGGGTAACAGGGAACTTGTATTTCGTCAGTAGTATACTACTCCTGCTCCTGTGTCCTTTGTTTTTCATCACCTTTTTTTGGCAAAACGCTCTACAAGTTTTTTCGAGTGAACGACGAAAGGCCACCTTTTTTATCTGAGATGATTATATTCCTAAAAATAAGCGAATATTATCTCATACCCTCACAAACTGGTCTTGGAAACATTAATTAACATCAATGAAATGGTTTTCTTTTCAATTCAGATAGAAAATTTTTCTGTAGTAAAAAAACTGCTTTGGAAAATGACATGAACCGTGCTTACGAGCTCTGTAATATTCCAATGCGTGTTGGTTGAGACAAAGTATTCTGGTGGAAATTTTATGATCACTCCGAGAGAAATAAGTTTGATTTTTAGGGTGTATATTGAAATACCTCAGGAACTTTACGGGAAACGTTCGAGGCCAGAAAGAATATTTTAGGGAGAATTTTGGGAGGGTCATAACTGTAACAAAAAACTTAAAAGAGGTCTTACATTTCTTATCTAAACTTTGAAACAAGTAAGTGCTATTCACACTTATTATTGGAATGCGAGATCGAAGAATGCAATATGTTGTATAATAGAATATCTAACTTGAAAGAAAAAATTATCTACCCTCTGAAAACAATTTGTTTTGGGAAGAAAACCCATGAACTAAGAAATTTTCTGTTGAACTTATCCTATAATTTTTATACTTTAATCCCACTACAACCTCATAAAAATAGTTCGAGTGACAGCTTATAGGGGAATTCAGCTTGGTTGACGATCGAGAGGTCCCGGGTTCAAATACCAGGTGAAGCCTTGGGACACCCCCAAACAAAATCTTCGAAGTAGCAGACGACCCAGGGAAAGGAATTGGCCCGCTTACCCTGAATGTGTGATATTCCCTTGCCTGTGGCTTTGTCTGGGGCGAGCTCTTCCGTCACCAAATCAACGAAACCTACCGGTTGAATCCTTTAGTGGCTCCTAAAAATAAATCCAAATCATGAGATTCGTGACCTGATCAAACATCGGAGGACTCCTCCTGAAGTTCCTTTTAATGTTGACTAAAACTTTCATTTTTTGTCATCTAATAGGAGCTGTTTCTATGCATGAGGTTCTCGCAATACAAGGTATTCTTAGGTTTCTTGGTTGGACAGCTACTACGTACACCACTAATGTCTTTTTCAGATAAAGTGACCTGGGTATCGGTGAACAATCGTTATCATCATCATCCAGCGTAAATTATTGTAACATTTTACGCCTGATTATGATGAACATGGTGTAAGTTATAGGGGCCTATTACGTAACTTTGACTCGGAGCTAGAGCTATCTCTGACTCCGCCCGGATTTGTTTTGATTTTTAGCTCCAACCTTATTACGTACCGGCTGGAGTTACGAGAAGTCTCCGAAAGAATGCGGAGCTACAGTGGCTACGAAAAATTGGGAAAGAAAAAATTGGGTTTAACGTGAATTTCGGAATGGAGTCCCAAACTTTTATTTCGTAAGTTAACGTAAAATAATTAATATAAACTACATTGTTGAAATGTTTATACTTTAAAGCTTATTCATATACAGTTATATGTCATCCATTGTATACAGTTATTCCTTTATTGTCGAATTCAAACCTATCCTCTGCCCATGATGCTATTATGGCAATGAATACGATTTTAGATAATGACAACGGTCGGAGAAAATGAGCAGGAAGTAGTGCGTGGTGCTCACTAATTTTATGAGTGACAACAGAAACTTTGCCCTTGGCGTATTCCAAGGAATAAACGGGAAGGCAACAATGAATAAAATGTGGGGTGAAGTTACAAACCTTAATATTTTATCGACAATTAAAAAAATGTGCAAGTGAGATTGACAGATGCCAACACTATAGTCTGCACATTCGCAAATGAGGCAATCATGCAAACAGAACGAAGATATTTGAACACACACCGACACATATATTTAATACCAATAATAAAAATAAAAATGTCCAATGTAATATGAAACGTTGAATTTCCTTCTCTTCCGTTAGCATGGAAAATTCAACATTACACACGTCCATAGTGATATAATGAGAAATCTTAAATAATATTTATCTGATTTTCCACGCTTAGTCCAAATATTTTGCGTTTCCTTTGTGTGGGTCCCAGAGACCGGCAGAGATATTAAAAAATGTCTTTCCACACTCTGAAAAACATTCGAAAGCGGTCTTCATTTAATTCGATCGGATTGCGGGAATCCCTTATTCGTCTCCTTTCTAGTGTCAGATGCCTCCTTCTTACATACTCCGCAAACACCCTAATCATCCTTCCCCAATATATGTTTATGGGTTGATCCATTTCCAAGTCCTTCAGATTCCGACGGCTGACATCAACTAATGACAGTTGAGAAGCGAAGGAAATCGGGCTTGAGTTATCATAAGGACGGGTCTGAAGCCTGCGTTATTCCAGCCCCAAGATAGGTCTTGATCGCAACTCATATCGGAGTTGTTTTGACTACTATAATCGCAAATTGAGCTATGGCAGTCATCATAACTCTTATAGCTCCATAGCTCCGGAGTTATGACTAACATAATAAGACCCATAGTTACCCAACCAAGATACCTAAGAATTGGAACGCCACACAAAAAAGAGCTAGTGATTTTATTGTTCCTTCGTTCATCGTAGATTCAGGAATATTTCCCGAGCATGATATCTAGTATAGTTCGTTAGTTTGGTTGATTAAAAGTTCATTCATCGCTAACGTTTCGTTTTTGCCATATACAAAATTGAACGTATGCAAAATTGAATGTCGTCTTCATGTTATACACTTTGACTCATAGAGGTCTATGGTGGTGTTTCGATGAAAAATCATGGTTATGTTTTTCAAGTTATATTACCATATTTATTCCACATACTGCGGGAAAACGGAATGTGCTTTCGCGAACGGGAACCGGGAGGTGGTTTCGCGGAGACTAGAATAATGCGGAGGATTTGATTCTTGTTCATTTCATTCCGATCGTATCGATGTGCTGTTACAGCAGTTAGCAGTTTCACATATAGTAAGTTGGTAGTTAGCCGTTGGTTAGTTGATCTTAACGACTGAAAGAAGAGTTAACCTAGAGTTAGTGAACCACCGGTCAGTTATCCAGAGGTTAGTAAACAGCTGTTAGTAATCTGCCGGTTAGTTAACGTCCGGCTAGTAGACCTCCGGTTAGTTGGTCTCCGGTTAGTTAGTCTCCATTTAGTTAGCCTCTAATAAGCCGTACGCTAATTAACCGTAGGTTAGTTAACTTCAGGTTAGTTAGCCAACGGTTAAGTTACCTCCGGTTTGTTGACATACGGTTTGTTAACCTCCGGTTAGTTTACCTCCGGTTATTTAACCTACTGTTATATAATCTCCTGTTAGATACCCTATGGTTAATTAACCTCCAGCTATTTAAGCTACGGTTCATTAACCTCCGGTTTGTTAACCTCCGTTTCGTTAACCTACGGTTATTTAACTTACGGTTATTAGACCCATGGTAAGTTGACCAACGGTTAGTTAAATTAATGTTAGTTCACCCACTGATAGTTAACCTACGGTCCAGTTAGTTAGTTAGAAACCTGCTGTTAGTTAGCATACGGTTAATTAACCGTAGGATAGCAAACCTCCGGTTATTTAGCCTACGGTTAATTTACCTTCGGTTTGTTAACCATCGGTTTGTCAACCTACGGTTTGTTAACCTCCGGTCAATTATCCTATGGTTAATTAGCCTCCAGTTAGTTAACCTACGGTTAGTTAACCTCCAGGTAGTTAACCTCCGGTTAATTAACCACCAGTTAGTTAACTCTAGGTTATCATACGGTTAATTAACCGTAGGTTAGTAAACCTCCGGTTAGTAAGCCTACGGTGAATTTGCCTCCGGTTTGTTAACCTTCGGTTTGTTAACCTACGGTTATTAACATCCGGTTAGTTATCCTATGGTAATTAACCTCCAGTTAGTAAGCTTAAGGATATTAACTTCCTGTTAGTTAACCTCCGGTTTTTTAAACTCCGGTTAGTTAACCTTAGGTTATTTAACCTACGGTTTGTTATCCTATGGTTTATTAAACTCCAGTTATTAACCGTAGATTAGAAAACCTCCGGTTAGTTAGCCTACGGTTAATTTACCTCCGGTTTGTTAACCTCTGGTTAGTTATCCTATGGTTAATTAACCTCCAGTTAGTTAGCCTAATGATATTAACTCCCGGTTAGTTAACCTCCAGTTTGTTAAACTCCGGTTAGTTAGCCTAAGGTTATTTAACCTACGGTTAGTTATCCTATGGTTTACTAAATTCCAGTTTGTTAACCTAAGGTTAATTAACCTCCGGTTAGTTAACGCCCGGTTAATTAACCTCCAGTTACTTAACATACGGTTAAATAACCTCCGGTTAGTGAAACTGCTGTTATTTAACCTGTGGTTAGTTAACCTTCTGTTAGTTAACCTACGGTTATTTAAACTATGGTTCGTTTATCTATGATTATTTCACCTAAGGTTAGTTAACCTCCGGTTAGTTAGCCTATGGACAATTAACTTACGGTTAGAAAACCTACTGTTAGTAAACAGACTGTTTGTTTATCTCCGATTAGTTAACCTACGATTAATTAACCTACGGTTATTAAACCTATGGTTAGTTAACCTACGGTTACTTAACATTATGCTAGTTAGCCTATGGTTAATTAGCCTAGGGTTAACCTACGGTTAGTTAACCTAAAGTTAAGTAATTGAGGGTTAGTTTACCTACGGTTAGATAAATTCCGTTTAGTTGGACTCTGCAGTCATTAAAATCTATGTAGAAGCACGTATGAGCATTTAACTGATCTACATCTGCATTATAACATGTGATGTACCCAACGTGTGTTTCTCAGGGGTTGACTATTCGTCGGCATGAGATATGCAATACGATATGTTTTCTTCCTCGCTTTTGGAGGAAAAGCTTTATTGCGTGCATATGCATGCAGAAGTTGTGACCTCCCGCCAAACATCCATCGCTCCATGCGGCATAAAAATACACCAGTAATGTATGTGTAAAGAAAGAAATGCGTACGAGGGTTAAGTGATTCTTCGTTTTAAGCCGAATAAGCAGCGCTTGGCCACACAATCGCCCTCAAGGAATCCAAAAGCGTTGCCAAAGTAAAAGATTTTAAACAGGGACTCATCAGAGAAGTCATTGAAATACAGTATACTCCCGATTTTCCGGGATATTGATGGTAAGAGGAGGCACGAATAATCGGGAAACACGGATAATCCAATCTTTAATTTTACTTCTTGTAATTTTCATAATTTAAATAAATTAAACAATCGATTAATGCTTACGCAAATTGTCTGTTATTTTAGATTATTTTCGGAATCGTTCAGACCTTTGTCCTCCCGACCGCGATCTTTTCCGCGGTAATAACGTTATTGTACTAGTCGCGTCTCGCACAAGTTGCCCGGGATGCAACTGTTGCGGGACAGAAAAAATCACACGTCGCAGGTGTACAAAAATTTCCTAGCGCAGAATTAAAATTTTCAAATGAAAATCATTACATAATTGCAAATAGCAGGTTATACTGCAAAAAAAAGTAGGAGGAAATTAAGGAAAAACATCACCACATACGGGAATAGATCATGGAACTTCAGAATGGATTTCCGGCACCGTGATCAGTGGACCACAGTAAAAACTATTTCAATAAAATTACTAAATTTCACTTGTTATTGTTTAACTGCGTTTTATGCAATTATATATGTAATTGAGCTTAATATTAATCAATTCATCTTAAGTTTTAGCAATGAACGATTACATTCTCGGCGAAGCGTGTCTCTTGGGAGTTAATACAGATGTTGACATGTACCCTAACAACTGGAGCGCCTCTAATGGGGAACTTGCATGACTATTTTTTATTTCACAGACGGATAGAAAATGTTTTTCTAAATATAACAAAGAAAACAGCATGTATATCTGAGTTTTCCTTCGCGAGATATTCAATGATAAATATAACGAATTTTAAAGCGCGGGAAAAACTCCCTTACCCCCCAAGCCACTGCCGACGAAGCCTCGATGACGTCAAAGTTGCCTTAACATCATACGAGGCTATTGTTGTGATTGTTTATAATAGTTGCCAGCAGTTGTGAGAGCTTCGTTTGTTAGACTAGTTGATTATTTTCTATTTAAAGATAAATATCCGACGATAGAGACTCGGAAGCCCTCATATTTTGTATTATTTATAATATTAATATCTGAGTAAGGGCATAAAATATAAAACTGGAACAGTTAAACCAAAAATTTTATAATACCTAAATAACATCGATGTAGGAGTCTGAGCCACGGCCGTTGGAAGGGGGATACGTTAATTGCAAGAGGATGTTATCGACGGCATATCATTCATTTAAGCATGTAATTAGAACGATTTTGATGTTTACTAATGTCCGCTTAGCTTTAATATACAATAACATCATCCGTTTATTCGCAGGTACCGGAGAATTCGTCGTTTAGGACTGCCTGTGCTTGTATTATGAGGTGAATTCCAGTCAATGCAACTTTTTCTCGCTGATTGGAGACATCTGGGAACATTTTTGTGCCAAAATAGTGTTATTTTCAACGTGATATCTCCTGTTAAGCTACTTCTAATAATCACAGTGCCAGTGGAAGTAATACACGAAGTTTGACAAGGTTGAAAAATATCGGCCAGGAGTTATCAGTGTTCCATCGTGATTGAATTGTAAAAAGTGCTATAACGCTATTGATAAATGTCTATCAGTAGTGTAAAAATTGTCAGTGGCGTGTTAACCTCCGTTGTTCACCGTAGACATGACATTTCACGATCAAGCTATTGAAATAAAAACTGTGTGAAGTTTGTTATTCTATTATTCCAACGAATAGTAGTGAGAAAATTCACCTGTATCACTTATGTGGGCTAATTTAAGGCTTTAAATCAGTGATTAAATAGTTGTTTTCATCATAACGAGCTCTGTTATCGTAAGTTGTACGTGATGAATATAAGAATGTGACAGTGACTTCCAGTTTTTGATAAGAGCATTTGCCTATTTCCCACTATATTTTTATGGTACATGGTAGTAGGTATATTGTTTACGGATTTACCTATATTATTGAAATAGGTTGTGGCTTGTGTGTGTGTTCTCGGCGGGACCGATTCGCGATCTCACATGTGGATTTTGTACAGACTGTTTTGCTGTGAATTCGTACCGTAGGACGGATAGGACTACCTTCTCCGCTAATACGGCGTTGCCAAATTCAACAGCACAGCTTACGATCGTTATCCTCCAGTATTACAAGTGTCTTTTACATCTCGATTTGCCGCCGACGTATAGCAATAATTTGTCTTAACAAATTCCATGAAGGTCGTGGCATCAATTTTTGGTGTCCTAAAAAAGGCTGGTGTCCTAACACCCCATGCCACACGCATTTTAGGCGGCTTGCGGTGTATTATGTAGGTGTAGGTGAATTTCGGGTCTATTATTCGAACAAGCTGCAACGTTCTCATCCATTTTTCTGATAACTAAAACATACGAAGTGAAACGCTTGTACTTCATCATCCCGATGTCGCATTATTAATATCCCAAGTAATAATCGTGGCACAATAGCAATAGGAAAACTTGCCCAAGAATAACAGAACAAAATAGAGTGGCGATGTGCGGCTAAATACTCCCTCCAAACAAATTTTACAGCATGCGCTCAGCGTATTTCCCAACTCCCTACGGTTGTTTAGGCACCTATGACGTCACGCCTGGCCTCGGCAACGCTCGGGTGTCTTCGCGCAGTGGTCGGCTCAGAGAAATTTTTCTCGATTTTAAATGCAACTTTTTTATTTTTTTTTGATGCTGAATGGAGAAACCTAAGGTATTTTTGCGAGCTAATACATCCATTTTACTTATTCAAAATAGTTTTTAGAGCAATCGATGACCCATGAAAGTTCCCCATTATTGCGACCGTAGTGGAGAATCCTGTATAGAGTATTTATGGGAAAATTAATGCTCTACGCGAAGTGGCTGTTTGAGCTAAATCGGTTTGAAGACAGTATTCGTGAAATATGATTTGATGCCATCAAAAAAAATTTTAAAAATGAACATTCGTCCCTGATGATGCGCGCGGAGACGGAGCTTGGGCCGTATTCTGTAACTCCAAACCGATCGGTGCGGCACCGATTCGTCGGGTGCGACGTCACACCGACTCCCGGTAAGAAGTCGTGCGATTCTGTACGAACCCGGTCGGTGCGGCACCGACAAGAGGACGGGAGATCGTCGGTAGCCGTACCGACAGCAAAGAGGTGTCGGTACGGCCACCGACTAGTGGGTTTCATGAATTCCCCGGTGCGCATTGTACATTTTATTTTGTTTTTACCTCATCACCGAGTAAATAATGAGGTTTTCTGCAATGTTATCTTTTTCTGCCCCTTCGAATACGCCTCTATAATTCACTGTGTCATCATCTATATTAATTACCTTGACAGAAATATAAGATAATGGTTAATAAAAATGAGGTTTGCTAACATATAATGACTTTCTCTCATTTATGTTACCGCACTTTCACTCGCTTGTAATAGGCTTTATTTCTCTCCATCATCATTTATTTGCTCCTTTGACATAAAAAAGATATTTTTGATTAAATATGAGTTTTGCCGCAATGTTATCACTTTATATCACTCTGAATAGGCGACTGTTATTTCACTCAATCATCAATTTGGCGTTTCTCTCGGCATAGAAATAAGATCTTTTTATTTAAGTATGAAGTTTGCCACAACGGTATCAGTTTCTTTCATTTGTAACGGGCAACTATATTTCATTTCATCGTCAGCCATTGATTCCCTTGACGATAAAAGAAGATATTTGTTAATAAGTATGAGGTTTACCGCAATATTATCATTTTCTCTCACTTGGAATGCGCAACTTATACATATGTATTTCACCCAATCACAATTTATTTACTTCCTCGTCATTACACTTCTTTTAATTGCACCCAGCTCCATATTTTTATAACAATTTCCTAACTTGTTCCTCTAATATTACATTTGCATTTGAATCCTACGTTCACGTTCCATGGTATGCTATTTTCGTCTGCTACGGTGCCAATGGCATAACCTTCCGTTGATAACATTTATACGGAACTTACTTAATGACAACTATATTACCAAATCATGAATAAATAGCATTATACGGAACCAATATTTAAAAAAAGAAACTACGATCTCAAGGATAGTTTCAATAATTCATTCCAGCAACAACAATCTCCATCACATACAAACTTTATTGTGATGTTGTAATATTGTTTCCTTCGATTCTGTAGGTACAGCATTACTACCACACATTATATAAGCATTGTTAACAACTTATCCAATTTCGTTTATCTTAATCTAGCAATAAGTCGTAATTTCCGCAAATAAAAAGATTGAGAATGACGACGACAAACTGTGCCAATGAGTCTTCACTTGTTTTACCCTTCTTTCATTGGTGGAGACACGTGAAACTTCGGATATATTCGGATTTTCCCTGTTTGGGAAGGAAGGGGAACCGTACCGACTGGTTGTAAACCGACGACCTTACAGAATCGCTGAAAGTGTCGTCGTCGGTGCGGAATCCGTTGTCGGTACGGTTTGATGTCCAGTCGGTGGGCTTGAAAGGGAAACCGACCGGTGCGGCACCGACGAAATACAGAATACGGCCCCTTGACACGTTGGCCGTTATGAAAGAAATAACCCGGTGGGAATCCCGAGAACAGTTTACCCACAGTATTCGTGGTTTACATTTCTCAATATCCAGAGGACATTATTCGCTGGGTCAGTCTTTAACATTCAGAATACCATATGACTTAAAGGAATAATTCTCGAGTTCCCCACCGTGTCTTTTTTTTTGGGTAATTGGTCTCGTCATTTCGATGACCGATTCAGCCTACCTTTTCAGGGGTAGACTCTACAGCAAAATTCTTTTCGGTATCACGTTCATTTATATATTTTTATCCTTGGTTTCCCAGATAGTTGTTACCGTATATAGTGATCAATTAATTGATTGATTATTATTCCAAGTATTGCCTAATTGGAAGCTTTTGTCTCTATTTTATTCTCTTCTAGGCTAATTTTAATAGTCTCTTACAATGCGATCCAGCAATTATTCGTGCGGCATAGAAACTTTGTATTTTTGAAGTTAATTCTATGACGGAGATCCAAGAAATGCTCTGTAATCATCCAAAACCACACTCTGAAACCCGAGAATTCATACTATACGCCGGGAAAAAACTTAACTTCTCCGTAATACCATATGATGTGTCCCCAAAGTGGACAATGGATTTAAAAAGGGGCAATGCAATTGCTAAATCCATTTTTTGATTGTCTCTCCCCGTGAGCAATGGATACAAATTCGTGTCTGGGCAATGCTTTGCCGAGGCTTCCGAAGAGATGAACATCATTTCTGTCCCGTCATTCCAGGTCCCCAAGACATCCTTCCCATCCATTTGCGTATCTTGATGCATCAAAAAGAGGAAACTCAATTCATGTCCCTTTTACAAACGAGGGCAGACAGGGAAGAATGATGAGAGAACTAGGTGTTGTGGAAGCATCTAGGACATTTTCTGAGCCCTGCAGTTGCTCTATGAAGGTAAAAAAACTTATTTGGTTTGATCATTCTTTCGCACATTAATCATGAAAGACGAGGGTTGATTTCAGTTTTCTTTTCCCGAACATTTATATTCTAGTAAAAAATAGGTGAAAAATAATTTTTGGAATATGTATATAAAAATGGGCAATATAATATGAAATAATAACTGCAATTAACTTCAATTCTGGACAAAAGTTTAAAAATATTGTGGTGCATACGGAAATGAAATTGCAAAATATATCTGATTTTCACGAAATAGTAACTTTGAAAAAAACATGGGCACCAAAATCGCTACTATTAAAAATGCTGCGACGGAAAAACTGCTAAAATTTAATGCAATTAATAATTCAACTGTGCTCATAAATTCATTTAGCTAATTTCAAACATGACAAAATAAACGTTTCAAAATATCAGTTTCTGGCGGAATTATAGATTTCCATTCAAGGATTTTCAAGCTTTTTTTTCATGGCTAGCATAAGAGCCTAGAGATAATGAGCAAATTTTATTTCAGTGAGACGGGTATTAAAAATGTTTTCACAAACCTTCAGACAATTCCATTTGTTTCTGTTATATTTTTACATTTTGCAGAACAGCGGTAGTGTTTTTTTTATCTCTCCACGAAACTAAGCGGCATAGACCCTTGACGCTTAAGGTAGATTTTTAAACGATCTATGCAGCTTTTTACTTTTCGCATTTATACCAACAAATCGGTGGTGTATTGTTCAGCATAATTATGCAAAATAATGGCATATTAAAGCAAAATAAAAGTATTATTGGAAAGATAAGGTATCAAAATAAAAATCACTGATTCTTTTAGAATTCACATGACAAAATAAATTACATATATTAATACTTAATAGCCTAAAGAGCACGTTCAATCGAACCTTTCCGAATTTGTCCGGGGCCGTATGACGGCATGTAAAAAGGTCTATGAATAAAACGGAAGACATCGTGTAAGTTTTCTACTTCATTAATAATTTTGCTTTTAACTTTGAAGGTGTACCACTAAGCCATGCTAATAATTAATAATGTTTTTTCACATCTGTGCCTGTCAGGCACATTGCGCCTGAAATCAGTAGTTCCAATATTGTGCCTGACGAAATATTTTGTTAATCAAAAATGAAAACTTTTATTTCCACGCGATCTAATCGAAGGGCACTTAACACAGCTACATGAAACTCAACCGCAATTTGGTCGACCTCTCCATCTTCCGCGCTTTCACCGCGTTGTTTGTCATAGGTTGACGACAGTTTCGTCAGCCTATGGCAAACAATGCGGCGGAAAACCTGGAAGATTGAGAGATCGATGAATCATGAACGCCACGGAAGACTACGGGACAACATTCATCCTTAGGTGTTAATTCTTGGTAGAAAATGTTTATTTATGCCTGGGGAGCCTAAAAATCAAACATTTAGATCATTAATTTACGCAATGGCAGTAAATAAAAATAATAATTCAAACGTAGGCCGTGTCCCAATCCGCGGTTATGCGCCCTTCGTGCCCTTGCTGACGTCACGTTCAGCAAGTGACGTCAGGTAAGGGTCGTCCCAATACGCGCAGTGCAAGGGTTTGAAGGGCGTGTGGAGTGAAGGGCACGAAGGGTACGAGAAAGGTACCTACGTGCCCTTCGGCGGTCGACGCGCTGTTTAAGTGAATGTTGTTTAAAGAAATGAACGGAAGTTTTCGTGATAATTATTTGGATGAAAGCCTAATATGCGGACAAGTGTCAGTTCCATAAGGTTGGCGTCTAGGGAATGGTTTGTTCATTCATGTCATCTTAACTAAATTATGCCGTTGCATAATTGAAAGGGATAATTATAATTCGTAGCATCAGTTGCACAAATAATAAATGAAGCTACAATCCTTAAATGTGTCTTACGTCCCATGTGCTCTCGCTTTCGTGCTATTGAAGGTTAGGTTGCTGTTTTATTGCTTCAAAGCAAAGGTATGTAAGGTACGTATTTGGCAAAAATAAGCAATATTTATCGGCATGATGTGAAGTGCAACCTCTACATCATATTAGTTCCCGTTTTCTTAAATCCCCATCTCCGAACCATGTGCTATTATATTGCAAATGTTTGTCCGACTCAATTTTGCATCAACCTCTGTATTGACATTAGGATTCTTGCATAATGGTTGCTTAGGTTACTTACGTAGGTGCAGGTAATATCAGTTCTTCCGTATCATAAGCATCCATTTTGTGAACGGGAAGGTTATTAAGCAAGGTTTTCTTTCGGTACCTCCGAAACGTGTTCTCTCTTCATTTATGTCGACATAGATTAAACTATTTATCGTAATAAAAAGAATCGTTAGTGAAGATTGTAATCGTAAATGTGTGTGAATATGTTTAAACAAGTTTTTCGTGAATGTGGATGAAGCATGCATTCAACTTGTTCCATAACACATCAGCTTGTGTCGATGCAGAGTTTGTGGTACGAGGCATTGGCATGGTATTAATAGGTACTTGAGTATGCCTAGCTAAAGATCAAGATTACTTTTTGTAATCAGCTGATCATTATATTAAAACTAATTCAATCAAGTGGAGTGGTTTCTGGAGGTAGTGGTACAACAACTGTGGTACTGGTTCATGGAAAGTTATATCATTATATCACAGAATTCCCGTCTAGCCGTAATGAAGTGGTAGTACCAGTACTCTTTAACCTCACCATGGTCCGTAAAATCAGATGTATTTAACCTAAACGACACCTAAACAATCTTTTTATTACACTGAGGAATTCTTTTCACGTGATAAACATAGTAAATATTTTATATATACGACTTAATCTTAAAACTAATGAAGCAGCATATGCAGGCATCTTGCTATTTTTTATTTAATCATTATATTCTTACTTTGATAAGAACCATTTTGTAACAATTATTACAATAAAAACAATTT
Organism: Ischnura elegans; assembly: GCF_921293095.1. Classification (NCBI taxonomy): domain Eukaryota; kingdom Metazoa; phylum Arthropoda; class Insecta; order Odonata; family Coenagrionidae; genus Ischnura; species Ischnura elegans. Next base: position 121,223,852 of record NC_060247.1, read on the forward strand.
ATTATGGTTATGTTAGCATAAAATCAGAATTTTTGGAAACCGTGGCTCATTTGTTTACGATTCGCAAAATGAACAAATCCATCTTTGGCGCTGGCGTCGGTTCGAAGAGCATGAAGGGCGCAGGATACCCCAAGGGCGGGTAGGGCACAGGGCGCGAGGGGCGCGAGTCGTTCCGAATGGAGAAAGAGTCAACCGTCCGGTATACCCGACGACAGCGCCAAAACGGATGATAGAAGAACTACGTGAAAATATGCAGGGAAACCACTCAAACAATAATAAAGCAATGGCGGGGAATGGACGAAAGGTTATGGAGGAATAAGAAAAGATTTCATTGTATGAAACATGTTAATGAAGAATTTTTATGTAGGGACATAAAGTACATTTCTATTACTATCTGAATGAAAGAGTTAAATTTTTAGATTCACTACACTATAAACGAATACGTAATTCCTCATTAATGCAATGAAGACGAATCGACAGAGTCCACATATTTGGTAGACTCATAGATTTTATCAATTCCTCAGAATTTGATAAAAACAAATCAACAGAAAGAATCAACCTTTTTCGTAGAGTACTATATTTCATCAATTCCACAGCATGTAATCAAAAGAAATCCACAGAAAGAGTCTACCTCTTTGGTAGACTACTAGATTTAATCCATTACTTCTTATGTAATCATAACAATGCCACAGAAACAGTTAACCATTTTGGTAGACTACTACCTTTCATCAATTCCTCAGCATTTAATCAAAACAATGCCACAGAAAGAGTTAACCTTTTTGGTAGAGTATAGTACCTTTCATCAATTCCACAGCATTTAATCAAAACAAATTCACAGAAAGAGTCAACTTTTTTGGTAGACTACTAGATTTCATCAATTCCTCAGTATGTTATCAAAACAAATCCACAGAAAGAGTCAACCTCTTTGGTAGACTACTAGATTTAATCCATTACTTCTTATGTAATCACAACTAATCCACAGAAAGAGTCAACCTTTTTGGTAGACTACGAAATTTCATCAAAAACGTCTTATTTATTGCGAAAACGGTAATTAGAAAGTGGAAGCAGTACCAATATTAGCCGTACGTGGCGCTGCCGTCGGGTATACCTTGAGGTTGACTCTTTCTCCATTCTCTAAGACTCACAGGGCGCAGGGTGCACCCTTCTGGATTGGGACACGGCCGTAGTTAATGACCACCCTTATCCCCCTCGCCCTCAACCCTCCTCCACTTTCCTACTTACTCATCCAACCCTTCACCAACCCCTACCACACTGAAACCTACCCAAGCACCAACGCCAAAAATAAGAGGGCGTCTATTAATTACGGGGCGATTTTGGCAATTTTTGGAACCTCCTTAGTGAGATATCGTGGGATTTACCTCAACACTCTCCCTCTAATCTCACGTAAGATTGTTAATGTGCGTATTTTAAATGTAAATACATTAATATATGATTCATTGTGACTTCACATCAACAGGCGTTGCTGACATGCTCACGAAGCCATGTCACAAATAAGGACCCACCTTTGGGCTGGCCGGTAGCTAAACAATTGAAGAGCTACTGTGCTACTTTGTGGCGTTTACATTACCGCGATGAATATTATTGTGTAGAATGTATTTACATTTTCATCGGGAAATACGTTTTGCTCAACCGAGTTTCTCGCATTCTCACACTGTTTATTACGGAAAAATAACATGACACTTGCCAGGACCTCCCTTCACCCTCTCTTGAGATTGAATGAGAATCGGCCCGACCCCCTTCCCCAAAACACGCAATTAATGGATGCCCCCTGACCACCAACCCCTCACCACCCGAAAATTTCCCTATTAATTTTTAACTGAATATATATTATTCAATCCAATATATTCTTCAATTTTGCTGCTCTCCTCACCTTGAAAATTTTATGTTGCAACTAAAAAATGGTCGGAAAAATAATAAACCATGTGTAACAAGCAAAGTTTTTATCCCTTCAACTCCTACCACAAAGGATTTCCACCTTTACTATGCATTTTGCGTAGAATGATGAAGTAAAATGAGGTTGAAATAACCATAAATAATGTTCGCGCTACCGATCTCCCAGGTCATGCTTATTTTATGCAAACTTTCGTAATGGAATAACCAAGTCGCACCCGCCACTTCATTTTAAATCAATACTCTGGCTTGTATGCTGGTACTATTTGACTGCGTTAGTGTACTCAATTAAGCTTGTTCTATGGAAGCTAGAGATGGTAGCAAAAGAGAAAATGAGATAGCGAGAGATTAATAGCATGAGAAAGCAACCGTGAAATGCAATAACTGAAAATCCTCTCGCGAAAACGATCTCCCATTTTCAACGCTTGAAGCATCCTTTAAAAGCCTCCAGTCCCCCCTTAAATGGTCTCAAAATGCCTCTTCGAATGCAACTCCTTTTTTTCAACTCGAGACACCGAGTGTATCTGGATAAGTGATTCGCTAATGACGTCGTGAAGGAGAAGAGCAGAGAACGATTCCAAAGGATAGGAATTTGATGAAGTCTTCCCCAGCTGCAGATTTGGGTTGCGTCCAATAATTATCAGTTCAGAGACTCGTCCCTAAAACTCTTTGTCTCCATTTCACAAAAAGCAGAATTTATTATTTTTATGACGCGGACGATATTCAATTGCCCGTCCCCGTTTCCTGCTTTGGCTGGATGCGCTCAATATCCTGTCCACAAACCGGGATTTCCTCCGATTTGGCAAGCTACAATCGGATTTTTTTTCACGACTGCAATGCTTTCGTAGTGAATCGAAAGAAATGAAAAGACTGCTTCTAAAAAAACTTTGGAAATGACATCGATGTTTATTTTTTAGCGAGAAAAAGCACCGCAGTCATGATGGCCCTGAAAGGTATTGCTTATTTTATGCAATGTATTTGTGAACATTCACGATGGAATCAAAAATAATTGTGATTTTCACAGTTGCTCTCATAGTTTGAGTTGTTTCGGGGTACAATTACCATCAATTCTTTGAAAGTCACCGCATAATGTCATCCTGGAAATAGAAAAAGAAATAATTCTAAAGAATAAAAGTTCTGATTTCATATGCGGCACAAACTATCAGCAAAGAAAGCATTGTATTAAAAAAGTGAGGAGATAATGTTTTGATTATACTTTTCCATGCGAGAATTTTTATAAATACCACCGGTAGGACTTTCAAGATAAGTATTACCTTCCTACCTTGCCACTTATAAAAAGGTTGAGAGACATTTATGGGTAGTGAAGAAAATGACAGGCTTTCAGACGACAATGACAGGTTTTCAGACCACAGTGCATCATATTTCCCTCTTTTTCAATGAAGCCCAAGATATTTTCCAATAATTTAATACTTTTGAACATGGATTAAAGGAGGATTTAGAATAAATAATCAATAGTTTTTCGGCATGGACTATATTTTTTCCAACTTGGATTATATCTTTTTCAGTTTCCAATACTTACGCAAAATGATGATTAAATCATACATAATTTTCGCGCTGCCGATCTGCTAGGTTTTGCTTTTTATTCGCAATATATTCGTGATCACTCGGGATGACCAAAACTTTATATATCCACAGAAATGTTATGAAATGGATCCTAAGCAGTTATCTAGTAGAGTTTATCAGTCATCCGGTACCCATAGTCTGCATCATTATACTGCACTGGGTCTAGCAACTCAAGCTACGATTTTAGTAATTGATGATTTCCGTTATTCTACCCAAAAAGGTCTCAACCAGGGCCAATGTGGTAACTATAGCTACACATTTTTTCCTACACTTTTTGCGGTATGGCTGCATCGCTGATTGCGTAAATATAGGCTTTTCATCATTGCCTACTTTCTATATTAAATATTTCGAAAAGTAAGACCAATGGGATGCTTGATCGAGAAAAATTTTATTTTGAAATACCGCGCGCTATTTCACTCTGACGATCGATCAGATATCTCGGTGATACTCGCTTACTTTCCATTATTAACGAACGATCCCAAATATTACTGAAGTAAAATTGGGAAAACTAGGCACCAATGCCATGGGAAAATGCACATTTGTGGATGAATACCCTGCGAACTGCGTATTTACCCAATTCAAAATACTTTTAAGTAACTTGGCCTGCAGTTATGCAATAGGCCCAGTTGATTGATAACTCCGATGGACTTACCCTTTTTCGCAGCCATGCGCGGAGAAAGATTGGTAGTTAGGAATACCACAATGATCCTGGCTTAGAATAACGGGAATAATGGTTAAAATTAATAGAATCCTTTCTCGTGCTGCCAGGCCCAGTCCAGTATTACGAGTCAGAAATAGGGTTGCGGGTGAATCGTTAGTTTTACCAGACAACGGCTTAGAGATAATTCAAGTATTACACAAAGCCAGTATCCCATTGTCAATGTATCCGTAAATTTACTCATAAAAAATCAAATACTGGTGGATGCAACGAATCTAACAAGTTTAATTTATACTACATGATGTGGTGAATGTAAACATTTATCTATTTGATTCAAGTTTTGCTACACTGTGTACTAAAATGTAACTAGGATCCTAGTCATTCAAACCAAAATTATTTTCCGGGGTTCCCAATTTACTTTGCACTCGGACGGAGGAGGAGGAGAAGAAAAGGGTTATGCTAGGCGCCCTCTCACCCCGGAAACGCGAGTGCAAATAGCAGCGCCGCCCTTCCGGATAAAAGCGAAAACAAGGCGGTGTGGGTGGCAGCAGGGTACGGGTTGAGTCGCGTTAAAGAGCTTTCAAGAGGGTGACACACTGAATGAATGGCTTTGCGAGAGAAAGAGGCGAGAGAGAAAGGAAATAAGAGCGAAGGATAGCGTGGAAAGGAGACGAATGAATAAACAAGCAGCTGAGACGAATAGAACCGGAGAAATTGAGGATTAAGAAGCTCTGAGAACTGAAAACTGGCAGAAAGAGGTTGATGTTAGAGGTAGGGGTGCATGGATCAAAAATTTAACATGGTATTTAAGTCTACACATGAATTCCGTGATATGGACCAGAGTGGGGTATACAAGCAGAGCTGTAACAAGCCCAGTAATGTAATTCTCGGCATGTAGGTGGAATGAGACGCCTAATCAAAAGGAGGTTGGTGGAGTATAGGAAGCAATAATAATATATTTCTTTGCTCAATTCGTTTGCATAATTGATAGCATACAATAAGTATCATTTATTATATAATGAAATTAGGCACCCCAGAAGATCTTTCATTTGGTGGGGTTGCCATGCGATACATGCGGCAGCATAAACAAACATAAATAAGAGGGTGGTTCAAAAAGTATTTAGACTTCTATCCTCCCGCATAAACGAATGAAGCGCTGGCGGCCAAGCTCATTGGGGATGTGGCGGGTACTGTCATGCACTGTTTCGTGTCATGAAAAAGCTTCAGTCACCGGCAGTCAGCCAAGTAGAGTAGACACCTCTGTTGTCCTCAGTGGTTTTTATCAAATTATAAAATGTAATAAAAACTTAGACTAATGTAAAATGTGTACAACTAATCTTCTATATTATTTCTACGGTATAGATACCTTTTTCTCAACTCATACGCTTGTACAAATGAGGTACCAAAATGCACAGAATTCATCAGAGAACATGCGACGGCATATCTTACTTCCTAAATATTGCTATATTTTCCTAAAATTGGTTTTCAAATAATTAAAAATAAACAAAAACAAAAAATACAAAAACCGGTAAATATTCCTGACGTTAACGGCGCACAAACTGATATATATGTTCATTTGCAACAATATCTCGCATTCTTTAAATAACTTTTATCAAAATGTGGCTGATTCCACATTCAAGTCTCCTGTTGATACGTAAGTATGAGTCGTCATGCGCGTTTAACAGACGATAGTATAATTACTTCCAATGTTGTGTTTAAAGAGGTCACCTGACCTCAATTTGTACATGAACATTCCAAATAAATTTGTACATAAGACCCTGCCTTTTTCTTCTACACTTTAAAATTAGAAACGCGCCTATCCCTCTGTGGACCTGCATTGAAAAGAGCGGGGGAAGCCCGCTGGGAGCGGGCGCAGCACACTCGTGTAATCAATTTTTTTGGGAGTCTGCCATGTGCAGTATTCGAATAAAAAAGTGGTACAATCAATTCAAAAATGGTCAAACGTCAATGCAAAAGGAATCGCGTTCAGGCAGGTCATGTTGGCAGTCTTCTTTGACTCCAGTGGAGTGGTGCATCATGAGTACGCACCACACAGTCAAACAATCACAGAAGAATACATTCTTAAGGCTCTTAGTTGCCTACGCGATGTTGTGCGACGCAAACGACTGAATCTGTGGGCAGCAGAAACTTGGCAGCTCACTCATGACAATGCACCTGCCCTCTCTTCACATGTAATTCAGTGTTTTATCGCTAAAAGCAATAGTCTGGTTTTCCAAGCTCCTTACTCCCCTTATATGCTCCCTATGGCTTCTGGGTATTTGCTAAGCTGAAAATGCCCCTGAAAGGCACTCGATTTCAAGAATGAGAAAGCATTAAACAGAATACCAAAAGATGCCTTGCAGAAATGCTTTAAACAGTGGCAGAATCGCTGCGAGAAGGGTGTGCATCACCAAGGAAACTACTTTGAAGAGAATTTCAAGTTTGTAGCACTAGTTCAATAAATACATTTTTAATAAACAAAAGTCCGATACTTTTTTGACAGCCCTCGTATATAAGGATCAATGCCATTTTATGCACGGAAAAGTGTTATTTATTACGAAATATCATAGTGAGTGCGCAATGACAACAAAATAGAAATCATTGTATCAAAATATTTAATGCATACTTCAATTACTTATCAAAGCAATCCGAAGCCTAGATATAATTAATCATAAAATTGGGAGATGTTAATTTTTAATCTGTAATTTGTACTCTACTACTTTCTATACGAAGTAACTGTAATCGTGCCCAGTTACATTTTCTGAGCACTTATACCGACGCTGATCAGACCTTATAATAAAAAAGGCATCGTACTTGGAGCTCATCGTTAAAGCAGCAGTGTACTGTATGAGGACGGAAATATGCAGTTCGGAGGACTCGGAAGGCTGTGGAGTGACTGGCCGGGGAATTGCGTGGATTATGCGCGTCAACGGCTGTTTCGACGACCCCGGCAGACGACCAGACGGCAGCGGCACAAGAGAGAGGCGCCACCTATATGATCCCTTCTCCGTGTGGGGCCGACCTCATAAAGGGAGAGGGGGTTGCGATGGGGAATACCCCGGTGTGCGGGGCATCGAACGAGCCCTAACCTCTCCCACGTCTCCCTGGCGACGGTTGGCATGGGGACGGACGGGAGCAGAGCAGAGGTGGGGGAGGTTAAAGGGGGGACCCATTCATGTCGGCCCAGTTCATCACGCCGGAGCGGTGACCTCGCATTTTGATAGACCCAAGGAGTCGATGCTATCGATGAATTTAACCCATAATTCGTCATCCCAATATATGAGATATTGAAAACAGAAAATTATTCTCAGTAAAAATATGTTCCCCATTCCTTGTCCTTTAAAACCAAAACTAAACCTTGTACGCAGCAATAATTTCTCTGGTGATTCTCTATGATTCCGAAATGTAGACTTGGTCTAAAATGGAGGGAAGAACGCTCCTCTTTCAGCATTTCAAAATATATAATGAACCGACGTCTTACTCTCGAGCTGTTATCCTGCAGCTTAAAATGTACCGTAAAAATGTTAGCATTTTTGAAAACAATAATTAAAATTAGTTTTACTTATCTCTTCAAAAGAGGGAAAAATGACTCTGAACCTGACTTTCCCCACTTTCGTCTTAATTTTACACTTAAATCTCCCGCGCCTATACTAATCCATTGCGACTCAACAGCGCAGTACAAATACTTCCCGCATAGGCACGATTTATGACTGAAGCCTTGAGTATACACCCGGATTGTCATAAAAATAAGTACACCAGGGAACCAGCATAGATGAAGCTATAATAAATGGCATTTAAATGGTTCTACTGATTAATTGATAGATCAGTTTCTTGTATAAGTTATTTTCCTAAAACTTTTAATGTTTTTCCTTTCATTTCAGCAACTCACTCCAGAAGGTACTTTTTTTAATATAAGAGGGTAAAGCCTACCCCGAAATAAACCACGGGCACGTATATTTCACACATTCACAATTAGAAGTCCAATTCCTCTCCCTGGGCCAGCTAGCAGTCCGAGGATTATATTTAGAAGTATCTGATTGCTTCACCCGAGACTTGAAACAGAGATCATTGAATCCACAGGTAATGCTCTACCCACTAAGCTGCTACGCCTTCATTACTTAAAGGATATAATATAAATTTTAATGACTTAATCGGTGTGTTTCAATGCTCAACTCAAACCACGAAAATTATGATGATGATTTGTGAAAAAGAGAATTATTATAATTCTGTGCTTATATGTAGCACTTTTTTCTATTATTTTGTATTTTTAATGATTTTTACTGTAAAAATCATTACAAATTCGAAGTGTATTTATTAAAAGCTTATAATGAGAAGCACATACGTGTGTGAATATCCGGTTGTGACTGGGAAGGTCAGTTTTTTATAACGTAGGTTTTTGAAGAATTTCCAAATAGTAAAAATGTTAAATCAGGTAATCCGCGAGGTCAAGGTAAAACATTTCTCAAAGTATTAAAAAGTTTTACATTATCTGTGATTTCGTTATTCAGGTGTTCACACAGGGGTTGAAAGTTAAAGCATTCTTCATTTCATTTATGACATCCACTGATGCTGAACGGCGAATTAACGGTACAAATGCCGTGTGAAATTCTGCAATTGTACGCAGTGGCGTAACTATGGGGTAGATGAGGGGATGGATCCCCCCCAAAGCTTCCGAGAAATAAAAATATATTGAAAACTATTGTGTAGTTTTGACATATAATAACTGCATCTGCTTAAAGTTCAATTTAAGTGTCTAAGTGATGCGAAAGGTATTTCCAGGCATGTCATTTTTCAAGAATTTTACCAGATTTCGCCACCCCAGGCCATCTCATCCTCCCCCGAGGGATATTCCTAGTTACACTACTGATTTTTCGCAAATTTTTTCCATGTGCCAATCATTTAAATTTTATATTTTTACCTGCCTTTTTCTTTTGACTAAGGTGGTTTGATTTTGAATCAAGAACAACATTGATTTTTTCACCACTGGAAAAAATATCAAAATCGTGTCACTATTGTGCGTTGGTGTTGCTATCAAATTGTAAAATGAGGTTTAAATAATTTTATATCAGTTTTTCCACAATGGTATTAATACTTCAACTGAAGCAGGCATTATTTTTATGCTCAATTCAGCATCGTCGAAAGAACAAGCGTGAAAACTCTGATTTAAAAAATCAATATTTGGAAAATACAGAGTGAAAGGACCATTTTTCTTGCGGTATTGGCGATGCAAAGATTACCGCAGCGCCCCTAGCGGCCGCGCCTGGAATCACTCTAACTCAGACACACTCCATCCTTTGCCGTATTTAATGCATGTGTTTCAACGTGAAAAGCGTGAGAAGACGGTAATTTGTTGAAGATTTTATCGGTTGTGGACGCCAATGAAAGCAGTCTCAGGGTTTGTGACGCCCATGCGTGCGGTAGAAGAAGTTTTAACTGCTGGCCTTGCGATTTCGGTGAGGAAAAGGGAGGAAAAAGAGTCGGTGGATCATGTGCAGGCTTTGGTCCTTCGCACCTCGGGCCTGACTTCTAAGCATCCGTATTCCGTGGATTTGTGGATTGATTTATCTGAGAATTACGGCGATCGGTTATCGAGGGATCAGATTTTAGAGTGTGGCTGTATTGGTGTGTAACTTTTTAGTACTGGCGCATCATTAACCTCCTTTATACACTTCAGGTGCCCCTGGTAGTGAAATATCTATGTTTTACTCGGGGATTAGAGTGGGTGAAGGACTTTCGTTCTGTACTTCCCAGTCCTCTTCCTCTGCGTCTCAGGGCTGCCATATCATTAGTAGTCTCTTGAGCAACCCCCCTTTCGAGGTGATTTCGAATGTGGAAGCTCTCACCCAGAGAAAACTCCAAAGTGTGGATGCAGTTCTGCTGGAATTTTATGAGCACAATGTTACCATGACCCAAGACCAAGTGGCTTCGCTCTTGGCAACCCCGCAGCGGACTGATGCTTGGTTCAAAGGCAGAAATATGTCTATCCCAGCATCTAAGGCATACAGCCAGTTCACTTATGCGGTAAATCCTAAAGCTAACTGGAGAAAACGTTATGCAGATTTGTGCTACAGCAAGTTTACTGGTAACAAGTACACAGACAGAGGCAACAAACTTGAAACTGTTGATGTTAATGTGATGAGATGATTTGATGAACAGTTCTCAGATAAAAAGTTCTCAGTTCTTATTCACAGATCAGTCTCTCTAGTCACAAACACAATACTTGTGTGTAATAGCATTACATGAACTTGTCAATATTCATGATTGGAAGTCCAAAAATAGTTAATCCACTCACAATAAGAAGAATTTCATCAGCAAATGGGAGTAGCGTCCATTATATTGGACCCAGTATCATTTCATATGCCCGCAGGCGTTGAATCACTCTCTCAACATGACCTCTAGCTCTGGCAATGCCAGCCGTTTCAAGAGCATCATCCATAGATAACTGACTTTCTTCTGAAGAAATTAGGGCGGATGAGTCTTCAATTTCTCCGCAAGAGAGGACAATCTTACTTATGCACCTGCAAAATTACATTACTCCAAGAAAATAAATTCAAAAATATCTTACCAGACGACACTCATTTTCAATTCTGTATTCTTTGTCCAACATCACTCCATCTTGGTAGTCTAATCTGTCCAACACGCAGCTATCAGTGAAAATAAACTTGTCCGAGGCTCGTCCACCATATAAAGAACTTATCTCAGTTATTAATCCAGATGGGGCTGATCAGGCCAGGGTATCACTAACTTCAACACTCGTGCTATTAAAGGACATGTGTGCTTGAAATAATTTATGGTTGGACACTCGTTTTCCCACCTTCAGTACTATAACCCACTTTTGCCGTAAACTTTCTTCCTTCGGAAAATAATGGAAGCTTACTTCGGGTGCATTATAACTTGAACACTGCGGAACGCTGCATTACGTGGAGTTTATAGAGTTTTTCTGGGAGTGCGGCACCGACAAATGATCGTGGTCGATGATTTCCGCAACGTAAACAAAGCTACGAGCAACGAATGTGTCTGAGTTAGAGTGATTCCAGGCGCGGCCGCCAGGGGCGCTGGGGAGAATCTTTGCATCGCCAATTGCACCGCAGTACGTACAATAAAAACAGAATAATTCATAATTTATGAGTTAGTATATTTTTCTTTATTTTAATGGGGATACTTCATCAAAAGGTTATTTTAAGATGGCCAAAACGATATTGATCCGTTTTTGACTAATCCTTGGTCAAAATAGCAAATTAACTCCATTCCAATACCATTCTGTCTTCCTACGGCAGCAAATTAGATATGGCATGATAAAAGTCCAAGAAGTCTGGGTTTTAAGTTTGGGGTGTCAAACTGACTCCCTCGAATAGGTGGTAATCATCATCACTGGTCAGCAATCCTAGGATTGGTTTGACGCAGCTCTCCACTTAGTTCTCCTATCAGCTAATCTTTTCACACCTACGTATTTCTTCTCTTTCACATCCTTTACTTGTTCCATATATTTTGTTCGAGAGGCGGTGATATAACCGTAAATACATATTGCAATCCGATCGTTAAGATGGGGTAATTTTCAGAAAGAAAGGTTTATTGAGGCGATGGTACATTTTATATTTCGACTCTTAAAAATAGGCCACTAGTCGTCTTAGGTCATATCTAGAACCAGTTTATTTTCACATCTGCTTTACATTCTCTTGACGATGATGACTCTTATTTACATTATCTTTGGAACCATCGCAAATTATGTCACACTATGTAAGTAATTTGGTGCTTTGGATGTAACGGTTTCAGCGATTTACAATCTCATTCATTTATCTTAGCATCAGTAATATGCAAGTGAAATACGTCTACCTGTCTCTGACTCGTCAAACTCTCTTCGAAATCACAAAGCCATGATAATAGGATCATTTTATAGAACCGTTATCTTATTACTATAGAATACGATATCGATATTTTTCATGTAATATTATGTTTAGGCAACAACATATGTCCCTTTAGCGAATGCAAATATTTATTTCATACAGAACAGTTTTTTTTATTAAAGTAAATGAAATTCCTCACAAGGCTTGATCCGTTGGAACACCTATTTTCAGCATTTATTTGAATCGCCTGCATGAGCTTAGGGAGCGCAGGGACCAACTTTCTTAATAGACTAATTGATTTTATCAAATAATGATAGTGGGTTAACACAATTTATCCGAAGATAACATCTAATCGATGGGCTACCTCATCTCATGGCGATGGACTTTTGCAAGATAGATAAGAAATTGCCCCGTTTTTGTCTAACTTGTTGAATAAAATAAAGAAACGCTTTCAAAGAATCCACTCTTGACTCCACTCTCCAGGTGTTACTGATAGCACCCGAGTTCCAAACTCCACGAGCCCTCTCACTGGAAATGGGCGCAGAAAGGTGGGAAAGGATGAGGCAAACACTTAATGAGGCGGAGAGGTAACTGATTGCGAGTTGGCTCTGGTAAAGGAGATCCCGGGGAACTTATGCGGGGAGAGGTGCAAGAGGGAAGAAGAAAGAAAAGGGAGGAAAAAGGCTTTTTATTTCCCCCGGCAAGCGGAGTGAGGGAGCAACAACCCCAGAGGTTCCTTCACATCACAGAGCGACAAAATCCCATTGCGGAGAGAGAGAAGGAAACGAGACGACGACTTGAAGGGACCCCTTTCTCCACACCCCACTCCGCCAATTATTCTCTCGCGTCCCGTTTCCCTCGAATGAAAACGAATTAAACAGGCAGGAGATCCAAAAGGGGTGAGAAAGAGTGCGAAGCCTTTTGCACTCCCTCGCATTATCGCCACCCCTTTTGCTTCTAATGAGAGAAAGGTAGAGAGTGAGAGAAAGAGCCGTGAATTGGCGCGCAATGGCGGTAGTAGGCACGACGACACACATCTCGTGTTCCGCGAGACTTCGCGCCAATCACGCGTCGAGCAGCACGTGGTTGTCACGGCAACGGCGAAACTCGTAACTGAGCTTTGCCGCGCCCGGGAGTTTTTGCTGCAGGTTAGAAGTCAAGGGTTGGTTGAAGGTCCTTGCCAGGGTATAGGAGCTTAGAAAACGAAGGTTCTTCCCTTAATGCTCATAAATAAGGAAAAGTTGACTTGGTACTGCAACCTAAACAAGAGGCGGATTGGTATCGCATATACACCTAGTGCATATCAGAAAAGAAAATCATAAAACAAAAATAAATTCAATTTTTTAGCATCTTGGTTTCTATGTAGGTAAGATTTTGACAAAATGACTGCGGAGTCTCATAAAATGCCATATATATTACTTGAAGTTTTGTTTTAGTTTGGTAAATTTGAGGTGTAGGCCCCCGGCTACAATAAAAAATGAAACATCTCATGGAAATATTTCAATTTTTCGGCTACTATTTTTTAGAGAAATATAATGCATGTTCACTAGGAGTACAGAAATTGAACTCTAGTTTCTAGCTTAGAACTCAGTGTTCGCAGGTATTTTTTTATAAGTATACTCAGCAAGGACCTAATGTAATCTTTTCAGGGGATAATTAGGTCAACAAAATGGAACCACATCAATATCTGTCATAAATTTCATTTTTTATCATTGTTTTCTCACCAGATGATGTAAAAAAACAATAATTGTAGAATATTTTACATTTTCTCGCATTCTCCCATGTTCAATCAAAATTTGTATTGCGAAAATACAAAAGGATTCCATTGGCTAACTTGTTCATTTAATTTGAAAGAAATGTTACCACTATCTTGGAGGCCTAAAAAAAATTAGTGCCATAGAATAAAGGGTCTCGGAAGATGAAGTTACTTTTAGGAAAAAAAAATGGATCAAAGATAAAGACAGCTCACTCGACTACGAGAGATTATTGCTTGGGAATTTTGACGGGGTTACTTCTATCTATATATCGCTCCCCACCATCCTCCCCAGCAAGCTCTATGAACCGTGCGCAGTCTAGGGGGGGGGGGCGGGACACGAGGTTGGTGAGGGAGTCTGGGGTAAAAAAGAAAACGAGGGAAGGCCGACCTATTTGCTCGGATGCTGCTGTTCGGTGTGTTTGTGTGTGTTCGTCGGATGCAATGGAAAAAGAGGTCACGCTGCTCGACGGCTCACCGTAAAGCAAGCGGATTACGGGACAGAAATACAGGACCGAATAAATTTCCCAAAGTTTCGCCTCATCGCCCGCGCTCAACGGACGGTGTAATGAGAAATATTGGATGCACTGATTTGCTTTTTCCCCGACCCCCATGAACGTTCTCCTTCCACGGCTGGGAGGGACATTTTCAGGAGCATAGAAAAATTGCCCCGATAAGACGATAAACATGTTGCTCAAAGACTTTATGAAGCGTAAACAAGGCCTTGAGGAACGAAATATTCGTAATTTCCACGCACTGCTGCAATAGTTAATGCAAATATAATCGTTTTCTATGGAAAACGAGGTGGGACTGTAGGATAAACTAATAATGATTTTAAAATTCCATTTATACGAAATTCTTGCTTCTGGTAGCAATTTTTTTTAAAGATAATAGACTAATAATGATTTTAAAATTCCATGTATACGAAGTTAGTGCTTCTGGTAGCAACATTTATGAGATTAGAAGATTAAGTACGGGTTACACGATACATTAAACCATGCGGGTCAAAGTTCAAATGTGATGTACCGATATGAAATATGTGCGAATGCAAAAACCAAATAAGAACAGGTTCTATTTTCTGTCACCGCATTTCAAAGTTGTGAGGCTACTCGGTGTACTTTTGCGTTAATTCAAGCATTCATACTGTCGTGTTCTCTCGTGGACAACTCGATGAGGAACGGCTCATTAGGATCCTGAATGATTCCGGACGACAAAGGTGGTCTTCCGGTAGTACAGTATGGCCAAAAAAATAAGAATCGAAATTTTCCGGAAAGAACTGTATGAAGGGGCGCTCTGGTCAGCAGTCGCTGAGGGTCCTGAGCTTAGGGGGCGCCTATAACACTTGCATTTGCAATTAATAAATTCTACGCTTTTATTAGTTGTTTATTTACAATATACTCAGTGTAAAAATATTACGTGAGAAATAAATAAAAGAAAGGCATCAGAAGATGAAAGGGAACCTAATGCTTTTATGAAAGGGTTATTCGGAAAGTAAAATCAACTGATTTGGGCGTTACTTGGTGGAAAATTGAAATGTTCATGGTGAAAAAAACCAGTACTGTTCCAAAAACTTTTAATTATTGGCTGTCAACTAGTTTCGACGTCTATACCGTTATTATCAAGACTAACAGAGCAGTAGCGTACAACGGCCAGCCTTATATACCCAACAACAGTATGAGGAAAGGAGGGGAGGACTTCAATGAGGAATGGGGAGTTTGGACAGGATGAATGGAGGGTCAAAACATAAAGTATAAAAGCAGGGGGGAGGTTAGAGGCGGATAGAAGGTCAGGTTGATGGGGGGGAGGAGGAGGATTGTCAAGGAAGAAGTCAGATTTTAAAACAGTAGATAAAAAATTAGAACATTTGAATACAGTCATATCATTTACAATTTTGGTGTTACGTGCAACAGTGCATTTGGTGATTTCTAAAATATCCAGTTTAACACTTTTTTCATGTACATATAAAAGTTTAATATTAAAATCAACGTTATGGCCGGATTCGATCAGGTGCTTAGAAAAATGGGATCTGGAGTCTTTCAAACGGGCACTTCTTTTTTGTTCATCAAATCGAGTTTTAAGTTTGCGGCCCGTTTGACCGACGTACACACCATTGCACTCATCACATGTCAGGACATAGACAACACTTTTGTTTTCAAGATGCACTTTGTCCTTAGAGTTAAAAATCACTTAACCTAGGGAGGTCAGGGAGTAAAAACACACTCGGTATTTGTGTTTGAGGATGAGGTTGTGAACACTGAAGGACAGGGGGCCAAGGAAAGGTAATTTGCACCACCGTTTGGGTTCTGTTTTGGGGACCGGCAGCAAACTGAATAGGGTGGGCGATACTCTTTTGCGGTTTTTTTTGCCAGTAGTTTACGGATGAGGTGATCATTATAGCTGTTATTTAAACATATTGATTTAATTACATCAAGTTCCTGGTTGAAACTTGAATCAGTTATTGGGTAGCAAATTAGTCTGTTTAATATAGAGTTAATGCCTGCAATCTTGTGGGAGTAAGGATGGTTCGAGCCCGCGGGGATAAGTACATCCATAAAGACACTTTTCCGGTAGATTGCGAAGTCATGTTTGCCTTTTTCGAAGGAAATCGTGAGATCTAGGGAGTGGATTGAGTCACCTCCGAGTTCAGAAGTAAAATTGATGGATGGGTGGAGGGAATTGAGCAGCCCAAGGAAGGAGGCCAGTTGTCTCTAGCTACCGGTCCTCAGGCAAATAATGTCATCCACATATCTAAAGTAGTAGCTCACGTTTTTTAAAAGAGGGAAATGAGAGTTGAACAGTTAACTTTCTAGGTTACCCATGAAGATATCAGCCAAGATAGGCAAAAGAGGAGAGCCCAAAGAATGGCCGAGATCTTGTGTGTAAAATTGGTGTTTTAATTGAAAATAATTTTGGTCCATGCACACTGATAATAACTTTTTGAAGTCACTCACTAGGTCGTCATTGACGGATGATTTTCTGAGCCAATCTAGAGTTAGTCCTATAGCTTCTTTGGTTGGTGCGGAGGTAAAAAAGTTGGAAACATCAAATGATACCAGTTTTCATTTGGCGGGGGGTTATTGTTGAAAGACTTTTTGCTAGCTCAGAGAAATTTTCAATGCTGTGCGTAGGTTTGAACCCCGAGATGTTCCGAATGAGTGTATTTAACTTTGAAGAGAGGAGGTGGGAGGGAGCAGAAAAATGGGAAACCGCAGGGCGTATGGGCACGTTAGACTAGTGGGTTTTGGGTAAGCCGTACATTTTCGGTGGAAATGGATTCATTTTAATTAGGTGTCTCCTTAGCCGAGGTGAGAGTAAGGAGGTGCAGCTGTTCACTGTGGATTTGAGCTTTTCTTGAAAAATGGGGTTGAGGTCTTTGTTTAACAGTTCGAAGTCGTTGGTCGAAATAAAGTCATAGTACTTCGTTAGGTATATAAAGCTGGACGTTGTACGCTATTGCTCTGTTAGTCTTGATGATGACGGTAAAGACATCGAAACTAGTTGACAGCTATTAATAAAAAGTTTGTGGAACAGTACTAGGTTTTGGTTCACCATGAAAATTATTCGAAAAAGGTTATTAGGCAGGTTTTACTTAATTTCAATGCAGTTTTTTTAAATCCCCTAATACAATAATGTAAATATATAATCAATAATTCACCTAGACGATAAAACCATAACATAATATTAAAGTTCGTTGGTGTGAAGGCCTCCGCGGTGCGATGGTAATGCACCGCGGTGCCGCATACAAGAGCATAGAAGAGCGGTGAAAAATGAAGAAATTCTATCTGTCAGCTGCGGCTGAGCTTACTTTGTGTGAACTAGGAAACGACATCAACAGGGAGGAGACAAAAGTTATCGACAGAGAATCCCGATATTTTCCCAGGATCATTTGAGAGGCGATTGGAATATCTAAACATCCTCATAATTTCAATCGAGAGGATAGCTACCAACTCCACAGCAAGTGGAATAGTCTCTTCGCCCCATACCGCCATGTTATAGGTCACAAGGCGACCAATTAGCGACGACACACACCACTGGGCTGCCTAGATAACGACGGCCGAGACACGGTATCAAGCTCATTATGAGCAGAGTAGCGCAGTAGAAGCGCACTGGGCCCATAACCCATCAAGCACTTCGACCAGAAGACGCCTTCTGAGAAACTATTGTCTCCATCACAACGGCGATGCGACGCGGTGAAACCCGGAAAATTCAGCGTTCATTATTACTAAATTTCATAGGCTGTGAAATTATCACTTCTCATACCATTTCTTCTTACGCATTTGCTATTTTAAATTAACTTTTATGTAGTTTTTAAGAGCCTGAATAGTATCAAAATCCATTTCCGGACATGAATTTTCCTGAAATTGTCTGAAGGAGGGCCCTTGGATACCCCAGTAGGGAAGGGCCCCCGAATCTCTCACCGATGGTTCCCAATCACCCCAGACCTCCCCTGGTTGCATACAAAATATCTCAGACTTAAAGGCAAGAGTAACCTCCTCCCTTGGGTAAGCTACGAGCCTTCTTTTCCATCCCGGGTCCTTTTCCCCACCCACCGTGACGCGTGCGTGAACTCTCGACGAAATGGCAACAAACGAATGATGCGTGGAACTTTCATTAGATTGTGGCATACGGCCGCAACCCAAAAACTTCTAGAACATTACACTGTCTTATCATGTAATTTTTCTGAAAAATTGCAGCAATTCAACTTAAAATAAAATAAAAACACTGCAAGCACTGTAATTCTGATTTTTAAAAAAACATGCACTGCTACACACTGATAGTATTTGAATCGCTCAAAAATGGACGAGAGGCGTTTATAACACAACTGGGAAAAACAGGACTGGTAATGAAAGAAAATAAGTTAATGAAAAAGAAACAATAGAACAAATTCTAAGTGATCTCAGCAAAAAGTATTATTAAGAAAAGAAATCTGGACAGCACACTGAATACACAAAAAGGAAACAAGAATCTCCAAGTGTAAATAGATTAAAATACTCATTCCGATAATCCTACCCTCAATTAAGGACTGGGGAGGGAAATAGTGGACATAGACTACAGTCGATGGGAGAGAAAGAACAAAAATTGGTATAATTTAAAAGAATTAAATGAAAGCGGCCCTCTGGGAATAAGCTAACGCTCTCAGTTCTGCGGGAAGGGGCAAAGGAGGGTCCTTTACCCCTCGGTATCTTCATGGCCTCTTATAGTCATTTCCATGCACTTGTCTCCCATCCTCTGTGATGATGAAGCCTAGCAGCACTTTATCGACCGGGAGGCAGGCACGCGCCCCGAATGTGATTGGTGAGGATCAGCACTAGATAGCCGTATGGAATTCTCTATGAGAGTATTTAGAATTAAACAGAACTTGAATTACAAAGTAGGTCAAAATATCATCGCGCCCTCGCTCGAAGGTTAACCGTATCGTCTGAAATACAGGAATGATGAGGTTCTAAGATGATGTTCTTTGTGTCGTTCTGAAAGATATCTATTCTTAAATGTTCAAGCAATCTAAAGGTGCGTTTACACTGTGTAACATGCTATATAAACATGTTATATGTAACAAGTTACTTGTAACATTTGTTTTTATATAACATTTGTTTTATAACAAGAGTCAAGCGGAGCCAAAAATGCACTAATAACATGTTACAGATTCAGTCGCAGCCCACCCGTCAACTGTCTATCCCACCATGCGCCTCACCTCTTTTCTGTCACATGTTAAACATTTTCCCACTTTGTTCGGGAAGCCAAACACTTGTTATATTATACGAATTTTTGTTTTGTAACACAATGCTACATATGACTTGTTACGCGGATTTGTAACTTTTTCGTAAAACATTTTATATTTAAATGTTACAAAGTGTAAACGCACCTATAGATTGCTTGAAAATTTGAGAACAGATATATTTTAGAATGAATCAAGGAAACTCTTCTTAGAAACTCATTATTTCTGTATTTCTGACAGATACGGTCCACCCACGAGCAAGGACGCCTGATATTTTTTTCATGACCGGGCGCGTGGCGTACTTTGTCCACGATATATCCATTTATATGATAACTCTCAATTTTTAAAAATTTATCTCTATTTGTAGAAATTATTGCAAGCTTGTACA
This sequence comes from Ischnura elegans, assembly GCF_921293095.1. NCBI lineage: Eukaryota > Metazoa > Arthropoda > Insecta > Odonata > Coenagrionidae > Ischnura > Ischnura elegans. Next base: position 121,243,706 of record NC_060247.1, read on the forward strand.
TTCATAGGTGATACAGATATAAAGGTACACAGGTGGTACACGACCGGTAGCGAGGCGTAATTTTTACGCCACGGGTGTCGGGTTCCTCTTGCCGGTCTAAAAATAAATTAGCTACAATACTTCGAGATTTGAAAATTCGCGCTGTAGACAGTCGAAATACATTGTTAGAATACTCGAGACCATTCCAGACCAGAATGTACGTACCATGTTGAAAGCCTTGGTTTTCGAAGATTGCCGTAATTGATACGCCAGCGCGCCCGCCCGAGAGCTAATAACGAGAAATAATTTGCCGAAAGGAGAGGTAAAGGTATTTTTATTTTCTCCGAACAATTAAGAACTTCGATGAATGCTAGGAGGAACTTCGTGTACGCAATTCATTCTTAATTTAACGGTTGGAGTCCTAACACCCCCTGCCTGTCTATGGAGGCGGCTTGCGTGGAAAAACGTCGATTCAGACATGGGGGTACCCAGAGAGGGGCGGGGGGGGGGGGGGGGGGCAGCTGCCCCACCCTAGAAGCAAAAATCGCAAAGGTCTTTAAGCAAAATCAGGACGAATTGAAACGAAAATATTCAACAAATTTTATTTAAACCCACGCAAAATGATACATATTAGTATGAAATATGCAATTAAAATAAAACTGCTTTTACATGGAAATTAAATAAGTCCCATGGCTTGTCCTCCCCCCCCCCTAGTTATGATCCTGGGTACACCCTTGGATTCAGATGCACTATCTAGTAATCTTATTAACTGGCACACTGCCCTCGCCCCGAGTCGAGAGCTTGGTTCTGGAAATGGGTCAAATTCCACAATTGTCACCCCACTCCAATGCGCCATAATTTCACAAAACACTTATGATGCCACCAGCCAGCCATCCAAATGATAGGGAGGACCCTACACACGGAGAGCGCTCGCTTAGCATTGTGGTCCAGATGCATTCAAACGGACGACGAAGACTCGTGACGGCCACTCGCACCCGTATCGATGTTCCAAAAGTGACTCGCATGACGCCATTCAGTTTTATCTCTCGGCCACCCAGCCATTGGCATGGAGGAGGCGACGCGCATCAGGTAGTTGCAAGCGTTTCCGCCCCATTTGACCTTTCCCCGCCGTCCCATTCAATTCAAGCGCCCCATTCAGTAGCGAAACCATTCAAGGAATACTGTGACAACTGCAATCCAACCTAAAATCAATCTACAATTTCCGCTCCATTTATTGATACTGGTAAGGTATTGTGATTAGGGGATCGACGGCCGTGGTCATTTGCACCTGGAGGAAAGGGAAGAGATTGAAGTGTGGAGAGAAACCCGGCGTCAGCATTAGCCTGCTCTAATAAAAAAACCGCCAATACGACCAAAGTTTAACGTCCCATTCTATGGACGAAGTGTGGCAATAAAAGTTTCTTCCACTAAGCATTCAAGGAAGGACCTCTGAAATGTTTCTGCCACCGCCGGTATTCAAACCTGGAGCCATGGATAGTGAACCCGGTGTGTTCCCGACAGCTTCTGTCATTTTCGCATGGAGTAAAGGGTGGGGAAGGTTGGCTGTAGAGAAACCCTACATCAGCATTAAGCTAAAGGCGCCAAGGGAGCCTTACATAGTGTCCCATTTCATGGACGGAGTGTTACACTTGAAGTGCCCCCACACAGATCTTACGTAGGAATCAAAGCTCTCACTTCATTGAAAACTATCTGCCACCGCTTGGATTTTAATCCGGACTCGCTGAATTAGGAGCCAACAAAATTTGTTCATCACATAAGGATGCCATTATACTTCTAGATGGATCGAGCAGTCATTCTACAACATACAAGCTATCTAAGAAAAATATACCAACCAGGGCCGGTTCAAGACATTATTCTAGTGTAAACGAACATTCCACAACACTCCCTCAAAAAAAACCTGAGAGGTAGTAAGATTAGCATTGGATATTAGACTGAGTGCTTAGGCGCCCCCTTTTGTTTGGCGCTCTTCGCGGCCGCGTACTTTGCTTACCGCTTAAACCGGCCATGATCTCAAACATCACTTGTCATAGGTTCCCTTTCTGCAATATTTTTTAATTTCCTGTTTTTGTAGTCGACGCATTGCATGATAAATTCGACGCATTGATAAATTATACAAAATTTTATATGAGAACATAATAAACAGCTAAAATGTTCTAATTTTAGAGGACAGATGTTACTGGGGCATAAATAAACGGTGAACAGGTAATTTCTTTCTAAGAAAGCCAAAATCAAGATCTATAAAACTAAACTACAACCTATAATGTACTACGGCTGCCAAGTTTTGTTCGCCAGCAAAGTCTCAAGAAAAAAAAACAACTATTTAGACGCAAGACGCATTTTTATAGTCGAGTCGTCCCTGGTTGGTATATTTCCCTTACATAGCTTGTATGTTGTAGGATGCCTGCTCATTCCATCTAGAAGTATAATGGCATCCTTATGTGATGAAAAAAAAATTTGTTGGCTCCAAATTCAGTGAGTCCGGATTAAAATCCAAGCGGCGGCAGAAATTTTTCAGTGAAGTGAGAGCTTTGGTTCCTACATGGTTGTTCGCGTGAAATTAAAAAGATTCATCAATCCCTCATAACCTCGTGTGCCATCTGATGACCAATGTGTTTCAAGGTATCCATCTTATTGTCGCTTCCAGAACGATCACCCACTCAATGGTAGCAAGGACGCCTGGAAATCATTACGGAAAAGGTACTACATACATATATATATCTACACCCATACGGAACTCAGAGGAAAAATACATATATTTCCAATTTATTTTACTTTGACGAGTGGTGTTAGGACACCAGCCGCTTGAGTACGGAGGAAAACACCTTATTTTATTTATTTTCATCGTCCCGAAAACAGCTCATTTAAGGCCTTTTACATAGGAGGAAATGACATGAAACAATGACTCCCAACTACACACAACCATTCTCTGAGTCGGGGTAACCTACCCCGACCCGAGGCCGGCAAAAAACAATGCTATGTTTATGTTTACATATAGTATTACAAACAATATTATGTTTTAAACAATGAAAACTTAGGCGACTGAATTATTTTGTAACCCGTAAGATAGGGAGATGAAAAAAATACTACTGACACAGACTCGTTCCCGCTGGAATGAGACGAGAATATATATGAGGAAGGAAAGAGAGGAGGAGAGTAAGGAGCCCGTTCTGGGGGAGGGAAGGGGGGGAGGTCTGGAAGGAAGCGCGCTTCTTCTCATTAGATCCTCGCGGGAATGGGAGCAGAGCGGAGAGAAGTCGTCGCAGGGGAAGTTTTTTTCAAGAAGGGGGGCTCGAGACCGTGGAATTCTAAACAACTATTCTTCCCGTATATAATTTAAAAACTTTTTCCGTCCCGTGATCCTAGTAACTTCAACTAAATACTTTTCCCGTTTATATTTTAGCCGGCTCTATCGCCAGTTTTGTGCAACTGAATACGGAGAGAACCTTATCTTGGTGTGCGAATAAATCAAGCATTCATCAAACGACAAGAAGTCAAAACTACCATTAAAATAAGGGAAAAACTAAAAGAGGTAAACGTACCTAATTGCAGGCCTCGATGCGTCGGGTTAAAGTTCTTGCCCACCAAATCGAAGGTCGCGTGTGCGAGTTACCTCTATCCAGGGCATATATGTTCACGCAAGTTAAGTTCTAAAATTCCATATACCCCTTTAGCGCTATATTCGGTGCTTTCATCATAAATCAGGGATTTCATTTTTTTGGGAAGCAATACAACAAGCGATGGAAGAAGCAAGGGAAACTGAATTTGTAGAATGGGGGATATCTTCCTTAAGAATCCTTTCGACCAATCATATTTGTAGGCGGATTACTCTACCATTTTGAAATTTAGGGCCGGTCGTGTAGACCCCATGTTCTTTTCTCAATGTTGATTCTTGTTGTGTCTTGGAGTTAGGCCTTAGCACGTTCACGCCGGCGTGACCCACCGGTGGGTCACACTCTCCATAGATCTGTAGAAGATATTTCAGCGCAGCCATTCTGTTGTATTATATCCGGAATTGTTCCCCGCCAGATAGATCTTTTAAGGTTTCACTTTCATTCCATTTTTTATGACTAAAAATTTACTTAATCAGTATTGATGCATTTATTCGTCTTTTTTTGGGTAAGTAATAAAAAAGAGGAAAATTACTCAGAAAAATGCTCAGCTTTTTCTTGTTATCTTATTTCTTGTCAATGCACCACGCATTTACCAACATGATGTCACAAATAAGCTCAATGGTAATCTTCTTATACCACTTTATCGTCTTCCTGTAAAAGATGTATTGCATGAAGACATTTGATCAGATATATCGACACCTAAAGTACATTTATGAGTTTTGTACGTTGTCAACATGAGTTCAGGCCTTTTGTCTGTCCACTTCACAAATTTGATTCCATCTGAATTTTGTAGACCAAATATCTCACCCTTTTTTGCTTGATCTTTTCGGTCTGGGACAAATGTTCTCTATCAGAGCGTACCGTTCCACACAGTATTTTTCTCTAACTGCCCATTAGCTAGAGGAACACTTGTACAGAAACTTTCCGTATATAATATGCGACCTTCATGAAGGAGTCCATTCATGATCTTCATTACAATGTCATGTGCATGTCCCTTTTCAGATGAATACTCTCTTTTACCAGAGTATACAATCACATTATAAGTGCAGCCTTCGGGAAGGCAAAACTTATAAAGTTTGATGCCATATTATGTCGTTTACCCGGTATATATTGGCGAAATATTAGACGCCCACGCCCGGGAACCATGCTTTCATCAATCACTACTTCTTTTCCAGGTTTCACATGTTTTTGGAAATTCTCATTTATTTTGTAAAGAATTGAGCTAATCTTATGTAAACGATCTTCACATCGCGCTTGATTGTTACCGCAAAAGTGCCAATACCTTAGAATGGCTAGGAAGCGATCCCTAGGCATAATACTATTTATTAGTTTGTTCATGCACATTGGATCATTGGACCAATAAATACGAATTTCTGGAATATGAACAACACCCATAATTAGTAAAATACCTATAAATTTATTCATTTCTCCGAGGGTAACCCGTACCCAAATTTACTTATGTTTTCGGTAAGTGCCTACTTCATTTTTAGTATGCATGTTTGTGAATTCATTAGCATATTTGTTAGTTTCTCTTACGATATACTCCAGCATATCATCTGTAAGAAACAACTTACACAGATCAAGAGGACTTGAACAGTTATTTTCCGACAATGACAGCTCCAGATCTTGGCAGTGTAATTCTAGTGCGGACGTACGCGTAGTTACTGGACCCCACACAGTGTTAGGAACTTCTTTAGTTTCATCACTAGATGGATCTGATGTCTCTGAACTGAAATTACTCAATTCTGATTCAGAAGAATAGAGTATTCTTTTACGGGCCCCCTGACTACGCAAACAACTTGGTTGATTCAGATCGTCTTCTGAGTCGTCATCAATAAGCTTGCTAAGCCGGATCCTCTTCATAGTTTCAGCTCAGATATACAATATCGCAAATTCCATTACAATTACTATCTTACCCTTTGGGTTGAATTATCCTACAAGAATAATGAGTTATAACCTGATGCTGAACCAGTCTGCAAAAAGACTCCCCATGTGGATTATGTTGACTGATAATAAAAAGTAATTGATACTGGACTTTGACATTTTCTAGTTACTTTCCTATCACAATGCAATGGAAAGACTCAGAACAGTGATTCGCCGTTTTATCTTCACGTCAATATAACAGTACCTCAGGACGATCAATTTGTATTCCTTCCGATTTGATGGGTGGACTGAAATTGGACGATGTAGTCTTGTGGATACAAAGTATGCGTCTGAAAGCTAAGAAGCATAAAAATTATCATTGTTAGATACTCTCAGCAGGGATTTGAGTAATACTAAACGAGAATTTTTGCCAACTATTCGGTACAAATAATGACAATTATTTACATTGCATACCTTTTTTATCGAATTTTTGAAAATAAATTTTCCTTCGTCAGGGCTTAGAATGAAAGTGGTTATTAATTCGAGACATAAATAGAATATGAGGTTATAACAATGTTTAAAAAACAATTTATAGCATTAATTAAAAAAAAGCCAGTGATAAGTCAACAAAAAGGAAACTAGAAATTTGGCTCGTTACTTTTCTGCATTGTTTGTTTTATGGTTACTAAGCTAATACTGTGCATGGTTACCGATTAATTGAATATTATACCCTGAAAATTTCCAATATGACAGAATTTTGCCGGCCTTAGTGGCGGCGGAGTTGACTCATCATCATTTAAGCTCAAGGCTGCGGATTCGAGTCTCTCTGGGGTAGTTAATCTATATACAGAGGTTGTATGTTTGTGATTGTCCAATGTAATATATTGTAGCCCCCCCGGTGTAAAGGCCAAATGGAGCTGTTAGATATGAATTTTATGAATAAAATAAAAGAATAATTAGGCTTTTAGCATCGAAGTTTTGGCGTAGAAACTGCAACTGAGCCAAAAAGTACTCCTACAGGAGAGATCACAGTGACAAGATAGAGAATCTAATGCCACCTGTTGAGAGCATCAAAAATTATTTTACCATACTGAAATTTATTTAGAAAAAAAATTCAAATGCCTGATTATTCAATATTGTATTTTCATGAGAGGCAAGCAAGTATGAAAAATTTCAATGGTAAATGGGTCACAAATTAATTACAAGATTTCATCGAAGAAACAGACGATGTCAGAAAAAGCGTGTGAAAATAAGCGAGTTATCCTTCACCAAATAAAACAGGTCGAGCATGAGGAATGCTTCCTATTAACGGTGTCTTTCCTTCCTTCTCTCAGCAAGAAGTCACCCCCCCCCCCTCCCTAGAAGGGAGAGAGTGAACAAAGTTTATATATATTTTCACCTCCACCACCTCACGCTCTTACCTCTAGTCTTACCTTGAGTCCCACATTATGCCCGGGCACTCCTCTCTCCCTCTTTCATTCTCTCTCTCTCTCTCTTCCGTCCTCTTTTTATGTGCGCACGCCACTCCCGAGGGAGCCTCCGAGAGAAAAGAGGAGGAGACGAAATCTGCATAAACGGGGGAGAGAGAGAGGAAATGAGAGACTCGGGTGAAATAGGAGCGGAAAGAGGACCAATTCCCTCCCTCCCTCAATTGCAATCGACCCACGACTGGGTGACTAGACTCATGTTCACTTTAGGCAATAGGGTGGTTTCCTATTATTTTTTTATTGCCTAAATCGAAAGATTGTTACTTCTGGAGTACGTATTTCACGCTTTTAGATTTTTAAATGACGATATCTATTTTTCGCAATGAAATGAAAAGTGAAAATTTTCTAGCTCGCGAAAACGCGACGGCTAAGTATGAATGCCGGGAAAACTCCGTGTGACGTCGTTCTGGTTCCCATTGCCGCAAGTGAGGTGACCTTGAGGCGAGGCTTTGAGCACTGATACGACGCAGGATGCTAGCAGGTAGCAGAGTACCCTGCTAGCTGGCAGCGCTTGGCTTAAATAAGGTATACTTTATCAAACGAAGGAAACTTTCCGACCTTAGCCAGTTTTAATAAGTGATTATTAAGACATTTTTCCCTGAGCTCTGTACCTCATGCATGCATTGGTAATTTTAGATGATGTAAAACTCCTATCTACTCGTATAGAAACTAAGTCCCTGTGACATCACGTGGAGTGGCATCGCATGGGCGCCAATCTGGCCTTTTTCAAATGAGGATAAAAAAAGGACCTTTGCCATTCGTCTAAAACGGCATTTCAAAAACCAAATAATTTTTATATTATGAATACGCTAATGGTGGATAACGAATCGCAATCAATGCCTTTCGTTTTCTTTGATCAAGGAAACTACCCTATTCAAAAATTAATGTTTACCTCCAAAAGGGTCAATCCCTACCGTAGATTTCCAAATTTAAAAAAACTAAGTTCTTGCTGTTTTTTTCGATTAAAATGCAACTTTTTTTTAAAAAGGTTGTGGTAAATAAATAATTTAAAGTATTGACCATCGCTAGCAACAACTTTTCCCCATCATTGTGGTAGAGCTCGAATACCGTAGCGGTAAAGGTGTTCATCTTATGAGGCAATCCACGTATCAAGATGTTTTAATTCTATTTAGAATTTCATTTCATTCTTTATTACAACTAACTGTTGTCACACCGAAATGTTTAAATTTGTTACCTAAATTGAAGCAACAGTACAGCAATTTAAACGTCATTCACCCCTTTATCCTCCTGAATTCAATAATATTAATGTTTCGACGAGACAGCAAAGTGGCTTAAATATGAATGAATAAAGTGACATAAAAATCAATGTTTTCAAAGATAACAAAATAAATGAATTAAAAAAATATATACGCAGCGGAAAATAATATACATAGTGAAAGAAATAAATACTTTTTGTTAAATACGTATCGATAGAAAATTAATGAGTATTGCGCAATATTGTTCACGCAATTTAAGGGACTCAAACGATATGTACCATAACATCAGCGTGGCAACCAATTCCTGTTTAAGATAGGAAGAAAACTAGAGTGGCATTCTGGAATACACCCTTGAGTGAAAAGACGAAACTTTGTAATATTTGCTTTATATCATTTCCAATTTTTTTCTGCAATTCAGACATTATTCCTTTATTTATTAATTTATTTTTTTTATTTCCATACCTCCGAAAATAGACAGCCTTTTACATAGGGGTTAATTTATTAATATTAACAATTTTACGTTCAAAATACTTTTTGTAAAAAAAATACAATTTTACTACTAATAAAATTTTTTAAATAATTTACAACACACAGCCATGAAGGAAAATACGAAACATTGCAATATCTATGTCGGTGGTTGTTTTCGGGAATTGCTGCTTAGGTAACATTTTCTTACTCGACGTTTCGCTCCTCCTACTGGGAGCGTTTTCAAGAGAATAGGAGGGAAACCGTTCTCGCCCCGAGCTTATATAGGCTTCGTTAACCAATTGTAGACCCAATTTTGAATTTTCACGGAAGACGATAGCCGTTGGTCATTAGATTGGGCCAGGAACCCTCTCCATTTGCGGCTGAGGTCATATCCCCCTCCTCCCTATTGAAGTTGTTTGGCCTTTTCGCTATCTCGACGGATTCACGTATAAGACGCGGATGATATTCTTCCGTCTTCGCCAATATCCGTGTAGCGTTAAACATTATTTAATGCCCAGGGCTGGAGGCGTTATGTTCAGCGACCGCTGATGCGTTCCTTTTGATGTAGTTTCAACGCTCTTTCATGCTCTTTAAGCCTTTGGGAGATATAACGCTTGCTCTGTCCCACGTAGCTTCTGCCGCAGCAGCTGGGAACCTCATACACTCCGATGGATTGAAGGGAAGGATGGCTATCCTTCGGTGAAGGTAGGATATTTTGAATTTTCTTCACCGTGCAGAATTCCAATCACGAATTACGCAGCAATTCCCGAAAGCAACCACCAACGTTGATAAAAGAAGCTGTGAAAATCTTCACACGAAAATTGCAATATCTACTTCATATTATTTTCAAATTGGTGTCTGCAACGCAGTCATTATTCCATCCTGTTTGAGACCAAATAAGTTAACACCAAATAGGTTCGAAGATTTTCGCGGCGTTGATTAGATGATCTCTGCATTCTATTCGGGTTTTCACCGCGTCCGTTGTGTTTTGACGACAACAGTTTCACTGGCATTGCGGTCAGCGTCTTCAGCGTCTTCCTTCGACCTGAAGACGCTGACCGCAATGCCAGCGAAACTGTTGTCGTCAAAATACAACGCACGCGGTGAAAACCAGAATAGAATGTAGAGATCAAGTTAACACCATCTCGGAATACTCGAACGGGTGCGACTCAAAAACGCGAAGATGCAGAGGAGAGAAATCATAAGGATGAGAAGGGGGAAGTGAAGGACGGGAGTTTTTGGGGATGAGGAGGATGCTGTCGAAAGATAACACCGCGCTGATGCTTGGAAGGCGGGGGAGCCTAAGGAAAACATGGCGACACCTGTCAACAAGGAAGAGTGGTTAAGGGAAAACACAAGGGGTGGAGAAGTGTGGCGCCCTTTCGGAAGGCATCCAGGAGGAAAACGAAAAGCAATCGCGACTGATCCAACGCAAGTATGCAAGAAAGACTCGATGGCGAACAGCTGCGGCTATGATCAAAACGTCAAACCTTTATGCAAAAATCTTTATCTATGCCAGAAAGTAATAATGACTAAAAATTGATTTTTCGAGGAAATTTTGTAAATTTTACTTTTTATTTCTTATTTTTCAGATGATTCTCGCATTTTCTATTTTTTTTATCTTGATATAAATTTTCCTTTTTTTTACTTATCAGCTACTCTGCTAAAATTGGAGAAAAAATTGGTACCTTACATTGAATTGCCGGCTTAAAATGTTTTGCTTTTCTCTGCGATGTCACCGGAATACCTTTTCCGCTCTTATAGCTTCCATTGTTTTCTAATATCGTGACTCACTTACAGGCACTCACTCGATTCAAACTGAGGGTTGGTTTGAATAGTTGATGGTAAAGCTCACCTAACCAAATCAGCCTTAATATTAGGCTACAGACGTGTGAAGTTCACACATTCAAGGCACGGGGATCCAGTTGTGTTAGCATCAAAGAACGAAAAGTTACCAAAAAGTTAAATTTTTAAAAAATATTGCCTACGAACATAACTCCATAACCTTTCTGAAGCAATTGAAAGAAAGTGGTTGACAACAACATAATAATATAATATTATATTCCCATACTCAATTTTTGTTACCTTTCGTTTTCTTGTTAACAGCAATAATATTATTACATAATCTTTTCATATTTAATGCAATTTTGTTGAGTTATGGAAACATAGAATGAATGATAAACAAATATAGTAAAGAGGTACTAGACATGATGGACTGACAGGATAGACTGAGGGGCGTTCTCAAGTAATATGGATACGGACGAAGGTGGTTGCGATTTTCTAACACTCATTTCTCAGGGGTAATGCTTCAAAATATTCTAGAATTCAATATTTATGGCAAATAGTGGGGATGTTTAGTAGCTAAATAGCCTAAAATCCATAAATACTCGTGTACTTTCGGCTTATAAACGATATTTATAAAATATTTATGTAAAAATACCGTAAACAGTGGCAACTGGTGTAAAATATAGGTGCGAGATACTGTCTCTATTTCAAATCAAGCAGTAAAACATCTTTATGAAGATAATTCATATATTAGATTCCTAGTTTTCAGGTAAATGCGAGTATATTAAATCGATTGATTTGCTTTTAAAGTTAGCAATATCAAATTCGTACAGAAAAAAATTAATTGGATTTAGAGTGTTGCTTCAGGTTTACGGCATTCTCGACAGTGCGCATTACCAAGTTAACTTGACTTCGAGTAAACAATATGGCGAAAGACAACGATCGCATGCGGCATTTACGAACTGCTTCCAACGGAAGAGGCATCTAGCGGCAATCGCCGAGTTGAAAAAAAAAGATGGCCGCAGTTATTTCGTAAATTATGAAAATTGAAAAATAAAAAACTTTGTGCTTTGACAAGAATATTTATTCGCACGATTTACACTATTTTTAAGCGTTTTAACTACTAAATGCTCCCACTATTTTCATTTGGTGTAAATGTGTGAATAAATATTCATGCGAAAGCACAAAGTCTCTTCCTTTTCATTTTTCATAATGAATCGCTTTCACAAAGTTACGCCTCAAACAATCAATTTCGTAAATTGCCGTGCGAGATAGTTGTCCATCGTCAAGTTAACTCAAAATCATGTTTACTGGATCATTTGCGCTTTCTAATACGCCTCCAAACTCTTGGAATTCTGACTTACAAATAAATTTTGAGTGGATGGTAATTTTACAATATTTTAATTGCACAACCGGTCGTTTACATATTTTATCACGTCGCGACTGATTTTAACACATTTTGTATAATCTGATTCAACATACTACCCCTCAAGCCGCCTCAAGAGGCGTGTGGCGCAGGGTGTCAGGACACTAGCCGTATACACATAAAAAGGAAATACTCAATCGAAGTTCCCCCAAGCGTTTATTTAAGTCTTTTATCTTGCCGGAGTAAAAGAATTCTCATACCTATCCGTTCGGCAAAATATTTAATATATGGTTTCTGTTAGACCTGGAATCGGGTTCTAATATGATGTTCTCCGTGTTACTCTTAATTAGATGTCCATTCTCACGATCTAAGCCTAGCTCGTATTTGTGTCATTTTCAATTATGGGTACTTGAAAATAACACAGAATGCACCAAAAACCATGTGTCTATATAAGCACGTATTTGTGTTATTTACAATTATGGGTAATTCAACATAACACAAAACGCGCCGAAAAACCAAGTACCTGAAGGTAGAAAAAGATATATTGAAACCGACCGTGCAAAATTGCCAGTAACTGATAATTTATTGGCACATCAGCCTGTTTATCCTTGCACCAGGTGTAAAATATCTCCCGCAACATGGAACCATGAGGAGCACCCGAAGATGACGCGTGAATGCGTCAAAACTATTTAACAAGTCCACATATAATACTTCATAATACTTGATACGTATATTAAAGTACGTATATACCACATATTTAGCATAAAATTAATTTTTTATCAGCCTGCTATTGAATTTACAAATTCATGAAAGAATAAACGGAATTCCATCAATATGGAGAATCAGCATCAGTAAGGATTTGTGGAGCAAGACGTGGATCCTTTGAGATGACAATGTCGGAACCCAATCCGCATAAATTTCTTTAATGACTACTTCACATGCATCTCACGACTCGTTTGTGGCTCGGGGAAACTTGCGGATGACTTACATCGACAGTCTTAAGTCGTAAATCGCGGTAGGACTCTCTCTCTGCCTCTCTGCCAAGGGTTGCTTTCTCGCGAGAAGGAAAGGGAGTCGGAAGAAAAGACATCGTAGGGAAAAGGGACGGTTTTGTGAATGCGAAGCCCTACTATAACGCTTCTAATGCAATTTCTGTTCCCCGACTGAGTTACGAGAGTTTTAGCGCGGCCATAAAGCCGGATGAAAACCAGTAACAAGATCGTTTCGCTCCCGACACCTCATCATCCATCCTGAGGAAAAAGGAAGAAAGTTGAAGAAAGGAAAATAACAGGGGACCATATAACGAAACCCAATTACTCTGTTCTTCAACTAATGGCATCCGTTCATCAATGAAAGGGACTGGTAAGATAAGGCAAGCTTTCATCAGTAAAGTATTTCAAGAGAAAAATTGCCGGTAGATTACAAAATCAATACGGCTTCCCTAGGTTTCACTGGCAAAATTTTGTGACTAAAACAATTTACTGGTGAAGGCATGGTTAGGGCCTGATTCGAAGAACGCGACAGAAAAGTGGTTACTCCGACATTTGAGTTTTTTTCCAAAATCTATAAGAAATCCATTCAGGAATTTCCCAGTTAATGGCTCAGCGGGGTAAAACCTTTTGTTTCGTGTCATCGCTTCCTATCGCTTAAATCGGTAATTAGATCGTCTATGAAGAGTGACATGCCTTTGCATGAGTATTTCATGTTCTAACGGAGCAGGGAAATAAAGAAAAATCCCAAGGAGACTGTATAGAGGAGGCCCAGTTCCATTCCATAGAAGGCTTATACACTTCGGTCGCATTTTAATCGGCTTTCAAAAATGTTCGTGGCGCGGTGATGAGTGCAATGCGGTCTACTTTTATCTAATATTTTGCATTTTAATCATTGTAATTGCAAGGAATATCATTGAAGAGTTATGAATTTTATAAGTCAAATCATCATGAATGAAATTTCGGTTAACAAACCCAATTATACCTTATTTCCCCGTGAAAATCGGATCAATTTGTCCGTCAGTGGCGACTTCTGTAAACCCATGTAATTCCGTGGTGGTTGACAATATATTTTGTGGCAGAGTTGAGGACTCCCATTTGTAATATTCGTGGAAAATCCAAATCACTGCAATATAAGAGTAACTTTGAGCGCAGCCATGCTCACGGTGCAAAGTTACCCGAGTTTCACTCTGAGGATGATACATCCCGGCAAATCAGAATTATTTTTCTCATGGTGAATTTCATCCTTGGTGCTCATATTAGGGAAAATTATTTCCTCACAGATACCTAGCAACTGAAAAAACTAAATGAAATTATGAACTCTTCTCAGGCTGAGTGAGTGGCCTTAATTCTCCACTTACAATCAATGACTGAAATAAAGAACTCAAACTTTGCTTCCTTTCGTCAAGATTAACCCTTAATTGGCCAAAGTGTATCGTGTGATAGGTACACCATTCATTCATGTGTATTTATCTCGGCGAATTTATTTGTCCTCTTGGCGAAGCGTCGTAAGGACATGGGCGGTGTTGCCAGGTCGGCTGGTCGGAAATCGACGAGGGCTTAGCGAGCTTAGGGGGCCCTAACAACGCTCGCGTCTATCGTGAAGAGTATATGGAAGATGCAATAAAAAGACTCAGATTACTCGAAACAAAGTTTTTTTGCAATCACAAAATTCTACGTATTCGTCAGTTATTTTACATTGTATGCATACTCAGTGTAAAAAGAACAAATAAAAAATGAATAAAATAAAAGTGTCAAAGGGTATGATAATACATTATGCTATCGTGAAAGAAGTATTCTAAAAGGTTACTCGAAAGGTTTTTTCTACACCTTTGCGCAGTTACAAGTAAAAAATCACTAAGTAATTGATATTAAAACTATAATACAATATTAATTTTTATAAATTGTAAAATTCTCACTTACACGGTATTTTTTCTTGTGATATTGCTTTTTTCATTAACTTTTATCTGTTTTTTTAAGAGCCCAAATTGCGTCATAATCCGTTAACATGTAATGCGATTTCGTAAAATACGGGAAAGGACCTCAAAATTACCTGATAAGGGGGGCCAATCATGAGCCCCGACCGAGGGTCCCCAATCACCCCAGACCGCTCCAACGTAAGAAACAAAGTGTGATAAAGGCATACCCAACTACTGCCATCTCTTGGAGTTTTCCAGAACTAAGTTGATGCTTCACAAATTTCAAAATGGCATCGAGCAGATCACTACCCCTTGAATCATTGGTGAGTTTTGTTTATCCAATCTTTTGTTTCTGGACAATGGGGAAGCTTTTAGCATTCAATCTTATGTTTATTATGTAGTCACTTTTGAATTTCTTTTTCGGCAAAAATTTACTTTTTAGTTAAAATGGACACTATACCCGAAATATATTACATTATTTATAGACAAACATTTTTTCCAATTAAACAAGTATATACAGTCCATTATGCTTTAATTCTAGGATAAAATACGAAAGGGTACTTTCACCTCAAAACTTGATTCGTTGACCAATTAATGGCGACGTGAAGAATTCAAACTTTTCTTCCTTTGGGAAGGATTAAAGTCCGGGTCATCCGGGGTACATTCGTGGAAGATTTGGTCACTACAATTGGACGGGAAAGCGAAAAATATTACTCTACTGATTGGCAAGTGGCACTACTCAATTTTAATACAAAAAAATGTGAATCTACGAACATGTTTATTCCCGAAAATCAAGGAGAACTATCAAATAATTTTGCCATCAGACTCCTCCCTTAATAAACGATATGTAGGGGATGTTATTTTATGCAGGAATTAATACTTAAGTTTTCAACCGATTAAGGTAGGATTCCATGGAGCATACAAAATGTTTTTTTGCAGTCTTCCGTCCTTTCATGGACTTCCCTCTTAAATTCACAATAAGGCCAACTCCTTTTCATTCCACCTAAAAATCCTATTCGTTTCCTTCCTCTCCCTCGTTTACCCAATATTCTATCCTCTAACGCTGTTTTCAGCAACCCATCCCCGCTCAGAATTCGCTCCATCAAAACCTCCCGTCTACGTATCTAATCTAAAAGCTGCCTCTTCTCACCCACCATGTCCGGCACTTCGTCGTTCCTCCTCCTATCCGTCCACTTCACCTTCTCTATTATTCGCCATACCCACATTCGAATGCCTCCAGTCTTTTCTCGTCCTCCTTCCTAAGTGTCCACGTTTCCGCACGGTAGAGCGCTACACTTCAGATCACTCTCTTCCCTAACCTTTTCTTTAAATTCTTACATAGCGAATCTCTCAGAAACTCTTTCCTGTTCATGAACCCCTCTTTTGCTAACGCAACTCTCCTCCTGAGGTCCTTACGGCGGCAACCGTTTTCCTCTTAAAGTCCTCGTGCAGGAATAATTCAAGAAAGCTATTTCTGAATTAGTTTTGCTGGAATGTGACATTCACTCAAATAATAGGATATTTCAAACAATGAAATATGATAAGATGGTGGTGCTCATTCATTTCTGCGGTGACTTAATGATATGCAACACTCGTCCACTATAATGCGTCTGAGGACTGATCTGAGTATACGGGCTTTTAGGTATTCATCAACTATTTTCAAAGATAATTTTTGCTAAACAAAATTGGACGCACCTGCTACTGCGCTGAAATGAAAATCATAAGTTCATGTCTTTAAGGAAATTATAATAAGAATTAAAGTCTCCGGAATCGGATTTTCAGTTCGTTAGGTAACCATAATTTGGGGGAGATAATGTTTCTTAACCTGTCCGATGTCGTTACCTATCCTTGAAAGATCTCTCCGGCGATGGTTGCCTGGGTAACCAAAACCGGTTTCAAAGACTTAATTCCTATTTTAATTTACTTTTAGGACACAGGATTTATAATTTCGTACGTTAACATGGAGAAATAAATCGTATTACATCCGGATCCGCCGCTCAATCCACCACAGGTGACGACTGTCAGGGGTGTTGTGCGGTGAGACCGAGTGAAACAACAATTTTGGCCGCGCATGCGCAATGGGTCGTATCAGACGACGCTCGACTTCGCGACACGCTCAAACAGATAACGAGTGATAACACAATCGCATCCGCCGAAACACATTTTTCTACAATATCCACGCTTCGGAGAGATGGCAATGTACTGTCGTAATTTTGTGGGTTGTGGAAGGGGTAATTGGCGATTGACGCCAATAATAATCCTCTTTCGTAATGACAGCGAATTTTTATGGCTCTCCAGCCGCGAATGCTGGTGTAGTGGGATAAGAATTTCGAAAGACATTCTTATTTCGTCTTCAGGTCGAAGTTTAAAAGTCTGGTAGTGCGTTGTTGTCCCAGTAAACCGACACACGCGGTTGGGAAACCTGATATCTCGTCGTAATCACGATCGTCGCCGAGGAAACCTACGTGAGAATATAATCCGGTTTCGTACGTCTGGTTTCTTTGATAACACAACACCGTCAATAATGATAATTTTCAAATTACCTCTAGAATAAGATAAAATCTGCATTATGGGATGTGAACATAAAAAATAATCATCAATCATCTCATATATATATCACTCACCAATATCAAACACCTATCATGGCTTGCCGATAATCGGCGCTTAACGGGGCGCTTCCTTTAAGTTGTCTTACATCAACAATTTCAGCTTCATAAATAAATTAATATTATCACCCCGATGAGTATTATTAGATAGAAGTATGTGTGAAGTATCATGGCTTGCCGATAATCGGTGCTTAACGGGGTGCTTCCTCCCATTAATCCCCAGCGTTGCGTAAACGCAACATTATTGAAGTGAAATTATTATAAAAAACCTTTGCTTCAGGATAATTTTTTCTCAGGGTTTCTGAATTCCTGAAATACCATTCGCTCTTTTTCAGTTATTTTTGGAAAAATAATCATTAAAATAATAATTTTTATTTTACTTTGAAATTTGCCTATTTCGAGGCGATGAAGTACTACAAACTTTAAATATTTTTTTACAAAGATTTATTGGGCGATCTTGCTAGAGGTAATGTTTTCTCTTAGTTCTAAGCTTCTTTATTCATCATGCTTATTTTTTTCACGAACTTTCATCGCTACTGGTATAAATATGGTTGTTGTAAATAATGTTGCGTTTACGCAACGATGGGAATTCTCTGGTAGACCAGAGGGCTTGTCCCAAAGCATAACGAAAATCGTCAATATGGCTTTTAATCGACAACGTAGTCTTTTGGAGGCAGTTTAGATGCATTTTTGGCACTCACAGGTTGTGAGTTTGCATAGTAAAGGGTGAATGGTATCTTGAATTCCAACATGGCCATCGGTACGAATTTTACATCGAACACCCTGGTACTTCGTGGAGTCAAACTGTTGCGCGCACACGTGGAACCGATACAGGGCAATGTCATTCCCATGTCGTTGAGTGAAAGGATTACTTCGTAGACGTTAAATTCAGCTTCAGATGTATTCACTTTCAGAGATGGTAGAATGGGAGGGTGAGAAACCTATTAGTTGAAGCAGGATTGTGATGGAAGGTGGAGCGTTCCTCTAGTCGCTCATTGGAATTTTCTCCGTGCAATCCTGAGTTACCTATTTTTTCTTCTATCGCTTAGGTGATGTAAGGCTTATAATCTAGCTTCAGTTGGGTTCGTATCAATGAAATTGTCTTCTGAAATGCATCTTAAATTCTCATCCAGTAATTATATCAATCATACCACAGTAGTTTTTGCTCGGATTTTTGCTAAATAATTTATTCAGGGGTTTCCTTCAGATTTAAAATTGAAGAAAAATTTATTCGTTATTTCTACACGCCTCAGGCGTATACTTTATAAGAAGCGTCAAGAAGGTAACTGAAGAATGTAAATTGACAGGAGAGGCGATTTATAATATTTTCTTAACTTTGGAACTACAATGGGGATTACATCTTCTCAGTTTTTCGAATATTGCAGGAGGTGCTGCAAGGTAAATCATATTTTACTCAAGCAGTATCAAAAGAAAAATCGTCCAGTAAACGCGCACGCCCAGGTAAAAGATGCAAAGAACAAACAGCGGTTCATCTAAATGTGAAAAAATAGAATCTACCTCCGTAGGAGTCCCGAATTTCTATGTGAAAAAGGGAATAGAAACATTTATTACTCAGTATGGAGGCCACTCACCAATTGAGCTCCGTCACTTATTTCTCAGCGGAAAATTAATTGAATTAATTTTGAGCTACTCAATAATTACGCTGAGGAGATAAATAACCATATATTTACTCAGAGTGAGGCAGATATAAAAAAATAATTGGAATGGTAATGTTGTCGGGGTATCATATATTATCATGATACACAAAGTGATACATTTTTGAAAGTTGGACTTTTTCTCAATAGACTTAACCAAAATTCCATTCAGTTAGGAATTTTCCTAACAAATGGTTCCATATTTCAGGTGGCACACAGCTAAAATGTTCATTCGTGGGGAACAATTTAGAGTAGGTTATACATTGTGATGTCTGGCCTCATCTACAGGCTATCTATATGAATTTTTGCCATATGGAGAGGTGGAACTTGAAAGTGATACGCCTAGGATTTGTAAGTTCACTAGAAGAAAGGGTTGTAATAAATTTTCTGAATTTTTTTGTTAGTCTCCGGAAATTCTTGCCAAGTATTTTGATAATTTCTTCATCAGTTACAATCTATTAGTAAATCTACAAATTATTATCTCTTAAGTGATAATTGTTATTTTTCAACGGGAAAAGAAAGAAGAAATCGAACGGAAAACTGCTCACTCAATCTTCGAGAGATTTGACAAAAAAACCTAACGGGGATTTCTTCTATTCGTTTGACAGATCAAAAAATATTCTCTTAGTGCGATGGCAGGATAACTCTGTCATCGCTGTTGCTTTAAATTATGGGAATATGGTACCCATAGTAAGGACGAAAAGATATTCCCGGAGATTCCCGTAGAAAATCGAAATATTATCAACGATTACAATCAGGGAATGGGAGGGGTAGATTTTCTCAATAATTATGCTATATGCTACCGTATCCACTTTATGAGCAAAAAATGGAGGTGGCCTCTAGTCCAAAAAGGGGTTGACAGTGCAGTGGTGAATCCGTGGTGATTTTACGCCGAAGTCACGGGCAAAGCAATTCCTCAGTTAGAATTTCGGTCCGACATCGTAAAACTTTACTGAGACTAGAAATCGTTTCCAATACAATGACTGATGACATTTGGCATAAAAATCGGTGTCACCATGCGGGACACCTTAGGAAAAATAACATTTATGTGGGGTTAACCGCAGCATGCCCGTCAAGGTAGAATACGGCATTTCATCCGCAGGCTACATATAATTCCCGGCGAAGATGTCAAATTTGCAAATCAAGGATAATTATGTTGTTCAAAGCGCTACGGTTCATTCCGAGCAGCATATTATTGAACATAACATCAGAAAAGACGATGAAAAATAAAATATGCAACCTAAGTTTTAAAAATTTTTTTTGCTTTTATTTTCCGGAGTTTTCCCAGCGTTGCGTAAACGCAACATTATGCAAATCATATATTATGCTGAATATAATAATTTTGTCCGAAAATTAATCTTAATTAGGCCATAACTAACCGTAAAATACGAAATAACCGGAGTTAAAAGCCCTATGTGCAGTCTGGGGAATAATGGGTTAAGTTGTCTTATCTCGACAATGTCAGCTTCATAAATAAATTAATATTATCACCCCGATGAGCATTATTAGATAGCAGTATGTGTGAAGTATCATGGCTTGCCGATAATCGGTGCTTAACGGGGCGCTTCCTTTAAGTTGTCTTATCTCGACAATGTCAGCTTCATAAATAAAGCAATATTAGCACCCCGATGAGTATTATCAGATAGAAGTATGTGATTTTATCTACGTATGAGGTCTTCTCATATGTATATCAAATAACATATGGGAACTTCTGACTGCGACAATGAAAACACTTCATATCTTCATGAATGATTGTTTTATGAACAGACCGAGAAATTAGAAACTATATGAATTCACGTAAAAAAAATTGAACGGTAGTTAGCTTTATAAAGAAGTATCATATTGTAAATTTCTTTTTACATCTATTTTTTTAATGAAGAGATTATCACTTTCAAGCAGATGGAGCAGTAGGTTTCAGAGTTTTTGAATTTGACTATGAAATTAAGTGTGTCAGGTAACATTCAAAGTGAGATAACATGGATGTCTTCTAAAAATGAAAGGAATACTACATTTTCTGGAATATCTCAAGGCTGTATTCAAATTTATATGCAATGAAATAAAAATATATCTTTGAATGGGAATATTTTGTATTTATTTTAATCAGTATGAAAATCACATATTACCAGTTTACTTCCAGCCTAAATACTCAGTTAAGCTCTCTCGTAAATTTCACCGCGCATTTCTGATGAAAAAAAAATATTCAAGTATTTTTCAAAAATGCAACAACAGTCGAGGATATTTTGTATTTTGAATAGTAAGTTAAAAAAGTAATTTTTAGAAATTTATTGAAGGTAAGGGGTTATACCTTCCAAAGGTGACAAGACTTTGAGTGATTAGGGGTCACAATAGACGAGAGTAGCAATGAATTGACAAACAGGAATTAAAATGTTGAGTCCTGAAGGGAAATAGATGTTATTGGGCCCAACAAAAACTGTTAAAGAGTAAAATGCTGTCAAAGACATAAATTTATGGCTCAATAACATTATGACACTACACACTGTATTGCATGGATCTGATATATGCGCAGTAAGCACAAATCAGAAAAGAAGCTTATTGTCTTCTAAAACAAAATTGTATGCAATTTTTGGCCCAATAAGGGACCAAAGCACCTGGAGGATACTGATCAACTGTTAGTTCTGTAACAATATCCCGAAATCATTGCAGAAGATTAATTAAGGTGGGCTGGCCACGTTAACAGGAGGAAGCTGCAGAAAAGTTTCTCGGGTTTTCCACCGGTTGATGTCGTCCATGTCTCCCGACGCGTCGCGACGTTTCGATCCGCGACTTGCTGATCATCCTCAGGAGGAAGCTGTTCTCCGCACAGAGGATGGTGGCAGAAAATATTACACGAGGCGTCTGACGACCCCTGTGGCGCCCAAGACTACGGTGGCGAGATTAAGAGCAGAGAGAGATGTAAAAGAATCTACGTAACCCTGGAGCGGATGCAGGACAGAGACGGACGGCGAGCAGCGGTTGGCGAGGCCAGAGGCCTTTTGGGGCGTCCATTGATTACGTGAGTTGATGTTGTGAATTTTGAACACCAGTGAGGTGATGTTGGCGATTTTTGAACACCTTCTCCCCCCTTACAGTGAGATATCGAGAAATTTGGCTCGACCTCCTTCCTCTAATTTTACGTGAAATCGTTCAAAACGCTAATCCCAACTTCGTTAGATCACTTCATTTTTTAATCTGTAAACGGTTGGGGTCCTAACACCCCCTGCCACACGCCTTTTAGGCGGCTTGCGGGGTATTACGTAGATGTAGATGAAAATGCTTATTTTCAGTGTAAATACGTTAATCTATGCTTCATCGCGTTGAACTTGTGATTGATTACACAGGCCAACAAAAACGTTTTGTTTGAAAACTTTTTTATTTTAATAGCTGATCTTTATAGATTTTAATGGGCCAAATCCAAACCTGGCCTTAGTTTTTTTGTATCACCCATAGTTTCCAAGCAATATGTACTTAATATTTAGTCCAATACCCCTATACGGTACATATGGAAATCAATGAAACACTGTGTTACATCATACAATTTTTCGTATTTACTGTTCACCACATCATGATAAAAATTGTTTGTATTTACTACAGCGTGATGATACAGGGTTCACTTGTCAACTGGAATGGTCTAAATTTTCTTTCCCTTTTTTCCTTGAAGCTTCTTGTGTAGCTTTTTCTGCGATGAATCGCTGGCTTAACTTCTCGGTGAAGTACCAAGAGTAATCCCCCATTATCTTCGCTCATTAGACCTAATTTTTCAATTTTATTATAACTATAAAACAGCTGTTAAATCCTAAAAATATTGCTTGATTTCATGAATTTAATTAATGTAAAATTTGAATAAATGGTGGGTGATACAACTTTAAAACCATCATATTTGGATTCAGCAACTTTAAAAACATAAGAATAAGGTATTTTCAGTAAAAAAGTTTTTTTCATTGTTGGCCTGTGTTTTTTAATGGGGTTAAAGAGGCTTTAAAGAAGCTGGTGCAGTGGTGCGAAGAAATGCTTAGAAGTGAACGGCGATTATGCAGAGAAGTGAAGTAGATTTTAAGTGCCGACTAGTGCCAATAAAATGTGTTTCTAATGAGCATGTTTTTTTCTGTGACCAAACGGCCCTAACATTATAAATACGCCTCGTAATTTTATTCAAGATTAGTTAACACTAGTTTTCGATATTTGGACCTTAGGGTTGGGGTGATGACGGATGTATGAGTGCAGGCCTGGGGTGGGGGCCTTCGGTGGGGTCGGGGATGGAGGCCCTAGGGTGACTTGACATGGTGCGAGGGCCGCACGCTCAGAGACAGAGACAAGGGGACAGTGTTCGTCGTGGCATCAGCCGAGAAGAATCTACTCTGTGATGTGAACCATTTCTATTTGTCAATACAGTCCACTAAGTATATTTACGCGTTTTTCATTTCATAGAAGTTACCACCCTTGGACAAGTCGGTTTGAAGACGCGTATTTAGTATCGAGCATTCGATATTACTAAGATCGTAATTTTGCACTGTTTCTTGCGGAAATAAATTACTTTATATTTGCCAGGACGTCCCCCTCTCCCCTACTTGAGATTGGGTGAGATTTGGCTTGACCTCCCTGCCCCCCTAAACGCCTCACGTAATTTATGGATGCCCACATTTGGGGTTCGAATGGTCATATAGGTAGGTGAGGTTAATTTTGCATAAATTATAAAATGAAAGGGTTTAGCAGGTTAAGATGGTGAAAAAAGCCCCCAGATATTTTGAAAAATAAAAAATATAAATTGTAAGCGCATCCAAAATTGTATGTTTCCCCAAATTTTCAGGCCTCAACGATAAAAAATAACCACGAAAAATATTGAAACACGATTTTTAGTTTTTTAACCATTTCTCCAGTTTTTATTTTTGTAAAATCGTTTTATTGATTTTAAAAAGTATACCCTGTTACGTTATACCATTCTAATATTTTTTCAAAATTTTTTGAATGGAAAATAATCTTTTACATAAGTTTGAAATTTTCAAAATTAAATTAAAAGTTTTAGGAAACAATAGACGTGCCGAAAAAATATATGTTGCTACCCCTACCTTGAAGTATTATCGTAATTTTTTTCAGATTTTTGGAGATAATTGGTGAAACACGGTAAAAAACACGAATAACTGCTTTGCTCCATTTTCATCTATGCATTCCAGGAGGATATTTGATTTGTATGTTGAGAGCAACGGTTGTTGATCAGTTTGATCAATCAGCGGAGAATAGGGTAGTTTCCGTCATCAAAGAAAACGAAATACAATGATTGCGATTCCTTACCCACCATTAGTGTATTCATAATATACAAATTATTTGGTTTTAGAAATCCCAGTTTAGACGAATGGCAACGGTCAATCTTTTTAATATTTTTTTCAAATGAGGTTTCAAATGAGGTCAACCTTTTTCAAATGAGGTTAAAAGTCAATTTTATCCTCATTTGAAAAGGCCAGATTGGCGCCCATGCGATGCCACACCACGTGACGTTACAGGGACTTAGTTTCTATACGAGTAGATAGGAGTTTTACATCGTCTGAGATTACCAATGCATGCATGAGGCACGGATCTCAGGGGCACATCTATTAATAATCACCTATTAAAACAGCCTATGGTCGGAAAGTTTCCTTACTTATGTAATAATAAGACGTAAGCTAGGCAGATTACTAGTTCTTTCGGAGAAACCACGGCTAAGTGAGTAAATGAGTGATCAGGTAGTTGATGAAAGTAATGAGAAAAACTAAATACACCAAGGATGAAGATCGCCATAAGAAAATATTAGACTTAGCCAGGATACGAACCCATATCCCCCAAATGCTGACCAGACGTGTTAGCCAGTTACACCACCAAGCCATTTCCTCAGAGTGAACTACAGGATGGGTTTGTGGCGAACTTCATCCTTCTGTGTATTTTATGTGTGCGTGTAACTTTGCACCCGTGCGCGTGACTGCGCACAAAGTCACTTGTTTCACGCAAAGCTTTGCGGAAAAAGTTACTAGGCTAAAATACAGTAACTTCGTAAAAAAGTAATCAAATGCGAGTAAAAATTACTGGTCTTAAAAATTAATCAGTAAAATTACAGTAAAAATTACAATAACTACATGTAAGATTATCCACTCTATACACCACTTGACACCGGTCAAATATAGCGGTAAATGTGTGGAATAATTGAGTCATATAAATTGCTTAAGTTCCAGTTTCACTTGCGATACACATAATTGGCTCAACCTAAACAAGCAAATTATAATATGTACTCATACTGTACAATTACAGCTATCTGTACAGTCCAGCCGGCGAGAATTGTCCGATGGAAGTTCAAAACGAAGGGCGGAGAACTCTACTCCAGCACGGTTTTCAGCCAATCGCTGTCCCCCAAACGTACCTCACACCCTCGCCTAGTCATACAACGTTTTCACATGCATACGAAGCACTGCAACAAGCCTGAGCCACCAAAACAAGCCCTTTCTGCGAATTGCCAAAACAAAGGATTCTTCCGATTCTTCCTTTGGATTCTTAACGCTCGTCGTCCCTTCTGCCCCCTTTCTTCGCTAAACCCTTTTGTTTACTTGTGAGGTGGGCGTTTCCCTTTCTTACCTGGCAACCTTGCCCCCTTCCCTGAACTAGACCCGTCTTAAATGTCATCGGACAACTCTCGGCGGCCGGACTGTAGGGCTAGGTAAATCGGTGAAATCGGTAAAGTAATCGTCGGTTTCGAGCGGATAACGATTATGAAGGAAGTAACGGATATGACGAAAGTAACGATAAAGTAATCGGATTACTTTCACACGATTAATTACCAACACTGTGATCAACGGCATTTAATCATTTATATTCATTACTTCCAAAACAGCACTATTTATTCTTCACATCGGAGGATTCTTTACATCGGATTTTTACAACAAATAAACACAAACATTCGCGCCATGTATATAGGAGTAACCTGCACAGGCAGAACTCGAAACCGCGACCTTCAGTTTAGCAGTCGAGGGCTCAACCCCGCCTCCGCCACCGAGTCAAGTATAGATTGATATCAAGAAAATTAGAAGACTAAACTGGCAATGTGTGAAGAACGCTGCTTGTGCTAAGTGCTTATCTTTTCAGCAAATATTTTTATTGGGCCGCAATTTCACGCGTAACTCGACGAAGAACGGAGGGAAGATTGCTGGCGGAAACCTCAATCTCGGCCCTTTAAAAACGAGTTTCATCGTTATCGTTCTTTCTTTGAGGAAGCACCCACACGCGTGTTTACCTTTCTCGGTTATCTTGAGTCTTCATTCCCCTCCCTCGACGCATTTCTTCTCGAGATCTTCTCGGAGCGGTGCTCGGAAAGCAAATATGTATATGCCCCTATGGGCATTCCTTTCTCCTTCCACTGCATAGAGCGAGAGATTGCAAGGAAAATGAACGAGGGGTGACTTGGTCATGCGAAGCGAACAATGAAAACGGTTTCTCTCTCCCGTCGACGTGAGCTGGTTTGGACCCAAGTGTGGCTCGTAAGAAGTGGCGGCGGGCGTTGAAAAATAAGAGCGCTTCTCAATACGCAGGAACTTGATGGGGGTTTATCTTGAATATGTATATTTTTGAATATGCAGCGAGCATATGGGATTCGGCGCATAAATACTTAATCCGTGAACTTTTTGAAGTACAAAGGAAAGCAGCGCGATTCGTCCAAAACTGCAACGGGCATGCAGTACGAAAGCGTTGCACAGCTGGTATGTAACGATTTATGCTGGGAGCAGCTACGGACTTGGAGGCCGGACGCTACATACGATGTAAAAGTGATGAAATGCATCACAATGAAAAGGCTAAAGGCCGTTTTACACGGTACACGGAATTGCGCAATATGACGTACGTGCGAAGGCGCAATCAAAATTGCGTCGTGTAAAGCGGTGAATTGCTAGAACACATGCGAGAATGCGTGGATGCGAGACGGCAAAATAGCCCCTGTTCTGATTTCGCTCATGCATTCGCGCAATTCCACGCCATTTTAGAAATGAATGCAGCTCTAACCTGCGCAATTCCGTGCCCCGTGTAAAACGGCCTGAACGGGTAGGAGAGCGGTATGGAGAGATGCGTAAAACCAATCTTAAGGTCGTTTTACGCGGGGCACGTCTTTGAGCAGTCTGACCTATGTACGAAAGCGCAGTCAAAATTGCGTCGTGTGATGAGGTGAATTGCTAGAACGCATGCGAGAATGCATGGATGCGAAATGGAAAATTAGCCCCTGCTCTAATTACGAGCTGGCTTTCTCGCAATTTCACAATGTTTTCAGTGCGAACCTTCACAATGAGATGCCCGTTGTAAAACGACTTTCAATATTGTTGACTTATGATGACGATGACAATGAGAAAAAAATAAAAAGATCAATGAACCTAAATGCGGGTAAACGTGCCCAGATTCCCGTTACGCAGCTCAAACATAAATAATGATTGTTAGCGATAAAGAAACCATGTGTGTGGATCTGAATCCGTCATGTGTAAAACTTCGGCAGATTTATAACGACCGTTATACTTTAATGATCCCGCGGCACAGCTCATCTGCGGGGGCCGACGTAATCCTCCTTCTCCTTTTCCCCCCACTTCTCCTCCCCGTCTCGCCATTCCGCCAGCAACCCCTTCTATTTCTTCCTTTGAGAGTGTTTGCGAGCAAGAGAGTTGAGTCGTCGGGCGCGTCAACGCCGCCGCAGACACAAAACAAACTTCGAAAAGGAAAGCGAAGGGAAGGATGAGGGGGTGGAGACCACCCTCTCTCACAAAACTGCAGATGGCAGAGAGGATCATGGGAGAAAAGCGAAAGGGATGAGGGGGTGGGAAACACGGAGAAAGAGCAGAGGGGGTTGTACGCGTTTTACAGCTAGAAATTTCCTTCGGAGGCCACTTTAAATTTCTATCCCTTTGTTGAGGTTGTTATTCCCCTTGGTGATGAAACAAGTGATAGAATAAGTGATGGCGACTGCAAACTATTGCAACGAGCAGGGTATCTACATGGAGAAGGCCCAATTACATCCATAGCAGGCTGATTACCGTTGCCACTTCGTTCGCATTTTAATCGGTTCTCAAAAATGTCCGCGGGGCGGTGATTAGATCAACGTGATCCACTTTTTTCCACTGTTTTGCATTATAACATCTGCAATAGCGAGGAATAGCATTGGAAAGTTATAAATTTGATAGATCACATCATCGTGTACATAAATATTGGTTGACACACCTAATTATGCCTAATTATCCCGTGAAACTCGGATCACTTCCGTCCGTCAGCGACGCGAGTGGCGAGGTTTTTCCGTATTTCCGAATAGGGGCCAAAACTCGATTGACGTCACAGATATAGCGACTAACGCTGATTGCTAGGCAGTTCAATACGTAGCGCGTGAGAAAAGGAATTTTGAGCTTGCGACGTGGTGAGGCAGTAGTGCTAAGATGCAATGTATGTATTTAACTACTGAGTACTTTGGATGACAAAGCGAATAAATTTTCGGGCACGATGGCACAATTCTTTTCAGCTGGTTTCAGAGTACTGGCTTCTCACCCAGTGGGTCAAGGTTCACATTCCGGCGAAATACTATTAGGAGACATCCCTATCCCTTCTTGAGTTCATTGTGGAGGGCAGTACAGCACTTCGTCCGTCGGACGCGCAGTGGTCCCTATGAGCAGAGAAGAGAGGGTCCTCGCTATGAGTTAAGAGCAGGTCAATGCCGACTCCGGGTTCCCACTCCCCCCAACATCCCTCACCTGGCCTTCGTAGCGCAAATGACCTCGGCCAAATACCATAACCTATCTTTTAAGTTGGATGGGTGAATACATTTTTTTGGTGTATCATATTCAAAAAAAGCATAGGAAAAAAACAGATTCTTTTAAAAATATTAAACTTATCTGGGGCCTTATTCACGAAGGCCTAGATTTTGTCGAATCCTCGACAATGTCGAGGCGGCGACGTTCAAGCCTCGACGTTTCCGAAAGTTGCAATTCACGAAGCTTATTGTCGCCGTTTCGAGGCCGCGCCAGACGGAAAAAATATCGAGGCGACGTAGGCCTCGACAATTATTTCGAGTTGATCCTCGATTTACAAGGAGTGCAACTGCAGCTGGCAAATTTAAAAGTTCATAGTTCAATAGTTGGCGGACGTACGACGGTGATCACGGTCTTATTTCAGATATTTAAGAAGGCAAAATAGGTGTAATGATACGTATAGTTGCATAATTTTATAGTATGATTATTCCAAAAACCGAAGTTTCATACGGTTGTTTCGTGATTTATCACCTTTGAACTAGCCTTTTAGTTATTTTCTGAGAAGAATCGTGATTAAATATTCACCATCACGAGTCTTATTCACAATAGAACTATATTTTTATAGCGGATTTCACTGCTCTAAATTTTTGGAGTTAGGCAATATTCATGAACTCCCGGTTACTGATTTTGGGTTGTGTATACGTTCGTGTTGATTTTGTGATTATTATTAAGGGTCGTGTTCTTCATTATGTTGTATGTTAGCTCTGTTTTCTGCTGTAGGTGATCGATGTTGCTATGCTGGAAAAGAGGAAAATCTCTGCAGCACAATTGAGAAAATGAGCTACTTAATTGAGGCTTATTTTTTTACCTATACGCTTGCTCGCCAATATCGGAGCAACTTGTGGATGTAAATGAGTGTGTTTGTATTTAACAGTACGTGGTTATTCTCTTCGTACTTCATCATTTATAGAGTATCAAGTACGTTATACGTATTTATGGGTAGCATGATATTACAATTTTTACATATTGTGTACGTAATATTCGTTCATGATATTGTGAAGCCTTTATTTTCATTGGCTTCATTGGTACTATCTTGTGATACCGTGTGGACTTATAAATTATTGTTTTCATTGTGTATCAATTTCCCGATGTTGTTTTTTAATGACCGTGTACCATATCATAAATCCTAGTGCTTACGTTTCACTGATACTTTCCTAAGCTATTAAGGGACGATAATTTTGAGAAATATATGCGTCACTCGTAGGTATTGCTAGGGCTTTATATAAATTTAGCTGGAGTGTTAATGATAAGAATACCCTTACATACTAATTTTAAGAGGTGTTACTAAGAATTAAGATTCGCAAGATTTGACACTCTTTTGAATGATGAAACACAAATAATTATGCGGTATAAATGTTAGCACAGGTTTTTAATGAATATTTTATTTGATAAGAGAGTAATCAATGACTCGGTGCAAATATCATATAAATCTGAGCTTTGTTTTGAATGTTAGATGACCTGACTTATCATTAGAATCAGAACTTAGATTTAGCACGAGGAAAAACAAAGATATTGAAGCACCATCTAATTTTAAGAGGGATAGATAACAGGATGCATCAATAGTCAAGTAAGAATATTCTTTGGGTGACATAATATAATATATGTGATGGTTATATTGATTCTTTTAATGCTTAGCTGACAAATTGATCCTCAATTATAAATTATAAGTTTTTGTTCTAAATGATAAGAGTTCTAGCATGGCATGCATTTTGATAATGTTTTCATGCTCCTATCTATTGCAAACTTATGAGAAGGCTGAAAGTAACGAATGGTGCATTCAAAGTTGATTAAACATTTATAACCACCCCTCATGAACCTCTGCAGCAAATAATGGATGATGATACCGCCCTAATTTGGCTAAGGAAGAGAAGAAATTCAAGGAGAAGAGGGGAAATTTTTAAAATTAGGAGGCAATTGATGAGTTCAAGGCACACATATGTACCTTTTGAAATGCCTGATGAAGCTTTTATGGGGATATATAGACTATCAAAGAAATTTCAAGCTCCTTTTTGATTTCTGATGCAACAGTATTTTTTTAATTTAAGCAAATCAATTTTCTTTATGAAGTAGGTACTTTGCACTATCCACTTTCATAGTCAAGGGTCATATCAAAAGTCAGCTGCCAGTGACAGTAATTTAGGGTTGAGCCAAAGTTCATTAAGATGCTTTCTGGATGAGTTGACTGAATCAATTAACTCCTCTACTATGGTTGCCAATTGGTTACCTTTCCTAGTGAGAGCAGAGGAAAGAAGGGAGATGAGTGGAGAGTTAGTTCAAATACTTTGTTGATTTTGTAAAAATTATTTAATAAGCAAATTTAACAGGATCATTGTGCCAGTGTAAAGTCACATGAGATACATATTTTAAAATGTAAGTAGGTAGAAACTGCTGTTAAAGCATGTTTATGTAATTTTTGTGCAGTAGATTAATATAGTCTTATAAAACTTGCCTGTAACCATTCATACTTTTAAAATTATGTTAGCCTTTTTCTATCTAGATTTGAAAAAAAATATGACACCATGATAAATATTGTGTACCATACTTGTTTTACAGGAATTACAGAAAAACTAGGTTCCCTGGAGTAGTTGGCTTTGTTGATGGAAATCATGTTTCTATAAGGGCTCCTTCTACATACTAACACATATATGGAAATAGAAGGGGATACCATTCAATAAGTACCCCGACTGAAAACATATTTAGTTAATCTTTATATGCCCAGATCATTACTGGATTTATTCATTATATGGATAATGTTTTCACCAAATTGAATAAAAATTAGTGTTCACCTTTCTTTAAATATGACACCTCATTATACTAAATTGTGTCTCAAGATACTCTTGAAGCTCTCATGATTCATATGTCTGGGGCCATAGTGAAGCTCTCGATGAAATGAGAAGGGTATTGAAGAGCGGTGTTAGGTCAGTACATGTAAATGAGTAAGTCTTGATAATAAATGAGTATTTCAACCAATTCTTATATAAAAATAATAGAATGATATAGTTCTAACAGTGCTATGGACAGACAACTATTACATTGCTGCTTTTAGTACAGCCTTTTGTAAAGGATGAAGTTAATTTCGCATCACGAACACAAACCTCTACACTGCAAAGCTCAATCCACTGTTGAGAGGTGTATTGGAGCAATTCAAAATCGCTTTAGATAGTATATACTTTATACTCTGAGGCTGGTAGAATAATGACAGCATGTTGCATACTACATAACATATGTGTGAGAGGAGGTGTACCTCTCCCTCGGCATATATAGGAAGATGATAAACCCCTCCCTGCTCTACTATACAAGAAAGAGAGCTAATTCATGAGGCACAATGTGTTAGAGGGAATAATATTACGGATTGTTAGTTAGACCATATATAAGAATATTTTACAAAGGATATTTATTAATTGCTCATGCATTGAATTTACATCGATTTACAGGGATTTGGAATGGAAGTTGGTAGGATTCAGTCGATACCACAAATATTTTAAAGGAGTTAATTGGAACTGCCACTGGGTGCTCCCACATGGGGTATCCCCCTCTGCTTATGCTAGATCTGTGCCTTTAGGAGACTCATACTCTTGTCACTCGACTCTTACCATGTAAATTGAAAAAGTTTGCGTTAGTTAATGTGCATTTAATACACGTTTCATTTCAGTTTTAACGAGCTAGTGTGCAACTATCGTATGATATCGCTACGTCTTATTCTGTATAATATATTGGTAATTAGGTCCACATATTTACCTAAAACCTTGTGGATGAACTTATTCTATTACTTTGCATTTGAGGAAAATCGTTGATGCTTGTAATGTACCATGTTACGATAAAGTTCACTATAATTATCAAGGATAGGGGTGACAATGTTGAATAACACGCATCCTTTTCTTGCATTAGAAAAAATGTACGTCGATACTAGTATATAATAACTACCACAATTATTATATTTGAAACAATTAACCATTTACTCAAAATCTATGAAAATGTGTTTCAATTGGTTTCCCTAATCATTGAATATCAACGAAAAAACATACAAACTTACTTCTCTTATCGGAATCCAATTGAAGTTCGAGCGAGAAGTCTTAGGAAAAAGAAGAGCATCGAATATAAATCCCTCGATAACCCATGACGTCACATACGTGAATTGCGCCTACCTTCTAAATTCATCGAGTCCTCAATTTTCGCTTCGTGAATAGCACGGAACGCGATTTCCTGATCCTCAACATTGCCGCCTCGGCGGCTTATCATTGTCGAGGCGAAATTATCGATTTGTTCCTGAATAAGGCCCCTGAACAACGCAGTTCAAAATTTTCCTGTCCATTTGGTTAAAAATTGCATTGGCAGTTTTCAGCGGAGATTTACCGGTTCATTTGAAGAAGATGTACTATATTCTTTACTTTTTCAGTTCATAATAACTGGCTTTCCCGAAGGAAAAAATATTAAGGAGATGAAATAAGTCATCATAAAACCGACACAGAGTTCGAAGCAAAATTTAGCATAGAATACTGCCCGGCGTTTTTAGCTATAAAGATGAACAAAAGCAAAGCCGGCGCAACAGCTGTTCGCGATCAGGAAATGTCAGAAGCCTGCCTTCGAGCAAGAACGCGAAGTCATCGTCAACCGGCTGCCTCTAATGAATGATTAATGGTGACTGGAAAAGTCAAAGTTATTTAGAAGTTAGGGCTTTAAACATCCCGGGGGAATAAATTCTCTGTGTTCGTTTTGGCATCCGACGCGGCATCGTGATATATGATCCAAATGTCTCGGAAGTGTGCAATGAATATGATGCAGCTGCCACGTGGCACGTCGGGGGATGAATATGAAATTCTTGAAGTCATCAACAGCCGCGAGCTCTATGCATGCATCCTCGGAAGGCAACATTCCAACGGTACATACAAATGAAATATCAAGGGCTATAAGCTCATCCACATGCTGCTCCCCAAGCCGCTTGAATAGGCGTGTGGCGGAGGTGTTAGAACAATAGCCGTTAACCAAAAACAGAAGAAAAAAGGGAAGAAGATTTGCATACCGATTCCCACATAGCTTTGTTTTGAAGTCCTTTATTGCTCAGGGGAAAAAAAATTCCGATTGAGATTATCTTTCACATTGATCATCCGTTTACATTTTTACTTCCCGAAACAACACCTCCGAACTGCAACAGAAAGAAATACCACCACGTGGATTTTTGAATGTTTCTATAGAAAACTTCGTTAACCCAAAAAAAACCTGCATTCCCCGTGCTTTCTCCCTTGCTAACCCACACCACCACTTTTTATCGGTTTTTCCAAGCACCATCATCATATCTCCTCTTTTACTTTTCTCTCCATTCCCTTTACTTTCTTCTTCAAGTTTTCCATCTCCTACCTCTCCTTTCTCCTCTTAATCTTCCCCACTCCAGTTAAATATTGTATAAATTGAATGCAATACATACCACTTGTACCTTGAAAATGATGTAGTAACAATGCAACGCAGGTCGGAATAAATTTTATAATCGTGGAAGAATGCAAGTGTTCATTTCAATATGGAAAAAATGCTCTCCACCGTGGTTGTATCTTCGGATTTTGCTCATTTATTTATTACTTATCAACGGAAAAGGCACCGTGTTCACTTGGGAATCTTACATACGATAAAAATTAAACGCGCACGAATATATCCAAGACGCAGACAAGGGGCACCTACCCCGGCAGAACTCGAACCTGCGACCTTAGGATTGGCAGACAAGAAATTCACGGTAAAAGCACCTCGTTGTTCTTCATATTGAATTTTAGGCATGTTAACAATTAAACGCACACGGATACCCACGTCTTAAGCAGGGTCCACCCACCAAGGCGGAACTTTACCGTGTCGCTACCGAAGCCGACAATTTTTTGTGGGAGGGAGGGAAGGGGTTAAGGAAGTGTCAAATTAAAAAAAAGGAGAAGTCTTTGAGTCGAAGGGGAGTCGAGGGAATAAGAGGCAGAGGATGAATGGGAAGCGGAACTGGAGACTGGTGATCTGGGAAGGAACGGAGGTCAAAGGGAGTCCTCAGGGAAATAAGAAGGGTCGGACACACTCACTGTTTGAGATGGCCTGGAGGACGACCGTCTAGGGTCTTGTGTTGCCGCCGGAGGGGAAAATAGAGGAAAAGGAAGGAGAATGTATGGGGAAATGAAGGAAGACTATGCATGGGTCCGAGGACTTATTAGAGCTGACGTGTGAATAAGGCTTTTATTTTTAATAGTTTGACGGTGCGATGCGGCAAAATTCGTATCCCAGGATATCAAAAATATTCTCCCGGCGGAAATAAATACATTTTTATAATCTCACGATTCAAAAATTTCACTTTACTTTACACGGAAGCACGCAAAAATTCCAATGAATTAAGAACTTTTAAATTATAGTTTAATCATAATATAAAACCAAATGAATTGATGAGCACGTATTGTTTTAGAAGTTATTCACTATCTTTCCTTGGATACCAAAATTCATTCGTAATATCACGATGCAAAAATTTCGCTTAACACAAAACCTTCGCACGAAAACACTCGAAATTTCTACTTAAATACGAAGTCTTTTAATTTAAATTAAACATCAAATTTTAATAATGAACACAAATTACGTTAGAAGTTATTTAAACATCCTTCCCGCGGAAACAAAAAATTTTAATTTTCGGACACTTAAAAAATTTTATTTGACATATACTTCCTTCATTCTACGCACCTTCCATCAGTATTACTAACAACGGAAGGTACTTAGTAAATGTCACCACCAGATCGAGTTCAAACTTCGTAGTGTGATAGAAAATTGAATTTTAAGCGATGGATATTTTTTGTTGAAGCGTACATACTTAGTACTCGAGAAACTATCGATCCAAAGAAGGCACTGGGAAAACGCTTGGAGTTTTTCAATCCGGGACACAACTCTACCGTAACATAATGGTCAATAGCAATAAATTCCGCAACACAATAAAGTCCCTTCCCCCTTCTTCTTTCTCGAGCTTAGCTATGAAGGGGAGGAGCTTCTGTAAATTTGAATGGGGCTACATCTATTTCTGTGTTTCCATGCCTATAAAATGGTAAGATGGTAGCTAGCCAATTATGTGCCCTCCTTGGCTGGGAAATAAATTGAAAATCATTTCTTGCAACCAAATGGTAATATCATGGTTCTATCTTTATTCCATCTCAAATAATTTCAATAGCGCAGTTTCACTACCTCAAACACTTTAGGTAATCAAATTCTATAATGGCAATGCAGGAGAAAACGTTGGTGTTGGGGTTTTCACTAAGACACCAAACAAGATGTGATGTTATTTCAGATAGGTTTCCACCCAATTAAAGAGATCGAACAATGATAAAATGAATAGGACGACAACGAAAATATAGTGACGGATGACACTTTGCAAGACAAAAGAAAATTACACAGGCGAAGGAATGGACACATGCAGAGTCGCCTAGATCAAACCAGATCTCATAGCAAATTCATATCTTGTCGTACTGTTACAACCGCCAGTTGAAAGCCTAAATATTTATAATTGCCACAAAGGCAATTGCTATTTGCAACAAAAAAGTAAAAAATAGCAATCAGTCATAAATAAGACGAAATTTTAGCAATTAGAAAATATTATTACCTTGCAAATAACATTCTATATGTCATTGATACAAATTTGCCCCAATTCATGTTTCCCATGTTTGATTTTAGTGAGTAATGTTATTATTACCTCATTATAAATAAATCATCTTCATTAAATATAATCGTAATTATCAAATAAATCTTCATCATAAAATCTTCCGAGCTAGTTAACATATATTTATAAAACTTATCATGTTGTTACAGCAGACAGTTGGAAGAATCTTTATTTAAAAAAGGAGCTATATCATCACAAATGAATTTCAGTGAGTGGCTAATGTAATTATTACCCCAATTTAAATAAATCATGAAATTGGTCCATCACAGATGCAGTTAGCTGAAAGTTATAATATTGAAGATAGTACAAAGATGGAAAAAACTACCGGTACTCTATTAAAATCCAGCTCAAAAATACACACAATCCGAACGAATATAAGGATAGAATGGAATATTTTCCATACTTCATGGTATTTATGCTTCTTCCAAACTGGTTCACGTATAGCTTTATAACATAACTTATCATATTGTTAAATCTGACTGTCGGAAGCTAAACTATTTACAATGTAGGTTGGAAGATTTTCGCGGCGTTGATTAGATGATCTCTGCATTCTATTCGGGTTTTCACCGCGTCCGTTTTGTTTTGGCGACAACTGTTTCGCTGACATTTCAGTCAACGTCTTCAGGTCGAAGGACTGTTGTCGCCAAAACACAACGGACGCGGTGAAAACCCGAATAGAATGCAGAGATCAAACTATTTATAAGTTTTAAAACGGAGCTATATCGCCATGAATGAACTTCAGTGAGTAGGTAATGAAGTTATAACTTTAATATTAAAAAATCATGATATTTGGCCAGAAAAGATTCAGTTACTCGAAGGTAAAAAACTATCGAGCATCTTACAAAGATGGTAAAAACTTCTGGTATTCCATTGAATTCTAACTCAAATTTACAAAGAATCCGAATGAATATGGA
This sequence comes from Ischnura elegans, assembly GCF_921293095.1. NCBI lineage: Eukaryota > Metazoa > Arthropoda > Insecta > Odonata > Coenagrionidae > Ischnura > Ischnura elegans. Next base: position 121,281,025 of record NC_060247.1, read on the forward strand.
TGGACTGGATTAAAAAAAAAAATATTGTTTCAGCGCATTTATTCATCTTCCAAACTGGTACACACGCCCCCTTTCACTATTCGTGCATTTTCCAGTGGAAAGCCTCGTCTTCTTCTCTGCAAACTCTCCCTTCACCCGAACCCCGGAGTCTGTGTTTGCGCCGAAACGGTGTTCTGAACCGAAACTAAAGTCAAATCCAAGAATTTCGTTCCGCTGTGAATCCGCCCAAATTCACTGTCTGCACCCCGAGATGAGTGAAAATAAATGTTTGGAGATGGAGGGCTGTTGGGGGGGAAAAGGGAAAGTAAAGCTCCTATCCGAATCCATGGCCACTCGTAATCATCTCAAACGGTTGAGTTTCAAAGTGCGCTAAAAGCATTTCGGAGTCGCTAAGTTTCACGTTCAAACATAATCTCAAGCCTCGAGCCACCACAGACAACGGAAATCGTCGGTGCAATTTAAATGGAATCATACCATTATCATTCGATTCATTGGACACACTGATTAAAACGCAGGCTATCAGAGACGGATGAAGATGATACTCAACAGTCATTCCTTCAAAAGGATATTATTATACCAGTAATTTTCGATGAAGAAATCAGTCGAAATGGGCTGTGAGCATATAGAGTCACAAATGCAATTTATTCAATTCACCCGCTTGGTAAAAATCAAACCGCAGACAAAAGCATTTCGGAGTTGCAAAGTTTCACGTTGAAACATAATCTCAAGTCTCGAGCCACCATGGAAACGGAAATCGTTGGTGAATTCAAATGAAACCATTACATCATCATTTGATCAATTGGACATACTGATTAAAACTCGGGAAATGTCATCAGAGACGGTTAAAGATGACACTCTACAGTCATGCCTTCCAAGAAGATGATTAAACATGTAAGTTTCGATGAATAAATCAGTCTAAATGGACTGTGAGCGTATAGAGTCAAAGACAAAATATATTCCCAACATTTATTTAGTAAAAACTAAATTCACATAGAAGTTTCTCAATCAAACTAGCCAATCTTAGTTAGTTCCAGGCCTGATTCCGGCCTGAACCGGTCGTGCAATTCGGATAAAATAAGCCCCACTTTATGACGCTTACATTAACTGGCTTCGTTGTTTGTCATCTTCTACGGGTCAAATTTAAAAACTCTATTTTAACCCATTTTACGATTGACTACCAAGCTGGAATTTTCAGGATAACTGAGAACCAGATGATTATGCAATATTCTGAAAATTTTATTATGGTTTCAATTATATCGAGAATATTATCAGAATTCAAAATTGAATATGAAGATTAGTTCAAAAACTCACCACCAAAATCCGAATGCAGCGTAACAATCATTCTAAGGAACGAGAATGATATAGTCATAAAAACAATTTTTTTACATCAAAGTTCACTGAAATATTTATTGAAAAAATATACTAAAAAAGTAGCTAAAACATAACGAGGAGACGGATTAGGTGGTAAATTTACAATGTAATCTTTTGAAGAGTAAAATTCTTCATGGGTTGTATAAATATGAACAATTCCACTCTGAAAAATCTGCTTATGTAATCACTTATGAGTCAATATACCCTTTTGTTTCGCAATTATCACTCACTGAAATTATACACGCGTATACATTTCGCCGACTACTATCAAATTAAGCAGCTGAATGGAAAAAAATCAACATAATACCCCGCAAGCTGCCTACAAGGCGTGTGGCAGGGGGTGTTAGGACACAAGCCGTTTACAGATAAAAAAAATGAAGTGCTCTAACGAAGTTGGGACTAGCGTTTATTTAAGTCCTTTATGGTTCGGGGGAAAAACGAATTCCCATATGTATCCGTTCGGCAAAACATCTCTCTTAATTTATCGCTTCTATTGGACCTGGAAATATAGTGTGGCTTTAATATTATGTTCTCTGTGTCGCTCTTAAAGATATCCATCCTCAATTGTTCAAGCAATCTAAGCCCAGCGCGCAGCCTCCGAGTCTCCAGCGGCTCCCAGCCTTATTCGCTTAACATCTGGGTAACACTGTCTGTAAGCAGTTTTTGACGAAACGCGCAGCCTTCCTTTGTATTTTATTCAGTTCGCGGATTAAGTCTTTCTGCACCGGATCCCATACGCTCCCTGCATATTCAAGGTGCGGTCGGACGAGAGCGAAATAGCACCTTTCTTTTACTTTCCGCATCGCGGAAAATATATGGGTGAAACGGTCATTTTTTAGCATTACTGGAGCGATTGCTCGGAAGATACGGAAAAAATATAATATGATTCCGGTTTAAGACTGATATTTTACTGAACGGATTGGCATTATTCGTTCTCCCGCGATCAAAAGAGGCTGTGTAATATTTAGAAGCCTGCCAAGTGAACGGCGGGCGGTGAAATATACATGTAAAATATTACCCCTACATAAAAATAAACATATACATATAATTTTACACATACCGCTTTGTGCAGCTTTAGCACAGATTTGAGGCTCTCAACCGGTTGTGCCTTCATTGAAATCCTTTTTCCCTCACATTGCATATATTTGATGGACCACTAGGGCCTAGGCCTACCATCTAAGTGCCATGAGCCTCGTTACATGTGCCATGGGAGTTCATGAACGTGGATACCGTAGTAGTCTGCGCATTGGCCCGGAAGGCCAAAGGTTCGTGGTACGATTCCCGCTCCAGGATAATTTTTTCTAATGATAATTCATGTAATTTCAGGGCTGTATTTAATGATGGGCGGGCCTCCGTTGTCAAATATATCCAACGCGCACATTTTAAAATTTTATTGAAAATAGTTCTTAATTTCTCCTGCGATGGCTCGAGGGGTGGGATGTCGCGGAAGGGAACGGAAAAAAATGATATTGCGATTCAGGCCTCACCAAAATTGACATTCGTAACGAAGCGACATTTTGGCTGCGTACATTTTTAGAAATCTATTTAAATGGGTCGGAAGCGGCGGCAATGATCGATCTTCGAAAGAACGGGGACCGGTGCTTGCTTTTCCCTGTCAACTTGGGCAGTGTCCTTTGTGCTACCTCATCTCCAGGACGTACAAGGACGAAGGAACTAAATCAAAGAAAAGAAGATAGGTGGGGAAGGATGGTTTGAGAACTCCACGAGGGACTGCGCTGCACAGGAGGAGTGTGCCAAGGACGGGTGGAAATAATAAAATGGCGGCATAAAATATTCATGGATCTTCTGCTCTTGGGCGGCGCCATTCGTCACATGTCCCGCGGGTGCTCTACTTCAAGGCGAAGCCTCGCTACGGCCGCCTCCAACGTCTTATTCACCGCTTGGAGGCTTCCGCGAAATAAAGGGGAGTGCTTTCTTGGTGACGGGAGTATAGCATTGTGAATTCAATGCTGATAATAAATTTAAAATAATTAAATCAACCTCTATAAACATATTTATAAATATATAATAATAATAATGTTGTTTATTTTCGTTGGCACTGGGGCCCATGAGAAAATAAAAGTACAGCTTTCAACATTTCCAACTTGGTAGATAAAAAGGAGTAAAAAAGTAAATAAATATAATTACAACAAATGCAACCAGTGCAGATCGCCAAGAGCATGAAAAAACAATACAATATTTTCAACAAAAAAATAAAAAATCGCACTTAGATATAACATACTAATTACAATTATGAAATTAGGATAACGCTGTGATTTAGCACAATTCTAAATTATATAGGATGGTTTAACGCAGCTCTACTCTCAATTCACCTGCCAGTTAATCTTTTCACGCCTACGTATTTCTTCTTTTCTTCTCTACAGATAAATGAATTAATATACAGGGTGTTTCAGGAGGAATCTGCAATACTTCAGGAGGTCACAGGGGAGTCATTTTCAGGCACTTTTGTCCATAAACATAGGGTCGCAACTCCTTAGTTACTGAGCCATAGCAACGCAAATATATTTTGGATGGAACTTCGCAGTTACCATGAAAACTTTTTTTCTTGGGTATCCAGGCTTTTCAAAAATTTATTTTTTACTCTAAATTTTTAATGACATAAAATACTTCAGACTTGACGAAAATGTGCTACTTAAACTGTCTTGAACAATTAACCTCAAAATGGGTGCGATTTCGCATTGGTATTGTTGATACTTGCTCAAAGCTGTCTTTTAATTTAGATCCATGCGTTTTCATGGTAACTGAAATGTGCCTCCAAAAAGATGTTTGCGTTACCATAGATTAGTAACAAAGGCGGTGCGATTTTATAGACAAAAAAAAACAAAAAATGCTTAAAATTGTTCTAAACCTCATTGCTATGCATTTCAACAACGTAATGCAAAATTGAATGACAGTATCTTCGGAGGCTATCTTGAAACCATGATAATTGTGATGATGGCAAACGGAAATAAAAGTTTCTATAATTCTAATTTGATAAAGTATTAATTATTACAATTAATTGATATTTTAATCATTTTTACGTAAACAATCGTTAATATTCCGAAATTATAGAGATATGGGAGTTTGCAAATTGAAGAAAATACGCGTGGGTAGCTGGAGGGAAATGTTACTTTTTAACAGATCTTACATTTTAATTCTGTTTATTTCTATGTAATTCCTCTGTTTATTTATCACTTAAGGAAAGTTTGAAGTGCTTTTATTCAGTTATAACGCTATGACGTAATAATCTGGATGTTAATCATAAACTATATTTTGGAGCAGTAAAATGTATTAGACATCTGCGATGCGGGTATCCGAATGTACACAGGATGATTCATCTACATAATACCCCGCAAGCCGCCTAAATATGCGCGGGGTAGGGGGTGTTAAAACACCACCGACAAAAAAAACACCATTAAAAGCAAATACTCAAACAAAATTACGCCTAGAATTTATTTAAGACCTCTTTACTTAGGGATAAAAACAAATTCGCATATCAATCCGTTCGGAAAAATATTTCTCTTAATTTATCGCTTCTGTCGGACCTGGAAATATAGTGGGGCTCTGGAATGATGGCCTCCGTGTCCCCCCTAAAGATATCCATTCTCAATTGCTCAAGCAATCTAAGCCTAGCGCGCATCCTCTGAGTCTCCAGCGGCTCCCAGTCTAATTCGCTTAACACCTTGACTGTACGCCCGAAGCAGTTTTTGACGAACCGCGCAGATTTCCTTTGAGTTTTATTTAATTCACGGGTAATTCTTTCTGCACCGGATCTCATATGCTCGCTGCAAACCAGCCCAGTGCAACTCCCGAACCCTGGTATAGCCAAGCGATGTCGTCCGGCGCCCGGCGATGGTTTCAAACGTAGATGGCAGCACCAAAGCTAGCCCACGTGCTCCCATTCATTTACTTTGTTAGGACTTAGCGGAAAAGGCTCTCAATATGAATTTGTATCTTTTAAATACTGGCTTAAGTACTGAAACGTATTTTCACAATCAAAAATCATTGTTCTGTGAAATAAATGCGTGGATAACCATGACATAAACCCCCGAACATGACATTCTCTGCCTCATTGCGTTCCGTCCGCTAGGCTTCAAACAGATCAATCAACGGCGTCAATCAAGTACAAACTCTAGAGAATAGGATTATGGCTAATACCTATCTCAACAGCTTATCAGTGGAATTCAACTTCCTGAGTTATACGCACGTAATTCAGATTCAAGCTATGAAACAGTCCCAGACTAGAGGTGATAGTATTTTACCAACGTATGTTATAAAAGAGGTTCTAAACAACAAATTTAAATCCTTTAAATGTCGAATCAAGCCCTGAATAGCATTTTTAACACAATTTATTTCTTTCCTGCGATAGAAATGAGGAGAAACCTAAGTTTAGGCCCCCGAACTTCGCATTTAGTGTAACATTAAATATCATCTGCTAGGATTTCATTAGGTCAATCAACAATGTAAAATTAAGAAAAAAACTGCATGAATAAATAGTTAATACTTATCTCAACAGTTTATCAGTGAAATTCAGCTTCTAAGAGGTGAACAGGTAACTCCGTTTCATAACATATGTGAGGATTTGAAAGTGAATACTAGACTGGAAATAATTGCACGTCATAGTTGTTTTACTAATCGAGGCGGAAGGAAGAGGATAAAATGATAAGGCCCGATCTAATATACTAGCTTAAAGTGCCCTATTTCAACAGGAATAGCGGCTTCTCATAAAGATTCCCACTGCGGAAGTCGAAAGGTTTGAGGCTGAAAATCTTAAGGGATAGATATGGAAATGTCAACGAAGTCAATTCTACTGCAAGGAATTCGTCCTTTCCCTCGAAAGAGTCAAAAAACTTCGCCGAGAAAAATTTCCCTATACATCGCACTTGGTATCTCAAGAAAATTGATCGTTCTTAAGTAGCTTCTATATTCGAAAGTTTGCTGAAAAAAGATCATTCCCGTTCAATCACCATAAGCCTCCCTAGATGTTTCGGGCGAGCTATAGTGCTGCCATCTATGTGAATAATTTCTCGTCAGCGACAATAGCGACGGCAGATGAAGATTTAAGCGCCCAGTCCTGATTATTCTAAGTCCGTGCTGCAAAATCAAGGTGTGATCGAACGAGTGCGAAATAGCACCTTTCTTTTACTTTCTCATCCGAAAATCTTCCACAATACGCTTGACGAATCCTAACTTCTTCAGGGTAACGCTGCAAATATTAATATAGGATTAAAGAAATAATACATTGATAGTAATTATGTGTCTCATGATATACGAGCAACAACTTTTTTAGATAAAGGATGTTGTTTTTAATGAGACCAATTCATTTTTTTAGCCACAAAATGTTCATGCCATTGAATTGAATAGAGGGTGCGTGGTAGCGTGTTGGGTAGAGCAATTGGCTACTGATCGAGGGGTCCCGGGTTCAAATTTATTTTTATTTATTTATTTTAATAAAGACGTACAGCAAGACTCCCAATTTAAAGTGCACTTATAACAACAGATATTAAATAATTAAATAATAATTATTTATTACAAATTTAAATAGAATAAAAGAAAACAACAGACATTTATCCGGCTATTAGGGAGGCTTCCGCGGTGAGTTGATTGGTGATAGTTTTCCGGGTTTATACCGCGTTGATTCATGTTTTTGCGGAAAAACATGAATCAACGTGGTGTAAACCCGGAAAACTATCACCATTTATCCGGCTATCTAGTCAATTATGCGATAAATATGTTGAAGCGAAGTGAGTAAAATTTTTAAGTGTCAGAGCAAACGGATCAATATCACGGGGAAGAGAATTTATTAGAAAAGAAAGTCTATGGTAAAGTGAGCGCTTAGTTACATATAGCCTGGGTGTAGGAATGTGGAGTAAAGAAGTAGATCGGGTGTGACGGGAACTGTAATCTAATGTTGAGGAAGGAAACAATGTCAGGACTGTCGAAGTGGGAGTTAAGGGTATTATAAATGAATTTGATGTCTGATTGAAGTCGGAGAAGGGAGAGACTAGGGACGGATAAAGAGGATAAAACTGCACTAGTAGGTGACTCGTGGAGATTTAGGTTTCTAAATTTTACAAATTTTGCAAAAAAAGTTGTAACACTGTTAAGGGTGGCAAGATTAGTGGGAGCAGACATTGACCAAAATGGGGAGCAATAGTTGATCACCGGAAGAACTATGGTTGAGAAGTAGGATTGGAGTGCCTTAGTACCGGAGATATCCGTGAACCGAATCACCGGTGATACCTTCGAACATCCGAAATGAAAAATCCTGGAAATTCGGGATGTCCCTGGGAAATGGACTGGGCCCCCCGCCCTGAATGTTCGATCTTCAAACGTTTCTAGCCATATCCGTAGTGAGCTCTACCCTCACCTCACCAAACCAACCTTCGTGTTACATAAATGAATGAGAGATACCTAAACGCATGGACAATGAGTTTGCAACAGTCGGGTATAACACTGGTTATTTTCATTTTTTCCGCACCGATCACGTGTCCACTCTCCTCATTCCTCGCCACGAGTAAGACATTTACATTCTATAAGAGGCGGCATAATCTCCTTTTCGACAGGATGTTTTTTGGTACAAGGGCAATCCTGCATGAGCTAAATGCTGGAGAGCGTATTAGGATGTACCGTACCACCCTTTCGACCGGTCTAATTTGGATGCTGGTTAATCGCGCAAAACTTATTCTATCATTATCAATATATCTATATAATAGAATTTATTAATTTGCAACACCTCCGAAGACAGTAGAGAAGACCTTTTACATTGGACTTATAAACTAAGGGAAAGATGACAATAGTTGACAAAGAAACAACAAAAAACCTCATTAAACAAACTCAGTTATAACTTTTATATCACTAATATGACCGCTTCATCCGCTCTTTTTGCCTTGTTGAGGAGAGAGGGGAATAGGAAGAGGAATTTAGAGTGAAAGTCTTCTTAATGAAGATATAAAACCACAAATATATTTGTGAAAATTTATAATAGTTGTTTATCTTCATTCAGCATGAATATGCTCCAGTTGAAAGCCGAATCGATCGCTTTCAGGAGAAAATCTTCTGATGGCGGTCGTATATGATGGAATTGTTGATTTCATAGAGAATGATATATTTTAGAAAGAATGTTGTTAGACCTGAAGAGCTCATTCATGTTTCGGTGAAAAATTTACTGGAATAATATTGAAATCATAATAATAATAATACGTCTTTGTTGGGCGAGATTGGGACTAGAAAGTTTCATCTTCCATTTAACCCCTCGTCAAACATTAAATTTATGCAGGTAAATACAAAATGAAGTTGCTCATGAAATTACATGCAGAGAAATTACATAAAAAGAAATAGAAGTTCCTGTTTCAATCTACAATTAAAATTATAAATTAAAAAAGTTATCATTGACCAAGTGTAAAAAATATGTTAGTGAACGTGGGAAAACCCTAAGGATATTGACTGTAGTCCTTATTGGAAAAAAACCCACTGCTGGAAAACACCCACACAAGAAGGGGGGCGTGAAAAACCTACGAAAACCTACGGAGAGAGCTAATGTAAACCTGAGTATCTACAAATAAAATAATTTGCATTGAAATTTCACCCAGTACCTGTAAAGAAAAAGAAAATTAGATGAAGCCGGAGCAGGTAAGTGATGAATCTTTCCTACTGTTCCCATGATGTTACATGTCTCGTTGTTGTTCTCGAAGAAGTTTTACGTGTAGTGCCTTTTTGAAGGAGGCAAGTGATGATGATTTACGTAGCGGTAGGTCAATGTTGTTCCATTCGCGGCATGCAGTAACAGTGAATGATTTATTGAATCCTACTGTCCGGTGGTGAGTTATAACGAGTTTTTAACTTCCCCTCGTATTTGAGTCGTGTACTCTTCTAAGTGTTTGAAATTCGTCTTTAAGGTACGCTGGTATATTTGACTGTAAAATTTGATAGAGAAGACAAAAGGATATGCAGCCGGCATCGTGAACTAGGTTTTAACTAGTTGAGATTGTTAATATGATTGGTGGCATGATCTGTTATTTGTAAATTAAATACGAACCTAACGCAGGCGTTGAAGGAGCGGTGAAGTTTATTCGACAGCACCTGAGATATGTCTTGAAAGGCGACATCCGCATAGTCAAAATGGGGAAGTATTAAAGTCGAAATTAATTGCTTCTTTGAGGAGAGAGGAACAATGTTTCTGAAACGAATTACTGGAAATAATGACTTATTCACTGCTTGACAATTCTTGGTTAAAGAAGATGACCAAGACAGACTTTCATCAATGATCAATCCTAGATTAAAAACTTCGTCGCAGTACTTTATAGGAAATCATCAGAGTTTGTAAAGTAGAACGTATTAAACATTTGCCTTTGCCTCAAATTTAATAATTTAATCTTTAGCAAGTCATTATTTTCTTAGGTGTATCTTTTAAATATTTGAGATAGGTACATATTTAGCTTTTAATATTTGAGATTTACCTGTATCTCAAATATTTAGAAACTACACCGGAGAAAGTGTTCAACATGGTCTTATCAGATTGCACTCTTAAATTTCAATGTGATTGCATTAAGTTTCGCGTTCTCGGAGATTATTTCGTCGCCAGAGAGACAGGTCGAGGGAGGTAGGGAGGTACGCACGCGTCCTCTCACGCCCCTGAGCACGGGCATTCCTGTCACGGGCGTGACTGAGTCGCGTAGTGAGCCACTGACCCGCATTTCGCCATTCGCCTCACATTGGCTCCCTTGTTTCCTCTTCGTCACCGCTCTAATGCGGTTTCCATGGCGAACGCGCGGAGAGAACGCCCGAGTACTATATATATTGAGCTGTCAGGCACTAAAGGCCTTTTTTTCCGGATTGCGCTGAAATTTGCATAAGCAATTCCGATGGCCATTTTCCCGGGTGCCCGTAATTTCGGCGAGCGTTTGCGAACCTTCTCCGCGAAAATATATGTGCATGCCCTCGCAAGGATGACTGGGAAAAACTACCCCCATTCCACGTTACTACATTCGCCGATGAAGATTGCACTACCGAACGTAAACCATGCGCTATTCTCCGTCATCCAAAGCCTGCGCCGTGAGGAGAATGTGCAAAATTTTTGAAGCTTTGGCAAAACAATACGTAAAATACTGAGGCGTATCATGCAAATTCGTAGATGAAGCATATTTTGTGTGAAATAACGTCCCTACATATAACGGAAGAGCCATATCTTCCACGGGGTGAAGCTTCCTATTCTTTGCTGTACCTCCCAAGACAAAACTGAAATCAAAATACGTGCATACAACCTATTTACACTTATTTAGTCTTAATTAATAATGAAAAACACTTTGTTACTTCCACAAAATTCACAGAGTTTTTATTTTATTAGTAAGTAGCAAAGTGTTTTTCATTATTTATATGGAGCCCTTCCACCACGAAAAAGCTTCAAGTTTCGATTTAACTATTTAGTCATTCAATAATGAAAAATAATTTTTCTCTGATAAAATTTTCACAAATTTACGCGCGCTTTTACAGGGAAAACGGCCAAATATCAACTGAAAACCAACATAAAGAAGACTAAGATAATAAATAGTATGCAGCAAAAGAGAGGACGCTAGGACAATTTTGAATGCAACAATTAGAATATCCTCTTATGGTCATTTTACATTTCCTGATAGCAGTTTGAGAGTTACTAAAGGACTTCTCCATATTTGGGATTTTCGAATGAAATATAACAGAATTCACTAAGTAAAAATATGTTAGAGGCAACTAAACACTACTTTTTTTACCCCTATTTGAACTCTTTGACATATTTAATAGCCATTGACATTTTCAATTTAGATAGAATTTTACTGCAGGGTTTATCCAAAATAAAATCTGAAATTCAATCGCAAGCACACTGAGATAAATTTGTCAACGATTTCATCATCACTCAAAATATATAAAATGAAATCAGGAGAGAATTTTCAATAAAATTTACTTGCTCTTAGGCCACTGAACTATTGAATTCTTATATTAAATATCACCTTTCTAATACTGCGATTTGCATAATAATCTGGAGGACTAGATATTTATAAAATCTTTCTGTAATGGTGTTCTCTATCACGGAAAACTCAGCTACAGAAGCGAGTACATGTATTTTCCCCATGGTTTTAGATTCTAAGTATCCGTACCACTTCACGAGTTTGCACAGCTAATCTTACGGATAGTAAGATATAATAGATCAATATAATAAATCTCTCTAACCTAACGCGAACAGATCAGATCCTCACGCAATCAGAACGCAGGAACATTAACGCGCCACTTTCGGAATTAAATTGAATTGCAGTTTTAAATACGGAAAACGACGGAATAAGCGATGAAAAAAAGGGTCGGTGGGAATACCCGCGTGATTCCTAAAAAGATGGATCATTGAGAGATTACTCTTTCGGTCCCTAACAACCTATCGCTGTAGCTATCATTCAGAGGGAGGGAAAATATAATTGCGTGCTTCAGGCTTTATTCGTGGTCAATGTTGCCATCAACACGTCTCGTTAAATTCATCGCACGCGGCGGACGGACCCTTTCTCCGCTCGAGAACTTTACTTTCTCCGCCACTTCATCAGCATCCCTTTCTCTTCATCCCAGGAATTTCTCCTCTTCATTAAGGGCGAGTTATTTGCACCCTTCTCTCCCAAAAACTCCTTCCATAACCGCCCTTACCCTCATGCATCCTTTACAGTATTAATAAGATGAAGAGTGATACTTTTACGCTAATGAAGTGTAAAATCAGAAAATACATCCAAATCTACATCTATCAATAAGTACATAGCACCCCACAGCCAGTCTATCAACCAACAGGTCTCCTTTAGTTCTAGTATGCATCTACATACACATCCTACCCCGCAAGCCGCCTCAATAGGCGTGTGGCAGGGGTGTTAGGACACCAGCCGTTGACAAACAAAACGAAAATGCTCAAACGAAGTTCCACCTAGAATTAATTACAATCATTCATTGCTCGAAGGAAAAACGAATTCCCATACTTATGCGTTCGGAAAAATATCTCTCTTAATTTATCGTTACTATCGGATTTGGAAATATATTGGGGTTCTAATATAATTATTTATCATGTTTTATGTTCGCCCAACATATTCATAATTATAGGGGGAAAAATTCAAGAATGTAGCTACAAAAAAAATGGAATGGTCAAAGCCACAAAAATAGTAACAATCATGATAACAAATGCAGAAAAATATTAACTAAATACTATCACAGTCGCGAAACATATTCTTAACATCTTTTACAATGCAGTCTTTCTTTTGATACAAGTCTAGATTTTTGAAATTTTTGTTATATACTGCACAAATTCTTCATATTGGCGTATTGTAACAATAATTTGTTTTAACCTTTGAAACTTTATAATGCGCCCCGTGTCACTCAGAAAGATATATATTTTCAATTGTTCAAGCAATCTAAGCCCACCGCGTAGACTCCGAGTCTATAGCGCCTCCCAGCCTCAATTCACTTCTGTGTAACGTTTTCGGTGCTCCTTTGGCTTTTTTGACGTATTTATTTTGTATTTAGTTCACGGATTAAGTCCTTCTGCGCCGGATACCATATCGATGGCTAAGTTCTAACAACGTGTAACTCAAAATTTGGCTGGTTTGACAAAGGCATCTTAAACAAAGTGTAATTGCATTAAAAAATAAAATTGAAGCAAAAAACAACTCTTAGTTGGCAAATGTATGCTTCTTTTTCAGTTTTATGAATTTTAGGTTTTTAATTTTAGCGTACAATTAAAAAATATTTCTCTTTTTTTGTTCACCTGAAAAGTTGATATTTTTGAGACACGTGTTGTTAGATCTTAGCCATGCATATGCTCGCTACATATTCTAGGCATGGACGGACGAGTGTGAAATAACACCTCTCATTTAATTTTTCATCAGAAAATCTTCTCACATGGGAGACTCAAGATTATATGGATTGTGACTCTTACCAATAGTAAAGAAATACAACGGTTGCCATTTATATGATGCCATATACACGCACGATACAATTGGGTTGATCCTAGCTCAATGCATAGATACAGGTATATGGTTGCAGAAATAGACAAATCTATGTGCTCCGCTTGAAGTATCATGATTTTAGACCCGTCGCACAATGGTCCAAAATCGGAGAAAGCAGGAAAAAAGTATAAATTTGCGTTTTTTGAGGTATAGACTTAAAACTTTAAGTACATGCTGAAATACATCTGATAATCATGAAACAATAAGTCATTTTTATAGATCTCATCCGTTACTAAGATAAAGAGAACCAAACACTACAAAATTTCCAATGACACGCCCGATCTCGTTTTTATTCGTAAAACTTAAGAGTAAAGCTGCTGGCAGAGTTTTGGAAAGATTTAAAAGAAGTAAAAAACATCATATTTTGGTAGTGCGGTACTTTATCTACATTTTCCGTTAATTTTTAATATCTTGGTTGATATTGGTGATGTATAATTTCTCAAAATGGCGGACCCTTTTTCTTGCAAAAGGGGACATAAAGTAGGCATTATCTTTATTTTGAGCGAAAGCAGTTCTCCTATTTTTCATCAGTTTTTGCTAAAGATATTTTAAGAATATGAGGCAAAAGTATTGGAAAAAAGTTTGTGGCTGCAAAACTGAACGCAATTTCTCGATTGTGCTTGTTTTGTGAGCCACCGTTGGTCACTTATCAATAAGAAATTGTGTTCCATTACGATGCTTGCTTTTATGTAGCTGAAGTGGAATAGGTGGAAGGAGGGTGGGGAGGAGCAAGGAATGGAAGGGGAATGTGGAGATATTGTGCGGATCACCGAGTTCCATGTGATGTTGATCTTAAATCCGGTGTATCTGTTGAACTTTTTTTTTTCTTGATCACGACGCCTTCACGAATGATTTAGGGTTTGAAATATCTCACACCACAACGAGGATTCTAGTTTATCACATTCGATTGCATTTCCTGTGACTTTTTGTTCCGTAAAAGCCGAATTTGCTGTATTATCTTTCTAATAAATTCATTATTATTCGTCTTTAAGGTAGCTTCAAAGTATCTATATCCCGAAATTAAAAATTAAAGGAGCAAGGACATCAAAAAAAATTCCGAAGCTGTAGACACCACTATACCCTTTTCTCCAACTGATGTCGGGTGACCTTGAACGCGCTCGAAACCCACCCACTCTTCTAGCCAATCACATAAGAGTGGCAGGTGAAAGTGTGAAGAAGGCCGTAGTCTCTCCCCGACATTCGTGCAGTGATAGTCGTTCTCTAGCTCACAGTGTTGCCAAACGCAGTCTGGGGAGAACGCGCTCGTACTGCCTCACGCATAGTTATTTCCAAGGACTGGCAACGCTGGCCGGCCGTATGGAGGGGAGCGGAGGGGAAAAGGGAAGGGGATGGAGGAGAAAGGTGAGGTGGAAGGGGCAGCGCTTCTGATTGGCTACTAGCTCTCTACCGCCCAGCCGCAAACAATTCGGAAAAAGGGTATAGCCAAACTGAGCGTCTTCCTTCTAGTACGTTAAAACCCTCGCAAGTTTGTAATAATGGTCATTTTTATACTCCAAATGCGACACCAATGGGGAATTCCACTCAAAATGAATGATTATGCGATAAAAAAATATCCTTCATGCTGAAAATCACAGTGAAAGGAGTTCATCGCGTATTACTCGTAAAATTCCAATTTGAAAATTGTATAGTAATCTTGCGCTCCAAACGACCCATCGCCATGTTTGCTGAGCGTGACGTCAGAGTCCAGGAAACAATACGTTTACGTGGTTCCTATACATAAGTTTTAGAAAAACTTATGTACCTCTCAGTTCCACTTTTTCATAGAATTATATGTTTATTTCGTCGTCAGTCGTGTGAAATATTTATCCTGAATAAATGACAGTTTTATAGAAGAAGGTTTATACTGGAAGATGCACCAGTCTTGAGTAATAGCGCTTAGTATTTTTTCATCCTCCTCATCTACGGCGATTTCCACAGTATGTGGTTATTAGTCTCACTTTACGTTCTGGTGTCACCCCAAGAGTGCTAACGCTCAAATTTATTAACAGTTGAAGCTATTAAACTACTGCGACTCACCGTAAGCCTTTCTTCCAGACCTCAGGTATGCTTAGTAAATCGCCGTCAAATACGTTCCGTTTTATTCCTCCAAAAAGTTAACTTCACACATTCCAATATTGCACCAAGTACACATTAAAAGTAATGTGTAAATGACAGTAGTTAAAGGAGATACAAACCAATTCAATACAAACCAAGCTTTAGATTACTAGCAAACGAGATTGTTGATTTAATTTATGCTACACTTCAATGTTGCGGCTTCTAAACTCCGCGCCAAGAAATCTTCATTACTGGAGAAGAAATAATTGACCATGAATAAATCTGCCTTCAGATTGTTCCGAGAATGCGTCTTTATGAAGTCGGAGATAGCCTTTACGCAATACGCGCACCGAAAAAACTTTTAAAGTATTCACAACTATTTTTACACACCCTTCAAGTTATAAATCAGTATCGTCGTAGATGCTTGTTATTGTCGCTATTTTTTTGTTATTGCCATGGAGTGAATCTGCCAACTCGCATTCTGATGTCACAGGGCGTTCTTGTAGCGCGAAACAATTTGGTAATTTTCGCGAACTTTGAAGCTCTGTAGCAATAAGAATATTGAGAATTATGAAGACATATTCGGCATGCGTTAATAACTTTAACTTATTTATCTAGACATGTAAAAAAATTACCTTTTTGATTTTATGAGAGCACCCCATTGAGCAAATTTGTAAATTCCTTTCCCTGGACCATATCACATCTCGAGAGTTTTTGTTTAGTGATGCCTGAAGTATTATCCAGAATGTGTACCCGTGTCTCCTCGATCAGTAGCCAAATGCTCTACCCACTAGGTTAACACATGTTGAAAAAAGGTCTTCGGCCACGCGACTGTACTGAATTTAAACAGCAGATTCCTCTCTGGAAGGGAGCGACCCCTTATCGAATGCCCAATATTCCCACTGCGACGCAGAGTAGGCGAGCGAAGACAGGGGGGGTGGGGAAATTTGGACGTTGCCCTCCGAGGTTTTTCCCAGAAGGAGGGCAAGGTGCGAAATAATTTTCTCCGTTCCGATAACTTATCCGAAAAAGCTCCCTTTTTACGGAGAACCCAACGCATCAAGCTCGTAAATAACATTTCGCTTTTTTTATCCTCGCAGTTTGTGAGCCTACTTCGTAGGATTTCGATTTTTATGATAACTTACTGCGGTTTATTGATAAAGCGACCGCAGCTATGTCCGTTCTTCCCATAAGATAGGAAGAGAAATGAATAGTGAAATCAAGCGAGCGGTAAATCAATCAAGCGGAGAGCTCAAGTGATTTGCTCCATGACAGAAGGGTAGAGAAGAAAGAGTGGAAAGATAACCAGAGTCGGCATTAATCCCCCTTAATAACATCTCAACTTGGAGTAACTTGGCCTGCAATAGCTCAGACTCATTATTGAAATGCAAAAGCAATCAAAAGAGGACGTCAACTTGCTGACGGTTGGGCGAAGTCCTGCAAAGGGTAGTTTCCTTCATCAAAGAAAACGAAATGCATTGATGGCGATTCGTTACCCACCATTAGGGTTTTCATAATATGAAAAATTATTTGATTTTAGAAATCCCAGTTTAAACGAATGGCAACGGTCAATTTTAACCTCATTTGAAAAAAGCCATATTGGCGCCCATGCGAAGCCACTCCACGTGACGTCACAGGGACCTAGTTTCTACACGAGAGGATGGGAGATTTACATCTTCTGAGATTACCAATGCATGCATGAGTCACAGAGCTCAGGTAAACATCTCTTAATAATCGCCTATTAAAACTGTCTATGCTCGGAAAGTTTCCTTCGTTTGATAAAGTAGTAATAATCCTCTTGTTTGGCAGGCGAGGACGTTACCCCGCCGCCACAGAGGCCGGCAACACGGATTTACGGCCGGTTTACGGGGAAATTGGAAATAAAAACACACCAGGTTGAACAAAGAAACGATCGTGAAGTCCATTTAAGAGAACTTTCAATATTTGTATGCCTGCTGATAGATATAAGTATGCATGTCACTTCCATTATCTAGATATTTGATTACTTCTCATCTAATAGCTATTCCTAGTCGAGTTCGCCACTGTGAGCTGTTGTGAATAAGTTAACTCTCTTTACAAAGGTTCAACTCCATTGATAGAAATGGTTCAACAAGCGATTGACTAGAGAAGATTGGAGGCAATTTTCGGAGTGGTCTGGGGGGAAGAGACCTCCTGTTGAGCAAACTCGAGTTGTTAATTAATTTTATCAAAGCTACGGAATTTATTTTCATTTTTCATTGCCAAGTTGTTTTAATTTCCACCTTCATGCCCGCTGACTTTAATCCACTATGTTACCCACGTTTTTTTGTTTCAAAGAAGCGAGGACTCCAACGAAAAAAGATATCAGACGCATTCCTCCACCTCCCATCATCGACCACTCGTCTCTGCAATTTCCCGTTACTGAGCAACAGCGTCGTCATGGCAACATTCACGAATTCCTCGGATATCCTGAACCGTTTGCTATAACGTAAGATTTTCTAGTTTTGCATTGGTCAAAAGTAGTTCATCGTTGGTGTCGAATCACAAAAACTAAGGCGATGGGTGTAAATGTTGAAAGAGAGTTTAAGCTATCATTTACTTTAGGAATAAGGTTATGAAAATATTGAATTCGATTCACAAGTTACGGAAGTTTAACGGAAGTTTTTACATTTTCAAAATATCTTCAGCAGTAATTGAAATAATTGTTTTTGCATTTGGAAACTGCGTTGAATTAAGGAAGAATTAACAGAAAAAAGAGAAATTCTTATCATTATTAATTCCAAAATATAAATATGATTCATTTCTTAAGCATCATCAAAAATTCATTGCACGGTACTTTAAACAAATAAAAAATTAGCATAAAAAGAAATTGGAGAAACTTCTCAAGCCGTTGAAACTGCTCAGTCAGTACCTCAGACAGGGAACTAACTTGGACAGGGATATAACTTAACAGGGACAAAAAGAGACTATACTTTTTCAGGTTGGCCACCATGATGTGAGCAGTGTGAGAGTTCAGAGTGGTAGTATCTATTGCTGCGTAATCATACTGTCTTTTAAAAATAGTATTGATTCACTATATTTTTCTAAGTTCTTGTGGATTTTGCATGTAAGTTCTGTTACTGTAAAATGCAACTGAAAAACCTACTGAAGTGTCCCAATGATAATGATAAACGAAGATGTCGTATTTCCCACAATTTATTAACAGAGTACTACACGTGTTTCAATTGTTATACAATCATCCTCAGGTACGAATAGAAACTAACAAAAACTCCATTTCCAATATATACCTTCAAGAAGAAAGAATGTGGTGGATGAAGTAGAGGCGGTGATGTGGTGGGGGAGTGTGTGTTTAGAAGGAGGAATAGAAACAAAGTTGAGGTATTGCATCATACAAACAACTCTGGCCTTGCGTCATGCCACGAGGTAAAAAGGCAAAAAAGTGGAGTTACATCAGTAGTGGGTTGTGTCGAAAATAGTGGATTGACAAATTAACTCGTTTTCGTTCAGTAAGTCAAATTTCTTGATAGTCAAATGTTCCAAGTTAGAATATTTTAGTTTTAACATGGTACAAGCATAAGAAGACAAAGCTTTCCCAAGTAAGGGGGAGGTATGCTGGCTTGGAGCAACACAAAAAAAATTAAAATAAATAAAAAATAATGGCATGTTGACAATTCCTAATTGGCAAAGTGCAAGGTATCTTCATAGTTTTGGTTAACATTGACAGTTTTCGGTTATTTTCCAGAGCCTTTTTATTTATTTTAGAATATAAAATCTGTCCCCATTATGGGTTGCTGGCTGTATAATTCTAACACTGCCTATTTTAATGCAGGTTACGATGTTACTACATCATCATCAAGGTATAATTAGTTAGAACTAGTTCGTAATGAAACTATTTTGTACCTTGGCATTGATACAGTAACACCTAAATCCAGTGCTGTAGTTGGGAAAAAGATTTAGGCGGTACCCCCCATTATTTGCCAATAGCTGAACATGTATTGTATATCCGGCTGCGATTGAAATTTCAAACTCCATCTCTTATATTAGTTCCAAGATGTGCCACGAGATAGCTCTGAACAAGTATATAATCATATCCGATTTTTCTTTCTGAAATCCATTGGGCAATTCACAGTAGTGCTCTTTTATACAGATTTAAAAAGGTAGTTTAACCGGTACGCTTATAACGAGCTTGGATTTTAGGGAGCACGTTGTACCGGCCGTAACAGCTAAACATGCATTTCATTGCATGTGTTTTTTTTAATAAAGATTGGTTCATTGCAACTTAAATTCAAGTTGTGTTAGATAGCTTTTTTATTGATAATAATTGTAACGATTATTGGCCATTGGAAAAATTCTGAACTTGGATCTGATACTTTACCGGCGAATGGACTGAATACGTCTTTCTCGGGTTTCCAGCCGGGTTAGAGGGTCCATTTCTCAAACGTTTCTAGGTTCGACAAGATCATCTTCACTGTGGGAACTTACATCGTTCCCTGATGACGAGGAACGTGTATGATGTGAGCAAAAGTTAAAGTTTTGGCAAAAAGTAAAAAGTTTTGACGAAGCTAAAGACCTAACTTCAATAACCCATCCCTATCCGTCGTTCTTCATTACTAATTTTTTTATCACACGTTCATGCCAGCTTGATTAAATCCACCCTGATACCCTCTCCTCCGCCGATGTTCTCTTTTCAAAGCAGCGAGGACTTCAGCGAAAAAAGATATTGGATGCATTCCTGCTATTTCCCCCAACAACGTCCGATTGCCCGGTGGCAGCAGGCGGCATGCAGGGCAGCATGGCAGAATTCACGGATTCCTCGCATTGCAAAAATTCCTGGAATTCCTCCGCCCTTTCACACCCCCATCTTCCTCTCTCTCTTTTTCTCTCACTTCTATGAAAGCCGGGGACAACCCTTTTTAGCCCCAGGGACGACCAACCCTTTAGGGGAGCGAAATATTCGAGGCCGCAAAAAAAAATAAACAGGAGGAATTCTTCGGAGACAGAGAGAGGGAATGGGAAAGACAAATATATCGCTTGTCTCCCCTTCAAATTCTTCTCCAGTGCCTCAATTCAACACCAATGCGGAGTCTTCGTCTGCGTATTGTTTGCGAAGGCAATGTCATTATTAAAAATTCCAAAATTAAATGAAAATAGTGATTAAATTCCCATTAAGTGATTTAATCTTTGCAGGCCTAACTTAGTGGATTTTCTTCGTGATTTTGGGAGCAATATGTTTTTATTTTTTTAGTAATGTTTCATCAATACTTAATCGTTATTAATTAATTAATTTTTATCAATTTTTAAGATATTTTATTTGTAATTTTAGTAAAAAAAGGGGCTTTTTATTGGTAATTTTTTACACAAGTGATATTTAGCCTACCGGTTTCGACACTAAATGTATCATTCTCAAAGGGTAAAGCATCCATTAAATACACAAATTTTGAACTCCATTTTGTTTGTGAGCTTTACTTTGTGTGTGTTTACTTTGTGAGCTTTACGGACACCCAACTACTGTCGATTGCATTCAATCAAAGCATACACTTGCCAATGTTTGAAAAATCGTATCGTACCGTGCCTACGTTTCATTTTAAATATGATAATTGTAGTATAACTAAGTTAACATGCATGTTTTTGTTGCCTCGACAAATTTTAGCATACCTGCTACTCTAGTAACATTTCTTCTGTGCTGGGAAAATATCGACGTAGGTCTGTAAAAACTTAATTTTCAAATTGATTCTCCATGACATTTCCCTCATGGCAGGAAGGAATGTCTTTCATTAAAAAAATGTAATCCTAGGGGGGGCGAAATCATTAAATTGAGTTAATAATTCTGGTAAGTGATATCGAAAAATTCCTTCCAACAAAGGATTTGTGAGATGTATTGAGTGAATTTCGTCACAATGTGTACCGATGTATGTTCCGTATGTAAATCAAAATATTGATCTCCTATCTCCAAAAGGCAAGACATTCAAGGTCTGGAGTAAGGAAGCAATTCGTTCACGCTTTCAACTCGAGGTTACATCTTGACGGTAGTGAGGCAAGGATAATTAATGCAGAAGCGGAGAAATGGAGACTGGAAGCTTACGAAATGTGGTGTTATAGAAGAATGATGAAGACAAAATAGATAATTTGTGTGAGCAATGCGGAAGATATAATTAAAGCAGGAGAGAAGAGTGATCTTTTGAAAACCTTGGGTGGAAGAAGGGACAGTCTTATCGGCCACATCATAATACACGATATAATAATAAAAATTATCTTTGAAGGACAGGTGGAAGGGGAGAGCGGAAGAGTAAAACCTTTGATTAAATAAGAGATGCATGGGGATTGCATATAAGAGGCCCGATTCCATCCCATAGAGGGGTGCTTTATAGTGCCACTTCGGTCACATTTTAATCGGTTTTCAAAAATGCCCGCGGCGCGGTGATGAGTGCAATGCGATCCACTCTTTTCAATAGTTTGCAGATTAGTGTTAATAATTGCGAGGAATAGCATTGAGCTTTTATGTATTTGATTCATCACATCATCATGCACATAAATTTCAGTTAAAACCGCTAATTATACCTTATTTCCCCGTGAAACTCGGATCAATTGGTCCGTCAGCGACGCGAATGGCGACTTTTGTAAACCTATTAAAGCCGTGTCCCAATTGGCCATTTGGCTATGCCAATTCCAGGATTTAGCCATGACGCCATCTTGGAAGGATGTCCCAACTCGTTAGCCAGCATAAGGGAGGGAATTTAGGCAGCTAACGCGGCCGCCAGATTTAGGCATCGAGGAGTGCATCCTTCGCCCCACTTTTCCCGTGATTCAAAGCGTGCAAAGCGTCTTCAGGAGAAAGGGCATCATGGCTGTCAACAAGGGATAATAGTACTTGTTTGCAAGTAGTGTTGATATTTTGAGACTTGTTCGAATAATTATTAACTTTATTTTGTTTATAATAATGAAATTGCGTTAATGGAAGTGTAGGAATTACGGAGAAATTAGTTAAAGAGAAGGCGGCGTTAATTTTAATGCTAATTAATGTTTGTATGCTTCTTATGTATGTATATGTTATTTTATAACTTTTTATACCGATCACATGTTATCTTTTGCTACCGTTTACTTTTTTAACGTGTTAAATAATGCTTATTGATGTTTATATATGCTTCTCATATATACTTAATTATGTAACACTATGTCTATATTCTAATTTAACACTTTTTGTTCATCAGGTTAACACCCATAAGAATAAACAATTATTATTATATCTTATTGGACAAAGTTCCGAAATTGGAATCGGAATAAGTAACAACAATTAAAATCTATAGTGATTATAAGATATGATACCGAAACCTGATTTATGTATTTACGTACGTAAACCATACTTTAAATTAATTTTGAAAATAATTCCCAAGTCAGACGGTAACCGTTTGAATAGACTAAATAGACCTGTTCTTAATAATACAAAACTAGAAATAGGGTGGTTTCCTATTATTTTTTTATTGCCTTAATCGAAAGATTATTACTCCTGGAGTACGTATTTCACGCTTTTAGATTTTTAAATGACAGTATCTATTTTTCGCGATTAAATGAAAAGTGAAAATTTTCAAGCGCGCGAGAACGCGACGCTTAAGTATGAATGCCGGGAAATATCTCCGTACGTCGTATTTCTGGTTCCCCCTCCCGCCCGGTGAGGTGACCTTGAGGCGAGGCTTAGCGCTGATACGTCCCAGGCTGCTAGCGGGTAGCCTAGTGCCCTGCTGGCTGGTAGCGCTTGGCTTAAATAAGGATTATTTATACCTTATCAAACGAAGAAAACTTTCCGACCTTAGCCAGTTGTAATAGGTGATTATTAAGACATGTTTCCCTGAGCTCTGTGCCTCATGCATGCATTGGTAACCTCAGACGATGTATAACTCCTATCCTCTCGTGTAGAAACTAGGTCCCTGTGACGTCATGTGGAGTGGAATCGCATGGGCGCCAATCTGGCCTTTTTCAAATGAGGATAAAATTTGACCCTTGCCATTCGTCTAAACCAGTATTTCAAAAACCAAATAGTTTGTGTATTATGAATACACTAATGGTGGGTAACGAATCGCAATCAATGCCTTTCGTTTTCGTTGATGAAGGAAACTACCCTATGAAATTGCTAAAATATAAGGAATTCGAAAAAGTACTTGGTTGAGAGACGATTGAAATATTACAAACCAATGAAAAGGAATATACGCTAACATTTCGCCACAAACTTAGCTAAAACCTCTTTACCAAAACCATACGGAACTAAAAATGCGAATTTGAAAGTATACCCCTACTTTACTATTACAAAAAGGTTGTCTAAGATACTAAAATTATGATTAAATACTCTTCTCCGACATCTAATTCTCTAATTCACTTGACACATCACATTTTAACAATTTAGGGTGGGTTTTGTTCATCATTTGTTCAAATCATTCCGATTATCTCTTGTTTTGCATTGGCCTAGTGCCCAGTAGATGGCAGCACCTGCGTAAGGATGTCCCAATTCATGCTCCCTTGTGGTTGGCTGCCCAGAATCTGGCTGGCTAAATACATGATGCCTAATGGCTAACGAGTTGGGACACGGCTTAAATGCGCGGTGGGTGCTACCACATTTAGGGGTCGATTTGACTCCATTCTTCCGCAAGCCACCTCTACAGGCGTGTGGCGGAGGATGTTAGAACACCTGACGTCAACAAGCAAACGGAAATGCGCTCACCAAGTTCTGCCTATCATTAGTTTTAATCCTTCATTGATCGGGAAAAAAACGAATTCCTAAACCCATACATTTGGAAAAAACTTTCTCTTAATTCATGGTTTCTGTCGGCCCTGGAAATATTGTGAGGTTCTAATATGGCGTTCTGCGTAACACTATGAAAGATATCTCAACTCTTATTAAGGATTATAAAAAGCAAAACCCTGAATGTCCGCCTTATTTGTTTAACAAATTTGTATTTAAAAGAAATTTATTAAAAATATCTGCAAGAACACATCTATCGGATATATTTATCCCACACCAAGGCACAGAGATACACAATATATTTTTCGCTGTTATCTACTACCCACGGATTGAATTCACTGCCGGATGACTTGAAAACATGTAAATCCTTGGTAAGTTTTAAAAGAAAAATTTTCAGTGTAATTAATCCCAATGTACGAAAATGAAAATAGAAATTGATTGTTGTATTCTCTTTATCGTTGTATTATCATTCATTCTGCTTATTGTTGACCTTGTTTTATTTCTGCATTATTTAACTATTATATTGTTATCATTCAATCTACTTATTGTTGTTCACTCTAGTTATGCACTCAATGTGTGTGTAAACATAATTTAGGATTTTTATTTTTTTTTCATGGAATTGTTGTTTTTGTAAATTCATTGTTTTGGTTGTACTTCTATCAACGTCTAAAAGACAAAGAAGTCCACGATACTAAATGTTTATTCATTTATTTATTTATCCATCCTCGTTGCAAAACTGTGAGCTTTGCAGCTGACATCAACGAATTTTACTCTGCAATGACTGACTTCGTAACGCTAGGAAAATAGGCTATCACGCAACGGACGTTGGAGGTTGAGCAAATCCCGCCTCAGAACTATTTGCTAGTAAATATCAAGGGAAGAGAGATCTGGACACCATTCCCTGAACGATGGAGAAAATGAACTCTATGAACCGAAAAATGAACCCGCCCCGCGGAAGTGCACACTACCTAATTGGGTGATATTGGTTTTGGTCGTTTTTTTAGTAAGAGGATTTAGGAAGTGATTTTTTAGTAAGTACTTTTAAGTAAGAGAATATATGTAAACATTTCTTCACGTGAAATGTTTTTAAATATACATTTTCATATAGCATACGTAACTTCGATATTCACGTATACGCATCTCGGAAGTTGAAAACTACCTTCCGGCCACTTAAATAAGCAAAGAATGGGTAAAATATTATTTTGAAAAGGTATTTTGTCATGCGAATATGTTGTTCTCTCTATAAAAAATGCAATGAAATATACGAATTAAATATTTTGCCAGTGACGAGATGAGGAAGACTACCGCTTCCCTGTTTACATAGTTTTTCGCGTGTTCTTCTTCACTCTTTCGACCGTAGAAGTTAAACGTTTGCGTTAAAAAATGTTTAATTATTAATTGATGTTGTCGAGAACACAATGAGCAAAACGATAATTGACACCACCCTATAGAGCTTCGGCGGAATTTCATTCAAGAGCTTAAAGTTCAGCGTTCCACCATTTTTTTGCGCCAATAATTAGTGATTTCCCTGCACTTATACTTGTCTTTAATTACAGGGTGTTCCATTTATCTTGACCACCCGAAATAACTTTTTGTCCAGATGTAAATTCAAAAATGTGTCAAGGAAATGTTCATTAGCCGTCAGGGAGGACATTAATCAGCATGATTGACTTCCTTGTAGCTTTGTTATTTACAAAGATGTGAACAGCGGTATGTCTTTCTTAAATGGCACCCTGTATTTTTTATTCGGCAATTCATTTCCTCTCCTAAAGAATTATTCAAAAATGTAGCACAATGGACCTTTGACACAAACACAGTATTATGAAAAATGACTGACTCTCTAGCGCTTACAATTAGTGCAGGTACGCGGGTATTGGAACTACTCCACATGCTGACGTTGACGGTGAACAAATGAAAACATAGTAAAATGCACATCAGTTCACACAACTTTGTGTTTATGTTAATGGTCCACTCTGCTACATTTTTGAATAAGTCTTTAGGAGAGGAAATGAATTGCCGAATAAAAAATATAGGGTGCCCTTTAAAAAGACATACCGCTATTCATATCTTTGTAAATAACAAAGCTGCAAGGAAGGCGAACATGCTGATTAATGTCCCCCTCACGGCTTACGAACATTTGCTTGACACATTTTTTAATTTGCATCTGGACAAAAAGTTATTTCGGGTGGTCAAGATAAATGGGACATCCTGTATATTAGAGCTAATTGAAATCTAAAAATAACAGAACAAAAGTATAATCTCGAGGATATTCCCACCAGTAAAGTGGCAAGAAGGACACAAGAGTTTATACATTAACAGTAGTCTCGCGAATGATTGGAAATCTCCGATGAAAATCACCAGCCAAGTACAAGTGATTTTGGGAGCATTTTTCCCCAAAAACTGTCAAACTGAATGGATGGTGAAAATGTGATCCCGCTGAAGACTCTGGAACAGCGCCTACAGATATTCCGACTACCTTGATCACAACGCGTTAAAAAAAATATCTTATGCGATTGAAACTCACCGTCTTCGGGAAATGGGCTGCACCCTCCGAGGTTTCAACAGCATGCATTTGCCGACCGGGGTTGCGTCCTGTCCAGCGAGACAGTAGACATAGCACTGACACTCGTTTAGAATTCCAAGAAGGCAGTGAAACTGATTTCAAAGTACTATCACACCGCAAATATGTGCAGTTTACCGAGGATCGAGCTCTCCACAGCCTAAGTTGTCAGATGCAGCTGACCCAATGTGCCATGAAATCAAAAAATGAGCTCGCGAAAGGCGGCAAAATGATTATTTCGCGAAATTTCGCGATTCGCAATGAAACAGTAATCACAAGAAACATCAAAATAATTATAATGAGCAAAATTCGCTACTCGCTCGATCACAGTTGAAGTACTTGTCTTCGCTGAGGTCGAAATGTTCGCACTTCGCGTCTAACATTCGCAGCAACTGTTCCTCCACCGACGCATTCCGGTTCTCAACTGACTGAGCGTTCGAGTGAGCACCGCAGGCCGAGGCGCGAACTCAAGACCGGTTGAATGGGTCAAAGTTCCCGGCCGCATTCAATTTCCACCCAAAACGGTGGCCAGCGCATCAGGCGTAGGGGATGGGAGGAATGAAGGCCTTCCTGAATAACTTACCCCCTTCTCCCCTCATAAGCGTCTTATTAGTTGATAATGCCTCGTTCAGATTATGATTGCTCGAGCAATTGTCCGAACAATCGTGCATTCACACGACGATGGTTAAAACCTCTGCTTCCATCTAGTGCTGACATTTAAAGTGAACGAGAAATTTACGGTTTGCAAAGCTGTTGAGGTATGCAGGGTCAAGATACTATTGTGTTCAACGTGTATTTGCCGAATAATTTTTCTTCCGCCCATATTCTTCCTTCCTAAGATATATCCGTGAAAAAAATAGAGCGAAGAGAGCTTCACGAACTTTTCCTCTTTCTCTTGTAGTTTCCGTTTCCGGTCTCCCAGGGCCTAACCATCGCAAAGTGGCAACGTTCGGAACTACATGAACTATTGTCAGGACATGCATTCACACGGCTACAGTAGTTCGGCCAACTATCGTTAGGGCGATCGCTCGGACGATCGTTATGTGAAAGAGGTATAACGAGACCAGTCAGACCATGAAAATAAGCTTGAGCTATTCGCCCTCAGATCGAAAAATACCTTAAGGGAAAATTTGATTTCAGCACACGATTATATCCTTCTCGGCCTATTGATTGTATATCCATTAAGTCATTGGGAATATGTCGTCAAACTCTATCGTCGTAATTATCCTTCTTATTAATTAGTTAAATAAGCTATAAGATATAAGTGCTGTACGCTCATATGAAACTATCACATGGGCAAGATTAGGGCTGCAGAACATACAGATTTTCCGAGTGCGATAAGGCACCATGATACCTGAAATAGTTTAGCTCTAGGCCAGCTTGACTCAAGCTAGGTAAAATAGGCTCCGCATGCATAGTTCAAGACTTACTGTAATTGTCAACCCTATCTGAATGCATTTGTTGTCATGACATAACTCACGCACAAATCAGTTGCTACGGAAAATATTCGTTTACTATTGCTAACTGATAGTTTTATTAGCATGTTGCATGTTCGTGTCCTTAGCACTCACCCAGTTTCTGGTCTGACCGTATCTCGTTGTCCTGTGTGCTCGACTTGAGTCCGGCAAGCGAGCACGTGTCTAATTAAGGCTAGGATGAGTGCAGCACTTCTGGCGTGGAATGACCCCGTGCGGCACACCCTAGTGGAGGCTTGCACACCACTGTAATGATTCTTTGGGGACTTTAATGCCATCTGTTGGGCTTTGCCGTTTCCACTGCCATGGAAACTTCTAGTCACTTTATATAAAAAATTGCGTAGGTATTTTCCATCCGGCCACTTAATGTTCTGTTGCACAACACGCATTTAATGCGTTGAAAAAAGTCATCACTCGCGACGCTGGCTTCAGAGTGATCCGAATTTCACTTGGAAATAAACTATATTTAGGACTGACGCGGTCCTCGTCATCAGGAAATAACACCTATCCCTGATGACAAGTAACGGGATCGTGCCTCTTAATGATGGAGAAAATGGACACACTCGACCAACTAGAAACCCGATAAAACCTTATTCAAATTTCACGTGGTTTGTTAATTTTCTTCCAATTGATGTTACTAAGGAGTTGCGACCCAATATTTATGAATGAATGCTTAAAATTGTCTCCCCTACCAACTCCTGAAGTGCTACAGATTCCTTCTGATACACCCTATAGAGTGATACCATTTTCTGAGGAAGTGCAATAATGTAAATGATAAATTATGGCGTCAGCGCAGTTATTTACAAATTTCTTTCATTTATGGTAAGTCCACCTGTATGGTAGATCTACTTATATAGTCTCACAATCGAATATTTTTGAGTTTATAGAATTTTTTTTTCGTTCACAAAAATCTTTTTTATTAGGTAATAGTGGACTTCCACTGCATTTTGCTCATCGCTGGATTGAACTATGTAAATCGCAGTATACGATTATAAATTGATTAAGGTGTTCTTTGCAACAGGAAAATTTTACACTGTTTTATGTGCATCCACTTTTTCACAGAATTATATGCCTCGTTCGCAAACGCTGTGTTTGTGTTTAGGGTTGCCTTAACGCTACCCTTACCTCCTTTTTATTCGTTTTCTTCTTCTTCTCCAATACTTATGATATAATTTCTGCATTGTGGTTCCAAACGTTTATTTTATCCTGCAACGAAAAAAATATTATTTTATATTAATATGTTTCACTAAATCGGCCTTGGATTTGAGGGGAGAGTGGTCCGGTGCGGGGATGCCGACTTACAAAAAATATTGGGTGGGCCCTAGGGTGCCTCGTTTTGCCACTTTTTTTTAGGAGCGAATCGTAATACCCGGAAAAAGTTGCGTACCCGGGTGGGTATTACAGATATGATTTTTTTTTCAAAATCGGTTAATATCTTCTGTTCGCCATTTTGTCTTGAAATTTCGAAATTTTTAACGATAAACGTAAAAAATGTAAATAATTTAAATTTGGTTTTAGCGAGCACTCATTTTTTCCATTGGTGTATAGCAGTGGTCTTTCCTTGATATTTTAGACCAAATACGTCAGCTCTATTCCTTTTAGTTATCGAGAAAATAACCTTTTATCGTGTCCCCGAAAGCAGTTTTATGGGTAGGCAACCCGCAGTACACATTCTCATTTTACGCTATGCATGCGAAAAATGACGCGAAAAAGAGATGTTTTTTAGTCAAAAACGAGTAAATCATGTCTGAAGTTGTCAAGGGTAGTCACTAGTAAGAGTGTATGCTCTTTAATGCCATCGCCGACTATATTTACCATATTTTCGAGTGAGGAGACATCACTGGAGATGTAAATTATTATTCGGGATTCATTATGACGGTTTTATGTCCCTCTATGGTCAAATTCAACTCCCCTGCGGTCAGTAAAGGAATTTATTGTAGTATGATCATGCAAATGTAGAGCTCCTCGCTCACCTATTCAAAGGATCTAGCCATGCGACCCAGAGCCCACCACGTGGAGGTGGCTGCACCTTGGGCTCCTTCGCCTCCTCTACCCTACCAACCAGCCAATGTTATGCAGGCCAGTTTATTTGTTCTGAATCGTCACCGTCCGGAAATATTGTGAAAAATTGAGATTTCCATAAATATTTTGGCAGAACTTGCCGTGAAATCAATGGATCAGATAACGACATCCTTAGCGTTATTGCCGCATGCATGGGAAGCCACTTCGGAGACTAACTTCACTGTCCGTTCCACTGCCATTGTGTAGTGGAGATTTACGGCGAATGAATATTCTGGCGAAGTATTATCAGGAAGTGACAGTTTTCGAACGATTTCTTCATTTGTTATATTCCTCACAACTGGTAACACGATAATAGAAACATAGAGACATCGGTGCTTTCCCAATGAATCATTTCTCCATAATCCATGGCTTCAAAATTCAAATGGGGAACAATTTTGCGCGTGATGCCATGATTTAAAAAACTTACTTCGTGATCTATATCTCTTAGAATTTTAATTTGTACCTCCGTCAGTCGACGATCACTAATCACTACGAGAAGAATATTTACTGGGAGTGCGGGAAACACATTTGTTTAGATGGATGAATAAACTACTGCTTGGTGCTTCCTTGGCGATATCTATGAATGGTATCACAGACGTGACGATCATCATCGGCGAACGAAGATTGAGTCCTGATCCTACATTTCATCACTACGTGACCTTTTATATAAATGTTACTATTTCGAAGAGTTTATTGTTAGGTTTCTTATTCTAAATGTAAAACCTAAGAACTATGTTACCTGTGGTCAACCAACGGGCTTTATTTAGTTTCCCAGGAATCATATTGACTAGCCCTTCTGGAAATATTCCAGACGCAATGGCTTGGGGTATCTTGACTGAATACTTCAGTTCCTTATTAAGGTTTCAAATTTCTTCTGGGCTTTCGTTTGGCAAGTCACAAATTATGAGATGAAATGACAGCACTGGAAGCTTTTCACATTCAGGCAGTTTTGAAACTATGTTTGCTGTGTATTAATACGGGCTGAAGAAATGCGCGGTCAGTATAGGCGGAGAGAAGTTGAAACGGCAACTCAATGAAATGCAGATGGCAAATAGCCCATTGCATAAGTTTTACCGATATTTCTTCCAATTTTCGCAGGAGGCCACCCTTCCAATCCGCATTGGTGATCGTCCCGTCATAGCCAAGAACTATATTGCTTAACGTTATGTCGCTATATTGAACTATAGCCCTTGAACTATAGCTCTTGAACTATAATTCCAGCTTTTAAACCTGCGTTAAGTACAGTAGATGTAATGTTTGCTGCAACCCCCACTTACGCTGTATCTCTGGTGAATTATGGCAGTCTTAGTCAAGTCTAATTTGACTATGGACTTTCTCTCTCTTGGTTTGGTGAATGCCACATCGTTAGCGCACTACCTGTCACGGTTTTCCTCATCAACTTGAGTATCCTCAAAGTATTCACTATCATTCCAAAATGAAAACTGTTGAATCAGATGATTTGAGTTTAAGCCTCTCATTTATGATTACGTTCAGCCCTTTCTTGCATTTTTTTAACGTAAGAATGCCAATAGTTGCAATTCGGATTATTCTTGGACCTCGCTGTTCCACATGGAACCGGTACTCTAGGATAGAAATTTTTTTCCTTATAACAGACACGATTGGAAAAGTTGGCACATTTGCAGAAGTCTATACATATAAAAAGGTTTCGTCGCCTCCTTAATAAAAGACTTTAATAAGTCATCCTATGTTTTCTGAAATACTGTTTTACTCTATAAGATTTAATTTGCCAAATTGTTTTCATCATGTAGCGTGAGATGAGTTGAAGTACTCTGGTTTACGTAACTACTAAAATAGACGCTTTTTTGGGCCCACTGGGCCCAAACCGGGGACCTTGCCCCGGGAAATTTTATAAGTAGTGAGATTTAATTTTTTTTAGCATTTTAGAAGAGTCATATGACCAACATTAGAACCCTGATAACTCAAATCTCGATATCTGGACACTCCGGGGAAAATCGACAAGCCTGACACATTTTTTCCTCGCACCCATAACGAATTTTTGATGGGGCTCGGGCCCCCTCAGGCCCCATAGAGTCGGCGCCACTTGTCCGGTGAAAGAACTCCTTCAAGCATCCCAAGTAGTACTACCGAAATGG
This sequence comes from Ischnura elegans, assembly GCF_921293095.1. NCBI lineage: Eukaryota > Metazoa > Arthropoda > Insecta > Odonata > Coenagrionidae > Ischnura > Ischnura elegans. Next base: position 121,313,373 of record NC_060247.1, read on the forward strand.
TATCTGTGCAGTAGAATTATGTTTTGATTAAATGAGAGCAGGTTGTATAACTGAACTTGTGGAAGATTAGAACCCATATTTTTATTGGCATCAGTCGACACAAAGGCAACCAAAATAAACGCTCGGCATATCCTCAGTACAAACCTCGATATTAAACTTAGCAGGTAATGATGACGACGTATTGAAAAATGAAAAAGACATATTGTTAGAATTTTTCGTCGGCCCCCAAAGGGGAAATTCTCAGTGCGAGAATTTTGACCCACAAATTTACAGCATTTATTCAATTACTATCCGATATAATTAATAAATAACCCATTCTATGAAATTCTCACTAAATATCTTGATATTCCATTAATGAATAGGCATTATTTGCACGGATTTTATACTGAATAAATTGATATAGCTCAGAAAACAACTGAATAGTTAATTGCGAGCAAACCTCGAACGCGATATGCTTTCCTTCTCTAACAACTAGGACGACGCCCGTAATCCTAGCATAAGATCCCTCGAATGAATGTAGACTCGTATACGGGGGAGAGGGAAACAGCGTCCTAATGAGCAAATACGACTGAAGAATATTATTGGCGAAGACGGTGTAATTTGGATGGCTTAGCGTTCTCAAGACTGCTACGGCGGAGTGGGTTTGAGAACTACCGAGGCAATGGAGGGAGGGAGATGGGATAAGGAAGGGGTTTCCCAGGGTGACGAGAGGCTCAAGGGACGTAACTAAGCGACCGCAGCGGCAGCGGATGAGGGGTAAGCGTGTTGAGAGGGAACGGGATAAAATCGGTAAACTAAGGACATCGCCCGGAATACGCAGACGTTCCGTTAACGAAGTAAAACGCCCATGTAAAAAAGTGGAGGTCGAGGCAAATAAGCTCAATGGTATAAATACCTCTACATCTACACATTACCCTAGAGGCCACCTTTAGGGTGTTTGGCAGGGGGTGATCAATAACCAGCATGCAGCATGCAATTGGACTCCCATATGCACACCACACAATCCAATAAACGTCACGTATACTACCAAATTATACTACCATATGCTGTTGGAAATAAAAGCAAAATAAAGAAACATGCATTATGGTTTACATAGGTTAGTAGGCTACACTTCACGCCATCTAATCTATCTATCAGTTCTATCGCTGCCATCGCTGCCGTTATAATCTCTTATTGATCGTGGAAAAAATGAAATTCTGAATCTGTCTGTTCTACAGTCTATCTCATGTATTTTATTTATATGATCTAATCTTTCGTAGTATGTTGGCGTCCGTAAGATATGGATAACTTGGTTAGAAAAGATACTGCTCTTGAATTTATCTTAAAGGTTTAGTTTATTTTTCAATCTACGGTCTGACCAAGATTCTCAACCGAGTTTAACTAAGAGGTCACTTACACTGACAAGGCTATCGTAACGACCTTTCACATGCCTGGCAGCTCTTCTTTGCACGCGTTCTAACTCTGTCATTAAGCCTTTTTCATGAGGGTTCCAAGCACTGCCAGCGTATTCCAAATGTGGTCTAACGAGGGAGAAGCAGCTAATTTCTCTCACTTTGTCGTCGCACTTTCCTAATATTCTTTTAACAAAACCCATTTTACGATTAGCTTGACCGGTTATCTCCCGAATATGTTTATTCCACGATAGATCATTATTGAGTCTAACTTCTAGATATTTCACAGATTCAACTGCCTTTAATTGGGTGCCCCGAATTATATAGCTACGTTGTAGGGAGTTATTCCTCTTCCACATTTTCATTACGACGCATTTTTCAAATTTAATTCTAACTTCAATGCATCACACCACACTTGGATAGCAGCAAGGTCATTCGTTAGTTCACCTCTACGTTAAGAGCAAAAATAAAGTGTTGCAGGGAGGATTACATCCATAGTGAGTCAGGATGAACAGAAGCACGTGTGAAGGGGAGAAGAAGTTGTGGGACCAATAACAGGATGACCTTTTTTGAAGACAAATTTCGAGTGGTACTTGTCACATGCCAATCAACATAAGCAATTAAAGTATTATTTCACCAAATTTAGTTTGATCGATCGATTTCAAAGACATTAAGTGTAGTTTTACATTTCAATATAAGATGAAAATTGACAAAAAAGAATATTATACTTTAAACCAAGAATTCATCCAAGGAATTAAGGAAACAAGCCATCACATGCTACGTCTGGAGCGTATTATTTATAATGGTAGCGAGGCATGGACGTGGAAAACAACGGCGATGATGCGAGAGAATGTAGAAGAATGATAAAACAAACTGAAGTGGTTAATTGAAGATGGGGAAGTCCGTAGAAGAGTGGGAGAATAGAAAAATCTTCTTAGAAGCTATTAGTAGAAAATTGGACAAGTTGATCGGTCACGGCATGATGGCCTAATTAAAAATATCTGTGAAGGAGATTTATGGCTCCAAATAAGTCACATAGGAGTAAGGACAGGGTACTGAGCATGTACATGAGAAGAAATCCGTAATTATGTCGAGGTTAACTGATCGGAGAGCTGAGTTGAGAGCTGCGATGAAGCAAGCATTCGAATATGATTTGATGCTTTCCCGTCGAATTATGCGGGTAAACTATTTTCGGGATTCCCACCGGGTTAATTCTTTCTAAATGGCCAACGTTTCAAGATCCGTCTCGGCGCTCATCGCCAGGGCTGAATGTTGAGACGGAGCTTGAAATGCTGTCCTTTATGAAAGAATTAACCCGGTGGGAATTCCGAGAACAGTTTACCCAAACATTCGAATGTTCATTTATGATGCTGATGATCAATTTTGCATTACATTGGAACCTCACTATATCTCCAAGTTCAACAGAAACGATAAATTAAGAGAGATATTTTGCCTGAATGGATTGGGATGAAAATACGTTTTTCCCCTGAACAACAAGGTCTTTAACAAATGCTACAAAGACGCTATTGGATCATTTCCTTTTTATTTTTTAACTTCTGGTGTTCTAACACCCTCCGCCACACACCTATTAAGGAGGCATGTAGGGTAGTATGTAGACGTAGATGATGATCAGGATGACGGAAACCAGTAGCAAAAAGGAGGCTGGATCTGTGGACTGCGAGATAGCCGTGTCCCAACTCGTTTGCCATTAGGCATCATGTATTTAGCCAGCCAGATTCTGGGCAGCCAACCACAAGGGAGCATGAATTGGGACATCCTTACGCAGGTGCTGCCATCTACTGGGCACTAGGCCAATGCAAAACAAGAGATATTCGGAATGATTTGAACAAATGATGAACAAAACCCACCCATTGTTTAAATGTGATGTGTCAAGTGATTTTAAGTATTAGATGTCGGAGAAGAGTATTTAATCATAATTTTAGTATCTTAGACAACCTTTTTGTAATAGTAAAGTTCGGGTATACTTTCAAATTCGTATTTTTAGTTCCGTATGGTTTTGTTAAAGAGGTTTTAGCTAAGTTTGTGGCGAAATGTTAGCGAATATTCCTTTTAATTGGTTTGTAATATTTCAATCGTCTCTCAACCAAGTACTTTTTCGAATTCCTTATATTTTAGCAATTTAATTTTTAGTTTTGTATTATTAAGAGCAGGTCTATTTAGTCTATTCAAACTGTTACCGTCTGACTTGGGAATTATTTTCAAAATTTATTTAAAGTATGGTTTACGTACATAAATCAGGTTTCGGTATCATCTTATAATCACTATAGATTTTAATTTTTGTCATCTAGGTACTTATTCCGATTCCAATTTCGGGACTTTGTCAAATAACATATAATAATAATTGTTTATTCTTACGGGTGTTAACCTAATGTACAAAAAAGTGTTAAATAAGAATTTAGACATAGTGTTACATAATTAAGTATATATTAGAAGCATACAAACATCAATAAGCATTATTTAACACGTTAAAAAGGTAAACGGTAGCAAAATATAACATGTGATCGGTATAAAAAGTTATAAAATAACATATACATACTTAAGAAGCATATAAACATTACTTAGCATTAAAATTAACGCCGCCTTCTCTTTAACTAATCTCTCCGTAATTCTTACACTTCCATTAACGCAATTTCATTATTATAAACAAAATAAAAATTAATAATTATTCGAACAAGTCTCAAAATATCAACACTACTTGCAAACAAGTACTATCCCTTGTTGACAGCCATGATACCCTTTCTCCTGAAGACGCTTTGCACGCTTTGAATCATGGGAAAAGTGGGGCGAAGGATGCACTCCCTGATGCCTAAATCTGGCGGCCGCGTTAGCTGCCTAAATTCCCTCCCTTATGCTGGCTAACGAGTTGGGACATCCTTCCAAGATGGCGTCATGGCTAAATCCTGGAATTGGCATAGCCAAATGGCCAATTGGGACACGGCTATAATCCTTCTGAAACGCATCCTCAAAGAAAATTGCCATTGACAGTTGAAATAGGCGATTCTCATAAGATTTCTCGTATGTTAAATGAACATGGTTTAAGCATACGACCAGGAATATTTTACTCTAGGTTTACTGAAGCATGTCTGCGGTAGGTTTCAAAATAAGCTAGGGTAATGATAAATAATTCATAAACCAAAATGACGGCGTGGGGCTAGACGACGAGAGGGGGCCATGTTTTAGTTGGAGTAATAATGAAGGGAAAGACAGGCCCTGGAAATTTGATTGTTGTGTGTAAAGTGCATTGCATAGTTACTGATGTTGTTCTAAATTTTTGTCGTGATAAACTTTTTTTACGCTTTGCTTCATTAAGAACAACCGGTCCTTGATTTTTTTAAGTTTAAACATTGACTTTATTACCTCATAATATCACAGGTTAGCAAGCTAATTTTTTTTAAATAAACTTTTTTTTTAACTTACTTCTATCTATCTGCTTGTCATCTTACACATCTTCCATCATCTTACTCCTCAGGTGGGGTATGATGACGAAAATTGCTCTTTTATTTTGGTGAAATATTATTCATCATCCGAGAGAGGAATAAGTGGTTATGGTGTAAGTGGAATAAGGTATAATTTATGCATAAGATTTATATATAAAATAATGGGTATTTACCGAAACTTATATGCATGACGATGTGATCTATCAAATAGGTTAGTTTCCATGCATGCGTGAGGCACACAGCTCAGGGAAACTTTTCTTAATAATCACCCAGTAAAACTGCCTATGGTCGGAGAGTTTCCTTCGTTTGATAGGGTATAAATAACCCTATCTAAGCCAAGCGCTACCTGCTAGCAGGGTACTCTGCTATCTACTAGCAACCTGCATCGTATCGGAGCTCACAGCCTCGCACCAAGGCGGTCTCACACGGCGGCAGCTGGAACCAGAATGACGTCACACGGGCTTTTCCCAGCATTCATATTTTGCTGTCGCGTTTTCGAGGGCTTGAAATTTTTCCCTTTTCATTTAATCACGAAAAATAGATATCGTCATTTAAAAATCTAAAAGCGTGAAATACGTACTCCAGGAGTAATAATTTTTCGATTTAGGCAATTAAAAAATATGAAACTACTCTATTCACACATTTTCAATGAAATCTTATAATTACAAACATAATAATGCCAAATATTGGAAAAAAAGTCGAGCGCATTGCACTCATCGCGGCCCCGCGGACATTTTTGAAATCTGATTAAAATACGACCGAAGTTGCAACAGATATCATCCTTATAAGAAATGGCATTAGGTCTTTTTCATCCATTCATTTTCCATCTTGGTAATGAGCAAAAGAAGCGAAATAATTGACGAAATGTGGGTTGAGGAAGAGGGGAAGGTAGAAGCAGGGGAGAGATTATAAGAAATGGCATTAGGCCTTCTTCATCCATCCATTCTCCATCTTGGTGAGGAGCAAAAGAAGCGAAATAATTGACGCAAAATGGGATGAGGAGGAGTGGAGGGTAGAAGCAGGGGAAAGAGGAGGAGGAGGGGTAGCTATGGTGGGTGGGGAGGTAAAGTTAGGGTAGGGCGGAAGTGGAAGGTGGCGGGAACGATTGAGGATCGTGAATTGAATTGGCTCGGTTTCTCGGAAGAGCAACTGGAAAAGAAGAAAGAGAGATAAAATGAGGGAGAAATTCAAAAGTCCTCTAGGAATACGCCACCAGTGTCGCGTCGTGGGACTACACTGTGAAGCATTGGAGGCAGGGTAGCGGATAGATTCGACGGGAGAGGAGGGGGTTGGCGGAAAAGAGATAAAGGATGCGTCGCAGAACCAACAAACTTATGGGAACGGAGAGAGAGAAGAAAAAAAAAAGAAACGTCAATCGCGAAGTTTATAGTAAGTATTGATTCCGCAGGAGTCTATTCTCTCCAGGGAGGAGAAAAACACTTTTCTTGTTTTCTTTTTATTCCTCTCTCTCTCTCTCTGTCCCTCAAGTGATGCAGGGAAAAGTTCATTGCTCAAAAATAAAACTTCTGGAAGGCAACCGAGAGAGATCTCGGCTAAAAAAGTTTTCTACTCGTGGGAGAAGGATATTAACTTGCCAAGACGTCACGCCGAAAAACATTGCAACCGGGGCTGACTTTAAACTTTTTAACCGACGTACGAAGATGGGTGAAGTCGAACGGACTTTTCGTACAATCCAAATTAGGTTTCCTTCCCGTCCATTTCCTGTCTGTCCATAATCATCCACAGATCGCTTATCACTTTAAATCTCACTCTGCCCAACCATAGCAAATTTCTTAGGCTAAAAAACTTTTGATAACTCAACTTTCAAAATGAGTTAATGATTTTGGACTGGAGAGATTTGCTTTATTCCAACTGCATTGATCTCAAAGTAAATTATCTGTGTTGTCAAACTGCGCGATGATTAAGTTTTGAGTAAGCTTAGTAGCAGTGATAGGAGAACTTATTCTGCTGGAGCTCTTTTCCGCCGGGAGGACCTCGTGCATTCACGTGACGGAAACCGAGTAAAACCATACACAGGTCGCCGTGTATAATCAAGTGGTGGGATGAAGCTGCTCGTGTCCATGGAGATTTCTTCCTTTTTTATGCCCCTCCGTCCATTTCCTCGGTATTTCGTAGACAGATTCTCTTCTTTCGCACACATTTCTTTCGACCATTTCGCACGGAGCAGTTGGATTCGCGCGCCTCCATCACCGAGGTTGCACGAGCATTGTTGGAAATAGCCTTGGTCATGATCACCCCGACGACTGTATTGTCATCGCTTAAAATTACCCGCCAAGTAGGTATCCATTAATCACCCTGTTACCATGACTGAAGGACGGCAGCGTATACAGATCTTCATTTCAGGGGGTGGGATGGGGGTCGAGGAGAGTGGGGGACCGGGGCTGACCCATCGCTAGCAACTCTAAAGTCTAAACACTAGCTTGGCTCCAGTTCGGAGCGTAACCTCAGGATCGACAGGCGATGCTGTCTGTCAGTACATTTTGGGAATGATGTAATGTCTGGACTTAAATGATGACGGAAAAATGACCACTACCGCGATGTCTCCAAGGATGGAAATCCATCCCTTTTTCTGTCGCTGAAAACATACATATATGTCGCTGGTACCGTCTTTCAGTCACCAATGAGAACCCAAGGGTTCTTTGAAGGTTACAACCTCCGGGGCCGGGACTCAGTACTGTAACTGATACGACCGCGCTTCCGGAGAGGGGTGTGGAAGGGAAGTAAAAAACAGGAAAGAGGCGCCGCACAGTGGTCCCAAATCGAAAAAAGCTGGCCAAAATTAATAACGTCGTAATTTTAGCTAAAACAGCAACAAAAGTGGGTGTCTCCTACTGATTCTGATCGTCTGAATCTGATTTTGGCATTATTTTTACGATGTCTCTTCATTTTAGCATTTTTTGAGCTGTTATTATTTAAACAATTTTTAGAAAATCTCGATATAGATGTCATTGCGATTGGCGATAACTTGGTGTTCGTGGAGAGCTTAAAATAGTATAATTTTAAGGTAAAGATGTATAAATTGTTGTTAAAACCCATTATAGAATTTACACATGAAATTGGTGAGATTCGAACCCGCGACCATCAGCATAGTCGGTGAGATACCAAAATCGGAAAAAAATACGCACACTCACTCATTTTTGGCTTCCATGTATTTGATAAGTCACATTAGATGAAATAAATGACTGATATTAAGAACATTAAGGAAAATAATGTTCGAATTGCAATAAAATCGCTTTCATGTATCACAAAGAACAAATTTTAAAAGAATCGTCGTCCGATGTCACCCCATCGGACTCATTGTCGCTCTGCGAATCACTTAAAATTAGCAAATTTTCACCTCACCTGATAGGCTGACATCGTTTTTTGTAACTCCTGATGTAATTAAAATGTATGATTCAGATATTTAAAGGAGTCTTCGAAAGATATCTTCATAATTTAACATTCTTGGGTATTTTCTTGTACAATGCTCTCGGAATTTCCTCATGTCTATGTTCCTGATCTCCAATGCTTCCTCCGTTAAAGCTTCAATTGTAAGAAAGGATTCTTTGGAAATTGCTGTTCCATGTATCAGAACTTTATGTACCAGCAGCAGAATATAATACCAACCATAATGATGCACAGCTCAGCTATTTCAATGCAATACTGGCTGAAGCCTTCATTATTTATCTCATAGCCGCAGGACAGAGATTTTAATATCACTGAAAGTCTATGAATAAGTCTTTCATCGATGCCTGCCGTGAAAATTACAAATCACATTAATAATTACATTTCATAAACATAAAGCATTTATTCGAAGATTTTTCAAAATTATGGAAACGGGTCCAATATTTCTTACTTATTGAATATAATTTTATATTTACACGTAATTTCATCTTGTCTGAAATGAAATCCTGAATTAAAACTTCACTTTTAAAAATATGATGATTGAGATTAATGAGTGATTATTTTTATACACTGCATATATTCGCCGACTGTGCATACACGGTAATCATTTGCACTCACTAGATGCGAGAGGGAGGTATTGATATGCTTCTGGAGGGAATTTCATTTCCTTCTGCAACCAGCTTTTGAACATCTCTTTGAAATGCTCATCTGTCCTCGAGCTTTGATTCCACTTTCTCAGGTATTTCGAGAAAACATTCTTATCACAAAACGTGTCATAATATTTTTTGCATGCTTGATTTCATTCAGTCGAAATCTTGTTTTCAAATATTCCAAGACATATTCCTTCTTCTTCGCTTATTAATATTCTTTTCTCTCTGTATTTTTATTGTACACCGCAAGGTACGAATAAATTTGCGGCACCCATAATTCAAATTTAACACGAGTATTTACGGCTGTAGCGATGAATGTGATTTCTAAAAGTTGTCTTTTTTAACCAATTACAAACCGGAAATTATGAGTTGACATTGAATAAAAGATATACTAGCTTATATAGACTTGCCTCTGAGTTTCCGGCGTATCCTGAAATTTCAATGCCAAACATTGCCAAACCAAGTGCTTTAATTATCTGGACAGGAGAAGTTTCTCGAGTTAGCCGTGTTAACACAGTTCGGAGCACAGCACTTTTTCACTAAGAAAATCATTAATTATTACTGAGTGGGAAATATTCACCACATCCATGCAATGGCTCTGGTGAGGGAGGCCGTCATCCTTATTCCATTATTATTAAAAAATGCACTTGCAAGATTCACGCTCCATTGGTGGGTTTTACACGAATGTTTCCCTCCAAATTCAATCCTATCTACGTCCACGGGCTGTTGAAATGATTCTGTGAACAATTCTTGGCATTAGGGAGCATTTATTTCTCTTAGCGCCAATACCTTATTTCGGAATAACGTGCTGACAACGCTGTACAGCATTTAAGGGATCTCTTCTCTATAAAAATATGAGGAAAGTTTTGCAGAGAAAAGCATCTTGTGGTTACTGTAAGGTTCTCGCATAAGGACTTAAGTAGTCGCTTTTGATCACTCATAATGTTTCTCATTAAGAGCATGAAAACCGGCCCTCATTGGTTTCATGAATATTTGAAGGTGAGTGCACAAACGAGAAGTGTGCATACGATAGGCATGAAGCACTTGATTTACGTAATCGTACAGGATGTAGAATTAAACTAAGTATACACCATGCAAGTTTGACCACCGATACAGGAATATTTGAGCGATAATGCCACTGTCTCCCGCCGGCCGCCGGCCAGCCGCCCTCAGCGGAGCGGTGCACCGCTCAACTTAAAAACCCTCTAGATGTCGGATAGGCAAGTATAGGCAAGATTTTGTTTCTCCATCTTGTTGTACATACTCTCCCTAAGGATTCAGGATAGGAATCTTCGAGGGGCACGGAGGGGCACAAAACTATATCGACACATTTGACTAAAAATAGGCCCAAAAATAGCTGACATTATAAATAATTAAAATTGTTATAATAAATTCTGAAACGAACAAAACATACTATAATATTGTTAAAAAATATGCAAACTTATAATATTAAAATTGACAAATGAATCCCATGAAATTAAAATAGTCATTTATTAAGTTGAATTACCCTAAAATCGACTATTTCTACGCCTCGGGCGTTTTAGGCTGAACATGCCCATGTTTGACGGGTTACACAGGTCAACATAATAATCACATAGATCTATCAGGTACGAAATATCATAGGCCATATTCTGTAGAATCCGAATACATAATTCAAAACTTCCTCGTAAAAAGTCGAAAAAATGACTTTTAGCCAGCTTTTTTCGATTTGGGACCACTGTGCGCCGCCGCGATAGGAGCCCGACGACGTCTCTGGGGTAGGGGAAGGGATGGAAGGGAGGGATAGGGAATACCCTCGCCGCTATGGAAGCGGCCAGGGCCCAATACTAGCGAAACCATGATTTAATGTTCCTATTGAAAGGAAAAAATTTCCCATGCGGAAGGAAATTTCTACGATTTTCCGTAGGTAGTCGTCTTTCAGTCAATCAGAAAGCACTATAAAGCTATTGCCACGCCACGCTTGGCTTTTTTTTGAATGGCAGTTTTTATTACGAAAAGTGAGGGAATTAGCGATGGAAAAGGTACGGTGGGAATGACCGTGTGCAGAGGGGGGACGGGGGTATGTGCACTCCACACCCTTAAAAAAATATGCAAGATTTTTAATACAGTCCCGTTATCATTGCGTTCGTTTTGTATTACGGGGTATCCTTGTGCCCCCCCCCAGAAAGAAATCCTAGATCCGCCCCTGACCGTGTGATTCGGAAAATGATGGCTGGAGCGATCACTCTTTTGGTCCCTGAAAACCTCTCTCTGGAGATATCTATCTGAGGGATGGAAGAAATGATCGCGTGAATCTGTCTTTAGTTCTCATTGTTACTCCCCTTCCTTCTTAGTTGACGGATCTTCCCTCAGTTCCATATTCGAAGTTATCCCTCACATTACTTCGGAAATCAATCAATGGAGAATCTCCTTCTCCCCCGTGGTCAATCCCTCTACAAGTCAAATCAACTTGTTTTATCCACCAATTTACCAATCCACCCCCTCCATCAACCTTGTCCCCGTCTGTCGTCGTTGTTGACAAAAGGAACACGACCAGCCAGTAAGGGGCTCAGTGTTGCAAAGGAAAAATAAATCCCTTCGGCTCGCTTTCAATATCAAACAACAAGGAATAAAAAGCCAGAAATTGATGATCATCGTGAGAGAATGGACTCGAGAAGGCTGGCAGACTTCCATGAAAAATGCAATCGCAAATTCATTTTTCCCTTTAAAGCGATGCAAACTTCCCTCTTCGCCGCTCTTTCTTCGTAATCGTGTGAAACATGTGGTATTGTTAGAAAAAGTATTCTGCCAATTGAGGTAGGTTTTCATGTAGCATTAACGAAACATTCCGGCAGTTCCCTTCAGCATTATCGACTTTCCTATTAAATTTAAAATAAAGTCTATTCCCTTTCATTGCATCTAAAAATTCTATTGATATTTAAGAGGTACAAAGGTTCAGATAAATAAGAAAGACGTGCATTCCAGTCAGACAACAATACCAAGATTTTCCTTCTTCGGGTTATGTTGAAAAGGCGGAGATAATAGCTTTCTTCTAATTATTAGCTGAGTTGCTAAATCTTTCCTTTCAAATGTGTCTTTCAGCTCCTTCCATACGCTGTATGCTGATATTTTTTCTAGGTCGATTTTTGTATCAAAAAAGTGATGCATATTAACATCGAGCCCTGACATAGAGGTTCTTCCTAGATGTTTTCCGTGTTAGGGGACTCTTGTTGAAGCAGTAAAAAACCGTCATGTTACAAAGCCATTTACAATATCAGAGTCTACATCGCCCGCAAGTAGAAAATTTTGGAGAGGGAAATGAATTGTCTTTTAATGCCGTCGTGAAAGAAGTACAGACGTTAACGAGAAAAACCTCAATATTTATAAAATTTTGGTATCAATAAGGGCAATTTTGAATCCGATACACGTTAAATGTATATAGTATCCAATCGATTTGAGTCGATACTTATTTTATAATCAATGATTCATTGAAGAAGTCGTTTTTTACTGAGTTAAGATTGTTCGCAGAATATGTGAAAACGAATTGTTTGGCAAACATGAGGGTGGAAAACAAAAAACGATACTTCGAAATAAATGGCAGACACCATCTTCTCGGGATAAAAAAATAAAATTTCAACGATTTTAAGTCTCGCCGCACCAATACCTCGTCGGAAAAACAAACCAAGAGGGAATCAACTACGGAGCAGACAGTCAACAATGGAATTTCGATTTTTTTTAAAGCTCTGCATCTTTACTCCGGATTAAAGGAAGAACATGATCGCAGAGGATCAAAGTGAAAGGCTTTACGGGGGGTGAGGAAATATGTCGCTTCGTCGTCGACGGGGGGAAGGAGTCATTTTGGAGAAGAATGGTAAAACGGGGTTGATTGAAGTGAAGCCTTTGGAGGGAATTGAGCAAACAAAAGCCGATCAATGAGAGAGGAGATTACTTCATCCAGCAGTTGACCCAAGAAATATGCATGGTAACGCAACAGTCATCCGTAATGCTAGTAAAGGCTACATGGTAAGGGTCATCCATTAATTAAGTTAGGCGCTTTTGGGGGGGAGGGGATCAAGTTGATTTTCACCCATTCTCACGTGGGTGAGAGAGGGGGTCCTGGCAAGTATCACGTAACTTGCAGAAAAGTTTCTCGGGTTTTCCACCGGTTGATATCATCCATGTCTCCCGACGTTTCGAGCAGCGACTTGCTGATCATCCTCAGGGGATCTTCCGAAACGTCGGGAGACATGGACGACATCAACCGATGGAAAACCCGAGACATTTTTCCGCACCTGATGCGCCGGGAAAACCTAAGATCATACATCACGTAACTTTTTTCCGCAAGAAACTGTGTGTAATTTGATCCTAGACCACGATCTTAGTAATATTGAATACTTATGTTTACTAATCTTGAATAAAAATAATTTAAAAAAATGTTTTTTTAATAAATCCAACGCAATGAAGCATAGCTTAACGTATTTCACGATATATCACTAAGGGAGAAGGGGGGGGGGTCCAAAAATCACCAAAATCAACACACACAATTAATGGACCCCCCTGTGGGATATATGTGTACCTTCTATGGAATAATGAAAACGGAGTACATCGTTCTAGATAAGCCTTTGATAACGTACAACGCCGAGAGATGTAGCGATTGAATAGCATTATTCAGTGCCCTCTAGAGTGTCTCATCATAACTACCGGTGAGGAGGGAGTAGCGTTGAGAATGACCATGCAGAGGACTCTGTCATTATTCGCTGAAGTCTTGAACAATGGAATGCCGGTCGCTATGCGACGCGCACGGGGACGGTTGAAGCCAGACTGAAACTGCAAACACGGCCGACACCCATGTTTTTTAAATGGGCAATGCATAAAACTCGATTGAAAGGGCGGTGCATTTTGAGACGAGACAATTATCGTACTGTATCGAAGTTATGTATTTTCCGCATCGCAATCTCATCCAAACTATATGACCCAAGGAAAAAAGTTCAAGTTTTATGCAAAAATTTCCATTTTAATTCCAGAGGTCCTCCTCAATATGGCTCGATACGCAATATTTAAGATTCATTCGGGGAGGGGGTAACAGGATTCCATTGTTAACAATTCAATGGCACTGATATAGGGGTGGATTCTTATCGATACAGTTGAGAATGGAGCAATCGAACGATGTTGCATTATTATATGAAACTGAAAGCAACACAATTAAATCATTAAGTATATCTCATTCCCGAGTGAAGTCAATTAATTGCGCATCTGGCCAACTATGGACAGACCTGAGAGAGTCGTTAGCTCTGTCAGGGATTTCTTTTAATATCATCAATGTTTATAAAACGATATATATTTAAGCTTCTCTTTGTTTTCGGAAATAATAGGAAAAAAGTCACACGGAGTAACACAGAGTGAATATGGAGGCTATATATTGCTACAGTATTTTTCTTTGGCCAAAAATTCACCAACAAACAAAAGATTGTGAGCCGGAAATCGCCGAACTCTTAAAAACACGCTAACATCTTCAAGTATATGGCACCGTGCAATCCACCACCAGGGTGTGTGGCACGGGGTGATTCCACGCCAGATATGCAGCACTCACCCTGGCCACCAATAGACACGTGCTTACAAGCACTCAGGACAGCGAGATGCGGTCAGAATAGAAACTAGGAGAGGGCTAAGGACATAAATATGCTACGATGAAAATAAAACTACTAGTTAGTATGATCCATCCTCTCGCTCCACCTACTCCATCCAGGGGCGCAGCTAGGAATTAAGGCTGAGGGGGTTTTAGGTGCAGCTAATACCGGGGTGTGTGGGGGAATAGTATACTCACCAGGATAAGCGGTAGGTGCGAGATTAATAAATTGCGGAATTTTAAGATAAATGGTTCAAAATGGTGAATTTTACGGCTTTCTGAGGGATATTTTATTAATCCTTACAGTATTCTATTAAAATATCAATCCAATTAAATAAAATAGATTAAACTTAAAATTTCTCTGAGCTGGGGGGGGGGGGGTTTATCCCCCAAAACCCCCCTCGCTGCGCCACTGACTCCATCTGCCTATTCCCACATTCTAACATTTGCAGCTGCACTGCCACGAAGTAAAAAATGAATGCAGCTGAAAATTATAGCATAAATCTCGGGCATGTATGCCAGAATAATTTAAAATAAGCGGACACGCAAAACTTGCGAAATTAAAAATGATTCACGTCATTTTTCTGAAAGCACTTCGCATGATCGGACAGAAACACTGTAAAGTGAAAGAGGTGTATCCTACATGGGTAGCAACTGACGGAGAGGTAAAAGGCGGAATGAGGGAATAAAACGTGGGTTGGCAGGAGAGGAGGAAATTGGAAGTCTTTTCCCCAGGGAGATAAACAGACTGAATTGCTCCTCATTTTCCGATACAGCGTTGATTCTATGCTCATGTTATCGTTCATGTAATCGTTTCCGTCCCATTCTACACGAAGGTAAAATGGTAGCGACCGACGTCGGTGGGGAAATGTCGCTTACTCACGCTCACCTACTTAGGGGCAGAGGGGTGTGTCAGACGAGAATATCGTTATGAGGGGAAACAATAATAAATCGAGAATATAAGTGCATGTATACAGAATAACATTGATAGAACGCATGCGATGGACGCTGTTTCGATTTTTTTTTCCTATTTGTCACATCATGCGAGCGTACAGCTTCACCACATCCGTTAGCATATATATTCTCAAGACTGAATCACACAATAAAAATCAAAGGAGCTGTGATCAAATATGGACCCAACGAGGCAGAGGCAAGAATAAGAAAAGGGGTGAGACAAGGGTGTGCACTTTGCCCCTAATTTTTTTATGTTTACATAGTGAAAGCCATCAATTAAATCAAGCAGAAAGCTTCGGGTGTCAATATCCACGGAAAAAAATCAGTATGCTGCGATTTGCTGACGACATGGCATTCATTGCGGAGTCAAAAAAGGATTGGAAGAAGACTTTGACAAATATGGAAAGAAAAATGGCCAGATATCAGCTGAAAATCAACAAAAAGAAGACTAAGATATTAGTGTACAACAAAAGAGAGGAGGCAAAGACGAAAATTAACCTAGGAAAGCATAAGCTTGAAGAGGCGAAAGAGTTATCTTACTTGGGAAGCCGAATTACCAGCGATGGACGGAGCAAGAAAGAAATAGTCAGTAGAATAGCACAGGCGAAGAGAACTTCCTACTAGAAGATGAATCTTCTTACATTTGAGGATATTAGCATAGAAGTAAGGAAACAATTCATCAGATGCTACGTATGGAGTATGTTTCTCTGTGGAAGCGGGGCTTGGACGTTTACAGGTGCAGAGAAGCTAAGATTTGAAGCATTCGAAATGTGGTGCTACCGATGAATGATGAAGATAAAATGGATTGACCATGTAGGCAACGAGGAAGTGCTAAGAATAGTGGGAGAAAAGAGAAGCCTCCTAAAAACTTTATGCTGAAGACGGGACAACTTATTTGGCCACATTTTGAGGCGCGACGACCTGATGAAGACTATCGTAGAAGGTCAGGTCGAAGGGAAGAAGGGCAAGGGACGGCCCCGAATGAGTTATATAGGATAGGCTATGAAGGATGTAAAAGAGAAGAAATACGTGGCTATGAAGAGATTAGCGGATAGGAGAGAGAAATGGAGAGCTGCGTCAAACCAATCTTAGGATTATTGACTAATGATGATGATGAATCACATGATCATTTTTTCCGTCATTCGGAGTGCCCCTCCAGCGATGGCTTTTCAGGAATAATAAAAGTGATCACATGACCCATAATTTTCTGATTTGTATAGTCATTCCACCGTAACTTTTTCCATCATTTTTTTATTCTAATTCCGAACTTATGTAACCTATAAAATACCATTAAAAACCAAACGTGAAGTCACAATCGCTTTAAGCTACCGAGTGTTCTGATTGGCTGAGAGACGCTACAGGTGATGGATGGAAATGGTAGAAAAATGGATGTGCCGAGTAATGGAAAAAGGTATGGGATTCCTATCCCTGGGGCAATCGCGGAACATTACTGCGTGAAACTATCGTATTTCTACAATCAATTGCTGGAGCCATCGAAAGAAATGATCGAGTGATTCAGGCTTCAACACTCGGGTACTACATTACGCGCACAATAAGGCTATCAAGAAAAATAATAAAAAACTTGAATTGAAGTTCTTCTGGATATTAGGAGAACAACTCAATAAAATATGCGCAGCAATTTTATTGCGATATTTGATCGTATCTTGAAGGCTGCATGAAAGCCATTTCTAAAAAAAAATTGGTAGAAAAAACTCTCTTTGACATAAACAGCACATTCCAAACTACACTAGGTATTGATAGAATTCGGTAAAATCACTAAACGCTTCTGTAATGTAAAATTTGTGGCGGTCCTTAATTAAAGTCATTTTCAATTTTATTACACGTCCAGAAAAGCCAACTTTAACGCAGAAAGAACTTTTTGGAACAAAATATTTTCCTCTAATGAAGTTGTGGCACTTAAATGCACATACAACGAGCTCTTTCACTGTTTTAGCCCTATTTAATTCTTGCATTTACTTAATTTTTGCGCGGTAGGCTCCCGCCCTTTCTGAATAAAATCCATGTTAGTTATGCTAACAAAAAAAATTTACCGCCTGCCTAGGCACAATGGTGCTATCTTCCTCAAAATAATCTAAAAACTCATCGTAAGTTGGTTAGGCAACAACGAGAAAATAAAAAAAAACGAATGGAATCCAAGCCCTTATGAAATATCCCCTCCTCAATTCTGCTTGATAACGTTAACTACGACATGTTTTGAGCATGGCCGATAAAGATATTCAAAATCAATGTAAAAATGCTTTCGTAGAAACGAGCGATGAATTTAAATGCAAATCACGGTATAATTTTCATCTAAAATCTACATCCGAGCTTATCGCTCCAAGAAATCGGGAAATAATTCAGGCCATTCCAGATGTTATCCACCCCGTACGAGCTCCGCTATATTCGTAAACGTGAAAAAAACGTTGGATACAGCGTATTCGTGACTCATATGAGGTTAACCTAGCAGAACTCGTGCCCGTTTACGCGAGTACTCGCGCTGAGACAGAGCTTTTTTAAGGTCTAAACTGCATCATGAAAGTCGATCATATATCTTCTATTGTTCTAAATGAGCGTTTGGTGTGAGGTGGGTGGCAGGTACTTATCCTGGGGATCCTTAGATATCTGCTCGATTCATGACATCTCAAGAATGAGTGTGGTGAATATCATTTTTGGAAATTTAAGTATACCGGAACTATCCACGTTGATAACTTTACGGAGCCACCCGCAATGCACAAATCGTGCGTAAATTACGCAGAGAAAAACTCATTCGACCGGAATTCGAAAATAGATCACACGATTTCCGGTCAATTTAGGCTTGGCTCAATCCTTTGGCAATTTAAAACATTAAAACATTAGAAACATATAAGTGAACTTATGGATATTTTCATGTAAATATCTCCGTCTACTCTTCCTCTTTTTTCTTACTCTCTCATTTTGATGACGTTTGCATACCATTTTTTATAGTACGAAACTGACTTGATTAATTACCAGGAACATAGGTTGACCAAAGCGAGACCTCTGCTTGAAAAATGCTGTGCCAACGACATGTTTAATGCCTATCCTGAAATAAACTTAGAGAGCCCCGAATTTTCTCTCTTCAGGGGGGAAGAAAATAGCAAGAAGGGGGAAGATATTGATTGTGATGATTTGTTCTTTTATTTTATAATTTACACCCGCAAGCTAAAAAGCAGTAATAAGTAAAAGATTTTACGATGGTATGTTCACATATTAAATCATCCACGATAATTTCCGTGATTACTGTCACTCTCAAAAGTGTAAACATTTCATCTTAAGAAGTTTCGTTTCAATGAAATGATTCGTTTTGAGACAAATAAATAGTTCAGAGTCTCGGTTGATAATGTCAGTACATTTCGGTAATCATCCAGAACAAAATTAACGTTTTGTTTCGCCATGATGATAAACTTTTGGCCACTATTTCCACGAACCCAATGTGTTTACGAGCCCAATCAGTCAGCCAATAGAAATACGATTCACGTTGTGGGCGTGGCCAAAGCTACTGGCGGATTTAAAAAGTTAGTTGCCTCGTGTAAAAATGGAATTTCAGCTCTGAGAATTAGCCTGAGTGCTTTTCGTTCATAGCTTTTTTGGTTAAAAAAAACGAAAACCAATTTTTAATTTGGAGCGTTCCCTTCTATTAAGTGGCAATTTGCGTTAAACCAATCTTAAGATTTTTGGCCAATAATAATAATGAAGTATAATTTGGCACTTCCCTTCGTGAAAAGCGAAAAAAAAATTGATTTTGACTTTCACATTTTGGAATTATTTTTCGTTAGACTTGCTTTGAACTCATGGTGACGCGTTCAAAGCGTGGCAAAGCTGCATTCCCTCTCGCTGGCTCAGTTTCAAGTCCTCTATCTCTTCCTCGATTCGCATAATTCAAATATCTCACGTTGCCTCCGTTACAGTAATGATATCAAACGCAGCAAAAGAAAACTGCGGATGCACGATAACTAACCAATTAAAATTAATTAATGCTGACCATTCTTATCTTGCCATTTTGGCGTGAAAAATCTCCACCACACTCAAAGTTGATTAGCACTAATGAGAGGAACGTGCGGATAATATTTTGAAAAGTCTCTCGCCCTGAGTGTATCACTGGCTGGTGGTATTATTTGTGTTAGAGTGGCCGGGATAACAGGTATGTAGCCTACTTTGTCCTATTATTTTTATAACTTCCCCCGGAGTTTTTCTTAAACTTCGCACGCAGTATAAACAAATATCATCAGAGGTTCGTTGACCCGTCATCTCTATGCATACAATTCATAATTCATCGTGTAATGACGATACATTATCAAATTTTATAATTACTTTTAAACATGTCAATAACGCTTTACAAAAAGGGAAATACTGTGTTCGTGAGTCATATCGTTATACGGAAAAGAAATTAGTTAACTTACGGTAATATTTGAAACATTTGTATGCCATGTGCTTATTTTTCCAATGCTGATATCCCATGAAATTTTTTTCTCAGAATCCAAATTTTCAATTTTGGCACTATCTTTTGTACTACGGTTCACATGAACAACTAACAGTACGCCATTTCCTTGTTAGGTCCTAGATTATCCTATAAAGTACAGTATGGATAATTCATTTATGTCTATTTTACTAATATGCGAGCCGAAACATCTTCAACAAATTATTACTTCTTCAAAACTTTCTAAGAATCCATTTCTTTCGGAAGCATTTTCCCGCAAAAAAAGTTCGCATGGAATACAACCATAAAACTTGTAAGCAATGATATTACTGTTGCATTTTCCTTGATTAAGTGTACTTTTTGCGTTCTCCTGAGTTCAGAATGCTAGAAACACGATTTCCTCTTTTGCAAAGAGAAAGACATAGAGTTGAGGCTACTCCTTTTCAGATAAAAACTTAGCTAGAACTTGAAAAAGTGGGGTAGTCTAAACAACCCATAGTTAGCCTAACTTATGCTTTACAAGATTTTGAACTAGCATGATGTCAAATATCATATTGTCATTAGGATAGAATCATAGGCGGATCCAGGGGGGGGGCACGGGGGCACTTGCCTTCCCCCCAGACCCTAAAAAAACATGCTAGATTTTTAATACGGTCCCATTATCATTTCGTTCGTTTTGTATAACGAGGTATCCTTGTGCCCCCCCCCTGAACAAAATCCTGGAGACGGCCTTGCTTGTGCCCCTCCCAGAAAGAAATCCTGGATCCGCCCCTGGATAGAATTGTAAGATATCAAATCACGTCAGTATAATTTTGCAGCATCGCAATCGGCTAAAAATGCCTAAGTTAGTGTATACCCCCAGGGCGACTAAAGGCATATTTCCTAATAAATCCCTACAATGTGACATTGGTTCATCTCAAACATAATTTTTACAGCAGCGAATTTCTACACGAGAATATTTCGATAGCATCGCTCGATGATTTTGCTGTTTGTAGGCATATGTGTTGTTTTTTATGCAATCCCTGGGGTCAGGTACTCAGGTAGTGTGAATCCAATTGAGTGATTGAGTCTCTTCTCAAAATTCTTCATGACTTTCCGATTTAAGTCGTTTCCCGCTCATAAATGTATTCCTGGCGGTGTTGACGACCTATTCTGGTGGACGATATTTTCAAAGAAAAGCTTAGTGAATTATATAGGTTCTGGAACAAAATCAAAAATCACGAAATAAATTTTTTATCTACCATTTTTGGTCATACATAACAGCTGGATCTTAGAGACCGCCTGTAATTAGTAGCTTATAATGTGAATAAATATCATTTGTCATGATGTGCCCGTTTGTCAAAGTGTTTATAAAAATTGCACTCGGCAAGTTTTAGCTTCGATTTATAAACTTCCTTCTATTAAAACTCAGCCCTATTGTTGATGCGTAGTTTTCCGCGGCGTTGTCTAGATGATGTCTCCATGTTCCTGGGTTTCACCGCGTAGATTTTCTTTGTGACGACAGTTTCGCCGGTATTCCAACCGGCGTCTTCAGGTCGATGTCGGGATTCAATTTCAATTTCAATTTCAGATTCAATTTTTGGTGACTTATATAGTTCATTTTTGGCGCCAATTTTTCATGCTGGATGCTGATTGGTCCACCTTCTTTTCTCTCGTATGACCCTCTTCCACGAGCTGTGGAGAGGGTAGCCGTCTTCTCTATACATGTTTTCCGGTGTCTTCAATATTTCGATAGCCTCCTTTATTAGCCTGGGATAATATCTATTTTCTTTTGCAATTTTTATCCCAGGCTAATAAAGGAGGCTATCGAAATATTCAAGACACCGGAAAACATGAATAGAGAAGACGGCTACCCTCTCCACAGCTCGTGGAAGAGGGTCATACGAGAGAAAAGAAGGTGGACCAATCAGCATCCAGCATGAAAAATTGGCGCCAAAAATGAACTATATAAGTCACCAAAAATTGAATCCCGACATCGACCTGAAGACGCCGGTTGGATTACCGGCGAAACTGTCGTCACAAAGAAAATCCACGCGGTGAAACCCAGGAACATGGAGACATCACTCAGCGCTATTGTTTGCTTGGCCAGTTTCAAAATTCTAATTCCTTTCTGAATCCGTAACAAGTCATTTTTATGAGATAGGGATGTTAAAT
Organism: Ischnura elegans; assembly: GCF_921293095.1. NCBI lineage: Eukaryota > Metazoa > Arthropoda > Insecta > Odonata > Coenagrionidae > Ischnura > Ischnura elegans. The sequence continues at coordinate 121,335,425 of NC_060247.1, forward strand.
ATATGGGAAACCCCAACCCAAAGGATCAGATACCATGATTTTGGCGTTTCCTATTCCAGACAGGCCTTCTTCCTCACAAATTAGAACCCTATTAGCCTCCACTGTTCATCTGCAATAGCTTCGCCGGATCAAGTCCAGGTGTGGGCCCTACCGACCCATCGCATCGTTGGCCGCATGCTTATAGTACTGGTGGCTGCGGCTTTCCACGAGCAGGGATATTTATCGACTTCCCATTTCAGATCCGCTAGATAGTTTTCTCTGTGAGTAGGGCCAAATCGTGAGGGAAGTGGCTCGTCACAGCGCTGCCACTGTTGTCACCAAAATGCAACACGCGCGGTCTTGAATGAGCACCCTCAAGGTCTACACTCCTCAGTTAAAACACTAGCAAAACCACCAGGTAAACCACTGACTGATGGTCAATAGAGTATGTGCACCCGGGAGGAATACGATTGAAATGCTGTTTATTTGATAAAGTGTATCATAAGTACCAATACTTTAGATGAACAGCATTAATTGTAGCTTAGTTTGTGTAATAATTAATATTTAATATGCATTGTTTTCGAAACGATATTGAGCAGACTAAAACGCTCATCTATTGGCTCCTCGGTATGTGACGTCATTCTATTCTATCTCATCAGCTTGCAAGGTGTTTATCGTGTTTATGATAGAATGAACTACTGTTCATTGGAAAACGTTGGTGGATCTGATCTGTGTAAAGGGAAATACAATAAGTGCATATATCAGAATCATAGAATCAGGTTTCGTGAAGATTTCTTCAAATAATGCCCCGAAGGTGGATGTTTCAATGATTGACCGTGCTGATTATGCTGGATTATACCTACATGCCACGGCACGAAGTTTTAAAGTGGTACTGGAGCTTTTTTGTTGTGTTTCCTCATTCATAATAAAGAGCAATTGACGGGAAACCTCATCAGAAATTAGGCCAAAGTGAATTAAGTAAGAGTGTTTGTAACAGTAGGTAATGGGCCAAAAGTTTGTAAGCACGATTCGAAGGTTTACGGAAGTAAAAGTGCCGGTGCGTAGATAATTATCGATAATTATATCATTATTCAAAAACCGATCTTAATTTAATTTATCTCTTTCACTATTTTATCTTCTATTACTATTAAACCTACTGTCTCGCGAAATATAATTTTTCATATTGAGTTTTGGCCCGTAGTGACTGGATAAATATCCACGGTTCATTATTTAATTGTGAGATGGGTTCTTCTTCTTCTGGGCTATTTGAGGTTTGAAACTTAAGCATAAATAACTGAAGTTACATTTTGGTCCAGTATAAGCAGTAATCTGACCTACATTCCTTTAGCAAAACGCACTTTTTATCGATTTAATTGTTCTTTCGTAGAATTAAAGTATTCAAAAGCAGAGTTCTGCTGGTTCTGATTACCTCAATGTTTCTACCAGTTATTTTCATTTCGCTAATAGAGATATACCAGTCAGATATAGATTTGCTTGGCTAAGGTTTATGGATAGTATTTGTTTGGTATATCTTAAGATAATGTTACTGAAAACTTGGTCCGGATGTATGATCTTCTGATGGAAATCTCTCGGGCTGGAAATCAAACGTTTGCTTGTTAGATCAGACGATTACTTTTCATTCATTCGGTTTTAATATGCTTCTCGAAGCATTTGTTGGCGCAATTTTAAAATTGGTTCAATTTACATTTCTTCACAGTATAGTTTATAAGTTTTCAAGGTAAAACTGTCTTGTTATGACTATCCATTAAGCGAGGAATCCCTGCACGCGGTGCATTTCTAAAACGTAGTCCCGACTTGTGATACGTAATAATGAGCTTATTTCACATCCGATTTAGAAAATATTTGCATCACTGTGTTTGCCATTAAATTACAAACATTTTGAATACTATCAATTTTTATCGATAACTAATATTCCGTTTTTTAGTTAATAGTACGGGTGCTGTTACTTACTATAAGTGACTTAGTTTTCACGAATTAAGTCGTAATATTAACAAGGATCATCACTGTTTAAGTGCCTCTTATAATTTTAATGTCAATTTAAATCTGCAAATTAACGCAAAACCGAGAACCGAAGAGTGGGAAATACTATTTAGTAGTTCAAGGAAGAAAAGTTGATGGAGAGTCTTGTCGTCAGCGTAACCGAGAAATAAAGGAGTTAAAAGATGTAGATGATGGCATGTACACACATTTAATCTAGCCCATAAGCTATTCCATGGCTTATTTCCAAACTCGGTATTCGCTGAAGAGGGGCTCACCCTGAAGAACAAGGTATGCCTGAGAACACATAAAACAAAATGGCGTCGCAGCTCTGAGAATATGGCCGACTGGTGTTTCAGCGCATTATTAATTTTGTAGATTTTATAGTTAAAATCTCACTTAAAAAGTACCTAACTATACTTAGACTCGGAATTTAGCCTAATTGAGGTTTAAATTTTTTAAAGATCTTTTCCCAAAAACCCTTTCCCTTGGGCTACAGCCTTGTCGCGGTGGAAAGGCTTGCGCGTTCCTATGACCCCTAGAGCTGCACTGGCGGGATTAATTCTAAATTATTCTCGTTAGGGCCACCCATGGTCAGATAGATCAAAGGGTAGGAACCAGACGAAAGGTGGTCCACGTGATGGTGTCACGTGAAAAACACTGTTGGAATGGAAGTGGGAGACCCTACCAACTATCTCTTCCCTGAAAACATGGAGTATAACCAAATGAGCCTCGGAATCTCACCGCCCGGGACCCGTCCGCAAAGGGCGGGTGTCGGGCACGGCAGCGAGGTCGGCAAGGTCCTCGGGGTCGTCAACATACGAAATCCTTCCAGAGACTGCTGATCATCATCATCAGCAGCAGCATCAATGAAGAGAGAAGAAAAGAAGACAAAGAAGATGGAGAAGAAAAAGTCGGCTATAAATGTAGGGACGTGGAATGTGAGGGCTATGATGAGGGCGGGAAAATTAGAAAATATCAAAAGAGAAATGGATAAAGGGAGGATAGATATCTTAGGATTATGGGAGGTGGGGTGGAGGAATGGGGGGGACTATTGGAGAGATGGATATAGGGTTATATACAGTGGAGGGGAAGAGAGCCAGCGAGGGGTAGCTTTAGTATTAAACGGGAATATGGGTAAGCGTGTGGTAGGTATAGACCAGGTAAGCGATAGGATTCTGGTGGTAGAAATTGAGGCGCGGCCCACCAACCTTGTGGTGGTCCAAGTTAACATGCCCACTAGCAATCATAGGGAGAAAGAAGTAGATGAGGTGTATGAACAGCTCGAGGAAATAATTAGAGACACACCGGGTAAGAAAAATCTGGTAGTGATGGGGGACTGGAACGGCTCAGTCAGGGAAGGGAGGGATGGACACGAAATAGGAGATTTTGGTCTAGGAATACGGAACGACAGGGGAGAGAAAGCAGCAGAATTTTGTAGGAGAAACAAATTATTCATCACAAACACGTGGTTCAATCATCATAAAGGGCGAAGGTACACATGGAAAAGTCCAGGAGATGCGGGGAGATATCAAATAGACTACATTATGGTAAGACAGAGGTTTAGGAGTAGTGTGAAAAACTCGCGCAGCTTCCCAGCAGCAGATGCGGATTCAGACCACAACCTAGTACTTATGAAATGCAACGTAAGATTCAAAAGACTCATGAAAGGCAGGAGGGGGAGGAAATGGTATGTAGAAGCACTGAAGGGGAGTACGAAAAGAGAATATCAGGAACTAGTGGACATTAGTATACGGGAGATTGAAGGTACGAATACTGTTGAGGAAATATGGGATAGTATTAAAACTGGAATAGCCAATGCGGCGGAGAAGTCAATTGACTACGTTGACAGCAGAAGGATAAAGAAGCCTTGGGTTACGGAGGCAATGGTAAAACAAATGGAGAGAAGGAAGTGGAAGAACGTGGACACAGAACAGGGCAAAAGAATGTATAGACAAATTAATAATCGATTACGGCGTGAAACTAAGAGAGCAAGGGAGGCTTGGTGGAAAAGACAGTGTGAGGAAATGGAAAATTTCCAGAAGGATGGAGATGTAGGCGCGTTTTATGCCAAAGTTAAGTCACTATCGGGCGGCAAGAGAGGACAAGCCATGTCTAAAATTAAGGCTAAAGATGGGAGGATGCTAACCGAACGGGAAGAGGTGCAGAGTAGATGGAAGGAATACGTGGAGGATTTGTATGACGGAAGAAACAGACCGGAGAGATTGAGTTTAGAGGAGGAAAGTGCGGTGGAGGAGGATAATCTTGGGCCGGGGATATTAGATTCGGAAATAGAGAGAGCACTTCGTGATATGAAGGCTAGGGAAGCAGTAGGCTTGGAAAATATCCCGTGTGAGCTTCTGAAGAATCTAGGGAAGGATAGTAAGAAAAGGTTTTTCGAACTAGTTCGCAGCATCTATGAGGAGGGGTGTTGGCCGGAAGATTTCGTGAAGACGGTTCTAATTCCGCTTCCGAAAAAGAAGAAAGCTGTGGAATGCGGACATTATAGAACTATCAGTCTAATATCGCATGCGGCGAAAGTGTTACTGAGGATATTGAACAGACGAATGGAGGCAAGGGCAAACGAGTATTTGGGCGAAGATCAATTTGGTTTCAGAAAAGGGAAGTCAACTCGTGATGCTATAGCAGTAATGAGATCCCTCGTGGAGAGGAACCTAGAATATGACCACGACGTATATGCCTGTTTCGCGGATTTTGAGAAGCGTTTGATAGGGTGAACTGGGTAAAGTTAATGGATATTCTCAAGAAAATAGGTGTAGATTGGAGGGATAGACGACTGATTCGTAATCTTTATATGGCCCAGACTGCGCAAGTGAGGGTAGCGGACGGAGAATCTGGGTGGGCAAGCATTGGCCGAGGTGTGAGGCAAGGCTGTCCTCTATCGCCGCTTCTTTTTAACGTATACGTTGAGGAGATGGTAAGAGAAGCATGGGACGAGTTGGAAGCTGGAGTGAAAGTGGGAGGAATGATGTTAAAATCGATAAGTTTCGCGGAGGATCAGGCGCTGATTAGCCAGTCAGCGAGGGGACTACAGGCTCTAGTGGATGCGTTATACGAGCGGTGCGAGGAGTATGGGATGAGGATTAATCAGAAGAAAACTAAGGTAATGCGGTTTTGTAAAGTATCGCGAGCGAGGAATGTGAGACTCAAGCTAAAAGTAGGTGGGGAAAAACTTGAACAGGTAGAGCAGTTTAACTATTTGGGCAGCACATTAGAGGAAACGGACGCAGTAGCAAGGACATCAGGAAGCGAATTGCACTAGCAAAGGAGGCGTTCATGAACAGGAAGGAGCTTCTGAGAGGATCGTTATGTAAGAGTTTAAAGAAAAGGTTAGTGAAGAGTTTGAATTGGAGTGTAGCTCTCTACGGTGCGGAAACGTGGACACACTGAGGAAAGAAGACGAGAGAAGATTGGAGGCATTCGAGATGTGGGTATGGAGAAGGATGGAGAGGTTGAAATGGACGGAGAGGAAAATGAACGACGAAGTACTGGACATGGTGGGCGAGGAGAGGCAGCTTTTAGATGAGATACGTAGGAGACAAAAGGTATGGATGGAGTTAGTGCTTAGCGGTGATGGGATGTTGAAAATGGTGTTAGAAGGTAGAATGTTAGGGAAACGAGGGAGGGGAAGGAAAAGAAGAGGATTTTTAGATAGATTGAAAGAGAGTAGGCCTTACAGTGATTTAAAGAAGGCAGTGCTGGAAGGAAAGGGAGGCTTCCAGATCACTTCTTGAACACTCCATGGAAACCTACCTTAATCGGTAGAATACCAGAATATAATTCCCAAAAACGTGCACATTCTCTATTTTAACCGCATTTGAAAAAGGCCAGATTGCGATGCCACTCCACGTGACGTCACAGGGACCTAGATGCTATACGAGTAGATAGGAGTTTTACATCGTCTGAGATTACCATGAGGCACAGAGCTCAGGGAAACACGTCTTAATAATCACCCATTAAAACTGCCTATGTTCGGAAAGTTTCCTTCGTTTGATAGGGTATAAATAACCCTATTTAAGCCAAGTGCTACCTGCTAGCAGGGTACTCTGCTATCTGCTAGCAACCTGCATCGTATCGGAGCTCATAGCCTCGCACCAAGGTTTTCTCATACGGCGGCAGCTGGAACCAGAATGACGTCACACGGGGTTTTCCCAGCATTCATACTTAGCCGTCGCGTATCTGAGCACTTGAAAATTTTCACTTTTCATTTAATCGAAAAAAATAGATATCGTCATTTAAAAATGTAAAAGCGTAAAATGCGTACTCCAGGAAGAATAATCTTTCGATTTAGACAGTAAAAAAATATTAGGAAACCACCCTATTCTTCCTCTCTAACGCATGGTGTATTAGCTATGACGCACCCCGTCGTTATACTATGTGGTTCTCGAAACAGTCGGTAGGTGTCAAAGGTGATCAGCTTCTAATTATGTTGAAGTAGGTCAGCTCCCTACATGAGAAACAAGTAAGGGTATTTACTCAAGTGATATCTTTATATGTAATTAGTAAAGGTAAGGTCGCCAATGAGGAGTTTTCAATTAGTATGTGAAATGAAAACCTTTTGTGGAAAATATCCAAATCTGTGATACAAATCCATTAAATGTAATAGTTTTTCATAGCCATAATGTATCATATGTGATAGATATTAAAATGTCTCCTTAAAATTTAAAAAGTATAAGAAAAAGTTATTAAAATGTATTAATTGAAGCGTTTCTGGATATACTTTATAAAGAATTTTTAGCTCGTATTTATAAATTCGTGCAGTTAAACTGTACTGCATGTAGCTACCACTCTACATCACCTTCAACCCACTCACCCATTCACTTGATCACATACATAATTATAAAATCATAATTTCTTTCAGGGACCCTGGGACGATCTCGAGTGAAGACTGAGGGACAAAGCGACAGTTGGATTACCTAAAATCAGAATCACTATTTTTGTATAGAGAAAGCATCCACCATGAAGGCAGCAGTATTGGACTGAAAAACACATTATTCTCTTAGCGGGGAAATTTAGGAAACAAATCCGTAAAGTCACGACATAAAGTGGTGTATGATTTCCTCATTAAGAATTTCATAATGTTTAGAAAAAATCCCTCACGCATCGTACTCTCTGCTGCCATATTTCTCGCATTTTCTTCCGCCATGAGATACCACAATTTACGGAAGCTTTTCAACCATCCTGGGTGCGATTGCTATTTAAAGCCATACTCGTACTCTTGCCACTGTCAAGACAAAGTACACGTGGAGCTGGGAATCGCTTTGGATTTGAGTATTGCGGTTAAATGTGATAACGGAACTGGTTCAGGTCCTTACCAGTTCGCCTCAAAATTATATTTTGACTATCTGTCCGCTTTCTCCCTCGGCGTCCGCGGATGTTCTCCACCAGAGCGGGAATTTTCTTCCATTTTGCCTAAAAGATTATTTTCTAACGCGGAAAACGTAGGAAGCATTCGACTATCCCTGCATTGCGATGGATTACAAATGTTCAGTTTCAGGAGTCATCACCTCCAAAATCTTCGTTATCTTAAAGAATTTTCAATAAATTGCCCACCTCTTTCAAACATACCTGATGATCTTTTTCGAGGGACATCGGAAACCATAACAGCTTTGGATATAACCAACACATCATTGAAATACCTTCCGCAAAATATTTTCTCCCACTTCCTTCCTTTAAGAGAACTTCATTTGACGAATAATAAATTAAAGGCTGTCCCATCACTGGCAAGTCTCACGAAACTTAAAACACTTGATATATCTGGAAACCAAATAGATCAATTAGATGAAAACATATTTGTCTCCACTAAAAATGTAAACATGATAATTTTGAACAGAAATCGTCTCTCGCTGCTCCCAAGCAGCTTGTGTACACTGGTTCACTTGCGATATTTAGAAGCAGAAGATAACCGTCTTCAATTCATAGACTTGCATTGCCTAACTCTTTTGAGATCCATTTGGGGGTTAAAATTCAGCGGGAACAATCTTTTGGCATTAGAGCGAAACGTAGTTCCAAAAGGTATGTTCATTAACTCTGGCAATGGTGTGAAGACACCCAATAAGTCCACTGTAGCGGCGACCACTCCTTTAAATTCCAATCCCAACGAAAATGAAATTGCAATCACTGTTTCTCAGCGTGAGGACTATCACAATCTCTTTCACCAAACCAATATACATCCACTCAATTTCGACTGCAGTAATAACAACTTGTCTTGGATTTCAGAAAACGTATTTTCCGCAGTGTTACACTTTGGGAAGGTAGACCTCTCCTTCAACAGAATCTCTGTATTACCTGAAACACTCTTCCGATTTACTGATGCGCTTGAAGAGTTAAATCTGTCAAACAATCTCATTTCAAACATCTCCGAAAATTTCTTTTCTGGGCTCCAGACATTGAGTAAAATAGATCTCAGCCATAATGCAATTGAACATCTGCCTGAAAATATATTCCTTCCTCTGGAAGGAGCGAGCTTATTCTTGTTGAGTCTGGAGGGGAATCGTCTATCCTCGCTGCCAATTCTATTACTTCCTCGTTTGAAAGAATTGAATTTGGCAAGGAATCGACTGGAAAGAATTTCTCTTGACGCACTAAAACACTTGCATGCTCTAAAGCGCATCGATCTATCTTTCAATTTCATTCAAACAACTGAACCCTTCTCCTCTCAGAATTCCGAGTTCACAGGTAATCTCTTCCATACCCACCTAACAACCATTGAACACATTGATTTTTCCTACAACCGTCTCACTAAACACCCGAATGTAACTGAAGTTGGAAAAACCCTTGTTTCCCTAAATTTGAGTGGAAATATATTTGAGGAACTCTCACTAAATCATTGTACAAATCTTAAGGCGTTGGATCTTTCGAATAACTCCCTTCAAAATGCATTCAGAGTGGAATATCATATATTAAACTTCATTCACATGTATCAGTTGGTACACTTGGATCTATCAAGGAATGGCATATCTTTTGTCGGCTGCCTTGAATACCCAGCGGGTACAATAGAGAGATGCGATTCGTTTTTGCTTCATGCTTTCAATTTAGAGGTAAGTAAGAAATACAACTTTTTAAATCAATTTAATACCCACTACTCTGTCAAATTTAATGATAATTTATCTCTGGATAATTCTTACTTAAAGCACAACAAATCTTGAGCAGATTCAGGAGAAATTTACGGGAAACATCGGTGAAGAAGTAATTCCGTCGATGAATTGGATATTTTCCCGTATCTAGAGATAAAATTTAATTAGCCCATAGGCTTTAACCATGCATAAACAGTTTTGGTAAAAAACAACCAATAGCTAATTTTATTTCTGGATATGCTTGGCCAAATTCACATTATAGTCTGTATACCGTAGGGCGGCGCACGGGCACGCCACGCCTACTTGAGTCGGTCCCATAGGGTTTATATGGTCGATCCTTTCCTAATCCCGGCGCTCGTGGCTCGCGGACCGACTCGGGTAGCAGGCAGGCCCGTGCGCCACTCTACGCTATTCAGTCTATTCGCGATTCCAGCCAGCCAAGGGAGACACCACCTGGCGGAGAACACTCGAAACTTCTATTTGCTACCATATAATATGCAATAAAAAGCGAAGAAAGATAGGTATTTCAAAGATTTTTTAAGTTTGTTTTCGATTTTCACCCCTTATATATTTTCAACCCCAGTCAAGTTTGTCTCTTTCATGACCCTGATTGCCTCAAAACGTCAGTTCTTTTTAATCAGAAGCAGATAACATCAGTAACAGTCCCTTGAAAAGCGATAAGTTTAGATATGGGGTTGGTTTCCCCTATTTAGTGGTTGCTCATAAAATTGTAAATTAATCCATTCATTGATCCACAGGAGCTGAATTTAGCCTACAACGAGATAGATGAGATGCCCGAATATTTCTCTCTATTACCAAACCTGCGGCACGTAGACTTACGCTACAACAAAATCAAGGCAATCTTTTTCAACAACTTTTTTTACGTGAACGGCATCTTGAATGTGAACCACTTTGACTCCGAAAAGAACTACGTGAAGACTGACGACTACTACGAGCTTCCCAACACCCGCCACCTGGAAATTGACCTACGGCACAACGAAATAACACATGTCGATCTTCCTGAAACGAAGGTAACCACTCATTCATGTAATTTTTATAAATAAATATTATCTTCTCGCATTTATTCAACTAGGCCGGTGGCGCGTACAGAAAAAAATCAAGGGGTGCCCAAAAGATATCTTAAGCTGCCTTTACTTTTATCGTAACAAAAAAATGATCAAGTCGCATGCAAAATTTAAGGAAGTTTTATTCAAACTGATCATACTCATTTACAAGGAAATGCCATCTTATGATATAAAAAACTGAGAATTGCAGTTCTGCGGGTGGCCCCGCAAGGAGGGGGGGGGGGCGCACCGAATTGTATCCGCCACTGAGCTAGGCTGAAAAGCAATGGCAAGCTCATAAACGTTCAAATGAGCTTTAGCAAAAACAGAATACGATATCGCCGAGACAAAAAACTTAGCTACATGATATCCGGAGATAGCTGATGAATGAAAGCTTCATTCATTTAGGACAGAGACGATGAGGGTTCTAGGTGAACCCTCTTAAGGATACAACGCACCGGGGCCGGGACCAAGCCCGTGGTTTATACGCCCGATCACCCGGGGAGGGGCTGGAGAGGAAGGGAAAAGGAAAGAGGCGCCGCCGCGATAGGAGCCCGTCGACGCCTCTGGGAGAGGAAAGGTGCGGAAGGGAGGGGACGGGGAAAAACACTTCAACGCTACAGAAGCGGAGAAGGCCCACTATATGGCGAAACCAAACATACGCAATTAATTTTCTACCAATCCTAGTGGATTTTCCTATGAGGAAGAAAAATCCACCGATCGAATCGGTAGATCATTCATTTAGGACAATAGGAACGAAACCCTTGGGTCGGGTTCGCAGGATACACTCCTGGAGCAGGGACTATAAGCGATCAGCTTTTCTCCTCTGCCACCAGAAGGGGAAGGACGGGAAGGAACAAGGAAAGGAGGCGCCGCCGCGATGAGAGCCCGACGACGCCTCCAGGGGTAGGACGGGGAAGAAGGGGAGGGGACGAGGAATCCTGCACCGTCACAAAGGCGGGCAGGTCCTACCATCAGCGAAAGCAAGCAATACGCAATTAATATGTTACCAATTTTAGTAGATTTTCCTATGAGGAAGAAAAATCCATCGATCGAATCGGTAGATCATTCATTTAGGACAATGATTTGTTTATATATTTCGTTGACATGTGATTGAAAAGTTTAATTACTAGTCCACTATAAGTTTTGCAAAAGCTATATATACTGCCAAGACTATTTACTCTCAGCAAGATCGTATTTATGGGTGGAGCGACACGTCAACAGTCCCCTACCTATGGAAAATCAAGAAAAGAATTGAGAGCCCTTATCTGCATTGGAAAACTCAGTTTCAGCTCGCAAATGGGTTTTTATAAAATAGTTTAACATTTACACTATTTTTCCGAGCGGCGCACAGGCTCCACTGTTGGTAATTAACTCTGTAGGGTTCTAATGCAAGTCTGTCGATAACTGCTCCAGACCACATTAATATGATCTACAGGTTCATTCATAAAATAACAACGTCGCCAGAGTCTGTTATCAATATAATTAGCAACATGCTATTACGAGCCTTATCTACATCTACATCTACATAATATTCCCGCGAGCCGCCTAAAAGGCGTGTGGCAGGGGGTGTTAGGGCACCAGCCGTTTACAACTATAAAAAAAAGAAGTGCTCTAACGAGGTTGGGACTAGCGTTTATTAAAGTCCTTTATGGTTCGGGGGAAAAATGCGACAGTTGTACTTTAGATTTGGGTCAAACAGAGATAGAATACTTTTTTTACTCATGCCATAATCAAGTTATATATAAATTAGAAATGGGTAGATTTCACTTTTAATCGATTTGGATTTCAATTCCGATTCTTCCAAAATCGGTTCCCGATTCCCGATTCCATCGATTGTAATTCATACTAACATATGGGATATTGATTATTCAGTAGCAATGACGTCATAAAAATTTAAGAATTGAATGAAATAACAAAGACAATAAAGTGGCCGAAAAAGTATATTTAATAAGAATAGTGAATTAGTATTATAGTAGCTCAGCATCCTCAGCTTTCATAAAATAATAAGCACTTTTACTGTTTCAGACATTGATTGTCAACTTAATAATCTGCAATGCTCAGGTGTATAGTGGACTTACTTACGCCCAAAGTTTACAGTCTATATATAAAATATTTATCTTTATTGGATCGATGGAATCGGAATCGACTCTAGGCGATCGATTCTCGATTCCGATTCCTTGCACGGGATTCGCTGGAATTGAGAATCGACGTTTGGAATCGACTCATAACTAATTTAAGTTTATCTAAACTATAAACCCAGGTTGGTTAAGACACATTATAAAAAACAAAATAAAGATGAGACTCACTCGAATTTATATTTTCGGTTGCACTATCACCTTCCTCAGAGATAAGTACCTAGTTCCACCGAAAAATTCGCGCGAATCCCTTTTTTATCGTGCTTTTTATACTCCGTCGTACCCAATTTGTGCTATATTTGTGGTAAATAACTCATCGAGGAATATAAAAAAGCATATTAATAAATAAATTATCGTACATATGCTATCACTACACGAATATTCAAATCATTCCTATTAGTTCATCCACAAAATTTCATGGTGTGTCCTCATAAAAAGGTTAACCTTTGTAAACATTGGATTTGGCCCACAAATCTAATAAACATCTCAAAACGGATTTCTCTTTTTCCCGGCGAATGGTGGCAGTATATTCTTCTCTGGAACTCATCCGGGTAAGCTCGGAATGAATGGAGATCGAGGAGCTTACCCAGATGAAATCCCGAGAGGTATTTAACGCCAGCATCTTAAAATATTTCTAACCATTAGAGTGCCGGGAAGCGCTATCGCGCTCCTCATGAAATGTCACTCTTAGATGCTAATAGTTAACTAATCATACAATTGTCTATATTCATTTTATTTTAACATTAACTATTTTCTTTAAATTATAAAAATTAACTAATATTGCCAAAAATTCGTCAAATAATATGATAAAAAGGTGAAACAACGTATATTAAAGATTTCCTCAAGTTTTTGAGCATATTCAGGGTGGAGTTTTTCGGGGTTAGCACCGCGTAGATTGGTCTCTGCAGACAACAGTTTCGCCGGCATTGCAGCAGGCTTCTTCAGGTCAATGAAGTGGTAAATAACTCATCGAGGAATATAAAAAAGAATATTAATAAATAAATTATCGTACACATGCTATCACTACACGAATATTCAAATCATTCCTATTAGTTCATAAATTCTTCATTGACCTGAAGAAGCCTGCTGCAATGCCGGCGAAACTGTTGTCTGCAGAGACCGATCTATGCGGTGCTAACCCCGAAAACCTCCACCCTGAATCTTCGCCACACCGCGAAAGCCTACACAAGGACTTTTTTGAGACCTAATTTTTTTCCCTAACCTACTGCAAGACCAGTAAAAATGCCTCGGCATTTTTGGCATGGTACCTAGAAAATCGGGTGTCACTCAAAGGACTAAGCGCAATTGACTTAAGTACGAGCGTTCGACTAACAAAGTAATTCATTCATTCCGATAGACTTCAATCGTCAAACTGAACAAATTGTATTCTCCGGGAAAGAGTTGAATCAAACTAAAAAATAATACTGGAAGGTTCGGATCAAGTCATTAATTAAAGTGGCTCATAGAATCCCCTTCAGTGCTGAACACGAGGAAAGTGGGCAAATGTGGTTCGCTTTACCCGACACGAGGATCAATGTAAACTATGGTCTCAAAGAACCCACCAGATGAATTCAATCGATTCGGCTTTTACTTTGTGAAAATCCATGCTGAAATGAAAATACACAACCCTGGTAACTTTTCACAGGAAATTATTTATTGGTACTAATACCAATATCAATTGGTGCAATACCAAGTACCAATGAATAATTTCAAGTGAGAAGTTACCAGGGTTGTGTTTTTTTTCATTTCAACCCATCAGATGCGAGGCATTCAATTCTGTAACACTCGCTCTTTTGGCTTTGTGTCCAAATCCCACAGATGGAGTTAGTTCCTCAGGACTGCAATGTAGACAAAAGATTCGCTCACGCAACAATCCTAATGGGACACAACCCTATTCTCTGTGGATGCCAGATTTACAGGCTTTTGCAGTACTCCCAGAAGGAAATACGGCCTGTGGCAGAGGATGAGAGATTTTACGGCAAACGGATCAAATTGCCAGTGAAAGTGAGTCTTCAAGATCTCTACTGCAGGTGGGTCCACGTGTGAGGTATTATACACGGATTCAAAATGCCGAAAATGGAAGTGGATGTGTGGGCACTAATGAATTTTACAGGTTATTGAGTCATGACGCCTTACTAATATTTATGAGGGTAGCGACATTTTACGTAAATATCCGCGCAAATATTGCGTTGAAGTGCTGAAGAGATTTCAGGATCTGACTCCAGATTCTTTTTGGCTAACCATCCAAGTTTGCCTACTTGCTCAACAGTGCTTGCTGAAGAAACACACTAATCACTTCTTTACGACAGTACCGCAAGTTTAAGCAAAAGGGGATATTATTTTGAGATATATCCCCACCTGAATTTATGTACTTGTGTCCTGAAATTTTCTGTTTGTAGAGCGTTTTACGATATTCTAAGTAAATCTAAAAATTATCTTTTTAAATTAGATTTATTATGCTCTTGTAATCTCTACAATAAGCTATGGTTTGGTCAGTTGGGGTGGTCTGCATATTTGCACAATTAAACCCGTATTGACTCTTCAGAAAACAATAATAAAAACTATTACTTTCAAAAACCGTTTTCACCGCTTGCTGCCACTTTTTCGTGAATTACATATTGTACCTTTAAGGTGTTTATATGTTTAAAAAAATTAAAAAAAAATTAACTTGTGGAGCGGTAACATATTGCCTAGGCAGTACAAGTGGAGCCTCCGCCTACCATTAGATACTTTACCCCATTGCCTCATATAACCATATTTCAGATACAATTTCTGCACTTATTTATATGCTCAAAACATATTTTATCTACTACCGGATGAATATAACAAGAAAAAATTAAATCATGATATCGTCAAAATGTTAAAAAAAAATTTTTTTGGATACGTTGATATTGCAATTTTATTTTAAAACTTACATGACATTGTTTTACAGCGTGAATGGGTATAGTAAATCTGCAAAAACATTCTGTGGAGTAAGTCTGCTGTATGGGGGTGAAAAGTTCTCGGGGTCCCACCGGGTTAATTCTTTCATCACAGCCAACGTTTCAATCTCCGTCTCGGCGCTCATCATCAGGACTGAAATCTGCCAAAAAAAATAGTATAAGAGCCAAGTCTGCCGTGTGTTTAATGCTGTAAAAATGTGCACCATTTATATCATCCTTTGTCTTATAAATATTTGCACGGTACTCGCTTACCCCCACCAAGCGCTTCCCTATTTGTGTTGTTCTAATAATTGTAAATGTTTGGGAGCACTTAAACTATTTATATGATAATAATTATTATTATAATTCTGGTCTTGTGCCTTAGTAATGCTAAATTTTTACTTTCTTATTATACCGTCCCCGATCATATTCCACGTCGCCGTTGTCGCTCTTAATTCTGTGAGATGCGTCCCTTTATTTTTTTATTAAATCGCCATGAATAGGGTTGTTTCCTAAAATTTTTTTTATTGCTTAAATCGAAAGATTATTACTCCTGGAGTAAGTATTTCACGCTTTTAGATTTTTAAATGACGATATCTATTTTTCGCGATTAAATGAAAAGTCAAAATTTTCAAGCGCGCGAAAACGCGACGCGTAAGTATGAATGCCGGGAAATCTCTCCGTGTGACGTATTTCTGGTTCCTGCTGCCGCCCTTTGAGGTGACCTTGAGGCGAGGCTTAGCGCTGATACGACGCAGGCTTCTAGCGGGTAGCCTAGTACCCTGCTGGCTGGTAGCGCTTGGCTTAAATAAGGATTATTAATACCTTATCAAACGAAGAAAACTTTCCGACCTTAGCCAGTTGTAATAAGTGATTATTAAGACATGTTTCCCTGAGCTCTGCGCCTCATGCATGCATTGGTAACCTCAGACGATGTATAACTCCTATCTTCTCGTGTAGAAACTAGGTCCCTGTGACGTCACGTGGAGTGACATCGCATGGGCGCCAATCTGGCCCTTTTCAAATGAGGATAAAAATGGACCATTGCCATTCGTCTAAACCGGTATTTATAAAACCAAATAATTTTGTATATTATGAATACAGTAATGGTGGGTAACGAATCGCAATCAATGCCTTTCGTTTTCTTTGATGAAGGAAACTACCCTATTCAACTGATTTATCACAAATTTTCTAATGTATGACCTTTCGTTTCCTAATTTGTCACATTATTCTATTTCCACGTGAATTATTCCTCGTCATTTACATTGCACAGTAGCTTATCTTTTTACACGCATCTGGTTTTTTCCCGCCGCAAGTTTTTTGCTAAAATGTGATACAGAGATGGAGATAGTATGTCGTAGTCGTACTTCTAAAAAACTGAAATTAAATCCATATGCACAATTTATAAAACTATATTGAGACGATTAATAGAAATGGGGAAATTTATAGCGATCACTATTCACTGTATGAGACGAGTGACTTTATAATCAGTCACGTACACGGGAGCAAAGTTAAATACGCAAAAGGATGAAGTTTGCCATAAAAACATAAAACGCTTAAGGTTATCTGAAAGACTTAGAATGTCTGAAATGATTTATTTAATATTCATTTTGTCGTTACAAACATTTATGGGGATGGCGACGTTTTACGTGAATCTTCCGTACCGTAATTACGCTTACGTCCCGGAATATCCCGGCTAAGTCAAATATTTTTCCATAGCGAACTTCCTCCTTTGGTTTACATAAATTTATAGGGAATACTTCCAAATTAAATGTTTAATTGATATCTATATTAAATACCAAATTTTGCTTTCCAGGAAACCTCTTTCAGTGCGTGGAAAACGAGTCTTCGATCCGGAAACTTGGATGCATCACCTTCTCCCCTTGCTGGCACTTTGTAAATCGCGCGGGAGTTTCTAACAAAACAGAGTTTGTGAGCGCAAAAGATATTGAATCAAACAACTGAAAATCATAATGAAATTATAAATGTATGTCATCATAAAAATAAGACTAATATTATTATCAGATAAAAGCTGTAATGAATAATTAATAATAATAATAATAATGTCGTCTTTATTTCACAAGTGAATTTAGGACTCCTAAAAACTCCAAACAAGTTAATTGTAAGAGAGGATAGTCCTCTCTTACAATTAACTTGTTTGACAATCATATACATCCATGCCCTGGATGGTGGTCAAACCACCCAGGCGGGATTCGAACCCGCGACCTCTAGGTTAGCAGTCGGGGACTTTACCCCGGCGCCACCGAGGCCGGCCCCAATGTGAATTTTTTTTATTTAGTTTCTTAACTAAAACTTATATTCCCACTGTAAGACACTGATTATAGTGAAAACGAATAATAAGACTTCAACTCAGATCAATTGAAACTTCATTTAATGAGCATAATATGAGAAGGTTTTGTTGCTGAGAGAACATGAATAAATATGTTTGATGGCAAACCAACGGGGACAAAACATCAGCGATAAAGAAGTAAGCATAGAACAATACTAAAATCACAAACAGCAATAGTTATAAAATTGACGCATTGTCTTATAAGCTAGATTTCATATCCCTACAGTATTTACCTGTAGCAATCAAAATTATAGTAAACTGTATAGAACTTTCTTGTTCCCTTACCTTAGGGTATCTTAAACACTATTTCGATTACATCTTATAAAATTTCTCCATTTAATGCATTGAACAATGAAAATATTTCGAATCCATTCAAGAATAATGACTAAGAAGATGGACGCCGTTCAAAAAATTTTTGTTTCCGCGATGAAAGTTGTTGAAATTGAGAAAAAGAAATTTGGGGTCGTAGGTGTGGTAGCATGAATCATTTCTTTACTATAATTATTTCCATATGTACAAGTTATAAAACAATATTGAGACAATTAATAGAAATGGGGAAATTTATAGCAATCCGCCCATGCTACACGTGTCAGGGCCGGTAACGGAGATTCTTGCGCGTTATAAAAGTGATATTGGGCCATTATTGTATTCTACCTTTTGCAACAAAAATTGCCTTAACCACCATATGTATTCAGATGAATATATCTCATTCGGGAAGTCCATATCTGTTTCTAGGCTTCGGATGATAGGTACGTATGATTGCCAATTCTTAATAAATTAAGTCTGTAGCGTGTCAGTATGCCTGAATTTCGTGCAGTCACACTTTAGGGCCTTTCCTTTAGTCGTACCAAGTGCCACAGGGCTGGGGTTCAATGCGTTCGACGCAGAACTCTGATCACACATTTTACACGGATTAATGGCGTCTCTCGCTAGGATCTACATCTACATCTACATAATACCCTGCGAGCCACCTCTAGGGTGTTTGGCAGGGGGTGATCAATCACCAGCATGCAATTGGACTTCAACATGCACACCACACCGTCCAAAAAAACGTCCCGTATACTAACAAACTATACTACTATATGCTGTTAGAAATAATAATAGAATTAAGAAACATGCATTAAGTTTTACATAGGTTAGTAGGCTACACGACAAGTCATGCAATCTATTTACGAGTTCTATCGCTGCCGTTATAATCTCTTATTGATCGTGGAAAAAATGACATTCTGAATCTGTCTGTTCTACAATCTATCTCTCTTATCTTATTTATATGATCTGATCTTCCGTAGTGTGTTGGCGTCCGCAAGATATGGTCAACTTCGTCAGAAAAGACACTGCTCTTGAATTTATCTAAAAGGTTTAGTCTATTTTTCAATCTACGGTCCGACAGAGATTCCCATCCGAGTTTATCTAAGAGGTCAGTTACACTAACAAGACTATCGTAACGACCTTTCACATACCTGGCAGCTCTTCTTTGCACGCGTTCTAACTCTGTTTTTCAGCCTTTTTCATGAGGGTCCCAAACACTGGCAGCGTATTCCAAATGTGGTCTAACGAGGGAAAAGTAGCTAATTTCACTCACTTTGTCATCGCACTTTCCTAATATTCTTTTAACAAAACCCATTTTACAATTACCTTGACCGGTTATCTCTCGAATATGTTTATTACACGATAGATCATTATTGAGTCTAACTCCGAGGTATTTCACGGGTGACTCCGAGGATGACTCCGAGGATGACTCATTGCATGTTTTTTTGCATAGTTCTAACCTTGCATTGTATTTTCTATAAGAATTACTAACCATTGGCAAGTTTTTTTTATGAATAAGCACGTATATTTTGCTATTATGCGTAATATTACTATGACATGTGGCGGTCCTCTTGCATGCTGCATTTTGGTGATTGGTCACCCCCTGCCAAACACCCAGGAGGTGGCTCGAAGGGTATTATGTAGATGTACACTTGATCCCAGCGCTGTACCTCGGCATTGCGTAAAGTTGCGGGCAAAAAAAGTGCAAAACCGGACCAAAAACCTCCACTACAGTGGTTTTCCTTTGCAAAACTTTATTATCCAGCAGTAGGTTCAACATTATGACAGACAACAGCACCACAGCGATAGGCACCAAGGCAACGACCGGTAGTTCAGCAGAGTCATCCTGACTGTGGGACAGGCAGCAATGAGGGAGGAAAGAATTATCCTGTAGGCTCTCAAAAGAAAAAAGATTCTTAAAAATATATTTTAGTTGAATGCTTTAGCCTGGTCTCCTTTTTCACGTTTCATATCTGATTAGAAAAAAGAATTGTGGATCCTTCGTTTCCACTGATGAAGCCAAGGAGTCGTTTTTACGCCCAAGTGTTTTTACCACGAACGGAAGATGAGAAAATATGACGTTAGTTGGAGGAACACTTGGGACCACCGCGGTCTCCAAAGAAGTTTTGGGCGCACTGATCTCGAAATTTTATATAATTCAGGATATCAGTTTCAACTGACCAATCCGAGTTGAGTTCACAATGTAGGCATTCGACTCATCAAACGCGTGCGGCTCAGCGCAGCAAATCCTTCCGCTAAATGCCACGATCGGATGCGACTTTAAACTGACGTATGTATTTACACTGCCCAGCGTAGCCATAAATAACAGGCTTTAAATACTTGCAGCAGAAATTTAGGATTATTTTATAACATGACAAGACTGGTCAAGATACCAATTAGGGAACAGACAAGGACACAATAACGGCCGGCATTAGTACAATCCAACCCCTCAATCTAACCAGCTGGAACATTTTTAATTTAATTTATAATTATCACATGGATAAATTCATTTTAAAGTAAGGAAAATATGGCTGAATGAGGAAGAAGACCTTTCATTCCGATATTCAATTGTCTTCCCCCTTTCCACCTAACCCGAATTATTTCCACAATTTGCGTTTACGGCGTCTGAGCGAGTGGAATTCCCTATTTCCTTAATGCAATCACAAGATGGAATCATCCGCTTGGAGCACTTTTAACGGAGCGTAGGGGACTTGTCTTACCACCCGCCTTTAAAATTCGTGTCAGGGTGGAAATTAGTTTTCGGTCTGGGCCTGACTAAATGAAGATTGAAAACGGAGCGGGGGGTTGAGGGGAAAGACGAAATAATTCATCAGGGCCGGCGGGCGAGCGTCTCTGGCGGAAGTAAAGGAGACGGGCGGCCAACCCTGGGAGAGGGTCAGGGGTCAGACCGCGGGAGCCTTCGCCCCGTTTAATTGAGAGGATGAAGAGGGCATCGTTGAGGTTAGAGGAATCAAGTCGGTCAGCCACTAGCATGGCAGCGGTAATAAAATATACAAATTTCGCAATGCAATTAACCATTACCAAATAATATACGAAATGGGTAAAATTAGCCATTTAAAACTATTTGATTTTTGAATACTGACAGGATTCGAACCCGGATCTCCCGATCGCCGCTGAGGTATACTACCACTCACGCCACAAAGAAAACTTTTAAAATTACTATATTTCGCTAAACCATCAACTTATATCAGTAAATATAAATAAAGGATGATATTCGCCATAAGATAATATTAGATTTTGAATAATTCATTGAATGTTCCTATGATTCGAACCCGAATCCTCCTTTTTCCGATCAGGTAAGCTACCAATTTCACCACCAAGCCATCTTTAAAAATAAATATATTTCGCAATTCAATTAATTACAATCAGAAAATTTACCTATTGAAAAAAATTAGCCTTGAAAAAGTACTCGATTTGAGAATACTTCATAGAATATCGCGAGTATTTTAACCCAGATCTCCTTACTGCCGATCAGGTATACTACTACTCACAAACCAAGCCATATTTTAAAATAAATGTATTTCCCAATTCAATTATTTACAATCAGAAAATATTCGTAATGGATAAAATTACCCATGAAAAAAATTATTGATTTTTGAAAATTTGATTTAATACTGCCAGGACTCGAACCCAGATCTCCCGAGTGTCAATCAGGTATGCTACCACTTGCACCACAAAGCCCAAGCGGATTTCCTATTAGGTTTCACTAAACGAAGTGTTGACGGAATAAATCTCGCGTTTTCCACCAGGCGTGGTTTTGGCAATTGCCGGGAAAAACTAAAATTCTACAGGGTGTTGGCGTCTCAAGTCCTCCACACTGTGGCACAAGAGACGAAGTTTGTGCTTCCTTAGTCACTGTCTAATAAATCCTACTTTGTCCCTAGTCCGCGACCGACGTATTTCAAAGCACTGCAGGACACAAGTAACTTTGTAACGCAGTCAAGCGCACTGACGCGAAGTTATATACACCAAAAATGGAATACGCCAAGGAAAAATATGTAGCTATGTAATACTTAAATATTTTATTGTTTCCACTATTTCCATTAAATGACTCCCTTTTTGTTTATTTTCGCGTCGCAAATAAGAACTGCTGCCTATTATTGACTCCCGTTGTCGTCATGGAGAATTATTACAAGGCGGATGTTGCATTGCCAACCGAATGCCACTATTTCCATTACATGACTCCCTTTTTGTTCATTTAGCGTCGTCAATAATTAACGTTGTCAATTTCCAAGAAGGCTTCCGCGGCGATTATGACGGTAGGCAGCAATTCTTTCGGGATTCCTTCCGCGAACGCGGAAGGAAACTCGAAAGTACCGCTGACAACCAATAGGGTTGTTTCCTGTTATTTATTGTATCGCCTAAATCGAGAGATTATTACTCCTGGAGTACGCATTTCACGCTTTAAGATTTTTAAATGACGATATCTATTTTTCGGGATTAACCCATTTTAACCCAATGCTGCGCCTAAGCAACATAATAAACGTATAAATTTTCAGCTATTTTGAGTTTACATGGCGTAAGGAGCGGAGATGGCCAAAGCTGGGAACGGCCACTGGTGAGACTGGGTATTCGTCCCACATAAATAGGGGGGGGGATAAGAGGGTGGTGTCATGAACGTGTGGCGAGGGTTTTTGACGGGGGATGTATGTGTGGGAGGGAAATTAATGCATTTTTGGAGCGCTTCCTAGATTCGGAGGAAAAAGACTCGAGTGAAGCGGTACGATTGAGGTGAGACAGCAAAGCGGGGATGGCGCAAAAACTTGGTCAGACTCTTATGCCGAGCGAAAAAATTGGAGGAAAAAAGTTATGCAAAATAAAATGATAAAAATAAATCATTTCCAACGATGCATAGAAAATAGGATAAATAAGCATTTTGAAGAGCCTAGAACCCAAGGGGGATTAATGCAAAGATAAGTGCAATTCTTATTTTTGGAGATTGGAGTATGCTCCTATACGGAAGTGAGGCATGGACAATGACCGCAGCGGAGAAAGCAAGGATAGAGGCCTTCGAAATGTGGTGCTACAGATGAATGATGAAAATCAAATGGATCGACCGAGTTAGTAACGAGGAAGTCCTAAGATGAGTGGGAGAGAAGAGAAGCCTCATGAAAACCTTAATAAGAAGACGGAACAACCTTATAGGCCACATCTTGAGACATGATGGCCTGATGAAGACAATCGTCGAGGGACAAGTAGATGGCAAGAACGGAAAAGGAAGACCTCGAATTAAACATGTACGACAGTTAAAGAAGAACATCTAGTTCCATGAGCCTCAGTACTATTGCCATGGAGATTCAGTAACCCTGGGTAGCGCAGTGGCCTTCAAAGTGGCCCGGAAAGGTAATGGTCCGTGGTTCGATTCCAGGCGCAGGGTTTTTTTTTTCTCATGGCAATTCATGTAAATAGTCAAAGATGCATGAGAGAGGGAAGAATACGTGGGTATATAAAAATTTGATGATGAGAGAATTTGAGTGGAAATTCCTACTTTACTCTCGGAGTCATTACTAGCTAATTTAAGAATTTAAGAATACCTGGCCGCGGTGATAACTTTACGGAGTCACCCGCAATGCTCAATTTGTGCGATAAATCCACAGAGAAAAAAAAATCTTTCGCCTTTAACGGGATTTGGACTCGGATCCATCGATTTCCGTCCGAGTGCTCGAGCTAGAGAAGCTACCGAGGCGGAGATCGAGGAATCCGTGTTTGAATCCCGGTCAAGGCGAATGATTTTGTTTTCTCAGTGGATTTTTGGCACTCTTTACCAGCAAAGATAGTGCATCAAAGTAATCATTAGTTAATGAATTTTTAATCGAAAGGGTAGAGTTCGCATTAAACATTGTAAAGGCAGAACGTTCATAAAAAAGCGGCACCATTGCAGTAATTTATTTTCAGGCCGTATTGATTGTGTAAGACTTCACCAATTCGAAGATTGGCAATTTAAGGGGGGATAGAGCTTACGCCATACTAAGCCACTGACGTTTTAGTTGCACATACTCAGGGCGAGGGGGGCAATTTCTTTCCGTGAACCACCTAAAACTTAACTAACACACCTAGCATACATCATAATGAATTCGAGAGAAAAGGTATTATTTTCCCAATGTAATAATTTTTTCCGTGTACTGTTACCTTGAAGCCATGTTGACCCAATGTTAGTTAAGTTACCAAGATACCAAGGTCGAAGCAATTAGCAAATTAGTTACTGGCAATTTACGACATATACTTTCAGTTTACTTCACCATAAATAATGCTTTCGTCGGCTTTTTTATAGCTCAACCTTTTGAGTCAACAAAAAAAAGCACTCTTGCCAAGATTATTGGATTTTTTTTATTTCTCCATCCTACCCATAGAAAATAGCTAACTCCTCGGCGACGTGCCGACGATGTCAGACGCTGAAAAAATCTCATTGCGGTAAAATATCCAAGCCCAGAGTGCCGCATCAATGCATCCTTTTTTTAAAATGGCAGGTTGAGGGAGACCCTGACAATTTCGTGGCGGACGTCAAGAGTCTCCTTAGTTACTGAGCCATAGCAAAGTGGGTGAGATCGTATTGTTGATACTCGCTCAAATCTCTCGTTTAATTAAGCTCAAAGAGCTATTGTTTCAGAAAAATATGATCGAACATTTTCGTCCAACCTTAATTACAGCAGATTCCGGTTAACTGGGACACATTGGGACTTGTGCACTTTGCCCCAAATAAGCGGCTGCCCTAATTAGGCGAACTATCCTGTATATTGGCATAAACAAACGTTAATCAGGCTCCTATCTCTCCTTCTCTTAATAGCAATTTCTTATTACTTACTCGGCCAATCCGTTTGATCCTCATAATTCTTCTGTACCACTCTATCCATCCTTGATTTTTCCGCTGTGTCCACCAAGCATGGCCCACTTCCGTAGGGAACCATACTCTAAATTTAAGTTGTGATAATTATTTTCCTGACTTCTATGCTTAAATTTTCCATGCGAGTAGTTCTTTCTACTCTGTCTCTACATCTTTATAAATGTCTTCGCTTAAGCTTTTCTTACGAAGTTTGTGGTTTGAGGCGTCACTTTGTGGAATTTACTCATGATGAATGAAAATGTACTTTGTTTTTCCACATAAATATTTATTTAATCACGACCGCGGTTTCGACGCACTGCATCATCCTTAAGCGAGGAGTACCATGAAAGATCTTAAATACCTGACCACATAAAACAGAAGTACCACCCCACTACTTCTGGTTTATATGGTCAGGTATTTAAGACGATCTATCATTGTACTCCTCGCCTGAGGATGATGCAGTGCGTCGAAACCGCGGTCGTGATTAAATAAATATTTATGTGGAAAAACAGAGTTCATTTTCATTCAGCTATTCTTTTGATACTTCCTCTCCTCTTCCATCGCTAGTAATCCTGCCACGCAAATAACAGAAATCATCCACCTCTCCCAGTTTCTGTTCTCTTATTTTAACGTCACCCTTGACTTATTTTTTCTACTGCATTTTAATATTTTAGTGCTCTTGGTGCTTACTTTCAGCTGCTATTACTCATTATCCCACTCTTATTTCTCGCGGTCTTGTCGATCAGCAGGTTACCTACTGGCAATTTACGGCATATACGCTAAGGTTACTTAACCCTTTTACTGCCCCCGGGCCGATATATTGGTCCTCGCTGGTTAAGCGAAAACTGCCATTGACCGATTTATCGGCCCGAATTATTTCACTTTTTTTTCGTGATTATGGCCTTTTCAACGGCTGTAATTTAAGTAAACCCCCATAATCTATCCATGGTTATAAGACATAAATATGTCTTAAGAATTGGGAAAAAATCTAGACGTATTAAATAAAATGAAGTAGCTGAAAAATTTTTAAATCTGAAATGTTGCTTATAACGGCAAATAGCCAATGCAGTCTTCGTACATCCCTCCTGAAATGGGCTGGCAGTAAAATGGCTAACCATCGATTTCAACACACTTTTATTATTTCCAGGTAACTTCTCAAAATATTAGAGGGAAAAAAGCAGATACAGAAATCTATTGAAACCGGTCGTAGGAGTAAATTTTAAGTATTTGTTGAAAATTTCCAGGATCTTGCCTTTCTCTACCATGATAGAATCCCATCAAAGCATGCTTGAAAAAACTCCCTGTTCCAATATCTTCTTGAAATCCTTCTCTGCCTCCGAGATAAAGAGATGTCTGAACGGAAAACCATTGGTACTAATGAGAAGATCACGAAATAGTTCCGCCAGAGAAAAAATATTTTCGCAAACAGCGTCGGCGAGGTTTGAATAGAGATAGACAATGGACAAATCCCGGAAGAGGACAGGGAGAGCTGAATGAAGGAGCGAAATGAACAAAAAAGATACGACCTGCGATATCGGGTCGATAATGAATGAGCGAAGGATAGCGAGACTTGTGATAGCTGCGGCAGGCGGTAATGAAGGCGCGGAGGTAGTCGTCACAAAGGAAAGGGAGCATTTGACGGCTATGAAGATCGGTCGGAGGGTGGATTGTAAAATGACGCGCGTTGAGAAGGCGGCATTAGACGAGTAATGTGAGGTCACTATTCGAGACTCAAATCACCGATGGCGGCGCTAAAAGCAGTGACGTAATTTGCCAATATGGCTGACACATATATCGTTGTTATTGATAACACATTATATAATATTGTTGTGATGATAACACAGGTGCAATAGGATGAGTCGTCGAGCCACTGCGACAATTAAAGTAGAAAATATCTAAGAAGATTTTCTTGGCTTTGAGGAGGTATTTCAATTCCTACGGGAAACGACAAATAGCAGTTAAGATTCAGGAATTAATAAATTTCAGGTGAAATATCCTCTACTATCTCACGGACGTTACTCAAAGGGTTCCTAATGAAATGAGTGACTGCGATAAAAATAACATTGTTCTCAGCCGGCTAGAAAAGAAACATTGCAATACGTTGGTTACCTCAAGTGCATTAAACAAACAAACCACCGTCCCAGTAAATGTTGAACTGTAGCAAAAAATGGCAACTGAAAAGGTATTTGACATTAATACGAATGCTTAAAATATATTACTTGCGACGTTATGATGGCTTAATACCAAAAATATAATTAGAAAAATTAGTAAATTCCCAGAAATACCAATGATTTGTGAACGTGGTTTCCTTTGGTATCCTCGTAGCTCTACTTCCGAATTCGGCCAACAGTTGGCGTATTGCTTGTCTGGATTCTCGAATAGGAAAGTAGAAGCGACGCACAGTGGGCTGAAATCGAAAAAAGCTGGCCAAAAATGATTTTTTTTTCACTTTTTAATTTGGAAAAAACTATTATATTTTCAAATTAAAGAATGATCAGTGACCAGATTACTGAAATAATTTTATTTATAACTAATTTTTTTAAAGCAGGAGACATCTGTCAACTTAATGAAAAATGATCGCAAAATGTTTTCCCCATTTTTTGACAAAATTGACTGAAATTTTTTTCTACTGTTGCGTTATGTATAAAAATGCATAAATTTAAATCATTACATAATAGAAATTAACATTTTTAGAATCCAATGTAGTGAAAGTTTTAATTCTAGCGATAATATTTACAAGTTTTATTTAAACAATTAAAATGTCCTATTTTTCACGTATTTTTAACATAATGTAGAGAAAAACTTGGTGTTTTTCACTTTGCTTCACGAAGTGTTTAGCACCACATTATAAAATGAAGTGTCAACTTTAGTTATCAATTGAAAAATCCTGCCCCAATTTGCCACCCCGCCTCTCCCATCAAGTTACGTGCATGAATGTCCAACCGCCCGACGCGGTGGTTAGATGCTAACCTTTGTTCAGACTTCGCTGTAGTCGACGATAATTCGCCAAAAGTGAGGCGAAATTACAGTTGTCTACACTTATATACTCTGTATACATTTAGCATGCCATATTAGTCTTTTTGTTCCAATTTTTCCAAGGGCACAGTACGATTTCCTTCATAAGTCATATAATGGACTCAACGATTGCACCGGCAAGTCAGATTCTTGTCCCGGGAAGCGGGCGGCTGCAAAGAATTATATATTAATTCTTGGAAAGCCCAATTCTTAACACTATACACTCGCACATTCTGCTATCCGTACTCTTCTAGGCCTTTTATAACTCCCATCAGCTCAAACACTGAAAAGGGCACACGTGTGGCGGAGCGCCGCCCGCGCAATGGCGGCGGGCACTACCCTGCCGACCGCGTTAATCCCTATTGTACCCGAAAACCCAACCACCGTGTTATGATTCTTATCTGGCGTTAAAGAAGTTCTGTAGTCGTTTCATAACTGTCCCTTTGTAGAAATGCCGCTTATTGCTTTATTGCCTCGATCTATGAAAGGGTTATTGCACTGTTGAGGATCGCTTCCCTTCGCACGGGGTTTTCCACAAATGCTTCTCTCCAGTTGGTTGAAAACTATTCTCTTCCACAATTTTACCGAGAAAATTAGTCAGTTTGTCTTCGTGAGTGCCAAAGGATGTGCGTGCTTGTGCTATGGAAGCGAAGAACTAGGATTTTTCCCCCTATATCGTGAAATTTCAGCGTTGAGGCCGAACTACCACTTGTGAAGGATATCTCGGAACGATGAAAAGGTACGTTTTCCAAGTAAAATAGCTCTGTGATCGTGTGTATTATTTAGGGAAATATGTTCTAATTTCGCTTTCTTTACGCAGTGATTTAGATTGTTAATATTTCGGACGAGTGAAAATGGAGCGCATGAAAGTAACCCGCAAAGAAATACATGACGTTATTGTTAATGAAAGTGGAAATTCGCTGTCGTCAAAACGTGAATTGGCCCTTCAATATCTTTAAGATAAGTTAAAATTGGGGAAAGACGAGAAGACAAAGGAAATGTTGAAGAATGTCATGGATAAATACGTTTTCAATGGGTATATCCAGATATGGAAAGAATGCAAGAGAACCAGTGTCAGGTTTGTAGTAAAATTTCGATGTTGTTTAGAGAAGGATATACCGCTCCCAACAGATATGCATGAATCTCTTCTTGAGACTCCTTGTTAAAGCATGGTCAAGGCACGACTGATGATGGGAACACTGCCCGACGTTTTTTTCTGAACCTAAGCTAACATCAGAAATTACCGGTATGTTTACCATCAAAAAGTCATATTATATAGATTTATTTTATTAATTCCAAAATTTGTTATGAATATTTAAAATTTTTTGGAAAAAGGATATGGTGAGGACTTTTTTTCCTTTTTAAAAAGGTATTAGCGAGGAACTCATCTCAAGGTTTGCCTCTATTTAAAAACTCTGACATCTGGACTTGAGATAGATTACGCCAATTTCAGCGAGTACTGCTCAGAAACTGCATCCCTTTTTGTGGATATGTATCCGTGATACTACATGCCTCCCACGGCGCACAAAGTGCAGTTTCATGGAGCAACACTTGCCAAGGCAGCAGTGCTTCCAATTGGCCAATTTTCTTAGGAAGCTTTGGAATCTCTCCACAAAGATATCAGAAGATTCGGAGCGCACCACACGCGAAAAATTTTGCGCTTAGAAGAAATGGGAGATATTTTCCGAAGGCTCCTCCTTACTTCGGATTATCTAATATCCAATAGTTATGTATGTACAAATGCTAAAAGAAATGTTTCAAAGGATATAGGTACGAAACTTACTTGTATTAGAGGAGCCAACTTCTGATGAGGACAGTGACGGCTGGGAATCCGATGAAAACTGGTAGTGGGCTGGTAAATTTATCCCTAATGTTTTCTTATGTTTTATATATTTATGTTAATATATTATGGTTCATAAATAATTTTATGTGGCATTTTGGTTTATGGTATAAATTTTTTACTACGTGATTTCTTATGTGTCCTTTCAGACAAAATGTTAACGCTAAATTAGTTGACTAAATCATTAATAATGATAAAAAAAATAATTTATGCATTTTATATGAACATTTTTATTTAAATTATTAATTTTCATGTTAAACTTCCTTTTTTATTCCTAACTATTAATTTCAATTAGAAGTTCCCTCTTAACTGAAGCGGTCCAAATAGTCGATTTTTGTTTTTTTTTCCGTCTCCGCGAATTTGTTAAAAAAATTTCCCTGGATCAATTTTTCGACAAAATGTCTTTATATTCATGTTATATAACCCAAATATGAATAGTAGGAAAAATTTCGTCGAGCTAATTATAAAAATATGGAAGATATGATTTTTGGCCAGCTTTTTTCGATTTCAGCCCACTGTGCGACGGTAGCGAGAGTTTTCGGAGTGGGGTGAGGAGATAATAATTCAAGGACTCCAGTCGCCTTTCTTCCACTTAGCCTCATTCTTCGTCTCCTGCTTCTACTCCTGGCCTTACTTGGTGTTGTCCACGAATATTACAAAAGAAGATCCTCAGACTGCCTCTAAAGGTGCTGTCAACCACCGCGCATTTAAATGGGTTTCAAAATTTACCACTTGCGTCGCTAATCGTCAGTATGATCCAAGTTTCACGGGAAAATAATGTATAATAGGAGTTTTAACCAAAATGTGTATACAAAATATATATATACTATCAAATTCATAACTTTTAAATGCTACCCCTCGTAATCACAAGCCTTATAATTCCAAATGTTGGGAAAAAAAAGAGTGAGTCGCATTGCATTCATCACCGCACTGAGGAAATTTTTGAGAACCGATGGAAATACGACCGAAGCGGCAACAGAAATCAGCCTTAAACAAGGTGTGATCAAAAAAACACCCGACTGATTTTATAACTTGTTTATTTCGACGGATACAGCTAATTCGAACTTGCCACCCTCAGAGTACATGCCTTAGCTCACGATTACCTTAGTCAACGTTTCTTCCAGATTTTCGCGTAGTAAAGTTTCGTCCCGGGTCGACTTTAAACTCGTTGGTGATTTTAATCTCGTGCGGGAACGAAAATAAACCTAGGCCTCGTATTTTAGTTTCCCTCCGGGTCGAAACGCAAAATTTTCGTTTCGTTTCACTTGCCATCCTTGGTACGTACTATTTTCTGTCTACGATTGTTCCTGGAGGAGTCGGGCCAGGCTGAAGTCGTCGCCTTGATGTTTTATTCAGAATCATCCACGACTCCCTCCACTGTTCAAGCACAGCGTTTCTAAGTGAGGCTCTTCTGCGACACGAGTGGCGACTTTATGAAACCCATTGAAATGTGCGGAGAGTGACATCACGAATAGAGACCGACTACAGAAACCTTTATATTTATAGCGATAAAAACTTTTCGGGTAATTTCACCGCGAGTATGTTTGATTGGCCCCTAACGTTTCCCGAACGCCGATGGTGGCTTTCTCAAGGTAATTCACCGAGGCAGCGAATCTTCTTTGGATCTTTGCAGAATGGAGTCTTGAGTACATACCTACAGAATTAACTTTACGCAGTGATGAAAAATAACCAGTATAATTGCTATCGTCGTTTAAAAATAAGTTACGCTCCAGAGTGAACAAAGCGAGAAAGAGCATGTGAATTTTCAATTCATGCATATCGATGGATAAGTTCTAACAACACGTATCTCAAATTCGACCGGTTTGAAAAAGGCATCTTAAACAAAGTGTAATAACATTTTTTAAATTAAAATACACGAAAAAAATCAATTATTTTTGTTTGCAAATTAATGCTTCTTTTTCAGTTTCATGAACTTTTGATTTGTAATTTCAGTGTACAAGTAAAGCAAATTAATCATTTTTTTCCTCTCCTTAAAAGTTACTATTTTTGAGACACGTGTTGTTAGAACTTAGCCATGTTATTTGACATTAAAATTGTAACGCTAGACGTTCGTTTTTTCCAAATACCTCTTTATTTCCTTCTAATACAGTTTTCTTTTCTATCTCCTTCCCTCGAGAAACTTTTCCTTTTTCTTTCCTCCTAAACAATCCCCCCTCCTGCTTCAATCAACAACTCCATAACGACAATAATTAAAGGTAGTCATCAAACATCAACATCACAGCTTTACATACCATTCGCTGCACAATAATATGACAACATTTTCCATACTTCATCTCTTGTAAACAACCACCACTCGAATTGTCCTTACTTGATGCAGTTTTTTTTTATTTCAATCCTGAAATCTAGAATTTAGGCCCCATGAACAAGAAACATTGGCTCTAACATAAGCACAACATGCACTTAAGTTCTGTACCTGGCGGAGAGGATGGTTTGAAGTTGGAATGGCTGATGGTTTAAATACTGTATGTAATGGTTCCAATGTTCGGCTAATTTTAAGGCCGGTGTCCCTATTAAAATGGTTCTTGCCGAAAAACCTCGAGACCACCCAAAAAAAGTTTAAAATCACCATGTCGACCACTCGCGAAAGTTTTAACGGTAAATTATTATTTCCGGTGTCTAAAATGATCTCCAAAATGCTGAATGGTTGCTGCTAAGCGCCAGTTAATAAATTTATTTGCAACTGTTATTTGTAGGTGAAATCGCTGTTTTTAGTTTCCACCGATGTGTCAAATTTTCACTGATTTTAATTTCATGAAGTTGTCAATTGTAGAGGTGTGCTCCTTACAAAAATCCAGATTTTGTGAGCAATGCGGCAAAGTTCCTTCCCTGCAACGTTTAATCACGTTCCGCGAGTAGAGCGTGAATTGTGGATAGCTATTAGGTTAAAAAAGTATACCATTAGTCCACGTAAATTCACAGCGGGAAGGGAAGTCTATTTTCAAATCCGATGGCTTTAGCCTTTGGTATTAAGGGATTCAATGAAGGCTCCCTTTACTAAAGCCTGAGTCAGAAATTAGGGCATTAGGCGCAAGGGCTGAGAGAGTTTTGCCAGAGAGGAAATAATGGTTACTTACCCTTACTTTCTCATGACGGCTTTGCTCCGTGAGCCCATCAGCCTCGGTTCTTGATCACAGCTCTATAAGAAGAGTGCGTGGAAAAAAGTAGCATTGCGGTGACTACGCGATTAAACAAATATTTTTATAATATTTTGCTCAAATTCAGAACTATCATGCGCACCACCCTTCGAAAAGGCTGAATAACAATTATTGAACATGGAATGCAAATTTCTCCATAACAGTGCATTTTAAATAGTAAATTTATGTAAAAATTTCGCAAATTCATTGAGTAGTTTATAGATCAATTTGCATTCCGACAACTCATCATGACTTGGGTAAACTCTTCTCGGGATTCCCACCGGGTTAGTTTATCGACAATAGCCAACGTTTTAAGCTGCGACTTAGGACTCATTCCAAGTCGGAGATTGAAACGTTGGCTATTATGGATAGACTAACCCGGTGGGAATCCCGAGAAAAGTTTAGTCAAATTATTTTCCGGGACAGCATCAAATTATATCTCATCATGACTTCATTTAACGTATAAAACTGCTTACTGATTACACTATTTATTTTTATAATTGGAGAGTTATTATTAAAACATCGTCATTGGTCAACAATCCTAAGATTAGTTTAAAGTATACCGGGACTAGCCGCGGTGATAACTTTTACGGGAGTCACCCGCAATGCACAATCGTGCGAAAGATCCACAGAGAAAACATAATCCTCCTTGACCGGGATACGAACCCGGATCCCCCGATTTCCGGTCGAGGCGGATGATTTTTTCTCTGTGGATCTTTCGCACAATCCTAAGATTGGTTTGACGCAGCTCTCCATTCATCTCTCCTATCCGCTAGCCTTTTCATATCAACGTATTCCTTTCTACCTTTAAAACTTGTGCTACGTAACTCATTCGGGGTTGTCTCTTAATCCTCTCCCCTTCCACTTCTCCATCTACGATTGTTTTCATCATGTCTCAAAATGTGACCAACTATGTTGTCCCGTCTTCTCCTTACGTGTTAAACCAGCAGCATATGTTCTTGGGGCCGAAAAACAAATCACTGCACTTTCGGAAGACAACGCTGCACCTGTGGGCTCGCCATCAGCAGGAGAAGGGCGCAGGTACCGCATCATCCGGAGGAAGAGTTCGATTTTCTGATTTTTACTAATCAGAGCCAACTCACCAACGTTAGAGAGTAATATGACGACCGTAAGTGGAACCATCATATTTTAAATTATGGTCAAGGAGGACAGGATTTTCATTTGTTTATGCATCTAGAAACAAGTCAGAAAACAGATTATTAAAGGGCCTTGCTTAGGGAGCACCAATAAATTAATCAGATAAACGTGGAGATATTCTGATGTATCCACCTCCACAAACTTCTCTCACTTTTGGGACTTGTAGTCATTCTTTTAAATACACACTCCCTTTACTTCTTTACAAGGACACAGAAACTAAAAAAAACGAATAAAACTTTAAAAATTATTGATAAATTTTGGAAGGGTCATGACCCCCTGTGAACCCTCCTCCCCCTCTAAATCCACCATGGGTATGGATAATCTGATTAAACCACCGCTTACTTTTGCGAAAAAAAGAACCTAAAATGTTTCCACAGCTGCATTTTACGAGGGAAAGGCATTAAGAACTCCAACTTCTTCCGTGAAATCATCGGCAAAACAGTTTGTCATTCATTTACCGGCTTTCGAAGTAAATTACGGGCAATAATTGGACAGAGAACAGACGCGATCGAGAGAAGTAATTTGATAAATTGATACCCCCAGGCTCGTCCCAGAAAAAGAGAACTTTACCGGCTACAAGTGGAAAAATCGTGAATGGCGAAGGAAAAAAGTAAAACGGAGAAACAGATAGAGATAAAATTCACGAAGCGGATAAGTAGTTTAAGAGAACGTCCCAAGCAGTACCACTGTGATATCTTTTTTACATCACCTTATGTCACCAAAAAAAATATCATTGGTGTCATATTTTACGCTTCGAAAATTAAAACATTTGAAACAAAAGAGCCAACATCTGGGACAAAATATACCCATCATTATTATTTTTTTTCCTTTTCTTGACCTTGTTTAATATATAATATAGTATTTCTTGGAGTTTAGGTCATTTATAAAATAAGTTTCAGCCAACGTTTCGATTTATTTTTTAAAAAACGTTGGCTGAAACTTATTTTATAAATGACCTAAACTCCAAGAAATACTATATTGTATACGCATCATGTGAGAACATCACATTCATAAATTATTACCAGGACACCCAGAGTTACTTGGAAGAATGGTACCCACAGAATTGGGAAACTTGGAATTCATTTTCACATGGCAAGATTTTTAGGTAAAGGAACGAAACTCACATGATGATGTTATACATACGTAACAGAAAGCATTGGAATACACGATTTTCTTACACTGCGCACGGGATCAGCTTGCACCCTGCTCCACAGCATTGATCATTGTGTTTCCGTATTTGCGTAGACCAAAAATGTGGTGTGAACGCATACCCCAGAAAAAAGGTTTGCATCAAGAGGATGGATAGTAACCTAAAGTTACGTGAGAGTAGAATCCTTTGAGTTGTGTTTTCCCTTTGAGCGGGTCAAGCGGTGTGCCCACCCGACAGGATGTCAAACCACAAAAGTTGTATGACGTGACGTAGCATACGATTAACTAGAAAGAGAATCAAAGAATGCGTTATACACAACAAGAATTAGCACTGCGGACTTTGGGAGAATGAGATGCACCTATGTACTAACTTTGGCCGTAATCCCTCAAGCCGTATGGAAATGCATAGCGGACAGACAACCACTTTTACATATTTAGATGAGAAAGAGGTGGGGGAGGATTTTTTGAGTTTGAGGAAGGGGTGGGAAACAGAAGTACAGTGGGGAGACACATAACAGGCAACCAAGGTGGCACGGAAATACCAGTGGAAGAAGTAGAACTCATTTTATATCTGTAGATCCTTGATGCTCATCTTCTCTGCCAACAATGAGCGAGTCGAGCATCGAAACGCAGCTACGAAAAACCTGACCCGGTGGAGAACCGGAGAAGAATCCTTCAAGATTTAATTTTTTTTTCTACTCGACTAAAAGAACACCAAAGGAATTTCCGACTTGCTCAACCCGAAAAATCAGCTTTAGTCGAGCATAGGCTGAGTCAAGACCATAAGGCGGGATGACATCAAAGTTTAATGGCGATCCAACCAATTTTGGGATCAATTAACGATAGAGGCTTTAGGGATACGACTTGAACAAGATAACCTCAACGGAGATACCGGATATTCGATCAGCAGCTCTTGGAATCGAACTCTGAAGAGAATTGAGTGGGCTGGAAGCCAAGGGGTACAAGTTATTTTTCTTTTCTATACAGAGTTAGGTACAGAAATTAGGCATAGAAAACAAACGAGATCAGTTAGATGCTTAGAAGTGCGTATTATTTTCCACCCGATGTCAGAACAGAACAGAGACTCACTTGTTTCCCTTTGCAACCAGGTTTTTGTGTCTTTATTCTAACAGTTAATTTTACCTAACTCAGTTGAGAAAAAAACTACATGTACCCCTAGGCTTCCAACCCACTTAATTACAATCGCCAGAGCTGTTTTCGTTGGTCCACGGTCCTCAGCCACAACAATCGGGACTCAAAAAATACCGCCCCTCCTGATGCTTTAACTGTCACTTCAAAATTTCAATCAGCAGTCTTAATAACGAGTGACGAGATGGAACCCGAAACATCGGCTGCCTGAGATTTTCTTTCCCTAGCGGAAACCGCGAAAAAATTTTCTGTCATTGGCAGCTTGATTTTTAGGCCGGCTCACCAACGGACCAGAGAAGGATGAACTTCTCCGCGGAGTTCTCGGATATCGAGGTGGTGCATTAGGGAGGATCAATGCTGCAAACAGGGGGGTTACTATTCGGTGTGGGGTGCATTCCTTCCTCATCAGTGCCATTTCCCCCTGAGCCAAGGGCGGAGCAAGATTCGTCCGCCGCTTTCCTAGGAGATCCGTGCGCTCCAAAATTAATGCGATGAGGAAGACAACACTTAGCGCCATCGGATAACGAGCAAGGCGACAAGGAAATCCTTTTACCGCCATCGCGAAGGAACGAATGATGAAAATTCAGGAGGCACGGAAAAGTCCCAGACTTCTCGGAACTGTGAGGAGGAAGTACAACCGATCTAATTACAACTAGCTGATTTCCTCAAAGTCAGTTAGAGATAGGGCATTGAAGATAATGCTCTTTTTCGGTGAACTGAATCGCAATATAACAGGTTGGCAATTAAGTTTCCGCCTTTTTTTTACATTGAAACATTCCGAATGACATTAAATGATTTTGGTACAATGCTTTAAGCCATTCAAAGGACAGATAAAATGTGTATGAATAACGAATATCACTTAAGGTGGGGTATCAATCCTAACATAATTTCATTGCATTTAGACAATTTGATGAATTTTGTAAAGTCTAATAGCGATTACAGTAAACACGAAAACAACTCCACAACTTAATATTTTATTATTAAAAAAAAGTCTTAACATGCTTCAGGAAAAGGAACTGAGGGCAATTTTGTTTATAAATTTCTAGCCACTAAAATTTAACTCTTTCTAATTCAGAGATGCATCTGGGAGAAATTAATTTCAAAACTTCTTATTTTAAAAAAAGTGAAAATTTTCTACTCAATCATAATTATTGTGCATGGGTGCCGACCTATAAAAAATATTGGGGGGCCCCTTACTGGGGGTCTCTCCCCGGGAAATTTCAGAAATAGTGAGTTTCAAAGTTTTTGTTAAATGCATTTTAGAAGAGTCATATGATCAACATTAGAACCCTGAAAACTCGACTCTCGAGAACTCGACACTCCGGGGAAAATCAACAAGCCTGACACATCTATTCCTTCCCACACGTAACGAATTTTTGAAGGGGCTCGGGCCCCCCATGGAGTCGGCGATACTGTTATTGTGGCAGCTACTTATTTCACCATTAAACTTCACAACACAGAAGAACACGTAGTTTAAATGTTTCCTGAATAGAGCTGAAAATGTATACATTTTCGGTGTTACTTAGAGATAAAATTGGGTTATATTGGGTTAACACTTTTACTGCCAGCCCATTTCGGGTGGGATGTGCGAAGACTGCCAATTCTATTTTCCGGAATTTGCAATTTCAGATTTTTAAAATTTTCAGCTAATTCATTTTATTTAATGCATCTAGATTTTTCTCCCAATTCTTAAGATAATTTATATCTTATAACCATAGATAGATTACGGGGGTTTACTTAAGCTACAGCCTTTGAAAAGGCCACAATC
Organism: Ischnura elegans; assembly: GCF_921293095.1. Lineage (NCBI taxonomy): Eukaryota > Metazoa > Arthropoda > Insecta > Odonata > Coenagrionidae > Ischnura > Ischnura elegans. The sequence continues at coordinate 121,373,356 of NC_060247.1, forward strand.
ACGAAAAAAAAGTGAAATAAGTCGGGCCGATGAATCGGCCCCTGGCAGTTTTCGCTCAACCAGCTAGACCCAATATATCGGCTCGGTGGCAGTATAAGGGTTAATCTGAGATAGAAAGAGCTGAGGATGAGGGAAGGCGTGTCTTAGAGGTGTAAGGGGCAATGCAAGGTGAAGAAAAAGGGATGAAAAGAGGACTCAAGTCGAAGATTTACGGCGTCTACCCGGAGAACTTTTTCACTATTTCCCGACTTTCCTTGCGACAGCTTGAGCGGGAGATGGGAAACGGGAAGGATATGCAATAGAACAAAGGACTTAACAATAAGCCCAGGGGAAACGCACGAATGATACGAATGAGGTGTCAAAACAAACCTATTTCGGAGAAATCTCGAGTTCTCCCCTGAAATTGTAAGTGGGGTCACATCTGTTGACCCCACTTACAATTTCAACAAGTCCACATTATTAATCACCAAACGTTCAACATCATCGTGGAAAATTACTCGGGATTTCCACCGGGTCAGGTTCTCCATCATGGGAGGCGTTACGATGCACGAGTCGTACCTCCCCATCATTCCCTAATGACGGTGGACGAATCGTGCATCGAAACGTCGGCCGTGATGGTTAACCTGACCCGGTGGAAATCTCGAGTAACCTTTCACCATTTTATACGGCGGGAAAGCCAGCGATCAGTCTTCGTCATCATCATCATTGGAAAGCAATCTTAAGATGACAGGGGCGCAGCCAGGAATTAAGGCTGGGGGAGGTTTGGGTGCAACTAATACCGGGGTGTGTGGGGGTATAGTATACCCACCAGGATAAGCGGTAGGTGCGAGATTAGTAAATTGCGGAATTATAATATAAATGGTTCAAAATGGTGAGTTTTACGGCTTTCCGAGGGATTTCCTGGATGTAGACAGTTACTTATACCACTTATTTTATAAGAGCGCGACCCGGGTTTCAATGAGTAATCATCATCATCAGGCGCTAATTATAATTTGTTTATCTTGTTGTTAATCTTGTTGTTACCTAGTTACTTGATGAATTTTAAAACCGACGCCAGAATAGGTGAAAAGGATGGGTAGAGGTATTCATTTATAAGGGTACTATCTTGATTTTCAATAATTTTTAAAATTTCTAACTGTTCCCTAGAATCCAGTTCTCGGCGGTCATTGCAAAAATTTAAAATATTCATTTTAAAATCGCTTCTGTGGCAGTTACATATTAAGTGCTTAGCAAAATTACTCTTTTCATCTTTATTATGTTTGTAAGCACTTAAATGTTCTTTTTTCCTAATTTCAAAACTTCTTCCTGTCTGTCCCACGTATACACCATTGCAATCGCTGCATTTCAAAGAATATACTCCACATCTATCCAATCGGTATCAATTTGTTTATCTTATTGTTACCCAGTTACTTGATGAATTTTAAAACGGACGCCAAAGATAAGTGGTATAACGGACGCTCTTATATAAAAAAATAAGTGGTATAAGTATTTGTGTATATCCAGGAAAAACTTATAATGGAATACCACAAGGTTAACCAAGGGTTAGTGAATTTTGCACGAATGAGTTACACAGGAGAGGTTGTAAAGGAGTAACTGGGATTTCTGTCAGGGGTGAAAATGTCAGTTTGCTTTCCCTCTTCCCCTGATCCCCCCTCACTCCCCTCCTCCTTTCCATTGCTATGATATAATACATCCGTAAGCTACTTTTTCAGATGCGGTAGTTTAAATTACACACCGTATGTTTGCTATTAAGAAGTTTTATAAATATTGTTGCTTAACATTATTTATAAATTGAAACTGTTGTTAAATAAATTAATAAGATATATTTATTACTTTTTTAACTTTTCAAATTTTGTCGCCTCTGCCCCGCCCGTAGTTCCGGGCCTGGCGTCCCTATGAAAAGGCCAGCGAATTGGTGAGCAGAATGGAGAGCTGCGTCAAACCAATATTAGGATTGTTGACTGATGATACTTATGATGATGATGATGGTACTGTTGCAAGATTTATCCAACGATTTGATCGGTGGATTTTTCTCTTTAAAAGGAAAATCCACCAAAACCGCTGGCACATTAATGGCTGATGCCTGGTTTCGCTATTTAGTGGGCCATTTCCGCTTCTATTGGCGACTCGAATCACCACTGGCGGCGCTAGCGTCGGTGACGTAATTTTCCAAAATGGCGGACACATTGGTGATAGAGTATGTTGCTAGATTAAATCGCAACGAGCTTTATATGACTATTTTGCTCCATCATCTGATATATTTTTCCTTAATATATATCGAGTTCGTAAGTATCGCATTTGCACGTCACAGAACAAAGGATTTTCCGTATGTAGTGCACTTTTTCATTCAATATATATCGTTTTTTGAACCCATCTCCATTACATTGGTGCACATTTATCTATTCCGTTGTTTCATTATTAACTTCATTTTAGAAATCTGTCGTAATGTTTCTACTTGTAAAGCGTCATGGAAAACCCTAACAAGGCGATGGTCTCACCGAGGAAAACGACGATGAGGAGAAATTAAGCGTTTCTCAATGTTATACGGTGGCCTTAACGAACTCTGAAATAAGCGGTTTTTCCCCGTTCCTTCCCTTCCAACCCTATTGCCCCGTTCACATTACACTCTTTTTACGCCGGTTAGTCCCGACCATGGTCACAAAACGAGGTGTGAACGCAAGTTACCGTTAACCGTTGTAGGGATTCTGACCACCGTTTTCCGACCATGGTTGGCGGTAGTTTATGCGTGTGTGAACGCAAGTTGGTTAAAAGCTGGTTAGAAAAAGAAGAAGGCGAAGCAGCAACAAGGAGGGATAGGAGGAAAGAATACAGAAAGTAAAGCAATCGAAGAGGAGGCGGCCGTTATTGTTTATTTATTTAATAAATATATAATGACAAATTGATTAACCACTGACTCATTGATACAAACCTCCTGCCCAAACGGTGATGGATGAGGATATTTGGCTTACTGCACGTATAAGTAAAAAAAAATTCATCGGGAGAAGAAATCTGAAAACTTGAAAAAGTCGATTAGTTTTCGAGATATATCGACTTGAATTAACATGGGAGCCTTGTGGAACTAAAACTTTTTCGCTTTAATTTTGTACTTTTAAACGTCCGAGGGACATGATATTCAATGGACATAAACTAGATTTTTTGGTCGATTTTTTTGCTTGGTTTCCATTGCGACAATCTGATATTTAGTATTTTTTATTATTTTTTGAACGTTTTCTATCCTTTTCTTATGGAAAAACTTAAGGAATTTTTTTGACCAACTTGCAATAATTGTACGACAAATTCCTTGAAATATAAGGTGGATGATTTCTTGGTTGATTTTTTGGCTATCTTGGAATTTTCATATGTCGAAACAATTCCGAGGAATAAACGATTTTGATTTTACATTGTCGTGATGGGCGAATCTTCAAACTCGGATTTCGGCCTTGAGACATGTGCCATATGAAAATTTGGAATCTCCTAGAAAAACCGTAAAGGGTGCTTCGCACCCTAACGTTTCAGCCTACTTTCCCCGTAACCCTCTTGGTTAATTCATAATTAAATTCCGAAAAATATCCAGCACGCGAAAAATCATTGTCGCCATTTTTTTGTGGAGCATACAATCTTGAATATCTTAGCAACCGTTCAAGCAAGGCAAATGAAATTTTCAGGGTAAAAATATTATTAAAATGGTCAACTTTTGCAAAGATGACCATTCCGCTCGGTCGATTCGTGTGCGAGTTATATCGATACTCATCTCCTTAGTTACGCTTTATTCGCTAATAACTTTGTTGTTGATGAAGGTATGAATATGAATGTCACATATATAAAAGCTGCTAATGTGTTTTATCCGACAAAAGTTAAATCGAGCGGATCAAATGATTAGAGCCGAATTAATTATCGATCCAAGTGTGCATTCGATAGATCCCTTTTTTAGACTTATTTACATAGTTACGGGCATATAAATTTTAATATATTGGTAAGATAGAAAAGCTCTATGCACACATGCAAATAATGTTGATGGGTCACGATTCCTAATGAAAATATGTCGATATGAAAATATATCGATAGGACTCATTTTCTCCTTTGCTATTGACTGTACCTCTCCGATATTTTCAGGGTAGTACCTGATCGGTAATATAGATGTTTCGTTATAATAAGGGCTCCATGGCAACCATAGTTATCATTTTATATCGACATTTAATTTCAATGTAAAGTAAATGGCGATACACTCATATCGTTTTTACGTACGATTTCATTCAGGATTTCGAAGTGGTTGCTAAGGATGGAAGTGATTGTTGATGTCTGGTAAACCAACTCTTCTACACGTAAGCGTAACCAATTCATTATTTTGGTTTAAACATTGACTTCTTATTTGATTGTTTTTAACAGTTTTAATTTCCCTTTGATAGTATATCTCCTTTCCAAAATTACACACTATATTATGCATCATTGAAATACGAAAAATTCAATATTCAGGGCGCATCCTTACCTATTCTTTCATCAAATCATTTCAGCCGCATTATTGATTGCCTAATGTGCGGAATAATTTCAATCATAGTAACCGGTAATACTGACTATTATATATCAGGGTTGCTTTTTCCCGTGGTTATTTAACCACGCGAAATTACGGATAGTATGCCATTAAAATATTTACTTACGTTTTCTAGCATACGTAGGGCCTATATGTTATGCCTGTTGCATACTTCTTTATCAACGCTGAAATTTGGGGTTACGGAGACTACACCCTCACATAATTCATCGTTTAAGAATGTTTTACATTACATGGGATTCAAGTAGTCGGGAGTCGATATCTAATAAAGCTCGCGTAAGGCGTCACGACAAATGAATGCCATAACCAAAAATTGTGTTAATTCGGCGGAGACAATTTGCTGTGAATATGTAATGATTATGAAAAAATCTTGCGCGGCCTGTTATGAAAGCCGTGTTACGCAGATTTGCGTTGGTGGCGCCATCTATTCAGTGATAGTAAAAATATATTTTATAATATCTATTTTCATGTGTATTGTTAATAAAAAAAACTTTCGCGCATGGTGATACTTTTATGTCCCGATATTTCGCGTTCATATTGCCATCTCCCACCTCACAAATAAGAGCAGGTTTTAGAATAGCTAATTTTATGGGTGTTTGTGAAAATAATTTACAGGCCAGGTGATAGCTATCTTTCACATTATTCCGCGCTCATATATTTATGAATAGATGAACAGTTATGATGTGTATGAATTGTCGAATTTGATAAATAAACCTCAAGGAAATAGCGAATGCTGGATTTTTGAGGACAGAGCGTTTGAGCTTCTCTCGGTTAAAAGGTGGTAACATTTAATAGATCCGCGCTTTTTGGATTTCTGTCTTCGAAATTAACTTGATCGGCTGGGTATTGGTGCATCGAATTGGTCTCAGTACGATAGTAAAAAAAGCTGTTATATTTTTTTAAGTATGTTGGGTTCAAACCTTCATAATCAGAAGGAGAAAAGCTATAATTCTAGGACAAGGGTCAAAATACGAAAAATCGGCGATATTTCACAAGTGCATCCGTCGATAATTTTATATTTCTCTTCATTACGTAAATAATCAATTCAAAACGGTCTTAACGCTCATATCATCGTGGTTACTAAGACGACGTTAAGTATTGTTGAGAGCGAAAGAGCGTATCCTCCGTCTATTTCATCTATTAAAACGATATTTTAAGTGTTTTCTTTCCCTTTTTAAGCAACCTATGGACCCAATACTCGAACACACGTGACACAAACATGTCCCCACCCCCCTCCAAAACCCGCTTGACGAATTCAAGCGCCCATCGACTCGTTGAACTCTATTCGTCAGAATTAATTCTAAGGAAATTGTTGTAGATTCATTCCTTAATTTGTTGTATATAATGAGAAAAAAAGCTGTTAATTAAGTTATGCGATGTACTATACTTCGTAGTGAATTGGCCATTAGCTCGCATTGTATTGTTACGGACATACTGAATAATCTCTATAAATATTTTGCAAGAATTACCTATGTAAAATGTGCGAAACTACCTTAATAAAAATCCGATGGTCACAATGATTTTAATGTTTTGGTAAGGGTTCTTTGTCCCAGTTTGAAAAATATTACTTATGTTCATCCTTTAACAAAAGTTCCTCCCATATCAATATAAAATATCAGGCTAACTGCTAGTTAGATATAACTATAGAAAATAAAGCTAGAAACGCCGGACGATACTACATATCACAAAAAATACCACGTTCTCCGTCTTATTTCATAAGTTAAATTTCAACAATCAAGACACATTTTTGCAAGTTATTCGTCCACCATTTAATTGAAGTAAAATAGTTTTAATTTACGGTATAGCATCAGATTGGATCATGCCCTTTGTCAAAATCAGAAAACAGTATTAGCTGAGAGTAATGCAGCGACAAGTATTTCTCAATCCCTAATTACCACAATTAAGGCTCAAGATTAGGTCCTCTTTTCTTCACCAACGTCAATGATTTGTCAACACATCCGAATCAAGGGCAAGTAGTAGTATGTGTAGTTGATACCAGCTAAATTATCACTAATAGTCGCTTTAATTCGTATCCAATAGAGCAGTAGAAAAATGCAAACTACGCTATCGATGAAATGATTAGCTGGACGAACACATCTGAATTAACTTTACTTAGCAAGGAACAATGCTCGACGACGCAGGAATACAATATTTAATTCATCAGCAGCTCATAATATGCACATACGTTGAAAATCATTACATTTAACACAAGAAATTTTGCCTGCATATTCTCTATTTCCTTCCAACAGTTTATTCGCTCTTGTCAATTCATTTTTCACTTGGAATAACTTTACCACTCCTCAGATATCGCCAGTGTCTAACCATGGTAAGTGTGAACGCACGTTGGTTCTGACATCATCTTACGCTGGTTGAGAATGATGGTAGTGTGAACGGGGCATATCCCTACCCCAGAGGTGTCGACGGGCTCCAATCGCGGCGGCGCCTCTTTCCTTGTTCCTTCCCTTCTAACCCACTCCCCGGGTGATCGGGCGTATAAGTCTCTGAGACTTGGTTCCCGGCCCGGGTGTGTTGCATCCTTCAGAGGACCCACCTTAGAGTCCTAATCAATTACAGCTGTTGCAACTGTCAACGGTAAAAATGGCAAAATATCAAAATACTCAGCAAATCAGTGTATTGGGTATCGAGTATTGATACCCGCAGAATCATCTACGTAGAAGCAGCAATGAAAAGGTGCGATAAATATCAGGTTTCCCCTCCACAAGCTACAAGGATATCATGTAGACTTTTGTAGAAGATATCGGAGGAGAAGTATTGAGTATTGATATCCGCAGAATCATCTACGAAGAAGCAGCGATGAAAAGGTGCGATAAATATCAGGTTCCCCTCCACAAGCTACAAGGATATCATGTAGACTTTTGTAGAAGATATCGGAGAGGAAGTATTGAGTATTGATATCCGCAGAATCATCTACGAAGAAGCAGCGATGAAAAGGTGCGATAAATATCAGGTTCCCCTCCACAAGCTACAAGGATATCATGTAGACTTTTGTAGAAGATATCGGAGTAGAAGTATTGAGTATTGATATCCGCAGAATCATCTACGAAGAAGCAGCGATGAAAAGGTGCGATAAATATCAGGTTCCCCTCCACAAGCTACAAGGATATCATGTAGACTTTTGAAGAAGATGCCGGATGAGAAGTAAAGGGAGGAGAAGAAGGCTTTTGCCATCACTTCGGAGGAGTCTTGTTTATTCGTGCAGGAGGAACGGGGGCGTGGTCGCGGAGATTTACGACGACACTGAAATATTCTTTCGAGAAAAAAACTTACGCCGCGCGACTCTCTTCTCTTGAGTTGTGGAGAGACGGAGGCAGCGACACAGCAATGGGAACGGAAGGGACCTCTCACGCGCACGCAGACAGGCCCCCAACTAAAAGATCCGCCCTCCCTTGAAGAAGGTAGCCTTTGGGGCTCATGAAGAATCCCCGCCTTTCCAGGGATCCTCCAGAAATTTTTAGGAAGTTGCATCCCCGGAAATGGATTTGGGCGATATTCTGGCTCATGGAAACTGAATTTAATTTCATAAAAAACAGCAATTTCGTGAGAATATATTCCATGAAAAGTGAGAATTTTACTGCTTATAAAATTTAATAATTTATTACGGTTCTATTATCTATTTAGTGTATTTGCTCCTTTGAAAACGTACCGAAATCTAACAAAAAATCTGTAAAATAACTTTTTCGAATAATATAAAATCGTTTCAGGCTTGATTGTATGGAATATTGTTATATCCATGATAAAAACACAAATGGTAATTTTCACACTATGTAATTTAACATTTAGCGACCGACCATTTTTTTATCATGGACTATTCGCATAACCCTTTCAAAAAATCATAAGGTTCTCTTTTATCTCTTGACACCGTTATTTTATTTATTTTATTATATAGAACTTTGTATTGGGCATGTTGTAAAAATAGCAGCTCATGAAAACTTAGAATTTTATAATTAGATTAAAAATCATCTTTTCTTCTGCCGGAAGAGTGGGTCATCAGAAGTTCATTCCGTCTATCGTCCAACTCACAAGATCCCACCACACAACGAATTCAACCAAATTGTTCCCTAACAGGGTGGTTTCCTATTTTTTTTTTTTAATTGGCTCAATCGAAAAATTATTACTCTTGGAGCACGCATTTCACCCTCATAGAGTTTTAAATGAAGACACCTATTTTTCGCGATCAAACGAAAAGTGAAAATTTTCAAGCGCACGAAAACGCGACGGCTAAGTAGGAATAATGGGAAAAGTCCGTGTGACGTATATCTGGTTCCCGTTGCCGCCCTGTGAGGTGACCTTGAGGCGAAGCTTGAGCGCTGATACGACGCAGGCTCCTAGCAGGTAGCAGGGTACCCTGCTAGCAGGTAGCGCTTGGCTTAAATATGGATTACTACCACCTTATCAAACGAAGGAACCTTTCCGACCTTAGACAATTTTAATAAGTGATTATTAAGAGATATTTCCCTGAGCTCTGTGACTCATGCATGTATTGGTAATCTCACACGATGTAAAACTCCTATCTACTCGTGTAGAAACTAGGTCCCTGTGACGTCACGTGGAGTGGCATCGCATGGGCGCCAATCTGGCCTTTTTCAAATGAAGTTAAAATTGACCGTTGCCATTCGTTTAAACCGGGATTTCTAAAACCAAATAGTTTGTATATTATGAAAACCCTAATGGTGGGTAACGAATCGCAATCAATGCATTTCGTTTTCTTTGATGAAGGAAACTACCCTATTGCAGATAAAGGTACAGTCAGGGGCGGTCTGGCCAGTTCGGCTGGTTAGCAATCGCCGATTGCCCTTAGCTTAGGGTACCCCACATCTCACACGTCTATAGTGAAGCATGTACAAAAGGCCTGATAACTGGAACCAAAGTTTTTTTGCAATTATAAAATTCAAAGTTTTCATTAGTTGCTTAATTTACAGCATGCTCAGAGCTAAATTTTATATAAAAAAATAAAATAAAGGTGTCAGGAGACAAAAGAAAACCTGATGCATTTTTTAAATAGGTTTTTCGGTTAGTGGTACTTTTCTGGGGCCAAGAAATGGTCAGGTCTACCGGACGGAAGGGCGACCCTTTTTCGAACCCTTTCTCGGGCTCTCAGAGATAATCCGGGTCCTCCCGAGACGGGCGTCACAGTATGAGGTAACCGCTGCCGATATGACCTTTCGTAGTACATTTTTTACTTCACTAATGCCAGTACTTGGAGGTAAACAATTACAACTATCATACTCATTGCCGTTGAGCGATGAAATGCGTCTTTTGATCGAGGTTCTACGATGAGAAATAAGGATTTTACGAAAAGTGATCAAATTGACGCCCATTACCTCCGCTGAATTGGCAACGCCGAAATTTTGTGAGTGGAGGGGGAACGCGAAAAGCTCCTTTTTCTCCCCCCACCCCAATTTTTAGCTTGTCCACGTGTTTCAGGTGACGAGGTTCCTCAAAGGTGTTTGGCAGGGTGTGAGCTTTCGCTGACCTTCACTACTTCGTTTAATCTTCTGCATCTACATAACTCCATGCGAGCCAAGGGTGTCTGGCAGGGGGTGACCAATCACCAAGATCACCACAAGCGCATGGAAAAATAAAAGCCTGTAATCGCCATCTACATAATACCCTGAGAGCCACCGCTAGGGTGTTTGGTAGGGGGTGACAAATCACCAACATGCAGCATGCAACAGGACCGCCACATGCACACCGCACGGTCATAGAAATATTAGTGTTTGACAGTGTGTGAGTTTTCACCGACCTGCACTACTTTATTTATTCTTCTACATCTGCATAACTCCATGCGAGCAGCCTCTCGGGTCATTGGCAGGGGGTGACCAACCACCAGCATGCAGCACGTAAAAGAATCCCCACTAGCGCGCTCCCCAATGGATCAATGGATAAATGAAAGCATATAATCTACATCATTTTTATACGTGCACATTCATTCGTAGTTAAAGTAGATTTATATCATTGACGCTATAATCGCGGCTCTTCTATGGCCAAGGGAGACAATGGTGCCAATATCTACCGCTACATATTACTCTGCAGGCCTCCTACAGAGGTGTTTGGCAGGGGATAATCAATCACCAGCATCCAGTAAGCAAGAGGCTACCTTCTGGCTACCTTCGTCGGAAAATAAACTGCCCTTGGATTAACATATCAGGTTTAATCTAGTTGCCAGTCAACGGTCAGACAAAGATTCCTTTCGAGTTGTTCTAAGAGGTTAGTTACACTAAGGACCTGGCAGCTCTTCTCTCTACGCGTTCTAACTTCTATGCTTAAAGCCTATTTCATGAGGATGACAACATTGGTAGTTATTGATCATCCCCTGCCAAACAGCCAGGTGGTGGCTCGCAGGGTATCAAATACATGAAGATGTATTCCGAATGGGGTCTGGGGGATAAGTAGCTAATTTCTCTCACTTAGTCGTCACACTCTCCTAGTATCCCTTTAAAAAACCTAAGTTACGATTATCTTGACCTGTCATTTCCCGAATATGTTTCCTCCACCATAGATCATTATTGAGTCTAACTCCTTAATCTTTTGGAGTCTACAGTCTCAAATTTTGTACCTTGAATGAAATATCTTCGTTGCGGGTAGGTTATGTTCAAGAATTCACCACTGCGCAATTTTTCAAATTTAACTTTAACTAGCACGCATCGTAACATGCTTGGACTGCTGTCAGTTTGTTCGTTAATTCACCCCTATCTTCAGTGCAACGGATTTCCGTGACTTTTACTCGACAGATTGATTTTATACTTTGCTATTATATGAAAAACTAAATTCATAAAAAGTAAACTGTTGCCATCTATTCTCCCGCGAAAAAATGAAATTGGCGGAAACTTCCCGTTTTTTCCGGACAGACCTTTAATATTACTTATGAAAGATATTTTATGCAAACCGTTATTTATGGCATTTTTGAGGTGGGGTTATACTTATTACGTTACGAAAAAAACCAGTACTTGTTCGTTCTACATCATAGAAAGTTTGATCATGCTTTTACAAGTACGTGTTTGGGTAACAAATTCATATGTTTTCCTTGAATAAATCTGACGTTATTTGAAAACTGCCGTCTAACTGCCACCACACGGTCCAAAAAACGTCACCTATACTTACAAATTATACTACCATGTGCCGTTAGAAATAATAATAGAATTAACAACCATGCGTTAAGTTTTACATAGGTTAGTAAGCTGCACTACAAGTCATCCAATCTTTTTACAAGTTCTATTGCTGCTGTTATAATCTCTTATTGATCGTGGAAAAAATGACATTCGGAATCTGTCTGTTCTACAATCTATCTCTCTTATTTTATTTATATGATCTGATCTTCCGTAGTATGTTGGCGTCCGTAAGATATGGTTAACTTCGTCAGAAAAGACACTGCTCTTGAATTTATCAAAAAGGTTTAGTCTATTTTTCAATCTACGGTCCGACAGAGATTCCCATCCGAGTTTATCTAAGAGGTCAGTTACACTAACAAGACTATCGTAACGACCTTTCACATACCTGGCAGCTCTTCTTTGCACGCGTTCTAACTCTGTTATTAAGCCATTTTCATAAGGGTCCCAAACACTGGCAGCGTATTCCAAATGTGGTCTAACGAGGGAAAAGTAGCTAATTTCTCTCACTTCGTCGTCGCACTTTCCTAATATTCTTTTAACAAAACCCATTTTACGATCAGCTTGACCGGTTATTTCTCGAATATGTTTATTCCACGATAGATCATTATTGAGTCTTAACTCCTAGATATTTCACGGATTCAACAGTCTCTAATTGGGTACCCCGAATTATATAGTTACGTTGTAGGGAGTTGTTCTTCTTCCAGAAATTCATTACGACGCATTTTTTTCAAATTTAGTTCTAACTGCCAAGCATCGCACCAAGCTTGGATAGCAGCAAGGTCATTCGTTAGTTCATCTATATCTTTGCTGGAACGGATTTCTCTGTAAACTACAGCGTCGTCTGCAAATAATCGTAACTTACTGTGTACTACTTCGCCAATGTCGTTTATATAAAGAAGGAATTGGAGTGGGCCTATGACACTACCCTGAGGAACGCCAGAAGTGACTCTAACCTCATTGGAGACTGCACTGTCTAATACTACTCTTTGGACGCGGTCGCTCAAAAATTCTCTTATCCAAGAAATGGTATCTTCGTCTAGGCCGTAAGATTTCAGTTTTATTATTAACTTTCCGTGGGGTACTTTATCAAATGCCTTTTTGAAATCAAGAAAAATCACGTCTACTGGAATGTTGTCTTCCCCGGAGACTAAAATATCGTGGGCGAAAAGCGCTAACTGAGTTTCCTGAATCCATGTTGAGTTGCCAATAATAAGTTTTGCGCGTCTAGGTGTTTCATTACCGAGCTGACTACGATGTGTTGAAGGACCTTGCATGAGATGGACGTTAAAGATATCGGCCTGTAATTAGATGGCTGTTCCTTGTCTCCACTTTTAAATATAGGCGTTACATTAGCGATTTTCCAGTCATTAGGTACTTCGTATTGCTTGATGGATTTACTGAATATTAACTGCAAGTAGGGGGAAATTTCTGAGGCTAGTTTTCTATATACGCGAGAAGGTATTTCGTCTGGACCAGGTGATTTATTTGGACTGAGCGATTTCAATATATTTTCTATTCCGAGCGCACTAATGTCAATAGCTGGCATCTTATGTATACAGGGATAGTCATCGGTCTCGGGTGAGTTCTCGGAAGGCTCGGTGAACACGCTCTTGAAGTTGGAATTTAATAAATTGGCTTTATCGTACTGCTTGTCAACACATCTCCATTGTCGTTTCTCAGCGAACATACGGTAGATCGTTTACCTTGAACTTCCCTAACATATGACCAAAATGCTTTTGGGTTATCCTGTAACTGCTCTACTAGTGTCTTTCTTTTAAAATTCGTGAATGCATTCCTGAACGCTTCCTTCATGGCGGCTTTAGTCATCCTATATTTTTTAATTATTAGCTCGTGTTCATTAGCGGATAAATCCGAGTTGACTTTTTTCATTTTAGCATGACACGCTCTCTGTCTCCTGAATGATTTTCTCACTTCCGCGTCGTACCATCTGGTTCGCTGCCTTCTTTTACTGTTTTACTAGGGATGTAGTTATTTATTCCCGAAGTTACGAGTGAAAGAAAGGCTTTCCAAGTATTCTCTACATTTAACTTTAATACTGATTCATGAAACTCGTGGGAAGCATTTTTCAGATGACTCTTAAACCCATCAAAATCAGCTCTTTTAAAAATGAAAACTTTACGCTCTTTTTTAAAAATTTCAGCGGTATTTAGAGAAAACTTTGCCGTTACCACCCTATGGTCACTTATTCCTTCGACAGTGCCAACGTTTATTACCTGGTGTGGTATATTTGTCGCTAATAAATCAAGAATACTTTCTCCTCTGTTTGGTGCCGATGCTATTTGAAACAATGAATTAGATGTAAAAGTGTGTAATAAAGCCTCGCAGATCACTTTATCCCTCCCACCAGGAATGTAGCTATAAGTCTCCCAATCTATAGAAGGTACGTTGAAATCTCCACCTACAATCAATTTTTTTCAGGATACGTGGATGCTACGCTGTTTATTTGATTTTGAAAATCCAACATTGACGTTATATCTGAGTTAGGTGGTCTGTAATACGAACATAATAAAATAGTTTTGAATTTTGGACATTTAATTAAACACCACACTGATTCAACGCTGGTCTCAGTTACGGTTATCGCTTGGCTGACGATTGAATTCTTTACAGCTATAAAAACTCCGCCCCCAACTCGATTAATTCTATCTTTCCGATAAACAGTGAACGATTTTGGGAAGATCTCATTGTCTGAATCATCATCTGTTAGCCAACTTTCTGTTCCGAAAATGACGTTACACTACGTACTATGAATTAAATGGTTGAATTCGGTAATCTTATTTCTTAAACTACGGCAATTAACCACAGCCACGATTAAAACTTCGGAACTAGTATTATTGAGATTTGGGAATAATTCTGATTTGCTTTTGTCGAATAGACGATTCACGGGCTCTATACCGCTGATAAATGGAAATGCATGAGTTATTGTCTCACTATTAAAATGACTTGAGCCTTGACTGCCTTTGAAAGTATTGCTCGACTGACGCTTCTCGTGCTTTAAAGTTATACCTGTATTATTGTAAATCGGTAATGCTGATTCTGAAACGCTGATTTTTCTTTCTACTACTCTATTCTCATTTCTGGAAAAATTTTTGTATGAGAAAAGTTTTGAACTTACCCCTTTATTTTTCAACCCAAAACCAAACCCATTTACTGCAAGTAGGGGGCAACTTCTGAGGCTAGTTCTCTATAAACGCGAGAAGGGATTTTGTCTGCACCAGGTGATTTATTTGGACTGAGCGATTTCAATATACATTCTATTCCGTGCGCACAAATGTTAATAAGCGACATCTTTCGTATGCACAGATTGTAATCTGTATCGGGTGAGTTCTCAGACGTCTCTCTGAACACGCCCTTGAAGTAGGAATATAATAATTGGATTTATTGGAACTGTTTGTCAACACATCTCCATTATCGTTTCTCAGCGAACACACGGTAGATCGTTTTCCTTGAACTTCCCTAACAAAAGACCAAAATTCTTTTGGGTTATCTCGTAACTGCTCTACTAGTGTTTTTCTTTTAAAATTCGTGAACGCATTCCTTCGTGCCGGCTTTAGATAACCTACATTTTTTAGTTTATTATTAAGTCGAGATCATTAGGGGATAAATCCGTGCTGACTCTTTTCATCTTAGTATGGCATACTCTCTGTCACCTCAACGAATTTCTCTTTTCCGCGTAATACCATCTCGGTTCGCTACCTTCTTTTTTGTTTTACTAGGGATGTAGCTATATATTGCCAAAGTTACGAGCGATATAAAAGCTTTCCAAGTACCCACTACCTTTAACATTACCATTGATTATTGAAACACGGGGAAAGCATTTTTCAGATTATTCTTAAACCAATCAAAATAAGCCTTTTTAAAAATGAAAATTGTACGATCCGTTTCAAAATTTCCAATGCTATTTAGAGAAAACTTTGCTAATGCTACCTTATGGTCACTTATTCCCTCAACAGTGCTCACGTTTATTACCTGATGAGGTGTATTTGTCGCTAATAAATTAAGAATACTCTCTCCTCTATTTGGTACGGTTGCTATTGGAAATAATGAATCTGATGTATTAACGACTCTCAGATCACTTTACCCCTTTCTTCAGGAATGAAATCATGCGCTTGTGGTGATCTTGGTGATTGGTCACCCCCTGCCAGACACCCATGGCTCGCATGGAGTTATGTAGATACAGAAGATTAAATGAAGTAGTGAAGGTCAGCGAAAGCTCACACCCTGCCAAACACCTTTGAGGAACCTCGTCACCTGAAACACGTGGACAAGCTAAAAATTGGGGTGGGGGGAGAAAAAGGAGCTTTTCGCGTTCCCCCTCCATTCACAAAATTTCGGCGTTGCCAATTCAGCGGAGGCAATGGGCGTCAATTTCATCACTTTTCGTAAAATCCTTATTTCTCATCGTAGAACCTCGATCAAAAGACGCATTTCATCGCTCAACGGCAATGAGTATGATAGGTGTAATTGTTTACCTCCAAGTACTGGCATTAGTAAAGTAAAAAATGTACTACGAAAGGTCATATCGGCAGCGGTTACCTCATACTGTGACGCCCGTCTCGGGAGGACCCGGATTATCTCTGAGAGCCCGAGAAAGGGTTCGAAAAAGGGTCGCCCTTCCGTCCGGTAGACCTGACCATTTCTTGGCCCCAGAAAAGTACCACTAACCGGTTTTTCTAGAGGGGTATTTTCGAGATTTATTTTTATTAGATTTCAGCGCAGTTTCAAGGAATAAAATCACTAATTTGATAATAGAACCGTAATTTTTTGCTAGAATTAAATGTTAGTTAATATTAAATTTTCACTTTTCATTCCATTTTTGCTGTTGATTTCAATCTAGTTTCAATTTTTAAGGAACCAGAATAGCGTCAAAATCCATTTTCGGGAATGCAATTTCCTAAAATTTTCCGGAGGACTCCCGAACCCCCGCAAATCCTCCCCGCTTATCATGAGCCCCAAGTGAGTGCTATGCACTATGGGGTTTGAAATGATAAGGTGCATCTATGCACTAACTTTGGTCGCAATCCGTGCATCCATAAGGAAACGCAAAGCCGGCAGAGAAACAGACATACTCTTTTTATATATTGGTAGATAGATTTCTCCGTGACAGTATGATATAATATAATAATAATTTATTAACTCCTACATTTTGTTTTTACATCTGAATACAAAAATAACAAGAGAAGGAGCTTCAGGTGGTCTCCAAGGTCATAGGACCAGAATTGAACCACCACAAAATGTATGCCAATAAAAAAAATTAATGCAGTAAATGATACAAGAGCGTTTTATATAAAAAAACATCAAAATAAATTTACAATTATTTCTTGCGAGAAAAGCCAGCCTTTAGCAAGTCTTAACATTACATTTGAGGATTTATTTTTTCTTAATTTTAGTGGGCTGTAAATGAAATAACTTTGGCTCCATGTAAAGAAAAATTCGGATCGCTTTTCCTATCAGCGACGCGGGTGGCGACTTCTGTGAACCAAATTGGACGCGCGGTGAAAGGCTTACTGGAGTATTCTCAATTCCGACGTTCGCGGTTGAAATATTCGCAAATTTCATTTCTTCTTCGAGGCATCGACTCATATTTGAACGGTCCCGAATGGCCCCAATGATGGCACCATTGTTTTTACCCTCAGTCAATCCGCGGAGAGGTTATTGGGCAGACGGGGACTAGAAGTGGTCTGGATCATCCGCTACGATTCTCTCTCATCGCCGCAGTGAAATGATTGACGCTTTTTTTACTTCTGTATCCTCAGTGCCCTCTTCGGAACGGAGCTTTTATCGACCGAAAACTGCGTAGGACGGCCTATGAAGAGCGATAGGGAACCGTTTCGAGACGAACGATGAAAAAAAGGAGTATCAGACGGTCTAGAGTGGAGAGAGAAATGGCAGGGGTTGAGAGGAGAATTTGAGTGAAATGTAAATTGAGAGGAATGCATTATGGCGATAGCAAAAAATGTCTGCGCTTGAATAGTCTGTGGCTCCCTATTGGATTACGTTAATATAATTGCATACTTTCCTCTACACCGGTTTTTTTTTGTCTTCACGGATTATTCATTTATAACTCATGCTGTCATCCTGAAAATTTCAGAATAAATATAGCTGGACCTTTTAAACATTCTCATGCGAAATTAACTTAATTGTAGGGGGAAAACAAAAACTTCCATCGGCCAGGAATCGAACCACGGACCTTGAAGCTGAAATTTTAAAGAAATGTAGCATAGGCCTTATTAATCATTTGCTTTCGCTGAAAATATCACATTTTTCTCCATCAAAACTCGTATGGTATCATCTTGAGATTTTAGAGGTTTATCAATATGCACACTCATCAGCATTTGCCCTTATCTCAAAATTGATAATTTGAAATTATATCTTTAAATTACTGGCTCGTATGAAATGTTATTATGTTTGGGGCATATGCTAATTTGTGTTATTTCATTCCTGCCTTGTGATCTGCGGAGAAATTTACATGAATTGACGTTAGAAAAACGCCTCTGTACCAGGAATCAAAACAGGGACCTTTAGCTCTCCGGGCCACTGCACACAGCGCCACGTTTCCCAGGATACTGAATTCCCAAGGCAATAGGGTGGTTTCCTATTATTTTTGTATTGCCTAAATCGAAAGATTATTACACCTAAAGTACGTATTTCGCGCTTTTAGATTTTTAAACGACGATATCTATTTTTCGCTATTACATCAAAAGTGAAAAATTTCAAGCGCGCGAAAACGCGACGGCTAAGTATGTATGCTGGGAAAACCCCGTGTGACGTCGTTCTGGTTCCCGCTGCCGCAAGTGAGGTGACCTTGGGGCGACGCTTTGAGCGCTGATGCGACGCAGGATGCTATCAGGTAGCAAAGTACCCTGCTAGCAGCTAGCGCTTCGCTTAATTATTAATGCCTTATCAAACGAAGGAAACTTTCCGACCATAGGCAGTTTTAATAGGTGATTTTTAAGACATGTTTCCCTGAGCTCTGTACCTCATGCATGAATTGGAAATCTCAGACGATGTAAAACTCCTATCTACCCGTATAGCATCTAGGTCTCTGTGACGTCATGTGGAGTGACATCGCATGGGCGCCAATCTGAACTTTTTCAAATGAGGATAAAATTGACCGTTGCCATTCGTCTAAACCGGGATTTCTAAAACCAAATAATTTGTATATTATGAATACACTAATGGTGGGTAACGAATCGAAATCAATGCCTTCCTTTTTTTTGATGAAGGAAACTACCCTATTGTGTCGAGGATCATGGCACTAGATGATAGGCCATCCAAGATGGCAACGCGAGGGTAAAGTTTTCATGGAAATTAAGGAAACTGGACTGTGTTGTGGTCCCGCATTGGCCCGGAGAGGATAAGGTCCATGGTTCGATTTCCGGTGTCGTGAAAACTTTTCTCACGGCAATTCATGTGAATTCCCCCGGCATTCAAAATACGCGAATGAAATACCACACAATTTTATCTCTCTCGAACATAAATAAATTACATACCGGACGATACTTAATACATAAAATTTGAAATTTTCAATTTTGGGATGTGGGCAAAGGCTGAAGAAGAGTTTATATACCTCTAAATTTTCAAGGTGATATCACACGAGTTTTAACCGAGAAAAAAAGTGAAGTTTTCCACAAAAGCAAATGGTATTTCTTATATTCCATAAAAAATCAACTTATTCTTAATAGCAATTTTCAACAGCATTGCTTTTTATAGGATTAAAAAATATCACCAAGAAGGTTCAAGAGAAGGAGACGATTTCATTGTGTCTGTTAGGTTGTGATTTTTCCATAACATATCCACTCGATGCAAAGTTAGGCAAACTTTATGATGCACCGTGTAAATTTGTTTCGGTTTCGTCTAATACTCGCTTCCCGTCACTATCAAGGCATAGGGATCTCGTTTTCACGTCTTATATACTCAATAAGCACAGTAAAGTGTTGTAGATTTATGGTTTTTTGGGAATATCCCGCGTCAGGTTATTAAAATGGCCGACGTTTCTTCTCCTATGCCGGAGACCTCATCAAGGCGAATGACAGGGTCATTCGCCTTGATGAGGTCTCCGGCATAGGAGAAGAAACGTCGGCCATTTTAATAACCTGACGCGGGATATTCCCAAAAAACCATAAATCTACAAACATGGACCGCGAAACCTTTAGTAATTTGACAGTTAAGTGTTGTTTAAGTGAATTTTGAAGCTTAATATCATACAACTGGAAACTTCAATCTAAATGAACAATTCTAAACACAAAGTAACAGATAGCGCGCCAAAATATTTTTTACACCTTCCATTAAAGCATTTATACATGCTTCTAATTTTATTCAAACATAATCTAATTATTTGTTGGCGTTATTTTCGTTTTCCTTTATTCTTATTTTGTTATTAACAATTTCTTTAAATTCCATAAGACTTTTTCGAATCTTAAAGAGCAACAAGAAGATGGAGTGAATGATATAAGACATACTTATGGATGACTTAATTGTTTTAGCATAGCAGGTGCATTTCGTAACTGCGCATGGTAATTCCATATATTTATCACATATGGATCATTTTTAAAATCTAATTGTTGACCTATGCGGCAACTAGTATGCGGATAAAATGAGTTAATTAGTTACTCAGAGTGAAATAAATTCCAAAGTTTTGGAGAGCTTCTAGCCTCCCAAATGTCACGGGTTTCTTGTAACTCGTGGTTTTTTTTATAATCTAAGTGAGGAAAAGTGACCAAACGTCCCGCATTTAATCCTGCAGTTCCTCCTCAATCGATGCGACATCCTCCACCGCATGATCACGGCAATTAGAGGAAGCTCATTGCTTCAATTTCGCCTTTCTAATTTCCATCGCAAACAGGTAGTTCTTTTTAACTGTACCTAACATTTAACCGCACGTTAAGGTAGTGTAATTTTTTTGCAAAGCTGCAGCCACCTTCTTAGTCCAAATTTTGGACCAACATCAGCGGGTTTATTCTGCACTTCAAAATTTGGGATCAATTTTGGAAGGCGTCACACATTAATTCAAATACGGGCATTGTTTAGAAGTTGATTGAGCGACCGCCTACGGCGTGCGAGTGGCGGCTCATTTCTACGGAAACGAATCATTTCCATCATTGCATTGTTGTTGCCTCGAGCACTGACTTATCATTGAACGGTTAAATTGAAGATCGAACTGCTCTCCGAATGTGATCATTTTCATTCGGAAACACACAGTCCTCCCCCCTCCAGAACTTTTCGGACCTTATTGTTGAAAATAACAATGTCTGCTGCTGCCCCCATCCCACATTCAGTCTTCTGCGCGTTCCCCACCACTTGTCTGAGTTAAGTGCCCTGCGTTGGTGCAGTTTGAAGATCTTTTTATGGGCTGCCTCGCTGGAAACAGTGACTCTCGTTCATTCACCGTTGTCAAGCATCGCTTGGCTCGGGTGAAGTAGAGAGAAGTGGTCCTTGTGTTCGACGGAGTGCTGCCAAAGAGTAGAGGTGTCTGCATTTGGCAGGAGTATCAAGGACGAAGTGACCAACAGCCATAGCGTCGAACCATCACAATGAAAGGTCTGAGGTGAACTCTCACCAACTGCATGTCAAGGCATCGATTTTACTACGAATTCAGAAACTGAAGGGTCTTCCTTTTCGTTCACTTTATTTGTTTTACGTTTTTCGAGACGGATTTGATAAATATGGTTTTTAATTGTACCATTTGTATTGCTGGAGTAGTGACTACGTAGTAGCTTATTTTTTAAGAAGGCAAGTTTGCAAGGAACAGGTAATAACAAAAGGTGAAGTTTCGAAAAAAAAATTATGGTTCTTGCACTCATAGAGTGGAACATTAGTTTTCAACAACTTCTGCTGTGATTATTCGGAACTTATGTGTAATGTTTCTATCCAGCCGCGTGAACGGCGATGAACTTCACGTGAATTGCCATGAGAAAAAATTCCCCCGGACCTGAAACGACCAACGAGCCTTTAGCTTTCCGGTCCACTGCGCTACCGAAGAACGATGAATTTGAAATGGATCGACCGAGCAAGTAATGAGGAAGTGCTAAAAAGAGTGGGAGAAAGCTTTTTCAAAAACCTTCAGGCGAAGATGGGACATCTTAGTTGGCCACATTATGAGGCATGATTAAACAATCTCGGAAGCCAGTGAGAGCTGCGTCAAACAGATCTTAAGGCCCGTATGAATATTTTCGCAGCTTCTTTTATCTATCAGATCTTAAGGCCGTTTTTTTACACGGGGCACGGAATTGCGCAGGTTAGAGCTGCATTAATTTCTAAAAAGGCGTGGAATAGGGTAGTTTCCTTCATCAAAGAAAACGAAAGGCATTGATTGCGATTCGTTACCCACCATTAGTGTATTCATAATATACAAATTATTTGGTTTTAGATGAATAACAATGGTCAATTTTATCCTCATTTGAAAAAGGCCAGATTGGCGCCGATTCGATTCCACTCCACGTGACGTCACAGGGACCTAGTTTCTATACGAGTAGATAGGAGTTTTACATTGTCTGATTTTACCAATGAATGCATGAGGCACAGAGCTCAGGGAAACATGTCTTAATAATGACCTATTAAAACTGGCTAAGGTCGGAAAGTTTCCTTCGTTTTATAAGGCATCAATAATAATCCTTATTTAAGCCAAGCGCTACCAGCTAGCAGGGTACTCTGCTACCTGCTAGCATCCTGGGTCGTATCAGCGCTCAAATCCTCGCTCCAAGGTCACCTCACTTGCAGTTGCGGGAACCAGAACGACGTCACACGGAGTTTTCCCAGCACTCATACTTAGTCGTCGCGTTTTCGCGCGCTTGAAAATTTTCACTTTTCATTTAACCGCGAAATATAGATATCGTCATTTAATAATCTAAAAGCGTGAAAACCGTACTCCAGGAGTAATAATCTTCCGATTTAGGCAATAAAAAAATATTAGGAAACCACCATTGCGCGAATGCATGAACGAAAGTAGAACAGGGGCTATTTTGCCATCTCACGTCCGCGCATTCTCGCATGTGTTCTAGCAATTCGCCGCTTTACACGACGCAATTTTGACTGTGCCTTCGTACACGCGTCACATTGTACAAATACGTGCCCCGTGTAAAACGGCCTTTAGGATTAATAACGGCTTTTGGGCGTTCCTCCGCGTGCGTACAACTGTCTAAAGACGACGACAGTTTCTCCGGCAATTCTGCTTGCGTCTCCAGGTCTGAAGTATCGATGCATTAAAATTGCCAGTTTTATGAAGGAGCTTGCGTGTCCTAGGTCTGTTCTGATTGGTCCTCAGTTCTGGAGATCATTGTGGAGACCATTAACACTAGCACGCCCGACCAATCCTTACACCCTATTATGCCATAATAGGTCAATTTGACCCAATATGATCAGGTTTGCATATTTTACGCAAAATATTTAATTCCTTCCCAGTTTGTTTATTAATATTGTTTAGAAAGTATTAGGGGGGTGGTAGAAAATTTCATTGGACGAACAATATTAAAATGGTAGTTCTTCAACAATTTCTATGGTAATCTCTATAATCACAGGCTCAACTTTGTGGAAGTTCATTTCGACGAATAAAAATGAACAAACTTTGTATTAATCCACCAATTCATTGGTGGGCATTTGGTATTGGTATTTATTAATCCACCAAACCACCAATGAATTGGTGGATTAATACAAAGGTTGTTAGTTTTTATTCATTGAATTTCTATGGTGTTATGGGAAACTAGCTTCCACAAATTGGTGAATACCTGTCACCTTTCCTCTGATGGGTTTAGGAGGTACAATGAATTTCAATGGTTTATGGTTAAAAGAAAATTTCAGTAACAATTTGAGAAAAAAATCAGTCTAAAACACACCGTTACATTGAGTACAAAGGAAAAGTTGAAAGGCTTCAAATGTATTTGATAGTCTGGGTTAAAATGGGCCATCCGCGAATGGAATGTATAAGTGATGAGGAAAAAAGAGAAAAAGTAATAATATCAGGTATAAATTTTGCACAGTGGTGAACCAAACTAAATTATTAAAAATCATGAAATATGAGTTTAAAATTTTTCTTCGTTTCAAAAGAATCAACATAAATATTCTCTTTTGGGTCAAATAGACCCAGCCGGGCATTCCAGTCTTGATATGGAGAAACGCCGCGTGAACCTCGAATCCAATTTCAATCATAGGCTTTCCCGTATTGTAGCGATAGAATTAAGTATCTTATCACTACTTACTCTTTTTTTAACTTCTTTATTCTTCCTCTTTATCTTTTTAGAGGTACAAAAGATTATATGAATTTCCGTGTTCTCTCTTTCGTCCCCAAGCATAAACAACCACCCATTATTGGTTATTTTTCCATGACAACTTGTAAGAGGGTTTTCTATAACATTTGTAACATACACGTCAGCTTATGATGATCATGCGATTTTACGAGTTATTAAAATGTGAAGAAATAGTAGAATAAAATAGTATGATAATTTCAATGAGGCCCTATGAGGGTGAAAGAAAAAATAATAGAAACGGAGGCATAATATATATTCAAAATAATCCGTTAATATTCTCTTATCATTTCCGCCCCCGCAACTATTCCCGCAAGGACAACGTAATTCTCTAAGCAGCAAAAAAAAAATAAATAAAAAAATATTTAAAAAACCCTGTTAACGTAATTCTCTAGAGAGCGCGAGTTGGAAATCTGAGCACGTGGATCGGGGCGATAAAAAAAATGAGAAAAGCACCGCGATACGCAACCCTGGCTTTTCTGCGCGGGTACAGACGGAGAAAAATGGGTCAAGGGGTTTTCAGGTCAACCTTCCCAGGATATTTTTAAACATATTTTTTATCTATTTTTATTTTTTGCTGCTCGGAAATGGATTGGCCACCGATCGCCAGAAAACACAGCTTGGTGTAAGACCATGATGGAATTTCATCCCCACTCAACTTTTTCCAGTGGTTATCCATCAAATATAGTTCTTGCGCCCTGAATCGCCTCCGTCAAAAAGAAAATGAGAACGCAAGTCGATACAAATTGACTCCAAACCATGATTCTAATTTTTTAGGTCTATTTTAAATTATTTCAGGAGCTGAAGCACATTTTTCTCTCTAAAATTGTAAAATGACGCACCCCCTTCAAAAGATTCTTACCCAGCCTTTACCATGTTTATTAAAAAACAGCCGCTTATGGTTTGATGTTCCCTATGTTATCACTATTATGGCCAAAGATATTTGCCTTGTTCTCTGAAGGAATTTTATCCCGAAATTCGAAAATATTCCAAAAAAAATAAACTTATGGCTTCGTAGGCAATATGCTACCCAAGTCGCATTCACCAGATGTGAATGCATGCATCGCAAGGTGCCCTTTGGGTAGGGGTCATCTTATTGAATGCATTTCTGGCAATCCCCATATGAAAGAAAATCCCTTAGTAACTAAAACAGAATTTAAAGAGGATGCTAACCTTCTTCTCGACCGGTCCGTTTTGGTGATTGCATGGTTAATGCGTGGCATCTACGTAGTGATTGCGTGATGATTGCGTGAAAGATGCGTGATTACTGTGCGGCAGTGGCAACACAATTACTCTCTAAAAAATTATGTTATCTTCTTGAAATTTTTGCAGTGCATAAAAAAGGACTGTTTTCCACTGTTGCCCCTGTATCACAATTCGAAAATTCCACATTATACTCGATTGAAACTCGAATGATATTATTTTAAAAATTTTGGCGTAAATAAGGTAGGTCGTTCTCAGCATTTTCCCGTGTTCCAAATTTAGAATTTTCAAATTTTTATCGTTAATTGTTATTGCTTCAAATATAATTAATTCATGATCTCTGCATTCTCTTCGGGTTTTCACCGCGTCCGTTGTGCTTTGGCGACAACAGTTTCGCTGACATTGTAGTCAGAGTCTTCAGGTAAAAACTGTTGCCGCCAAAGCACAACGGACGCGGTGAAAACCCGAAGAGAATGCAGAGATCATCTAATCAACGCCGCGAAAATCTTCGAACCTACATAATTAATTCATGCTTGAAATGCATTCAAGTTTTGAATATGGCCTACTCTACTCGACCACAAAATTTCAATATTATATAAACAAGCTTTACTCGAGTAAAACTAAACTACTTCAATAAAAAAATTAGCTGTGGTGAAAGAGGTACGAGTCCTCATAATCGCTAACTTTCCCCACCATCGGGACATTTTTTTCCAATATATCATACTCTTCCTGGGTCCACAAAATACAAATAAATGCATGCACCTCGCCCGGTCGAATGTCATTTTTTTTCTTCCTACAACGGAGAGTCACGGAGGAAGGGGTGTGGAGGGTGGAGTGATGTCGCAGCCAAGACCCTTGAGAGAGAGAGAGAGCGAAGGAGGTAAAACGAGCCAAGCGCATAAAGATGCAGCGCACATGCAACCCTAGGGCGAGCTTTGATTTCCTACCCTCGCCACTCGAAGAGAGAAAAAAAATGAAGAGCGATAAAAAAATAGGGCCGCATCCCCTGTGTATGTCTGCCCTCGCCGCTGCTGCAAAACCCCTCCCCGCATTCCCCTGCATCCATACACTCCCTCCCTCCACCCACACCCACTGGAGAATGCAGCGCAGGCATCCATATATTCATTTTGTCCCCCTCACATTCGCGTCATTCCTCAGTGCATACGCGGACGGGGGTGTTTCTCTGATGCGTAGAAATGACATTGCCCGCAAACGCAGTGCAGCCTACGAGGGACAGCTCATAGAAAAAAATAGCCGAAAATTATAATCAGCAGTCGACGAAAATTAAATGAATGGGCTTTGGGTAATGCCCTTTTTAACTACACGCATTCGACCCTAACTATTACTCTCCTGCATAGCTAACAGAAAACTGCCGCACATACTGCAATGAAAAGTCGAATGTTTTTTTGAATACCAAGATGTCTCTTCCGAAGTATACTATTCCCTCCATATTATATTCATGTTATTTTTCATCCAAAGTTGTTTTCTTCCATGGATCACGGTTTTAATCCACAAAGCACAGGGTAAAAATTATATCTAAGGCTAAAACAAATTACTATGATACTGCGCTTTCCAATAATTCCATGCTAATTGAGTGGGTTGGAGGCCAAGGGGTACAAGTGATTTCTTTTTTCTACACAGAGTTAGGCACAGAAATTAGGTAGAGAAAACAAACGAGATCGGTTAGATGTTCAGTAGTGCGTTTCATTTTCCATCCGACGTCAGCGCAGAACAGAGACTCACTCGTATCCCTTGGTAACCTTGTTTGTATATGTTTTTATGTATTTATTCTGACAGTTAACTTACCCTAACTCTGTTCAGAAAAAATCACTTGGCTTCTCAACTCCTCAATTGTCCTATTGACTAAAAATCGACCGAACTACCGCATTATTTTTTTCACTTACAGGGCCTACAGGCAAGTATAATAAGTGATAAAATAAAATAAAACCACTCAGAACTTTCCAAGCAATTTTTAATGCTTTGCGACCAGTTCCTACGTGTTCTAAGTCATTTTCAAGCTATACTACCAGTCTAGGGGCAGCGTAGCTTGAAAACTACGTAGAACACTTCGAAACCGGTCGAAAAGTATTAAAAAATGTGTGGAAAGTAAAAAGTTGTTTTATTTTATTTTATCATGTATAACTTCCAAAAAGTTAATTCACTAACCATCAACTTCATTAAGTGGAATGGGCACAGATAGTTATTTGGGTAGAAGCCGAGTATGGCTATATATTTCTGCACCATGCCAATGAAATTAATAGCCTATTTGATGCCATGTATGATTTGCTGATTCGTGAAAAATGCCAAATTATCATTACATATAACCTATCCGCGTACAGTGGCGCCGACTCTATGGGGCCTGAGGGGGCCCAAGCCCCCTCAAAAATTCGTTATGGGTGTGAGGAAAAAATGTGTCAGGGATGTCGATTTTCCCCGGAGTGTCCAGATATCGAGATTCGAGTTACCAAGGCTCTAATGTTGATCATATGACTCTTCTAAAATGCTTTAAAAAAACATAACATTCAATACTTATAAACTTTCCTGGGGCAAGATCTCCGGTTTGGCCCCCCCCAATATTTTTTGTAAGTCGGCATCCCTGTCCGCGTTCAACGCCTGCATTCTCCGAATCTAAGTTCTGGCTGCGAGCCTGGTTATAGCGCAGTCTGCGTGAGAACTGCAGATACTTCTTTGATAGACGTTGATAATCCTTGAGTTTTAACTATCCATTCAGTTTCTAATAATTATCTGCCTAGCTAGATAAGCTGCGAACACGTGTTGCGAACACTTACAATTGATATGGAGTCAAGAAAAATGAGAGATTCACTTCTATAGTGAAACAGCGAAAAGATTTACAGAATCATTCGAAATTTCGAATCGAATTTTCGAAGTATCTCGTATACCGGAGACGGATTCGGAACCGCGGTATCATACCAATGATGTTGAAAGCGTGAAGTCCCTTGTGATAATGACCTAAGTTCATGAAAATTTCCTAACACATTGCTGGTCTGGCTGCGTGCCTACTGCTTGTGGAAGAATCCCAGGTTCCCTTTAATAAAAAGTGCTGCCGTATGAAGGAGGTGATTGGAGAAGTCTTTAAAAAAATATGCGAGTAGAAAGAAGAAGCAGGGAGTGAAACGGTTTTTTCCCCTCCCTCAGTCTCGGCAATAAATCCATCGAATGGAAACGTAGGAGGCTCAACCCTTCCTCGAACCCCTTTCCTCTGTCCCGACAGCAACTCCCACTCCCCCACCATTCCTTACCCCTTCCGAATCTCCACCCCCGCGCCGCAAACAAACCCTAAGCCCATCATCTCCCCGACAATGCAGAGAGGAGAATATCCTCCGAGTATGCCGCCGAGAAAACATCCGAGATATCCTGCATTATGAGAAGAAGAAACAATGAAATAAGACAGATACGAATTAGCAGACATTAAGCTTTCACGCGAAGATTTACATTAAATGGTAATCTTCCTCATAAGGTAGATATATGAGGAAACTTTTTAAATTATTATTATTACCATTACACATTGCTGCAATTAGACTATTGCCTGGTGACAGCATTAGATGTATTCACATGAATAACAAATTTACCTATCTAATACAAAGTTTATAAACAGAAAAGACACCCATAGTAAAAAATAACACATTAATTCTAATCTCATACTACTAAGAATTTAACATTGTCCCAATAAACCAATTTCAAACAATCCATCAAATACATTAATTCTAATATAATACAACAAACAAATGAACATTTACCAAACCAACCCAATTTCACAATCCCCCTCAAACCACTATGTAATTAACCAATAAGTGATGAGATTTTCTCCCTAAAAATTTTCGCATTTGCAGGGAATATCTTAAAAATAACTTCAGGTCGCTCGTTTCACTACTTCATTCCTATATGTAGGAATAATATCTCTATGTGAGAAGTAATAATACATTTTACACCGTAATTACATAAATGTTTTGGGA
Source organism: Ischnura elegans (assembly GCF_921293095.1). Lineage (NCBI taxonomy): Eukaryota > Metazoa > Arthropoda > Insecta > Odonata > Coenagrionidae > Ischnura > Ischnura elegans. Next base: position 121,402,466 of record NC_060247.1, read on the forward strand.
AATTGATCTTTAGCTATAATTAGGAAATTTATGCAGCCTAAAGGTGTCAAATGTAGTGAGACTGCATTCTGCAACATAAACAACACTGCTGGTGCATCACAAAATTTTACCAAGCACAAGAAAATTTCAGTTTTTCTCAAGATTTAATCGTCTCGTATGTCACACTTTCCCTCATTAACGTTCCCTCTTCGAAAACCTCATCCCTTTCATGCCATCCATAATAGGGTAGTTTCCTTTTATTTTTTTTATTGCCTAAATCGAAAGATTATTACTCCTGGAGTACGAATTTCACGCTTTTAGATTTTTAAATGACGATATGTATTTTTCGCGATTAAATGAAAAGTGAAAATTTTCAAGCGCGCGAAAACGCGACGGCTAAGTATGAATGCTGGGAAAACTCCGTGTGACGTCCTTCTCGTTCCCGCTGCCGCAAGTGAGGTGACCTTGGGGCGAGACTTTGAGCGCTGATACGACGCAGGATGCTAGCAGGTGGCAGAGTACCTTGCTATCTGGTAGCGCTTGGCTGAAATAAGGATTATTAATACCCTATCAAACGAAAGAAACTTTCCGACCTTAGCCAGTTTTAATAGGTGATTATTAAGGGACATTTCCCTGAGCTCTGTGCCACGTGCATGCATTGCTAATCTCAGACGATGTAAAACTCTTGACTACTCGTATAGCATCTAGGTCCCTGTGACGCCTTGTGGATTGGCATCGCATGGGCGCCATTCTGGCCTTTTTCAAATGCGGTTAAAATTGACCATTACCATTCGTCTAAACCGGGATTTCTAAAACCAAATAATTTGTATATTATGAATACACTAATGGTGGGCAACGAATCGCAATCAATGCCTTTCGTTTTCTTTGATGAAGGAAACAACCCTATTGGATGGACGCAAACGTTGCGTAGCAAAATGAATTAATACCTGCAAAAAAACGTATAAAACTAAATGTTGACCTAAAGATCTTATTCTCTTCCTTTCCCGTCCCTACCAGACAAGAATTCTTCCCTTCGGCACCAATCGTTCCGAAGGGATTGATGGCTAACATGTGTCTTTTGTACATTTAAATTCAAGATGGCCATCCGCGAAATGCTATTGAAAATTAAAAATGTGAACTTTTAAGCTCGAGGCGTATGAGAAAGTGCATATCGATCAAAATACCAATATTTACACAAATATTTCCGGAGTTTCGTCAAAAATTAGTTGCTAGGGACGCAGTTTCACTTGTGGAATGGGATATCACTTGGCCCCAGAACTGATCTTTAACCGCAATTCGCTCTTCATTTGTCTTTATTTGTTCCAAGTAATGCCCTAGAGGCATTGCCGTTGGGGGCGACGGTAATGCCCGCATTTCTTTATTCATTTGTTCATTATTTCCAAATATTTCCATATTGGTGCAGTTCCAGATGTTCATGCTCATGTTAGTCATCCCTTTTTCCTAAAAAATTACTTCATCACGGCCTTTAAATTACCCTACTCATTATACAGTCGTTCATTCCAAACAATCAGTCCCGATCGTATGGCACATTGGTGGCCAAGTTCTAACAACGCGTATCTCAAATTCGGCCGGTTTGAGATAGGCATCCTAAGCGAAGTGTAATAACATTAAAAAATACAAGCAAAAAACCAACTCTTTGTTTGCAAATGAGTGCTTCTTTTTCAATTTATGAACTTTTGTTTTTTTAACCCATTAACTACCATGATCCCCAAATGGGGACCCGGTACTTTAAACCAGAGTCCTCTGGATTGTTGATAATACACTACAATGAGGGAGTAGTGTAGAGAACTGCCATCCAGAGGACTCTGCTTTAAACTACATGGCAGCGCCACCTGTGACCAATATATAGAAACAGGACCTTCGCGTCTTCCAACATGATGTCTTTATTGAAAAAAGACATGAATTGATCACGTGCATGCATTGACATGTGCACACGAGCTCGTTTCCGCTCAGATGTCCCCGTTTTTTGGTCGTAGAGGGAAAAGGTGACTTTTGACAGCATAAAAGACGTTGTTCGCTGTGGCTATTCACCAACTGGGTCGATTTTTCTTCATTCCTGGTTAGTATACAATAGTATAATCGACGTTTTGCATGGCCAATGTGCGTCACTAGGGAACAATGGACACAAACACCTCGTGCCCCACCTGGGGCTCACGGTTGACATCGTGGTCGTGAGATTTAAAACGCGTGTTTTCCCAACTATTGGGATGTAGACGGGCACAAATAAAGTAAAAAAATATAAAAAACAAATTTGGCAGTGAATGGGTTAATTTCAGTGTACAAGAAAAATACATTAATCGTTTTTTCGCTCCCCTGAAAAGTTGCTATTTTTGAGATACGTGTTGCTTGAATTTAGCCATCGATATGCATGTTTCCCCTCCCAGCCCACTAACTACAGCACTTCTTCGCTCATCTTCTTCTCCACCCGCTTTACCTCCTTCTTGCTCGACCACTCCCAAATCCTCCACAACTCCTGTCGTATGTCCTACTCATTACTCAAGAGTCCGAGGTTCCACATCGTAAGGCACAACAATCCAGGCCAAACTTGACCAGTCTTTTCTTCGCATTCTCGCAAAAAAATCCCCTCATTAAGCCTTTGACATTCAAAATCGCCTCCTTTTCTTATGCAATTATCATAAAATACTCTAATTAAAATTATACCAATTCAATTTTATCATTTTATGCACTACAGTGGTTTAGGTTTATGATCTAACACCACACGCCTATGGAGAATGCGGCGTGGTATGAAGTTGCAGATGCAATTTGATGAAAGCGAAAGACGGTAACCAGCACTTCAGGAAAAATCACAGAAGGTTATTTAAAAAATCATCGAAGCTGTGAATCAATCAGATTACATCTATTATCTCAAGATAGTAAATCACGCTCTTATCACTTGATAGATAGTAATTGAAGCATAGATAAAGCCTGAATAACACGATCATTTTCTTTCGTCGCTCTAGTGATCATTTTTCTGAATCACACGGTCCCTCCCGCCGTCGCCTTTCGCATCACTTTCGACATCACAGCTCGTTTTCATAGGACCCACATTACGAAAATGTATATAGCGTGTCTGTTTATCTATGTCGATCCCACGATTGTCAAACGTTGCGCTGCAATCGCTCCGTACGGATATGCGTTCCCATTGGCTGATATGGGGTTTTAGTGACGATTTTAGCGACGGAAAAAGCGACCGGACGAGTGATGAAAAATAGTAATGGGAATCCTCATCGCGAAAAACAATTGCCGGCGACGATAATTTGCGAGTGATCACTCTAGTGATCGCGATAGTGATCACTAGGAAATGACGGATTAAATGATCGTGTGATTCAGGCTTAAGATTAGTAGCGAGCAGTGACAGTGAGACTCGGGGGAGATCAAGCTTTCAAAGTATAAGTTTGCAACCCCTATGTGGATGCAAAATTTTTATAAAAATGTAAAATATTTTCTTCATTTTATTTCTTTATATATGTACTCCAACGGATGCAGTGCAGCGATGAGGAGGGCAAGGCAAAAAAATCGCCACATTATTGGTCCGAGGAGTCGCAACTTCTCCAGCAGTTGATTTGGAGGCATTAAGATTCGAAGAGTAGATGGTCACAATTTTTCTTTTCAATATAAATTAATGACAAACCGTCATGATCAAGATGTCAACTGTACCTACTCCTCACTCTACATTTTTTAAAATATGCAGAGTAATTTTACTCCATTAGTAAATTTCAATGATTACGTGAGGGCTACAGCCTGAATTACACTCCCAAGCGCTTAGTTTTGTAACTCACCACTCTGTTTTTACCCATAGAACGGCTCACGGCTCTTGGTGGCGATCATGCAGCAGTCTTCAATGGATTTCATCTGACTCACAATGATGGCGGTAAACGTTGTGGACTGCAGGACGCCGCGTCGACAATGAGGAAACAATGCGCCCAGTAGAAAACCTGAGAAAAATAAATACAGTAACACAAGGAATTCAGCGGGCTCTAATAGTCCTCCTACTGTGCTATTGATAACATATGAAAAAATTCTTATGCATTATTTTTTCGTGCTCAACAATGTTAGAAACTGTATTCATTAATTTGAGAGTGATTTGGACATCTTAGCGGTGTATCTTTATGAATGCTAAAGAGAAAAAGGAAAAGCTTAGACAGCTATTCACTGATATGAATGCAAATAATAGAAATTCAGAGTTTTATAGACTTAAGGATGCATGAAGAACGATCTGATATTCTCCCGAAAAATTGATTGGATAAGGGTGAAATTTCCATTTTTTACAATGAAAATAGGAGACAACGGTCACTCTCACCTGTCTGGAAACCCGAGAAACCCTTATTAAGAAGACATTCACGGTATGTTCGACGAGTATTTTTTTTCAAAAAAACTTCTCCTGTTTAAAACGTATGCCATCTTCATGAAATTTTAAGGCACTGAAAAGTAGGCCCTTTTCAACGTTCGTTTGTAATTCGATTTTGTAAATCTAGCTCCAGTGTTTCGTCGGATGCAAAATTTTGAAGTTTAATAAACAGCCAAACGTTGATAAAGTCCTATTCTATCTATTCCGAAATTTTTAAGTTGATAATGATGGTTTTAAATAAGTAATTAGACGCAGAGTAAGACAAAATGTGACTTTATTAGGCGGAACAATGCGTCCTGTTAACGCTTTTTCAACGTAGGAATAAGAACTCTGTTAAGGATCAAGATATATAATACAGTTAACTTCCAACACATCTTACCAATACCAGCTCAAGTTTAACAAAAAGCTCCCTTGTTTGCCTGCATGATGATACCAGCCAACTACTAAAACATATGTAACTGCAATTTTAAATAGGAGATGAAACGCGAAAAACATAAATATGAATCATAGCTACATTCTCCCATATTCACAAATGTTTCCTATGGAAATAAACTTTCATTAAATCCTATGGCAATACTTTTATTTCTCGTTATAGCATCAGGGATGCTTTTGAAAGCAGTTATTTTTCATTTCGTTCATTGGTTCATATGTGACTATTAAAACAGTTTACCTCGAAACTTGAATGTTTTTCCAAAGTCAGTTATTCAAAGGTTGATGTCCTACGACTCTTGTACCAATTTATATTGAGAAAGCAACAAATTTTTCCTCCCCTATGAATTTCAACATTCACTTGTCTCTACATATCATGTTCGGAAATACCGTTGAATTACTTTAGAGGATATAGTTGGTGTGGTGGCTAGAGTGTTGGCTTCCCACCCCGTGGGTCCGGGTTCAAATCCCGGCGATGGCAGAGAATTTTCAGAGACTGCCCGATCCCTGCTTGAATGGCGTGTGGAGAATATTTCAAGTGCAACACTCCGTCCGTCGGATAAGGCGTTAAGCCGTGGTCCCCTTGGCGCCTTTCTTTAAGAGCAGGCTAACGCCGACGCCGGGTTTCTCTCCACCCTTTCTTATCTACCCTTCGCTCATGGCGCAATGACATTAGCTGTTGGTCGCCACCTCCAAATACCATGAACCATACCATTCTTGAAATACTTAAAATCCTTCTGGAAGCAATCCCCCAGTTTTAGATAACTACCTATTCCTTCATACTTCACCCATTTAACGACTCCCTAATCCGCCCATACCAATAAGCAATGATAATATTATAATATTGTAAAGATAATGGTGAAATAGTTTAATTTTACCCGTAAAAGAGTGAAAGCATTAATAACATTTATTAAGGCCTTTTCACCTAAAATACTGGAACGCATTTCCGCCTTCCGAAAGCAAAAAAAGTGAATTGTATCAAATGTGAAAGGTACCAATTTTTTTACTTTAATAGGATATCATTAAGAGAATAAAACTCTATTCGGATAAATATTTTTTTAAATCACATGCTCTACAGCATACTCTACGTAGTAGCACAACTTTTCCTCGGTTGTTTTCCCACTGATTTATGACTTAAGTCCAACCAGATCGCGTTTTCAGACCACTGTGGCGGCGCATTAAAAAAATCAATTCACGCGACGACCCTGCATCGATAATCTCGAAGCCTATTTCCGATCAATCCCTCCCCCGAGGACCACGCAACGTACGCACGGAGGTAAAGGGAGACTCTCCCCACCAAACCCCCCCTCCTCCATTCCAGTCATTCTCCACCCCACGCACTCCCCTCCCCTGTGATCCCCACACCCTTGGAGCAGCAGCCGTGCGCGCAGAATGAAAGAAAAGAATAAAAAAGAAAACATGTTCCAACAGATCATGAGGGGGAGCGAAGTGGGGGAGGGGTTATTTTTCAAGTTCTTTTTTTTTCCTTTCTGGTCGACGATTTTTTTTATTTTTCAATAATGTGAAACCAACCAACCAACCTACCCCTATACACAGAGACACCCCTTCCCCGAGCAGACCGTATCATCTCCATATTGCTTCCAACTCACCCTCGTCTTCCTTCACAGAACCCTATACCGCCCAGTTTTGCTCCGAAAAAAAAACAAACCCGGACCTTTAAAAAATAAAAATCGATTCCAGACCGTCTGGATGGAATGATATATATGCATATATACACGCGCACACTCGCGTATATACACTCTCACGCACTATGTAGTACTACAGCGTAAAAAGAGGGTGGCTACCACCCCCTCTATGCCACCAAATCCACCCTCTCACCCTACCCCCTTAGTTCCACAAGGCGCATAGACGATGGGCTTGCCGGGAATGTAGTGGGCGGAATGCGACGGATACGAGAGGCACAGCTTGGAATCGGTATTAGAGGGAGTCTTAAAACCATCAAAGGGGGAAGGAGATACGTAAGGGTGTCATGTAAGGCCTCATCGACTTAAGGATAACAAAGAATCAGTTTATAATTAAATGCAAAAACTTTACAATTCCACGTAAATTTTATTGCCATTAATGGTTAATTAGCAACGTCAGTTTTTTCAATCAGAATCAGATAACATTAGTAAAATTCCCTTGAAAAGCGATAAGTTTAGATATGGGGTTGTTTTCCCTAATTTAGGGGTTGTTTTCCCTAATATAGGGCTCCTAAAAATGGAGGGTGATAGAAAAAAAACTGAGGTCATTTTCGGATTCAGCGACCCAAAATTAGCCAGAAACACCCTAATTTGTAGCCGGGAATTTTTGAACTTTTTTTTTGCAGAACAGTGTAATTAATGGAGCTGAGTTGTTCCTGTTAGCCACTGTACGACATACAGATAGGTGGCAGCTGTTCTTAGTAGAGTCAAGGTGAAGGTGTCGATATGCTCGTCTTGAAATCGGTGAAGACGCTATGAAAAATGTTATTCAAGGCATTAGCTTTATCTCGATTGTTAGTCACTCCATCTTCTTGTTCATGTAAAAGTGAAGAGACTGTAGCGCTATTTCCCAGCACCTCCATTACGAGTAATCAGAAAGCATTAGGGTTGTCATCTAAGCATTCGTCCAATTTTTTTCGATTTTGATAATTGTCGCGCATTTCTTTTTTCTCACAATTAAGACCCAAATAAACCTTATTCATTGCGTGGATAGCTAATTGTCGCTTAAGAGCTTGCACAGTTATGTAAGATTTAACACTTTCCCGGTGAACAGAATATATAAACTTTTTTCGGGATTACGCGCGGGTAAGATTTTGTTAGAGCGCCGACGTTTCGAGTACCGACTCGTCACCCATTCTCACGACGTCGGCGCTCTTACAAAATCTTACCCCTGCGGAATCCATAGTGTTAACAACCTTGTTCCGTGCTTCGTTGGCCCCAAGGTTGAGAATAGTGTCTTAGAAATCCGTGAAATAGTTCGACATGTCCTGCTTTAACCCTCAAAAATCCGCCTTAATCGGAATAAGTAGACCCTTCTCCTCGACGCAGGTTATCTATCGGAGACTATAAGGAACCATGAGCTACGAACTATGTGCCTTGTGGTCACTAATACCAGCCTCGGTTCTGAATACGCACTCTTAAATGATCGCTGCTAAGAGGCCGAGTATATTGTTACCCCTGTATTGGCTGAGTCAAGTAATAGAGCTGAGTAGGGGTCATCAATGAGTCGTCATCGTAGCGGAGAAAAGAACGACATTTTGAGAACCTGCGAACTTAATATCAGTAATTACTGACTGAGAGAATACTCCGGTAAAGTAACTGAAGCCTCGGCGTGGAAATGAGCTGTACGAGACGACCAAATCATGCTCGAAAATCACTCAAACAGCCCAGTACCTTGTACATTCCAAAGCATGGGCGTACCGAGCGAAGGGGCAGGAGGGAGTGGCTGTCCTACTTCCCCCCTAGAATCAAAAATCGCTAATGCCTATAAGGGAAATAATATTTTTTCAAGCAAATAATTTTAAAACTAATAAAGAGCTGTTACAGTTTCCTTAAAATGTTGATTCATTCATCTTATACATGCTTAAATCTTACCAACAACTTGAACAACCATGGCTTCCCCTTCCCCCTAGTTTTGATCCTGGGTACGTCTTTGCTCCAAAGGGTTATTTTTCATCGCAGAAACACCGTTCAAAGACGTACTTGATCGTACGATTGTAGGAGAATAATTTTTGACGATTGAATTCATCGATCGATTTTAAAATTGCGATCATAGCGGTCATGCATCGTTCACAGTACGATTGTCCGAGCGATCGTCCTAACGATAGTTGGCCGAACTAGCCGTGTGAATGCATGTCCTGAAAATAGTTCACGCAGGTAGTTCCTCACATTGCCACTTTACGATGGTTAGGCGCTGGGAGACCGGAAAAGGAAGCGGCAAGAGAAAGACGAAAAGCTCGTGAAGCTCTCTTCGCTCTATTTTTTTCATGGATTTGTCCTAAGAAGGAAGAATATGGGCGGAAGAAAAATATTCGATAAATACACGTAGAACAAAGTAATATCTTGACCCTGCATACCTCAACAGCTTTGCTAACCGTAAATTCCCCGCTCACTTTAGATGTCAGCACTAGAGGGCAGCATAGGTTTTAACCAAGGTCCTTGGCTTTAACCATCGTCGTGTGAATGCACGATAGTTCCAACGATTGCTGGAACAATCGTAATTTGAACGAGGCATCACTATTTCTTATTCCAACACCGGGCTACCTGCTCCATGGCCCCAGAAAACGCATCTTAACCGAAATTTCATAACTGCAAAGCAAATTCTACACATGCTCATTATATGGTGAAATAGAATCATTGATTAACTATCAGGAAATGACTATCATCATTGATCTTGAAGTAAACCAATTACGCTAAAACATGATATATATAAAATCCTTGAGCTAATTCACACTAGATAAAGATTACAAGGCTGTCAGAGAAAGATAAATGATAACATCTGGCATAAACTCGCTGGACCATGGAAATTTTCATGCAGAATCGATAAATTTCATGAAGCTCATCGTACCGGCTCAGCCAGACAGAAGTACAAATACTTATTAACTTCCCGATTACCATGACACTTATCTACCGCTTGTTATGAGTCTCATTAAGTTTTGAGCTAACATTACAAGGATTCAAAATAGGATTACTTCAAATTTGGGAGTTCTGTGGCGAAGAAATACGATACGTGTTCGCAATTTCTAAGGTAGCTAATAACCGAGTAGCAAATGATATCCAGGTACGCTACAAAATACCTCTCATAATATCCATGCAATATCCAGCATATAAAAGTAATGATACACGGATATCCAGTAGATATACGAAGTTCCAATTTGTATAAACGTATAGAATATCCAAAATTAGCATCCATGCAATATTAAACTATAGTTAAGGAATGGAAACATCCACATAATATTCGCTTGACTCCATATTCCATGTAAGCCTCGTTAATATCCATAGGACATTATCCGACCTATTCATTCCATCGCAATGTACGCTCTACTCATCCAAACATCTACCACCTATAGTTGGCCCAATTTGAAGGAAAATTCATACAACCCAAGTCACAAATCATGATCTTGCGCAACACAAATGATTTTGTATTAACATATTATAAAATATATACCATATATGTAATCATGTTATTAGGTTCACAAATGTCACAGATTTCCTCGAAAAGGAAATCGATTTTTCCGAATCGCCAATTCTGTGCAGGGGAACTCGGCTACCGTTATGGGCACTCGAGTACTAAGTACCATCTGGGTATTCGCATATCGGTATAACTGTACATTCGACACACTCCCGCTTGGAAGAAAGATTTTAAATAACCCACGCGATCCTGAATCCCATTCCTATTCGAAACATAAAACCCATTTAAGTTGCAATTTAAATTCTCCATCATTTAGTTTCATCCCAGGTGACATTCGTGAAGAACGATCGCGCCGAGATAAGGCACGCAGAAGTGTGACGAGCGCCACAGGTGAGTAATTTGTTTTCGCTCCTTCGTGACGGAGTAAGAGAAAAAAAAGAAGGTCGTCGGTTAGGCAAACAACTGCACAGGGAGGCGAGCAGCAAAAAGCTTGATTCTCGCGAACCTTTACCCCGCGGTATGCAACGTGCAGGATCAACTAAAGTACCGCATTAAAAAAGTAGGAGAGATAAATTGAAAAATGATGAAATATAATATTAAATTGTGGTCGTCTGGCGAAAAAAATTGAAGTTTTGAGGATTCGAAAGAATGGGTGGATACGTGACCAGAAGGGAAATAACTGAAGAGAAAGAAATTGTTGGAATTCAAATTTTGAAATACGGGCATATCGAAGTTTGCGTGAAGAAGAGATGGCCAACGATATTATTCCAATGAACTCACCGCTTTCATCTGTAAAAGTTCCTGCTTCATTAAAGAGAAAACGCTGGCCTCAATTCCTCCCCCTAAGCGCATATTCACCATATTTCCCTCCCCAACCTCTTTTCCTATAGGGAGGCCAAAGCCCATACCGGGCTGTAGTGCCGAGGAAGTTAGTAAGTAACCTTTTTTCCTTAATCACCTACCCCTCATCTGATTCTGGGAGTTGATATGTGAGACTAGAAGCCATTGGTGCTTCAGCCTCTAGAACAGGAATATTACAAAAGAGGATCATCATGATTACCACTAAATGTGTTGTCACCCACCGTGCATTTAAATGGGTTTACAAAAGTCGCCACTCGCGTCGCTGACGGACAAATTGATGCGATTTTCACGGAGAAATTCGGTATAATTAGGGATGTGAACCGAGATTTACATTCATGATGATGTGTTCTGTAATATTCATAAATTTTCAGTGCTATTCATCGCAAGGGCGTACCCACGATCAAAACTAGAGGGGGGAAGCCATGGTCGTTCAAGTTAGTAACGCAGAAAAGGTTACGAAACCAAAATTTCAAAAACATTATAACAGCGTTTTTTTGTTTTTTAAATTGCTTACTCGAAAAAATACTTTTATTTTGATTACACGCTTTATACTAATATCGCTTTTCTTGAATTTAAAAAAGGACTTTAACTTGAGGAAATTTGTACAAAATTTTCAATTTAAAATAAATTTATTTTTGCCTCCAGGTGGGGCAGCTGCCCCCTCTTGCCCCTCGATGGGTACACCCATGATTCATCGGAGTTACAAAAACTATACTGCAAAATATTGGAAAAAAGTGGATCGCATTGCACTCATCACCGCGCCGTGGAAATTTTTGAAAACCCATTAAAATACGACCAAAGCGGCAACAGAAATCACCCTCCTATGGCATAATGGGCCTCTTCTATGCAGTCCCCTTGCTCTGTAAAATGATCCAACAGCGTTGGAACCGTTAGAGCATAATGAAAACGTGTGGCTTATTGTAAAGGTTTTTTTTCGCTCTAAAACAAATTTCCAAGTATCGAATAATAAAATCAGATTGGTGAAAGTAATTCATATAAAATCAAGATTAAAATTTCATCTCATATTTTTCTCCACCCTGTATATCATGATCTACACGCAGCATGGTGACTATATTTCCTTTTTCAATTTATGTTACAAAACTTCGTCGACTTATTAAAAGTGTTTGAAATTATCCTTTAAGGTTTGTTTATCGCGAAAAATTACCTAACGCCATTATTTACGGAAGACTTTTATCATTTATCTTATCTTATCGACCGAACCTTTGATTTATCTGGAAAAGGGATACAAGCAATATTCCAGACCACTATTGCCATATCTCATTTTCTGATAACTCCGTTGTCGTAATAGATAATGGGTTGATTCAGATGATTTTCTGAGCTCTGAAATCCTAAGCTTAACATAAATTTCTAAGTTTTATCTCTCAACGTCGCGTCGTATCTGGGCTAGCTCGCTTGGCTGACTTGTTGAGATTTCGAAAGGTAGGACATCTCGGAAGCCAATCTACCTGCTCCCAGTACGCCTACATCCTTATTCTTTCAGCCAGTTTCATTGAATCCTCAGGCCCCAAGGGGTTTGGCTAAAAAACAAACTTTATTTGTAAGAGCTCTCGCGAGCCGTTATAGCTGAATTTTAAGTTTTCGAAGTCTACCCCGCACAATATTTCCCGGCGTTAGTCGTTGGCCGTTGCTAGTCTCTTTTCCTCGATAGGAATTGGTCAAATTTTCAGCGGAGGGTATTTATCAATGGGATTGCAAGGAGGAGGCCCAATTCCATCCCATAAGAGGCTGATTTATAGTGCCACTTCGGTCGCATTTCAAACGAGTTACAAAAATCTCTGAGGCGCGGTGATGTGTGCAATGTGATCCATTTTTTCCAACGTATCGCAGTTTGATATTTGTGATTGCGAGGAATAGCATTGAAAAGTTATGAATTTGATAGATCAAATCGTCATGAATGTAAAAAAATTTCGATCAACACCCGTAATTATACCCTATTTCCCCGTGAAACTATGAGCATTTTGTCCGTCGGCGACGCAAGTGGCGACTTTACTAAACACAATAGGGTAGTTTCCTTCATCAAAGAAAACGAAAGGCATTGAATGCGATTCGTTACCCACTCTTAGTGTATTCATAATAAACAAATTATTTGGTTTTAGAAATACCGGTTTAGACGAATGGCAATGGTCAATTTTAACTGTATTTGAAAACGGCATGATTGGCGCCCATGCGATGCCACTCCACGTGACGTCACAAGGACCTAGTTTCTATACGAGTACATAGGAGTTTTACCTATTCTGAGATTACCAATGTATGCATGAGGCACAGAGCCCAGGGAAACATGTCTTAATAATCACCTATAAAAACTGGCTAAGTTCGGAAAGTTTCTTTCGTTTGATAAGGTATTAATAATCCTTATTTAAGCCAAGCTCCTAGATAGCAGGGTACTCTGCTACCTGCTAGCATCCTGCGTCGTATCAGCGCTCAAAGCGTCGCCCCAAGGTCACCTCACTTGCGGCAGCGGGAACCAGAACGACGATACACGGAGTTTTCCCAGCATTCATACTTTGCCGTCGCGTTTTCGCGCGCTTGAAAATTTTCACTTTTCATTTAATCGCGAAAAATAGATATCGTTATTTAAAAATCTAAAAGCGTGAAACACGTACTCCAGGAGTAATAATCTTTCGATTTGGGCAATAAAAAAATAATAGTAAACCACCCTATTATATGCGCGGTGGGTGACAACACATTTAGAGGCCGATTTGAGGATCCCCTTTTTGTAATATTCGTGGTATTTATATTCGTTCATATAGAGGGAGATGTTGGAAATGAGACAGATTTTGACTGGAGAGGGAGGATTTTTTTTTTATTTTGCTAAAAGCTCCCTATGTCTTTGTCATTACAAATTCTTCTCCCACATGAACGAATACACATGCCCTTCACTGAAAAACTGACGTACTCCCTTGGAATAATTGACAAGTAACTGCCAAAATGACTCGGGCAACAACCGATGAAGCACGCAGGGTGCACCCAAAAAAAAAACTCTTAATGGAGCAGTAAACTTTCGACCCTGAAGGAAATGAGGGGATGGTGTCGTTGGGGAATGCAGATGCACATAATAAGTCAGAGAAGATATAATCAGTGTTGGAAAGTTATCGAGTGAATCGGATTACTTGTAAAGATAACTTTTAATGAAATGCAAGTTTTACTTGTTATTTACTCCTTAAGATGAAAGAGGAATCGTTACTTTCGGTGTAATCGTTACTTGCTCAAAAGCGACGACTACTTACTAATTTAAACGATTTACCTAGGCCTACAGATAATTCGAATCCCAGAGTTGCTTACTTTGATTATTATTTATGTTCAGCCTCTCTCATTTTGTATCCTACTTACTTTGGTTGCAAAGTATGACACCGATTGTATCGTTACACCATTCAAAATTGTATTTATCGCAAGTGAAACTGCATTTGGCAATTTTTTTGGCTTAATTATTCCAAATTTTTATTGCACTATTCGAGAGTTTCCAAGTGGTCTCTAGAATGCACAATCTTACAAGAAAAAGTTATACTTGTGAGTGTTATTTTACTGATTAGGCACTTTTTAAAATCAGTTTTTTTTTACTCGTAATTGATCAAATGTTTACGAATTAACTGTAATTGAGCCCATTTCCTTTTTTTCCCATTCATTTTTACCAACACCGGAAAAAATAATTTGCACCTGTGTCTGGTTGGGCCAAACCCTTGTACCGCAGCCGCCGTCCCTGGAGGTTCTGAAAAGTATAGTGGATGGTCGAGCAGTTGAAGAAGAAGATGAAGAGAGAAATCAATACAAGGGAGCTGGAGGGGGAGCTCACTCTCGCTCTCATTGGTGGTGTATGCAGATGCATGCGTGGACGATGAGATGAATTGGGGGAGGATGGAAAAGGGGGAGGGGGTGGATGAAACAAACGATCCTCTCTTCCGTACCCATTCTCGTGAAGTTCTACTCCATTGCCATTCCCATCCGATTTTACACTGAACTTTATGAACAAAGGAATGCTGGGGCTCATGCGTCCTTTGCATGTCTTCCATTTCTTCTAATCATAGGTTATAATACAGAAATGTATTGTTTTCGATTTTAAAAATGTGAATATAAAAAAATAGAAAAAGTAATTGAAATTCGCATCATCGAACTCTTGTGCATTGTAAAAAAATCGAGAACAAAAAAAAATGCAGCCGGATTCGTTAAAAATATAAAATTGGAAAAAGAGGGTAAAGTTTTACAGAAGCAGAATTATCTACTAATCGTATGCTAAATAAGTCCAAAGTTTTCACAGCATATGAATTGCATAAAACACATATCCATTACCATTATCCATGCTACCTTATGGTAGTAATCAGAGAAAAAATAGAACTCAGTTGACTTGAAAAAAGTTTCGCTTGCACTCCATAAACAAAGTAATTCAACAGACTACCAGCAAAACAAAATAAGCAAATAATAGTATCAAATTTCCAAGACGGAAGATGAAAATATTTTTGCATGTAATTATCACTATTTATTCGCGTGGACAATACTTCATTTTCAGCAGCAGAAATTTCGCTACGTCATTTAACAACGCTGTTTAGCCAAGCTGGAAGATGATATATTCGAAATCATTGCCATAAATCTTCATTGGAACCAGTGAAACCTGGAATTAAATATAATAAGGAAGCGCGTTAGAAACTTTATCTAAAACTAATTTTTCTAAGTTGGGAAACCGGCATGTTTGTATTTTCCTATCTCACGAGTGATTGTGACGTCGCCGTTATAACATTCACTTTAGGTCAATCGTATGGAAATGTAGAGGACATTGAGGAAACGTCATACTGAAAGGTACACACTGAAACGTACCATACTGAAAATTACGTGCATACTGAAAATTCCCAACCTATTCCCTCAGTGTATTATTAGTAAGTCATAAACTTTAATTGAACACAAAAGTTACGATAACTTGGAACCTATGGTGGGGAAAACATATAGGAAATATCTACGACAGAGCTTTGGAGAAGCTAGGATTCGTCAAGAGGTTTTTGGGAATATTTTCGGATGAAAAAGTAAAAGAGAGACTCTGGGCAGTATTCTTAGTCGACCCTACAAATACGTCCCTACATAACAAAAGGCTCCTACATGCGTTTCTCAGTCGACCCTACGTAAGTGGTGGGGGGTGATTCCGTCGTCATGTTCTCTGAGATGACGTAGATGATGGCGCAGCGCCAATTTTCCACTCTGGTGGCGTAATGGAAACTAACTATGAAACTAAGACGTCCGATAATTTTCGGGCGTATTGTTAGGGCAACGGCTCAATGCAAATAAACAATCGGTGTCATCCGCCAGGTCGTGTCGGTACCTTAATTATCGCAACAAATACTCTCATATCGAGCCAAAAGTAGAACCTTATTGTCTTTAAATTACTTAAAAAGCGGTCTGTACAAGATCGTGATAAGTACAGGGCAAATATGATCATTGACGTGGGAACTTACGTTGCATCATCAAGGTTCGTCATTTAATTTTATTTATTTATTTATTCATTTAACTATGTACAAACAAGAAATAATGTTTATACAACAGTGTAAATTTACAAATGAAAACAAACATTCTGGTCCCGCTAAGCCGAAATTGGCTTGTCAGCAGGTGCCAACTTAAGCATTACAATTTGTGTCTCGTAAAAATTACTAAATTAACAATTTCACTAACAAACAAATTATACATTAAAAAAAACATTCTTAATAGCAATTAAGCATATCAATATATAAAATACTACTACATTCCATTATCAACAACCAGACAATATCCATGTCTTAATTTTTCTTTTTACTTCACTCAAAGATTTTAACTCTTTAAATTCGCTCTTCAAATTATTGAACAGTTTAGGTACAACAACTTTCAATTGCCTACAACCCTTATGCGTATAACATCGCGGAATCTCATACATTCCTAAAGCCCTTAAATCGATATTACTATTAATATTTCTTTTCCTTTTGTATCCATTATTAAAATAATTATCAATTATTAATATGTACTGATACAATTTATCAAGTGGTAATGTACCAAGGTCTTTAAAATACGAGTCACCTGAATATCCACCAATTTCCTCAAAGTTAGTTTGATGAATCATTTTTAAAATCCTTTTTTGGTTGGACTTCAATCTTTTCATATTAGTCACACCACATGATCCCCACACAGTAAGGCCATATCTGAGAAGGCTCTTAAAAAGACCAAGATACATCATTTTGAGTACATTTTTCGTGACGCTGTCCTTCAGATAATAAAATTTGTACATAATGCATCTGAGCTTTTGGTTCAATTTTGATACATGAGAATTAAAAGTGAAATTACAATCAACAATCAAACCCAAATATTTATATTCGTTCACTTGTTCTAAAATATTACAGTTACAAGTTATCATGTTGGAATGTAGACATTCATGACCGTGAGATTTAATATTTATTGATTTAATATTAGAAGCAAGATAAGTGATGTGCATTGTTTTAGATTTTTTTTCATTTAAAATTAAATTAGGGCCCCCGCGCACTGGCAACTTTTACAAAGCAACTATTTAGTTGCTTTGAGGAAGTCCCTATGGAACACACGGCAGTTGCGGCAACTAAAAAGTTGCCCGTGCGCGGGGCCACAGTCAATTTCGTGTGTTTCATTTGAACATCCACAAAGCAACTAAATAGTTGCTTTGTAAAAGTTGCCAGTGCGCGGGGGCCCTTATTGTCATGGGACCATTTTAACATATTATTGATATCATTCTGCATATTATTGACGGCATTTTTGAAGTTGACATGACTAGATATCAAGACTGTGTCGTCAGCATACAAGAGTAAATTACAATTTTTAATACATTCATGCATATCATTAACATAAATTAAATACAAAATTGGCCCCAGAATCGATCCTTGGGGCACTCCCATTTTTATGCTGGTAATATCACTAACAATGTTTTGAACTTTCACTACCATCTTTCTATTAAATAAATAATCTTTAAACCAATCAAGCAACAACCCTCTCACTCCAATATTGTATAATTTTTTAAGCAACAAAGTGTGATCAACCATATCGAAAGCCTTTTTATAATCAATGTAAGTTATTACAACATTCTTTCCTCTATCTAAATTATTTCGAATATTCTCTGAAAAGTATTCTAAGGCATCCTTTGTACCTTTCTTTTTTTAAAAACCATATTGATGCTCAAAAATTGCTCTATTTTTGTCCAAAAAATTTAACAGCATGTCTGCCACATATTTTTCTAATATTTTACTCATACAAGGTAAGATAGATATGGGCCTATAGTTCTGTGTTTGAAGGTGATTTCCACTTTTATAAACCGGACGAACAATAGCTGTTTTCAATTCAACAGGAACAATGGAATTTTCTAAACTAGTGTTAATAAATCTTTTTAAAACCGGTATAAAGATGCTGTTAGATTTTAAGTCTTTAATTTTCATCCCATCAATTCCAGGTCCTTTATTTTCAAAATTCTTAAGAATATTTTTAACATCTTTTTCAGTTGCATAATTTACCACTTTACTATTATTTATTGTAACAGGACTGTACTCGTATAAAACTTCTGAACAATTTATTCTAAGCTCTTCGTTATCTTTTGAGTACCTACTGCTTTACAAAGAGATTGACCACAGATTTTAAATTCATCTTACCAGAGAAATATTTAACAATAGTATGATCAGGCCCCTTATTTTTATCTGCTCCAGTGATTAACTTAACTAGATCCCAAATCTTTTTTGCATCATTACCTGCACGAATTATACTATGATAGTAAAAACTCTTTTTTGCTCGGCAGATTTCTTTATTAACTTGATTTCTAAAAGTTTGATACTCCCTTCTATAACTCAAATTCGAGGGACTATTTTTCCATCTCTTATAGAGGCAGTCTCTAACTTTAATTTTTGCAATTATTTCTTTATTAATCCAAGTTTTTTTATTATCTTTATTATCCTTCCGAGAACGTTTTTTCATGGCTTTACTGTATATTCCTTGAAACAGACGTGATAATTGTAGATATATATCATTAGGAGATTGCGAATCTAACATACTTTCACCTTCCGTAGTTAAGATTATTATGTGGCAAATAGTGACATGAAAATACGTTTTCTATGGTTATATGTAAACGAAGTATTGGTTTCCCAAAAGTATACTAAGTGCTAAGCGTGAAAAATATTAGTATATATTCGTAGAAACAAGGTGCATGTATACCGCTATATTGTTCCTATTAGTTCTGTCAATTTTATAATTTATTTAACTTCGTGGCAATAATGTGGTAATATTATTACCTTTCCGCTGTGTTACTGTACATTTTGAAATGGTTCGTGTGAGCTCGTCTCCCTTAATATCCACTGTAACGAAGATTATTTAATCGAAGTTATCAGCAGAAAATATTTGGCCACCATGTTTTTGTAGGGTGTAGGGCTGTTTCGGGTACCCTACATCAAGTAGGGCCCGTTTAGTTCCAAAAACAGCCATATGTAGGGCTTGATGTGGCGTATGTAGGGCGAGATCGCTCTATGTAGGGGCTGATGACGTATCCAGGGTCGGTTGGCCCTACATGGTCGACTAAGAATACGGGCCTCTGTTGCCGCACTAATCCGCCACACCATGAACATATAGCAAGCGTATGAGATCAAGCGCAGAAAAACTTAATCCTCGAACTTAATAAAATACAAAGGAAAGCTGCGCGAATAAACAAACTTAGCCCCAAGCATACTGAAGGCGATACGTAGATCTTAATCGAATTAGGTTGGTAGTCGCTGCAAACTATGAAGCTGCGCCCCACGCTCAGACTGCTTGAGTCATTGAGAATAGATGACTTTCGGAGCGACAAGCAGAATTATCATATTAGAACACCGCTATAGATCCAGGTCCGATTAAGAGAGACATTTTACCAAACGAATAGGTATGGAAGTATAAAATCGTTTCTGACTGGATTTAGTGAAAGTTCGATATATCCATGACGAAAGAACACAAATGGTAATTTCCACACTTTCTATAGTGTGTATACCGTAAGTTGGCGCACGGGCCCGCGAAGTACCTGTGCCGTGAGCGAAGGAGGGGAGTAAAGGACCGAAAAAAAACTGTATGGGACCGACACAGGTAGTTGGCGGGTCCGTTCGCCCGTCCCTTTCCTCCCCCCCGACGAAGGCAGTTAGCACCTCTAATAGAATCATTAACTTTTTTTACTCTCTCATAATGTCTCAATCTAAATAGCATATTTGTAAAGTACTAAAAAAGCTAAGAAGAACGATATACAACACGAAGTGCTCCGATCATAAATAACGAAATGGTCGGAAGTTATTTTTTAGCCGTTATACTGTATGTTTCGTTTTAACATTGTTTTTGCTTGGAGGTTGAAGCCTGGTTTGCGACCGCTTAAGACATGCAGTTATAAAGTGGAAAAGAGTGGCTGTTGGCTCGTAACTAAAAAAGGCGTAACTCGATTTACGGTTAGATTGGTCATTGTTTGATGAAACCTCACATCTCTGTAGAAATTGAATCAGTAGCAAGGACAATAGTTTTATCTATCATATGAAAAACAATTTTTATTCCTTCAAAATCGATGACGACATACCAAT
This sequence comes from Ischnura elegans, assembly GCF_921293095.1. Classification (NCBI taxonomy): domain Eukaryota; kingdom Metazoa; phylum Arthropoda; class Insecta; order Odonata; family Coenagrionidae; genus Ischnura; species Ischnura elegans. Next base: position 121,422,785 of record NC_060247.1, read on the forward strand.
ATACTCTATGGAGGAGGCGACCGACATTCGAGATCATCTTCGCCATGAAGGAAGGAAGGGTGGAGAAAAATCCGTCGTCGGGATAAAAAGCGATTTGGGGACCATTGCTTAACTCCCATCCGACGGACGGAAGGCTGCACTTGAAGTCTCCTCCACAAAGCACTACAGCAGGGATCGGATTTTCTGTGAAAAGTATCTAAAGAAAAGTATCACTGCGAAGATGTGAACCCAATTTCACAGGCTGGCAAGCAAACACTCCGTCCACTACACCCATCCGATGCCGTTTTAATTGTGACTGAAGGAATATGCCATCAATTGGTCAGGATCATATTACGTCAAGTTACGCCAGGTGGAGTTGATGCAACCGGGGCTCAAGACAAGCTAAGGTCAAGTGCTCTTTCTTCCTCCATGCCTTCCTTCTTTCGTATCCCTTCTCGTTGCTCTTTCCGCTTAAGACAAGGGCTTAAGACAAGTCGTGCTAAGTTAAGTCGTTATGTGAGCGGGAGTTTTGGCATTTCTTCCTCCTCGTCTTCCTTCTTTCGTGGCGTGCCTCTTCGTACCTCTTTCTCCTTAAGAGAAGGTCTCAAAGACAAGTTACGCTAAGTTAAGTCGTTATGTGAGCGGGACAATTGGTATGGTATTTGGAGGAGGCGACCGACAGCTGAGGTCATTTGCGCCATGAGGTAGGAAGGGTAGGTAATGAAGGGTGGAGAGAAACCTGGCGTCGGCATTAGCCTGCTCTTAACGAAAGGCGCCAAGGGGACCACGGCTTAACGTCCCATCCGACGGACGGAGTGTTGCGCTTGAAATGTCCTCCACACAACATTCAAGCAGGGATCGGGCAGTCTCTGAAAATTGTCTGCCTCCGCCGGGATTTGAACCCGAGCCCACCGGGTGGGAAGCCAACACTCTAGCCACCACACTAACCCGATCCCCCCAGAGCGGGACTTTTGCTCTTTCTTCTTCCACGTCTTCCTTTCTTCGTGGTAACCCTCCCCGTTGGTCTTTCCACATAATAGAAGGTCTCAAGACCAGTTACGCTAAGTTAAGTCGTTATGTGAGCGGCACTTTTGCTCTTTCTTCCTCCGCGTCTTCCTTCTTCCGTGGTAACCCTCCCCGTTGGTCTTTCCACATAATAGAAGGTCTCAAGACCAGTTACGCTAAGTTAAGTCGTTATGTGAGCGGGACTTCTGCTCTTTCTTCCTCCACGTCTTCCTTCTTTCGCGTTAACCCTCCTCTTTGCTCTTTCCACTTAAGACAAGTTACACTAAGTCATGTCATTATGTTAGCGGGAGTTTTGCTCTCTTCATCCTCCTCTTCCTTCTTTCGTAGGTTTTGCCTTTTCGTTGCTCTTTCCGCCCGTCCCTGTCTCCTTCGTTCTCTCTCCCTCTCTCGGAAGAGCAATACTTCCATTTTAATTTCCCCGTTCTCTTTGCCAGATTCAGGTCACATCGTCCATTAAGGCGCCGACGTGCACGTATACACCTCCACCTTCCTCCCTCTTGTATTTTGCCATCGGATTGACCTAAATTGTGCCTTACACCCGCGCCGGCACACTATAGCGAGGATCGTTAATGAAATAGGAATGTACGTAGGTACATGTCATTTCCCAGCCTCGAAAGCGTAACTCATCGAAAGCGTTTGTGGATTTTCTTCTCATATTTTCTGTTGACCAAGCGAGTTTCGTTATAAAATATTGGATGAATTTCAAAAAAAATCTCCTGCATCTTCTATAATAAATATTATTGAAGCTGTAGAAATGCAAGTCCAGTCTTTAAATACACAACCACCGAGGTATATTCCCGAAAACGACTTAGCAACCATTGTGAGCAGTGACTTCGTCTTCGTCTGAGTGAAACTGAAGATGCCAAAACTCCCGCTCACATAGCGACTTAACTTAGCACAACTTGTCTTGAGCCCTTGTCTTAAATGGAAAGAGCAACGAGAAGGGATACGTAAGAAGGAAGGCATGGAGGAAGAAAGAGCACCTGAACTTGGCTTGGCTTGAGCCCCGGCTGCATCAACTCCACCTGGCGTAACTTGACGTAACAACCGACATTATAACATAAAAATAAGTCTTCTCCCTGCCACAATGCATCAGTTATGTGCGCGCATGGGCAATATAACCTTAACTACTTCTACATTCTACTCCGCAAGCTGACACAGTAGGCGTGTGGGGGTTGGTGTTTGAACAACAGCCGTAAAAACCTCAGCCGCGAACAAAGGAGGGGAGGAAAGGACTGACGAAAAAAACCTCCCCTCAACCTGTCGCGAATGGAGCTCTAATTTCCATTGTTACGCCAAGTTAGGTCAACAATATTTTTTTGTGTATGGGGATCTAATCTCCATTGTTACGCCAAGTTAATTCAGGTTCAATTGTTGTAATTGGGACGTCAACTTCCATGGTAACGCTACTTTAAGTTATTGTGAACGGAGAAGCTTCAAGTGCAACAGGAAAGCCTTCGACTACGGAGCGAGTATGCCACTGTAGCCTTCTCCCCGGTTGCTGGGGGACTGAAAGCGCGCGAAAAAAGCCTCCCCACCCTGCGCGTCGAAACGGAGGCACGTTTGAGAAACGGCAGCGGCAGGAAGCCGAACCGGGGAGGATTCGCGAGGGAACGAGGCCAAGAGGAAATTGGACCGGAGAGAGAGACAATGAGTCGGGATATGTGTCTGCGAATAGCAAGGAATAGACCTTGATGAACTCTCCTCAACCATGGGGTGTTCCCGAAGGGCATATTGCTGCTCAACCTCCGCTGCTGGGGGAAATTTACTCCCACGTGGTAAACGAGAGGAGAGAATGAGTTAAGAAGTCGCATGATTCTCCCCAAGCTTTTTTAATGACGCAGGCCAATTAGTTAACACATCTCACATCGTTCCTAAATCATAGCACCGACTTCAGATAGCTTTCCATGGTTTTTGCGACTTTCACAAGTGTTTAAAACAACTCCTTTGGCATTAGTTATTTTCCAGAGGAAAAAAAATGTATCAAAGATATTACGCAAAGTAGAGTACCAGCGCTATAAGCAGGATTCGCAAAATAAATCAGGAACTAATGTCCTCATGTAAATTCAAAAAAATGCTCTTCAAATAGTTCTTCATTGTGAGTCAATAAAATATATTGGGCTTTACCGCATGTATTTTCTAAATGTTGTACATAAATAATTGTGAAGAACATCATTTCATCTCATTCGGTCGTATTTTTCCTTCTGCGTGAATTTTATGTTCGTAAAATCGTACATTATATGCTACTTTCACTGTTCAAAGATAATGCCTCACTAATGTAAAGGAGCATGTTACAAATGCAAGTGCGAATGAATATTAACTTAGAAAAGGAAATTTCTTTCGTCGCAGGCGTTGTAATCTAATTGTAAGTAATTATTATGCTAGTATACATGCCCCTAAAGTATGATAAAATTTTCTGCTGTATTCATTGTTTACTTTGTCAGCCGCTAAGGTTAGACGTGTTTTTATGAGCTTGGCGATTTTTGGCTCATACTTCATTGCTTGTTCGTGAATGTATGGCCAAAAACCACACTGTTACGATGCCCCAGCCTCCAAATTTGCTAGAGGTGGCTCCGTGTTACATTTTCCTCTTTCCAAAAATAAAGAGAACCTTAAAGGGCCATAGTTTTACAAGCATAGATGACGTTGAAAGAAATTGTTGACAGAGTTAGAGTCTATCCCAATGATCGAGTTTGAGCATTGTTTGACTGGAAGAAGCGTTGGCACAAGTCATGATACCTCATGAAGGAATTTTTTATGGTGACAACATCAATGTAGACGAATAAATATACTCGTATGTTTAACCCTTAACTAGTGACGTGAAATTTTTGTTAGACAACCAGTGACGTGCGGTCTGGGAAACCACAATGAGTAAAATGCTCATAAAATGTTGCAACACCAATTGTATTGCTTAGTTTAATGTTTCTTTATCTGTTTAACTATCCTAAAACTTGTATTTAATTTTATGTATTCCCAATACGAACCAATTTTTCGTTAAAATTTTTAATCTAAAACAAGATCAAAATACTGTTATCAAAAACAGTTGAGCTATTATCATCGTTTTAAGCACCAATATATCGCCATATTAAAAAAAATAAAACCTTAAATATTAAAGTAGGAAGACTAAATAGTAAGAAAAAGTTGAATTTATCTCGTTTAATCCTTTTCTTGATGCATTCTGCAGGCGACTATCTCCGTTACCACACAGTCTTTGCCAATTTTCTTCGTGCATTCATAGTACACAGGGTTTTTGCATTGGCAACATAAGAAAGATTTTTTCCCTTTTTCGCATGGTGGGCACAGTCTACATGTTGTCCGTTCCTCGAGCCTTTCAACTTTTTCAGCCTCCTTTAACGGTAGATGGAGATTTTGCACAATATTTAATCGTACCTTTCTCGGGAGCCTAAAATTTGACATTCTCCTTCTCATATGGGGTTAAACAAGATCTGCAGCTATCGTTGGTGAAATTAAATCTTGCCCTATATTTCTTATCTTTCGCAGGCTGTGGAAGTACAAAGGAGTTGAAAAAGGGGATATATAATATTCTGAAAAATACTGCCATTGGCCACCTCCTTACACTGAGGCCGGATGTGTAGCTACAGCATATTTTGTTTAAAGTATCCACGCCAGGGGCGCAGCTAGGAACTAGGGCTGGGGGGGGGGGGGTTTAGGCACAACTAATACTGGGGTGTCTGGGGGTGTGGAATACCCGCTAGGGTAAGCGGGAGGTGCGGTGGCACTCCTATAGAAAATTTTCTAGATAAATGGTTCAAAATGGTGAGGTTTACGGCTTTCGCAGGGATATTTCATTAATATTTACACTATTCTGTAAGTAACCTTAATCCAATTAAGTAAAATGGATTTAACTTTTAAAAATTTCCGAGCTCTGGGGGGGGTTTAATCCCCCAAAACCCCCCCTCACTGCGCCACTGATCCACGCCACCATTAGTCGCGTTGTAAAATACAATAACCTCTGGTTTCCCTGACTATATCGTCACTCACCCTGTAGTGCATTGATGAAATTAAGTGAAAAGCCTCATTTATTTTGGAGACATGTAATACTAGAGTCATATTATCCGAGAACCCGTAAAGTGAAGAGCCATTATGCGCCCTTAGCATGGTGCATAATCATTAGGTCTTTCCCTTTTTTCTGATTGTACCAACGTAAGTCAGCCCTTTTTCTTTTTATGTTTCTACCAGTTCAACAGATGTTAACCAATTATCCATTGTGATATTCCTGTGGGACCCTGTGATTGGATCAGAGAGAAAAGAACTGACTGGGTTGGTTTTGATCAGTGGCGCAGCGAGGGAGGGGTTTTGGGGGATAAACCCCCCTCCCAGAGCTCGGAGAAATTTTTTAGTTTAATCCATTTTACTTAATGGATCAATATGACTTATAGAATAGTGTTAGGGTTAATCAAATATCTCTCATAAAGCAGTAAAACTAGTCATTTTGAACCATTAATCTTAAAAATTTTCAGGTAGAGGGCCCCCGTAACTCCCACTTACCCTGGCGGGTACGCATTACCCCCACACCCCAAAGTATTAATTGCGCCTAAAAACCCCCCCTAGCCTTGAATTCTAGCTGCGCCCCTGGTTTTGATAGCTTCTTGCCTTTCTCTGACAATCTTATCCTGTCAGTGTCTTTCCCTGCGTACAAAAATGCGTAAAACAGATAACTGTTTTCGGCATCAGTCAAACATATCAATGAAACCATGCGTGGCGGGCTTACTAGGAATATATACTTTTAAAGGGCACCAGCCCCTGAGGACAATCGACATTTTATCAATGCAACCTACCGTTCCCAATGAATAGTAGCGTTGAGAGTTTTTTTTTACTAGAGAGCAAAATAAATCAGTAAAACTCAGAAAATATCCTTCCTTCCCGGAATCTTTCAAACCAGGATTCTGAGGAACGATGTCAAGGTCGGGTTCACGAATTATACTCTTTGGCCAGCTTGATCACCGCTCATAGCGATTTCTCCCGTAAAAAATAATTATCCTTGCCTAGGGAGAACTGTCACTACATCTTTTCTGCCATCATCTATGCTCCCTCCTTTACTATCAGTTGTATTAGTATGCGGGAGTCAACAGATTTTCGCACTACTTCAAAAACTGCGAGCTCAAGTTTTTTTTCCTGGTGGCTTAAAAATTAATAGCTGACATTAATAGTCAAATATGTGCCCTTCGATACATATGTAGACGTAACGGCACCTTCATTCCGATGTTTTATTCTCGGTATTTCTCGGGTCCTTTTTATTTTTTCTAGCGTTAAAATTTGGTACTGAGAAGTTCTTCCTTCCATTAACTTAAAGGGAGACAGACTGCCAAAAGAAAGCCACAAATGAATGTTGCACCGCGCAAAATTTTGCGGTACAATGAGTTCCGTTATTTTTACAAAATACATTACATGCGTACTGCATGCAAGGAGGATGATTAATCAACCACTTTTCTTATTGTTTATAAAATCTATAAGAAGTACAAATATAAAAACCTAAATGCGTGATATTTCCAATGAGAACCAAATTTTATTTTATTTTACGAACATCTTCAGTAGCGATTTGAATAGTTATTTATTCACACAAATTATTTTAGGAAAATTAATAACTTTACACGGAAAAAAAAGTTTAGTTAGAACTATCGAATTCTGATGAAATTTATCAAACTTTTGGGTTCATATGGCACATTGAAAAATGCAGTAATTATTACCAAACCAGTTTGATAGAATTTATCAAACTGATTTGGTAATTGTTACCGAAATGGCTACAGCAGTTCGACAAAAACTATCAAAATCGAAAGGGTAATACAATCGACGTAGCGTGCACATGTGAAAGATTTTCAACCCAGAAAACACTATTATGATTGAAAATAATAAAATTAGGAGTTTGGCGTAAGTTTCTGCAAAAAAATACAAAAAAAAGTGGAAAAATAACAAGCCTGCATGAAGCATTGAACGTGGGCCCTCCGCGTGGTTGCAACGGACTCTAACAACTAATCTAAATCGGTTGCCATTCCATACTCTTCCGTACGTAATTGGTAGCTCTTCCGTACAATTGACCAAATTATGCAATACCAAAATGTTAGTTGAAATATATCAAGAGCTCACGCTAGCGTTTGGTAAAATAAATCAAGTGCTTAATAATTTGCATCAAAGTTTAAGTATATTTAACAAAAATACTCCCTATCACACCAGTTCGATAGTTTTAATCAAATCTTTTTTTTCCGTGTACTATCCCTGTTTTGTAACTAAAGTGCTTCCTTATATATTATTAATTATTCCTATACTTGAAAAACCCCAACGATGTCATACTCTATATCACTATATCGTCATACTAGACAAAATTCATGCGATTGATGTTACCTAGCACGTTACAGTCAACATACATCAATGTAAAAAATGCAAAAATGCAAATTCCTTGCGCATCTGACTTGATATTGATATCGAGTACTTATGCAATGCTATTGTTTAAATCGAGTATTCCTCTTGAGGTTACGAAGCGAAACTGCTGTCGCATATTATTCATATTTCAAAACAAGGTTGAGTTTATTAGAATGATAATATATTTATGCGTTTGTGTACTATTAATTATTAAATTATGTCATCTGTAAAGACTAGTTGTTAGACTCCGTTGACATCACGTGGGGGGGGGGGGCTCGTCCGATACTTCCTGAGGGCGTATTTTATGTCCTCTTTTTTGTATTACTTTTGCGGAGGCTTACGTTAAACTTCTAATTTTATGATCTTCAATCAGAGCGACGTTTTTCTGGGTGGATAATCTTTCATATGCACAGACTAGGTCGGCTTTATTATCCTTTTGATTTTAGAGGATTTTATCGAAACACTGTCACCATTTTGATAGTATTTATCAAACTGTATTTATCAAATTGGCTTGGTAATTGTAACCAAAACATTCAATATCACACATGAATCGAAAATTTTGATACATTTCACCAGAATTTGATATTTCTGGCTTAACTTGTTTTGTATATTCTATGATTCAGCAGGTCCGCTGTAGGCATTCAATGATCCCTGCAAAGTTACCGGTTTTCTCACTTAGAGATAGGACATTGGCAATTAAGCAGCTGCTGTGCGAGCAAGTTTCATGGATATGATAAACAAACGTGCTGACTTATGCTGCGTGTAATTTCGTTTTTAGGAATGCCGAGAACGCACGATAAGTTATTATCGTGGCTGTACAGAGTAGGGAGTCATGTTAATACAATCTAGAATACAAGGTTGAAAAATACAAGGATTGGTTAAAAATAAATTACCAATCATTGATTTGCTTTGAGTAAAATGTTGCCCACTTCATTATTGGCAATTATTTGAAGTTAAGGTCAAAATATGTGCTAGTGGAAACAACAGTATCCTAATCTACGCTAAATTGGTTTACAACACTCAGGTCCATAAAATGATATTCATTTTTATTATTTTATTGTTGCAAAATAAATTTTCATTTGTTGTTACCAAAAATACGTGAGAAAAATAAATTTTTCAGGGGAGTTAAAATGTCTAACGATAACTGAGCTTTCAAATACTTAATTCAGTACCACAATATAATTCTTAAAATACACTGTAAAGGAATTCATGCACACAACGTCTTCTGTACGGGACATTATGATTGCAAACAATCAAAAAATCTTCTCATTTTTGTTAGGACCGAAATTTTTGTTAACAATTTTAAAAACCTGAATTAATTTTGTCGATAGCACACATAACTTCGCACCAGTATTCATACACTCCCACCCCACCTAAAGAACAAAGTGCGTCCTGAAGATAAAAGTGGTGTCTATGCTCTGAAATGTGATGAGTGCAATGGAGTGTACGTCGGTCAAACGGGTCGTAGGTTTAACACTCGTGTCGACGAACACAAAAGAAGTGCTAGATTGAAAGACTTCAAGCCACATTTTTCCAAGCATCTCATCGAATCTGGCCTTTAGTGTGATTTTGACATCAAATTTTTACATGTATTCGACAAAAGTGTTAAACTGGGTGTTTTAGAAATTATCGAAATCACTAAATGCACTCTTGCACCTATTACCGCAATTTTAAATGACATGACTGAATTTAAGTGTTCCCATTTCACCACCTGACCTTCTAACCGCCTCTTCCTCCCCAGATTTTATCCTTTTATGTTTAGACCCTCCTTCTAACCTGCCCTTCCCTCCTTCCCCTCCACTGTTGTCGGATATACATGTAAGGCTCGACATTGTAAGTGCTCCTTCTGTTTGTCCTGATAATGACGCTATAGCCGTCGACACTAGTCGACAGCAAATAAAAGTTTGTGGAACAGTACTGGGTTTTTGCTTCACCAGGAATACTAACTTTTGTTGCAATCCGTGCAGCCGTATGGCAACGCATAGCGCACTGACAAACTGACATCCTCTTCCATAAATATAGATTTCGGCAGATTCTTCCCGACCTTCGTTGAGTGTAGCAAGTCACTCATTGAACAGTCAAGAGTCACATATTTTTATGGGTGAGGTCAAAGGTTTTCGGATCATGGCCTTGAATCTGACCCTGAAAGATCCGTCGCAGTTCATATCTCACTGATGCCGGAATGATACTTATGAAACAATACAGTGCTTTCTTTCTTTTCCACATTCTTATCCTCTTTGTGAGAACACTTTCACTCACGCGGTCTGATTTCTGAGTGGTGGTCACACGCTCGAAGCTTGCTATCGAAACCGACGAATGTTTGTGGTAGTTATAGCATACTGCTTTTTTCTTCAATAATTAAAAATTGTAATTTTTTTTTCCTGTCCAATTATCTTTTACATCAGTGGCGTAACTATGGGGGGAGGTATGAGGGGGATAGATCATCCACAAAGCCTAAAAGAATTTTATAGGAGACTAATTTTTCCCTGTTGTGATGATTTCCCGCGGAATTACGAGTAAAACCCAAATTTTGAGTAACAAAATGATGTATTATGTATTTCCAGGCATGTTCTATTGCAAAAATTTACCCCGGACCCCTTGTTTTCTGGGGGAGGGTCCCTCCGAGATCCCCTAAGGGCCCGCCATTCCCCACAAAGGATATTCCTAGTTACGCCACTGGTGTACATCAGATAAGACAAGTCAAAGAATGAATGATGGCATTGACATATGCTAACACCGAGCTAAAATACCTTCATGTACTTACATCCTAACACATTTTATCCTCGAAAAACTCATTTACAAGTGTAAATAATATACTTAGCTTTAATTGAGTGAAATTTCTCAATAGTGATAATGGAAGTGAGCATAAACTTTTGCTATTTTCCGCTGTTTTATCCACCTGACTTTGACCTATGTTTCAACGGATAACGGATACCTTGAGAATAATAATATAATTAATTGTTCTTGCACATTATTTATTAAGAACATATATTGGTTACACATACAAAAGGGTTCATAAAACACAAAATTACAAAAATGTTAATTGTAAAATATAGGCGTAGGTGGAAACATTACTTGCAGTGAAAAATGATATAGGAATATAAAAGAGAAGTATCAAAGAAGTTATACTCTTTCAAGGGTTTGTATTTGTCGAAAAAATCTTTGCTTGAAAACAGACAAAGAGACAGAATCTTTAACGTCCTTTGAAACACTGTTCCATAACCGTGCTCCGACAGTAGTGAAGAATTTAGGAAGGAAGCAATGGTAGTTCTGTGTTAGTGGATGATGAGAAAATCAGAAGCCATTCTAATCAAAATGTTGGACTTATTATTTCTGACAGATAAAACTGCTTCAGGTAGCGAGGCTGTTCATTTTTGACAAGAGGGTATAGGTATATACTCTTTACTATAGCTCAGTAACTGAGGAGTTGCGGCTCCATAGTTATGAGCAAAAAATGCTTAGAAATGTCTCCCCCACAATCTCCTGAAGTATTGCTGATTCCTCCGCAAGCACCCTGTGTAACACATTTAGGAAGATAGATCGTCATGAGAAATAATCACTCGAATGCACAGAAATACAAAACGGGATATTTGCAGGTCAAGTCGGCTACTTGCCACAAGATCAACAATTTCAAAATATTGTGATTGAAATTTTAATTTGTCATTATTATTCTGGGACTGTAGATTCCACGAAAGATAAAAAATAATCCCAAATATAATGAATCAATAAAAATAATTGAAATTGCATTATAAAAAATACGATCATAATTGATAAATAAGAATCGAATCCGTACAATCAATATATTTCAAAAACCTATGCAATTTTACATAGTTAATCATGAGGTGAAGTTTTTGGATTTCAGGTCTTCGAACAAGCAAAGAGCCTTACATCCACCAGTAAATACATCGTAACTAGTACTTGAAACTATAAATATCTTTGTCAATCAAATACTTTTTCATTACCTTTCAACGATAATTTGGATCTCAACTCCGGCCGATTGAGGAAAATTATCTAAGTTCCGCATGGTCAGTTACTAAGTAAATACATAAGATAGATTTTCAGCTAGTAAATGATCTATTAAGTCCTAACGGACAATAAATAATTATTTTGAAATGCTCGTTATATATAAATTTTTATTCATCGCAAGATTGTTGACCTGCTTGCTTCTACTTCACGCTTAGCGCTACTGACGAAGCAATCATTGCTTTTCTGGAAATCAGCCGCCATTAAGGAGACGACCAAAAGTAAACTGTTGTATTGTGTCAATTTGTGCTTAGAGGAACTTCTACAAATCTCGACGATTATTTCTAATTTCATTTCTTGCACTCAAGTCTTTACTCTCATGGCGAATGAATGGTGTACCGCGCAATGACGTCATAAGGGGTTTCAGGTCACGTGACCCCAAGCGATATTCCAGAACTTTTAATTAGCTTTTAATGAAGTTTATGGAGCACTAGGAGAGTTTTGTCTTATAAATATATTTGGACTTGAGAGAATATTGTCTATTCAACGACACTTAGCTTCATGATGAACAAATTTCATGCTCGTTCCCGAGTGTTTCATAGTCTTAGACACATCGGAACAACACCAAAGATGTAACTTATAAAGCCGGGCTCGAATCCCAGGAGATTGTAATGGTACTTTTTGAAATCATTTCCCACGGGAGTAATTCATTACGTTCAGTTGTTCTTCAACACCGTGTAAAATAAATCGTGATTCATTTACGGAGAATTAACGAAATATCTACTTATATCACTCGTCAAATTTGTTTGAATATGTGTATACCGCACTTTCCATTTTTTTAATGTTTCTTGAGTTTGCATTAGAACTTGTGCAGCCCTGTTAAAGCTCCAATAAACGAGCAGAAATTTGGTCGAAAGGTAACAAGTAAATATTCGTATTTGATAAGCACTTAATAAATTAATAATCCTCTTTTGCTTCCGCCTCTTCAAATTCACCAGTAGTTTTCTTTGGCTCATTGATCACGGTCATTTTTCGTATGCACATTTGACCCCCAAAAGTCTAATTTTTTCTACTTCGTCCTTCTATTATCCACTAACCTTGTCAATGGACGTTCCCATAACAATTAATAGTGGCCACGAAAGCCAGAATCAATGTTATTTTACGAATTAATTTTCTTCTATTTTAATACCATTTTTAATTTTTTTTAATAAGCGAGCCTTTAATGGCTGTCGAACCATAATCTTTTGACTTTCAATGGCAAAGGTCTTCGCGTCACGTTCCAGAGAATGATACGAGCAAATAAAATCGAAAGTCCCCATCGCGGATCATTTTTGTGGACTTCCTGGTCGCGAAAAGAGCTAATCTATAGACTGTGCCACATAAAAAGTGCGATAGTTTCCCCAAGTTGAAACTGCACGGGCCCCAAGAAAAGGCGATACGCGCCGGGAAAATGGCTTCACATAGACTACTCATAATAATCGGTAAGTGTTTGGATGCATAAAATATTTAAAAGTGCAGAAGTAATTATACCTATCCACACAATATCAGTTTTTCTTCCGTTTTCTATCGCGCATTACTTGGTCGATTACATAATTTTCATTCATTTTTAGTAAAGATTCCTACATAAACATTTAATATTAAATTAATCGCATGCTATAAAAATAATCTACTAGTCGTCATTTTATACTATAAATTTGGCTGTACAATCTTTAAAAAAAAACTAGTTTAACAGGGTAAGATCATGTAACCTTACACGATAAAATAATATCGAAGTACACCCAATCCAATAGAGACGAGTAAGTGCATAGAAAATCACTGCACTCGGATTAATCAATCATCTTCGTTGTGCGTATTTTGGGACCTGATTTTGTCATTTTATTGATGAATGGTGGATGCATTAAAGCACGTATGGCACCTCCCAATTTATTGGCCAATCTATTGGATATTGGATTGTGGTGCGACTGACGAACACCAATTTCTAATCCAATATCCTTTTCACAATATTGGATACAATGTCTTGCCCAATTTGGAATTTAGAACAGGCTCTATTTTTTCTTGAGGTCAATCACCAATCAGAAGTCAGTTTTGTTGACTCCTAGTGGCCAAAACAAGAAGCCCTTTGCAGAACATCAGTTTTGGCTGATCAGTCTGACATTTTTTTTTTCGAAAATTCGCTGGAAGTTTCTGAAATTTGGACGAAAGAAGTTGTTTCGCCATTGATTGAAGCGTGCAAATCACACATCTAGTGGTCATCGCCGAGTTTTAAAAAATTAGCATCGATTTTCCAATAATGTCCATGAATCGTTCCGAATGGAGTGATGGCTAACATGTGGATGTAAATCTAACTTCAAGATGGCCGCAGGCAAAATATCATTGAAGGCGAATATTTAGCTTAACAGTAGGCATAAGCATAGCATAACCTTTAAGCATAAGAAAAATCTACGATGAAAATTTCAAACCACATATTTCCAGTTTACATTAATTTAAGATAACATTGTGTTTAAAACCGCAAATCGGCGTAGACGTTGTCTTAATTACGTTTAGGAAAACATTATTGCGGAAATTTTCCGAGTAAACAATGATTTTAACTTCAATACACCTTTGCTTACAATTTTGATGAACATATCGGGCAATTCTCTCTTTTGCGAATCATAAAACGGTAATGAAATTTTATTATTAAAAATGGCAGTTGCAAGAATCCACATTTATTTCATGCGAACGAAGCTTTTCGTTTCACAGTGCCATCATCTAGTGTAAGACACTATAGCATAGAAGAATATCACATTTACTCTCCTTTGATTGAGAGGTTGGAGAGGATTTGATAAGCTTGAGGACATTAAATAAATGTAGAAAAGTGCAACTAGGTATCTTTTATTTGAATACGCCGAACTTTCACAGAACCTGCCTTATACCTCGCCTGAATCGGTTAAAACCTTATTATGTTTTTAGTGGCATATTACCATAGTACTGAAGTCATAAACGAGGCGATGACTGCTAAGTGGCTACTCCATAAGAGGTAGTCCTTGATTGTCTTATAAGATTGTTGTCCAACATCATCAAGTTAACTTGATTATTGGCTCTTCCGGGCACGCCCTTAGCAATTATTTGTTTTTAAAACCTTGCCCAGGAAAAGTTGGTTGGCTGACTGAAGTGGGAAATGATTTCTTTTAAAGATAATAAAATATTTTTTCTATGACTGGTATTGAATGCATTGTTTTAATTATAATTGATTATATCTGAGCAGAAAAAATAGGTAGTTTTTTTATCTTAAAGTTTACTGTAGAGCATTATAAATATACATTCATTCATTCTTCCTCCGAAAATTACAAAATCAAGTGCATTAAAACTTTGTTCTTAGGTGGCTCCGTCATAGAACATTTATAAATGTATCATTTATATTGGATATTGGAGTCGAGATAAAGTATAATTATAATTTTGTGTTCACAGGTACACTCCTAGCAGTCTCTATTCTTGCCTTTTCTGATCCAATACATTCTTCGTACGAAAGCAGATTTTTGGAATGCAAAAGTAAGGCTACTGTAAGTATTGACTCAGCAGTCGGTCACCTGCTTGCACCTATTGGGGTGAAATAACAATGCTATGGCCAGTCACCATGGTGCGGTTGGTGAATGCATTAAAACAGAAAAAAAACATTTTTCAAATCGAAAGATATGTTCCAATAGCGAAAAGCGTCGGATTATTCGAAAAATGGCGACATTCACGGATATTTCGAAAATTTGAAAGTTGTTCGCCGGAATTTTTTTCAAACAATCATTGCTACCTGTACAAGTTAAAAAAAACTATTCCGACTACGGTGGTGTCTTGATGACGACAAATACCTCCAACATATATGGAAGAGGAAATATTTCTAAATTTTATATACAACCCTAAAACAAGCGTGTAAGAAAGTATCGAATTTGAAACTTGAAGGAAAAAATTCTCGAGTTTTCCACCGGGTGGGGTTTTGGGCAAATCCTGAAGGCGGTGGCAGACTCAGCCATTGAAACGTCGGGAGCAATTACCAAAACCACACCCTGTGGGAAACCCGGGAAATTTTCCTCCAAATTATACGTCGGGAAAAACTAAAATTCTTCAATTTGAAAATGTTATATAGGTTTTTAATTCAATAATCCACGGCAGTTCTTCAAACTATAGCGAATTCGAACACACAATTTTGATGTTTTTTCGCACCATCCTAGAGGGAATTAACAATTAAAATTTCCAAGTGTGGTAACAGCTACCTTTTTAAGTTTAATCGAAATGATTAAACTACCATAGTTGGGAATGGAAACAAAAAAATTAACTGATAAATCAAAAGCTAATCCCGGGAAAAAGCAACTAAGGTTTAAAGTTACCTTTCTAAAATAAAGTGACTGATTAAACTCAAATCAAAAAATGTAGATTTTACGTTAAAAGTTAATACTAAAAATTAAATTTCAGCAGTAGTGGGGGTCGGAAAAAATTACCATTTCACCTAGCGTAAATTGGATACCCAAGGATGACCCATAGCCTCCTTAACCCCCCATAAATCCGCCACTGCTATTGATTACATTAAACAATAATCATATGGTAAACTTAAATTTTTTTGTTTTCTAAATTAACTCAAGTTTAGCTGGGCTTAATAGTATATAGATAGCGAGAAGTGTCGTATTATTAAAAAATGGGGAATTTCACAATATGTATTTCGAAAATGTTTAAAGTTATCTTCCGAAATTTTTTCATAAAATCGTTGCTACTTGTACTAGATAAAAAAATAAAATAACAATTCCGACTACGATGGTGTCTTTCGATGGCGCCAATCACCTCCAAAATAAATGGAAGAGGAAATATTTTTTTAATTTTCTATACCACCCTATAAGAAGCGCGAGAGAAATTACCCAATTTGAAACTTGAAGGAAATTTTCCCGGGTTAGCCACCGGGTGCGGTTTTGAGTAATTGTTCCCAACGTTTCAACGTCTGAGTCTGCCGTCGTCTTCAGGGGGATATTCTTTGCGGTATTCAACCCCTGAAGACGTTGGCAGACTCAGCCGTTGAAACTTTGGAAGCAATTACCAAAACCACACCCGGTGGCTAACCCGGGAAATTTTCCTTCAAACAATAAGTCAGGAAAATATAAAATTCTACAATTTAAAACTGTTTTATAGGCTTTTAATTCAATCGTCCATAGCAGCTTTTCCAAAGTACAGCGAATCCGAAACGCAATTTTGATATTTTTCCACGTCATCCCAGAGGCTATTAACAGTTCAACTTTCCAAGTGTAGTGACAGCTACCTTTTTAAGTTCAATCAAAATGAGTAAACTACCATAGTTGGGAATGGAAACAAAAAAATTACTGAGAAATCAAAAGCTAATCCCGGGAAAAACCAACTAAGGTTTAAAGTTACCTTTCAAAAATAAAGTGACTGATTAAACTCAAATCGAAAAATGTGACTTTTACGTTAAAAGTTAATACTCTTGTTCATTTTAATTAATTATCATAAAGTAAACTTTAATTTTAATGTTTTTCAAAGCCACTCAAGTTTAAAGTTACTTCTTTAAAAAATAGTGAATGATTAAAGTTAAATCGAAAAATGTATCTTACACGTTGAGAATTATTTTATTGATTACTAGAAATAATAACCATAGAACTTCAAAACTTTTTTTTGTTCTTGCAATCACGATAAATTAAATACAAACAACAAAAAAAGAGTAGATTAAGTGTCGTTTTTCTTCGTGTTCCTAAACATTTACTGTCATTCAAGTTAACTTCGCTGACAACGCGACGAGACATCTCCGAGTGCGCGAACTCGTGCGTTCAACAAAACATCACTCTTGAATACATTGATTGCCGTTTCCTCATTACCAAGTTTCCGGTGACCTATTTCTCATGCACAACGCTTTGATATGGATTACACGATGTCGCCTGGGAGGTAGTCTTGCCAACGCGGACACCTTATTTGAGTAATCTCGTGTATTCTCGTCTGAGGGTGCTCTCCGAAACTTCGGCGGCCAATCCACTGAACGACATTGAGAGCAGTCAGAGCACAGTGAGTCCCGTCTCACTCATTGAGAATGGTGGGTACCCCACAGAAACGTCCGTCAAACATTTTTTGAGTGTCTTTTTTTCTGAGTTCCTATCTGTACGGAGTGTAAGGAGAGGAGGAGGAACGATGAAGTGCTGGACATGGTGGGTGAGGAGAGGCAGCTTTTAGATGAGATACGGAGGAGACAGAAGGTATGGATGGAGCGAGTACTTAGCGAGGATAGGATGCTGAAAACAGTGTTAGAGGGTAGAATGTAAGGTAAAAGAGGGAGAGGAAGGAAAACAACAGGATTTTTAGATAGAATGAAGGGTAGTAGTTCTTATTGTGAATTGAGGAGGGAAGTGCAAAATGGAAGGGGAGGCTCCCGGAATTCTACTTATAGCACTCCATGGAAACCTACCTTAATCGGTAGAAAACTTAAATAATAATGATGCGTAGTCGTCTTGTTATTTATTTATTTTAACTAAGTGTCACCGAAAGAAGCGTTTTCTTCAAGACCATACTCTTTCATACATTCACACGACGGCTTAAGCGCAAACATGCAAATAAAATCATAGAGTAGGAAAGAAAGGAACAGGAGCATATAATAGAAAAAGGACGAGGATAACGGTGCTGTGGTAAACGGTAAATGGCAGGAATAAGGGGGTATATGCGGCCTAACTGGGACTCGCGAACCCAGAACCTCCCGGTCGCCAGCTGGGTGCTCTACCAGTTGCGCTTACAGGACGCTTAGATTTACCATTATTTCGGCGGGGGTGCCATTTCCAAAAGCTTATGATGATGTTCAAGTCTCGAATCCACGACATTAGTCTGAAGCTTTGTTTGATCAGACATTGGGATTTTTTTTGTTGCAATTTTGTCGAATTTTGCGAAATAACTTCAATAGTTTTGACTGTGGTGCTGGGTGTAAGTTTAAAGAAGAGGTGTCGAATCTTGATCTTGACTCAAGGTCATCTAATACACTAATCGGGGTAAAAAAGAAGCTGACCTATACATAAGAAAATGCGCTCTATGTCAATCACTGCGGTGAGCGGTGATATATTTTTTCGATTCTGATTCTAACTCCAATTCTTTCGAATTGACAATAACCCCGACTCTTGTTCATGCTAACTGGAGGGATATTGATTTCGCAGTAGCATCGATGCCAATAAAATGTAGTCATTTAATGCAATAAAATAACAACGACAATTAAGTGACCTAAAAATTATATTTATAAAAATAGAGAATTAGTCTTGTAGTAATATATATCCTCCGCTTTAACATAATAATAAACACTTTGACTGCTTCAGACAAAAAATTGTTGACTTAATAACGCACAATGGCTCAGGTGTGTGGCGGCCATTATGCCCCAAGCTTATGTAATGGTGCGGCCCGCCACCTCGAAAGTCGCGGGTCGCACGTTTTGAATTGCGTGTGGGTTCTTGCCCTTGGTGTCGGGAAGCGAATAATCACACACAAGTATTTTCAGTTTTTAACCCAAAGTTTATTTCCATTATAAATCCCAGTTACCCAATCAATTCAATGAATATGCATAAAGTAATGATGAATTTGTGCGTCTAGAATAGCCAAAATTTAAGATATTACCGAAAGTCTCGGGAAGGAGAGGAGCTGCTGGTGATGGCACCTGTGGATAGCGAGGCGCTTAGGTCTCACGGGCCTTAAGGCCCGCGCTTCAGCTCCAACTGACGGCTACATTGCTGACTGACCACTGACAAGTGACCAGTGACTGAGTATGAGTTACTGAGTGCATGAGAGCCAATGGCATCTCCACCGTGCCATTATATAGGGAAGTGGAACCAGGATGTTTTCATCAAAGAGGAAGGAGAAAGGTAGGGGAAGAGGAAGGTTAGGCGTTCTTGAAAGTGAAAAGGTGAAAATCCCGAGGCATAGTTTGTCAATGACGTCATACAACAACATATTTATGCAGATTTCGGAAATGGAAATCTTCCATTTCCGGATCACTACAATTATTCTCTTTTTTTAATATTTATCTTCCTGGAATCGATGGAATCGTATTCGATTTTAGGCGATCGATTCATCCCTACTCTAGGCTTATTCGTTACATTTTTGCACAATTACCCTACCATGTTGCACTCTTAGGTAACATTTTATTTTCTCCTTTGTCTGTCAGACGATTTTCGTGCCCATAATCAAACAGGTCAGCATTATCAAAAAATCAACTGTTTTAATTAACTAAATTTCGTTTCTCCGATATTTTTCAGTGCTAACATCAAGTTTCACTGTCAGTCCAAAACTTGTTTTTGGAATGCTGTGATTTTACTTCTTATCACACCCATGCCAGAAGAAGAGAAGGATTTGAAGAAGATTATGATAAATATAGATAGGACAAGAGACTGATACGAGCAAATAATAAATACGAAGAAAATTGAGATACCGATATCCAGTGGAGGGGATGAGGTCAAGAGCGACGTCAAACTAGGGAAATAAAAACGCATAGAGATAATAGAATCATGCTATCTAGAACGCTTAATAGCTCACGATGGAAGAAGAAAAAAACAATCGTCAGCAGAGAAACTTACGCGAAAGACATTCTAAAATTAGAAGACAGATCTTCATCATCATCTCTATTCAACAATCCAAAGATTGGTTTAACGCAGCTCTCCACTCAATGGTCCTGTCAGCTAATCCTCTTACACCTACGTATTTCTTCTCGTCCACATCCTTATTTACTTCTTCCAAATATTTTATTCAAGGTCTTCTTTCACCGCTCTTACCATGTACTAGTCCCTCGACGATTGTAACGACGATATATACGTTGAAATGAGGAAAGTATTCACTAGAACTCACATCGATATTCATTTTACTGAATTAATATATTAAATTCATAGGTATAGTTAGAAATAGGCTGCAGCCTAGTGTCAACATGAGATTCAATGTAAGTAAATTAAAATCCTACCTAGCTAAGAGCAAAGTGAAGGAAAAGAAAATAAACCAACAAAACATTTAAAAAAATACTCTAATACGTGTACCATATTCTTACCATAAGAAAGTTGAACTAAATTTCAACGCTACCTAATGAACCACCAATGGCATCAACCAAGACTCCAGGAAGACTTACTTTAAAAAAATTTAATATTTGCGGGGAAGATCTTCAAAAAATCTTCAGATAGGTGATTCCTTTCTTTTATTCCCCTATGCAGGAGGGATTCCTTCATAATGTTCGCTTTCTGCTGTTTGAACTTAATTTGAATTTGTGATCGTCCCTTCCGACATGGCAGGGTTACTTCACCTTTTGACCAATTTCCTTCCAAGACCTCTCTTTTATAAACGCTTTGTTGACCCAACATATCTATACTATGAAAGCCACTTCTGACCACTGACTGAATAATGTGAATGTTTCGGGTGAATAACAAGAGGACGGAACAACCTTATAGGCCACATCTTGAGACATGATGGCCTGATGAAGACAATCGTCGAAGGACAAGTGAAAGCCAAGAACGGAAAAGGAAGACCTCGAACAATATATATGGAACAAGTGAAGAAGGATGTGAAAGAGAATAAATACGTAGGTGTGAAAAGATTAGCTGATAGGAGAAGTGAGTGGAGAGCTGCGTAAGACCAATCCCAGGATTGTTGACCAGTGACGATGATGATGAAGAGATACGACATAACTTCATAGAATCCTTTTATTTGCGCAAGTTAACTAATTAATTGCGTAATAGGGTAGTTTCCTTCACCAAAGAAAACGAAAGGCATTGATTGCGATTCGTTATCCACCATTAGTGTATTCATAATATACATATTATTTAGTTTTAGAAATCCCGCTTCAGACGAATGGCAATGGTCAATTTTAACCGCATTTGAAAAAGGCCAGATTGGCGCCCATGCGATTCCACTCCACGTGACGTCACATGGACCTAGTTTCTATACGAGTAGATAAGAGTTTTACATTGTATGAGATTACCAATGCATGCAAGAGGCACATAGCGAAACATCTCATAATAATCACCCATTAAAATTATCTAAGTTCGGAAAGTTTCCTTCGTTTGATAGGGTAAAAATAACCCTCATATGTATAAGCAAGCGCTGCCAGCTAGCAGGGTACTCTGCTACCTGCTGGCAGCATGCGTCGTATCAGCGCTCAAAAGCCTTGCCCTAAGATCACCTCACAGGGCGACAGCTGGAACCAGAAATACATCACACGAACTTTTCCCATTATTCCTACTTAGCCGTCGCGTTTACGCGCGCTTGAAAATTTTCACTTTTCATTCGATAAATGCGATATAGATGCGATGTGCGCAAATAAATACGACATAGATGCGATGACTGGATTTTTATGATATTTTTGCGCAAATTTGCCTTTTCGACGGCAAAATTCGTACATTTTGTGCCGAGCGCAGTTTAAGTGCTCCGCCGACACTCACCGCTTAGAGCATGTGAGCGACTGTCCAGCTGCTAGTTGGCTGGGACTCTACGTGGCCGCAAATTACAAGTGGGAGCGGGCCAGCTACACCTCCGCCACTATACGTCTTATTCCCTAATTTATTATTGTTCTACGACATAGTTATTTAAAATATTCTGTATTTTGTCATATAACCGTGTTTCATTACATTTTATCGTCATCTACCTCAATATGAAAATAAAAAAATAGACGCTGCAAAATGCGATAAACTGTTATTGAAAATGCGATGAAATAAAAATGAAAGTGCAATTTTCACGTATCTCTGGACATGAGTCATAATTTTAAGTAGTGCTATTTACTTCGTTTACTTCCTATTACTTGTGATACGGGTTGAATAATTTTTGTTTGTTTCAGGAAGTGAAAAACAATTTTGAAAGCTGCTATGAAAGAGACTTTGACGATGAGGCAGTCAATGAAACCATCAGAATATTTGGCAATAGCAATTGCAACAGTTGCACGCATTTATGCAGGTAGGATGCATGCTTTATTTTATTGGAATGCTATTTTTAACCCTCCGTCATACCGCGTTACATTTTAGAACGCAATTCGTCGTCTTTGCGGCGTCTCACACACAACATTTTGGAATGGTTATATAAAATACATGCCAGTTGAAATAACTGGTTTAGCTAAAATAAATCATTCATATAATATTTAATTTCATGCATGGGCATCAAAAATATATGCATAATAATAATGGGGATATTCATATTTTAAAAAAATACTTAATGCTCGTTTTTTTACGGCAATGAATGCTTAATTCATGTGATGCATTGATTACAATCATAAATGTGTCGAAAAAAGTTGCGTACCACAAATTTAAAGCTTTAAATAGTTGTAAATGATGTTTGTTTAAATTATTAAACGCTTTTAAAAACTTTGCAATGAATAATGCGAAGGAATAAGCATGAAACGCATTATACCTCAAGTTGTCGCGTGGCTTCTACCAGACGCCAAAAGCAGGAAATATTTGTATTAATTCCAGAAATTCGACTAAACATAAAATGATATTGATGACTAATTCAAACGCATAAAATAATAAGACACAACGAAGGACAGTTTCCTAACTTAGAAAAAAAAAACGATGCGGGTAAAGAAAAATAAATAAATTGGCGTCTGGTAGACGTCACGCGACTAACGAATGGTCAAAATTGTTGCCACAAACCTTCAAATACTTATATGGAATGAATAGATTGATCCTGTGTTTAAAAATAGCATAAGTTTATTCTTAACCATTTTAAATAGTCTTTCCATGAGCATTCATTCCCCTGCTTTCTTATGAGGAACTATGATAAAGTTATTGACCACAGTTGTACTTCATTAATGATGGTGTTGAGTTATTGACGGTCGGTAATAAATTAGATGTATATAGAATATAATTCCTTAGATAATAAATTAGTTGTACTTAGTCCAGAGGATTCTCAAATAAAACAGCAAAGAGTTTTCCGTAAAAGTTGATGATTTTTTATCTAAATGACAAAACCGCAATAACTCATCCCCAGCATTTCTCGGGAGGCTATATTGCATTGAAAAACCATAATATTTAATTTAAATAGATATGATGACATTTTCATTGTAGCATGCATAAATATTGTTCTAAGTTTCAAATTTGCCATAAGATTTAATTTCCTGACTATGGACTGCATGGTACCAAGCTAATCTCACTTGCTATCCGTTAATTTCCCCTGACATAATATAAGATAAGATAATTAGTAGTCTCCCGCTAACAAATATTACATTAGCACATTAACATATACAATTCTTTGAAACCCCCCATGAGGGCTTCATAACTAGTAAAAGAGATTATTTTAAAAGAAAAACATTATGCTTAAAGAAAATAAATAGATTTTTCCCTTCCTAGAAGAGAGACAGTTTTCGACTGCTTTGTTTAATTTAAAATATTCAGCTCTTAAAGAAGATGCATTCGAAATAAAATTTCTAACTCGGGCTCATTTCCCGGCTCATGTGAGTCAATTGTTTCGAATTGATTTACCTACATCCGTTTGTTATATTCATAATTGTGCAAAACTCTCTATCATCATCCCCTAAATAAATAATTATTCCTTCTTGAATCCCATCCACATTAACTACGTCTTAAGTTCAAATAATATATATCTAAGCCCGCTTTCGCGATATTTTTTATAATTTATCTCTTGAAAAACTTTCGACTGTGTAACCGAATTAGACTAAATAATTTCACACGCCTAATTAACAAAGGTTCAGCTGTCTTGAAGAAAATGTTTTGTTTGAGATTCAGTTCAGTAAAAATGCAACTTCTAATTTATGAATGCATTTGTAATAATAATTCCTTATTATTTTTAGAAAGAAGGCTGAGGTGAGCAAATGCTTTGGAAAAATGACGGAGGAAATGGCAACATTATCAAATAAAGCTGCGGTGATGATGCCTTTCGTGAGAAACATCTTTGATGGAACTTATTCAGCAGTTTGCGAAAATGACGCAGAAATAATGCGAGGTAATGTATTTATTTGTTCCTCTTAACTTTATTTTGATTTATAAGTTGACTCTGTGTTTCAATCTATTGTAAGCAAGTACGTCTTCATAATGAATCAACATCCTAAAATCATAATGCTACAAGAGCACACAAACGTTTTCCCTATAATCAAACACTGTGAGTAATCAGCATTATCAACGTTTAGGGCATAAACAAAATGACGAAATAAATGACTGCTATTGTTGGGATGAGGGAAGCGAATGTGGGTGGGGACAAGGGTGATGATGAGGAATAAGGAATGAGGACTGCACTTGGCAAACACACACGCTAGCCAATTACCAATTAGTCCACATGTACGAACACAAGAGCACGGTGAAAGACCAACAAGGTCACAAAAGAGGACATTTTCGGAAGGGAAAGAAATGGCGTATCACTCATGGTTGAAGGAACCTTTGAAGGTTAACCCGGTAACGCCTGAGTTGATAATTTTATCCGATTATTATCCAAATCTTATATTTTAAAATCAATTGAATTCTGAGTAATTTGGTGCAAATATTTTAAGTACAAATATTTATAGACATACTTTAGCACAAATAAATAAGCACAAATACAAATAGTTTAAGCACAAATAGTTTTGGAGATACAGTTTGGCACCGCTACCGATACCGCAATGGGACAACAAATAGAATTTCAATAAATATTTTGAAATTCACATTTTAATGCCAAAAGCGTTGGTAAATATTTAGTATTTTCACAAAATGCATACATTTTCATACAATATTAAGCTAAAATAACAAGGAAAACGTTTTGTGTCATTATAAATATGACTGCCAATTAAAAACTGTCAAAAACCCAATTAAACTATGATAAACAACAAAAAAGGTCCGTTTACTATTGCACTACCAGAATGTAGCATACGGTACCGCTAGGTGCTAGAATTTTTTATCTGGGGATTACAAATTTCAAACATTTCCATCTAATCCAAATTCACTCCTAAATTTTAGAAATGCAAAATAAACGGCTTATGGTCATTGCGATGACCGTATTCTGAGAGTTTCTAAGCAAAAATGGAGGTACACTCTATGTTTTATACAAAATAGTAATGCTTGTTTGAGAAATCTGCAAGCCTGAAGTCCGTATTTGTATACCCAGTCCAAGGAAATGTTTTCCCACGCCAATTAATATGAATTTCATCGACGATCGCGCGGCTATCATTGAAATGTACGACAGGACCGAAAGGGGTAAATATACTAATTGAGTGGGCAGAGGGGTCTCAGCCCCCCTCCTAAATGAAGATCCACAAAGGTTCGTCACTGATTCACACCATTACCCCCGGAGGGCGGCAGTTAATCTAACTTCCCATCCCGTCGGCCTGGGTTCCATTGCCGGCGTTGGCACTGGAATTGCAGAAGTTGAAGTCGTTGACTGATGTCTGCCTTTAAGAAGGAAGTTTTCCATCTTGTTTCTGATTAAGTATTATTAAAATTGATCAGCTTGAATATCCCGTCGTATTAATAAACCGAAGAAAATCAAGAAGTATACCGGGACTAGCCACTGTGATAACTTTAAGGGAGACCCCCGCAATGCACAAATTTTGCGAAATTTCCACAGAGAAAAAGCACTTGACCGGAAATCGGGGGATCCGGGTTTAAATCCCGGGCAAGGGTTATTTTTTTCTCTGTGGATTTGAAGTCTAGTTGGAGTGGAGACTTGGGATTTTAACCTCCTATCCTGTTGGCTATGGTTCGAATGCCGGCGTTGGCACTGAAATTTCAGAGACAATGCAATACCTGCTTGAGTGTTGTGTAGGGGGCACTTCATGAACATCGCTCCCGTCCGTCGGATCGGACGTTATGCCATTGTCCCCTTGGCGCCTTTCGCAAAGGGCAGGCTAATGCCGACACCGAGTTTCTCTGCGCACTTACTTTCCTAACCTTCCCTCATTGCGCAAATGGCCATAGTTTTTGGCACTCCTCCTCCAAATACCACATCAACTGAGTATTTTTTGCCATGAATATCATAAACAGTCACAGGGCAAGCAGGATGTGTATTGCATAATATGCAATACACATCCTGATAATTTATTCATCTTTCTCTCATTCTATGTCTACTGCCTCCAGCTATTATGAACCCTGAAAGCCGAATCTGCATGGAAGATCAAGTCCAGGAATGTCTGCGGAACATGGAGGCATTACATGATATTGACAAGCTATTCTTTTGCGATCATACGAATCCTGACAATGACAAGTTGACTTCGGAATTATTTTGCCAGTAAGTACCAACTAATAGGGTGGTTTCCTATTATTTTTTTGCCTAAATCGAAAGATTATTACTCCTGGAGTACGCATTTCACGGTTTTAGATTTTTAAATGACGATATCTATTTTTCGCGATTAAATGAGAAGTGAAAATTTTCAAGCACACGAAAACGCGATGGCTAAGTATAAGTGATGGGAAAAGCCCGAGTGACGCCATTCTGGTCCCCGCTTCCGCCGTGTGAGATGACCTTGGGGCGAGGCTTTGAGTGCTGATACGATGCAGGCTGCTAGCAGGTAGCGCTTGGCTTAAATAAGGATTATTAATACCTTATCAAACGAAGGAAACTTTCCGACCATTGACAGTTTTAATAGGTGATTATTAAGGAACGTTTCCATGAGCTTTGTGCCTCATGCATACATTGGTAATCTCAGACGATGTAATACACCTATCTACTCTAATAGAAACTAGGTCCCTGTGACGTCACGTGGATAATCATCGTATGGGCGCCAATCTGGCCTTTTTCAAATGCAGTTAAAATTGACTATTAACATTCATCTAAACTGGTAATTCTAAACCCAAATAATTTGTATATTATGAATATACAAATGGTGGGTAACGAATCGCAATTAATGCCTTTCGTTTTCTTTGATGAAGGAAACTACCCTATTGAAATAATTTTTATATTCTAATACAACTCCATCATTAGTTACAAAGATGGTTGCAAGGGTACAAATAATACATCTAGAAATTTACTATTACACACCTTACGTTGAGTACACGTTGAGCTATGATGTATATAACCACTT
Source organism: Ischnura elegans (assembly GCF_921293095.1). Taxonomy (NCBI): domain Eukaryota; kingdom Metazoa; phylum Arthropoda; class Insecta; order Odonata; family Coenagrionidae; genus Ischnura; species Ischnura elegans. The sequence continues at coordinate 121,450,092 of NC_060247.1, forward strand.
AACTTTCCCCATTTTCCATTTCCAAGGACTAGAAGTTTGATACAGATTTGATATAGAAGAAGAGAATGCTACGACTATCGACAGAGTTACAAACATTTCTAATGATCTTTGGTTATCAAATTTCAAAAACTAGTGCATCTAGTATTTTATTGAAAATCGTCGATGCTATGATTACACATTTTACTACACGTAATTACCCGAAAGGACACGAAGATACAGCGTCGCCACTTTCCCTGCCTATTATTGCCTCTAAGTGAATGAGTTTATCTAGAAATATATATGTTAATTTAGATAGCGTCATGATTTTATTCAATTTATGTATTAAAAATGCAGTACCTTATCTTGAGTCAAATGTATCGATTTTTTATGCATAAATGCATCTTTTACAAAATGAAAAAGTATGGTTACTGGTTACTTCCGATTCGAACCTTCCCAGAACTTCGCCGACACTTCTTCTATAATTAAAATCACCGGGTTAAGAGCAGTGCAGCCATAATATGGCAATTAGTTTGAGAATGTGCCTTAAAAACTGAAGAATAGGGTAGTTTCCTTCATCAAAGAAAACGAAAGGCATTGATTGCGATTCGTTACCCACCATTACTGTATCCATAATATACAAATTATTTCGTTTTAGAAAAACCTGTTTACACGAATGGCAATGGTCCATTTTTATCCTCATTTGAAAAGGGCCAGATTGGCGCTCATGCGATGCCACTCCACGTGACGTCACAAGGACCTATTTTTTACGAGAAGATAGGAGTTATACATCGTCTGAGGTTACCAATGCATGCATGAGTCACAGAGCTCAGGGAAACATGTCTTAATAATCACTTATTAAAACTGGCTAAGGTCGGAAAGTTTTCTTCATTTGATAAGGTAGTAATAATCCTTATTTAAGCCAAGCGCTACCAGCCAGCAGGGTACTCAGCTACCCGCTAGCAGCCTGCGTCATATCAGCGCTCAACTCGCCTCAAGGTCACCTCACAGGGCGGCAGCGGGAATCAGAAATACAGCACACGGAGAGATTTCCCGGCATTCATACTCACGCGTCGCGTTTTCGCGCGCTTGAAATTTTTCACTTTTCATTTGATCGCGAAAAATACATATCGTCATTTAAAAATCTAAAAGCGTGAAATACGTACTCCAGGAGTAATAATCTTTCGATTTAGGCAATAAAAAAATTATAGGAAACCACCCTATTGCTCATAATTGCATAACATAATTCGCAACACAATTAGAATGGTCAATTGCTGATAAATATTTACCTTAAGCTCCTCCCTTCCTCTATCCTTCGGTTTAATTTTAATCAATAAGTATGCATTAAATAAAATGCGTCATTTAAAAAAATTTCGTTTGCAGTATAAGCCTCCCTTCAGCCGTGATGTAGTCCTTGTTTTAATAAATTTATTATTACATTAAAAGAAATGAGAAACATTAAAATCGTTTTTTTTTTTCTATTCCAGGACTACTCTCAGCACTTTGGAATGCATTAAAGCAAGAAGTGGGAACTGCCCAGATTTTCACAGAACTACAATCAGCCTTGAGAACAAATTGAGAAATTCTTATTCCTGTTCAAAATATTATTGAGTGGCTACAATAGATTATAGTAGTATAGCTGATATGTTAACTAATCTTTCTATATGTATTTTAAACAATTGAACACGTAAGTGGGTTCTCTCAGAAGACAAGGATTGATCACTACGGGAATTGATTAAAATATATCAAGTAATCGCGTTGAATACATGTTTCCTCTACCACTTATTGTACAGTATAAGAATTTCATTGGAGAACAATTGTTATTTCGCCTATAGCTTTGGCTAGAGATGTGTACCAACTTAAGAACATGATGACGGTGGTGCGCCAAACATTAGGTTTCAAGCGGAGAAAAAGGATTACAAGGAAAGGGTGGAATGAGATAGCTGTCACAGCAGAGATAGAGAAAGATTTTTTAAAAAGGCTAGATTGGCGCCCATGCGATGCCACTCTACATGACGTCACAGGGATCTACATGGTCTAGATGAGTAGTCAGGAGTTTTAAATCGTCCAAGATCACCATTGCATGCACGAGGCACTGAACTCAGGCAAACATCTCTTAATAATCACTTCTAAAATTGCCCACGGTCGGAAAGTGTCCTTCGTGTGATAGGGTATTAATATTCCTTAATTATGGCAATCGCTACCTGCTAGCAGCCCGCATCGCATCGGTGCTCTTAGCCTCGCACCCAGGTTGCCTCATACGGCGGCAGCTGGAATAGGGTGGTTTCCTATTATTTTTTTGCCTAAATCGAAAGACTATAACTCCTAGAGTACGAATTTCACACTTTTAGATTTTTAATTGACGATATCTATTTTTCGCGATTAAACGAAAAGTGAAAATTTTCAAGCGCGCGAAAACGCGACGGCTAAGTAGGAATGATGGGAAAAGACCGTGTGAAGTCGTTCTGGTTCCCGCTTCCGCCCTGTGAGGTGACCTTGGGGCAAGGCATTGAGCGCTGACACGAGGCAGGCTGCTAGCAGGTAGCAGAGTACCCTGCTAGAAGGTAGTGCTTGGCTTAAATAAGTATTATTAATACCCTATTAAACTAAGAAAAATTTCCGAACTGAGGTATTTTTAATGTGTGATTATTAAGAGATGCTTCCCTGAGCTCTGTGCCTCATGCATGCATTATTAATCTCAGACGATGTAAAACTCCTATCTACTTGCATTGAAACTAGGTCCCTGTGACGTCACGTGGAGCGGAATCGTTTTGGCGCCAATCTGGCCTTTTTCAAATGAGGTTAAAATTGACTGTTGTCATTCGTCTAAACTGGGATTTATAAAACCAAATAATTTGTATATTATGAATAGACTAATGGTGGGTAAGGAATCCCAATCATTGCATTTCCTTTTCTTTGATGAAGGAAACTACCCTATTGCATATTGTGACGGTATGTGGCTTACATGAGTACCGCCGTCTCGGTTGCTTCCACATCCAGACCTTCCGGCTGGGATGCACCGCACACTTACTTCCCCGCTCTCCTCCTCCCGATACTTCGAAAATGCCGATTCTCTGTTCCCTAGATCTGCCATAGCGGCATGTGAAAATTACTCCTAAGAACAAAATACCCCTAAAAAAAAACAATGATAACCTTTACGAAAGCGTTCGTTGCCGTGCGTTGGGCGCCATTTATCTGTGACGGTACGCGTTGAGTGCGACTTATATGGGAAATGAAAATACACAACCCAGGTAACTTTTCATCGGAAAATTATTTATTGGTACGACGCGTTTCAACGCTGAGGCGTCATTCTCAAGTACACTGTTTATTATATCGACAATCCAATAAATACCCAAATTCTGGCAAGGGGGGGGGAGGGAGAAGGGAACCACTGCACTTAACCTTCACAATTTAGTTTAGTCAAACATTTTGCCGGTCGCGGGTCGCGGGTTCCAGTCCCGCCTGGGTAGGCCCTGTCCAGGGCATGGTTGTTCGTGTACGTTTAATTGTTAAATCTGTTGAATGCCCCGATGTAAAATGGCCAATATGAGCTGTATTCGGTGGTTTGAAAATAAAATTAAAAAAATAAAAATTAAAAAAAAAACCCTCTCCAAGCTGACCCTTTAGGCCTGCTTACACGATACATTAACACGTACGAGTTAATGTGCGTTTGCGTGAATGATTTTTGTGGACCGGAACGGAACATGCACGAATGCATGAACCAAATTAGAACAGGTTCTATTTTCTGTGCATGCATTCGCACAAGTTGGGTGGTTACACGGTGCATTTTGGCGTTCATTCTCGCGTTCATACATTTAGACATTAACCCGTACGTGTTAATGTACCGTGTAAACAGGCCTTTTTACCCGGCCGAGGAACCTTACCTGCCTCTCGTAGCGTCACGCATCCCAACCATTCCCTCACCAACCCTCCCACTCCACCCCAAATTTCCCCCCTGTATAACCCTTCTCCACCCCCCCCTTGCCAGAATTAGGGTATTTATTGGATTGTCGGTATAATAAACAGTGTACTTGAGAATGACGCCTCAGCGTCGAAACGCGTCGTACCAATAAATAATTTTCCAGTGAAAAGTTAGCTGGGTTGTGTATTTTCATTTCAACATGGATTTTCACAAAGTAAAAGCCGAATCGATTGAATTCGACATGAAAGATAAGTGGTAGTTCTGTGTTGGGGGGCAACAGAAATTCAGAAGACATTCTAATCAAAATGTTGGGCTTATTATTTCTGACAGAAAAAATTGCTTCAGGTTGCGAGACTGTTCATTTTTGAAAAGAGAGTAGAGGTATATACCAAGCAAGTATTTTTTCTTGGTTTCTGCCTTCAACCATGCAATCCAGGTGAATTTTGATCATCCTTGTTTATGTTAAAAATAAACCTAACGCATTATAACGGTTATCAGTTGAAACATTGGTTTATGGGATTAAAGTTTGCCGAATTACGGTTGTATTTATTGTTTGAAAATTATAAAAATAAGTGTGTTATTCTATTGTATCATCATCATCACTGGTCCTAAGATTGGTTTGACACAGTCTCCACTCAATTCTCCTATAAGCTTATCTTTTCACACCAACGTGTTTCTTCTCTTTCACATCCTTCTTTACCTGTTCCATAAATTTCACTCGAGATCTCCGAACGCAGGTTTTCGCAGCGAGGGGCATCGTTGATAATGGCTTCCGGGTGCAGCTGCGTGTTGCGATTTGTCGTGCAAGCTTTCGCGACCGTTACAGGGCGCATCATCAGGCGATGAATGAAAATACGGAATAGGTTTTCAATTAATATACTCGTCCACTCGTATAGGAGGGCGGCGCTAATACTCCACCACTACTCCGGTGGATGGGGGAGGTGGACGAGTATATTAATTGAAAACCTAATCCGTATTTTCATTCATCGTCTGATGATGCGCCCTGTAGCTTGCACGACAAAGCGCAACACGCAGCTGCACCCGGAAGCCATTATCAACGATTCGAGATCTTCCTTTTCCGTTTTTGTCATCTACTTGTTCCCCGATGAATGTCTTTGTCAGGCCATCATGTCTCAAGATGTAGCCTATTAGGTTGTTCCACCTTCTTATTGAGGTTTTTACGAAGCTTCTATATAAAATATTATACATCTTCTTCTGATAAACAGAGGTATATCAAAATATTAAGTGTGGTTCTCGAGCATATCGAACTATCATCATCATCATCATCACTGGTCAACAATCCTAGGATTGGTTTGACGCAGCTCTCCACTCAATTCTCCTATCAGCTAATATTTTCACACCTACGTATTTCTTCTCTTTCACATCCTTCTTTACTTGTTCCATATCTTTTGTTCGAGGTCTTCCTTTTCCGTTCTTGCCTTCCACTTGTCCCTCGACGATTGTCTTCATCAGGCCTTCATGTCTCAATATGTGGCCTATAAGGTTGTTCCGTCTTCTTGTTAAGGTTTTTACGAAGCTTCTCCTCTCTCCTACTCTTCTTAGGACTTCCTCGTTACTAACTCGGTCGATCCATTTGATCCTCATCATTCTTCTATAGAACCACATTTCGAAGGCCTCAATCCTTGCTTTCTCCGCTGCTGGCATTTTCCATACCTCACTTCCATACAGGAGTACACTTTCATGCTTCAATCTTCTACTTGGCTGCAGGAAAATCTGCGATCATAATTGTCTGAAACAATCTCATATTGTGTGAGATCGCGCAATCGTATTATTGATGCTAGCTTATAGCTCTCATTGAATTAAGCTCAAAAATTGTTTAAGACAGATAAAACCGTACATTTTCGTCCAAATTTCATTGCTTAATGTCCTTACAAATCCATAGTATTAAGAATACTGTGGAAAAGGCTGGGTGCAAAAGAAAAAAACCATTGCTTTGGTGACTGCAAAGTGCATAAAATGTGTGCGTTGCCATAGTTCAGTAACTAAGGAGTTGCGGCTCCATAGTTATGAACAAAAAAGGCTTAGAAATGTCTCCCCCAAAATTTCCTGAAGTATTGCCGATTCCTCCGCCAGCACCATGTGTAACACTCTTGGGAAGAGTGTTACACATGGTGCTGGCCGCCGTAAGGAAATCGACCAAAAGTAAATTGCCGTAATAAGGTCGACGATTATTTTTACTTTGATATCTTGCACCCAAGACTTTACTATCTTGGCGAATGAATGGTGTACCGTGCGATGACGTCAAAAGGCGTTTCAGGTCACGTGACCCCAAGCGATATTCCAGAACTTTTAATTAGCATTTAATCACGTTTGTGGACCACTAGGAGAGTTTTGTCTTATATATATTTGGACTCGAGAGAAAATTGCCTATTCAACGAGACTTAGCAGCATGATGAACAAATTTCATGCTTGTTTCCCTATGGTGAATAGTCTTAAAAATATCAGAACAACACCGAAGATGTAACAGATAAAATCCGGGTTCGAATCCCAGGACACTGTAATGGTACTTTTTGAAATCATTTCCTACGGGAGTAATTCATTACGCTCAGTTGTTCTTCACCACTGTGTTTCATTAATCGTTATTTATTTACGGATAATTGACAAAATATTTACTCATATCACTCGTTAAATATCTTTGAATATAGGTATTCAACATTTATGCATTGATAATCCTCTTTTTCCTTGCGACTCTTCAAATTCACCAGTAGTTTTCTTTGACTCATTGATCACGGTCATTTCTCGTATATACGTTTGACCCCCAAAGTCCAATTTATTTCTACTTCGTCCTTCTATTATCCACTAACCTTGTCAATGGACGTTCCAATACCAATTAATAGTGTCCACTAAAGCCAGAATCAATGTTATTTTACAAATTAATTTTCTTCCATTTTAATACCATTTTTAACTTTATTTTTTTTAACAAGCGAACTTTTTTATGGCTGCCTAACCATACTCTTTTGACTTTAAATGGCAAAGGTCTTCGCGTCACGTTCTAGGGGAATGATAAGAGGAAATAAAATCGAAATTTCCCATTGAACAACATTTCTGTGGACTTCCTCGTCGCGAGAGGAGCTCATCTTTAGACTGTGCCGCTTAAAAATTCCCACAGTTTCCCCAAGTTAAAATTGCACGGATCCCGTGAAAAGGTGATAATCGCCGGGAAAATGGCTTCACATAGGCTACTCATAATATCTGGTAAGTTTTTGGATGCATAAAATATTTAAAAGTGCAGAAGATAGAATTAATTTTCTTAACACGACTTACAGTTTATTCACTTTCTTTGTTCGTCCTCTTAATCTTCTCACTTCCGTGTTCTTTGTCTTTCCTCCAAAATCAAGAGCAACCCATTATTATTTATTTCCATGACAACTTTTATATTTGATATTATTGAGGGTTTTCTATTCCATTCATAACATACGTACCATCATTTGCAAAAGTCTTGCAACAAATCGAGCGGCGCCACTTTCGCTCCATTGTCGATTTCTGGCCACAATTAAATTTGAATGCTCACTATCTGGGTATGAATCTTCATGGTAGCTCGGGAACGACTCACGAACGGGTCATCGTGGCACGGGCGGGAGACGTAGGAAATCATTACGATCCTCGGTTGAGTAAACGAGCGTTGATCATGCGTCGATGTTGTTGCGTCGTCGCGGCGTTTGAGATTATTTTTATTCTCGTAGTTGACTACTTACCCGTTAAAAGAGTGGGTACCTATGAGGAATGGTTTCCAATGGTAAACCACATAAGGCCGGCTGGGGGCACGATTTCGCCATTAGGAACACGGAAATCAACTCGCTCGGGATTCAACGTCATTCAGGAGACTTTATATTAAGTTATTGAAATATTTATTCAATATAGTAGAATTGTTAAATGAAAAAAAGTTAACTGGCAATTTTCCGGAAAAAAACACGGTTCCTTCGACTCCATTATCATTACCTACTTGATTGACATAAAATAGTACTTTACGTAGGTTGAAGCTGATAAAGACAGTTTCATAAGCTTTTTTCTTCATTAATCATCTATTTATGTTAATTCGATAAATTTATTTACACCAATGGAAATGTTTCCTCGGAAAAAAATAGAATTTTGATAGCCAAAAAAAATTGCTAGGCCTCATCGTTGCTGGCAGAATGTGTCTTTATTTTTACTGTTTATATATCTAGGAGAGGCTTAAATTTTAAGATAGCACTAACATATTTAGTGATCACATCGCATTAATCTTCTATTTTGTTATAATAAATTAGTTATTGTTCCGATTTTAATATTTAGGTCATTATTTTATTATTAAGGACAGACAACTTAAAGAGTGACTTAATAGTACGACTTTTCCCTATCCATGTATGCCTCCATTGGTAAGCTTTCCTATAACAACGACGGGCAGAAATTAAATTGAAAGTCAATCTCAATCAATATCGTCGCCAACCAATATAATATACTCCCCTTTTTTAATTCCAGACTATCAATTAGGGAGGTAAAATATTTTGCGCAGAATTTAGCCGCTCCCTCAGCTCTTAACGCTGAATCGGGTGCTCCCGGGCAGTAGTTTTGGTCAGCTAATAGGTCCTGCACTTCGTCTTGCCCTACATCTTTATCGCGACTTTAACAGCCAGGGACGAGGAAGCAATTTACTTGGGGTAAAACTTGCAGGCCGTAAGTGATTCTCACAAACTTCCAAAAAAAAGTGTAAATAGGGCCAATTTGTAGCTCTATCATATACATGTTGATGCCATAATTTGCTTGAAGAAAGTACGCACTAGAAGAATAGTTGATAAATTCCTCAAGATAAGCCTTTCCTATATTTAAAAATAAGCGCCGGGTTGCGTGCAGGATTAAGGATTACAATTACATAGGTTATTCCAAGGATTGTACCTAGTAGATCAGCTGGACTTACATTCTGTCCCTTTCCATCAAAAGTCCTGCATTAAAAAAGCACTGATTATAGAATATTGAGACCTAAAGTTTAAAAGTAAAATTCTTCACTTAATTTATATCTTTTTCTATCGAGGGATTTTTTTCCTGGAAATTTTCGAAGAAAAGTTTCCGTCACTGCTCATTTACGAAACGGAAAAGGGTGAAGTTATTCTGAAAAACTTTACCGGAAAAATTAACTTTGTAGGAAATGGCGACAAGTTGATGACAATTAGTCAGCATACTACATAGACGGACGGCATAATCGCTGCAAAATTTACAAAATATCACTCAAAATTTTCTTTTTAATCAGCTAAAATTGATCTATTTAAAACATTACGTATATGGAACCTTATATTACTACGATAGTTCTCATCCCAAAGGTTAATTAATAATGATGAGCAGTTACGGACCTGTAAAGGAAACCTTATAACACTGGGAATCACATTCGCCAGTGATTCTGATTGGAGTTCCCTTAAGGGAAACGCAATGATTCGTCCTATCGCGCTAACAACGCAGGATTCCCGTCGCACGATCGTTTAAATTAGAAACTGTTGTAAAAAATGCTCAAATTCAACATTTGGTACCCTCTTAACATATATTTAAAAAAATAAAATAAAATACGGCTGTGAGGAGGATAAAAAAAATTTAGGCATGGGAGGGATTCGAACGCTGCTCTTCCCGTTACAAGCCATGTATTCTTCCAGTGCGCTATTCAGACTTCAATTATTGAAGGAGATAATTTTGATAATTTACTGTGATTGTAACCCTGAGCTGCTTTCATGTGCTTCTCAATTGAACGAGTTTTGATCAAAATAATCACTTTCTCAGTATTTTAGTCTTTTATTCGTTTATATGATTATGACTTGAGCACGGAGGCTTTCGCATACTTTATCTACATCTACATCTACATCTACACAATACCCCGCGAGCCGCCTAAAAGGTGTGTGGCAGGGGGTGTTAGGACACCAGCCGTTTACAACTAAAAAAAATGAAGTGTTCTAACGAGGTTGGGACTAGCGTTTATTAAAGTCCTTTATGGTTCGGGGGAAAAACGAATTTACATATCTATCCGTTCGGCAAAGCATCTCTCTTAATTTATCTATCGGTTCTATCGGACCTGGAAATACAGTGTGCCTCTAATATTATGTTCTCTGTGTCGCTCTTAAAGATATCCATTCTCAATTGTTCAAGCAATCTAAGCCTAGCGTGCAGTCTCTATTCTCCAGCGGCTCCCAGCCCAATTCGCTTAACATCTGGGTAACACTGTCAGTACGCCTGTAGCAGTTTTTGACGAAACGCGCAGCCTTCCTTTGTATTTTTTTCAGTTCGTGGATTAAGTCTTTCTGCACCGGATCCCATATGCTCGCTGCATATTCAAGATGCGGTCGGACGAGAGCGAAATAGCATCTTTCTTTTACTTTCTCATCCGAAAATCTTCCCACAATACGCTTGACGAATCCTAATTTCTTAATGGCTATGCCGCAAATATTCTTTATATGTGTTCCCCACGTGAGATTCGAGGTTATCGTAACTCCCAGGTACTTCACTTCGTCTGTTGCCTTTATGTTAATACCATCCACTGCATAAACATGGTTAGAGTTGGACGAATTCCGCAAGAAATGTACCGCCATGCATTTGCTCAGATTAAGTTCAAGTCCTCACCCTTGGCTCCACAAATGAACGTTGTTTAAGTCAGATGATAGATAGAATAGAAGATAGAATTTCATAGTCAGAGTGATCACTAATTTCGCGATAAATGACAGCGTCGTCAGCAAATAAATGTATTTTACTACTAATGCGGGAGCAGAGATCATTAATGTATATAATGAACAACAGGGGGCCGATTACGCTTCCTTGTGGAACACCTGATGTAACTTTTAGAACATCAGAGCTAATTCCGTCAAGAACTACTTTTTGTTTACGATCTCTGAGAAAGACGCGTATCCAGTTTAAAACTGTTTCGTTTAATCCGCATGACTGTAATTTGTATAAAAGTTTAAAAAGTTTTATGTTTCGGCTGGTTAGTATAGGAATATTATGATGTTTTTTTCTCAAGTCGCCTGCGACTCCGGTATCATGGTATCGTCCTTATAAGTTATTATTATTTGTTATTATGTTTCTAACTCAGTATTTGTATTTCTAATGAAGCAAGCGTATGAATTCATTTCAAACAGACATTCTGTTAGGACTTGCTTACGTCAATCTTTCTCCACTTGAAAGGTTTTATGAAATGAGCTGCTGTTCCACTGATTTCAATGTTGCCTTAAACATAAAACGTATTGCCAACAAACACATTTCCTAATACCATATAACCTACTTAATTCAAGTAGAGAAGTTAATTAATGATGCTAAGTAAGTATCCTAATTTATCCCCAATTCATCAGAGCATTATTTAAAAGATTGCAGCTAAATATGATAACTTAATCATCAACGATATAGCAGCTTAGAATAAGGATACGCATTCACACTTATTTAGCAGCGAAACATATTATCAAGCAATACCTGTTGAAATCCGAAAATCATTGAAAAAGAGACTTTTAGCAGGAATTAAGCTTTCCTCGTCATACCTTGAATACGTGAAAAGGAATACATCTTTACCGATTGACGGACGTCGGAGAACTCTGTTGTTATTTACGCAACGATTAATGCCCATCAGCTTCACTAATTTCATATTTTTCGGGTTTGCTCAGATATTTATATGATGAAACATTTGGAATATCAAAGCTGCCTTGTATCTTCTGTCGTATATATTGTATTAAGAACATCATCTCGAGTCAATAGATGTAAACAAAAGTCCGCCATGTTCACAGTGAGCGACTCGTGATTTCCAGCTCTCTGGAAAGAGCTAAGATTACTCCAAAAGAGCCAAGCTACAAACTTAAAATCTCTCCGAGGAATTACCCTCGATCTTTTCTCCTACATAAAATGCTACAAGGTGTTTGGGGGAATATCATGGACATTAATTTCACCTAAATGGAAGCGATCAAATCTCGAGACTGGATAGGATGAAAAAATACCTCACCCACCCAATGACCCGTTCTCCATACATTGAACCATGAAGACTAGTGTTGAATTGCTGTATACACCCTAAAACCATACAGTTTCCGAGCACAATCTTTGTGGAGCGAAAGTGGCGCCGCTTGATTTTTTGCAAGACTTTTGCAAATGATAGTACATACGTCACTATCCACACAATATCAGTTTTTCTTCCGTTTTCTATCGCGCATTACTTGGTAGATTACATAATTTGCATTCATTTTTAGTAAAGATTCCTACATAAATAGATAATATTAAATTAATCGCATGCAATAAAAATAATCTAACAGTCATCATCAAAATTTGGCTATACAATCTTAAAATAAAACTAGTTTAACAGGGTAAGATTATCTAACCTTGTACGATAAAATAATATCGAAGTACACCAAATCCAATAGGGACAAATAAGTGCACAGAAAATCAGTGCATACGGATTAATCAATCAGCTTCGTTGTGGGTATTTTGGGACCTGATTTTGTCATTTTATGAATGAATGGTGGATGCATTAAAGCACGTATGGCACTTCCCAATTTAATGGCCAATCTATTGGATATTGAATTGCGGTCCGGGTGACACGCAACAATTTCTAGTCCAATATCCTTTTCACAATATCGGACACAATGTCTTGCCCAATTTTTAATTTAAAACATACTCTACTTTCTCTCGGTCAATCTCCAAAAAAGAAGTCAGTTATGTTGACTCCTAGTGGCCAATAATAGAAGCTCTTTGCAAAAAAATCAGGTTTGACTGTAAAAAATTGTTTTTTTTTCGAAAATTCGGATGGAGTTTCTAAAATGTGGACGAAAGAAGTCGTTTCACTATTGATTGTAGCGTAAAAATCACACGAATGCTTATACAACGTAAAATCATCAAAATACAACGGCGGCAACAAATATTTACACGTGTCGCACGGTATGTAACGACCAATATTTTTAAAAATATTGCACGCCGATTTATTGGAAAATAAATTGGAAAGTGTCATCATACGGGCTTCAGTGGTAGGATCGCCAGACTTCATCTCCTTCTCCAAGTCTTGAAGGTGAGCTGGTGTTTCTTTAAGCCAGCCCACCCTGATCATCCTCCATTCGAGCTGTCATTTAAGTGCTGCTGGTAATCTTCTTATTTTTCTTTCAAGCGAGCATATTGTCATAATTTCATCTCAGGTTTTTTCGACAGTAAATTGAGTATGTGAAGACACTTACAAAAATTAGCATCGTTAAGCTGTGTGAACCACTTAGACGTGGATGACTGGATAGATATTTAGTGATGTTGGTAACATATGTCTTTTCCGAAGGCGCCAACTACAATGCTGACTTGATTTCGACTTCCAATGATGACGAAGGACAACGATCCCATGTGATAAGATGCGAACAACCTCCGAAAGAAGAGACATCTATCGGCTATCGCCGTGGCCGCATGAAAAATATTATTGAAAATGTAAACAAAGGGGAATATTTAACTGGAGGAATATAAAAAAAACATATATTTTTTAAAATATTAACCGAAAATGCATTCAAAAATACTTGCTACGGTAGTAGTAATACGTTTGCGCATAGGCAAAATCTTCGATGGAAATTCCTCGGCACATATTTCCAGTTTACATTAATTTAATATAACATTATGTTTTAAACCACAATTCGACGTAGATTTTCTCTTAATTACGTTTAGGGAAACATTTTTGCCGAACTTTTCCGAATAAAAATGATTTTAACTTCACTACACCTTTGGGCTTACAATTTTGATGTACATATCCTGTTTCTCATGGCAGTTCTTGTATATTTCACCGCCGTTCACGCGGCAGGGTTAGAAATATTACAAATTGAGAACAATTTTGTATGACTGATATTGAATACTTTGTTTTAACTACAATTGATTAGATCTGAGAAAAGAAATTGGTCATTTCTTTTTTTTTTTTTTTGACTTGACAGGTTGCCTTAGAACATTTATAAATATTCATTTATACATTCTTCCTCCGAAAATTAAAAAATCCTCCGCTCCGCCACAGAGCATTAATAAATATTATTTATATTGGATGTAGAAGGCGAGATAAAGTATAATTATAATTTTATGTTCACAGGTACACTCCTAGCAGTCTCCATTCTTTCCTTTTCTGATCCAATACCTTCGCCGTACGAAAGTAGATTTTTGGAATGCGAGAGAAAGGCTCGGGTAAGTATAGACTCTGCAGTCGGTCATCTGCCTGCGCCTATAAGGGCGGTGCAACAATGTCATTCCCAGTCACCATGGCGTGGTTGATGAATGCATTTAAACAGAAAAACACTTTTTTCGAATAGAATGATATGTTCCGACTCGCTTTTGCACGCTTGGGTGGCTGTGTCCCCCAACTTCCCACTGTCCCTATCTGGGATTTTTCTTCCTCATAGAAAAATCTCCCCGGGATGGTGGTAGAAAAATTGCGCACGCATGGTTTCGCTAGGTAGGGCCTCCTCTGCTTCCATAGCATTGGAGTGTTTTAACCCTATTCCACTCCCTTCCAACACTTTCCTTTCCCTGGAGGCGTCGGCGGGCTCCGATCGCGACGGCGCCTCCCTCCTTTTTCCTTCCTCTCCTGCCCCTCCCCGGGTGTCCTGGCGTATAAGCCTCGGGCTTGGTTCCGGGCCCCGGTGCACCACCGCGGTGGTTGTAACCTAGAAGAGCTCCCCTTGAACTCTCATTAGATTCTGTGTCCCCCAACCCCCCCCCCCCCACCCAGAAAAAAGTCTGCGGCTTATTATGGTCCCTATGGAAGGTATTATACTTTTTGTCTGCCATATATGTTACTTAAGAATCGTTTACTTTTAAGTTGGCTAAATTAAATATAAGCAATCTTTCCACTTTCACGTAAAACGAGCCCATGATACGTGGGCTAAGATATGAAAATAAATATTTAAAGAAGATAAACGTTTTTCTGAGGGACTAAAAAAAATAAAATAAATTTCTTCGAGTCTGAGAGAGTCTCTATATTAGCCAATTCTAATACTAAAAAACGTTTAGAGCATGTTCCATTGTAACACTCAATTCATACTTAATATCTTAACATAACGAATTTACGAAATACAATGAACTACAGTTAACTACATTTAAATTGATAATGCATTACATGAAGCGAGTAAACACTGCAAAAACTATAGTTAGAAACACCAGTTTCTGATCAAACTCATCGTAATTTGGATTCATATGGAGCAATGAATATTCCTGTTACTTTACCAAATAAGTTTGATAAATGTAGTTTGATAAATACTATCAACATTGCACCCATTAGTTCGATGAAACAGCATCAAGATCAAACGCATAATAAACCCGATGTAGCGTGAGCCGATGATATATTTTCCACCCAGAAAACCATTTTTCTGATTGAAAATCATAATATTAGGAGCAAAATGTAGGTTTCCTCGAAATAAATACAAAAATATTGGAGAAGAAATGTGCCTTCATAGGGTATTGAACACGGCCCCCCCACGCATAATAACAGACTCTACCGACCAGGCCAATCGGTTGCCAAAATAAATATTAAAAACACGTTAATTAATTATTTTTCAGATTACTCAACCAAATTCTTGAAATATGAATAAGGGGTAACAGCAGTTTCCCTACTTAAGCTTAATAGAGGATAAATTAATATAATTGCGTAGGAACTGATTATTAACATCTACTGTGAATGCGCAAAGTGGAGATCCTTAGCAGGAATTGGGGCTAGTATGACGAATTTTATTGAAAGATTATTTATCATCATCGCGAATGATACCACTTTAGGAATACCTCTCTTTAAAAGTTTAATGAGTAGGGATACACAAACATCTCCTAACATCTTTAAAATCCAATATAATGCGCAATCAAATCATCTGGTGAGTAGCAGATGACAACTTTAGATGAAAAAGACGTTTTAAATGATTTCGATCATTTTTACAGCTAAATAACTCAGTCACTCAATGAAAAGTGATTTTCGTAAGACAAATAATTAAATAAGAAAACCTATAATTGCACTTATCCTCCATAATCTATTATTCACTGCCCTTCATTTTTTACTTAGTAAATTTCCTACCTTATCTTCATTATATTTTCGTTTCAATTCCTTTACCTTCTATTTATTTTTTTTTACTTAGCTTAATTTTAAATGAATTGACGGATATATAATGGAAAATTCAGTGTTTTCATAATTTTCCTGGGGTTTTAGACAATTTTAGAGGAGGACTCTTTGTCGTATCTCGTCTCGTTCACCTCATACATTTGTATGAGTGAGTGAGTGAATGAGTGGTCGTAGCTGGGCTTAATAGCATATAGATAGCGAGAAGTGTCGTGTTATTAAAAAATGGCGAATTCACGGATATTTCGAAAAATTTGAAAGTTTTCCTCCCAATTTTTTTCCTAAAATCGTTGCTACTTGTACTAGTTAAAAAATATAAAATAACAATTCCGACTTCGATGGTGTCTTTCGATGGTGCCAATCACCTCCAAAATAAATGGAAGAGGAAATATTTCTTAATTTTCTATACAACCCTAAAACAAGCGTGTAATAAATTACCCAATTTGAAACCTGAAGGAAATTTTCCCGGGTTTGCCACCGGGTGTGGTTTTGGGTAATTGTTCCCAACGCTTCAACGGCTGAGTCTTGCCATCGTCCGCAGGGGTTGAATACCGCAAAGAATATTCCCCTGTTGAAACGCTGGAAGCAAATACCAAAACTACACCCGGTGGCTAACCCGGGAAAATTTCCTTCAAACTATAAGTCGGAAAAAAATAAAATTCTACAATTCAAAACTGTTTTATAGGCTTTTAATTCAATCGTCCATAGCAGCTTTTCCAAAGTACAGCGAATCCGAAACGCAATTTTGATATTTTTCCGCGTCATCCCAGAGGCTATTAACAGTTCAACTTTCCAAGTGTAGTGACAGCTACCTTTTTAAGTTTAATCAAAATGAGTAAACCACCATAGTTGGGAATAGAAACAAAAATTAACTGATAAATCAAAAGCTAATCCCGGGAAAAAGCAACTTAAGTTTAAAATTACCTTACTAAAATAAAGTGACTGACTAAACTCAAATCGAAAAATGTAAATTTTACGTTAAAAGTTAATACTAAAAATTAAATTTCAGCTGTAGTGGGGGTCGGAAAAAATTACCATTCTACCCAGCGTAAATTGGATACCCAAGGATGGCCTAGAGTCTCCTTAACCCCCCGCCATAAATCCGCCATTGCTATTGATTATTTGAAGCAATAATCATATAGTAAACTTAAATTTTTTTGTTTTCAAAATTAACTCAAGTTTAGAGTTACTTCTCTAAAAAAAATAGGTACTGATTAAAGTTAAATCGAAAAATGTAACTTACACGCCGAAAGTTATTTTATTGATTACTTTAAATAATAATCATAGCTTAAACTTTTAAAAATTTTGTTTTCGCTATTACGATAAATTAGATGCAAACTTCATGGCAGATTGGGTGCCGGGTTTCTTCGTGTTTCGAAATTTTTACTGTCACTCAAGTCAACCTCGCTGATAGCGCGACGTGACTTCTCCGAGTGCATGAACTCGTACGTTCAATAAAAACATCACTATGAATACATTGATTGCCGTTTCGTCATTACCAAGTTTTCGGTGACCGATTTCTTATGTCATAACGCTTTAATATGGATGTAGTGATGTCGCCGGGGAGGTAGTCTTTCCCAGTGGCGCAGCGAGGGGGGGGTTTTGGGGGATAAACACCCCCCCCAGAGCTCACAGAAATTTTTAAGTTAAATCTATTTTACTTAATTGTATTATTATTGCTTATAGAATAGTGTGTGGATTAATAAAAATATCCCTAATAAGACCGTAAAAAAAAGCGGGAGGTGCGGAGGCCTTCCCGGCGGAATAGAATGGTGGGTCACCCCACCGAAACGTCTGCCAAACATTTTTTTAGTGTCTCTTTTTCTGAGTTCCTATGTGTAGTCGTCTTGTTATTTATTTATTCCATCCAAGTGTCACCGCGAGAAGCGTTTTCCTCAAGGACATACTCATTCATTCATTACACGACGACAAATATACAAATTAATTCATAGAGTAGAAAGAAAGGGAAGAATGTAAATTAAAAGAGGAAGAGGAAGGAAAAGAATAGGATTTTTAATAGAATGAAGGGGAGTAGTTCTTCTTGTGAATTGTAGAGGGAAGTGCATAATGTAAGGGGTGGCTCCCGGAATTCTTCTTAATAAAATCCATGGAAACCTACCTTAACCGGTGAATAGTTTAATAACAATAATAGTGTGCAGTCGTCTTGTTATTTATTTATTTCATCTAAGTGCTACCGCAAGATGCGTTATCTTCAAGACCATACTCCTTCATACATTCACTCGACGGCTTAAGCGCAAACATTCGAATAAAATCATACAGTTGGAAAGAAAAGAGAAGCATACAATAGAAAACAGACTTAGGACAACGGTGCTTTGGTAGATGGAAAAAGCAAAATATCAGAGGGTAAATTGGGGCCTAACTGGGGATCCAACCCAGAACCTCCCGGTCGCCAGCCGTGTGCTCTACCAGCTGCGATTACAGGACGCTTAGATTTGCCATGGTTTCGGCGGGGGTTCAGACCATGCAATATAACTTGATTTCGATGGTTCTAGGTCCGGTATGAAATGCCATTTCCAAAAACACATGATAATACCCAGGTCTCGAACTCACGACCTTAGTGCGAAAGATCCACAGAGAAAAAATCATTCGCCTTGACCGGGATCCGGATCCCCCGATTTCCGGTCGAGTGCTTTAGCCAGTTAAGCTACCGAGGCGTCATTCTTCCCTGTGGATATTTTCGGACACTACCGGACAAGGTGTTGCTGGACTGCTGAGCATATGATGCCACAAGCAGTCCAAATCGTGCGCACAGCGCCACAGCCGGAGAGCAGGCTCGGACATAGAACACATATAGGTGTTCGCTCTAGACTAGTTTAAAGTATACCGGGACTAGCCGCGGTGATAACTTTTACGGGAGTCACCCGCAATGCACACTCGTGCGAAAGATCCACAGAGAAAATATCCACAGGGAAGAATGACGCCTCGGTAGCTTAACTGGCTAAAGCACTCGACCGGAAATCGGGGGATCCGGGTTCGAATCCCGGTCAAGGCGAATGATTTTTTCTCTGTGGATCTTTCGCACGAGTGTGCATTGCGGGTGACTCCCGTAAAAGTTATCACCGCGGCTAGTCACGACCTTAGCCTGAGGCTTCGTTTGATCAGACAGGATTTCAAAAATTTTGACTGTGGTGTTTGGTATAAGTTTTCAGAAGAGGTCTCGAGTCTTGATCTTGACTCAAGGTCACCTAATATACTAATCGCAGATTAAAAAAGGTGACCTATACAAGAGAATGTACTGATATATTTTTTCGATTCCGATTCTAACTCCATTCTTTCGAATCGACTTCCATCCCAATTCTAATTCATGCTAACAGGTAGGTTATTACTTTCCAGTAGCATCGATGTCATTTAAATTCAGTATTGTAATGGAATAAAATAACAAAGATAATTAAGTGACCCCAAAACTTATAAAAATAGCGAATTTATGTTCTAGTAATTTTCTCACCTCAGCTGAGCTTCAACAAAAAAATAAACACTTCGACTGCTTCAGACAAACAATTTTTGACTTAATAATTTACAATGCACAATGGCTCAGGTGTGGCCTTTATGCCCCAGTGCTTATTCTTTAGTTTCAAAATATTTATCTTCCTGGAATCGTAATTGATTTTAGGTGATCGATTCTCGATTCCGATCTGTGCCCGAGAATCAGTGGAATCGAGAATCGATATTTGGGATCGATTCATCCCTAGTCTGGACTTATTCATTTTATTCTTGCACAACTACCCTACCATGTTGTATTCTTAGCTAACATTTTATTTTCCGCTTTGTCTGTCAGTGCCCAAATTCAAACAGATGAGCATTATCAAAAATTCAACTGTTTCAATTAACTGAATTTCGTTTCTCCAATATTTTTCACCGCTAACATCAAGTTTCGCTGTCATTCGCAAACCTGCTTTTGGAATGCTGTGATTTTCCTTGCTATCGACGCCAAAAAGTAAGTCCGGGTGAGATGCCCCACCGGGAGAGATGCCCCGATCGTGGTAGTTTAAAAAAAAAACCATCAGATTGCTCTGCTGGTGGTGTCCGTCAATTAGTTTGACAACTAATATCAAGCCTCAAACGTTTCGCGGTGATTCGTTTTTTTAACGCTACTTTAGAACATAATTTCAAGTGAGACTCCGAATTTTCCGCTCTGTTGTAAGGTAGAGCATAATGGTTCTGGTCGGCATCAGTTAAAATGTTTGAATACTTTGAATTAACGGGTAAAAACTTGTAGCAGCATGTTTATCAAATGCCCAAAACCAGTGACAAGTCATCTTAGACCATGTGTTGGCCCGCTGGCTGTAAGGGCAACTCTCCCGTACTAAAAGGAGAGACAAGAGAAGAGAAGAAAAGAGAGAAAAGAGAGAAAGGAGAGCCCCAACTGCCCTCGGGATAGATGCCCCAGTGCTATCTTAAGGTATAGATGCCCTACCTGTATTGTTTTCAATTGATTATAACCAATACGATAGAAGCAGTGGCTGATCTGTCGGGGAGATCTATGGGGGGATAAATTGCACTATTTAGAGGGCAATTTATCCCCCCCATTTATTTGGATGACAATTTACACTAATTAGAATGGTAATTTTTTCCGACCCTCACTACTGCTGGAATTTTTAACCCCACTTAGCCCCCCCTTGTCCTTATCCTGGATCCGCCACTGGATAGAAGTAATATTATTAAGTACGTCAATAGAAGAGAGCTAAAGTGAAAAGTGCCTCCTAATTTTTTAATTGCTTTGATACAGTCTGATTCGTGGAGACGGGTATGGAGACAATCTCCACAATTATCGAATCTGTTTATTAGAGCTTTTTATGCCATGCCCCTTGCAATCTTAGCCCATGACTCATTGCCTAAAGCATAGACAAATCAGCAAGGTCCCTTTGGCTACAAAATAAATAATTATAGAACCATTAGCAACAGATTAATCATCATCTTCTAAAGGTAATCACTTGTTGTAGATGGCACATCTCTCTTCTCAGCACTGCCTCCTTCTGACCAGCGTAATATTTAAATCCCATCTCCATTAGTGATTGACTAAGTCGTTCGTTTAGGTGATGTCGATCATTGCTCACTATTCACTTGAGTGGTACAATCGATTGTTTTTTTTTAATTCATTTTAGATCATGCCGAAGAGCAATTTAAAGAACCTCTCACGAGGCTGAAAGCAGGTGATAGCGGAATAAGTGAGGCTGTGAGGTCCTTCTAGTGCCCCCTCGGACTCTTCACCGATGCAGGAGGAGGGTAATGCAAGAAAAAGTTTCTTTAGGTCCATTTGGCATGGAGCAGGAAAAGCGACTCGTCAGTCATAATCAACGCCTGGAAAAATATGGGTTTACACCTGATTGAGAGACTAGTATATCAATAGCCTATCAGTTTGCTGAAAAGATAGTCCTTCAATGTAGAACTGAAGATGTCGGTTATAACAGAAAAGATATTAACATCCAGCGGAGGAGATGAGGCCAAGAGCCACGTCAAACTAGGGACATAAAAATGCATAGAGATGATAGAACCATGCTATCTAGAACGCTTAATAGCTCATGATGGAAGAGGCAAAAACAATCGTCAACAGAGAAAGTTACGCGAAAGACATTCTAAAATTAGAAGACAGATCTTCATCATCATCTCTATTCAACAATCCTAAGATTTGTATGACGCAGTTCTCCACTCAGTTCTCCCATCAGCTAATCTTTCTACACCTACGTATTTCTTCTCTTCCACATCCTTCTTTACTTGTTCCATATATTTCATTCGAGGTCTTCTTTTATCGCTCTTAACATGTACGAGTCCCTTGACGATTGTAACGACGATATATACGTTGACATGAGGAAAATATTCACTAGGACTCACATCGATATTCATTTTATTGAATGCATAGGTATAGCTACAAGTAGGCTGTCGCCTAGTGCCAACATAAGGATTAAAATTTAAGTGAATGAAAAGCCTACCCATAAGCAAAGTGAAGGAACAGAAAATAAACCAAAACAACATTAAAAAATACACTAACACGTGCATTATACTACTAATATATGATAGTTGAACTAAATTCCAACTCCCCCTGATGAATCATCAACCAAGACTCGAGGAAGACTTACTCGAGAAATTTTAATGTTCGCGGAGAAGATCTTCAAAAATTCTTCAGGTACTTAGGTCATTCCATTCTTTTATTCCTCTATACCGGAGGGATTCCTTCATAATTTTTGCTTTCTGTTTCTTGAACTTAATTGAAGGGTGACTTCCGCTTTTGACCAATTTCCTTCCATTCCCGCTCTTTTATAAACGCTTTGTAGACCCAACATCTCAATACCATAAAAGTCACTTATGACCACTGACTGATTCATATGAATGTTTCGGGTGAAAGAGACGAAATGTATACCAATACTCATATAATCGACGCTTTCTAAAATCGTCTGAAACCCTCGAAATACTAGATTTTCCATCTATTGCAGAGGGCAATTTTCTATTTAAACCATTATTGTCTGGGGTGAGCTCTATTCTTACACTTGTAAATAATTCCTGTGGTCAACAATTATATACTTATTATGTATGTACTTATATAGAAATTTTTAAATATTAACAATGCTCATTTAAAGAAATCAGTCGATGTCTTTTGAGATTCTCTTGTGGTGTTATTATTATGTTTTTTTGTCTCATTTCTTTCATCAAAAATAGATTGTTACCTTTTTGAACTGACTCTATACAAGCATGTCATAATTCACTGGATTCGAAGATTAAACAATGTCAACTTTTGAAATATTCTACGAAAAAATGTCAGTGCCTTTCTCTCCAAAATTTCGTGAAAGTTTGTGCTAGGAATTGTTAAGAGTCATGAATAATGTGTTCCTTTCAAATCAACGTTATCTAAAATGTATACTAATTTAAAGGTGGTGTGACAAAGGTTTCCCGTCATTCCGTATTGAGTCTGACAGCGTGCACATATTTCCTCATCTGAATTCAGTCAAAACATCTCTCTGTTAGAGAGGTTCCTAGATTCTCACTTATAGAGGATTTCGAGGGTTAAAATGAGTGCGCCATGCAATTAGTTTCACTTATAGTGGTCTCCCACGTATCAAGTTCTCGCTTATCCAGGTTTGACTGTAAATACTAAGATACTCGCGAGATGGAGTGGAATTCGTCCAAAATGAAAATGTAATCTCAACGTCCAAAATGAAAATGTAATGAGACATGTCAAGGTACTATTTTCTACAAAAGTTACTACTATATTCGAGCACGGTTTCTATGTTCACAAGTGGTAAGAGCCTCCCCTGGCGAGTGTTTAGAGTAATCAATTATTGGTTCTCCTTAATTTCAATGGTTTTCATAACAAACACCTTAACTTACTACAGCCAACGCTACTACATCTACAGTGTGGTTTTTAAGTAATAACACAGAAATCCTGATCGAATAAATGGTTTTATTTGTAGAAAATTAAGTAAAGTAAGTAAACAAGAGTAGAAGAAAAGCCTCGTGAAAACCATGATGACAAAACGAAACAGCCTAAAGGCCTTATCTTGTGACATGACGGCCTGATGAAGACAGTCGTCGAGGGATAAATAGATAACAAAAACGGCAAAGGAAGACCTCGAATGAAAAATATGGAACAGATAAAGAAGGGCGTGAAAGAGATGAAATATGAAAAGATAAGCTGATATGAGAATTGAGTGGAGAGCTGCATCAAACTAACCTTAGGATTGTTGAACAGTGATGATACCTTTGTTGCCTCCATACTATGTAGGCACCTCTTAACCACCTTGATTGCCAAAAGGGTCCATACTGTCGTTCTATAGAGAAAATTTTGTTATACAGTTAAAGATTTATGTTATAAATTGTACTATGTTCGCATACGTGATTAAATCACTACAAAAAGCAGCAAAATCGTAAATGACAACACAAAGACTAGGGCGTTGTAAATTCCTAATTTCGCCAATTAATTTATTCTTAAACTTTTCCCTTGATTGCCGCAAAACCTTTCAACCCTAGAGCGAAGGACGTGCAATTCATGGGGAATACATGTTCTTTAGAGAAATTTAATTTTACTTGAAAGATATGTCTTCGGAGTAATCATTCATGGCACCAGATGACAGGGGCGCAGCTAGGAATTAAGGCTATGGGGTGTTTCAGTCGCAACTAATACTGGGGGGAGCAGAGGTGTGGCATACCTGCTAGGGTATGCGGGAAGCCCTCTGCCAGAAATAAATTAAGATAAATGGTTCAAAATGGTGATTTTTACAGCCTTCTGAGGGATATTTTAATTATCCTCACACTATTCTATGCGTAATATTAATTCAATTAAGTAAAACGAGCGTACTGCGCCCGCTCCCAGCGGGCTTCCCCCGCTCTCTTCAATAAAGGTCCACAGAGGGATAGGCGCGTTTCTTATTTTAAAATGTAGAAAAAAGGCAAGATCTTATGTACAAATATAATTGGAATGTTCATGTACAAATTGAGGTCAGAGGACCTCTTTGAACACAGCATTGGATGTAATTACACTATTCCTCTGCTAAACCCACATGATAACTCATACTTACGTATCAACAGGAGACTTGAATGTGGAATCAGCCGCATTTTGATAAAAGTTATTTAAAGAATACGAGATATTGTCTCCATGTCTCTGGGTTTCACCGCGTGGGTTTTCTTTGTGACGACAGTTTCTCCGGTATTCCAACCTGCGTCTGCATCGACCTGAAGACGCCGGTTGGAATACCGGAGAAACTGTCATCACAAAGAAAATCCACGCGGTGAAACCCAGAAACATGTAGACATCATCTAGACAACGCCGCGGAAAACTACGAATCAATTTAATGCGAGATATTGTTGCAAATGAACAAATGTATCAGTTTGTGCGCCGTTAACGTCAGGAATATTCACAGGTTTTTTTATTATTATTATTTAAAAACCAATTTTAGGAAACAATAGCAATATTTAGGAAGTAAAATATGCCGTCGCATGTTCTCTGATAAATTCTGTGCATTTTGGTACCTCATCTGTAGAGTTTGGTTGCGTATAAGTTGAGAAAAGGGTATCTATACAGTAGAAATAACATAGAAGATAGATTAAACTTCAAAATTTCTGTGAGCTCTGGGGGGAGGGTCCCCCCCCCCCCCCAGAAATCCTCCACCCTCGCCGCGCAACTGCAAGATGATGCTTGTTGCAAATCTCGCTTTGATAGGAGAGAACGAAATGAGGTATGGAGAAGGATCAAAAAATTTCGCTGACGTGCTGGTAGTTAGGAAGATTTTTTTTCATCGACTATCGTCTCGTCATGTCTAAAGGCCGTTTTACGTGAGGTGCGGAATTGCGCAGGTTAGAGCTGCATTAATTTCTAAAATGGCGTGGAACTGTGCGAATGCATGAACGAAATTAGAACAGGGGCTATTTTGCCGTCTCGCATCCACGCATTCTCGCATGTGTTCTAGCAATTCACCGCTTTACACGATGCAATTTTGATTGCGCCTTCGCACGTACGTCAGATTACGCAATTCCCTGTACCGTGTAATTTGCAGTCCATGGACATGACAGACAGATACCTACACTATGACTAGTTACAGAATGTCCAATGGCCAAATAAGAAAAATTCTCGTGAGTAAACACAATATTCCTCTTCTGCTATGTCCGTGGACATATACATATCATGTCCGTACACAGCACAGAAGTAAAAATAAAAAAATGTAAATATCAATAACGATCTCTCCCACTTACGTCATTAGATTGTATGATTGATAAACTGTAGTTTCACAATTTTAGTTCTTAATAAACAAAAATTATTTTTTTCCTGTATAAAATGTACGTTTTTGGAAATTGACCCATTTACAGCTTGAAAGAATGAAGTTTGAATTAAATACTCATTTAGAGCAGGTATCTGCTAAAGTTCCCTTCCGGCCCAGTGTTTGCTTTGAAGCAACATGTTATCGAATCTACATGTATGAGGGAAATTTGAAAAAAATCGACATATCGTAGGTATCGAAGTTTTCTTGGGATTATATTTACGCAAACCAATTACAAAAATTTTAATAAAATTCACGGTTCGGTCTTAAAGGGTTAATTGCGTAAGTGCATCATAAAAATGGCAATGAAGCCGGTGGTAGAGCTCAGACTAGGACCTCTTTTTTTCTCCTAGCCTCCAAATGTCTCCAAATTGGAGTTCCTGGAGTCCAACCTATACTCGCATGCACTTTCAGCTTACGGTCAAACTATATGAGTGTCAATGGTACGCTGAAAGCTTAGTGGACGGATTAACTTAGACCCAAAGCTGTGACATACGCCATAACTTTAAGTAGTGCTATTCACTTCTTTCCTATTACTTGTGATATGGGATGAAGAATTTTATGTTTCAGGAAGCGAAAAGGAATTTTGAAATTTGCTGTGAAAGAGACATAAACAATGAGGCAATCAATGAAACCATCAGAATATTTGGCAATAGCAATTGCAGCACTTGCACCCATTTATGCAGGTAGGATGCATGCTTTATTTTATTGGAATGCTATTTTTTAAATTGTAACTAAAAACTTCCAAATACTCATATACACAATAATTAAATTAATCTTGTGTATAAAAATAGCATACCTTTGATCTTAACCATTTTTTATCGTCTTTCCATTAGCATTTTTTCCTTTGCTTTCTCATGAGGAACTATGATATAGTTATTGACTACTTTTATATTTCATTGATCATGGTGTTGAGCCATTGACTTTCAGTCATTTAGCTGATACATAAGTTTTACTTAGTCCTGAGAATGTTCAAATAAAGGAGCAAAAAGTTGGCCGTAAAAGTTGATGAATTTTTATCTAAATGACAAAACCTCTATAACTCATCCCCAACCTTTTTCCGGAGACTATTTCGCTATGATAAACCTTATTATTTACTTTAAATAGATATGATGACATTTTAATATGGGTAAATATTGTTCTAAATTTTAAAAATATGCGATAAATTTTAATTTCACTATAATGAGCTGTATGGCACCAAGCTACTCACACTTGCTATCTGTTCATTTCCAGTGGGAAATACCAATATAAGTTAACCAGTAGTGTCTTGCCAACAAATATTACATCAACACATTAAAATATTTAATTCTTAAAACCCTTTCATGAAGAAATGAACACGCAGATGATATTATTTATAAGAAAAACAGCTATTCTTATCAAAAATAAATAATATTCCTCTTCCAAGGAGAGATAAAGTTTTCGACTACTTTGTTTAAATTTAAATAATTCTGGTCTCTATGAAGAAGTTATCGAAATAAACTTTCTAACTTGGGCTCATTCCCCAGCTGATGTGAGTCAATCGATTAGAATTAATCTACCCACATTCGTTTATTATATTTATAATTGTGTAAAACTCTCAATCATTATCCCCTCAATAAATAATTATCCCTTCTTGAATCTCATCCTCGTTGACTACCTCTGGATCTCAAATAATGTTCATCTAAGCCGGCTTTCGCAATGTTTTTCCAATTTATCTCTTGAAAAAATTTCAACTGTGCAACCGAATTAGACTAAATAATCTCACACGTCGAATCAACAAAGGCTCAGCTATCTTGAATAAAATGTCCGGTTTGAGATTCAGTTCATTAAAATGCAACTTCTATTTGATGAATGTAAGTGTAATAATAAATCCTTATTATTTTTAGAAAGAAGGATGAGGTGAGCAAATGCTATTGGAAAATGACAGAAGAAATCGCAACATTGTCAAATAAATCTGTGGTCATGATGCCTTTCTTGAGAAACATCTTTGATGAAACCTACTCAGCTGTTTGCGAAAATGACGCAGAAATAATGCGAGGTAACGTATTAATTTGTGCCTTCTCAGAGTATTTTGATTTTAAGTTGACTCTTCACTTCAATCCAATGTGAGCAAGTACGTCTTCGAAATTAATCAACATCCCAAAACCATGATGCTAGAGGAACAAACCGACTTTTGTTATATTCAAACCCTTTAATCAAACTCTGCGGGGAATCGGCAATATCGACGAGTAGGACACAAACAAAATGAAGAAATATATTTCTGTTATTGTTGGGGTGGGGGAAGCAAATGTGGATGGGGCAAAGGTGATGATGAGGAATAGAAATAGGAAATAAAATTTATTATCCCGGGATAATTGTGATCATTAAGAACATACATAATAATAGATATAGTAGAGTAAGAAGTATTACAAAAAAGATGAAGATTTACATGAAATATCGATGTCACATAATTCGACTTAATATATGACAAAATAGAACAAAAAATTAATAGTTATATATAATTATTACTAAGAAAAACGTATGAATACTCCTAAAAATATCTGATTTTATTGACTTTAGCATAATATTAGGTTAACATACAGTATTCAGTCCAATAGTAACAATATTTCATAGTATTTCTTTTTGAATTGACTTGCATTTTTAAGAGTAAGAATAAGGAATGAGTTCATACTCTGTACTTAACAAACAAACACGCTAGCCAAATACCAATTAGTCCACATGTACGAACACAAGAGCACGGTAAAAGACCAACAAGGTCACAAAAGAGGACATTTTCAGAGGAGAAAGAAATGGCGTATCACTCATGGATGAAGGGACCTTTGAAGAAGGCTGATCCAGCAACGCCTGAATTAAAAATGTTCTCCTAATTTCACCGAAATTTCATATTTTAAAATCAATGCTGAGCAATTTGGTTCAAATTTTATACTTTTAGCACCAATAATTTTGGAGATTCAGCTTGCCACTACTACCGGAACCTCTAAGCGTCAACAATTCAATAAATATTTTTAAATTCACATTTTAATGCCAAAAAAGTTAGTAAATATATACCTACGATTTTCGCAAAATACACACGTTTTCATACAAAATCACGCTAGGATATCAAAGAAAACATTTTTGAAAAAATGTCATTAGAAACATGATTGTCAATTAAAAACAGCCAAAAAATAAATTATAATAAATA
Source organism: Ischnura elegans (assembly GCF_921293095.1). Lineage (NCBI taxonomy): Eukaryota > Metazoa > Arthropoda > Insecta > Odonata > Coenagrionidae > Ischnura > Ischnura elegans. Next base: position 121,478,969 of record NC_060247.1, read on the forward strand.
ACAAAAAGGGTACGTTTACTATTGCACTTACAGCTGGTACCATACTTCACTGCTAGGTGCTAGCTCATACAACAGCGGTGAGAAAAAATCCAACACATGGTCGTTCAACAAGAATTTTTTGTCTGGGGATTACAAATTTCAATTATTTCTAGCCTATCCAATTTCCCCCCATAATTTAGAAATGCAAAATAAACGGCTTAGGATCATTGTGATGACCATATTCTAATAGCTGCTAAGCGAAAATGGTGTACACTACCTTTTCTATACACTTACATTTTTTTTTATTCAAATGTCCGTGTTTCTATTCCCGGTCCAAGGAAATGATTTCCCACGCCAGTTAATAGGAATTTTACCGACGATCAAGTTGCCATCATTGAATTATACAACAGGACCGTAAGGGGTAAATATAATAGAGTGGGCAGAGGGGGCTCAGCCCCCATCCGGAATAAGGATCCATAAAGGTACGTCACTAATCCACACATTGGTTACATTGCGTCACGGAGGGCGACAGTCAGCGGATTAGCCGATTATTAGAAATCGTATTTGACACGCCGGCGACTGCAGCTCCTCAGATGACCTTTCAAATTTCCTCACAGAGCCTTAAGGCTTTTTTTTCCAGATCTTTCTGTTAATTCAAGACATATTTATCGAATAGAAGGTCCTTACTCTACGCTAGTTAGTTCTACGCGCGTTGGTTGTCGCTTGTAGGATCTATTAAAAAATTTACGTCGTGGAAGCATTACAAAACCGACACATGTTTCAGAAGCTAAAAGCAAAGGCACAATCGACGTGAAATTCACACATGGAAGATAATCACATGGGACATAATCTACATAGCGACGTGCCTTCTGGGATAAATGACTATCGTTGAGCGCAAAACTGAATCCAAGCAACAGCGAATGTAAACAAAATCATCATATGTATTGTAACATAATGTAAACAAGCCACCATGTTGTTTGTTTGAATAATTTAAAATTAACAATGGTAGTGAGGAGGCAAGAATGGTAGTGAGGGACGCGGAAAGGAAATACACAAGCGGGAGTCTTGGGTTGAGAGAGGTACGCATAAGACGTGTCTTATAAGATCGGCAGAATAAGAAAAAAAGAGAGAACGCAAAGAATAAGGAGGCGCCCACAAGAGAGAGAACCGATAGAAGGAAGGACGCGTGAATAAAAAAAAAGGTGGAGAAAGATCGAGAGAGGGATCGTCGAGGAAGATATCAGGCAGAGAGTGGAGTTGAGGAGTACTGTACCAGCCGGCAGTGTTTGAGTGGAGACGCGAGCAGTGAACCCGATAAGTAGACTTGAATGATTATTATAAATACACAAGGGGAAGAGTTAAAAGCCCATTGGAATATAAATGGAAGTTATACAATCTGTTTGTTATGATGATCGATTGTAAATTGGGCCCAATTAGTCTTATTTCATGATATTCTGAATATAAAAGTGTAAAAGTGATATTTTGTGCATTTTATTTTAATAATTAAGTGTGTTTCTATACCCTAAGATAACACGAAACCAAACAAATAGTAGGTGAGTAGTGCTACATAAATTGGTAGTGTTACAGTATCGGTAATTAAATGTTATGCTCGGATAAAAGGACTGAGACGTAGCGATGCATTTTGGACTTCTATAAGTTTTTTTGGATTACATTCCATTCTTTATATTTATAAGTCTCTAAGCCCCGAAAATGTTATATATAAAGCGCACACAGAAAAATAAAATATTTATCTTTAAAATCTAATAAATCTTCTCCAGCGGATGAAGATTTTTTCAGAAATATTCTCTCCATGTGTCCATTATAGTTGCCGATAGGTGTCTACCATTGTCTGTAATATCCTGATTGATCCGTGAACGGGAAATGTGAGGAGGTGAATGTTGGCTGTGTTTCACGCAAGCGTTCATGTTCACATTGGTAGTATCCGTATTCATGCTAGCGTATCAGCCCACATGCTCACGTTGATTGGTTTCCAGCCTTAAAACATAAATTTCATGCTATGAATAATAATAATATTAATAATTAAACGTCTTTATTGGGCAAAATTGGGACTAGAAAGTCCCATATTCCATCTAACCTCTCGTCAAACATGAAATATATGCAGTTAAATACATTCATGTTGCTCATGAAATTACATGCAGAGAAATTACATTAAGAGACATTCGATTTTCAATCAACAAATAACATTATAAGTTTAAAAAGTTACCGTTTACCATGTGTAAAAAGATGTTAGCAAACGTGGGAAAAACCTAAGGATATTGACTGTCATCCTAATTGGAAAAAACCCACTGCAGGAAAACGTCCACAAAAATAAGGGGGACGTGAAAAACCTGCGAAAACCCGAAAAAAATAAACGGTTTATTCTGAGACAAGTAATAGGTATCACTGCTGAAAACGGGGTTGGTTCCTTATCAATGAATTTTGTACTCTTGAACAAAATTATGGAATGTTGTTCAAGTATGCCGGGACTACTGTCGGCGTCAAAATGATGTGCCGCTGTATTTTGCAAATTTATATATCGACTTCAGTTCATGACATAATAATGAATACTGCGTCATTTAGAAGGAAATTTTATTCTTAATCCTGATTTATTTTTTTGTTTTATGAAAAATTCAAAAATCAAGACAAGATCAATTTCAGATCAATTGAAACACTATCTTGTCCTACAGTTAAACCCAAAGAAAAAATAAAATTGACAGTAACACTTCTTAATTTATTTGAAATTTTTCTATGATCCGAGAATACTTGATTTTTATGTAATATAGATAATAGTATATGGGTACTAAAAAATACGTCGGAGCTAACGAATGCAGCGTTGTCACGTCTTGCACGCAAAACTTTGCTTGCTGGTAACCGTCGCTGGCCCGGCGCGGCCACGTTTGACAACATGGCATTAATAGTAGTTATTAATATTCACAAATATCAATATTTTTATTGATTATGGATCATAGAAATTTTTCAAATAAATTAAGAAGTGTTTATATTAATTTTATTTTTTCTTTCGGGGTAAATGGTAGGACTAGATAGTGTTTAAACATTTTCGCTATTTTACAACAAAATGTGTGTTCTTAAAATACTAAAAAGCCATACTATTAATCTACATTAATGTTTGCAACTTGTTGTGGTAGATATGTGGTAGGCGAAGTAGTTTTCCCTATATTGAGAGTCAAACTTCATGAAGTTGACAAAACGGCTTATTTTATGGTGAACGGAGTCATTTATTGTCCTCGCGTGTCTTAATTTCTGAAATTTTCATAAAACAAAAAATAAATCAGAATTAAGAATAAAATTTTCTTTGAAATGACGTGTTATTTATTATTATGGCATGGACTGAAACCCATGCATAAATTTGGAAAGTACGGAGGCACATCATTTTGACGCCGAAGTAGATAACTTTAACGAAGTCACCCGCAATGCACAAATTGTGCGAAATTTCCACAGAGAAAAAGCTCTCGACCGGAAATCGGGGGATCCGGGTTTGAGTCCCGGTCAAGGATTATTTTTTCCTCTGTGGATTTGAGGTCTAGTTGGAGTGGAGACTTGGGGTTTTAACTTTCCGTTGGCCTGGGTTCGATTACCGGCGTTGGCACTGAAATTTCAGAGACAGTCCAATATCAATGCCTGACTGTTGTGTGGAGGGCACTTCATGAACATCACTTCCGTCAGTCGGATGGGACGTTAAACAGTAGTCCTCTTGGCGCCCTTCTCTAAGGGCAGGCTAATGCTTTTTTGCTAAGGTTTTTCTCCACCCTTACCTCCCTAACATTCCCTCAGCGCGCAAATGGCCGTAGTTGTCCTCCGCCTCCTCGAAATACCATATCAACAAAGTATATTTCGCCATGAATATGCTAGACTGTCACAAATCAAGCAGGTGGTGCATTTCATTTGTCATTTCATGGACATGAATAATTTGTTCATATTTCTCTCACTCTATGTCTATTGCCTCCAGTTATTGCGGCACCTGATAGCCGAATGTGCATGAGAGATCAACTCAAGGCATGTTCGCCGCAGTTGGCGGCATTGGATGATATAGACAAACTATTCTTTTGCAACTATAAGGATCCTGCCGATGACAAGCTGACATCTGAGTTATTTTGCCAGTAAGTACCGACTAAAGGAAATAATTTTTATATTCTAATATAACTCCATCGCTAGTTACAGAGATGGTTGCAAGGGTAAAAAAATACATCGTCCAGGTTGAGTAACTGGCACGACAAAAGAAAATTTATTACTACACGCCTTGCGCTGCGTACACGTTAAGCAGTGATGTATGTACCTGTATATATGACCATATAACTTCCAACATTTTTTCGTGACCAACGCAACGACAAGAAGTTTGAATACTACGATTATCGATAGAATTACAATCATTTCTCATGATCTTTGGCTATCAAAATTATTTACAATACGAATGTATCTATCATTTTATTGAGAATCGTCGATACTATGACTAGGCATTTTTCTCCGCGTAATTAGCCGAAAGGACACGAAGATACAACCGTCGCCACTTCCCCTGCCTATTTACTCTAACTGAATGAATCTACCTGGAAATAAATATGTTAATGTAGATGGAGCCATAGTTTTATTTTATTAAGTCGTTTGAAAAATTCAGTATCATTTCTTCATTCAAATGTACCTATTGTTTTGATACAATTCATCTTTTACAAAAAGAAAAAAGTATGGTTACTTCCGATTCTAACCTTCCCAGAACTTCGCTGAAACTACCGCGAATGTAAGAAACCTAGTCGGCTACGGGAAAATAAACGGCGAGTCCAAATATTAATCTAAAGAGAGGAAAATCTCAACACGGAGCCGTAAATAAAACACTCCGGCGACACGACTGCGTGGACATGAGTTTCCTCTGTGCATTCCATCCACTAAACACGGAAAAAAAGTTTAGTTAGAACTATCGATTTCTGATGAAATTTATCAAACTTCTGGGTTAATATGGCACATTGAAAAATTCAGTAATAATTACCAAACCAGTTTGATAAATTCTATCAAACTGATTTGGTAATTGTTACCGAAATGGACACAGCAGTTCAATAAAAACTATCAAAATCGAAAGGATAATAAAACCGACGTAGCTTGCACATGTGAAAGATTTTCAACCCAGAAAACGCTATTTTGATTGAAAATCATAAAATTAGAAGTCTAACGTAAGATTCTGCAAAATAAATACAAACAAAAAGTGGAACAAATAAGCCTGCAGGAAGCATTAAACGTGTGTTCCCCGCGTGGTGGCGACGGACTCTAACAACTAGTCTAAATTGGTTGTCATAACAATTCCTTACTCAAAGGCCATAATATATTATTATTGTAAGTAATCAACCTTTGCTTTGAAATGTGAATAAAGTGTGACTACAGTTTCACTTTGTAAGCTTTAGAGGAATACTTGATGCACACCATTGCATTACGTAGTTACTCCATATGAATATCTAGTGCAGATGTGCAAGAAAACTTTGTTTGTAGGCTTTTTACATCGAAGTAGAGATGACTTTAACGTGCTGAGTGATATCCTTGGCATGGATTGGGTCTAGTATGACGACTTTTACCACATGTTATTAAACATAATCGCGAATAGTTATACCTCAGGAATACCTCTAATTAAAATTTTAATGTGTCGAAATACACAAAAATTACCTTACGGTTTTAATATCCATGATAACACGCTATTCAATCACTGTCTTTGATGCACAAGCTTACGATAACATTGCAATTTAAAGCAGGAACAAACAGAAAAATGAACGTAAACAAAATTAAAACGTCATCGCCATCACAAATAATGAAAAAAAAATCATTTTTACCAACCTATCTTTGATGTAAGGCCTGTTTAAGATTCTTTCAACTGCAAACGTGTATTGGTATAAACAAAAGGGGAACGACAGACCGTTCGATAGATTACGAAATGATTAGCAAATTCTATCAAACCAAATTTGCATAACAATGTAGAGTTTGATAATTTTTAACAATCAAGCAATCACCTTCGTAAAATTAATCATAACTTCGATGAAAGTTACCAAACTCAGAATCGTATTAAATTAGTTCAGTTATATTTACCAAACTCTTTCGTACAATTGACCAAATTATGAAATACTTACCAAAATGTGTGATGAAATATATCAAGAACGTTTGGTAAAATAAATCAAGTGCTTAATAATTTACATCAAAGTTCAAGTATATTTAACAAAAATACTCCCTATCACACCAGTTTGATAGTTTTCATCAATTTTTTTTTTTCCGTGAAGCTTTTGTCCCTTGAATTCGACTCGTTAGCCCAGTCGCATTCGAGCCCGTCCTCGTCGACTCTTGATGACGTCAAGGCAAAGGATGCAGGTTGCCTCATGTGCCAATCTTCCAATTTTTCATTAATTGAGAGTACTCATATATTCACATATTTTCCCGTATCTAAATGTCTGTTATCACCGAATATGAGGCGCTTAGGTGTAACTAGAGAAATCCCAACAATTGGTAATGAAGAAACAATTGGTAATTAATGGAACAGTTGGGAATGGATAATAAACTGAGAGTTCACCAAATTATAGTGCTGCTCCTAAATAGCCTTCGATCAAGCGGTGAATGGCAAATAATGAACTTCATTTCCCGGAAATAAGGCTGTTTAAGTTAGGCAATCAAAGAGACTTATCCCAAAGGTCACTCATTAAAATCACCTGGTTGTGAGCAGTGCAGCCATAATTTGTCAAATATTTTGAGAATGTGCCTTCAAAACTGAGTAATTACTCATTATTGCGGAAAATAATTCGCAACACAGTTGCATTGGTGAATTGTTGATAACTTTTTACCTTAATCTCTTTCCTTCTTCTATAATTTAGTTTAATTGTCATCATTAATTATGTTATGAATATGAATACATGTTGCTATGCATATTGCTATTATGCTTGTGAATGATCTACGTTGCTGGTTATGCTCCAATTGTAAAAAAGGCGTCCTTTGATTTGTCTTCCAATTAATTAAGAAATACTACGTGGCGCAGTCGGTCGAACGATAAATTAACAACCGCAGTAATAATTAAGAACTTCAAGGTGCATCAAGAGTGGCAAGGAATCCAAGTATGACATTTAAACCGCCGAAATCTTCAATCGTCTCGGATAATATCACGACTGGCTGGAAAGTTTTCAAACATCGATTTGAAATATTTGAACGGCGAAAGAGTCCAACCAGAAGAGTGAAGGTGTAAAAGTAGCTCAATTCCTGAATGCTATTGGAGCTGAAACACTGTAGATATACCTCACGTTTAAACTGGGAGATAATTAAACCTTGAAAGACGTGATTAAGGCATTCGATGAACATTTTTCGCCTCAGAAGAACGTCGTCTACCAGAGGTACTTGTTTTTCAAAAGCGAACAAAAAGAATCCGAAAGTGTTAACGATTACATAACAGATTTAAAAAGATTGGTATCGTCTTTTGAGTTTGGCGACCAGGGGCGGAATTCTGTACACCGTACCGACGATTGTCGGTGTCGGTAAGCCGGTCCTACCGATAAGTCTCGGTACGAGCGATTCAGGTGACACGTTTTACCGACGATTGTCGTTATCCCACCGACAGTTGTCGGTAAACCCGTCGGTACATACCGACGATTTCAAAACGCTCGGTAGGACCTACCGACAAATTTTTAGCAACATGGCGGACTTTTGTTTACACTTTTCGGCCTAAGCTGACGATTTTAAATCCTAATCTACGACGCTAGATCCGTGGAAGCGCTCTAATTGTATGTTATTTATAATAAAAATGATTGATTAAACACTTGAAACGTAAAATTTACATAGTAGGAGCAGTATTTAACTTTACCAATGTTACACGTATATTACATTATGCGTTCCAATAGCGTAAGGTATTTTACATTATAAATATTCCGTAATTTTAAGTATGTAACGTATTTCTTTGCTTTTAAATTACTCACAACAAGACACGATAGGTATCTATTGTTGATTCGTAAAGTTTGGATCCGAAATTAATTTATATTTTCAATAAAAACGAATGCCTATTGATGCACTTTCAATGAAATATATACGTGGACATTTCGTTCACTTTCATATTAACTTCAATGCCCTATGTGAGCATCTGAGAATGGGGTTTATAATGAAAATAACTCTCCTACCTTCGTAAGTACTCTTGGGAGCATCAGACAGCAACGACGAAATAGAAAAAGCATATTGCTACTATATTTTAGAAGAATATAAATGGCATCACTTAACTCCTCTCACTCTTTGACGTCGTTACCGGTGCACAAAACTTCCCGTAAAATTACTCCTGAATTTACTTCACCATACTAACCAAACACCGTACGGGACTTCAAGATAGATTTTCATTATTACTTAAGAGCACTGATTGTGAGTAGGTACGTACCGTGTATTCCATCGGTAGAAAGGGGCAAATAAAAAGAATGATTGCACGAAACAAGGAAACATTTAATGAATTATTCATCATAAAACTACAAAAATTTCATTTCAACACGAGAAAACCTTCATACTTTCAACGGTATATCACAAATTAACACTGATCAAGCATATTTAGTCAAAGTCATATCAACGCAAAGTTTGAAATAACACACAAATGGTATCAAAATGCAAAAGTTAACACTTCCAAATAGATAGCGTAAAGTATGTCACTCAAGTTCACAATCACAACACTTGACGCGATGATACTGATGATACCTTCCGTGACATCCGCGGAATCTCGATGTTTTTCTCAACGAATCTATTTTAAATAGCCCAAAATGTGAATTCAAGCGACAAAAATGTTTTCTAATTAAAGAATTACCCTTGTGGAAGTATAGGACTTACGGCGAACAATGAGGCAAACGATTTAAACAAGCCGTGGCTCAAGATGAAGCTACATTGTTACAATACTAATAAAAATAATTTCGTCACTGCTAATCCCAAGAATACAATTATAATAAGCGTAGGTGAACAATTATGTAGCAGACAAAGTCCTCTTCAAGACAATTATACTTGAAAATTCCAATACATTGAGCACCAAATGTTGCCGGTGTTCTTCTATCAACGACCGTTGAATCCTTGAATATAAAGGCTTTTTTACTTGGGCTAGAAAAAATCCGATAGTAAATACAGCAAAATCTCGGAATACAAGCCACATCGCACCAACGGGAGTAAGAAATTGTGTTCGCAGAGTGATTAAACATCGTAAGTATCTCACAAAGCAGTGATCAACTCTTTTTAACTTCTTCGCGGGCTGACGAATAACGGATGGCGTTTTCGGAGCCTCATTTGTTTAATGCAAAGAAAGGAGAAATATGATTGGTCGAGGCGCCTAGCCTCGCGTGCGGGTGCCACTTTCGTACCGACAAAAGCAATACGTCACGAATTTGTCGGTTGCACCGACAATCTGTCGGTAGCGGCGTTTTGTGAATCACATTTCTATCGGTGCTACCGACGATCGTCGGTAGCTACCGACACCGACGATCGTCGGTATCCGTGTACAGAATTCCGCCCCAGGAAGAGTCCCTGATTCGAGACAGAATCGTCTTCGGGATTGCTGACGAACAGCTACTAGAGAGACTTCTGCGGATTGCTGAATTTAAGCTGGCTGACGCTATAAAACATTGCCGCCTAGTGGAAGACAGTCGAGACCAGGCGAGAGAAGTTTCCACAGCGAAGTATCGGGTTCATTCTGTACGGCGCATATTGAAAGAAGAAGACGATCGGAAGGAAGACGAGCAGACGAGCGGGAAGGAGACGAGCAGAATCGGTAGCAGACCGGAGGACATGAGCAGAATGAGTAGGATCAAAGAAGTAAAATCCGGTGAAGTAAGGTTTCTTTCTTTACTTGTTCCGTATATTTTGTTCGAGGTCTTCCTTTTCCGTTCTTGCCTTCCACTTGTCCTTCGACGATTGTCTTCATCAGGCCATCATGTCTCAAGATGTGGCCTATAAGGTTGTTCCGTCTTCTTGTTAATGTTTTCATGAGGTTTCTCTTCTCTCCTACTCTTCTTAGGACTTTCTCGTTACTAACTCGGTCGATCCATTTGATTTTCATCATTCTTCTGTAGCACCACACCAAGTGAAGTATAATAAGAAAAAAAATTAAATATCTGGGAAAAGGTTATAATAACATTGATGAAAATGTGTATTTGTCTACGAAATGTAATTCCGAAGCACGAACGAGAGGGGTGTCCAGCCTATGGAAACCTGTAATAATTGTGGATGACATAATCATTATATCGTGGGTTGCTTTAAGAAAATGGAAAGGAAACGTCTCAACGAGTTTTCTTTTAACACGGGAAATATAAGAACGCATGAATAACAACATTGGTTACAAAGTTTAATGATTAATGATATTGTAGCTAATTTTAAAATAGATACGGGAGCAGAAATAAATGTAATGCCCTAGCATATTCTAAGAAAGGTAGTAAAAAATCCTAAAATTGAAAGAGTCATTTTTAAGTTTGAATCATATGGGGGAAACAAGTTAGAAAATACCGTAAAAGTGACATTACCTTGTATTATTAACGATAAAAGGTACGATATTGAATTTATTGTGGTTGGTAATAAGAAATGCATCTCTTTATTAGGCCTCAACAGTGGCATGAAGTTAGAACTGATAAAAAGAATTCAATAAATATGTGATAACGATGATAAAGCTAAAATTGTCACTAAATTTAATGATTTATTTAATGGAGTTGGTTGTTCCTAAAAAGAATATGCCATAAGGGTTAAAGAGGGTTCCATACCATGTGCAAATCCTGCAGGAAGAGTGCCATTTTCACCATCGCAATTGCTCATGAAAAGGAGGTTTCGAACTAAAATTCTCATCTCAAAACAGTTGCTGATACCTCAAGTACCACAAAGTGTAAGATAATAGGTTGATAAAAGTAAATTAAAATACAAAATCAACCATGATAAACACCTAGGTCCTGGGATTGTGAAAAAGTCAAATGGTTATAGACTTTTTGATAAAGTATATAATGTGTACAAGGCACTAAAAAATAAGTGGGAGCTAGGTCAAGTAGTGGGCCATGCACTCACACCAAGATCATATCTGGTAAAAATGGAAAATTTCAAAAAGTGCTAAGATAAAATAGTCTTCTGTTACGGGAGTGCAAGATGGATTTTGATGTGATAACCTGAGCAGTGAAAGAATAGAGGAGAATGAAAAAGAAATGCATAAAGAAACCCGGTCAGGAAGAGTAACAAAAATACCTGAAAAATGTAAATTCTGTTATGTAAATTACGAGAAATAATGTTTTTTGTGTAATTAAAGAAGAGTGTTGTTTCATTTTCAAGTGTTTGTTTAGCTCATGAGGCTATGATAAATAATATTTTTATAGAATTGTGCAATTTAAAAGATTATTCTGTAATATTCAAGTGTATTTACATAACTCTGGAGGGGGGGAGTGTAATGAATATGTACCCATGTTGCTATTGATGTTGCTATGTATGTTGCTATGATGCTCGTGAATAAACTTCGCTATTCATTACGCTCCATTTTTAAAGAAAGATGTCCTTTAATTTGGCTCCCAATTCATTAAGAAATACTGCAATTGTGCATTAAACAGAATGTGCTATTAAAAGCATTTTCTCCTCGATTTGCTGTACAAATCTACCTTCAGCTGTAACTTAATCCTTTTTAAATAAATTTATTATTACATTAAAAGAAACATTGAGAAACATAAAAATAATTTTTTTATTCCAGGAAAATTCTCAGCGCTTTGGAATGCATAAAAGGAATAAGTGGGAACTGCCCAGATTTTCACAGAACTGCAATCAGCCTAGAGAACAAATTAAGAAATTCTAATTCCTGTTCAAAATATTACTGAGTGGTGAAAAAATTATAGTAGTATACTACCTGAAATGTTAACATATCTGTGCATATGTATTTTGCACAATTAAACCCATAAATGGGTTCTCTCAGCAGACAAGGGTTGGTCACTACGGGAATTGATTAAAATATATCAAGCAATCACATTGAATACATGTTTCCTCTACCACTTATTTTAAGTTCTACTTTTAAAGAATATAATGAGCTATAGACCTTTTTTCCTCCTCGTAGTAGAGTGAATGTCAAATAGGTACAGTATAAGAATTTTATTGTACAGGGAAACAATAAGGCAGTTTCCTTCATCAAAGAAAACGAAAGGCATTGATTGCGATTCGTTACCCAACATTAGTGCATTCATAATATACAAATTATTTTGTTTTAGAAATCCCACTGTAGACGAATGTTAATGGTCAATTATAACCTCATTTGAAATAAGGCCAGATTGGCGCCAATGCGATGCCACTCCACGTGACGTCACAGGAGTTATATATCGCCTAAGATTACCAATGCATGCATGAGGCAAAGAGCTCAGGTAAACATATCTTAATAATCACCTATTAAAATTGCCTAAGATCGGAAAGTCTCCTTCCTGTGATATGGTATTAATAATCCTTATTTAATCCAAGCGCTAGCTGCTAGAAGCCTGCGTAGCATCGCCGCTCATAGCCTCGCACCAAGGTGGCCACACACGGCGGCAGCTGTAACCAGAATGACGTGACCTTTCCCAGCGTTCATACTTACTTAGCTGTCGAGTTTTCGCGCGCTTGAAAATGTTCACTTTTCATTTAATCGCGAAAAATGGATATCGTCATTTAATAATCTGAAATCCTGAAATACGAACTCTAGAAGAAATAATCTCTCGATTTAAGCAATAAAAAAATAATAGAAAACCAGATAGAAATGAGTTGCCAAAAACCTACAAAACGTTATTTTTTTAGTTCGACAACTAAATTTTTTTAGTTTCTCTAAAAAATTGTGTAATATTAGTAATCCGTCGCATATTCGTCGTAAAATATTGTAATCTTGGTAGTCCTCAATCTCACTTCGCCAGAAGCTGGTTCAAACTCTGGTATTGCCATATTTTGAGTATTGTTCAATCATTTTCTTAGGCGTGAAGTTAGAATTAAGCTTTAGCGTCTTCAAAACTTTTGCCTGCGTTTTTTTTTAACATCCACTCATATGAACTTGTAACGCCTTATCATGAAATAATCTATAAACAAAATAAATGACTGCAATTGGATAAACGCCGAAAACTGAAAAAGGCTCTATGCGTGTTCTTGGTGCTGAAATTTAGAAACCTACTCGTATTTGCACGAAAATATTACATTAAATGTAGATAGATACAGGAAAAGATATACTCGTATCACTATGTTTTTCCTTCAATTCTATACTCAATTATTTGAGCACTGAACCCTGATTTCCTCCTGCTACATATAGAGTTGTATTCTTGAAATTGATAGAACCTCTTTCAGAATTTGCTCCTGAGTAACATGCGTAAAATTGATTATTTTTCGTAATATGTTGGTTGCACATAATTGACTCCTATTGATTACCATTAACATTTTGCGACTATAATTTATTTTATTAAAAATTTTATTAATAATTAAGTTTTATTATTTTCATAACGTTCCAGGGTACTTAAGAGTCCTAGAACAATAAAGAAAATTTCCTATTTCAGTTGTGGTACTATTTTGATAACGTTACATGTTGTGGCAAGTAGCGTACTTGACGGACAATCAGGGGTTTCAGTTATTGTATCCTGTTTCATTCAAGTGATTATTTTTCATGACGAATTCTCTTTCTAGGAGTGCTATAGATGTATAGTTGCATCTGAGCTTGTGACGCTACTGATTATTAACTAAAGTTTAATTGATGAGAACTTGATTGATATTGAGATTGAGAAATTGATATTCAGCTACGGTGTTTTGCGTTAATCCGCGTCATGATTATATCGGTGGGTAATAGATACCATAACAACATCTTCTGAAGCGGAGACTGAACTGCTGGTGTGTATGCTAACCCCTTTGCCGAGGCCCTGATGTCTCATTACCGGTTAAGGTTTTTTCACATACTGGGCTTGAAGCGTATAGAATATACACAAGTTCACCTGGTTTTCCTTTCTTCAATATGTCAAAAATGATTTATTTTCTAATTAAAATGAAAGGCATATATCCCTTAAAAATTATTTTAATCTTAAAAAAAAAACACTTGTTTAATTCTCCGATTGTCTCAGTCCCAGTTTTTAAATCTTGAAATTACGCCAAGGTTCATTCTCCAATTATAATCAACTAACAGAACTAACATTGTCAGTACCTATGTTAGTTATGAATGAAATCTCTCTATTATCTTTAGGTACAATAGGTACTTATACCTGTTTTCACAAAAATAAATATACTTGCTCAATTTTTGTAAAAATAACCCAGGCAAGTTCTTCACCAATTATCTCATAAAAGCTCATTAAATTAACGCCCGAACTAAACTAGATTGTACATTTTGATAACAGTTTGCACTCCTCTAAGGGTTCGTGCACCTTACAAAATGGCCTCTAAAATTTATAAACAAGTATGTATTGAATAACATACAGAGTCTATAATTGCAGCAAGGCGTGTAACGCTACTGCTTATAAACTCAAGTTTGAGTGATTAGGAATTAATTTGATATTCAGCTAGGGATTTTTAGCGTTAACCTGCGTCATGGTTATTTAAATTCACTGGCAGTTTTTTCTTCGCTGTATTTTTCATCGGGGCGTGGATCGTTGTGTAGGGGTTACTCTGCGAATGTCTCCTGTAGCGGAGACTAAACTGTCGGTATATGCGCTAACACATACGCCGGGGACCTAATCACGTGTTTACTGGCGAAGTTTTATTCCTATACTGGGCTAAAATGTATAAAATACGATCCTCTGATTATGAAAGTGCACTCAATTTTTGATCCTTAAAAAATAAAAAAATGCCTTTTTTCTGATTAAAATCAAAGACGTACTTCCCATAAATATATTTATCCGCAAAAAATTCGTTGAATGGTCGTATTTTGGAGTATAATTGCATATTTTCTTCTAAATTCCATTTTATACCACGTAATGAAATTGGTGTTGATCTAAACACAGATATCTATACCTAGGTTGCCAAAAACTCCCCTGCTTATCTCAATGTTTTATTCTTTTTCTTTCCTCTAGTTTATTTGGAGCGCTAAATATTTTATTTTAATAACGTGTCATATTATATTGATTTTAAACTGTAAGGGGGCTTTTCGAAAATGGCATTGGTGGATATCAGGAACAACGATAGTTTTATTCAAAACAAATATGAGTTTCTGCCCTTTCAAACATCAAAATACATTTAGTTATGCCTGCAAAATCCACTTTTTGAATGACTACCTCACGGAATACCTGCCCTATGAGAATATTGACTTGAATTTGTACCTCTCTTCACTGTTTTGGATCGGTATCACATCCTTCATAACAATTTAAGAGTAAGTTGCCAGAGCAGCTATAGCCTACGAAATTCTCACCCGGCTGACATTCCATAAATAATTATGCATGAATGAAGTTCATTTGAGCTCTTGGTTTCCTAATTAGAGCAAATACATAACAATATCTGCCCAAACGATAAAAATAAAAACATACGTGAAACAACTCATAAAATATACCTCGAACTTTTCATAGGTATACACGGAGTTCCACAGATTAAGACTTCAAGGGATAAGATAGCCATTAGTTCGAGGGATTAAGTCCAAATTATAATTATACCAACTCTCCTTCCCCAGGGAAAAAATTCCACATCGGAAATGCCAACGCTCCAAAGGATACTATTTGGCATATACGATATTTGGCATATGGTTTACGCTTGGGTCTCCTCTATTCATTATATTCGCAAGTGACCTCTCATTATTTTCCCCAAACCAAACCTGAACTCTGTGCTGATGATACACCTAGAAAGGTAACATCCAACTCCATTCCAAATCTTCTTAAAGGAGCCAGTGTAACTGCCACACAGATGACTGAGTGGTGCTATGGTGACAAGTTTACGGTAAATAATGGTAAAACTACATTTGTACACTTCCATACAAACTTACCATCTCACAAAGGCTTGAGAGAGCAATTATTTGTATTGCGATATTACACATTATTTAGATACGAAGGTTCTAGCATTATTGATTCAAAGTAATTTGCATTGGCCAATGCACAGTTTGCCAAAAAATCTCTTTTGGCATATTTATGATCAGGAGGTTGGCTCCGTTTATCTAAATCCTAATTTTAAAATCGTTAAATTATGCCAAGGTTCATTATTCATTTACATTTTCCGTCCTATTTTAGAGTGACCATCGGGAGTCAGCTAATGGGATCAGCAATTGCATTGTCTATGCAGAAGCAGGCTATTAAAGCAATCTTACGTTAAGCTATATTTACACAAGGTAAACCTCTTTTCTCCAAAGTAAATGTACTTACTCTCCTCTCTAACTATGTAATTACATGCGCAACGTCCGTACAAATAACGCAGGAAATTCTTCATGAATTCCTCATCAGTCCGTCCGAATTAAACTAGATGTTCATTATGACCGTAGTTTTCACCTCTCTCACCCCTCTTATCAGGATGCACCGTTCAAAATGGCCACAATTTTTTTCATCAAGCTGCCCAATCAGCTGAAAAAATTCCGTCTTCCTAATAGCATCAAAAATTAAATTCTTTACAGCTAAGAAATTCTATTTCAGCGTAAATGAATAACTATGATAGAAGACTCACAATATTTTAGAAAATTTGCACAATTTAATCCAACGAACACCGTCCAAGGTGTCTACAGATAATTTCCATCCTCATGGCACCCGTTATTAATGAAACCTAGGTCAGTGTGAGTAGGATTGTGATGCGTGGGGGATACGTTAAAAAATTTTTCGTCTACTTTGATCATAAAGATTGAAAAATGCTGCCAAACTAAAGCTTTAGTGAATTTTACATTAACAAATACATTTTCAAGGACAAACTTTTCTCGGGTTGAAAGACCTTAAGGTATTTTAGATCATTTGTAGCGTGTGATAATGTCATCGCTTATTCTTTAGGCCGTTTTACACGGGGCACGTATTTGCACAATCTGACGTGTGTACGAAGGCACAGTCAAAATTGCGTCGTGTAAAGCGGTGAATTGCTAGGGCACATGCGACAATGCGTAGACGTGAGATGGTAAAATAGCCCCTGTCCTAATTTCGTTCATGAATTCGCGCAATTCCATGCCATTTTAGAAATTCATCCAGTTCTAAACTGCGCTTTTCCGTGACCCGGTTAAAACGATAATCAAAGATAAAACATTCCGCAATATTCATCGACTTTGAGGAGAACACTTCAAGGTGTCAATCTAATATCTTACTACTGTCGCACTCAGTGTAAAGGTGGTGGTGTTTTTATGTATGCAAGACCTAACTTAAGTGTTACCAGTCTGAATCAAATTCATAGTACTGATAAAACTTTTGAATGCTGTGGTGCCATTCTGAAAATCGGTAACTACAAATATGTTATCCTTGGTGTGTATCGATCACCAATTAGCTGTGTATTTGAATTTTTTGAAGCCCTTGATGATGCTCTTACGTTGGCATCTACTCTCAATATACAGGGTATCTTATTTTATGGTGATGTCAATGTTGATCTATTAAGTGTCTCCCATGACTTGACAAATCTATTTCAAAGCTTTGGGCTTTCTGTGCTGAATAATGATCCTACTAGAGTTACTACTCAATCTGCCATCCTAATTGATGTTCTTGCAACTACTCTACTGCCCTCAAGCATGTCAACTACAACTTTTAATATTGGGTTTTCTGATCATATGGCATTAACTTGATTGGTCAATTTTCCGTTTATTGTTCTCAAAAATGTAACATAACATAAACAAGCCACCATGTTGTTTGTATGTAATTTCAAACTAACAATGGTAGTGAGGGACGGGGAGATTGTTGAGAACGGAAAAGGGGGAGTCGTGTATGGAGAGAAGGAGGAGGTAGACGTGTTATAAAGAGAGATCGGGAGAAAGACTAAAGTAGCGGTGTATTGAGAGAGCAGAGGAAGAGATACGGCAGAATTCAAGATCGGCAGGGAGAAGAAGGGAACGCAGAGAAAAGGAGGCACCTACGAGAGGAAAAGAGAACGGGAGGAAAGGAATACGAAGAACTCAAGATCCACAATGGTGCAGTACATGGCGGTGGTTCAGTGAGTGGTAGTACAAAATATATAATGATAATCATGGTGGCTTTTTGATGTTGTTTTTTTGGCTCCAAAGTTTTAAAATATAGAGCTGGTTTTTGAATTGTACTGAAATTATTTGTTTGGTTAGTAGTGGATTTTCTCAAAACGTTACAAAAATAAGCCTAAATTTGCAAGCAAAAGAATTTTCAACATTGCTTCCAGACACACTGTCTTGCAACTAATATTTGATGAATCTTGGACGGATATTATACAGCTTCTGGTGGAAACGAAAAGTTTAATCTCTTCTTAAATACCTTTGTCAACCATTTCAATGCTGCATTTCCAGTCAGACATATCAAACAATATAATGGGCCTTTTAACTTTAATTTCTACTCTTAGGAAATAATGGGTGAAAGTAAATCGCTGCAGGATACTTATTACCACTGTAAATCAACTGATCCAGACCAGATGGAATCATATAATATGGCTCTAAAAAGATTTAAACTCAAGATGGTTGAGCACAAAAGGGTATTCAATGAAAATTACATTTCTGCTTCGATAAATCGTTCCAAAGCAACTTGGGAAGTTATTAAGAGTAATACTAAGTCTACCTCACATAGCGTCAACAACACAACTATTAATTTCAATCACCAGTCTACATCAGATCCCCATGTTATTGCTAATTGTTTTAATGAACTTTTTTGTAATTCTCCTCAAAGCCCCACCATAAATTCTGCGGCCTTCACATATCGCACCCCTTTTTCCTGCTCAATGTACTTACAGCCTACTGATGCACATGAAGTCATTAAGCTTGTTAACTCCTTCCCCAACAATTGGTCCTCTGGAATTGATGACATCCCTATGCCGATCATTAAAACTGTAATCCATTATATAGCGAGTCCTCTAGTTGATATTATTAACACCTCTTTCCTAAGTGGTGAATTTCCCTCTCGCATGAAACTAGCCATCGTATCTCCTATCCCAAAAAAAGGCTCATCATCAGACCCCAATCTCTGTCCTTACCGCTTTTTCCAAAATTTTTGAAAAAGTGTTCTATTCCCGTATCATTTCTTATCTTGAATCAAAAGATATCTTACATGATTCACAGCATGGCTTCAGAAAAGCAAGATCGACAATTACTGCCGCATATCAATTGTTGAATTCCATTTATAATGCCCGAGACAAAAATTTACACTCACTTGGAGTGTTTTATGACTTGTCAAAAGCTTTTGATAGAGTCAATCATGATATTCTCTTACTTAAGCTGGCCAACATTTGAATGAGAGGAAAAACCTTGGACTGGATGAGATCATATTTAACTGGTAGCAAACAAATACTACTTGAATATAATGTGAGCAGGTCGATCTTCGGAATGAAACAACGTCCTTAAATCATGATGGTAGAAAAATATACCAAATTTTGTATTTTTACACCCTTCAATCGAACTCACAACGAACTAAGTTTCAACGGGTAACCGCATTCCCCAGGTTTTTAACAACAGCGAAGAACCGAGACATACATTATGTAACTGTTGAGGTGAAAGAAGCAAATTTCAGGGGACAAGGGGAATGATAAACATTACAACACACTTTATGATTTTGCTCTTTCCCGGCGCATGATATTGGTGATATCTTCTCGGGTTTTCCACCGGGTGAGTCGCTTGTGAGCCGACGTTTCGATAGCTACTTCTGCTATCGTCTTCAGGGCATGCTATGCTGCTTCCCAATTCGCCAGTTAGGTACCGAAATCCCAGTAGTTGAGCCGGACGTCGTCTTAGAAAGGTGTCCCAACGCGTTAGGCAGCACCAGGGAAAGAATTCTGGCACCTATCTTGCCCACCAAATTCGGACATCGACGAGAGCATCCTCTGCCCATGATTCAGAGCGTGAAAAGCCTATTTGGGAAGAAGTCAGAGGGTCAGATAAACATGGCTCCCAATGAGGGAAAGTATTTTATCAGTAGAGTAGATATTTTTATACTTGTTCAAGAGTGTGGTATTTTTTGCTTAGTTCACAGCAATGAAATGTTGTTACAGGGATCGTTAGCATGACGGAGAAAAATTCGTTAGAATTTTAAGAGGGAAAAAATAACCCTAGCCTAAAAAATTCCGAACTAGAAAGTAAAGTGCTAAAAAATGAGAAAATTAAAAAAAGTGTACAAAGTAAAAAGAACGATTGAAATACTATCTCCTACACAAAAAGGAATACACTATAACACTTAGCAACAAAATGAGCTAATATCTACTAAAGAAAAGTGAAAACTAAATGATGACCCGCTGGTAAGAATAAGAAAAACCTACTTTACCTGATACTAAAACGAAAAGGTAGGCTAATCTAGTTAAAGAATGTGAAAACGTTTTTCCCCGATATCGAAAACTCAATATCGCTTCGGTCAAAACAACGTTAGCAATGGTGACAACGTTAACAATGTGGCATTTGAAGGGTTTCATACATTATTAGTTAAAATTTCTCTTGTTGTTTGTTGGTATTGTAACCAAAGGATGGCAACACCTGCGTTACAATGTCTAAATACATACTTCCTTTTGGATTGGATATCCAAAATTTAACCGCCCAAATTCATACTCCCTTATGCTTAACGAGTTGGAACACGACTTAACTATCGGGCATTTTCTCTAAAAACCATACCAAAAACGTTTTTTGTCATGAATAGCACTACAAAAGAAAGCCGGAGATGATCATTAGGATGGTGCGAAAGAAATCAAGTTACAAATGATATTGCGTGATCGAAAATAACTGTTTAAAACCACGTATATGACATATATTAAAAATAATCTGTACTATTTGTAATCAGTTTTTGCTATAGCGTTAAAAATACATATTTTCTTTTTTTTACTTCTAAAAAATTATTTCTTTCTATTTTTATATTTTTTTAGATACTTTGCGGAATCGAAATATGACGCCCGATTTTAATAATTCTTTGTTTGTTTTTCTTGCACTGTCGTATCGCAACTTTTCCGCTCTATAGCGATACAAAATTTTTAACTAGGGTTTTTTCGAACCACCCTAGTGATTGGTGATCTCATTTCCCGTCAATCAATCACTGTTCAATTTTTCTCCCACTTCATGTCCTCTGCTTCCAGTTATTTGGAGGAAAGAGAGCAGATCTTGTCTAGAGGTTCACGGCGAAACATGTGCACGGCAATTGGAGGAATTGGATGATATCGACAAACTATTCTTTTGTGACTACACAGATCCAGCCAATTGACAAGTTGACGCCTGAGTTCCTCTGCCAGTAAGTACCAATCGGTTGAATTCATTTGCCTCCTCTTACATACGCCCATCATTAGTTAAAAAGATGGTTGCAAGGGGACAAAGACTTAGCGTCCAGGTTGAGTCGTATGAAAAAAGAAAATTGATGATTTCACCTCTCAGGTTAGCGTAAGCATGTGAATCATTTTACGGACAAAAAGCGGAGAATTAAATTCAGCACTTGATAAAAATTATCTCAATTGCTCTGGAGCGTTTCATCATCGGAAGTCAAAAATCCTGAGATGGGTTTGACGCAGCTCTCCCTTCCTCTCTCCTACTCGCAAGCCTTTTCATGCCGACGTGTTTTTTTCTCTTTTACATCCTTCATTACACACCTGTCCTATGCAGTGGCGCAGCGAGGGTTTTGGAGGAGAACCCCCCCCCCCAGAGCTCAGAGAAATTTTTAAGTTTAATCCATTGGATCAGTATTACTTACAGAATAGTGTTAGTAGGATTAATCAAATATCCCTCAGAAAGCCGTAAAACTCGCCATTTTGAACCATTATTCTTAAAAATTTTCTAGAGGAGGGCCCCCGCAACGCCTGCTTACCCCGGAGGGTATGCAATACCCCCACACAGCTAAGTATTAGTTGCGCCTAACCCCCCCCCCCTAGCCTTAATTCTTAGCTGCTCCCCTGGTCCTATGTAACTCATTCGGGCCGTCTTTAATCCTTCTTCCATCCAGCCTGTCCGTCTACGATTATCGGACCAGCATGCCTCATAATGTTGCCAACTAACAATGTCTCGCCTTCTGCTTGAAGTTTATAAGACAGTCGTTTTTACTCTCACTCCTCTTAGCACTGCCTCATTACTTTCACGGTCGATCCATTTTTTATTCGTTCTTCGGCAGCATCACATTTTGATGCTTTCACTCTCGACCTCTCCGCAACTGTCAACGGTCAGGACTCGCTCCCATTGAGTTACATGCCCAACATCTGGTGAATTGTCTCCTTACTTCTATGCCTTTATTCTCAGCTATAAGGAGATTCTTTTTCTGGAACGTTAATGGAACAAAATAATGCGTAAAGGACGACACATGTCACTCCTCTGTACAACCAACCGCAAATTTTCCCAGACATTATATCGAAACGAGCGTGATGCGCCCGCTCCCAGCGGGCTTGCCCCACTCTTTTCAATGCAGGTCCACAGAGGGATAGGCGCGTTTCTAATTTTAAAATGTAGAAAAAAAGGCAGGGTCTTATGTACAAATTTAATTGGAATGTTCAAGTACAAATTGAGCGCAGAGGACCTCTTTAAACACAACATTGGAAGTAATTACACTATCCTCCGTCAAACGCACATGATGACTCATACTTACGTATCAACAGGAGACTTGAATGTGGAATCAGCCGCATTTTGATAAAAGTTATTTAAAGAATGCGAGATATTGTTGCAAATTAACAAATTTATCAGTTTGTGCGCCGTTAACATCAGGAATATTTACCGGTTTTTGGTTTTATATATTTTTTATTTTTATTTATTTTTTTTATTTAAAAACCAATTTTAGGAAACAATAGCAATATTTAGGAAGTTTTGCCGTCGCATGTTCTCTGATAAATTCTGTACGTTCTGGTACCTCATTTGTAGAGTTTGGTTGCGTATAAGTTGAGTAGTAAATTACTCTATCTTCTACAGTAGAAATAATATAGAAGATAGAGTTGTTATTTTAGCTGCCTCAGTGTCTTTTCCGGAGAAATATTCTCCATTCTTGTAGAATTTGAGTCTTCCTCGGCGTGTTTTCCGAAGGAATAATTCTCGATTAAATTATTAGAACTTTCGTGATCCATCTTTGTCAATATTAATGGACTTTTGAGGGTTGCCCGCGCCAAGACTTTAAATGACCAACGTTTCTTCTCCTATGCCGGAGACCTCATCAGGCCAAATGACCGTGTCGCCATTTGTTGAGCATCACTTTATTGGTGGTGGATGCTGGCAGAGAGCTTCTTACTTTCTAAAAATTGCCGGAAGCCAAGTTTCGCTAATTTTCTGTCCGTTGCCTCTTTTAAATGTGTGCTTTTTAATTTCCAAGGCCTCCCGGAAGATTCTCGTTTTCAAATGTTTTCAACCAGAAAATTCTCGCTGGAGAAAAATAAATCTCATCATGTGTGCTGCCTGCGAATTAGTTACCGATTATTGTTCCTTAGTCTAAAATAGTATTTGATATAATAATATCAATCACTAACTGAGTGATTCATCCCTAATGTTGGCTTGGAAAGGTGAGTTTACAGCTCTCCCTGGCATAGGCAATGGAATTTTAAACCTCACACATTCAGGGTAGAGAGGCCACTAACCTCCCCACTTCCAAGACACATTTCGAGGATTTTTTTGGGAACGTTCAAAGGGTTTACCCGGAATTCGAACCCGAACGATTCGATCAGCAGCCAAGCGGTCAATCCAATAGACCACAACGAACATCGATTTATTCTTACGATCGGTGACTCGGATCACTAATTAAAAGGAGTCGTTAAAAAAAAACGTTATTATATATTGCAGTTCAGAAAAATTGCACGAAAAAAAATTACCGGGAAGAGCTAGGTACTCACTCATCAGCCCAGTGCAACTCCCGAACCCTGATAATGCCAAGCGATGTCGTCCTTAATGTCGCCCGGCGATGGTTTCAAACATAGATGGCAGCACCAAAGCTCGCCCGTGTGCTCCTATTCATTTACCCTGTTAGGACTTAGCGGAAAAGGCTCTCAACATGAATTTATATCTTTTAAATACTGACCTAAGCACTGAAACGTATTTTCACAATCAAAAATCTTTGATCTGTGAAATAAATGCGTGGAGAACCATGAAATAAACCCCCGTACATGACATTCTCTGCCTCATTGCGTTCCGTCCGCTAGGCTTCAAACAGATCAATCAACGGCGTCAATCCATTACAAACTCTACAGAATGGGATTATAGCTAATACTCACCTCAACCGCTTATCGATGGAATTCAACTTCCTGAGTTATAAGCACGTAATTCCGATTCAGGGATATATATCATGCTATGAAACAGTCACAGACTAGAGGTGATGGTATTTTATCAACGTATGTTATAAAAGAGGTTCTAAACAATAAATTTAAATCCTTTAAACATCGATTCAAGGCCTGAATAGCATTTTAACACACTATATTTCTTTCCTGCGATAGAAACGTGGAAAAACCTAAGTGTAGGCCCCCGAACTTCGCATTTAGTGTAACATTAAATATCATCTGCTAGGATTTCATTATGTCAATCAACAATGTAAAATTAAGTACAAACTGCATGGATAAACAGTTAATACTAATCGCAAAAGTTTATCAGTGAAATTCAGCTTCTAAGTGGTGAACAGGTAACTCCGTTTCATAGAGTATGTGACGCTATGAAAGTGAATGCTGGACTGGAAATAAATGCACGTCGTAGTTGTTTTACTAATCGAGGCGGAAGGAACAGGATGAAATGATAAGGCCCTATCTAATATACTAGCTTAAAGTGCCCTATTTCAACAGGAATAGCGGCTTCCAATAAAGATTCCCAGTGCGGTGGTCGAAAAGTTTGAGGCAGAAAATCTTAAGGGATAGATATGGAAATTTCAACGAAGTCAATTCTACTGCAAGGAATTCGTCCTTTCCCTCGAAAAAGTAAAAAAAAACTTCATCGAGAAATTTTTCCCCATACATCGCACTTGGTATCTCAAGAAAATTGATCGTTCTTAAGTAGCTTCTATATTCGAAAGTTTGCTGAAAAAAAGATCACTCCCGATCAATCACCATAAAACTCCCTAGATGTTTCGGGCTAGCAACATTGCTGCCATCAATGAGAATAATTTCTCGTCAGCGACGATAGCGTCGACAGATGAAGCTTTAAGTGCCCAGTCCTAGCCAAGTCCGTGCTCGGAAGTCAAGAAGTGCACAGCTCCTAACTAGCCTTCGATCAAGCGGTGAACAATGAACTATATTTCTTAGAAAGAAATATCTAAGAAAAAAAGGCAATAAACGAGTCTTTTCCAAAACGTTACTTATTGAAATCACACGGGAAAGAGTAATGCTCCCCTCTTCCATGTCTCATTCCAAATTTTAACCATTAATTACGTATGAAAAAGTTCCGATGAAAAACTTTTCACCCAATCCGCTGTACCGATCTCCTCTGCTTTAATTTAACCCATTTTCTTCCCATCAATCATTCCTTTAAAATACGAGTGAAACATTTTTAAAAATTGAACTTTATTTTATCATTACAGGAGAGTTCTCGCCACATTGGAATGCGGAAAGGAAAGGAGTGGGGATTGCCCAGATTTTCAAAAAATTGTTATCAGTCTAGAGACAAAATTAAGAAATTCAAATTCCTGTCCAAAATATTTTTGAATGGATAAAAAAGGGTAATGGCAGTACTTGCAAAAGTAGCATTACTGCCTAAATGTATTTTACACAATTCAACCCATAAACGGATTCTCTATTCTGAAAAGGGTTGATCACCACGGGAAATGATTAAAATATATCCAGCATAGCATTGATTATCCCATTTTTCCTCTGCCATTCACGTTAAGTCATACCGAGGACGAATAACTCATTAAACCCGGTCATTTATTTGGATGAGCTAGCTGTCCATTTCGTCAGAGTTGGAACAGCTTGGAGCGTGAGCTTTTCCAATATGAATCTATACGCAGTATGGGGATTTGAAATTCAGAGATATCGCAAAATTCTGCTCCTAATTACTCCATGGACTGAACTTCTTGAGGTTCAATTGCATTTGCGTGGGGATGAAAGATTCCCTAGATTTAAATTTTTCCAAGGAATAACCAGGATTCTCGTATACTATCAGACATTTTAGGAAAGCCAAAAATTCTTCACTTTATGAAAACAATTTCAACGCATCCGATTGCTTGAGCTTCAGATAAAGGTTGATGGATGTTGAATAGATAGGATATGATAATTTATTTCGACCGCAGTTGCAATTTTACCTATAGCCTCGGCTATACCTGTGTGCCAACTTAGGAACGCGACGGAGTCGGCGCGGCGTTATGTCCGAAGGTATTTATTGGTGCTTCCTATCCAATGGCCTCTGCAGCATTAATTGGTCAAAAAACGAGTAAAAATTGGGTCTCAAGCGAAGAAAAAAGGATCAAAAGCATTGTGTATTGAGATAGCTGTCATAGCAGAGACAAAAAAATTTTATGACCATTGTGGTAAATATTATAGGATATTTGAAACAATTATTCTCTGATGAGGAATAATTATATTTCAATATGCATGGGGAAACAGTATATCATTACTTACATCTGGAGAATGCTTCTCTACGGAGGATAGGCAAGGACTATGGCAGAAGCGTAGGAATCAAGGATGGATATACTCGAAATGCGGCACCACAGCAGAATGATGAGGGTCAAATGGATCGACCGAGAGAGAAATGAGGAAGTCCTGAGAAGAATAAGAAAAAAGAGGAACTATGTGAAAACCACAAGAGGGAGACGGAATAACCTAATAGGGTTGTTTCCTATTATTTTTTTATTGCCTGAATCGAAAGATTATTACTCCTGGAGTACGTATTTCACGCTTTTAGATTTTTAAATGACGATTTCTATTTTTCGCGATTAAATGAAAAGTGAAAAATTTCAAGCGCGCGAAAACGCGACGGCTAAGTAAGAATGCTGGGAAAACTCCGTGTGACGTCGTTCTGGTTCCCGCTGCCGCAAGTGAGGTGACCTTGGGGCGAGGATTTGAGCACTGATACGACGCAGGATTCTAGCAGGTAGCAGAGTACCCTGCTAGCTGGTAGCGCTTGGCTTAAATAAGGATTATTAATGCCTTATTAAAACGAAGAAAACTTTGACCTTAGCCAGTTTTAATAGGTGATTATTAAGACATATTTTCCTGAGCTCTGTGCCTCATGCATGCATTGGTAATCTCAGACGATGTAAAACTCCTATCTACACGTATAGAAACTAGGTCCCTGTGACGTCACGTGGAGTGGCATCGCATGGGCGCCAATCTGGCCTTTTTTAAATGAGTATAAAATTGGCCTTTGCCATTCGTCTACACCGGTATTTCTAAAACCAAATAATTTGTATATTATGAATACACTAATGGTGGGTAAGTAATCGCAATCAATGCCTTTCGCTTTCTTTGATGAAGGAAACTACCCCATTGGCCATATCTTGAGGCATAAATACCAGATGAATACAACCTGTGGTGCTAAAGAAGAATGATGAGGATGAAATGGATCGACCGAGTTAGTAACGAGGAAGTCCTAAGAAGAGTTGGAGAAAAGAGAAGCGTCATGATAACCTTAATAAGAAGATGGAACAACCTTATAGGCCACATCTTGAATCATGATGGTGTGGCGACACGTTTTGAAAATCTTGGCAATTTTTAACGCGAGCCCAGACTCAAGGAACTCCTCTCATCTGCCCCTGATCAGGTGAAGGAAAAACTCCACAAAGACAAGCATAAGAACGGACGAGAAAATAATTATATCATAAGTACACGTCAACTTCATTTAACTACTATTCGTGGCATTAATATTTGAAATTGAATAGATCCGTCAGTCATAATAAGTATTTCAGCAGTAGCAATTAACAACTGATATTCTCAAAAATGAACCTTAACTATACGAAAATTAAGTAGATCTTTCATAATTTATCGCTTCTTTCGGACCTGGAAATATAGCGGGGCTCTAATATTATGTTCTCCGTGTCGCTCTTAAAGATATCTCTTCTCAATTCTCAATTCTTCCATAATTTATTACAAAAAAATGTAAAAATCAATGAATTGTTTTCTTTCATTTTAAGATGACTGGATTAGCAATCATCATCTCCATCACTGGTCAACAATAGGGTGCCTCGTTTTGCCACTTTTTTTAGGAGCGAATCGTAATACCCGGAAAAAGTTGCGTACCCGCGTGGGTATTACAGATATGATTTTTTTTTTCAAAATCGGTTAGTATCTTCTGTTCGCTAATTTGTCTTGAAATTTCGAAATTTTTAACGAAAAACGTAAAAAATTTAAATAATTTTAATTTGGTTTTAGCAAGCACTCATTTTTTCCAGTGGGGTATAACATTGGACTTTCCTTGATATTTTAGACCAAATATGTCAGCTCTATTCCTTATAATTATCGAGAAAATGACCCTTTATCGTACCCCCGGAAGCAGTTTTGAGGGTATAGGCAATCCGCAACACGTCGCCTCATTTTACGCAATGCATGCGATAAATGAAGCGAAATAGGGAATTTTTTTATCAGTTCAAAACGTGGAAATCATGTCTGAAGTTGTCAAGGGCAGTCACTAGAATGAGAATATACTCTTTTATGCCATCGCCGACTATACTGACCATATTTTCGTGTAAGAAGATATCACTAAAGTTTCTGTCAATGCATGTGCCATTTGGAAAAAAGCTTCTATTCCAGCAGTTACGCAAACCATAGTACTTCAACTCATCTCACGCTACATGATGAAAACAATAGGGCAAATTAAATCCTATAGAGTAAAACGGTAGGTCAGAAAACATAGGATGACTTGTTGAGGACTTTTACTAAGGAGGCGACGAAACTATTTGATTTAGCCTTCTGCAAATGTGCCAACTTTCCAAAATGTGTCTGTCATAAGGAAAAATGTTTACATCCTAGAGTACCAGTTCCTTGTGGATCAGCGAGGTCCAAGAATATTCCGAATTGGAATTATTGACATCCCTATGTCAAAAAATGCGAGAAAGGGCTGAACGTAATCATATAAATGAGAGGCTTAAACTCAAATCATTTGAATCAACAGTTGTCGTTTTTGAATGATATTGAATACTTTGAGGATGTTCAAATTGAAGAGGAAAACCATGGCGAATGGTGCGCTAAGGATGTGGTATTCACCAAACCAAGGAAAACCAAGGGAAGAGCATATATCACTTGCGGCAGAGCCTAATGCGCAATACGTATATCACGTCGCACCATCTTCCGGTTTAGCACATAATGAGGCCACAGCTATTTTCGAGTTCATGATAAGTCAACTCACAGTGGTGGATTTGATGAGATTGGTGCTCTTGGCTATTACGGAACGAATGAAAATGCGGGTTGGAAGGGCGGTTTCCTGCAAAAATTAGAAGAAATGTCGGGAAAACCTGTGCAATGGGCTACTTGCCTTCTGCATTTCATTGAGGCTTTCCCCGCTCGTACTGACCGCGCTTTTTCCAGCACGTATACACAGGTAACAGTTTCAAAACTGCCAGTATGTGAAAAGCTTCCAATGGTGTCATTTCATCTCATAAGTTGTTACTTTCCAAACGACAGCCCAAAAGAAATCCGAAATCTTAATAAGGCACTGAGGTACTTAGTCAAGATAACCTAAACCATTGCGTCTGGAAAATGTTCAGAAGGGATAGTCGCTATGATGCCTGGGAAACGAAGTAAAGCCCGTTGGTTGACCACAGCTAACACAGTTCTTAGGTTATACATTTCGACTAAGAAACCTACCAAGGAATTCATCAAAATAGGGATATTTATATTAAAAGCCTTTATACTGATGCAATGGTGGATCAATACTCAATATTCCATCGCCGATGGTGATCGTCACGTCTGTGAGACCATTCAAAGATATAGCTACTTGCCAAGAAAGCACCAAGTAGAAGATTTATACATCCAAACAAAAGTGTTTCCCGCACTCCCAGAAAATATTCTTCTCGCAGTGATACGTGATAATCAACTGACTGTACGACTGGAGGAACTAATTAAAATATTTAGAGCTATAGAACACGAATCAGATAATTTAAATCAATGCATCAGATGAAAAATTGTTCTCCATTTACATTTTGAAGCCATGGATTATGGAGAAATGATTAATTGGGAAAGAACTGATGTTTGTATTACCATTACACTGGTTGTGAGAAATATATCAAATGAAGGGCTCGTTAAAAAAACTGTATCTTCCTGAAATTACTTCGCCATAATAGTCATTCCCTGTATATCTCTGTCATACAGTTGCAGTGGAACGGACTGTGAAGCTAGTCTCCGAAGCGGCTACCCATGTATGCGGAAATAACGACAGGGATGGCGACATCAGATCCACTTTGATTTCACGGCAAGTTCTGCCAAAATTTCAATCAAAATCTCATTTTTTCACAATAATTGCGGACGGTGACGATTCATATAAAATAAACTGGTCTGCATCACGTTGATTGGTTGGTTGGGTAGAGGAGGCGGAGGAGCCCAAGGTGCAGACACTTCCTCGCGGTGGGCTTTGGGTCGCTTGGCTGACTCTGTTTCTGCTATAACAGCTATGTCATTGGCAAATCTTAGCATGCTAATTTTTTCTCCATGGATATTCACTCCCAATTCCTTTTCTTTGATTTGATTAATGGCTTTCTCAATGTAAACGTTGAAAATTACGGGTAACAATGTACAGCCTTGTCGCACTCCTTCCTAATTCTTGCTTATTCACAGATGGGCCCCGGATTAGCAATGGCGCCATTATATGCCTTTAAATGATAAACATGGCAAATTTTCTCTTTGCTAGAAGACATATCCAGAATGACAGTTACAGGGCATACAAACTTCTTAAGAGTAAATGTAAAATATAATAAATATGCAGACTTCTGAGATCAGCTGATCGTTAAAGTGTTGAAATATCGACGCACTTCTAGACCACAACTAATAGTCACAGTCAAGGCGCCCTAAATGTGAGAAATTCCAATGTCTTTGATGAGGAAAAGGTGATACACGAATAGAATTGAATCATCATAGCCGCTGACTCTGCCACAGCTTAACTGGAAACGAGCCATCTTGGAATGTTCCAGCTATCTGCCCCCCTTCTCCCTGGAAATACAACCAGGGGAATGAAGGGCAAGAGTACGCATCTAACAAACAATTATAAAAATTATATATGTATTCAGGTTCAAGCTATTATTTTTATTTTTTCACAAGTTGTTCCCTGTTTCATGTACTACAATACTTATCTTCCATTGCTGCAGAATAAATTAATAACTGGAGTTATTCAGCTAATGTAAGAGAAAAACAAATAGGAAATTTGCCCCTCACGTGGGGAAAGAGTCCTCCCATAGTGGGGCAAAAGTCCTAATCACAGTTATCACATGTGAACTTTCTCTTTCCATAAAATGAGGTGCAAGGTTCTTTCCTCAATGTTTTACATTCATAACACATTATCCAACTGGTGGATCTGAGTACAATTTTCCACAACCTACATATTCATAATCAGTTTTTCCTGTGAAGTGAATGCCCTGTTTGCCGTTCAGAAACCGCCGCTAAGTACTACAACCCTTTACTTCCTTTTTAGATATCTTCACGTTTAGTTTCTGGGTGTTGGGGGAACTCGTAAGAATTTCAGACCACTTTGAATTTTTAACGCCGCTTTTTAGATTCTACACTCATGCCTGTTCAAGGGTAGGTCGGACAACAACAGGCAGTATGATGCATATCTACGAATAAAACGCATCCAAAATTCTGGAAATAGGTAATATATTTCGAATTCCCAATCCATATTCCCAATGCTATATGTTCTATTGCACTTACCGTCTTAAGTCGTGTACGCAGAGACAATCTCCAAAATTTGTTATCCTAATGCTTTCCAATCGCTTTTTCTCTTACAGTTTCCGCATTTTCTTTCAATATCATTATTAAAAAGGTAAATATAATATTTATGGCAGAAACTATGAAGTCATAGAAAAAGTAATCCTATAAAGTGGGGCAGGAGTCAGCGCCCGTGGGGAAAGAGTCTGCATACGGACACTTGCCCCCAGGGCCAGCTCCAGGATTTCCTTGAGGGGGGGGCGCGACGGGCTGCTTACCCCTCCCCTCTCCCCCCACTCTCTCTCTCTCATGATGTGGCATACAAGCGTCAAAATAAGATAAGAGTTTCGGCATTATAGTTGGGAAAGAATGAAAGAATTGGTACAAATTGTTTGGTTTTAATGAGCGAATTGCACCGAATACACCGAGAAAATTGCAAAAGCCCGTGTTATTTTATGGAAAAAGTTGTAAAAGTAATTTCCGATTTACGTGTGGAATTTCAAACAATCTGTATATTTTTCGTTCCAAGTGGGAGACACAAGCTTTGAATAGACGTTCGAATCGTAGATTTCGATGGAGAGTTGAGGGAAATAGGGCGAGAAAATAAAAAAAACGCTGTGCAATCTTATGGGAAAATTGTGAGTATAATTTACGACTCATATATTATTTATGCACTTTCAATTATGATCAAATCATGAAAACAGAGAATCCACACCAAATGCAGCAAACCCCAGCCCTGTAGATCAAAAATTGAGAGAGAAAAAGCAGACATAAGCGTAACATTTATAAATAGAGGGTAGTCTACGGTACGTGATGCGAGTTCGCATTATATACCCTTTGACAAAAGTGCTTAGCGGGCGAAACGAAGTTTTCTCTTCAATATATTAAATTCCTATTTCACCCATATATATTTTACTTTTGGATTTCAGGAACTACTGTATGATTGATCAAGAAAATACAACTGAAGTCGACAGTAAAATCATTTGCCGCATATCATTTGAATATCTTGGAAAATATTTTTGAGAAGTTATTATAGAGATTATTATCATGTATTTATAGATACAATCATGTGCATACACAAAGTTCCATGGCAGTTTTCATTGGTTTCATATCATTAAATTCCGGAATATTTTTTTCAAAAAAGTTATCTCATTATCTAATTCCGTTAACATCGTACTTTTATTTTTTTTTCAATAACGTTGCATATTTATCACATATTTTTTCAAGCATGCTTTCTAACGAGTCCGAATTTTTTATTTCCATGAAAACAGCTGGGATTAGTGTACTTAACTTGAAGCACTCTATATACTCTCCAGAAAATCTATCCTTGATATCCGTATTTACGTGATCTAAGATGGGAATATAGATTATTTTTTCCCAATACGCGATTATATCGTCTTCATCATTGGTAGCCGGGTAATTTGCTCGATTCTTTTGTCGATTGGCTGCACGTGGAATGCGGATTTGAATGTCCATTTCCTCCATAATTTTCTTAGCCTTTGCAAAAATTCCAGAGAAAATTTTATAAGAGTTCATCCGCTTAACTTTTAGTACTTAAAAGTTTGGTCAACTTTTTTTTAGCTTGAAAAACATCTACAGTCTCATTTTGCAAATATCTGCTTAAAATATAAATTGCACTCAAAACATCACTCTGACTATATACAGTTCAAATGAATTCACAATTACAAATTGATAACAATAAACATCTTCCTTTAGTTGCCGTTTTATAATCATCCCACTTTGACACTTTTTCGAGAGCTTTGGCAATATCATGTAAGTCGTCTCTAAAAGTTACAATAGCTTTATCCCTTTCTACCCATCTAATCTCACAATTACCTGTCATTTGATGAACTAAGATATCAACAATGGTTTTATTACGTTTACTTGATGCTTTAAAAAGTCGCGGGAAGAGATGTCGAATCTTGTTCCTTTGAATCATTTTCTAGCCGAGGCTTCTTCCTTATTAGCCACCTAACCATTTTGCATATCTATGCAAATAAATTTAGATCTACACGTACACAAAGAAAGAGAAATCAGTTTGATAATATAAAAAAAGAATACAACCCCAAAACGAATGCAACTGTCCAAGCTCACGTGTGATTGATGAATTACTCCAACAGTTTCAGAGAGAAAGTCTTTAACTTTAGAATGTGTCGTCAGAGGAAATCTTCAACAATTTTTGCTCGAAAAATAAGAAAAATTCACGTTCTGTCGTTCATTGTCTTCCACTAAACGCACCCCTGTGTTACATTTGGTCACGTTAATGAAACTGATTGGCTACAAGTGACATCATCCAGGTATTTAGAGAAATATTCCGGAAAAGGAATCTTGCCCCATGCGGACTCTTGCCCCTCACTCCCCTACGCCTCCTCTCCACCCAATCAAATGAACGCACGTCACTGTACCAACGGATGCTGGAAACTGAACTTTGTGTAAACCAAAATACAGAAGAGAAGATGGGAGACGACGTAGAAATAACGCGAAAAGATAAGTTTCCGATTGTGTTTGATTGCCTATCACTCGCGGTCGCCCAGGGATGTACTCCCGCGCCGTAGATAACCAAACTCACTCGGGTGCCGGCTGTCGATCAAGCTGCAACTGGCGGTAAAACCTATCCCGGTATTAGCGGAATAATAACCAGAGCCACTAGAAAGCCTCGTATTAGTCTCAAGTTTCACCAGTGACATGCTATGTTGAATTCAGGGAAGTGTTCTCAACGTCGAATAATTTTCACGAAACTGCGAATACTCGTCACTCTAGCTTTCATCAGTGCCCTTTTACTAACGTTTTATATTGTATTCTCTACGAATGATGAGATACAGGAGCGTGCAACTCGGCCGTTTCCAGCCGAGTGTCTACTGAGAGACATAATCACGACGCCCTCGCACGGTCGATTTGGAAACTTGGTTTGGGAGTACGCATCCACGGTAGCGATCGGACATTTCCTTCACCGCACCCCTTACTTGCCAAGAGTCATCCTCAATGAGCTCAGGAAAGTGTTCCGAGATCCCCAAGTACCCGCGTACGAAGACACGATCCTCTCCGACCAATGCAGGAAGGCCCACGGTGGTGACGCTTCGCACTGCTGGGAAACAGGGGCGGATCTGCCCGTCGGCGACCCGTCCCCTTGGAACGTGCTGTGCTACAACATCAAGCGAGGGGATTGGCTGAGCGAGTCCGTTGCCATGAAGCCGATAGCAGAGTTGCAGAGCATGAACGACAGAGGGGCGTTCGGTGACGTCGTCATCCTTCCAGTGTACATTTCTCACACCGAGGCCGTTTCAAAGTACGGCCGGGAGAGATTTCGACAACTTTTTCAATTCCGCCCGGAAATATCGGACCTAGCTCGGAGAACTATCGATGGAGTGCTGAATTCTTGCGAACCGTCCGGTGATAAGGAATTCACGTTCGTCGGCATCCACGCGAGGAGAACGGACTACACCAATCATCTGAAGGACTTATTCGGTAAAAAGGTAAACTATGCCGACGTCGATTATTACCAGCGCGCCATGGCGAGAATGGTCGAACTGAGGACAAACAAGACAGTGCTTTTCTTGGTGGTGAGTGACGATAGGGATTGGTGCTTGAAGAACTTGGTGAACGAAGACAGCGGGGTGTTCTGGGGTGGGCTGGAAGGGACCCCTTACCATAATGGAACGGTGAAAATCGACCAAGACACCATGAGGAACCACGATTTGGCACTCATGGCATCCCTTAACGATAGCATCATCAGTTATGGGACATTTGGGGTCACCGGAGCTCTATTGGCAGGTGGACACACTATCGCATTTAAATTGAACTACACTTCATCTGCGGTGAGGACTATAGAAAACCCACCTCCGTCCAATTATTTTGAAGGCTGGGAGATGATGGACTAGATAAAAATATCGTCACGGTATCCGTGATTATTTGAAACCTTGTAAATTAATTGTCATTCCTCGTCAATAAAAGCGTGAACTTATACAAAAGTTAAAAAAAAAAAGGTCAAACGCCAAACCTAATTGTAATTAACTATGGGAATAAAACTACCACAGTTTGAATCCAAACCGTTTTGTCACTACTGCTTAAAAATATGGTATCACGCGTCGCATAAAGACTGAGGTAAATGTTGAATAACGCGCATTTTTCCTCAGTCCCATTGAATGAGGTCTTTTTTAAGTTTAAATCCCACTTGATCTCTTTGTGTATATTCCACCCGAATTATCAATTTCAGGTGTTTCAGTATGCTGTGTAAAGCTTAATTAATTTTCATTCCTAGGCAATAATATCGCGAACGGACAAACAAGGACGTTAACAATGAAAAACGACGATGCAACAATTACTGTGCAAATTATTTTTTTTTTTTTTTAACATGAAAGTTATTAAAATTCAATGAAAGGATTGAGGCCCCGTAAAGCAAAAAGCAGAATTAATGTAATGATAACCGTATTAAAAATCTTATCTACTTCTTAAGCGTCTGGAGGGGGGGCACGTGCCCCGTTGTTCCCCTCCTAAATTCGCCCCTGGTTACTAGTAATATTCTGCAAATACATAAACTTTACTCCATGTACGGTTTTAAGTATTATCCTGACTTTCTTCAGTAGCTTTCAATTTACTAATGTGCTAGAATGCCGCCAGATTAAGCCCTGAAAAAACTGTCCCCACCCGCACACAAGGTGCCAAAAAAACCTACATGTCAAACGCCAAAAGGTAAGTGTAACCAATCATGGGTAATAAACAACCACTGTGTGAATCCAAAAGAGTTCTTCTATTACTTGATCTGTCGCTGCGAACTCCACGTAGGCAGGCGAAAAATTCGCCAATACCCCAATCGAATCCATAATTGAATTTTCGGAGTTAGATCAACGCACGCCAACTCACGATAATCATCCCAGCAGGAATTATTAAATTTGTAGGTTAAATATATTTTCTACAGGTCTCATGCGGTCCAATAACCTCCCTCCAATGATTGTAATAACCGGTTTACGGTCTAATTAAGACCACCATCAATCACAAGATGGTTCTGTGGAGGAAGGAAATAAATATTCCCTGGGCGAATATAGAATGATGTTTCCTTTCAACCATGATCCATTGACTGCTGCGTGAAAATTTTGGAGCAAAGGAATTTTAAAAATTTGGAAATTTTAATAGGATCTCAACGGAATGACCTCTTCTTTGCACACAATGAATCCACTCCTGCACACTGCCCATAAAATGCTCTACCAAAATTCCACCTAGCATTTATAAAAGTCTTCTATTTTTCGGGGAAAAACTAATTCCCATGCCTATCCGTTCGGCAGAATACCTCTCTAAGTTTATCGCTTCTAACGGATCTGGTAAATAGTTTGAGGTTCCAATATAATATTCTCCGCGTCGCTCTGAAAGATATCTAATCTCAATTGTTCAAGTAATCTAAGACTGGCGCGCGGTTCCTAGCCTAATTCGTGAAGCACGTGTGTAACGCTTTCTATATGGCCGATAATACAGCATGAAATCAATATGTGTATATTTTCGTGAAAAAAACTATAGGAAAATTAATTATTAAATAAATAAAGGCTCGCATGATTTTACACTTTTGCGGCGAACAGAATGAGTAAACTTTTCTCCTGTTTCGGCGCGGGAGAGATACTCGAAGAGCGCCATCGCGACGTTTCGGGTTCCGACTCGTCACCCATTCTCAAGGCCACTAAAATAAAGTTACGCTATGAGCTTTAATATGCACTCATCTCACTGAATGTTTGATTCAGAAATTAATGGCTGTAATGGACTAATTCCCAATTATTTATCATTGTTGATTGCGATACAGTTTGAAAAATAAAAAGAACCGTGTTTTTCCGTTTTTCAATGCGTCGTCTTCTTCTCGAGCTTTTCACGGCGAAATATTTCCGGTTTTACCCCTCTCGCTGAAAAATTTCATGACGTCGCAAACTCTTGCCGAGTGGCTCACTACTACTTGGGCTCGCGCGTCCGCCTCACGTGGTTCTCTGTCAATAACGCTCTGATGAGAGATTCTTCCCGTTTGTGATCGGGTCTCTCTGAACGATTTAATGAACCAGAGCTTAGGTGACGTGAAAAATTCATGAAAAAACATCCATTTTTTCCTAATCAAGTTCTTTTTTTCTTTCAAGTTATGCAAGAATGGCAGGATTAGGAAGGTTTATTTTCCGTCGTACCTTATCTTTCCCATCCATCAACCGAATCACCTTTTTATTAACGAATAATTATAATTTAACGAACCGACTTGAGCGTACGACCCCAGGGTATTGAGGCTTACAAGTAAGTTTCAAAGCAGCTTCAAAGTAATATTCGCTGTAAATTTATGAGTTTAGTGCTCTTTATCAAAAAGACGACGAATTGAAACTCCGTTTTGTTTTGCAATATAATTCCTCTCGTCCAATATAACGACGAAAAATATTACGTACAGCAAAAAAATAGACAGTGGGTCAACAGAGAGTTGTTATCATGGAAGAAAATGTTGTGAATTTCTGTGAGAAATTTTGATAGATTTTATTTCAATTGAATAATTATTTTCCTTCGAATTCGAAATAAATATTGATAGCAGACTGAAAATACACAGATCCCTCTTCAGTTGCATTAAATAGCCCGAGGAATAATATGACCCAATGTCCCAGGTAAGGCTTTCCTTTATGGGCAATTTCAGCGTCTCTCTTAAAGGTTTTTAAATACTAAGGTTAGGAATATACATTTTATTACTGTGGTACCTAGATTCAAGTCGGTTGAGGTATATGGCATAGTGGTATCATGTGTGAAGGCCTAAGTCATAAGATTTTAATCCTGAATTTTACTAGACGGTTTCTCCGAATTTGCTTCGTCGGTCTCATCGATGATAAACTTGTAGTTGATTTTTTATCTACTCCCCAATGTCTTCGACAGGCTTTAAAATTAGCACACTTCCTTTCCTCCGACGACAATACCATCTACAATGATCAGTCATTTGAAATTTTCTTCTATTATACTCTCATCAATTAACTAGTTTAATTTCCAGATGAAAAAATAGTTTTAAATTTTCCCAATAGATGCATTACTTTTTTGCAAAAATTTCTTTAGCATCGGTAGTTTAAGCGATTACAAGTTTCTCCAATAAAAAGTAGAAAATTAAAATAAATTTTAAAAATATTTTTAAAAAACATCCCCTTTCCAAAAAATAGCGCAAAATAAACTAAAAAGTAAACCAAATGAGCATGAGGCGTGGGAACTGATTAGGTTCAGAAATTAATATCGCGCGCCAATTCCTTACTTGCGTGGATAAATCTCCAAAAAAACGTACATTTTCTACCCGAAAATTAAAAAAAAATTAATTTTTGTTTATTGTGAACCAAAATTGTGCAATTACAGTTTGTCAATCATACAATCTAATGAAGTAAGTGGCAGAGATTGTTAGTAATATTTACACTTTTTTTAATTTTTACTTTTGTGCTGTCTACGGACATGATATGTATATGTCCACGGACATAGCAGAAGAGGAATATTGTGTTCTCTCAAGAGAAATTTTTTTTTTAATTGTCATTGGACATTCTGTAATTAGTTATAGTGTAGGCATCATCATGCCCGTTACCATCTGTCATGTTCATAGACTGCAGATTTCACGAACATGATGTCCTCGGACATGAAGTCTACGGACATGGTGTCCACGGACATGACCATTTCCTCTAAATTAAGCTATAGCTGGGACTTAATATAAGTTAGGGCACTGCCCTTACTACATTGAAATTGAATTTTATAGTGGAAAAAGATATCTCAATTGTAATTAGTTAAAGTTTTTACTTTTACTAATTTTTACCTGTCCACGGACATGACATCTTGGTTCTTTCAAAAAACTATACCAAGATTTTTCTTCCCGCTTTAAAATATTCACTAAACCAAGTATAAACTCAAACAACCCAATATAGCTCACAATATCTTTCTCTACACACTGGTTGTTCAGGGCTGCCATCGTATTCTTATAATAATTCCCCCATTTTCCCGTGTGTCCACTGACATTGCTTCACTTTCTTCTACTACATCTACGCAGCAGTCAAGCTTTATTTTCCGAGTGATGTAAAGTCTACTTTTTTACTTATTAGAGCATTTTATGCTGTATTCAGAAAGGTCTTTTTTGTTAAATATTTCTTTTTTTTATTTTTACTTGTAATGTGACTTTTGAATTCCACGTAGGCCTCAGTAATCTCCATCCTTAAATGCCTTATTGGTTGTAATGATCGTAACCCTTTTTTTAATCCATTTATAAGCAACATGTCTCATCTCGGATGTTTGGCAGCTTGTGTAATCCCTGTTGTAAGATTTTCAGAAAGCTTCTATGCATTCTTCTGATAGAATTGTCTTTATACTTTCTTGAATCGTTATAAAAGGCCAATGTAAGGCTGATTATTTTCATCGAGAAAGCCATCAATAAAATCAAGGAGAAGACTTTGTGTGTCAATGTTCACGGAGAAAAAATTAGTATGCTGCGATTTGCTGACGACATAGCAGTCATAGCCGAGGCAGAGAAGAATTTGAAGGAGACTGACAAATATGGAAAAGACAATGGCCAGTTGTCAGCTGAAAATAAAAAAAAGAAAACGAAGATAATGGTATGCAGCAGAAGAGAGGAGTCTGAGACAAGCATAGGAAAGCAAATGCTTGAAGAGGTGAAAAAGTTTTCTAATTTGGGAAGGCGAATTACGAACGACGGACCAAGAAAGAAAGAAATAATCAATAGAATAAGCGCAGCCAAATAGGGATTTCTACAAAAAGAAGAATCTACCTTCAGCTGAAAATAAAAGCACAGAAGTATGGAAGCAATTCATCAGATGCTGTATATGGAGCATGTTTCTCTATGGAAGCGAGGCTTCGTCGTTTACAGATGCAGAGAAGCCTAGAGCGTGAGCATTGGCATTGTGGTCCTA
Source organism: Ischnura elegans (assembly GCF_921293095.1). NCBI lineage: Eukaryota > Metazoa > Arthropoda > Insecta > Odonata > Coenagrionidae > Ischnura > Ischnura elegans. The sequence continues at coordinate 121,519,564 of NC_060247.1, forward strand.
CCGAAGAATAATGAAGATAAAATGGATCGATAGAGTAAGTAAGGAGGAAGTGCTAAGAAGAGTGGGAGAAAAGAGGAGTCTTCTATAAACTCTAAGCAGAAGACGACTTAGTTGACGACATTAAGGATTGTTGGGGCACGAATAAAACAATCATCTAAGGACAGGTAGAAGGGAACTAGGGCAAACGACGGCCCCGAAGAGTTGTATAAGACAGGTTATAAAGGATGTAAAAGAGAAGAAATACGTCGCTATGAAAAGGTTAGCGGATAGAAGAGAGGAATGGAGAGCTGCGTCAAACCAATCTTAGGATTGTTCAGTGTTCACCAATGACAATGATGAAGGCTGATTACCCAATTTTAAACAAAGTACATTTCGTTTTCTCCATCGCTGAGCGTAAAAGGGCTTTTATTTCTATCCAAGTTTTCTGTCGATCGACTTGAAATTTGACATTTTCAATTACATTTCCTGGATGCAGATTGTTTCTTTGTTTTTCCTCATATCTTCCAAAACTACAGCATTGGTCAATTTTTGTTCATTTTCTTTATCAAATTCTCATTATCCTGCTTGTGTATCTATCATTTACTAACTATTCTAGCCAGTTTTCTTCATCATTACGAATTCTCCCCACAACCGTTCAGTTTCTTCATCGTTTTGGTATTTGTGACACAATTTTCAGCCTCATAAAAATTAAAAAAAGTTTTAAAGAAACAATTTAATGTGCCATACGTGACAAATTTCAAGGTATGTGACACAATTGTCAACACTAATTAAGTAAAAAATATGAACCAAATAGATTAAAACAATTCTGCTTACTTTAGGATTTTGAATAATTTTAGAATAATGGGACTAGCCTGGCTAAAGCACTCTACTGGACATCAAAGAATCCGGGTTCGAATTCTGGTCATGGCGAATGATTTATTTCTCTGTGGATTTTTGGCATAATTTTGAATGTTAATAAATGCTAATTACAAGTTTGGCAGTAAAAACTTATATGATGTTTGTATCGTATGTGACATTGGATAAAGATGATTTTATCACCAACCATAGTTTTTATTCCAGAAATAAACTTGGAGAAAATCAGTTCAAACTTCAATTGAGAAGAATTTAAGAAACTACATTTTTTCAAATTTGAAAATTACTATTTCCTTTGCTCTTGTTTTTACGATAAAAATATTTTTTTTCAACTCATCAGCCACTCTCGTATCTGTGCTTAACAATAGCACGAACATAACCACAATAAAACACCATTAAAAAAACCCCGTCCACATTCAGTGAAGAATAGGGTAGTATCCTTCATCAAAGAAAACGAAAGGCATTGATTGCGATTCGTTACCCACCATTAGTGTATTCATTATACACAAATTATTTGGTTTTTGAAATACCGATTTAGACGAATTGCAAGGGTCAAATTTTATCCTCATTTGAAAAAGGCCAGATTGGCGCCCTTGCGATTCCACTCCACGTGACGTCACAGGGACCTAGTTTCTACACGAGAGGATAGGAGTTATACATCGTCTGAGGTTACCAATGCATGCATGAGGCACAGAGCTCAGGGAAACATGTCTTAATAATCACCTATTAACACTGGCTAAGGTCGGAAAGTTTTCTTCGTTTGATAAGGTATTAATAAACCTTTTTTAAGCCAAGCGCTACCAGCCAGCAAGGTACTCAGCTACCCGCTAGCATCCTGCGTCCTATCAGCGCTCAGAGCCTCGATCAAGGTCACCTCACAAGGCGGGAGGGGGAAACAGAAATGCGTCGCACGGACTTTTTCCCATCATTCCTACTTACGCGTCGCGTTTTCGCGCGCTTGAAATTTTTCACTTTTCATTTAATCGCGAAAAATAGATATCGTCATTTAAAAATCTAAAAGCGTGAAATACGCACTCCAGGAGTAATAATCTTTCGATTTAGGCAATAAAAAAATAATAGGAAACCACCCTATTAACAATTCAGACTTCATTCTACGCTGCTCATCAGATTGCATTGGAAGAAATATATGTTCATTATTTTATCACTTAGTACCAGTTCATACGGATTGCCTAAGTAATTAACTGGGGCAAACAATAGGGCGGTTTCCTTCATCAAAGAAAACGAAAGGCATTGATTGCGATTCGTTACCCACCATTAGTGTATTCATAATATACAAATTATTTGGTTTTAGAAATCCCAGTTTAGACGAATCTTAATGGTCAATTTTAGCCTCATTTGAAAAAGGCCAGATTAGCGGCCATGCGATGCCACTCCACATGACGTCACAGAGACCTAGATGCTAGACGAGTAGATAAGAGATTTACATCGTCTGAGATTACCAATGCATGCATGAGAAACAGAGCTCAGAGAAACATGTCTTAATAATCACCTCTTAAAACTGGCTAAGGACGGAAAGTTTTCTTCGTTTGATAGGGTATTATTAATCCTTATTTATGCCAAGCGCTACCTGCTAGCAGGGTACTCTACGCTTCCGCCATGCTCGGCAGCAAGCAGCCTTCATCGTAGCGGCGTTCATAGCCTCGCACCCACGTGGCCTCACACAGCAGCAGCCAGACGTCACAAGGGCTTTTCCCAGCATTCACACTTTGTCGTCGCGTTTTCGCACGCTTGAAAATTTTCACTTTTCATTTAATCGCGAAAAAATCATCATTTAAAAATTTATCGTCATTTAAAAATCTAAAAGCGTGAAATATGTACTCCAGGAGTAATAATCTTTCGATTTAGGCAATAAAAAATGATAGGAAACCACAAATGTTCTCAATTTGTGATAAAATTACCTCAGAATTTTGAGGGTTTTTTTTTCAAGAATAACCAAATTTCAGTATTTTACCCTCGCACTGAGAATATTCCAATCGCAAGCACAATTTATTTTAAAAGGAGTTGAATGATTTTCACCGGCCGATCCTCTTCACATAGTAGTTACTTGTAATCCTTGATTATTCGTCAATATTCTCGTTACATACATGAAAACCATATGCATTATCATTAATCCATCTAATTGGATCACTGGGTATACCAAAAGAGCCTCGCTTTATCTTTACATCTGAGTAGGTATTAGAGCCCTTTTCAGTCACAAAATATAATAAAAGAAGTTCTCTGGGATGTAATGTTTTTGGAAAACTTATGATGGCAGTTTGAAGAAGAACGTTGCACTGAAAATTTTAAATTTGAACTTTTCTGTAATAATTTCAGCTGTCCAAAAATTTTCAGCATTCTTTCTCTCCAGGGGCTCATTACTTAAATAAATAACGATAACTACATGATCTGGGCCTGTGCCTACCTATCTACCTCCGTCTGTTGGTGAATTCGGCAAGAAATATTCATTGCATAAGCTTTCCCATTTGCTGGAGATAGCGAGCGCATGATCGGCAAACAAGGAAAAAAGGACGCACCTGGGCACATGACTCTCACACGTGATAAGATAGCAAATTGCGAATGGACCTCGAGTGAATATGTCCACCGGTATACATAGCGATTAACACGACTGATTTCTTTAGAAGCAACCCCACTTGCATTATTGTTATCAATACGGCAAGTCTCAATCGTAGAAAAATAAGCCCATTTTCTAGAATCCCTGCTTAGGTTAATGTCATATTTTCCCTACCACCGATGATCGAAATTTAACAAAAAAACTCCCATGCGATGTTGAACTCGGGAAAGTTTTCCATTTCTCCACACATACATAAACCTCGTGTTCTAGCCGTCCTAGCTATCACAAGTGTAGTTTTTCTAGTGTATTATAGCAGAAGCGTGAAAAGGGATGACGAAATATTGCTGGGCGATACCCCACACGACGATGCTACTGTTGTTGACGAGGAAAATATAATCCTCACTCATGTATCGTCAGCTAATGGCGTGTGTCCGGTGCAAGGGATTATCTCCACGGTTCAGCACGGCCGCTTTGGAAACATAGTTTGGGAGTATGCCTCGACGGTGGCCATTGGAAAAGCACTAAACCGCTCGCCATACCTGCCGAAGAAAATCCTCGAGGAGCTCCAGAAAGTGTTCCGAGATCTCCAAGTGCCCGCTTACGAAGACACCATCCTCTCGAACCACTGTCGGAAACTTCACGAGGGGGACTCTTCGAAATGTAGATCGAAGGGAAACGAAAACGTCTGGAATCGACTGTGCTTCGAACTCGAACACGGAGAGATGCTGAATGACACGATCGTCATGAACCCGATTGCGGAACTGAAGGAAATGAACGACAGAGGAGCTTTCGGTCGCGTCCTCCTTTTGCCTTATTTCGTCTCCCACACGGAAGCGATTTCGAAGTTCGGCACCGATGAATTCCGGCAACTCTTTCGATTCCGAGCGGAAATATTAGATCTGGCCCACAAAACAATCGATGGAGTGGTGAATTCCTGCGAACAGTGCGGAGATAAGGAATTCACGTTCGTCGGCATCCACGCGAGGAGGACGGACTACACCAACCATCTGAAGGACTTATTCGGTGAAAAGGTAAACTATGCCGACGTCGGTTACTACCAGCGCGCCATGTCGAGAATGGTCGAACTGAGGACAAATAAGACAGTGTTTTTCTTGGTGGTGAGTGACGATAGGGATTGGTGCTTGAAGAACTTGGTGAACGAAGACAGCGGGGTGTTCTGGGGTGGGCTGGAAGGGAGCCCTTACCATAATGGAACGGTGAAAATCGACCAAGATACCATGAGGAACCACGATTTGGCACTCATGGCATCCCTTAACGATAGCATCATCAGTTATGGGACATTTGGGGTCACCGGAGCTCTATTGGCAGGTGGACACACTATCGCATTTAAATTGAACCACACTTCATCTGCGGTGAGGACTATAGAAAACCCACCTCCGTCCAATTATTTTGAAGACTGGGAGATGATGGACTAGATAAAAATATCGTCACAGTATCCGTGATGATTTGAAACCTTGTAAAGTCATTGTCATCCCTCAGAAGTTTAATCGTGAACCGACACACTTTGTTTATAAAGCCACACGTCAAACGCCAAACCTATGTGTAATTATTAATTATGGAAAATTTACTACCACCGAGTGAATTCAAGCCATTCTGTCGATATTACCGAAAAATATGATTTCTCAAGTCGAATAAAGTGTGATAAAATAAATAATCAAATAAAAACTGAACAATCCACATTTTTAGCTTGTAGCATTGTTGTAAAGCTGGTGAATATTTCCCTGTTGTCCTTGCATTGTGTCAATGAGTGTTTAATCAGGTTACCAGTGAATCGACAGACAACAAATAATTTAGTGATCTGCAAAGTTACTGGCATAAGTATGCCAATGTTTTGTTTTGCTAACAACCAAGCAAATAAGTTGATCTACAAGAAGTGGATATTAATTATGTTAGAAACAAGGTTATTCTACAGATCATCTTTTTTATTTCAATTGACATGTACATAGTGTCCTACCCAGTTTATAAAGATAAACATTCACATTCATTTTATATTGTAAGTAATTACATTTTGGTGTCTCTGGTTTTTAATCTCAATGAAAAGTAATCCCAAGTTTTTGAAATAATAGATTAAGTTTTTAAAAATCACAGCATTTTATTTCAATGCATTGTTCATTGGCAGATTACAGGGGGGACGCGTTACCCCCAGACGCTCAAAAATGGACAAGATTTTTTAATACGGTTATCATTATGCTCGTTTGTTTTCTGCAACACAGATCCTCAATGACTTAATTTCATAGTATTTACTTTAATATTAAAATAAAGGGAATATTTCATAGAGTATAATTGTTGTACGTTGTTTTTAATCTCAAGTATGAGAACTTTTGCCTATCAGCCCCTCTCCAGAAAAAAATCCTGGATACGTCCTTGGTATTGTTGGTCACTTATTTTTACGTTCCCATGTAGGTAAGAGATTCCTGATAGAGCTGTTCCAACTATTGGAAACTGTCAGACTGTTTTACGCCTAAAAATAATCAAATACAATTTTTATCTTTCAATTATGTGGCTTCCATTTAATTTCTGAGTTTTTGGTAACCATTTTGTCCATAAGTCTCCAAAATTTCATGGGTTGTAAAATATTATGGGTATTTTTCATAACATTCTGCGCCTGCGGGTGATTCCACAGATTATAAGGGCCTGTTTGTTATTAAATGAGCTAATGGTAACGACTGCGGTTTAAAATATTATTCCGACCTTTATCGCATCTAAAATGTGCGTCCATGAAAATTGCCGAGATCAGCTGTGACTTGGTGGCAGAGCTTGGCGAACACCCGCTGAGAAATATAACCTCACTACCAGACCACTCGGCCTGATAGTGAGGTTATATTTCTCTGGAAGGATAGCGTTTGAAGGATAGATTTTGGGCGTGAGAGAGGTGAGCGGGGAGGGAACGCGAGCGGCCCTCACACAAAATCCATTTAGTCACAGCTGTCGCGATTCCAGCCCGGAAGACGCCAACTACCGGCGAAAAATGTAAGCAGCGGGATGGTGATGGAGCGAACTGTTTACGTGTAATTCATATGCCGAATATAGGCTGCGTTGTGCCTTGTAGCAGTGGCGTAGCCAGGAATTTCGTTCGGGGGGGTCCAAAACAATGACCCGGCTCTCCGGCAACCCGCACAACAAAGGGGAATAGTCCGCTCGCCGTTCAAGGACAGGGCTTTCCTTTATGATGACGCAAAGTGCAAGTACTTATGTTTCATCCAATTAAACAGAAATATAGTGTTGTAGTTATCCGGAGCTTCAAACTCTTTCAAATATGTAAGAAAGGCTAGAAAAACAACACTGAAGAGCATTATTTAAATATATTTACAAAATTTTAACATTACGTAAATGAATAATTAACAAAATAATGCTCTAAATTACAGCAATAATCTCCTAGTATTTCCACTTCTGGCCATTTCATCGATTACTTCGTCACTGCTTATTGGGGCTGGGTAGTGAATAGATAGCAGAGCAAGTGCATTTAACCTTTCACTACCCATAGAATTTCTCAAGTATAGCGCTTTTAATTCCCTTGAAGATGAGAAGGATCTCTCTACCTCTGCTGTTGAGACTGGTAATGTAGCAAGCACTTACAAAAGAAAGGTTATTTCCATTTGATATCTTTTAGTTTCGACCAGAAATCAGTTAAGAATTATTTTAATTTTTAATGTTTTATATTCAGCAAATATTTTTTTGTATTTGTCAATATAAATATTTTTGATTGAAATATGTTTCAATAATGCATTTAAAAGAAAACCTGGAAAAAATGCGTATCGTTAGAGCAAACAAAAGTACCAATAGATAATTGTATGCACCTAATTATGTTTATAAAAATAAATAATTACCTGAAGTAAATAGTTGATAGCAGGGTAGAAGTTTTTGTCACAGGCGTCTAGAACGGACATGATTTTCTTGGGAAAATCAGATTCTTTTACATTCATCTATTTCATATATTCCACAGTATATACTCTGCCTCAACCTCACAATCAGATCATTAACTATCGTATAACAGTTTCAGCGGTTTCAGGTTGTGAATATTTTTTGTTTTGCATCCTTTGGGAGTAAATAATCTAGAGCTTCCAGAATGTCTCTGTTTTTCCCGAACCGGTCAACCAGAATTGTAATAAATGAATCAATGCAAGGCATGAATACTGATCGATGATAATATTCCTCAGGAGTAAAGTAAGGGGGGTTGTCTCTCTTGGCTTGCTTCCCCACTAGCCGGGGCACAACAATTACTGTTTCAAAATTGTTTTGAGATATTTTTTCAGCCTTATCAAATAATGAGGAGATTTTTTTAATATCGCTGCTATCTTCATTTTCGGACGGGTTACGCAAATACTTTAGTCGTTCGACCGTGTCATCAGCAAATTTAAGGTCAGACGAGATGTTACTTTCAGGTTTTTGAAGGTACTTCGAAAGAGGAAGAGTGATGCTAAATATGAATTCACACACCACATCAAGGAAAACTCCTTTTTCAACAGAGGCTAGGAGATTGGCAGCTGAAGACGATGTCACTCTACTAGAAGTAGATAACTCTTGCAGAGTAGCAACAATAGCTGGAAAAACTTCAACAAACATATTGATAGAATCTTGTCTTTCGATGAATCTTGTGTCACACAGGTGGAGGAGGTGTGTTTTTTGAGTCTGGTACAATATTCTCAATATGTCTTATTAAAATATCACCACTTTGAGTATTATTTCTCATCATATTGACCACTTCATTCCTAATTCCCAAACAGTTCCTTATGCAAGGGGTGTCTATGGAGTCACTTAAAACTAAATTCAGACGGTGTGCAACACAGTGAACATAAATAGCTTTGGGATGTGATTTGCGAAATCTTTTATGCACGCCAGGCAAATGACCACTAAACATTGAAAAACCATCGTACCCTTGACCAATGATTTTGTCCATCCTGAGACCTACAGTTGCACAAATGGTTAAAGTAGATTCGTAAATGCTTTCAGAAGACAAATCAGTTATGTGGGTAAATGCAGGCTTCTTTGTCAGGATAAGTTCATTTCCAGACGCAATTGCATCTTTCCACTTCATAGTTACTAAGGCTCCCAATTGTTGGTGTTGGCCTTTACAAGTGAACGCATTGGCAAATAACGCACAAAACTTTCAATAAGTTCCAACCTTAACCTTAGAACAAGCAAGCCAATTGAACCTTTTTAGCCAGGTACTCCGAAACTTTAATTTTTTATTGTTAATGACAGTTACTGGAAAAATATAACTCTCATCTGGATACAATAAATCATTCAACACTTTGCTTTTCAAATCCGCAGATTTATAAAAAATTTTTTCGGAGTGGATTAACTGGTCAGAGACTATTCCTATATCTATAGAGGTTAGGCCAATGATGCTTACTTGATAATCTGTAGGCCAAATAGTATTTGATTGGTCACAAGAGGATGAACAACATGGAGTTGGAATTAACGGACTTCTTTCTTCTTCTGTCGAGCCATCAGTGGTTCCTTCTGCCTCTCGGGGCAACAGCTAAACTAACACTTTTTCTCTTGATTCCGTGTCCGTTTTTAAAGTTTTCGGTTTAAAAAACTGATAAATGGTTCTCTTAATCATTGTTAAAAGAAGCAGCAGTGAGGAGTAAAATAAAAACTTGATTCCTTAACGTTAAACAAACATCAAAAGAACAACACTCATCCCATCACTGTCAGTAAATATAAATTAGCTGGTAACACGACAGAAGTCTTGACATCAGCTAAACACAATCAAATATTCAGCTGTAGACACTGTTCATTTTGTTCATTTAAATTTGCGGGTGTGCTGGTATGGCAAAAGCAATTGAGGGTTAGGGGAGGGAAAGATTTGCGACACATGACTTTCCCTTTTCCAATCAATAGAGCCGAGCGTAAACGTATCGTTTCATAATTTATTATTTTGGCAAAATGAAAAACCTTTTGTAACAACGATATGATAATTTATTATCTGTAGACTTTCCGTCGATCCATGCTTGATTAATTTTTTTGTGCATCTAAATATTTCGAGGGGGTGCAGACCCCCCGGACCCCGCCCCTGGCTACGTCACTGCCTTATAGTAATCCCTGATGCCTGTTGGCTTCTTGCCTGACTATCATCCCTCTTTAACAGATCTTTCGCTTACCTCGCATTTCTGTGATGTCTCCAAAACTGTATATTTTATGTAACTCTTAACTGAGACGTAACTGAATTTTATTTCTCACAGCTAAGCCTCTCATGTATTCGAACTTCGCTTGCAGTCATTTCCAAAATTACGTCTTGGGTATTGACTGTAATAACATCTTAATAAGTCTCGAGCATTTGTAGTTTAATTTCTTTCATTCTTTCTTTTTCTGTCGTTGTTCACTTGCATTTCTATCCTATATTTCATTCATGAGGAAAATGAGCGGCAAGGTCAATGAGCGTCCGTGTCACAGATGCATTTTTCGGTGGAAATTCTTCCACAAGAAATATTATTTAGGGAGAATATGTCCTCAAAGCTAGGCGTAGGTACAGTTCCTGTTAGCGCTAAGGTGAAGAGAGAGGATTGTGATCCAAAACACATTCATTGTATTTTGATATCCTTATTGGAGACATGGTGCAGTGAGTGAAGTTGAAACAGTTCATTAGATTAATACCTTTTCTTACTTGATAACATTCTTCGGTTGAGAACTCAGTGTTAACTTCACCTCATAAAATCAAAGATTCCTTATAGTTTTCAGCACTTTATCAAGCAGGATCATTAAACTATTTATAATAAGGTTGATATCCCCATCTGAAGAACGAAACATACAGATGACAACAACATATGAAGACATAAACTTTACAATCGAAAATTCAAAAAGATTATGCAGTGGGAATCACATTTTTACGGCTAATTGATTATAAAAAACACTATTTCTAACTGATGCAAACGTTCCTCCATTTTTAATCCCCGTTCTGCAGAAGTAGGTAGCTTCCCACAGAAAAACCAAGTGATATTACTAGTCGACCCTACTTTAGGGCATTCTTATTATATTCTTTGGAATTCCTCAGAGTAAACGATATTTGAAGTAGAAATCATTTATATATGTACCTACCTAGTAAAAATATTTTATATTTGTTACTCTCCCCACTATGAGAGCAAAATAATAAACCACTTCCATTGATGATAATAATGTATCTTATTGTAACCATATGTCATGTGCCATTTGGTTCACTATGCTTCTTATAAATGCTCCTATTTCCTTGCTCCTTTTGCCTAGAAGAATTAAGCTTCTCAGTATCAATAGGTACTCATATATAGTTCTGATAGTTGTTCTGTAGACACTCTACCTACTGATACTTGTGTGTTGGTTAACATACTCTCAAATGATGACTTAAAGTCATGTCTATTCTTATAAGGCCAGCTCGATGCCTTAACATTATTCATGTCTTTTTGATGAGAAGTGCTTATCTATAAGTCTCCAATGAAAAGTAAGATGGATTGGAGAGGTTAAATAAGGTAGAAGTGCAATATGGATATGATGGCTGAATAAGCCAATGCAATCATTTCTTCCAATTGCACCCTCTCCTTCATCACTCCCTCCACTTTTAGCTTCTTTCACCTCTCCAGCTACATATTTTTTGGTCTTTCTCCAGTCATTAAGAACAAAACATCCAGTTGGCATGCTTAAGAATAGACCTGACCTAATGGTATCATGAAGCTGCTGTACTAGTTAGTAACCATTACTTAATTCTTTCTTACTTCCCCTATGAAAAAATTGTATAAACCTGTTTCAAAATTTTATACATTGCCATGGCAATTGTATAAATTGTATAAAATTTTGAAATAGGTTTATACAATTTTTTCATAGGAATTCCTACTCACTGGCCCCTTTCCCTACAAATTACTCAAAATAGACTCCACCTAAACGATTCTACTCTCAAATGTTGACTAAGCAATTTTGACTTGATGCTTCCTATCATTGGTGAATACAAGTTGCAAGTGGGGATGACAATAAAATATTTAGGGAGAGTTTACTGTTACAGAGGGGTCTGAGAAGTACAGAATTGTTCTGATTGTTGGTGGCCTAATTCCTACAACTGCTTCACAGAGGAAAAGGCCTTTTTTAAATTGATGTACAGAAATTGGTCAATTATAATGCAACAAACTCCAACTGTACTGATAATACATTCCTAATTATAAAACTTAATGGCACCCCTAAAAAGCCTATTTTGACCCTACATTGAGTATTTTAGAAATTAATTATGTACAATCACAAACACCCATGCACTGAAGAGGAAAACCATCTCAGGCAGTTCTTGAACCCATGACCTTCAGCTTGCAAAGCAAGGCCTTTGTCCCACCACAACGAGGCCAGCAATATTGAGTTTAATTTACAAATTCCCCTCGATGACTATCAATTAGTGTGACTGGACTCTTATCAAGTGATGGTGGAGTGGATAGATTAAATAAAGTAAAGGTGCAACAGGTAGACAATAACTTATATTGACTTAGGATCAACTTTGTGAACACAACTTAGTTTAACATTAAAGGAATACAACAAAGTTTTTCTTTTCATCTACGATACAGATATTAATAAATTGGACTAAAATCTTCTCCATACTGAAACACTTTGTTTACAAGTACCTACCTTAACAACTACTTTTTTCACCACTCCACTCCTCTGTACTTTTCATCATCACAGCCCACTTACTATTTTCTGTCACTGTCCTCGAGTCTTTCCCCCATTATTCATCAAAATTAGGTAACAACAAGTGAATAGGTAAAATATATTCCATGAGCTAATCTACCAGCAATACCACAGAAAATTAAGATGGCCTTAGGCAAAATTGAATAAAATTTTACATGAATTCAATTTTTTATCATACTTTTTGGACATTTTAAAAACACAATACAAGAAAGAAGCAGGTAGAGAGCAAGGTTCTTAGACTAAGGTTGCCTCATTCGCAACTGCGCATGGGCTAACAGAAGTCCCGCTATGTCACTGACGACCCTGTATCCTAGCTGATCCTAGCCATTACCTTGTTTGCACGCTAGAAATTGAGATATAATAAGTTCCTGAGACCTTGCGCTGCCTTGTGTTTAACGCGAATCTGAACAAAATTCCTGCAATTTCACTGGATATCATCTTTATAATCCACTACTGATAAGACAAACTTTTTGAGGGCGAAGAGTGCCTTTAATCGTCAGTAATGACGGGCTCCCGTTGTACTGTGGCAACGTGCTCCAACAGCTTGTCAAAAAGAAAGATGGACGGAATGTCTCATATCACAGGTGGGTGCTTACATTGAAAAATCTTTTTGTTGCATAAATTAACTAATCAATAAATCGTACAGATGAAACGGAACTAACTTCAATATTATGCTGAGAGAAATAAGAATTGCATGGTAAAATTATTTCTAGAAATGGAAAATGAACCACCAACAATTGCCATAATCAAAACAGCACCATAGTTGCCTGCTTTGAATCAGAGGACTCTTCTCTATCTTAAATCCGACAGAAATTTTCCACTGTAGCATTTGGTCAAAAAACCTAAAAGAAAAATGTTTCATGGCACCAAAAAGCACTGCAGGAAACAGATTCCATAATTTTAAGTGACAATTGCTGAAGCAAAAACTTACAATAATGCATATCAGCTATTAGGTCGATCATAAGTCTGTTGTAGAAATTTAACTCCACCGTCAAGGTTCATTTTGAAGAGGGTATAAATAATAAGACTCAAGAATTCATGAAAAAGGATCCAATGAACAATTTTTTAAATCTTTTTAGTGGCACTACCAAAGTTGCTCTTCCTTGTTACATTTTTTTGTTCAAATATTTTATTCTTATGAAGACCCTCAGCTTGGCATAACATTTAATAATTGCTTTGCCCAAGTTGGAGACACTGCACAGAACACTGGTAATTTGTCGAATTAGTCCTAATTAGTGGGCAGAGTCTACTTCATTACAGTTTGCAGGTAAATATGAATAAACGTACGTACTGTAGCGGTGCGGTCCGGAGCCGGCCCGACGCGTCAGTTTAAAACATCGCAGCTGGGGTTACGTCTGCGCGCACGCTCACATTTTTAGCATTTTTGAACAGAGTTCTGCACTAAATCTGTGTGAAGGGTTTATTTTTTTGTTAAATGTAGAATATATTTTTTTTTATGTATGTGAATTCAAGTGAAATAGTGTGGAAGTGGATTTCCGGGAGAGGCGACGTTGTGGTTCTCTCCCAGAACGTGTTTGAAAACCCGCCTCTCGGTTGGGAAAAAGAGGGCATTGGTGTACATTGGAGGTGGTTGTGGGAAAGAAATAGGTTATAAAAGGGAGAGAGGAGAGGTCTCGCCCTCTCTCTCTCCTACGCTCTGTCACGAAAGAAGTCGAATCGTGAGTGTGCAGTGATAAGCGGTGGCAGCAAGGCTACGGCAAGTGGAGGTGGCATGCACGTGGACAGCTGGCAAGGGGTGGCGTGGACGTCTAAAAAAGGACGTAAGCTTGGAATTTCCCAAAGGTCCCTAAAAGGTCCTTTGAATCCAGATTGTTCCCCCTCCAAAAGTCCCTAGTGTACTCTCCATAAAAAGGCCCTAGTGAATTCGCTGTTGACTGGTCTTAGTCACGGACCTGCAAGACTTAAGTGCTAGCGTGGAGGAGCTTGAGCATTATTTCTGAATGTTAGTGGTTACTTGGCGTATCATTGAGCCCGAATTCAAGACGGGTGGCCATTTGAACTGACTAACGCTTAATTTCATAATTGCCTTGCACGTAATTTTTGTGAGTCTGACTTCACACTATTCACGTTGTTCATTAGCCAAGGTGCATTGATGTATTTTGTTATTGGGAAATATCATTTTTTTTAAATAATATTCATTGATAAAGTGAGATTGTGATTTTGAAGGAGAAGACGGATGTTCAAATTTCATGTTGGAGGTGACGCCGTTGTATTTTGGAAAGGGATTTATCATTTGTGTTTGGGGAATATTTTGGTTTCTGTGTAAACTTTTGAACCAATGGTATTTCATTTATTAAAATCAGTTGTGAAAGGGATTTCATTGAATTTACTCTTTTTTGCTATTGCCACGAGTGCCTTTAATCCTTTTGTAAGTGAGTGTGCGTGCAGGCACGTTCAATTGGGGGACTTGATTTGGAGCCCTGAAACGGTAAGTCTAAGTAGGGGCAATTTTATATTTTGGGGAAGTGGAGAATTAACTATCACATGTTCGGAGAGATATCGGACGAGAGGCGAGCGGGCGGCTCTCGCGGTTTGAACCGTTACAGTACGAATAAGAGTACATAAAAATATTATATGGCTTGACTCAAATCAACATTTATAAGCTTATAAAGGCTATTCTTAACCAATTTAATAGTAAGAGAGAAAATATTTTATGATTAAAATTAAGGTAAGTTTCTTTTTATGTGAACTACGATTTAACACTTGATTCCTGATAAATATTTTTATACACGCTAAAACTTTTCTGCCCTTTAATTCCCTAATTTAACAAACAATTTTGCACAACCATGGCCTTGAAAATTTCTCGATAGCTCTCAAAGGCATACAAAAGGACTAAAATTTACAGACTTAGTCCTAGAAATTTATTTATCTGATATCTTACCATTGGCATGCAATGTTACTCATAGCATATGAGGTAAACGATGAATTTTCAAAATAGTCCCTGCAAGAATGAGTGGGCAAAATATTAAGTTCAATTTGCCTTAAAAGAGAAGAATTCCTTGTTTTCCAATGCTATAGGAGCATCTAAGTTCTTGATTACCAATCTTTAGCATATCCACCTCACCATACTGAAGCATTTTCGGGTGAAACACAAGTCAGTATGTGATGAGAAAGTGACAAAATTCGGGGGAAACGTGCGTGAGGAAAATTAGAATTCAGTCGATGGTAGTGGGGTAGCCAGGAATTTCGTAAGGGGTGGTCCAAAGCCAGGGGGGGAAATTTTTAAACAACAGGGTACAAAGTAGATGGTTTCAAACTAATTTTAACACCCTTCACAATCGAACTAAACTTCATTTTTCAAAGAAATCTATTCTAAATTCATGATTTTTCAATATTTTGTTTCCTTTTATGAAGGAAAGTTTAAGTTGTAATTAAAGTAAGTAAAGTTGCATTGTCATATTTTGGGGGGGTCCAGACCCCCCAGACTTCCCCCTCTCGCTACACCTCTGGTCAGTGGTTTATCCAAAGATGTTTCCTATTTTCATTTCCAAACCCAAGCGTAAAAGTGTAGGTCCTGAGCATGTAAAGATGTTTTTAAAAAGCAACTTGACAGCCTATAAAAATTATCTTTATTTTATAAAAATATTAAAATGTGTATGAAAATCTAAAAAAGCATTCCTTTGATTGTATGTACCCTGAATAAACTTGAATAATTACTTCATTTAATAGCAGGAATTTGAAAATACTGTGGCGGCGCAATTCCAAATCCGCGCACCAGCCGTTGGTAGCGTCGGTAAACTCTCCCGACAATTGCCGGTCGCCCGGTGAACCAACGGCTGGTGCGCGGATTTGAAATTGCACCTCCACATCAAGTTACATCGCACCTTCCCCTCAATACATTTGGATCCGAAAATATCCTATCCGAAAGATCCGGCTCTGAAAATCAAGGATCCGATTCGAATCCGGATCCGAAAAAAAATCCTGGATCCGCCCATCCCTAATCAGAACCATCGTTTCTCATCATTAACATTTTATAGTGCCTTAGCTAATTTTATTAGATTGCCTAATTTAATGCATGTTGCCATCAAGCCATTAAAAGAATATGTATACTGTATTTAAACACTATCAAAAGCAGTGGCGCATCAAGGTTTTGGGGGATAATCCCCCCCAGAGCTCAGGGGAATTTTTAAGTTTAATCCATTTTACTTAATTGAATTAATGTTACTTATAGAATAGTGTAAGAATTTATAAAATATCCCTCAGAAAGCTGCAAAACTCTCCATTTTGAACCATTTATCTAAAAATTGTTCTGGGGAGGGCCCCTGCATCTTCCGCTTACCCTGGCAGGTATTCCATACCTCCCAGACCCACCAGTATTAGTAGCGTCTAAAACTCCCCCTAGCCTTAATTCTTTGCTGCATCCCTGATCACAAGGACTACATATTTGTTATAAAAGGCATTCTATAGCGTGGATGAATTCATTAAAAAATGAAAATAATCATCCATTCTTTTGTCTTATTGCTCTCTTTCTTTGTAAATGGTGTCTCCTTTTATATTATATCATCATTTATTTTTTGTATTGCATATATTTTTATGTCTGATAAAATTATGTGTATCATTTTGACGTTTCTTTAATTTTCCTAAGCCTCTGAAAATCGTTGGACGTATAAAAGTTAATTGAAAAATAAAAAAGCATCACAAATGGTAGATCAAGGAGGAAAAGGGGGAGACGAAAAGATTTATGAGTGTTCCTAAGATTTCTAGATACCCAAAGTAGGCAATCAAAGGGTCTAAGCATTCCTTTTCATCTTTACTTCACTTAGTTTCACACTTAAATTTCTGCATTTTGATATGCCTTCGAACCGTAACAAGCACCATTTTATAAAAGCAAGACCACAATTTTACCCTGGTAAGAGTAAAATTGTCATAGATTGAGTTTACAGCATGAGGTGAAATATTTATGCAAATACCAGTTAGTTTTCCACAGACGAAAAGCAAAACTGTTCACAAAAGATTTCATTATTTTTCAACAAATTTTATGCACAAAGAGTTCTTGGATTTCCATTCAGGTAATGCTGACCATATAGGGATGGAAAGCTGAACACTATTTATACGTACATATATACAGGGGCGGTCAGGGGTGATTGGGGGCTATTGGCTAAGCCTCATGATCAGGCCCTCCTTACCAAGGGATTCCCTAGAAATTTTTAGGTAGTGGCATGTCTGGAAATGGGTTTTGACACTAATCTGGGGCTTAAAAACTATATAAACGTTTTAAAAATAGCAATTTTGTAAGAAAAAATACAATGAAAATTGAGAATTTCACAGCTAATAAAGTTTAATAATGTATTATAGTTCTTTATCTATTTAGGGAATTCGTTCCGTGAAACTGCACTGAAATCTAAAAAAACTTCTTAGTTAACCTATTTGAATAACCTTTTCAACAAGGCATGTGGTTCTCTTCAATCTTCTGACAACTTTATTTCATTTATTTTTCATATGACATTCTTACACTCATTATGTTATTATTACAGCACTAAAGAAAGCGTATTATTTTCTGATTGCAAAACAAAACTTTGGTTCAAGTTATCTGAGTCTCTTTTTATTAAGCCTTTCATGAACAATGCTTCACGATAGACACGAGTGTTGTGGAGGCCCACCTAACCTTGGGGCCCTCGGCAATTGACGACCAGTGGACCTGGCCAGACTACTCATGTATATATGGGTAGTAATTCAATAAAATTAAGGCACTTACACAATCCACTGATAAATCAAAGCTTCATTATCTCACACCAATGGGGAAGATATTATGCACATACAGTAAAACCTCTATGTAGTGAACCTCTTTACATCGTAAACCTCCATTCTTCATACCACCTCTACGGTCCCGTCAGATTTACTTGTAAATTTATAGGCAAATCTCTATATAGTGAACCTCTTTATCTCGTAAATCCTCCACTTATCATACCAAGGAGACACCCCTGAGACGGCCTAACTACCTCCGCAAATCGTACCGAAACAACTACAGACCAGTAATGCAGCCATGATTACGCACATGGAATGACATTTTCAGCGATATATGTTTTACGCTTATTTTTTTTTTCTCATACACCTTTAATATGCTGTAATTTTCGCATTAACCATTAGTTATGGCCATTTTGTTCCATATGATAGCATACCTAACAGTAAATAAGAAAAAAGCTATCCAACTATCCTAATAATTTTAAGTGACTGTTGAATTAAGAGAGCTCACATTTTTTTCTCTTGAATCATGGTAAAAATCGTGCAATAGCGCTCGCTTTCTGTTATTATTAAATAATAAATATATGTTCACTAATGCATGCATGTTTGTTTAAACACATAAATACTATGGTTTAAAAGACAGCAGTGCCTTTCATTTCCAAAGGATATGAAAAAATGGTGCCTATCACTAAAACCTCTCTATATTGAACCTCCATACATCAAATTGGCCAAATTTTGGTCCCCTACATTACGATGTAGAGAGGTTTTACTGTATTTTCAATTGGAGTTCATGAGTAGACAAGCCAGGTTAATTCTTTCGTATAAGCCAACATTTTGAGAAACGACTTGTCTCCCATCTTCAATGCTGTGTTTCTCTTTGGAAGTCCAATTTCACACTGAAGTGATACGACCATTTATTGAGGACAACAATACGGCTCAGGTGTCGTCCGATTGGCTGTTTCTTGGAAATTCATTGGAAATTAATGCCCTCCGCATCCAGAGCTCCATGCTTATATGGTCCACCAAAAATCCATAAGGAAGGTACACCTTTGAGACCTATTGTAAATACGATTGGCTCACCGACCTATAAGTTGGCCTGATATCTCTCAAGTGGCATCCAAGTATTCGTCGGCAGAACGGACTCCTTCATAAAAAATTCGGCGCATTTTATAGAGATCCTGAAAGACCTTCGAGTGACCGAAAGAGATATTTTAGTCAGCTTTGATGCCATGTCACTGTTTACCAAAGTTCCAGTCCATGATTTGGAGGAAATTTTAAAAACTCTTACAGGTGATGGACTTCCAGAGGACTACCCAAAATTGGTTGAATTCTGCCTTCGAAACAATTATTTCCTATACAACGGGGAAATACATAAACAAAAAAGTGGCGCGGCAATGGGTTCCCCGCTTTCTCCCATAATAGCCAATTTATATATGGAGTTTTTTGAGAAGAACGCACTTGAGACGAGTGAAGAGAAACCATCATGCTGGTTGAGATATGTAGATGACACTTTTGTGATCTGGCCACATGGGAAAGGAAAAACTTGAGGCATTCCACATACATCTAAATACAGTACATCCAGACATCAAATTCACATAAGAACTTGAAGAAGGAGGTTGTCTCCCTTTCCTAGATGTCCTGGTTAATAAAAAAATGGATGGAAACCTAGGCCCTTTAAGTTTACAGAAAGAAGACCCACACCGACAGGTATTTGAATTCAACATCGCAGCACCACCTGACAAAAGGCCTGTGTCATAAAAATGCTAACCCACCAAGCCAAAATCGTGTGTGATGCAGAGCATATCAGTGGTGAAATGCAACACCTTATGTGGGCACTGAAAGGTATTGGTTACAGTGTCTCTTTCATAAAAAGAGCGATGAAAGAAAGACACCCACCTCAAGATGACGACCACAAGGGGAAGAAGCCGCTAGCATACGCTAAACTTCCATACATCTCCGGGGTCACCTATAGAGTCGCTAGAATCCTGCAAAATAGCAACATCAAGACTCGCTTCTGCACGGTGAAGAAAATTCAAAATATCCTACCTTCACCGAAGGATAGCCATCCTCCCCTTCAATCCATGGGAGTGTATGAGGTTCCCTGCTGCTGTGGCAGAAGCTACGTGGGACAGAGCAAGCGTTCTATCTCCAAAGGCTTAAAGAGCATGAAAGAGTGTTAAAACTTCATCAGTGGGATGCATCAGCGGTCGCTGAACATTACGCCTCCAGCCCTGGGCATAAAATAATGTTTAACGCTACACGGGTATTGGCGAAGACAAGAATGTCATCTGCATCTTATAGGTGAATCCGTTGAGATAGCGAAAAGGCCAAACAACTTCAATAGGGAGGATGGATATGACCTCAGCCGCATATGGAGAGGGTTCCTGGCTCAATATAATGACCAAAGGCTATCACCTTCCACGGAAATTCAAAATCAGGTCAACAATGGGTGATCGTAACATATATAAGCTCGGGACGAAAACGGTTTCCCTATCATTCTCTCGATAATGCTCTGAGTAGGAGGAGTGAAACGTTGAGTGTAAAAAATGTTACCTACGCAGCAATTCCTGAAAATAACCACCAACACTGATAAAAGAAGCTGTGAAAATCTCCACTGGTTTTGTTTCAATTTCAATGCAGTTTCAGCATAGAAGCAAGGCAGTGAGTTTCAAGGTTGTTTCAGCCCAGTTTGTTACACTTCAAGGGAGAAATTTTTACCTGAGTATGGCTAGTTACAATGGCTAAGGGGTATATATCGTAAGGTGGAATCTAACAATACATCGACACAATTTTTATTTTGTGCATTGAAGTGATGCTACCCTCTGGGATCCTTTCTTAAGTTCCTTTTAAAAGAATAAAGAAGCTGGCTGATCTTGAGTAAAAAGGATGGATAGTCTATGTGATTTACAGCAAGTCCTTCCGCTGGCTTGACAGTTAAACTAGGTCAAAGAAGAATATTTCATTTAATGTGATTAAAGCTCTTAGACTGCCGGAATGTTTTCAAAAGTTTTGTATGCTGACTGCATGAAAAACGTTCTCAAACGTTTGACCATTGCTCATTGATCATTGACCATTATTTGGGGATTGGGTCTTTAGGCTTCCCAACTTCAGTTTAACAAGTGTTGAACTCAAGTTTTCCTTTTTCTAGCAAAACCAAGTACTGTCTCTTGGCGACAATTACTTGGCACTAGATGATGTTCATGTCACCTACTTTGTATGTCACTTTATGCCAGGTGCTGTATAAAACTGCCTGCTGTACTGGGAATGAAAAATTGTTGGACGTAGGTAGTAGAAAACTTAGAAAAGTTTTGGCAGTGTGAAAAGGTTTATGTATGCATAAGGCACCCTTGTCCACATATGAACTCCAAATGTAAGTAAGTAGCATCTTTACCATTGGTTTGAGATAATGAAGCTTTGATTTATCAGTGGATTATGTAAGTACATACCTTAATTTTATTGAAGTACTATTTATGCATGGCCAGGTCGGCTCAGTGGCTGATACAAATGGGGGGCGTAGGGGGTGCACAACCCCCCTTGCTGGACTGCCTCCATTGGTGAACATTGTAGAACCACAATTGCAACCTTTTTATATCATAAGATATTGTCTTATATACATGTATAATGAGTTTAAATAAAACTTTCTTCAACTTCACAATGTACCTTGATTAATTTTTTATTACGATAAATGTACAGGTAGCGCAAGATCTCCTTTGCACCCCCCCCCCCTTGAGTTTTTTTCTTCTGTATCCGCGACTGGGTTGGCTGGTTGTCCATTGCCGAGGACTCCAAGCTTAGGGGGGGCCTCCACAACGTTAGTGTCCATCGTGAAGCATTGTATGTGAAAGGTGCAATAAAAAGGCCTCAACTACCTATGGCAGTTTTCCAAAATTTTTATTGCTACCCAGGTAAAGCCCAAGTGATCTCTCCCTCACTGCAGGGATCCTACTGCCCATTTGTATTGCTCCTTTCCCACTCCACGCTCTTAATATGCCTACGACAAGTGCCCAAATGTACATTCATCCTTTGGTAAGAAAAATTTTGCCCCAGATTATGTATAAAGCAGGTCTGGTCTGGGTGGTTGGGGGCCCTCGGCTGGGGCTCATGAGGGGGGACCCCCTTACCAAAGGGGGCCCGGAAAATTTTTACGCAATTGCATGCCTGTAAATAGATTTTGAGACTATTCTGGCACTTAAAAGCCAGATGAAAGTTCATAAAAATAGCAATTTCTTAAGAAAAAAGATAATGTTAAGTGAGCATTTCACAGTTTATAAAATTTAAGACCGCCCCTGGTATAAGGGATCACTCCTTGGGAGACGATCTGCCAGGCAAGAGGGAAAAACATTTCTTGGTTCTGTCCCGCACAGGCTGGTAGCTAAAATCATGTATTCCCAGTGCTGTAGTCGGCCCGGTACATGCTGGTACGGCATACCCCTTAAAATCCAAACTCGTTATAAGCGTACCGGTTAAACTACCTTTTTAAATCTGTAAAAAATAGCCCTACTGCTAATTATCCAATGGATTTCCGAAAGTAAAATTGGTAATGATTATTTACCTGTTCAGAGTTATCTCGTGGCACAACTTGGAACTAATATATTACATATAAGAGTTGGAGTTTGAAATTTCAATTGCGGCCAGAATTATAATACATGTTCCGCTGTTGGAAATTTTTGGTGACTACCGCCTAAATTTTTTCCCAACTACAACAGAGTGTATTCCTGTAGCTAAAGGGTTAAAATATGCTCTCAGCTGCTCAGCATGAATATGAGTTCCTTTATCCTCAAGAGCTTGCAGCTCTCAGTCTCCATGAAGGAGTAATATTGACTGTTAGATTGAGCCCTCGACTGAGCTTAAAGCCACCGAGTGCGTCCACCGGGTTGCAGATGGTGGGTCAACCTCTAGATATAGAGTTTAGCTGTGAGATAAGTGGGTTCTCTCGTCGAATATGCAGTTGTCGACAAACACGGTGTTCTGAGGGGGTATTGGTCTATCCTTGGGAAAGGTAGACCATTTAAATTATACCAAACCTGTGAAGATGTCGTGACTTGGCGAATGGGGACACCCAACAATTATGCTTCTCATCACCTGGGGGAGAGGGCAGCAGCTCCTCTTCATATGTGCAAAGGTGGAGACCCATTGGTCGGTACAGCTACACACATTTCACTACGGGCATGGTAACATTTACTGTAACAGCTGTAGTATTGTGATGTGGAAGGCAAGGGGAAACCACCACACTTTCATCGCAAGGAGTCAAAGTAACTCCAACCACTTTATATCATGACTAGAGATGTGTTAAAATCACAAATGCGATAAATGCAATATAGATGCGATGTGCACAAATAAATGTGGCATAGATGTGATGAATGGACTTTTATGATATTTTTACACAAATTTGCCTTTTCGATGGAAAAATTTGCACACTTGGTGCCAAGAGTAGTTTAAATGCTCCGCCGACACTCACCCCTTAAAGCATGTGAGCGACTGGCCAGCAGCTAGTTGCTGGGACTCTACGTGGCTGCGAACTACAAGTGGGCACGGTTAAGCTACACCTCCGCCTCTACATGTCTTATTCCTTAATTTATTTTTGTTCTAAAATGAAATTATTTAAAAATTCTGTATTTTGTCATTTAACTGTGTTTCACTACATTTTATCGTTATCTACCTCATTATGAAAATAAAAAATAGACACAACAAAATGCGATAAACTGTTATTGAAAGTGTGATAAAATAAAAATGAAAGTGTGATTTTCATGGATCTCTAATCATGACATAATAGAATTCTCTTGAGTAAAATATTCCGCAGGTGAACTAGTCCCCCATTCGGATCTCTGGGTGGGGACTACTTGAGAGGGTACATTGATCATAGGTGATAGAATGTTGAAATAAATGGAAAAGGAAGACCTCGAACAAAATATTTGGAACAAGTAAAGAAGGATGTGAAAGAGAATAAATGCATAGGTGTGAAAAGATTAGCTGATAGGAGAATTGAGTGGAGAGCTACGTCAAACTAATCTTAGGATTGTTGACCAATGATGACATTGAAATGAAGAGAAACCTTCTCAGCACTCAATATCCTCAACCAGAACACTGCTTTGCAATTGAAAATAATTATTCGTACATTGTGCCACATAGAAGCTCCTATGTAGCCATCATGAAACATTAGTAAATAGAGATTCCAAACCGCTGTTGATTATGGAGACTACCCCACAGTCTGATAAATTATATATTGCTTCCATGCAATCCTTATAACTTAATCCTTATAACCATATAACCCCTCCTTCAATATTTTCTCAATGCTTTTCTTGCAACGGGATAATTTTCCACTGGGAGTAGTAACCAAGAAATGTAATCAGCAATGTTTCTTCAGCAAAAATTTCAAATTTTATTATTATCATATTTAGTTTCTAAATATTAGTTTAGCCATTTTCCTTATCTGATTTAAGGAGCAGAACTAACCCCTAGATGGGCTCAGAGTAATCAGTATCTTTCATAATTGGTCAGCAATCCTAAAACTAGTAAGAAGAAGCCCTCCACAATACATACATTTATTTCATTGAATCATGTGGCTTAGATGCATTTCTAAGTTTTTTGCACTTGGGTAGTCTGGAAAGGAATACAAAATGCATTATGAGGCCAATGAGTGCACTCAGCTTACAGAACAGCTTAGGAGTATTCCAGCTGAATACAATGAATGCACTAAATTGATGCTCAACGAGAGCAGTCAGCCACTTTTCTGAGAAGAAGAAAGCCCCCACAGTACCACTCAGTGGTCTCAGAGCGATAGCATGGGTTGCCATAAAAAAACTTAGCAACCAAACATAGCAACCGAGCTTCACATTCACCAGAAAAAGAGGGCTTTCATACTACACTCTGAAATAGGTATTTACCCAAGCTGCTGATTCATCACAGCTTGCAGGGTAGTATTCACCGAAACTGAGGCAGGACCATAGGCAGATCCAGGGGGGGGCACGGGGGCACATGCCCCCCCCAGACCCTCAAAAATATGCAAGATTTTTAATACGGTCCCATTATCATTGCGTTCGTTTTGTATTAGGAGGTATCCTTGTGCCCCACCCAGAACAAAATCCTGGATACGGCCTTGCTTGTGCCCCTCCCAGAAAAAAATCCTGGATCCGCCCCTGGGCAGGACTATCCCCAGTGCTTTTGGCGTATTCCGCAGATCCTTCCATACAGCACTCTTTGGCCACGAATCTCTTAAAAGGAACATTTTCGCCTGCCAGTTTAGTGGTTATTTCTTCACTATTAATCCTTTTAGTGCTATCTTTCTTCCTGGGGTACAGTCGAAAAATGCTGAGGGTATTAAATAAAATGTGGCAACTAGGAAAAATAAAAAATTATATAGTTAATTTTTTAGATAACTTGAAGCGGTTTTTTTTAATTAATGAGATTAAATTGGACAATAATCACAACAGTTTTATACCTTTACTGATACATAAGTTTTTTTATTTCAATGTCCTCAAATTTAACACAACTACGTAAAGGCCAATATATAGGCTCACTGCACTTTTCAGCTGAGCGTTAAAAGCCGATATATTGGCGCGCCGCACTAAAAGGGTTAAGACCATACAAAAATTGATCAATCAATCTATCTTCCATACTGTTTCCAAAATCAGAGGCCAACTTCTTTAATGCTAGAGCACACTGGGAAAAACTTTCATTGGGTTCATGTACACGACGTTGAAAGATCAGCCTCTCGGCACGAAAGAATCGCGTCGGTGTAAATATGGTCTTAAGCTCCTCCACTAATTGCTCGTAAGTCAGCCGGTCCGGTGAGAGAGGGTGGAGATTTACTGTTAGCTTCTCCAATGCTGCCCCTCCTATGTGAGCAATTAGGAAATCCTTCTTGCCGAGATCCTCAACAGGAGGATGTAGTGTCCTCATATAGCTGTTTAGGTGCAGAAGGTAGGTCGAGAGGATCTGATCACTTTGATCAAAATTTCCTATACTCATATTTTGGCAATAGTTCCGTGAAGATACAGAATGGCATGTACCACAGGTGAAGTCGACCGATCACATTTTTTCAAAACTCACGTAACAGCCTCAACCATAAGACACATAACCCACGACAGTATCAGACTCCAACAATCCCATCCTCATCACCAAATTGTTCAGGAAAACACGGGAGTCCATTACAACATAAAACTTTAATTCTGGGCTATGCATGATACAAGACAAGGCGTAGTCCCACCAACAACTGCCAGGTGTGCCCCGTCCTCACATCTCATATTCTCGGGACAGGGCTACCACCCTAGATACAACACCCTGGATACATACATCATGGATGTAAGGTTGGTTTAGATAAGTGAAAGGTGGAGGTTACACCAGACTAAGCCACAGGCATATGAATGGCCTACATGAGGGTAAGGGGCCAAGTCTCTTTCCTTGGGCCACTTCACATTACACAGATGTCAATTTGAGAGAGGCCAAATGCTTTGCCCAAGATACGAAGCCCTAACCCTTCACTCAGAAGCCTAATGTTCCACCTACTAGGCTACCTAACTCTCCTATTTCATTTGGAATTACAGATTCTTTAAGAATGATTGATTGAGGAAGACTGAGTGTGTTAAACGGATGCAAAGGTATCAAAAGAAGATCAAAGAAAAGAGGAAGAAAGCTACAATGATGAGGATGGGAGAGTTAGAATACATTAGGAAGAATTGACAAGTTATGGTAGAGCTAAGAATATAAGACACGGTCTCAGGCGTTACTTTGTAGAACTGCTTCATCATAGAATAAAGTAATTTTATTTTATTCTAGGTAAAGCTAAGGTTTATGAATGGCTAAAGAGAGGTAGAGAGAGTATTCCAATCAAAGCAGAAGAATATGCTTTCAGCTGTGCATACCAGCATAGAAGTAAGGAAATAATTAATTAGATGCGCACTCAGAATACGAAGTTGGCATTTCATTATAACAAAGTCTATCATTGGATTCAACAAAGAATATGTTTCAATATAACCAAATACACAATTTCATAATAATTAGTCATCGTCAATCGTGTTACACCAGGGATTTCGAATTGGTATTATGGGAAGCTTTGGGGCATATGTATGCAAATACACAGGAGTGGCTCAAAAGGGAGTAAAGGATGCTTTTAATTTCTTCATTTAATATTATTCTGAAATTACAAGCATTAATATTTTGACTTTTTCCTAAAAATAAGACAAATGGTAGCCCTGAATTAGATAACAATTACAAAGGAACGCACACTATTGTAATTAATACCTTCATCAGAAACACAGCCTAAATACATACATCATCTCAAATACTCAAAAGTGACCCCAGTATACAAAAAAGGCCCCAAGGATGACCCCAACTCATATCGCCCTATTTCAGTCATACCGATTTTTGGTAAAATCTTTGAGGTGATTATTAAATCTCAGTTATATAACCATTTAGAAAATAGTGGTTTTTTCAGTTCATTTCAATATGGTTTCCGTAAAGGTAAAACCACCACACAAGCCCTCCAATATATCACCAATATCATTCACAACTCTTATGAAGACCAATTATCTGTTGCCCTTACCCTTTGTGATCTCTCTAAGGCCTTCGATTGTGTTTCTCATTCTATATTACTGGAAAAATTGAAATACTATCGGGTATCAGGAGTGGAGTTAACATTCTTTCAGTCATATCTTTCGCAGCGCCAACAGTGTGTTGAAATGAAGGGAGTGCAGTCCTCTTTCCTCCCTACTCAATTTGGTGTCCCTCAGGGGTCTGTCCTGGGTCCCATCTTGTTCATAGTAATGATCAATGACTTACCGCATAGTAATCCCTCTAATTGCATTCTCTACGCAGATGATACAACCCTAATGGATGTTTGTAAAAGTACTGCCTCTGCTGTAGAAAGGGCAGAAAATCATCTAGCAATAGCTGATGACTGGTTTAGAGTAAATGGCTTTCTACTAAACAAGGAAAAAACGCAAAAGCTTATCTGTAGCCTGAAGCCTACCTCAGGTAACCTGAAGCCTACTAAGTTACTTGGGTTTTACCTCGATACTAAACTTAGCTGGAGCTATCACATCACTGAAGTAAACAAAAAGCTATCCAAAGCTCTCTTTATCCTAAGAAAGCTAAGCTTGACAATCCCTTCTGATTTCATGCGTTGTATATATTTTTCATTTTTTAACAGCCATTTAGACTATGGTCTGGAAATATGGGGGAATGCCCCTGACATAAAATCTGTATTTCTGCTACAAAAAAAGGCCATTAGAATACTCACCAAATCCCTGTCTAAGGATCACTGTCGTCCTCTTTTTATGAAATTGAAAATTTTAACTGTTTATAGTATGTATGTGTATAAAGCTCTGATATTTGTGAAAGAAAATCTTGATATCTTCCCTAAAAGATGTGAAATGCACACTTATAGTACGAGAAATAAGGACTTCTTATCCATAAACCAGTGTCGATTAACGAAAACCAAATCTTCCTTTCCTAATCAAAGCATTAGGTTTTTTAACCACCTACCCATTACAGTTAGAATGACCAGTTTATCTACATTCAAGAGGGTGACCCATGCATGGCTTGTCACCCATCCTTTATATTCTATTGATGAATTTTTTACTTATAGTACTGATGACATTGTATTTTGATGTAACCTATATATTTGATTGTATGTCATTTCTCTTGTATATTTTTGTACTACTTTTATCTGACGAGGTCCATGTATTTCTGAATACTATTGACCAATAAAAATTATTATTATTATTATTATTATTATTATTATTACAGTGTGAGCTACATTGGAGATACATTGCAGCTAGTAGTGGTAGTGTCACATGGTGCAGCAACCAGCCTGATCAGAGTACCTAGAGAACTGTGGAACTGTTTGACCGTCTCACAGAACTATCTCACAGTCAGTACCGTCACATCAGTGGCGCAGCGAGGGGGGGGGGGGGATTTGGGGATAAAATCACCCCAGAGCTCAGGGAAATTTTAAGTTTAAGCCAGTTTACTTTGGATTGATATTACTAATATAACAGTGTAAGGATTGATAAAATATCCCTCAGAAAGCCGTAAAACTCACCATTTTGAATAATTTATCTTAAAATTCCGCAATTTATTAATCTCACACCTACCACTTATCCTGGTGGGTATTCCATTGCCCCACACACACCGGTATTAGTTGCGCCTAAACTCTCCCAGCCTTAATTCCTAGCTGCGCCCATGCGTCACATTGCAGCTGCTTATTCGGATGGTACTGTTTGGTCCACCTCTAGCCCTGGGTAAAATCCTTCTTGAATCCTATGGACTCTGCACAAGAAAATTCTACGGTGCTGACAGTGGCGGCTGGTGGTAATTTATCCAGGGTGTGCATTAGAGCAGACACAGGATGATTAATTTATATTATGTTAATTATAATCCATGAGCATTATATTTCGTTGTAATAGAATGCATATATCATGCAAGATATATCATTAGTGGTACAATCTACCCTTGCATGAACAGAAATAATATAAGCATGCTAATGAAAACAATTATTCTAACCACACCTTTACAAGTGACGGTAGGTGAAATTCATTCTCCATTCCTTCTTCCGAGCGAACTTGTCTATCACCATGTCATTGAAACCTTCGATACCATCCTGGAACTTTTTTTCAATTGACAACATTGCCAAAGCAGTGAGCCTATCCTCATCCATCTGGCTACGTAAGAATGTTTTAACAAATCCTTCACTAGTTGTCATCGTAATTGTCGCAAGAATTTTCTGTAGATAATTTGTTTCAATCAATGTGCGTTGAATGTTATTCTCAACGATAAATACTAATAGGGCAACGACACTGGAGACTTTTCGGAAGTACTCGTGCATGTAAATTATTTCCAGCTCAGTTTTCAAGCTCAATTTTCAATTGACCCATTGGATTCGAAGTTTGCAGAAATTTGCGTTTTTTTAAACAAATCCGCCAATTTATGTGTTTTAAGCAATTTGCTTTTTAAAAACTGTTAATAATAGATCTGGCTTTCCAAGTTATTGGAACGAAAACTACGAGAATACCAATCGCTCAAAGCTTGGCTTGATCTTACGCGCAAAAAACGGGTATTTAAAAAAAAAAAAAAGGGAAGTACAGGAAATACTATGGCGCGAAAAATTTGGTCAAGTAAACGATCCAACGTAGGAATAAATTCTCTTTCATATACTTTTTGTTGCATTGAAGTTGATTGCCTCGTTTGGACGGTAGAGCTCCTCAAACTCGGGTGTCTTTTTTTACAGACAGTAGGATCCTGGGCGCAGGAAGTGTTAGCGGCAGCTACAATACCTGCGAGTGTGCAAACGCGTCGTTTTGAGTCTGCTCCTGACACCCATATGAACAGAGCATGCCCCCCCGCTTACCTCGTCCCGCCGGAGCACCCTCAAGCGATCGCATAGATCGAATTTGCGCCCGGCGTGATGCCACGGGATCGCACACTTGCAGAGCGGTGAATTCCCCTAGGAGATTGCTGTGGCGTTCGGAGCTTCATATCACATCCATTAGTAGACAGGATTTTCATCCCTCTCGTTGTAAAGGAATAGTTATCTTCCATAATCCATTCATCTTTGGGTGTGCACTTGCTAACATGCGTATATGCACGTGCCGCCACTGGGTGCTGACATGTCCGCTCAAGGTACTGATAAATCATTCTCATATTTATTCCCATGTAAAGAATTCCCACAAAAAAGCTGGGTAGGACCTGGACCCTAGAGGCAGATACAGAGAGGGGCTAGGGGGACAATGACCCCCTCTCTTGAGAATCAACTTTACAGTAGTTGAAATGGTAATTTTGTTCAGTTTTCTAATATACAGACTGTCCAAAGTGTCGTGTGTCATTTTTGACCTGTAATTTTACTAACTTTCCATAGAGCAATGTTCATGAAAAATGGCACACTTATGGGGAAAGGTCCTAAGTTTTGTTGAGTGTAAGCAAAATTCAAACCATAGGTTTTGAAGGGTGCCAAAGTCGGTTAGGCAGTTCATAGATCCGTATTGTTGGTTTTATGACTTCAGAGGGTCACAATGGGGGTCAAAGGTCATCGAGTTAAACGTCGGGCCATTATGGCAACCAACGTGTCAAACCATATGTTTTGAAGGGTGTCAAAGTCCGTTAGGCAGTTCATAGATCCGTATTGTTGGATTTTTGACCTCCGAGGGTCACAATGGGGGCCAAAGGTCATAGAGTTAAACATCGGGCCATCATGACAACCAAAGTGTGGAACCATGGGTCTTTAAGGGTGCCCAAGTCAGTTTTGCAGTTCGTAGATATCAATTGGCGATTTTTTTTTTACCATCGAGGGTCATAATGAGGGTCAAAGGTCATAGATGTACGTTTTGAAATAGTTATTATTAAAGTATTCTACCGATTAAGGTAGGTTTCCATGGAGTGCTAAAGAAGTAATTTGGGAGCCTCCCTTTCCTTACAGCGCTGCCTTCTTCAATTCACTGTAAGGCCTAATCCCTTTCAATCCATCTAAAAATCCTTTTCTTTTCCGTCCCCTCCCTCGTTTCCCTAACATTCTACCCTATTACACCATTTTCAACATCCCCTCCCCGCTAAGTATTCGCTCCATTCATACAGTCTGTCTCCTCCGTACCTCGGACCTGAAACGGATATCCGTAGGATATCCGGTGTTGTTAGGGTCATCTAAAAGCCGCCTCTCCTAGCAAACCATATCCAGCACTTCGTAGTTCCTTTTCCTCTCCGTCCATTTCACCCTCTCCATTCTTCTTCATACACACATCTCGAATGCCTCCAATCTTCTCTTGTCTTCTTTCCTTAGTGTCCACGTTTCCGCACCGTGGAGAGCTACACTCCAGATCAAACTCTTCACTAACCTTTTCTTTAAACTCTTACATAATGATCCTCTTAGAAGCTCCTTCCTGTTCATGAACGCTTCCTTCGCTAATGCAATTCTCTTTCTGATGTCCTTACTACTGTATCCATTTTCCTCTAACGTACTGCCTAAATAGTTGAATTGCTCAACCTGCTCAAGTTTTTCACCACCCACCTTTATCTTAAGTCTCACATTCCTCGCTCATGAGGCTTTGCAAAAATGCATAACCTTAGTCTTCTTGTGATTAATTCTCATCCCATATTCCTCGCAACGCTTGTGTAACGCATTCACTAGAGCCTGAAGCCCCCTCGCTGACTGGTTAATCAACGCCTGATCATTGAAATATCAGGATGAAACGCCTGATCATTTGAAATAATAGGAAAACCAATTTCCCCAACTAAAGGTTTTGAAGGGTGACCAAGTAAGTAGTGTAGTACACATATCCACTGTCTTTTCCGACAAGCCTCCCTTGCCCTCTTAGTTTCGAGCCGTTGTTGATTATTTATTTCCTTAGACATCCTTTTTCCCGACTCTGTGTCCACATTCTTCCACTACATCTCTCTTCAAAGAAGGTCTAACGCGACGTAGGACTTTTTTATAACTACGCTGGTATCCCATTGGTTTTAAAGATTAACAAGCAAATAGCAAAACCATTTATGCCGCTTTTCATTTAAGTATTAGACCTCCATTGGTAACGCTCAAGTTAAGGGCGCAAGTTTTTCCCATGAAAGTCCTAAAAATATGTTAAATAAGTAGTTAATAAAAAGTCCCAGTTTTACTGTAAAGACCGCAATTCCCCATGCTTGTCCCTCGTCCTGCAAACATTACTGGCTGTAAATTTATCAGGACCTAACTTCACATTCAAACATGCAAGTTGGTTGGGTATGTCTCTGCTTTGATGAGATTTTTGAACACCCAACAATCTCATCAAAACAGACATGCAGTTGTGGCTATGTCTTGGCATTTCCATTAAGATGCTTTTGCCGCTGAGCACTATTATCCGCGCAGCGTGTACTGGACAATTCCAGGTGTGCGATACAACAAAATTTAAATATTCTAAACTTGAAGCCCTAGAAAGTGTAATGTAACACGTATGTAAGTGTAATGCCCGACGTTTAACTCTATGACCTTTAACCTCCATTGTGACCCTCGGAGGTCAAAAAACCAACAATACGGATCTATGAACTGCATAACCGACTTTGACACCCTTCAACACCTATGGTTTGACACGTTGGTTGCCATGTTGGCCCGACGTTTAACGCTATGACCTTTGACCCCCATTGTGACCCTCGGAGGTCAATTTGTGAATAATACGGGTATTTGGACAATACCAATGACTTGGGCACCCTATAAAACCCATAGATCGACACCTTTGTCGGTATGCTATTCTTTTTGCCACCCTTATGACCTTGACGGTGACCTTACTGGGTCAACGGTTGAATTTTCGTAAATAAAAGTGTTATTTTCGGGTTTCTCGGGTTCGATACCCTAAGAATTGACATCTTGATCAATGAAATTCAGACATTTTTTTATCTCGATTTTTTTTTAATTGAAACCCCATAAGGCATGTTCAAATTTTTGGTTTGGACCCGAATTGTGAGGTCAAAAGGTCAAAATTTTAAAATTTTGCTTACACTCAACAAAACTTAGGACCTTTCCCCATAAGTGTGCCAATTTTCATGAACATTGCTCTGTGGAAAGTTACTAAAATTACAGGTCAAAAATGACACACGACACTTGGGACAGTCTGTATACCGGAGAGGAGAGTTCCCTAGCGTCTTCCCCCTTGTCCCTATCCTGGATCCGTGCTGCTAAAGCCCTGCCCAGAATATGTTAATTTCAGAAAACCTTTTTCCTCATTTTTAAAATTACATTCTGGGCAGTAAAAAGACATTCCTTTAATCAAACTAGCTTTAATCCATTTGGTATTGCTGGGTAACAACGAAAATTTAAATATAGTGCCAGAGTGTGAGCAGGTCTTAACAAGCCCTTCGAATTATGTCGTAGAAACGACATAATTCGAAGTTACATGTGCTTTTTTGTTGTTTTTTTTTAACGCTCAGCAAATGCTCAATTCCTAATCACTCAAGGAAGAATTATTATTGTGAGGCGAGCCCAACTTCTTTCTGACTAAAGCACAACTCTGTAAATAAATAGTATCCTTCGCAGAAGCATACCCAAGACAGTGCTACAAGCTGTAGTGGTTCTAGGTGACACTGAATGTCATTACTTTCACTCTATCCCTAACTCGTGGTGCTTGGCAGGGGCGCAACTAAGAATTAAGGTTAGGGGGGGGGGGGGTTTAGGAGCAACTGATACTTTTGGTGTTGAGGTATTGCATACCCGCAAGGGTAAGTGAGAGTTCCGGGGGGGCCCTAATCCAGAAAATTTTTAAGATTAATGGTTCAAAATGGCCAGTTTTATGGACTTCTTAGGGATATTTGATTAATCCTAACGCTATTCTATAAGTAATACTAATTCATTAAGTAAAATGGATTAAACTTAAAAATTTCTCTGAGCTCTGGGTAGGGGGTTTTATCCCCCAAACCCCCCCCCCCCTCGCTGCGCCACTGGTGCTTGGAATCGTGAGCTGATAAGAGCCCCACGCAGCCGGAAGAAAAAAAGTGGCCTGGGGTAGAAAAGGATATTCATGATGCTATAGTTTATTGCAAAACAGTTTTTGTAACGTAAGCAAAAGTTCCCCAACATGAGTATTTAGTTCCCTGGCCTGAAACGATGGGAAAGGGCTTGTTTAGACCTGCTCACATTCTGGCTCCATATTTCAATTTCGGTTGTTATTCAGCAATACCAAATGGATGAAAGCTAGTTTGATGGAAGGAATGTATTAAGTCACTCTGGAAACATTTATCAATCGTGGATCATGTCCGATATAATTTCTTCGCCTAAGAATAATTTTGGGTTTCGGCATTTTTATCCCGCCTCGCTTTGTTGTATTTATTCGTGAAAGTTGTTTATCTTCTCTCTGGGTCCTATCGACGTGATATCGAAAATCAGAAAAATTGCGCGTAAGAATTCCAGCCTCCCGATAATATAAATAGATGGTGTACGTTAGCTCGAAGCTGCCATCCAGCGGTGACTGCTGATACCTTTCACGAGTGTCAAAGCAATCCAACCTCATTCCGCTCAATGTCTATCCGAAGTTATCTGTCCGAGCCGGACGATAAGAAGTCGGTATCGAGGGTGAATTTGATGCGCGCAGGCTTCGGATCGCGATAAAACAAGCAAATACGCATATGGATCACAGGGAACGTGTCGAGGTGAAGTTGACGGAAATGACGCGTTGTATCTGGCAACGGAGGAATCGCCGCTAGAAGAAAAATTGAAGATCATAGCGGAGACATTCTACGACAAAACATCATCTTCCCAAATCGACGACTTTGCTGCCCTCGGAGTAGCGAACATCAATTCTTGGGATCAGTGGCACAGCGAGGGGGAGGTTTTGGGAGTTAAACCCAATCCCCAGAGCTCAGAGAAATATTTAAGTTTAATCTATTTTACTTAATTGGATTACTATTACTAATATAACAGTGTAAGGATTAATAATATATCCCTCAGAAAGCCGTAAAACTCACTATTTTGAACCGTTTATCTTAAAATTCCGCAATTTAATAATCTCGCACCTACCGCTTATCCTGATGGGTATTCCATACCCCCACACACCCCGGTCTTAGTTGCACCTAAACCCCCCCAGCCTTAATTCCTGGCTGCGCCCCTACTTGGGATCGCTACTGCCGTCCGGTATCTTCTACGGGAGATCCGTATCATCAGCCACCCACACGGAATGCTTAATTCCCAGTCCTGGACGACAGGACAATTAATAATGCCTCAGCATCGTAGTGCCTGAAAAGGCGGAATGATGTAATGATAAAAGCAATCATCTGAGTTCAAACGAGAACAAGTTCTATGAAAATAACACATGGGGATAGGAAGCATGGAAGCAATAATTTAAACTGGATGGGAATGAGCAACAAGTAAGGAGGATATCTAAATTATGAAGTTAAGGCGGTGGCTGGGAATCAGTTGTTGCTAACCATCGCCACCAGAGGTCCAGGAGGACAACGATCCGTGTCTCATGACAACCCCGAGGGAATTGCTAAGGCGTTAGCCATCTTGACCTGTGAAATTGAATGGAAGATGCACATATTTTGAGGAGATCCATTATAAGATATGAAATGATACTACTTTGCACTTTTCCACGTAAAATTTTATATCACCTGAGTCAGCATGTTTCACTGCACTGCAGCTTTATCAAGACCAACAACAAAGTTAACCATGCCAGAATAAATAGTCTCGTACAAATTAAATGTGAGACAAAATGTATGGCGTCTTGCACTGGACAGACGGGGAGAAGTCTGAAGGTCAGAGCAGAAAAGCATAAGAGGGATTTTGAAAAGAAGGAAGGGAAATCCCAGTTTGCGGCTCACCTCCTAGAAGAATTCATCCCAGAAATGCTGCACTGGGTACAAAAGGGGACAAAAATGGACATTTGTGATTCGTTTCGGCCGTTAGTAGGAAAGAAAATATCACTAATGACCATGTTTTGCCCTTCCTTTCCCCGTTCCATCACATCCCTCAGCTAATCGGGAAAAAACCCTCCTAGTACCTGAAAACAGTCGCCATCCCACTCTCACCTCAGACCAACGGTCAGTTCAAAATTCCAAACCCTCTTACCGTCAACGCTCTTTCCAATCCTTAAAAACAAAGGAATATGATAATTTTCTCCTTCCACCCCCACCTCACACATTTTTTTGAGTGCACAAATTTGTACGAGACTATTTACTCTGGCATGGTTAACATTTTTGTTAGTCTTGATAATGCTGCATTGCAGTGAAACATGTTGACTCAGGTGAAATAAAGTTTTATTTGGAAAAATAGTATCAATTCATATCTCATCTTGACCGTTTAGCAATTCGGCACATGGAAAACTGCTTTCATGAAATGCTACATGATGAACGGTTACAAATATTTTCCTTGAAGGCACCCATACTTTCGATGCTGTGATTTCTCTTCACTCCCACAGAACCAAGGGAATCTGGAAATCAATACTTCTATTAGGGCATACATTTTTGACGTGACACATGTAATTAAGGAGGAACCTGCGCTTCGAAATACTGTTTCCATTAGTTAGAAAAACTCGATAACAACGAGTTATAATCGCTAATTTAGTCATTTATAAAATTTAAAAGTAATGCTAAATCAATTAAAATAGCTATACAATGCATGAATTTTACTTAAAATGGAATAATCTAGTGATATGAAGAATGGCTGTTATACATGGTACTAATATCATAATATCTAATAATGGTATCATGGCTGTTATATTGACTCTTTGGTATCGGAAGAATTTAAGTACTTTCTCTGAAAATACAGTTAAGCTTTATAACTACATCATTTGTGATGAATAAAATGAACTTAACTAATGAGACCTTTTGCTCTGTCAATTTCAACCTAATTTGGAAAAATGGTTTATTTAAAT
Organism: Ischnura elegans; assembly: GCF_921293095.1. Classification (NCBI taxonomy): domain Eukaryota; kingdom Metazoa; phylum Arthropoda; class Insecta; order Odonata; family Coenagrionidae; genus Ischnura; species Ischnura elegans. Next base: position 121,556,668 of record NC_060247.1, read on the forward strand.
GCTGACCACCAACTCGACAACGCTGCCAACATATCGTAGTTTCACACCGGTTGAGCACCTTTGTTTGTTTACGTTACCTCCTAGAGTTACGTTGCATAGTGACAATATTACTCACTTAAAGTTACTTACTCACTACTTAAAGTTAACTCCAGATTGCCACAACGTACATCTCATACCATTAGCTAGAGTTTTATAAACCCTCTCGGCAATGCCGTTTTGTTCTGATGAATCCCTAACTGTTCGTCTATGCAGTATCCCATTTGCATTAAGAGAAGGACTGAATTCTTTATTAATGTACTCACCACTCCCATCAGTTTTTAAAGCCATAATTTTCCAGTTTCTCTTATTATTTTCCACTTCTGACTTGTATTCTTTAAAAACGACCAAACACTTCAGACTTTTGTGTCAGAAAAAATGCAGTTAAATGCCTTGAAAAACCATCAACAAAAGTTGCAATGTATTGTGACCCACTTAGAGATTTTACCCATTCCCCCATAACATAGCCACGTATCAGCTCCAATGGTTGTGCTGACTTTTTAGAGCTGCTTTCTGGGAATTCTTTCCTGACAGCTTTACCTTTGGTGCACATCTTGCACTTCTTACCTGATTTTTCACCTTTATATCTATCACAGGAATTTTTCTGATTCCTTCCTCATGCCAGTTTAGCGCGTTCAGCAGGGCAAAAGCGTTCTGCTCCGGTACGTCTTTACTTTCTAGCTGTGTTGTCACGCTAGACATCACTGCGCTGGTCACTGTTTCCAAGATGTACAGCCCATCTCTTTCATTCCCCTTGAAGATCTCGTTACCGTTAAGTTGTCCAACGCAGAAATTCTCCGTAACCTTGCAAGAAATCGCTTTCTTTGCTGGCTTAGCACGAGAGATAAAGTTGTAACAAAATTCAGGCAGGAATAATGCACCCCTGAGTTCTAAAGTACATCCGCCTCATTCATTTGTCAGTTCAACAGAGACCACGCCCACGCCTTTCGCTGGAACTTTGCCCTTTCACATGTTTATGAATCCACTCGCAGGGCTAATAGATGAAAACATAGCCTGACTTTTACAGATGTAATCATTGGAGGCACTGCCCAATAACCACTGATTATCGTTTATTCGCAACGCAGAGAGGTTCACCGCACCAATTAACGAAATCACCCTGGACTTACTTTCCCCATCCCTTCCTTGCTGGCTTATTTCTGTAATATTATCGTCATTGACACCTTTTACTGCAGGGCTACTTCATTCGCGAGTCATGTGTCCCTTGCCATTACAATTGCAACAACACACTTATAATTTACTCGGGCACGCTTTAGCCAAATGTACAACCTTATTATGTACATCTGTAACACCTTTGTTTCTCAATACCTGCACCTCGGGTGCCTGCTTCACCAGTCAACTTAAGGCTGGATGGCGATACTCGGTGGAACTTGGTGACAGCAGGAGACTTGATAAAAGATGCATTGTTGTATGTTCCAAAGAAGTTTACTTAACAGACCCAAGTTTCGACGTTACACTATGTATCGCATTGGTGTGAGGGAGGTAGGAGGGATTTCACCCAAACTGTTTCCCCTCCCACTCCCTGGGACCAACTCCATATTCCCCCGCCTGCTGCCTTGGCCTGGGTAAATATACACTTAGAGGGTGCTGGTTTTATCACCTTGAAAATGACACAATGTGTTCAAACCATGGTCGGTTGTTGAGATCTGTAATTAGAAAGTGTGGAAATTACCATTTGTGTTCTTTCATCATTATTGCAGAAGGATATATCATAAAGTGGATAACCATACTCCCACTAATCGCGTTATTGTTATTCCCAAATGCACTGGTCCAGTTGTCTGCCGCTCCGTCACCCACTAACTCATTCGTAACAGTACTCTGAATGCTTATACATATATAATTTGTTTTTAGGCTCTAAAAATATCACATTTAACATATGAGAGCAATCACGTATAAATTAACGCCGATATTTAAGTCGATACTTATTCCTAAAGCATTTGAATTCATTTTAAAACGTATCCAGAGAGAATCCCTACTACCTCTCAGGTTATTTACGAGGGGGGGAGGGCGCCGGAATGTTGTCCGCTTGCACTAGAAAAATATCTAAAACCGGGTCCGGTGGTGGCATTAGCTGCAGATAACTCCCGAAGAGTTCTCTCATTTTATCCCCTTGTACCATAAAACATAAGATTTTCGGAAATGTTCTCGATTTTATAGGAAATGTTAGACAAAATAGCAAGATAAGAATAGGTCAACAAGATATAGCATCATATTTTGAGCTTTAGATAAGGTTCAGCACGGTTATAGCATATTGGTAAGCAATATTTCATGGAAGCCTGTGGTTAGTTTCAAGTAACTACGACCGATGTGACTCACAGCCCTGTTGACGATGGCCGAGTCGGACATCGAAACGTCGGCAGTTACGCAGTTCCTGACCCGGTGGTGATCCCGAGAACATTTCACCAAATATATTCACCGGGAAAGCACGAAATATTTGTAGAAGCACTAGCGTCAAATGGGGAGAAATGAATGATTTCACTGTCTTAGGATTGAAAAAATATGATGACGTGGTTAGTTTATGAAATATTTGAGGGGATGACGCCTTTGCTAGGCATTTGCAAGGTGCTCCACAGGACAACGTGTGTACATTGACGGGTGAAAATTTATTTATAATATCTAAGCGCCAATTGTTTAGTAATAATCGAGAGAGAGAGAGGCCGCTAGGTGTCGGCCTATGACACAAGAGCGCCCAGGGTATAGAGGAGGAACTGATTGTTGAGTTGTATTGTCGTGTGGGCAAGGGAGTACGTGACAGTACGGTGTTGTGCGTGGTGTGACGCGGACCGCGAGCCGAACTCATCGGGGGAGAGGGGAGAAGGCAGAGCAGCGGAAGGTAGGTGGACGTTCTCTCTCTCTCTCTCTCCTATTCCCATTCAAAATACAGTCCATTTTTTTATCTATTATTTTGGGGCGAATTTTTAAATTTCATATTTTCGTGAAATTATATTGGCCGAGACATTTTTTGGTATGTATGTTTGGTAATAATCGAGAGAGAGGCCGGAAGGTGTCGCTGAAGGATATTTTGTCAGACATGTGAGGACGAGCAGCATATAATGGATCTGTTCTCCGGTCGGGTGCTGGGAGCGGCACCTCTGCTCTTTCTCTGCACCTTCATCTTGCTGAGGAACGTACTCTATCCGTACGCGGTGGAGGCTGCTATTGTCGGAGATTCGTCGGACGGCGGAGAACGGGACTTCAGACACATCTCACACCGAGATGTCCTCGCTGGCGCGCAAGTGTATTTCGACCCGAAGATGACGTCGTACAAGGAACTTCTCTTCGATCTCAACCGGAGGCAGCTGATTGTCGGCGCCAGGGACACTTTAGTTCGTCTGAGCCTGGATGGACTGAGGCCTTTAGAGGTGGCATCGTGGAAGGCACCAGATCAGAAGGTTTCGCTGTGCATGACCAAGGGACAGTCCGAAGCAGACTGACACAACTTCGTGCGCATCCTGGTGGCGGGTGGTACAGGACGACAACTGCTCTTTGCATGCGGAACCAATGCTTACTCACCACGATGCTCGTGGCGAGAGATGGATCGCGTGGGCCATGTACTGGAGTGGGTGGATGGGACAGCCAAGTGCCCTTACAATCCACATGCAAATGTGACAGCTCTGCTGACAGCCCCTGTGGTTTTAGGCACCGGTGAAGCTACAGAGGGAGCCAATGGAGACAAGGGACTTCTAGCAACCAATATGTTTGGTAGTAATCGAGAGTGAGGCTGCTAGGTGTCGCCCTATGACACAAGAGTGCCCAGGGTATAGAGGAGGAACTGATTGTTGAGTTGTATTTTCGTGTAGGCAACGGAGTACGTCACACCACGCACAACACCGTACTGTCACGTACTCCGTTGCCCACACGACAATACAACTCAACAATCAGTTCCTCCTCTATACCCTGGGCGCTGTTGTGTCATAGGCCGACACCTAGCGGCCTCTCTCTCGATTATTACCAAACACCAATCAAGTGAGATAGCTTAAAGTGGAAATATAATTTGAGTTTAAATGAGGAGTGTTCATCAAAGAGGATTGTGCGCACCTTCATTACACTGTTCTACAAAAAAAATAGTTCAAAAAATGCCTGGCTACGATTTAGGGTGTTTCTGGCTAATTTTGGGTCGCTGAATCCAAAAATGACCTCCGTTTAGGGGGGTATAAGAGGGGGTTTAGGAGGTGGTATAAAGAGCTGCCACAAAAATCTGTAAATATGGGTTTCCTTTAAAACAGTGGCATATCCAACAGGAAGCGAAGGTAAATCGTGGCCGTTGTTCAGTAAAACAATTATTAAACTTGTCTTCGACGAGTCGATAAATAGCCTTCATTGCTCTGGATCGCTAACTCCCTCACCAATCCTTCAATATCAGTGCAGAAAATCAGATCATCATTTTCATCATCCGTTGAAAAAAATTGAGTGAGGGTTGACTGTCTGCCTCTGTAGTAAGAAACATTCACACTATCGGCCAAAAGATTCCATTGCTGCAAATGCGAGCTTAGAAGTTGTGCTTTACCCTATGGTAAGTCTAAATCTTGTATTAGATCACTTAGGTCCTCGTGTTATGGTATGAGGTGCCCTTTTTGACTAGTCTGGGGTTCTTCTATATCAAGTTCTTCATCAAGAATCTTCTACATCATGTCTACATTGGGCTGTAATATTCATCTCGATGACTAGGCGAATTGCTGACGGTAAATTCAGATAAATGATTTCAGGATTGTTTTTTTTAACCCATAGTGTCGGTTTCGCAAAAATAGCAATTCGTTTAATGGCAAGTGGGTTCAACTCAAACCATTGGCACTCCGAAATTTAGGGAACGATTTCCCCAGATTAGCCATTCACAAAGACTTCTATGACAACAACTGCAACAGAATTTAGGGGGCCTACGATTTGTCTTGGTCACCAATTTTACACCCGAAATAAAGTTCATAAGATTTTCGCACAATTGCAGTCATCACTTTCCTTTAGTCTACGCAGGAAAGAGTGTGACGTACTGAATAGACCACTGGTTTAATTATTGATGAACATCATCAAGTGCGACTGCCAAGGCACATGAAGACACGTCAAAACGTGTCCAAGCGTGTCAAAACATGTGGTGATTAACTTTTACAGTGTATTTCCTGATTTTTCCCTATGTATTTAAAATGTACTTCCCAACGTTATCCAATGTATATAATGGAAAGTTCTCAGCTCTTACTCTAAAAGTAAGGAGGACAACGAAGTCAATTCAGGAGCCCCCAAATGCTGTTACAATTATATTTTGACAAATCTGATTTGTGTTCAGATATTTTTGGAAGAAATTTATACCACTTCCCTCTTACATTTTATGTTATATTACTCCTTTACAAAATAGGGGGGTGAACTCTGTATTCATACCTTAAAACCTTTTCCACTAGCTACCACATCATATGTCATAAAAAACGAAGAAAAATTGTTATTTCAATTAATTTAATTGATTTTTTTTTTCAATTTCCACCCCCTAAATCTTTTCAACCCCAGTGAAGTTTGTCTCTCTTTAACCCAGATAGCCTTTAAACGTCAGTTTTTACCAATCAGAAGCAGATAACATTATTAAAAGTCCCTTGAAAAGCGATAAGTTTAGATAAGGGGTTGTTTTCTCCAATTTAGGGGTTGCGTAAAAATGGAGGGTGATAGAAAAAAACGGAGGTCATTTTCGGATTTAGCGACCCAAAATTAGCCAGAAACGCCCTAAATTGTAGCCAGGCATTTTTTGAACTATTTTTTTTGCAGAACAGTTTGTTTTCGACCGTTTGTAATATTTCACTTTTGCCAATAAATTTTCAAATACAGACTCTCATATAGATTCTTATATGCAAGATATACCGCCGCCTGCATTTCAAAACTACAAGCATTGGATAAAGTACTTACCGCAAGGGAGCTATCGATAAAAACTGATTTACTTAATTTCAAACAAGCAAAATCAGCACTATTCTAATAAGGGGTACAGCTGAGGCTGTCATAATTATTGGCGAGTAATGTACCAAAGCTGACATTGGATTTATATTAATATCTTGAAGAAGGCTTTGGTTGATGAGTTATGGTCTCAAATACAATGGCAACCGCGAAAATCGGGTAAATATTTTAATACATTTACTCGGTGATTCAACCTTAAGGTTGTTCAGGAAAAGTGAGGGTAGAATTCACCGCGATCGCACCGGCCAACTCGCACTTCGAGGATTTTGTTTGGGGGTATCCGCAGGCTTCAACTTGGATTTGAACCCGGGACTCCTCGATACGAAACCAAGCGATCTACCCACAGTGTTGATAAGCTCCCATATTTTTTAATTAAAATGGTCCAATTTCCGAAATCATTTTCCAAAATGTAATCCTCGAAAACTTGATAACTGAGTTTCAAGGAACCGTCCGGCGTTTTCCGATTCATACATTATAAGTTGCAGCGAGAAAACTCTAAAATAAACCGAATAAATCAATAATAGACAAACGAAATTCGCTCTACCCTGATGAGGGGCACTGCTGTCATGAGTCTGTCTTTATTCTTTGCGAGCACGTTCATTTTTTAACCAAATAATATAAGGATTAATATTTACATCTTCAAGAAAACTGATTGAAGAGTTACAATCTCAAATACATTGTCAGCCTGAAATCAAATAGGTAATTTAATTACAGAGAATTCATACCCAAAATTTTTCTATAAAAATACAGCCTTCAAACTCCATGTAACAGAGGTTCAAGTTATCGTAGGGAGGTTTTCAATTTTTATACTAACAATTTAAAAATAGGAAACCCTCGAGAAAAAATGAATTAATTAATATATATAAACAAAATAATAATAAAGGGTTACTGGTAGGGCTACCAAAGGTCACTGTGAGTACAACTGTATTTTTCACCAAATGTGATATGGGATTGATATTATTATCTTGACGAGGGATTTTGTTAATGATATATAATCTCAATTACCATGGGAACCATGAAAAGTTGATTAACAGTTTACTTGAAGATAATTAATCCGTGAAAACTTTTCACCAAAATATAATCTTCGAATGCTAGATAACTGAGGTTCAAAGTACCATCCGGTGTTTTGCAATTCTTTCATTTATAATTCATAACAAGTAAAATCTCTTAAATAATTTCGAGTGCATTCATACTTTTACCAAATGATGTATTGGATTAATATCGTTATCTCAAAGGAAACCGATTGATCAGCTATAATCTCAAATACAATGACATGGCAACCGCTGACATCAGATAGACATATTAATTCCAGGGAAGTAATCCCCGAAATATATAATTAGCAAAATATAGTCTTCGAATTCCTGATAACAGAGTTTCAAGATACAATTCGGCGTTTCGCAATTTTTATACTTAAAATTTGCTTATATGAAGCACTCAAGAAAAACTGAATTTATCAATGCTAAAAAAAAAAAAACAAATTCACGCGGCTATCTATAGTCTTTGCGGGTACGACCATATTTTTTACCAAATGTGACACTGGATTAATCTAATTATCATGATTAAGATCGATTTGATTAATTATTTATATCTCAATTACAATGGGACCCATGAAAAGCAGATAAACAGAGTACTTAATGAGAATTAATTCGTGAAATACCTCCACCAAAATGTAATCTTCGATCGCGTGATTACTGAGTTTTAAGATACCGTTCGAAGTTTTGCAATTTCCGTAGATAATTATCTGGGTAAATTTTCGTATATATATATATATATATATGTAAATAATTTGTCTTACTCCTCATTCCTTATTCGTATTTGGTGAACTCACAGTGATAGTTCTACTTCAGACATGAAAACCTTGTTAGTAGCTGTTGTCTTGATCATCTGTGCCCATGTACAGGTATTTACCACATTTTCCTTCTTCTTATAATAGTGTTCATTGAATTTTATGTCAAAATATTATTTGCAGAACCAGACGATCTTTATTATGTTTTTGAATCCCAGCTAAACCCTTACCTGATACTGCAAAGGAAAATAGATTTGCTGCCTAGAATTTGCTAGCAACGATAATTCTTCCATCCATTTTCGCCAATTACTGGTTGATCGAGTTAACTTTCAATCTAGGCCAGCAAATAGTCAATGTAAATCATCTGCAAATGGACACAAGTTTTCCTTTGTCCTTGTTGGACCAACAAATGGATACAAATATGCACAGAGCAGAAGACTTGAATATATAATAGAAAAATCTATCATAAACGTTTTTTATATGAAATACTAACATTCTTTTCCAATCAATTTATTTTACTAACGACGCTTTTTGTTTTCTAACATAGCATAGTCAATACTTGAATAATGAAACTAAATTTGTAAATCGTTTAATAAATGCAGAGGATAATTTTGTCTATGTCGTGTAATAACAATTATAAGAATTTTCACCAAATCCTGCCTCGATGCATACATTATATTCAACTCCAAAGACTTCGATGCCACATTTATAAGCGTCTAAAAAGGGATTTGATATTCTCTTCACAGGCATTTGACGTTCAACGACTTCGTTCTATCGACAGACAATCGGAAGCGGTATACGCAAAGAAAAACATCCGGTTGAGGGGACTGGAGCATGGTAAAGCCTACTTTATAATTTTATATTTCATCCCCCATAATACCTCAAACCTTGCACCAATCGTGGTGAAATGTGCGTTTGAATTCTGATAATCGTAAAACCTTCAGTATTGAACTTAGAGGAAAATAGCTTTAAAAGGTATTTATTTATTTATTAGGTGACATGCAGCACGAATTTTCAGGAAGCAAGGCTGTATTCATAAATGGTATTGCAAACCAAACATTGGTTAAGAGCAAACCTCCATTCCTTACTATATCAAGTTAGTTATCTTACCTCCCTAAGGTAATCGTATCCTTCTTGATCTGTCCTATACAAGTGGAACGAAACCCTTGGGGCGGGCTCGCGGGTTACACTCCTAGGGCAGGGTCTATAAGCGCGAGCTTTTCACCTCTGCGCCCAGAAGGGGGGAGGACAGAAAGGAAAAAAGGATTGGAGGCATCGCCGCGATGAGAGCCCGACGATACCTCCAGGGAAAGGACGGGGGAGGAAGGGCGGGGACGAGGAGTCCCGCACCGTCACAAAGGCGGGCGGGCCCTACTATTAGCGAAACCAAGCAATACGCTATATATTCTACCAATTCTAGTAGATTTTCCTATAAGGAAGAAAAATATATCGATCGAATCGGTAGATATCTGTCCTATACAGGGGCGCAGCTAGGAATTAAGGCTAGGGGGATTTCAGGCGCAAAACACTGGGGTGTCTGAGGGTGTGGAATACTCGCCAGGGTAAGCGGGTGGTGCTGAGACCCTCCTCTAGAAAATTTTTCAGATAAATGGTTAAAAATGGTAAGTTTTACGGCCTTCTGAGGGATATTTTTTTATTGATATTTACACTTTTCTATAAGTAATATTAATCCAATTAAGTGAAATGTATTAAACTTAAAAATTTTCTTAGCTCTGGGGTGGGGGAGGGGGTTATCCCCCAAAATCCCCCCTCGCTGCGCCACTGGTCCTATAGATACTTGTCCCAAGGTATTCCTCTGAGGACTTTTCCATGAACTTTTACTTCCTTTTCGTTTCCCACGTAACTGCTGCCCACCGTAAGAATTTTATAAAACTCCTTTATCAATTTAACTCCTCTTTCAGCAGTATCATTTTCAATAATCAAAATTTAGATTTGAAGAACAAATCACTGCTATTAATTCCATTTTGGCTATAAATAGAGATAAATATAGCATTCAAGGCTATATTGCCGAAGTCTAACGTTTATCTAGAGAATTTTATGCTTTAACGACGGGTGAGAATAATCAACAAATATCGAGATATGCAACCCGCAAGCCACCCAAATTGTCTGACTGGGGTGGCGCGCGTTCACTCTCGGTGCGATATCTCGGGAACCAAAGGACCGAAATGAAAGAAATTTGAGGTGATACTCTGGAGTGGTCTAACAAGTCGTTGTAGAAGACAAAAAAGGGATATAATAATCCGAGAATGACATCATCTTCATTTATGTCCGGAAAACACCCAAAAATACCAAAATTTCAAACCTTTAAGCGTGATGCGGCACGTGCTCTCGTGATATCCACGATAAAAACTTCAAATGTTACAAGGTGTCCCTCTACGACCCATAGTGAGTGCAATAGACACTCCATCTCATAAACTCGCCTAATATTTGGCCCATCAACTCTTACCGTTCTCCGGTCAGACGTCTACGCATGTGAAGAAATCCGCTCACTTCATTGAGATTATAAAAAAGGCCAAAATAAGCAAGGATGATATTTTAGTAAGTTTCGATGTAGTATCTCTCTTCACAAACATCCCAATTGGTGAAGCCGTGGAGATAATCAAGACATTCACAAGTGACGGCCTGCCAGAAGACATCCCAAAGATGGTGGAATTTTTCCTGAGAAACTCCTACTTCACGTGGAACGGAAGATTTTACAGGCAAATAAATGGTGCTGCAATAGGGTCCCCACTCTCCCCGGTAATCGCCAATCTTTTCATGGAAGATTTTGAACGGAAAGCCTTGCAGTCCTTCAACAAAAAGCTAAAACTCTGTGTGAGGTACGTAGATGACACATTTGTGATATGGCCCCACGGAAAAGATGAACTTCAGAAGTTCTTGCACCACCTGAAAGCACAAAATGCTGCCATAACATTTACCATGGAGACGGAAACGGACAACCGCCTACCTTTTCTAGACGTACTGGTCGAGAAGAAAGGAGATGGGACTTGGGGGCACTCCGTTTTTCGTAAAAAGACCCGCACGGACCGATATCTCCATGCAGACTCCCATCACCACCCACAACAGAAATTCGGAGTAATTAAAACATTGTTCCACCGAGCATGCTCCCTCTTAGACGCTGCCTCCATCGAAAAAGAAAAGCGACATTTAATGGAAACTTTCCAGATGAACAGCTTCCGATGAGAAAATATCTTGAAGATTTTCCACGAAATGGAACGTAAGCAGTCGCTGATGGCCCCCGAAAAGGATTAATGAAGAGAGCCCTACTACAGAAAAGTCGAGAGCTCACGCTATCCTACCTTACGTCGCCGGTACCACGGAAAAGATCGCGAGAGCCCTCCAGTAACACAACATCATGACCAGATTCAAATGCGTCACCAAGATGTCGAATATCCTCGTCAACACGAAAGAACACCACCCTAAAGACATTGTGGAGGAGTATACCAGATTAAATGCAGCTGCGGTGATTCCTACATCGGCCAAACATCACGAGCACTGAAATGCCGAGTCCAAGAGCACAGAAGGGCCGTAAAAAATAGAAATTTCACCCAGTCAGCGGTGGCGGAACACCAATGGAGTGGACCGACACACAATATTGACTTTGACAACGCGACTCTATTGAACAAAGAAGGCCGCTACTACCCGAGAATAATAAGGGAGGCAGTTGAAATCGCCAAAACAACAAAGAACTTAAACCGTGAAGGCGGCTACAATCTCGACAGCACGTGGAAAAGGGTCTTCAAAGATCCTGACCAATCAGGGCATACCTCCACAAAAAAGGCGGCAAACGGGGTGTATATAATGAATAACTTTCTACATAAAGGCCTTCTATTCAAACTCAATCAACTAAAATTCCCCCTTCCTGACATTATATTCATTAATACCTTCTCAAAAGGCAATTCTTAGTCGCCGAAACCAAACCTCATTCATCCCTAAGGCCAATGGAGGCAGGTGTTCCGCAAGGATCGATACTTAGTCCGCTGCTATACACACTATACGTAAACGACATGCCACACACATCAAACACTTCACTACACATGTACGCTGATGACACCGCTATAGCAGCGACGTCACGGCGGGGAGACACCAACATAAACAAACTCAACACTCACTTAAAGACTCATCAACAAATGGACAAATACATGGAAAATAAAAATCAACGCCACCAAAAGTACACATATAAACTTTTCACAAAGACGCAAATTTACACCACAGACATCACCCTTCATAAACAAAACTCGAATACCAAGAGCGCCCACCCACAAATTCCTAGGAGCTCTGCTAGACGAAAAGCTGTCCTACAAACCTCACTTACGCTACTGTACCGGCAAGGCTGTAGGAGTTAGACAGGCAATTGCCGCACTATGCTCCAAAACCTCACCTTTCTCCCACAACAGCAGAGTCAAACTGTACACATCCACCATTAGACCCACCCTTCTATACGGCTGCGAGATATTTGCACTATCGCAAACTATAAGACGTAAATTGGAAATATTCCAAAAGCAAATCCCTACGCCTACTCCTTAACCTAACCAGATTTGTCCAAATAGCAGACGTGCTGACAACACGCAAGCTTCCCAACGTAAATCAGTTTATTTCTAAACTAGCAAACAACTTCAAGTCCAGGCTCGGGGCAACCCAAAACACATCACTCACAGACATATGGGATTATGATCCAGCAATCCCCACAACATACAAACTGCCTCAACAAATAACTCGGCTATGAGTATATCCTATGTCTTCCTTTCTTGTAGATATAGTCACTATCGTTAAAAGGTATTATAAATGTCTCAATGTAAGAAGGTATTACAATTGTCTATTTCCTAGTACAAAGTGTTCAAATAAAAATTAACGTAAAAAAATGTTTAAAAAAACAAATGAAAAAACGATCAAAAAAGAAATGATAAAAAATGAAAATAAAGCATACAAAAATGATTTAAAAAATAATAAAATACTTAAAAAGAATGGAAAAAAAATAATAGCAATAACAAAAAAATTATATCAAAAAAAAGAAATATGTACATCAAAAGAATAAAAAAAACATGTAATCAATCAAAAAATACATATTATTCAAAGAAACGAATAATGGAAAATAAATATTAAAATAATAAATATAATGTATCATTAATACTATTGCCAAATTGTAAATATATTAATACTCCAATGTAAACTTTATTCCAAACGTAATCAAACATATTGTCAATTTAACGAATTTAAAAAAATATATATAATATCCTAAAATTAATATGAATATTTGAAACAAAACAATACACCCACAAAATAAACAAATGCGCAAAAAAATCGTACAAATATTATCTGGCTGGTTAGGGTGAACTGGTTTCGCCGGGACAGCGGGAACGCGCCTGCGGCGCATCACTTAATGCGTGAGCATCGACACTTCAGTGGACCTGAGGAAGCCAAACTGGAACGTTGGCGAAATATTGTCTTACAAAATGGATACACGCGGAATAATACCCGGAAAAATCACTAAATATCATCATAATCTCCGCGGAAGGCTACTGGGAATGATTAAGATTTCATACCAAAACTGGCAAATTGCACCAACTATAACTTTGCGTCTCCCATCCAAAGGGCATTGGCAAGACGTGTTCGGTTGGACAATCTTTGCCTTTGGTTCTCACATCCAATATTTTAGTTCTCACATCGTATCATTCTTGATGGCGCATACAAACCTCCCCGCCAAAAAGGGTTTAGGGTGTAACATCCAAACCTGTTCTCTCAGTGCTTTGTTCTTTTTCGCATTGTATTCCTGAAACACTTATTCAGTTTTATTCATGGAGTACTGTACATAGTCCAATGTCTGCGAATCATAGCATGGCTATTTATTCTCCATTCATCTTGATTCCTTGATCTAATAAATGCAATGTTTTGAGGCGTTACTTGATGGAACTCCTTAATGACCGGTTTCTATACAGCGTATCAACTTCTGGCCAGAAGGTGAAACCCGTCGATTGTGAATAAATTATAATGGAACTAGTAGAGTTTTATTGTTTCCTGACAGCCTTGTTCTTAAAATGTCACTCATCGCTTCCTACATATTTTGATAAGTGCAAGTGATAGGCAAGACAACAGCTAGGAAGTTTGGGGCTGGTTTCGTCTAAGGAGAGAGTTCATTCAGAAGGCCATCAATTTAGATAAATAATTTAGGTGAAATAGATTTCTCGGGATTTCTCTCGACATTTTTCGGGTTTCCTACCGGTTGAGAGTGCCCATTTTATTTATTATTTTATCCTTGCGTAAGGGTCTTCCTATTGGATGGCGCCGATTTTCGGCCTCCGATGACTTCATAGTTTTCAGCATTGGCCCCCAAGTATCGCTCAACGCGAGACTGCTGTTGTTATTGTAATAACGGCATTTTGGGGAAAATCGTTGTATTTTAATTTGTTTTTTTTTTAAATATCCAGGAAAGATGCTATTTATAGTTTTGGGAAGGAAAACACGCGTGTAATATTGATACGGATTGGCTACTTTTAGCCGGGTATCATAATTAGCTCTTAGAATAAAAATGAAAAAACAGGGTACGCAATTCATTTTCCATTATTGTTTACTTTTTCCCCTGCCTGAAACTTATTTATCCAGTTAATTTACACGGTAGAACATTTTAGCACTTACAAAATCAAAAAAATCCAAATGTCCAAAATCAACGTGGTTTACTAACCAATAGTATAACTATGAGTATATATTCATACACACTGATTAAAAATTGTGCCTTTGCTATCAGCATTCTAATATGTGTATTATCATATTTCAGGGCACGAAAAAGCCCAGCCAAAGATTGCTGGTGGTTTTACAGCTACATTGGGGCAAATTCCATTCCAGGTTTCTGTGGACTCTGATGCGTCAGTATTCTGTGGAGGCGTAATCATTCATCCTTCATATGTGGTAACAGCGGCTCAATGTGCAGTAGGGTGAGTCGAATTTTGTGAAAATGTCAAGAAGAAATTACTTGAAAAGGGTTGATTCCCGTAGTAGCATCGATTTTGCCGTAGAGGCAATTCTAACCTTGGAGATAATTTACCAGGCAGCGTTGCTATAACTCCTCATATATCTTACAGTATTATATAGAATACATACGAATGACTTAAAGTTTGACGATAGCCCCAGTTTTCGTAGGTAAGTGAGATAATCGCAAATTTAGATGAAACTGTGGCACTCAAAAAATGAAGAAAGACCACTAGGCCATATAAAAAACAATCCTGACCATTTAACCAATCACATTGCCTTACTGAAGCTGTCAGAGGAGTTCCACTTAAATGGTATTTTTTACTTATTTGACGTGTACGCTCACAGATAACAATTCCAAGGCAGGGTATATACGAGATAAGAAAAAACTTATAAACAGATTGTATCAAACCAAATACGAGTTTCAGAGTAGCACAAAATTATCGTGTAAATTCGATTTTTTTACTGCATTCAGTGAGGATATTGCTTTCTATAAATTTGGAATTCATGGCAGCGATTTCATTTGAAAATTTTATTTCACTTGTGAATTTTTCAGGGGGAAGCTGTTCACCATCTACGCGGGCGTTGTAAAGCTTCGCGGGGATGAGAGCTCGCGAGTTGTTGTACAATCTGTAGAGGCCATTATTCACGATGGATTCGATCCAAACGCAGTAGCCAATGATATTGCCTTGCTGAAGCTGTCACAGCAACTCCATTTTAATGGTATGTATAAGTAGTAACTTTATAAAGTTAATAACTACGAAAGCTGAGAGATTTATTTACGCAAACCAGGTTCCTGAGATCCCATTGCAATTGTACCGAGGGTCATCGGACTAACTAGTTCAGGAACCTGGACAGCGTAGCCCGGAAAGACAAAGGTCAGTGGTTCGATTCCCGATCCAGGGGAATTTTTCCTCACAGCAATTTATTTGAGTAAATTATCTCATTATCCACGGAGGATATGATTCAGAGAACTATCCAATGATATTGCCTTTCTGAAGCTGTCAGAGAAACTCCGCTTTAATGGTATGTATAAGAAGTAGATAACTCCGAAAACTGAGTAATTCTTATATATGTGTGATTTCCAAAATACTCGCTTTTTCTTAACTATACAAATTAACACCTACTCTATGCAATTATCTACTATAAAGGTATCTTAAGTTTAAAGACAACAATTGTGTAATTGTGAGCCATTTAAATAATAATTACATATGAAATCAACAATTTGAGGCGAGATTTTAAGGAAAACGACGACGTAATACGAAATATGCAAAGGATGTAGTATATGTCCACTTTAATATTGACTCAAACTTTACTGTTATATGTATGAATGCATCGAAACTAGTTCACGATTATTATTCGTCGTATCATTCGTCATATGCTAAATCCCGTGGTATGGAACGTTGTCGCAAGATAGTTTTCAACCGTTAGTTGATGAAAGGAACTTTACCATTCAAAAAATTTTCATCTCTTTCCAGACTACATTTCTCCGGCTCTGCTTCCAACAAATGACGATACATACGTCAACGAACCAGCGTGGCTTAGTGGATGGGGTTCTTCTTATGCGGGTAAGTCTATTCCTCGTTCTACGAGGGTCGTTCAATAGTCCTTAGAATCTCAGAGAAATTGCTCTCTTAGTGTAAAAAAATATTGTCAACCAGAAAGCAGCATACGTGACAAGTCAATTGTTAAAGTGTCAACCGTATCCATACTTTCATTGCTCTTCCCGATTGCAGTGAACAACTTTAATTTGTTTTTAAAAATAGATAAAAGAGGATTTCGTGCGATGATCAAACACTCGTTCGTGAAAGAGTTAACTCTGAAAAGGAAATCAAAACCAGCAGGGCTATTCAGTAACTGTTTACGCGGTCGCGAAGACGAAAGATTTCGTGACGGGATCGCGAAAATCACATTGTTGCTATTCTGTAAGCCATTTCGAACATTCCGCCACGTAAGTTTCGTGCTTCAGTTTACGCGACGAGAGTTGTCAACGAAAACTCAGTTAGGCTCAGTCAACCCATTCAGGCTGTGCTTCCTTTTTCTTAGGAACGGTAGTAAGAAAGTGATATTTTTAGGTGTGCTGATGACTTTAGTTGCTGCAAATTTGCTACCTATATAATATTATAGCGTGATTGGTTTTTAAGAATCCAAAATTATGAGGTATAAACTCCTTCACTTGACTTTGTACATAATTTAAAAATTCCCAAGGTATCTCTTAAATTGAAACCACTACAAAATGAAGAATTTGAATTTATTCAATAAAAATATGAACTTAATGTCACTTCTATTCTAAAAAGTTAAGTGTACTTATATACGTTAGCGACAAATGTTGAGACGCATTTCGTCAGTACCATAACTCTTAAATGTTAATGCCAGGATACAAATTGTGAACATTGAAGTCAGGGTTGCAACGTAACGATAGGCAGTCCGTTGTAAATAGATTCTTATTTTTATCTATTTTGAGGGGTTTAGTTCTTCACCTTATTTTCCGTCTTCTTAGCACCCTGTTACCAGCTCTTATCCCGTAAAGTTATCCTTTCTTATCTACAGTCTTCCAATAATTAAGCAAACTATTTTTAGGACATCGCTTGCGGTCATAGGCGGATCCAGGGGGGGGGGGGGCACGGGGGCACGTGCCCCCCCCAGACCCTCAAAAATATGCAAGATTTTTAATACGGTCCCATTATCATTGCGTTCGTTTTGTATTACGAGGTATCCTTGTGCCCCTCCCAGAACAAAATCCTGGATAAAGCCTTGCTTGTGCCCCTCCCAGAAAAAAATCCTGGATCCGCCCCTGCTTGCGGTTGATAATAATTTTCAAAACATTTTACCACACTCATGAGGACTGTTTACATTACTATTTTCATTGCCTATAACTAATTATCCGGCCAATTCTGCGATAAACGATATGACGAAACTGACTACTTCAATTCAAATACTTGTATTATCATTAAAATGGGTCCATCAAAGCAAAGGCATACCTAAAATCTGGCATAAGCAAATGCATAATAACGCCAAATTCCTCTCATTTACAAGTTTTTATCCCAATTACTCACTGTAATCTTAGGTGGTTAATCGCATACATATTTCCAACGCACTCACCTTCAACATTAATATACACGTTGAGCTCTCACTTATATTTAAAAGTGTACAACATACTTTTCATTAATCAACGTTATAATTCATAATAGCATTGCATTTACCAGCTGAATCTCGCTCTATTTTTGTTTGTCGAGGACAATTGCATGCCGATTTTCTCTGATTGGCTCGCAGTGACGTATTGCAGGAAAACTTCGGGTATCTTCGACTTCCCCACTACCGCGGAGGGGAAGGCACGAAAATGTTTTCGTGAAGCCTTCTGAATAGCAAATTACGCGTCTTCGAATGTTTACGCGGCGTAACCACGTAAAACGGAATCTTTCGTCTTCGCGACCGCGTAAAGAGTTACTGAATAGCCCTGCAGGTTGCATTAAGTTTATCGCACATCTATGTTTGTGTTGCAACTCTTTGGGTTAATTTTGGTTGGGGTGGAACATCGCGAAAAAATGCGATTAAAAATATGCACTTTTGGCCATTTGGCTCTATGCTCTTGCCCTCCATAACACCCCTTTTTATATATTATAGTATTCTACCGATTAAGGCGCCCACCACAGGAACAGAATTGTATGTGTACTGGTGCCGAAAATGGTTTCAGGGCCTCCAAAAACCGCCGGAATTCCACAATATAGATTAAGAAAATGAGCTCGATTTGAGTTTTCCCCGCGTTGTATCTACGCACAAATGCTGTCTCATTTGTGGATATACCGCTACAAATTACCTCCATCCTGTTACCGTAGAAGCTAGATTGCAGGTGAAAGAAGGTTGATCATTCCTTTCAAAAATGTGGTGTGTAAGGATTATCTACATGATAAGCGGTTTTTACCTTTCACTAACTAATCACTAACCACTTTCCGTATCTATTGCATGATTATTTCCTTGCATGTATCTAAAATTAGTCTATTTGTGGACAAAGTGGCATATTTATCTAACCGCAGTTTGACGGTGAAACATTGTGACTTGAATTTTCCAGACAACTGATTGTCCGCGAACTTTTACTGGTTTGCCTTGGGACCAAGTAATTGAGTAACGTCGACGAGAAATTCGGATGTTAGGTCAGTTAGTCAAGGGCTGATAGTTTTTCTGCTCAAGCTTCAAACCGGACACATGAACAGTACTAGTTCCCCTTTGTAACCATTCCCTATTTTTACCCTTGATGGATTATGCTTCATATGCCCGGACCTTTTTTGGCCAATCAAAAATGATGCCGATTCTCTAAAATCAATCTTGCAATCGGCATATCCAATGAAAAGTTTCATGAAAAAGTGTGACATTTTGGATTCTGGATAGAGGCTTTCGGGATGTTGTGTCATATTTAGAAGATGATTTAGAGTTCAGTGTGCTGATGCCGAAGTTGAAAGGCAAGCGAGCTCAGTTAACGACTTAAGAATTGAATCAATTGTGATTCGTGGCTAAATTAAGACGGGTAGGTAATTTTTATTTAGAATATACTTACAGCAAATGGCATCGTATGAGGCAGCATATTGACATATTGCTGTGATTGTGGTAATGGAAATAGAAGAATACGGTGTTGCGCTCATATAGCAACATACTGTTAGATTTTTTTTATTTGTATGCCAACTGGAAAAAAGTTGAAACCCATTATTTTTTTTTATTTCAGCAAACAGCTATAATTAACTTATGATTAAATCCCAATGGTTTAGCATAGGTGAAGTAATTTCAATAAATTTATATCTGATAAGGAGGATATTGAGGAAGTTCAATAAATTATCATGGTGCGTTTATTACGGTAAAATCAAACCAATTCTAACGTTTGAAAGGAGTGACGGAGGGGGTAGTAGGCCGGGAAATTCTTTTTAGCATACTCGGGTGTTTTCAAGGGCAGAGAAGCCATTTTCGGAACCAGTATACATACAATTCTGATCCTGTGGAGGGCGCCTTAATCGGTATAATACTATAATATATCAAAAGGGGTGTTATGGAGGGCCAGAGCATTGAGGCAAATGGCCAAAATCGCCTATTTTCAATCGCATTTTTTTGCGATGTTCCACCACCTAAAAATTATTTTTTCAATACGTCAGCCGAAAGGTTTTAAAAAACACCTCCATAAAACGTTTTTTCTTTTTGGCCCTCGCAAACATATTTTATAAAAACATGCGTTAGAAATTTTCAAATGAACGCAATATCATCTTGTTCCGCTCAAAGTTCTTGAAAACAATTGGAAATCTGCTCCATTAAATAAGGTTTCAACTGCCGCAAACAACATAAAAAAATATGCCTTTTTGACCGAGATATTAAAAAAAGAGTGAAAATCGTATTTTCGATCTAGCCGGCCCTGGTGGGCCTCTAGCAGGTTGGAAATGTGGGGAGGTTTGCCCAATTTGATCCTAAATTGCATACCCCAAGTACGGGAAAAATCCCGGAGGGGGGACTTTTCACCCTCTTTATCCGGCTGTGCCCTTTAAAATAAGGTCTTGCGGCTGAAAAACGAATCGAAGGCAGTGATAGACGAAACGAAGTGCGTTAATATGTAAGACCACAGGCTTATCGCAGTGCGCAATTTCTTTAATTTTGCACGATAATTTTGGTGTGAAAAAAACCTCGTCAAGATCGCTGCCACATTTGGCCACAGTCAGTGGCGTAACTATGGGGTGGGGGGGGGAAAGAGGGGATATTTCCCCCCACCCCAAAGCCTTAGAGAAATCAAAAAAATATTCCAAAATCTTGTCTGGATTTGATTTATAAAATCTGCACCTGCTTAAAGTTAAAATTTAAGTGCCAAAATAATGTAAAATGCATTTTCAGGCATTTTTTTTCAAATATTTTCTCGAACTCCCCGTTTCCTGCGGGTAGTAACCCCCACTAACCCCACTCACCCCCCTAAAGCCCTCTCATCCCCCATAAAGCCCTCTTATCTCCCCCAAAGAATTTTCCTAGTTACGCCACTGGTCACAGTGTAGAATAAATGAAATCGTGTCGTCAACGCTGAGGCTGTTTTGGCGCCTTTCAGCCGCAATCCTCAGGATTTTCCGCGTCGATACACAACTTTTGATGAAGTATGGGCTCATCCCTACACTTCAAAGACAAAATAACCGGTGAAAAATGTAATTTTTAAGATGAAAGTGCTCCGAAACAGGCGAAAATGGTGAAATGGGCCGTTAGGGTCATGGTAACGATATTTTGTGATGCATGCAGAATAATCCACATCGATTACGGGGTAAAGGAAAAAACGATAACAAAAACAGTATTATAAATTGCTATTGGACCGGTTAATGACAGAAATCAAGAAAAGCGTCCTTATTTGGAGCAGAAAACGTTCTTTCTTCAGCAAGACAATGTACGGTTTCATCTGTTTAGTTACAATAGCCAAAATTACGGAATTAAAGTTTCAATCATTAAAAAATTCAGCGCATTTACTACATTTTATCTCCAATAACTTTTTACTATTTCAAAATTTGAATAAATAGCTTACAGGCAAAGTTTTATGTCTAAAGAAGAGGTCATTACCCAAATTATTGCCTATTTTGAGGCTTTCTAAAAGCTCTACTTTTTTGACGGCTTAAAATTGTTGTAAAAACGCGTGAAAAAATTTATAGAGCTAGAAGGAGAGTAAATTGGAAATACTAATTAAAAAATACACAATATAATTTTTTTATACCTTTTTCGAATGTAAGGTTAATTTCGTTAGATGAGTAAATTATTCAGGAACTAGAGCGAGCTATCAGCAATAAGAATACATTAAATTTCGAACATAAAAATTGTTTCTAAAGCTTAAATTTCATGGAAAAATCTACAACAATGGAGTAAATATATTTTTCAGGGGAACATGTATATCATAGCGGAGTAACGGACATATTGAGCGACAATAGTTTCGGCAGCAGTTCATTACCGCCAGTTAGCCACGCTAATCAGTACTAAAGAATGCGACATTACAACCATCCAAGTAGTCCTCCACCTTTAAGCTTAGCGAATTCATATTAAATGCACCCTGATTTCCTGCATCGGTAACGAATGATAATAAATAGAATTAAGATATTCAGTTTGAATGTAAAGTGATTAAATTATATTTTATAGGTGGATCAGAATCTGAGGTACTGCAGTATGCTCCTGTGACTGTAATATCCAATGATGATTGCAGAAGTGTCTACGGAAGCAGTATTACAGACGGCATTATTTGCACACGCGGTGATTCGGGTCAAGGAGGATGCGATGTAAGAACATCAATTTTACCTTCAAAATTTTGCAATGGAATAAAAATGTAATTGCAGTAAAGCCTACCTTACAAGGTAGGAAAGTCTTAGAGAGATCCTTCCATTTTTTTGTTTTTATATATTTTAATATATTTCTGGGCAGGGGGGTAATGCAGGGCTGCTGCCTTTCACCCACCCTATTTAATATATAGAGGAGATGGTCATCAAAACCATGAAAAGTTAAAAAGGGATAGTGATAGGAGGACATGAGATAAAATTCATCAGGTTGTCCGAGGACATGGGGATTCTTGCCGACTACAAACGGGCACTTCAAAGAATAATACGATTCAGAGGAAGGAATGAAATAAAATGATGTGGACACGAAAGTTATGAGAGTAAATGATGGCGGAAACGTGAATGCTGTGATCAATGAGGAAAAGATACAGTAAGTCAGAAGGAAGATAGATATTTAGGAAGCGTGCCGACTGAAGACTGGAGGAGTGAGAGAGATAAAGACGAGAATAGCTATGGTAAAGATAGCATTTAATAAGAAGAGAAGAAGGTACTATGTAGCAGTATGAATTTAGGGACGAGGAAGATAATAGTGAAATGCTACGAGTTGAGTGTTGCGTTATATGGATGTTAAACGCGGACCTTGGGAAGAAGAGATAGGAAAAGGAACAACGCTTTTGAAATGTTGGTGTGGAAAATATGAGAGAGAGTGAAGTGGGTCCCTGAAGTGAGGAATAAGAAGGTGCTGGGGAGAGTTGGAGAGGAAAGGACATTATTAAAAACTGTAATGAAGAGAAAGAGCAATTGGATCTGGCATATTTTAAGAGGGAAGGGGATTTTAAATACAGCAATCGAGGGAAAAGTGGAAAGAGAAAAGAAAAGAGGAGGAAGAAGGCTGAAGATAGCAGTCGCATTAAGGTAATGAAGAAGCTATAGGGAAACCACAATGGAGGTCTCAGACAGAATGAGGTGGACACCACTTTGGTGTTTGGGACCTGCCAGCGAAGGGCAATTGATGATGATATTTTAAAATTGTCAAACCAGAACATTACTTCGCTTTTTTATTTACACAGATATATAGGAGACAATTATTTTTAAATATTTACGTTTTAAGGGCATGTAATGAAACAATAAAAGGATCTGTTTTATTTTTTGTGTACATTTGAAATATTTTTCCTTCTCAGATAGAATTTTTTTTCCTTTCTACTTTAGGGTGATGGTGGTGGACCACTTTATAAGGATTTCAACAGAGAAGGTCCCAATCTTTTGATTGGATTATTATCATTTGGGAACGCGAAGGGATGTGACGTTGGACCAGATGGTTACACGAGAGTAAGTTACCACAGAGAATGGATTCTAAGCCATGTGAACTGAATAACATGAAGTTTGAGGCTATACACGTTGAAACTGTATGATTCAGTGAAATAAACAAGCTTTGTATATTCCACAGACTTTTCGCAATTGGTATTTTTCAAACCTACCATTTGATTCCATATGTAATACCTCTAGAGAAAATTTCCCTTGACCGAGAATCGATCCAAAGACCGACTTTCATAGTTCGGCTAAGCTTAGCATGGCTCGGATCCCCAGTTCGGCTTTTCTGGCCACAGCGCACACCACTTCGCTGTCCAGGTTCCCTCATTGGTGGAGCAACTTTACCGAGGCATACGATGCTAGATGTCAAAAATAAAAGGTAAATGGTTCGATTTCCGGTGCTGGTGAATTTTCTTCCATAGCAATCAATGTGACCCTAATCAGTCTTTATTTATGAGTTCAAGAAAATAAAAATTATTCATATCTTGACGTCAAATGTGCACTCAAAAAAAGGATTGGATGAGACATCCAGTTTTAATTGGATAAGTGAAAGTTGGATGCAGTATCCACTGCAACAGACACGGCAGCCAAAGCGATTAGGTGGTATATCTAATTAAATTGGACAATCATAACTTGGTTGTAGTGTCCAAGTGTTGGTCCCCACACCAATCTCGAACATATCCCTCATCCAATAGTTGGATCCCACAGCCAACTCGATGGATAAGGCGACTATTATCGCTTGTGCGTCAGTCATCACTATAGCGACGGTCTCCCAAACAGTTCTTATAAGAAACAACTCGTAAGTGAACATGTTTGGCGTGCTTTGTGGTAAGTAAATAGCTTTTAAGTTTGCTCTTGCAAGTGAGAAAATATTGCCATTCAATGCCAATTTTAATACTTTTCTTATATCTTAGAGCACTTTAATACGAGAAGATGACCAAGCTAAGGATTTTCTTGATGCTTTGGGCCTGGACCTTCTCCAGGAAAAATTTACCGGTAAGCTTGCCTATTGTGTTTCGTTATTATGCGTAACTCTTATTTTATTTCACCATTCAAGATTTTATCTTGGGGGTTGATATTATCCTTAGGTTGGATATTGTATTTTTCAGCCCATACGTTTTTCCGAAAATACTTCCGGTCAATTTTAATGACTACATATGAACTATACATTTCGTTACTAAATAGATGAATGCATTTTAACTTAATACATGTGTATTACAACATCACTTTTACTGAATGAAATGTTTGTATTCTCATTTAATCCATTGATGAAAAGTTTCAAGTAGTTTTCCATTAGATTTCAATTTCAATTGGATTGGATTGCAATTTCATGCACACCGGATAACCTGAGTTCCACTGTACAAGTATAAATGCAGATACTTATGCACTAATTATGCGAAGGACACTAACCTAAATGCATATAATATCAAAGTGTAAAAGCAGACACTAGCTTTTTCCAGAGACCTCTTTATTCATTTCATATCACAATTTCTTTTTCTCCTCTCCTTCCTTCCAGGTCATATTTAAATGGCTTCCCTCTCAACAATTCCCTCTCTCTTTTCAACGACTCATTGGCAACAATCCAAACATAAACATCAAATAAATAATAGAAATCAAAACATAAACATAATATCAAACGTTACAATGCGTATGAACTGCAATGTAGAGCTGTGTATCACGAAATTTAGAACTCAAATCGATGACATATAGACCTATAACAATAGTATCCATATTGCAAGGTGTAACATACCACAGAATTTTTAAAATAATTTTTCTCCTGATCTAGCTATTCTTGATGTTTACATGTCAAGAAGTTACGGCTGATTTATGTACTGTATAAATAGCTTAAGTTATGAGTAGGAAGTAGCTTCCTTTTCATGTAAAACGTTGGTAACTAATTGCAAAAGAGTATAACGAATAATCATAAAGGCAAGTTTAATTATGTAAATTTTTTATATACTTATTCCAGTACCTTAGTGGAAGATTGTGAGGTGTTGATGGACACTGTGAACTTATAGGAAAATTCCCCGTGAGTTTGTGTCAGCTTGCCTTGAGGTGCCTTGGGTGAAGAGGAAGTTCACTCGTTACCGAAGTGGAAAATGTGTTGCAGTTGGTTTCGACGATTTCAGCCTTCCTGAATTTGGAAAAGTGGACAGAATAATTTCCAACGAAAATGATTGAGTGTTTCGTCTACGAAGCTTTGTACACCTTGGATTTCGACAAATTTTTGATGTTTATGAAGTTCTTGAAACCATTATAGTAAACTCCATCAATGTCGAAAACTTAAAATCTTTTCAGCCAGTAATTTATGTGAGAATGCCGGACTATAGCAGCAGAATTGTATGCAGCCTTCAGATATTGTGTAAAAAAAAATTTTCAACTGAAAGTTTGTTTCTTCTTAAAATGTTGCTTCATTTTTTAATAAATACGTTTTATAAAAGACCACTGCTTTCTTATATCATTTAACCTATTTGCATTATCTATGGCATTCAATTCCACATGATAGTGATCCGAGGTGAGGAAGTCTTCAAGGTAACAAGTCGCAGTGAAAATTATGAACCCCAAAATTTACTGGAAATAAATATTTTATTTAAAAAATGCATTTTCTAACTCTAATGTTCGTCGGAAGTGGCGGAAATATACCACGAAAGGATAATGTTACTTTCAAATGGTGACACTATTAATATTAATATCCATTGAAATATTACCCATTCATTAAACGCTACGGCAACAATTTTGCAAGGTTGTGGCATCCAATATAGATTTACAGAAGACCCAACGACGCTGGCTGCGGTATCCAAAGAGTTGGTTGTCACAACCATCTCTTATACAGCCATTTAAAATGGCTTCCTCATCCAACTAAATAGATGAGGCCATAGCAACCATTAAAATTGGATGTGGGATCCAACTTTTGGATACCGCAACCAATTTTTTCTTTCATTGTAACAGTTAAAAAATATACATTTTCAGACTATTAGTGCAATGGAGCGCACAATATTTTCAGTGAGTTCATCTTAAGCCAAAACAAACAAACTGGATGGTTTGCCCACGCGAGAGTATGCCACGTATAACTGTCCATGTGAAAAACACGGTGTACCCAAATCAAAGCCGCAAACAGATATCGTTTGGCCTTGAGACTTTTTGACTGTCATTGCGTATGCCAATCTATTGGGAAAATGAAGCCTTTTGAATTCCATTGGTACATCTGTCGAAATTATATTAGGAATTCGTGGTGGTAAAGCATGTTTTCCTTAGCACTTATCATTCAAAATGATCGACAACGTTTTTCAAAAATTTTAGTGGCTTAACGCGTGCCATGGCAGAGCCGTAGTGGGTTCAAATTACGAAGCATATTTAACTGGAGATCCAACTTTGTTGTAAACGGTGCGATGGCCTGCCTGGAAAATCCAATTAATTCAAAAACCCAGGTGGATAATTTAAAGCTTCGCTGGTATCGCAAACTGTATCGATAGAAGAGATATCAAACACATAAACAATACCGACGGTCCAAGGGGAAATAAACCAAAAACGATAAAAATTCAGCTTTTTTTGATGTTTTCTTTAATCACCGCAAATTACTTTCATTCCTCTCCAGGGCCTCGTAGGCCCTGGAGAGGAATGAAAAATAGTTTACAACATATTCTCAGTTATATTGAACATGCACACAAAATTTCATAGGAATCGCTTCAGCCGTTTCGGAGGAGTTTGGAAACAAAAAACCGTGGCACAAGAATTTTATGTATTTAAGAGATTTTGTAAGGACTGTGTCGTTGTTCCTAAGTGAAACACTTTTCTTTCTATTGATAATTACTGTAGCCAATCCAGTCTATTGTCATACTACACAGGCTGTTTTGAAATCAAAAATGTGTTACTGATGATTCTGGTATTGTACTTCATGGTTATCATTTAAATGAAATGATCAATCGTACCATGACGGCCGAGCACTACTGTGCACAAGGAGAAGGAAACATGGATGTGCAAATCTTTGAATTACTTCCGCCTGATGTGATCACAATTGTACAATTTGCAGCGATGTTTTCCTAGTGGTTCCTCTCCATTCCGCTGAGCTGCATTCCGATCGCTTTTTTTGCTCACTGGCATTGATGAGCAAAGTCGGTGATGTCGATAACCGTTCACCATTCACCCAAATGATCCAATCGTCAATGGTCGATCGCGGGTCAATATAGTGATTGATAAAGGACTGACTGACAACGACAGTGATCAATCTAAAGCTTCGTGTACAATGGAGACTGAAAGTCTCCAGTTTGAGTCTCGTGAATCGAGTCTTTGAGTGGACATGGGAATGAGACAACTCTCGCAGATAACGTTCGAAAATTCTCGGAAACTTCCATTGTCGCCAGTGATATCGATAACCGTTCACCATTTGTTCGCCTGCTCGAATAAGTAGGTGATGGTTCATTAGTAAGGGTGGCTGATGGATGAGTGTACGGTGCAGGCACAACAATGTACTATACATTATATAGTTATGTATTTGTAATGTGGAAAACCAGCGATAAGGTGAACGCTATACGTGTAAGTGAGAGGTAGCTAACTTCCATCGCTTCACTATTCCCTGATCACGGAGATATGATTCATATCCTCTAGGTAATGATAGAAACCGACGGAATACCATAGAAGATAGAAGGAGAGATACAAATTTCCGAGTTGTGAACACGCTCGTCCACTAGGGAAGATTAAAAATGTAAGATTTTGTTTTCCGGTATGTAATAAATTAAATTTTCGAACCTATTAGGAGATATCGTCCGTCGTTATGCAATCCCCCCCCAGGGCGCCACCACGCACCGCGGCACCGCTGAGGTACGTCCCGCACCACTTACTAGAGACTTCCCCTCAACCCCTCCCCTCCCTCCGCTAAATATTTTTACGAAATTGCATGCCTGAAAATGGATTTTGAGACTATTCTGGAATTTAAAAGCCAGAAAGAAATATTGGAAATGATTATTAACTTGTTCAGAGTTATCTCGTGGCACAACTTGGAACTAATATAAGAGTTGGAGTTTGAAATTTCAATTGCGGCCAGAATTATAATACATGTTCAGCTGTTTGGAATTTTTGGTGACTACCGCCTAAATTTTTCCCAACTACAGCATTGTGTATTCCTGCAGCTAAAGGGTTAAAATATGCTCTGATACAGCATGCGTATGTGTACCTTTATCCCCAAGAGCTGGAGGCTCTCAGTCTCCATGAAGGAGAAGTATTGAATGTTAGATTGAACTGCTCGTGGCTGAGCTTAAACCCATTGAGTGTGTCCACCAGGTTGCAGATGGTGGGTCAACCTCTAGATTTAGAGTTTAGCTGCGAGATAAGTGGGTTCTCTCGTCGAATAAGCAGTCGTGGACAAAAACTGTGTTCTGAGGGGGTATTGGCCTATCCTTGGGAAAGGTGGACCATTTAAATGATACCAAAACCTGTGAAGATGTCATGACTTGGAGACTGGGGGCCTCCAATAATTATGCTTCTCATCACCTGGGGGGGAGGGCAGCAGCTCTTCTTAATATGTGCGAAGGTGGAGACCCCATTGGTCGGTACAGCTACACACATTTCACTACGGGCATGGTAACATTTACTTTAACAGCTGTAGTATTGTGACGTGAAAGGCAAGTGGAAACCACCACATTTTCATCACGAGGAATCAAAGTTAATCCAATCACTTTATATCATGACTAGAGATGTGTGCTAATCGCAAATGCGATAAATGCAATATAGATGCGATGTGCGCAAATAAATGTGACATAGATGCGATGAATAGACTTTTATGATATTTTTACGCAAATTCGCCTTTTCGACGGCAAAATTCATACATATTGTGCCTAGCGCAGTTTAAATTCTCCGCCGACACTCACTGCTTAAAGCACATGATAGCATATAGCAATGGCCAGCTACAAATTGGTTGGGACTCTATATGGCCGCGAACTACAAGTGGGCGTGGGCAAGCTACACCTCCGCCACTATATGCCTTATTTCTTAATTTATTATTGTTCTACAACATCATTATTAAAAATATTCTGTGTTTTGTCATATAACTGTTTCACTACATTTGATCGTCATCTACCTCATTATGAAAATAAAAAATAGACACTACAAAATGCGATAAGCTGTTATTGAAAGTGCGATAAAATAAAAATGAAAGTGTGATTTTCATGGATCACTAATCATGACATGATAGAATTCTCTTGAGTAAAATATTTCGGAGGTGAACCAGTCCCCTAATCAAACCTCTGGGCGGGAACTACTCGAGAGGGTTCATCGATCATAGGTGATAGAATATTGAAATGAACGGAAAAGGAAGACCTCGAACAAAATATATGGAACAAGTAAAGAAGGATGTGAAAGAGAATAAATGCGTAGGTGTGAAAAGATTAGCTGATAGGAGAATTGAGTGGAGAGCTGCGTCAAACCAATCTTTGGATTGTTAACCAATGATGAGATTGAATTGAAGAGATACTTCCTCCACTTTCTCAGCACCCAATATCCTAAACTGGAACATTGCTTTGTAATAGGGTAGTTTCCTTCATCAAAGAAAACGAAAGGTATTGATTGCGATTCTTTACCCACCAGTAGTGTATTCATAATTTTCAAATTATTTGGTTTTAGAAATACCGGTTTAGACGAATGGCAATGGTCAATTTTATTCTCATTTGAGAAAGGCCAGATTGCCACCCATGCCACTCCACGTGACGCCACAGGGACCTAGTTTCTATACGAGTAGAAAGGGGTTTAACATCGTCTGAGATTACTAATGCATGCATGAGGCACAGAGCTCAGGGAAACGCTTCTTTCAGAGAGCTCAGTCTTAATAATCACCTATTAAAACTGGCTAAGGTAGGAAAGTTTTCTTCGTTTGATAAGGTATTAATAATCCTTATTTAAGCCAAGCGCTACCAGCTAGCAGGGTACTTGGCTACCTGCTAGCATCCTGCGTCGTATCAGCGCTCAAAGCCTCGCCCCAAGGTCACCTCACTTGCCGCAGCGGGAACCGGAACGACGTCACTCGGAGATTTCCTGGCATTCATACTTAGCCATCGTGTTTTTGTGCACTTGAAATTTTTCACTTTTCATTTAATCGCGAAAAATAGATATCCTCATATAAAAATCTAAAAGCGTGAAATACGTACCCCAGGAGTAATAATCTTTCGATTTAGGCAATTAAAAAAATTATAGGAAACCACCCTATTGAAAATAATTATTCCTACGTTGTACCACAGAAGCTTCAGTGGCCATCATGAAACATTAGCAAATAGAGATGCCAAACCACTGTTGATTGGAGGCTACCCCACAGCCTGATAAATTATGCATTCCTACCATGTAAACCATATGACTTAATCCTTATAACCCCTCCATCAATATTTTCTCAATACTTTGCTTGTAACGGGATAATCTTCCACTGGGAGTAGTAACCAAGAAATGTAATCAGCAAAATTTCTTCAGCAAAAATTTCTTATTTTATTACTATCATACGTAGTTTCTAAATATTAGTTTAGCCATTTCCCTTATCTGATTTAAGGAGCAGAACTAACCCCTGGATGGGCTCAGAGTAATCAGTATCTTTCATAATTGGTCAGCAATCCTAAAACTAGTAAGAAGAAGCCCTCCACAATACATAAATTTATTTCATTGAATCATGTGGCTTAGATGTATCTCTAAGTTTTTTTGCACTTGGGTAGTCTAGAAAGGAATACAAAATGCAATGTGATGCCAATGAGTGCACTTAGCTTACAGAACAGCTTATAGGAGTATTCCGGCTGAATACATGCACTCAATTGATTTTCAACGATAGCAGTCAGCCATTTCTCTGAGAAGAAGAAAGCCCCCACAGTCAGGGGCGCAGCCAGGACTTAAGGCTAGGGGGGGGGGGGGGGGTTTAGGCGCAACTATTACTTATGGGTGTATTGGTATTGCATACATGCCAGGGTAAGTGGGAGTTGGATATTTGATTAATCCTAACACTATTCTATAAGGAATACTGATCCAAATAAGTAAAATGGATTTAACTTAAAAATTTCTCTGAGCTCTGGGGGTGGTTCTATACCACAACCCCCCCCCCTCGCTGCGCCACTGCCCACAATACCACTCAGTGGTCTCAGAGCGATAACGTGGGTTGCCATAAAAAAACTTCCCAATCCTAACATAGCAACCGAGCTTCATATTCACCAGAAAAAGAGGGCTCTCGTACTACACTCTGAAATAGGTATTTACCCAAGCTGCTGATTCATCACAGCTTGCAGGGTAGTATTCACCGAAAATGAGGCAGGACTATCCCCAGTGCTTTTGGAGTATTCCGCAGATCCTTCCACATAGCACGCTTTGGCCACGAATTCCTTAAAATGAATATTTTCGCCAGCCAGTTTAGTGGTTATTTTTTCACTATTCATACCATACAAAAATTGATCAATTTATTTATCTTCCATACTGTTTCCAAAATCACAGGTGGCAGCCATCTTCTTTAACGCTAGAGCACACTGGGAAAAACTTTCATTGGGTTCATGTACACGATGTTGAAAGATCAGCCTCTTGGCACGAAAGAATCGCATTGGCGTAAATATGGTCTTAAGCTCCTCCTCTAATTGCTCGTAAGTCAGCCGGTCCGGTGAGAGAGGGTGGAGATTTACAGTTAGCTTCTCCAATGCTGCCCCTCCTATGTGACCAATTAGGAAAGCCTTCCTGCCGAGATCCTCAACAGGAGGATGTAATGTCCTCATATAGCTGTTTACGCGCAGAAGCTGATGAAACTTTTGAACAAAGTGTCGAGAAATGCTCTTGACACTTTGATCAAAAGTTCCTATACTCATATTTAGGCAATAGTTCCGTGAAGATACAGAATGGCATGTACCACAGGTACGGTCGACCGATCAGTTTTTTTCGAAACTCACGTAACAGCCTCAACCATACGACACATAACCCACCACAGTATCGGACTCCATCAATCCCATTCTCGTCGCCAAATTGTTCTGTTGCAGGAAAACACGGGAGTCCATTACAACATAAAACTTTAATTCTTGGCTATGCATGATACAAGGCAAGGCGTAGTCCCACCAACAACTGCCAGATGTGCCCTGTCCTCACATCTCATATTCTCGGGACAGGGCTACCACCCTAGATACAACACCCTGGATACATACATCATGGATGTAAGGTTGGTTTAGATAAGTGAAGGGTGGAGGTTACACCAGACTAAGCCACAGGCATATGAATGACATGCATGAGGGTAAGGGGCCGAGTCTCTTTCCTTGGGCCACTTCACATTACACAGATGTTAATTTGAGATAAGCCAAAGGCTTTGCCCAAGATACGAAGCCCTAACCCTTCACTCAGAAGCCTAATGTTCCACCTACTAGGCTACCTAACTCTCCTATTTCATTTGGAATTACAGATTCTTTAATAAAGATTGATTGATGAAGACTGAGTGTGTTAAACGGATGCAAAGGTATCAAAAGAAGATCAAAGAAAAGAGGAATAAAGCAACAATGATGAGGATGGGAGAGTTAGAATACATTAGGAAGAATTGACAAGTTATGGTAGAGCTAAGAATATAAGACACGGTCTCAGGCGTTACTTTGTGGAACTGCTTCATCATAGAATAAAGTTATTTTATTTTATTCTGGGTAGAGCTAAGGTTTATGAATGGCTAAAGAGAGGTAGAGAGGGTAATCCAATCAAAGCAGAAGAATATACTTTCAGCTTTGCATACCAGCATAGAAGTAAGGAAATAATTAATCAGATGCGCACTCAGAATACGAAGTTAGCATTTCATTATAACAAAGTCCATCATTGGATTTAACAAAGAATATGTTTCAATATAACCAAATACACAATTTCATAATAATCAGTCATCGTCAATCGTGTTACACCAGGGATTTCCAATTGGTATTATGGGAAGCTTTGGGGCATATGTATGCAAATACGCAGGAGTGGCTCAAAAGGGAGTAAAGGATGCTTTTAATTTCTTCATTTAATATTATTCTGAAGTTACAAGCATTAATATTTTGACTTTTTCCTAAAAATAAGACAAATGGTAGCCCTGAATTAGATAACAATTACAAAGGAACGCACACTATTGTAATTTATACCTTCATCAGAATCACAGCCTAAATACAGTGTGAGCTACATTGGAGATACATTGCAGCTTGTTGTGGTAGTGTCACATGGTGCAGCAACCAGCCTGATCAGAGCACCAAGAGAACTGTGGAACTGTTTGACCGTCTCACAGACCTATATCTCACAGTCAGTAGTACCGTCACATCAGTGGTGCAGCGAGGGGGGGGGGGTTTGGGGATAAAACCCCCCCAGAGCTCAGGGAAATTTTAAGTTTAAGCCAGTTTACTTTTGGAGTGATATTACTAATAGAATAGTGTAAGGATTGATAAAATATCCCTCAGAAAGCCGTAAAACTCACCATTTTGAATAATTTATCTTAAAATTCCGCAATTTATTAATCTTACACCTACCGCTTATCCTGGTGGGTATTCCATTCCCCCACACACACCGGTATGAGTTTCACCTAAACTCTACCAGCCTTAATTCCTAGCTGTGCCCATGCGTCACATTGCAGCTGCTTATTCGGATGGTACTGTTTGGTCCACCTCTAGCCCTGGGTAAAATCCTTCTTGAATCCTATGTACTCTGCACAAGAAAATTCTACGGTGCTGACAGTCGCGGCTGGTGGTAATTTATCCAGGGTGTGCATTAGAGCAGACACAGGACGATTAATTTATATTATGTTAATTATAATCCATGAGCATAATATTTCGTCGTAATAGAATGCATAGCATGCAAGACATACCATTACTGGTACAATCTTCCCTTAAAACTGCATGAACACAAATAATATAAGCATGCTAATGGAAACAATTATTCTAACCACACCTTTGCAAGTGACTGTAGGTGAAATTCATTCTCCATTCCTTCTTCCGAGCGAACTTGTTTATCACCATGTCATTGAAACCTTAGATACCATCCTGGAAATTTTTTTCAATTGACAACATTGCCAAAGCAGTGAGCCTGTCCTCATCCATCTGGCTACGTAAGAATGTTTTAACAAATCCTTCACTAGTTGTCATTGTAATTGTCGCAAGAATTTTCTGTAGATACTTTGTTTCAATCAATGTGCTTTGAATGTTATTCTCAACTATGAATACTAATAGGGCAGCGACACTGGAGACTTTTCGGAAGTCCTCGTGCATGTAAATTATTTCAAGCTCAGTTATCAAGCTCAATTTTCAATTGACCCATTAATTTAAAAAAATTCCTTTCATCAAACTTGCTCCAATCCATTTGGTATTGCTGGGTAACAACGAAAATTTAAATATAGTGCCAGAGTGTGTGCAGGTCTAAACAAGCCCTTCGAATTATGTCGTTTTTACGACATAATTCGAAATTATATGTGCTTTTTTGTTGTTTTTTTAACGCTCAGCAAATGTTCAATTCCTAATCACTCAAGGAAGAATTATTAATGTGAGGTATACCCAATTTCTTTCTGACTAAAGCACTACTCTGCAAATAAATAGTATCCTTCGCAGAAGCATACCCAAGACAGTGCTGCAAGATGTAGTGGTTCTAGGTGACACTGAATGTCATTACTTTCACTCTATCCCTAACTCGTGGTGCTTGGCAGGGGCGCAGCTAAGAATTAAGGTTAGGGGGGGTTTTAGGAGCAACTAATACTTTGGGTGTTGAGGTATTGCATACCCGCAAGGGTATGCCAGTTTTATGGACTTCTTAGGGATATTTGATTAATCCTAACGCTATTCTATAAGTAATAGTAATTCATTAAGTAAAATGGGTTAAACTTAAAAATTTCTCTGAGCTCTGGGTAGGGGGTTTTATCCCCCAAACCCCCCCCCCCTTCGCTGCGCCACTGGTGCTTGGAATCGTGAGCTGATAAGAGCCCCACGCAGCCGGAAGAAAAAAAGTGGCCTGGGATAGAAAAGAATATTGATGATGCTATAGTTTATTGCAAAACAGTTTTTGTTACGTAAGCAAAAGTTCCCCAACATGAGTATTTAGTTCCCTGGCCTGAAACGATGGGAAAGGGCTTGTTTAGACCTGCTCACATTCTGGCTCCATATTTCAATTTCGGTTGTTATTCAGCAATACCAAATGGATGAAAGCTAGTTTGATGGAAGGAATGTATTAAGTCACTCTGGAAACATTTATCAATCGTGGATCATGTCCGATATAATTGCTTCGCCTAAGATTAATTTTGGGCTTCGGCATTATTATCCCGCCTCGCTTTGTTGTATTTATTCGTGAAAGTTGTTTATCTTCTCTCTGGGTCCTATCGACGTGATATCGAAAATCAGAAAAATTGCGCGTAAGAATTCCAGCCTCCCGATAATATAAATAGATGGTGTACGTTAGCTCGAAGCTGCCATCCAGCGGTGACTGCTGATACCTTTCACGAGTGTCAAAGCAATCCAACCTCAATCCGCTCAATGTCTATCCGAAGTTATCTGTCCGAGCCGGACGATAAGAAGTCGGTATCGAGGGTGAATTTGATGCGCGCAGGCTTCGGATCGCGATAAAACAAGCAAATACGCATATAGATCACAGGGAACGTGTCGAGGTGAAGTTGACGGAAATGACGCCTTGTATCTGGCAACGGAGGAATCGCCGCTAGAAGAAAAATTGAAGATCATAGCGAAGACATTCTACGACAAAACATCATCTTCCCAAATCGACGACATTGCTACCCTCGGAGTAGCGAACATCAATTCTTGGGATCAGTGGCACAGCGAGGGGGAGGTTTTGGGAGTTAAACCCAATCCCCAGAGCTCAGAGAAATATTTAAGTTTAATCTATTTTACTTAATTGGATTACTATTACTAATATAACAGTGTAAGGATTAATAATATATCCCTCAGAAAGCCGTAAAACTCACTATTTTGAACCGTTTATCTTAAAATTCCGCAATTTAATAATCTCGCACCTACCGCTTATCCTGATGGGTATTCCATACCCCCACACACCCCGGTCTTAGTTGCACCTAAACCCCCCCAGCCTTAATTCCTGGCTGCCCCCCTACTTGGGATCGCTACTGCCGTCCGGTATCTTCTACGGGAGATCCGTATCATCAGCCACCCACACGGAATGCTTAATTCCCAGTCCTGGA
This sequence comes from Ischnura elegans, assembly GCF_921293095.1. NCBI lineage: Eukaryota > Metazoa > Arthropoda > Insecta > Odonata > Coenagrionidae > Ischnura > Ischnura elegans. The sequence continues at coordinate 121,593,119 of NC_060247.1, forward strand.
CGACAGGACAATTAATAATGCCGCAGCCTCGTAGTGCCTGACAAGGCGGAATGATGTAATGATAAAAGCAATCATCTGAGTTCAAACGAGAACAAGTTCTATGAAAATAACACATGGGGATAGGAAGCATGGAAGCAATAATTTAAACTGGATGGGAATGAGCAATTCATAGAAGTAAGGAGGATATCTAAATTATGAATTTAAGGCGGTGGCTGGGAATCAGTTGTTGCTAAGCATCGCCACCAGAGGTCCAGGAGGACAACGATCCGTGTCTCATGACAACCCCGAGGGAATTGCTAAGGCGTTAGCCATCTTGACCTGTGAAATTGATTGAAGATGCAGATATTTTGAGGAGATCCATTATAAGATATGAAATAATACTACTTTGCACTTTTCCACGTAAAATTTTATATCACCTAAGTCAGCATGTTTCACTGCACTGCAGCTTTATCAAGACTAACAACAAAGTTAACCATGCCAGAATAAATGGTCTCGTACAAATTAAATGTGTGACAAAATGTATGGCGTCTTACATTGGACAGACGGGGAGAAGTCTGAAGGTCAGAACAGAAAGGCTTAAGAGGGATTTTGAAAAGAAGGAAGGGAAATCCCAGTTTGCGGCTCACCTCCTAGAAGAATTCATCCCAGAAATGCTGCACTGGGTACAAAAGGGGACAAAAATGGACATTTGTGAATCGTTTCGGCCGTTAGTAGGAAATAAAATATCACTAATGACCATGTTTTGCCCTTCCTTTCCCCGCTCCTTGACATCCCTCAGCTAATCGGGAAAAAACCCTCCTAGTACCTGAAAACAGTTACCATCCCACTCTCACCTCAGACCAACGGTCAGTTCAAAATTCCAAACCCTCTTACCGTCAACGCTCTTTCCAATCCTTAAAAACAAAGGAATATGATAATTTTCTCCTTCCACCCCCACCTCACACATTTTTTTGAGTGTACAAATTTGTACGAGACTATTTACTCTGGCATGGTTAACATTTTTGTTAGTCTTGATAATGCTGCATTGCAGTGAAACATGTTGACTCAGGTGAAATAAAGTTTTATGTGGAAAAGTAGTATCAATTCATGTCTCATCTTGACCGTTTAGCAATTCGGCACATGGAAAACTGCTTTCATGAAATGCTGCATGATGACAGTTACAAATATTTTCCTTGAAAGCACCCATACTTTCGATGCTGTGATTTCTCTTTCCTCCCACAGAACCAAGGGAATCTGGAAATCAATACTTCTATTAGGGCATAAATTTTTGACGTGACACATGTAATTAAGAGCCGCGGTCCAAAAAAAATAAGTTGAGTCCAGATTGCCACAACGTACATCTCATACCATTAGCTAGAGTTTTATTAACCCTCTCGGCAATGCCGTTTTGTTCTGATGAATCCCTAACTGTTCTTCTATGCAGTATCCAATTTGCATTAAGAGAAGGACTGAATTCTTTATTAATGTACTCACCACTCCCATCAGTTTGTAAAGCCATAATTTTCCAGTTTCTCTTATTATTTTCCACTTCTGACTTGTATTCTTTAAAAACGCTCAAGCACTTCAGACGTTTGTGTCAGAAAAATGCAGTTAAATGCCTTAAAAAATCATCAAAAAAAGTTGCAATGTATTGTGACCCACTTAGAGATTTTACCCATCTCCCCATAACATCGCCATGTATCAGCTCCAATGGTTGTGCTGACTTTTTAGAGCTGCTTTCTGGGAATTCTTTCCTGACAGCTTTACCTTTGGTGCACACCTTGCACTTCTTACCTGATTTTTCACCTTTATATCTATCACAGGAATTTTTCTGATTCCTTCCTCATGCCAGTTTAGCGCGTTCAGCACGGCAAAAGCGTTCTGCTCCGGTACGTCTTTACTTTCTAGCTGTGTTGTCACGCTAGACATCACTGCGCTGGTCACTGTTTCCAAGATGTACAGCCCATCTCTTTGATACCCCTTGAAGATCTCGTTACCGTTAAGTTGTCCAACGCAGAAATTCTCCGTAAACTTGCAAGAAATCGCTTTCTTTGCTGGCTTAGCACGAGAGATTAAGTTGTAACCAAATTCAGGCAGAAATAACGCACCCCTGAGTTCTAAAGTACATCCACCTCATTCATTTGTCAGTTCAACAGAGACCACGCACACGCCTTTCACTGGAACTTTGCCCTTTCACATGTTTATGAATCCACTCGCAGGGCTAATAGATGAAAACATAGCCTGACTTTTACAGATGTAATCAGTGGAGGCACTGCCCAATAACCACTGATTATCGTTTATTCGAAACGCAGAGAGGTTTACCGCACCAATGCACGAAATCACCCTGGATTCGCTTTCCCCACCCCTTCCTTGCCGGCTTATTTCTGTAATATTATCGTCATTGACACCTTTTACTATCGGGCTACTTCATTCGCAAGCCATGTGTCCCTTGCCATTACAATTGCAACATCTCACTTCCAATTTATTAGGGCACGCTTTAGCCAAATATCCAACCTTATTACGTACATATGTAACACCTTTGTCTCTCAATATCTGCACCTCGGGCGCCTGCTCCACCTAGCAACTTAAGACTGGATGGCCATACTTGGTGGAACTTGGTGACAGGAGACTTAACAAAAGATACACTGTCGTATGTTCCACAAAAGTTTACTTAACCGACCCAGGTTTTGATGTTACACTATGTACCGAATTGGTGTGAGGGGAGTGGGAGGGAGTTCACCCAAACTGTTTCCCCTCCCACTCCGTGGCACCAACTCCATATTCCTCCGCCTCCTACCTTGGCCTGGGTATATATACACTTAGAGGGTGCTGGTTGTATCATCTTGAAAATGACACAACGTGTTCAGACCATGGTCGGTTGTTGGGTTTTGGAATTGAAAAGTGTGGAAATTACCATTTGTCTTCTTTCATCATTATTGCAGAAGAAAGGATATATCGTAAAGTGGATAACCATACCCCCCACTACTCGTGTTATTGTTATTCTCAAATGCACTGGTCCAGTTGTACATCGCTCCGTCACCCACTGACTCATTCGTAACAGTACCCTGAATGTTTATACGTATATAATTTGTTTTTAAGGTCTAAAAATATCACATTTAATATATGAGAGCAATCTTTTATAAATAAACGCTGATATTTAAGTCTCGACCCTTATTCCTTAAGTATTTGAATTCATTTTAAAACGTATCCAGACTCCAGAGAGAATCCGTACTACCTATCAGGTTATTTATGAGGGGGGAGGGCGCCGGAATGTTGTACACTTGCACTAGAAAAATAACTAAAACCGGACCTGGTGGTGGTATTAGCTGCAGGTACATCCCGAAGAATTCTCTCATTTTATCTCCTCGTACCATAAAACACAAGATTTTCGGAATTTTTCTCGATTTTATAGGAAATGTAAGGCAATATAGCATGATAAAAAAGGCCAGCAAGATAAACATCATATTTTGAGCTTTAGATAAGGTTCAGCACGGTGATAGCATATTGGTAAGCAATATTTCATGGAAGGCTGTGGTTAGTGTCTAGTAACTACGACCGCTCAAGAAAGACGCGGGGAATAAGAGCATCAGGGAGGTAGAAGAACTAACCCGAGAGTTCTTGGGATCACCACCGGGTCAGGAACTGCATAGTTGCCGACGTTTCGATGTTTGACTCGGCCATCGTCCTCAGGTCTGTGACTCACACCCCTCAGGACGATGATGACGATGCGAGAACATTCCACCAAGACTATTCGCCGGGAAAGCACGAAATCTTTCTAGAATAACTAGCTTTAAATCGGGAGAAATGAATGGCTTCACTGTCTTAAGGCCGTTTTACACGGTACACGGAATTGCGCAATCTGACGTACGTGCGAAGGCGCAATCAAAATTGCGTCGTGTAAAGCGGTGAATTTATAGAACTCATGCGAGAATGCGTTGATGCGAGACATCAAAATAGCCCCTGTTCTAATTTCGTTCATTAATTCGCGCAATTCCGCGCCATTTTAGAAATTAATGCAGCTCTAACCTGCGCAATTCCGTGCCCCGTTTAAAACGGCCTTTAGGATTGCAATAATATGATGACGTGGTTAGTTTATGAAATATTTGAGGGGTTGAAGCCTTTGAAAGGTATTTGTAAGGTGCACCACAGGAAAACGTGTATACACTGTACACTGACTGGTTAAGAATTATTTATGATACCTAAGCGCCAATCAAGTGAGATAGCTTAAAGTGGAAATCTAATTTCAGTTTAAATGAGGATAAATAGGACTATTCATCCAACAGGAATATGCGTTTCTTCATTATGAGTATATTTTTTGAGTTTTCAACCGTTTGAGATATTTCACTTGCGCCGGTAAAATTTCAAATGCCGACTCTATTATACGCTCTTCTATGCATGAGATATCTTCGCCCTCATGACAATACTGCAAGCCTTGGATAAAGTACTTAGTTACAAGGAAGCTCTCAAGATACACTGAATTACTTAATTTCAGACAAGAAAAACATCAGCACTGTCCTAACAAGGGTAATGCTGAGTCAGTCTAAATTCTTGGCGAGAAAGACAAAATTTTTTTACAAAAACATACATTGGACTAATATAAACAACTTGAAGAAGGCTGTGGATGATGAGTTATAACCTCAAATACAAAGCCAACCACGATAATCATGTACATATTGTAATTCATTCACTCAGTGATTCAACCTGAAGGTTGCTCAAGATAGGTGAGGGTAGAACTCACCCAGATCACCCCGGCCAATTCGCACCTCTAGGATCTGGTTTAGTTCTAAGATTTAGTTTTAGTGTCCGAAGGCTTCATCCTGGATTTGATTCCGGGACCCCTCGATCAGAACCTTAGAGATTTACTCTTTGGACTATCATACTACCATATTTATTTGAATAAAAATAAATAATTCCCGATATTTTTCAAAACAAAAAATCTTCGAAAATTCTATTGCTGGGTTTGAAGGTGTTGCGAAGTGTTTTGCAATCTTCGACTTCCTTGATAATAAAGTTTCAAGACATCTTTCGGAGTTTTTTAATGTTTATATTTGCCATTTAAAAATAGGAAACCCTCAATAAAAACTAAATTAATTAACATTAGACAAACCAAATCATCATCATCATAGTATGCTGTCATTCGTAGGGCTATCAAAAGTCATTTAGATTACGACTATATTTTTTTACCAAATGAGTCATTGGACTGATAATATTATCTTGAGGAAGGATTTGATTGGTGACCTATAATCTTTATTACAATGGGAATCACGAAAAGCAGATATACAGTTTTCTTAAAAAGATTGGATTTGTGAAAGCTTTCAACTGAAATATAAACCTTGATCGCAAGATCACCGAGTTTCAAGATACTGACCGGCATACTGCGATATCCGTGGATGATTATCTCCGCATATTTTCCGATAGTCTCTGTCCCTTATTCGCACTTTGTAGGCCCACACTGATAGTTCTACTTCAAACATGAATACCTTTTTAGAAGTTGTTGTCTTGATCATCTGTGCCCAAGTACAGGTACGTACCATATTTGCCTAGTTCTTACAATAGTTTTAATTGAGTTGTTGCAAAAAATATAATTTACAGTAACGGAAAACCTTTTTTTATATTTTACTTCACTCCCAGCAAAACTATTTCCTGACATTTTCATAGAATAATACATTTCCTTACTCGTATCAGCTATGAACGACATTTCTTCTATCTATTTCTCCAATTACTGATGTATTGAGTTAATTTTCAGTCTATCCAATAAATCGTCAACGTCAACTACCCGCAAATAGACACAGGGAAATAGATATTGCCCTTATTCCCCATGTTTTTGCTAGCCCAACAAATTGAGACCAATTTTCACATAGAAGAAGGCTTGATAAAAACCGAAAAAGTCAAACATATATTTTTTTCTTTATGAAACACAATCTTTCCCAATGAATTTATCTGACACACGACGCTCTTTGCTATCATATCAAATATATTCAAAAAGTTTAATAATAAAACGAAACCTGAAAAGCGTAAAATAAATGCAGAGCAAAATATTTACCATGCCTCATTGCAACAATTATAAGAATAATCACCTTCTTCAAACTACACATTGTTTACAACGCAACTGCTACATAAGGTTGCATACAATATTTAGTATGAGCATCTAAAACGTATATGACATTCTTTTTACAGGCATTTGACGTTAGAAGACTTCGTCCTATTGGCAGGCAATCGGTGGCAGTTTCCGCGAAAAGAATCATGCGGCTAAGGGCACTTGAAGATGGTAAAAACACTTTATTATTTTATATTTCATCCCCCACATTACCTCTAACATAACATTAATCATTGTGAAATTAGCATTTGAATGATAATAAACGTAATACCTTCATCAAATAATTTAGAGTGAAATCATTGTAAGAGCTCGTTGATCATTAAAACGATTAGTAATATAAAGTGCAGAACCTTAGGAGGCATATATGGTTAAAACGCGAGTGACTGTCTCTAAAATACAAACAAAAACTCACTCGGGAAAATATATGATTCGGAGCTTTCGAAGCAATAGCTTCTTTCTCAACATCTGAGGAACAAAATCGATTGTGTGAGTTATATACACAATTCACAATACCACTAAACTAAATTTTCGGTGGTATACATCCACCTTCCTCAGAGTTAGGTAGGAGACTGTAGGTAAAGGATAAAAGAGAGCTGAGTGAAGGGGAAATAGTGGGGAGGTAGGGTCCAAAGGGGGGGAGAAGAATGTGCTGAGGCAATTGAGGGATTATCGGTTGATATTTAAGCCGGGAGGAAGAAATGCTTTAAACAGCCAGATGTAGGTTAATTCGATGGAATTTAGTTTAATTGGGTGGTCTGTGGGGGAAGGGAGGCCAAAACTGATACATTGTAACAGTCATTGAATTGGCGCCGATGAGTGGCCGCATGTTTCGCCACCGGGAGGGACGCAAAGTGAGAGGAAGTGCATGATGCCCTGATCATGATACACATATATTCACGTATCAAGTCACTAATGTAAAAGCATAGACACAAAAAAAGAAGAAACACTCACAGGAAAAATAGAACTTGGGAGCTTTCGAGGTTGTAACCTCCAGTGGCGCAGCGAGGGGGGGTTTTGGGGGATAAACCCCCTTCCCCCCCTCAGAGCTCAGAGAAATTTTTAAGTTTAATCCATTTTACTTATTTGAATCATTATTAGTTATAGAATGGTGTTAGGATTTATCAAGTATCCCACAGAAAGCCGTAAAACTCGCCATTTTGAACCATTACTCTTCAATTTTTTCTGGAGGAGGACCCCCGCAACTCCTGCTTACCCTGGTAGGTATGCAATACCCCCTCACCCGTAAGTATTAGTTGCGCCTTAAAACCCCCCCTAGCCTTAATTCCTAGCTGCGCCCCTGGTAACCACTTCTTCAGCTAAAGGGAAAATGGGTAGCGGGAAAGAAGTACGTTGGAAAAGGGAGAGGGGGGAGGTTGAGGGAGGAGGGAGGCTTAGCAGGAAATGTTCAACCCTGAATGCCTATTGGCTTTCAAATGCCAAAAGCACGCCAATTCGAGGGTGTGGAGATTGAGGGCGGAGTCAGTAGGGGGAGGGATGCAATAACTGATACTTTGAAGCATTCACTGAAGAAGGAGTCGTGAGACAAAGAATGTGTGGGGGTTGGGAGGGATGCGTGGGGGGATGACGGACAGCAGGAGGCGCGGTGATTATTTATTCAAAGGTTGGGGGGGGGGTGGAGCATTGGCCAACATAGAGAGCGGTGCAGAAGCTGCAATGGAGGAGGTAAATGATATTGGTGGACGTACAAGTAGTGGAGGGGAAAATCGGCAGGCATTTAAGTTTGGGGAGGAAAGAGGCTGGAGGTGGAGAGAAAATCTTGACGGTTTTACATCTGGGACGGTTGCACGGTGAGGGTGGGGTAGTGGTGACTGAATGCGATTTTTGAAGAGGGCGGGTGGCTTTCAAGATGGTACTTAGATTAAGCGGTCTCTTATAAGTGATCCGTGGAGTAGAAGGGAAAATCTGGGAGGAATCCACATAAAAAACTCATCGCATTTTGTGGGCATCTTGGAAAAGCTTACTTTAGAGAAGACGGATATCATAGTCAGCTTGGATGTTGTTTCCGTGTTCACACGGGTTCCTCTTGCTGATACGTTCAAACTTATGGAGGAAAAATTTGACAGTGGGACAGTAATGCTATTCCATCATGCGCTTACATCCACCTTTTTAAATACAACGGTAGCTTCTACGAAATGGCAGATGGAGTTGCAATCGGATCCCCTTTGTAGTCAGCCATTTCCAACTTTTATATGCAGGATTTTGAAGAGAGAGCCCTTTCATTTGCTCCGTTACGCCCTAAATGCTTCCCAAGATATGCTGATGACACCTTCATCATATGGCCTCATGGACTAGACGCTATTCACGCTTTTTTGGACCAAAGGAACGACCAACACCCGAGCATCAAATTCACTATCGAAATAGAGCGGAATAATAAGATACTAAGTGAATGAGGTGGAAGGTTACTTCATTTCTGCACTAAACACAGGCTAGTGGTTGTCAATACATTCTAAAGGCCTGGTTACACGGTACATTAACACGTACAAGTTAATGTACGTTTGCGTGATTGATTTTGGTGGACCGGAACGGAACATGTACGAATGCATGAATCAAATTAGAACAGGTTCTATTTTCCGTTCATGCATTCGCACAAGTTGGGTGGTTACACGGTGCATTTTGGCGTTCATTCTCGCGTTCATACATTTAGACATTAACCCGTACGTGTTAATATATCGTGTAACCAGGCCATAAGAAAGTTTTCGGGGAGCTGCCGGGGAGCGTCTACATGCCGTTAAACGCCTCCTGATCACTCCCGCAACACTTCCAGCACACTTCCCCGAACGCTTCCGTCTCGACTGTGGACAGTGGCCATAACTTAGTTATGATGAAATGACACGTAATGCCACTTGCCATATCGGTAAAGCAATTAATGAAATCAATAAAAAGGCTTCTTGAGTGAATATCCATGGAGAAAAATTTAACATGCTAAGATTTTCCGATGACACAGCCACCATGGCATTAACAGAGAAGGTTTTAAAAAATATTCTGGCTAATATGGATAAGATAATGGGAAACATCAACTGAAAATAAACACAAAGAATACCAAGGTATGATTATATATTTTTGCAGGATAAAAAAGCTATGGGTTTAAAAACTAAATTATGTTCATGATTTGCATAATATCAGAGTTATATAATATGCTTCGGGTCAGGCGGTAAATATCCTCCCTATTGCTCTCTTAAAAAAGAGTTAGATGTCAAGTCAAACTTAGATATTTTACCTAAATGATTAAATAAATTTTACCTAAATTACCAGATTCAAATTGTGGCATGAAACCCAAATATGAGTTTTGGCCGAGAATCATCACCACCTCTAATTCAATTATCGTTGACTTTAGGAACTCGAGTTATGCCCCATAACTTCGAATATGAGATTTTTTTTTTATTTTTCGATAGTTACTTGGGAAAATATGTCAAAATATATTGCAGTAATAGTTCAAAACACTGTGCCCGAATTTTTTCGTGCCTAACGTTGTCCAACTCCTGGAAATAGAGCCATTCACTGTTTTTAGAATAGCTTTGGAGAGAACTTAAAGTACAACTCACTAATATCGATTTACCTACCCCTGAATGCTACTTATGAAATTTTAAGTACAGTGAAGTTGATTACGAAAATGAACTATTCTTTTTTTACTTACGAATTGTAGCCTGAATCGGAACAAATAATATTTTTTGTAAAAATCTATCATTACAGCTGGATTCACACCTCTATCATTATCATCATCATCAACTTCATTTTTTTTTTCCTATCATCACAATTTCGAGAACATATTTGTTACAATAAATTGAAGCAGTATCATGAAAATGAAAAAATGAAATTTTCGATCCTTTCCATGTTGAAATATCACAAATAGCAAATTATTATAGTATAAGAAATAGTAACGGGCGTAACTTTGTGGAAATCCTATATCGTAGGAATAGACGAAATAAAAACTTCGCGAATTTCCACAAGGTAATTTATTGTGATGATAACCACTTTGGCAATGATACGCTGTATTGAAATCATGGTCGATCACAATGAATTACCATGTGAAAATAGCCAAGCTTTTATTTCTTCTACTCCTACTATAATTATCATAGATTTTCTTTACGTATAACTTCTTCATAAAGTTCATTTACACAGCAGAAGAACTAAAGAGTTGCAGGTCTTAAGTGTGGCCAAAATCAATAAAGCTTTCTAACCATGATTATACATACACTTATTAGAAATTAATCCTTGACTGTCAGCATTCTAATACGTGGATTATCATATTTCAGGGTACGAATCAGTACAGCCTAAGATTTCTGGTGGGTTCTCAGCTGAACTAGGACAAATTCCCTTCCAGGTTTCCATACACTCTGATGCAAATGAATTCTGTGGAGGCGTGATCATTCATCCTTCATATGTGCTAACATCGGCTCTATGTGCAACAGGGTGAGTCGAATTTCGTGAAGGTGTCAAGGAGTAATTACTTTAAAAAAGATAGATTACCGTAATAGAATCAACGTTTTCCTAGAGGTATCCTAACTTAAAGAATAAGTGAGGAGGTAACGTTGTTAAAGCTCCAGATAAAGCTTACAGTATTATGTGGGAGAATTATGAAGGATTTGAAAGTGTGACCTGAGTCCGATTTCTCACTGATAAGTGAGGAAATCATCAACTTAGATTAAACTGCGGCTGTCATTTCATTAAAAAAGACTGCATGGCCAAATGGCAATATTTTTATTCAACGAGAATGAAGTATTGATTTTCGAAGTTGAACATCAACATAAGGCAAGTAAATTTTTAAATTACAATTAAAATCTATTGGTTTATTATCAAATATGATGTAAAAAATAGGTTAACCAACGGGGTTAACCTATTAACCACAACTCTTGACACGCCCCAAGAGAGAACATAAAAATTCTTTATGATCACCAAGTCCAAGTTCCAAGTTTCCCTCTTCTCTGTGTACTATCCTCCCCGAGCAACGCCGGGTGGCCTAACAGTATATTACGTATCCTAATACGATTTTCAGAGTAGTACATGGCTGAGGAGGATATTTGATTTTTTTTTTACTTCCTTCAGGAAGTCATATTGCTTGCCATAAATTTGGAATTCATGATCGCGATTTCATTGTAAAATTATATTTCATGTGTGGATTTTTCAGGGGTTCCACGTTCACCATCCACGCGGGAGTTACAAATCTTCACGGCGATGAAAGCTCGCGAGTTATTGTGCAATCTACGGAGCCCATTATTCACGATGGATATACAAACGACTATCTTGTGAATGATATTGCCTTGCTGAAGCTGTCAGAACAACTCCAATTTAATGGTCTGTATAAGTAGTGAATAACTACGAAAACTGATAATACTAATATTTGTCTACGGTGTGATCTCCTAAGGATGCGCTTTGCCTTCATTAAACAAACTCACTTTTATTCTTTACAAATACTACCTATTACTCTATACAATTATCTATTAGAAAAGTTTCCTCAGCTTAAAGAAACAATTGTGATATGGTGAGCTTTACATAGGTATTTTAAATGTAATCAATGCGGTGTGAGGCGAGATGTAGTGGAACATAATGATGTAAAATGAAGTGCAAAGGATGTGGTGTATGTCCAATTTAATGTTTACTCGAAAACTAGTCTCGACGCATTCATGCGTCACCTTCGGGTACTCATCATGGTACCGGGTAAGGTAAGGTAGGACCTATACGCGAAATATTCCATATCTATAGCTGAGATTGTGTGGTAATCTTGAGGAAAAAATTGGATTGCTCATGTGGTGTTCGTTAGTTATTATTTTTTACTTGCTACTGGTTAATTCCAAGAAATATCCGTCTTTTTTTAACTGGTAACCGCTTTCCGAAAGCATTCAACTCCAATGTTACACCAAATAAAGTTGTTGTGATTGGGACTTGATGCAGAGAAAAATGAATTAAAGAAAATCACCCATTACTTTTATTGTATATTCGGGAAAAGGAGAAGGGAAGAAGGTACAGGTAGATGCATGCAGATTACTACCGTGTTAACTCGGCGTGCTAGCGGCTTGAGGCTAAAGTCACCGTGTGCGTCCACCGGGTTGCGGCTTGTGGATCGACCCCAAAATATAGCTTCATGAAAAGCGAGTTCACTCGTCGTATAAGCAGTCGTGGACAAAAAGCTTTCACTCATAGGAGGTGATTTCATCTTCGAAAAAAATGCTTTGCATGTTTCTTAATTTTTTTGTTATGCCTAATAGCATGCGTCGTGTGTTCTAGTTTTATTGGAAAAAAAACCATAATGAGTAGTTGGCAAGTTTTGCCTTTGCATGAATGTGATAGTAAGATTTTTTATTATGCGTTATGTTTTTTGGACCGTGTGGTGTACATGTGGGGATCCTATTGCATGCCGCATGCTGGTAATTGTTCACCCCCTGCCAAACACCCCAGAGGTTTTCTCGCAGGGTATAATGTAAATTTAGATGCCGATATCTCCATCATCCACCATCACCCACAAGCCTTCCGCTCACTGACGCCATATTACCCGACCGTCTCCCCAGCATTTTTGCCTAATATTTTCTTTTTCACCCGGGGTCTCCGTTGAATTCAAGCCGATACTGATAGGTAGGGCTCCTAAATTATGGTAAATAAAATCTTCACTTGGCGGCATAAAAATGGACCAAAATTCAGCATCTAAAGTCGGTAAAAAGAATCATATTGTGATAAAGGCGGTAAAAATATCGTTGAATAAAACATACTTTTTCAAGAACAAAATGAACTTTTATCGAGCCAAATACTACTAAGCAACTAATATCAAAGGGAGAATACTGATCACAAGATAATGCAAAATATTTAAAGCTTCAAACTTAACTTATCAACTTCCTAACATATAAAATAATAAACAGTCTACTTATGCTTGCAATTTTATACCATGAAACTAATCTCTTCATCGGAAGTTGGCCAAAATTCTTAAGTCCTTACAATATTCTTTAATGTATTCCGCTAACGTATCCCATCTAATGCACCTCGTTAATACAGGAATAGGAACAAGTTGGCACAATGTGATCCATTAGGGTACCTGCTCCTTAGGTGTGACAGGTATTGATGCTTTCTTCAAGGACATAAGTTTGCATAGTGTAATACATGTTGAGCTCCTGAAGTTGTGTAGACCATGCTGGCTACTAAGTTGAGCTTGTAGCCCCAAGACTATATATGTGTCTTCATGGAATGGTTCCATTAACACTTTGAAGCCCAAATATTCCTTGGGATGGATATTTTCAGCCAGGGACCCGAGCCTGAGTAGAGCTCAGGCTTTCGTATTTGATTCTGGGGAAAAATATTCCCCGCATATTTCTCTGTCCTGAACTATTTAGCCTCTTTCTATAGCTATCCGGTCTTCTTGTATGGCAGGTGGTGTCATTTAGTGGCCCCTAAATGTTATTTTCAGATTAGGAAATAATTTATTAAAAAACAATAAAAGCCCTGTTTTTTTGGCAATCTGCACATGAAAATACCACGGGCTTCAAACTGTTACAGAGTCAACATTACATAAATACACCGCTTACTTGAGCAATTAAGTGGGTTTATAATGACAATGAAGATGCATTTCTCAGATGATTCGTCGCACTTTACTCTAAATGGCCTATCTTTTACAGCCTCTTTTAACTCCTAAGAAAAACTAACCAGGGCAGTTTTTATTGAGGAACCTCTTAGAGCAAGATTTTCTATTATGTTAAATCATAATTGAACTGTTCTTTATCTAGCTTGGTTATTTTTTATTTACCTAAAGAGTCTTGCAGTGACACCTGTCATGCCGATGGTCCAGCGTCATGGGACTCCTTGCTTTTGTGAAGAACTGTGGCTAGGTGCTTCTGTCAGGAATCCTCATGATGCAATCAATTCCGGCATTGCAGAATTTGTATATTACAATTTGGTTTTGTCTGTCAAAAACATAAAATCCTTCGCCAGCTTACTCGTAAACACGTTAACGAATTTCAGCATTCCAAACGACAAAAAATCACACTAAAGAATATGACTTTCACTTTTAACCCACGTATTAACCACTTACCTATCGATAACAAAAATCCAGACATTTCCCGCAAACGAACTTTGGCCGCAACGGAGGACTGCTGGAAAAGGAGCTTCGAAAATTGTTGCGCACGGCGGCCATCATGAAAAGATCGTTTTGATGACGAATTAAAATACTCGATCTTAGTGGAAATTATCGCAGCACGTGTGCATTTGATTCCAAATATGTCACCATACCACCTTCTTCGCACGCAGTCTGGGATTGGGGGCTCCCAGAGCGCAACAGTAGTAGCCACGGCCCTCAACGCATTTGCACTTCGAGGGCGGATTTATTTTTCGGAACAATGTTTGAGGGCAATTGAGGTTCGCGTAGAGACCGGTTCCAATGCGCATCGGGGACTAGGGGAAATTCCTCCTGAATGAACTTGTGTCTTCAACGTACTGTCGGCCGCTTTGGGAGCTCTTCTTCACGACACTGTCGGGACAAGCAATGTTTAGTTGGTAGGAAAAAAGAACTTAATGGCGGCGTAGCGATGTCAATGATAACGTTTCGAATGTGAGTTTTTGGGATGGGGAAATACGGCGGCGTCGAGAGTCCGTAGTTTAACTTCGCGGCTTCAACTTTATTCGCGGATTTGTTTTAAAAAAACAGAAGCGCTTTTTGGTTGTTTGAAATTTAAAAAGTAGCTATTGATCAAAAATTCTTTCAAAATCATGGAAAAAATCGCAGAAAAAGTCAAAAGCATTGAAATTCGGGTAAATACTGAAAATGTGCCGAAATTCGCGAAAAATTGCGAAATTTCGCGTTCGCGAAAATCAAAGAGCCCTACTGATAGGGAATCATCCTTTTTTCCGGCCGAGTTAATAATTCCACAAAACACATGGTAGAGAATTTCATCGCAAGATTGTTTTCAACGGCTACATGAGAACTTATCTATTCAAAGGCTTCTCATCTCTTTCCAGAGAACATATCACAGGCCTTGCTTCCAGCAAACAACGATACATATGCCAATGATCCAGCGTGGATTAGTGGATGGGGTTCTTCTTATAAGGGTAAGACTATTCGCGTTTTTGTATGGCTTATTTCCTCTGACGGATAATTATTCAAGAACTAAAGAAAGCTGGACAGCACTAAGAATTCATTAAATTTTGAATTCAACAACTGTCACAAAATTCAGCTGCCTGGGAGAAAAAAATCTATAAAAAAAACTCACTCAGGAGCAATAGAGTGGAATTTTAACATAGAAAATAAAATGTAATTGCAATTTTCCATTATAAATTAACCGCATATCTGACGCATTTTGACTCGAAGGGCCTTAATCTGGGACAAGTCCTTGTGCCAGAAAAGTGCAATTACATTCTATTTTAATATAAAAATGAGGTATTCTTCATTCCAAGGTAGGTATATCATTGTGGATATACGTAAATATAGTTTCTGCATCTGTGAAATTAAGTTAGTAATCGCCAGTCAGCTACCTTAACCAATAATATTTAATGCGACATTACTACCATCCAAGTAGTCCATCAATTTAAGCTTACGGAGACTTTGCCTAACTGATGTCAAGAAAGAAGATGAAACCTTTTTTATTTGAAAGTAGACACTTAGATAGGAATACTGTTGAAGGGTTTTGTCCAAATACGCCCGGATTTAAGGGAAAAAAGCATTTAAAATTTTAAAGATATGGTTACCTAGAATATAATATTATAATTTCGTTCATTGTTCTAGCCCGATTTGGCCGAGTGGTAGCGAGTCGAGTTTCCGTTTTGAAGGACCAGGGTCGAGACTCTGAAAGAGTAAATTTTTTCCAGTCTGCCAACTCCTCCATTTTTTGTAATCTGTCCCATCGTCTTCAGATTTGTTCATTTCAGACGTTTTACATTTTTTTACTTCACTTCTTTTTGAGAATATGCACTAAACTGACATTTATGTCACAAGCTAATCCTTGCTTCAAATCATTCTTTCCGTTGCCAAGGTTCATCCAAGCAGGAATCACAAAACCGTGGTGCTGGCACCGAAGTGCAGGGAACGGATTTCCAAAGCAAAAGATTTTAAACATACTGTCTTCGGAGAGTTTCCAAGGCTCCATACGGGAGAAAAATATAAAATCAGGGGGAACGAAACTCGACAAACTTGAAATGATCAACAGATGGGAAAACGATGTGACGTCACGGCCAATATTCAACATGGACACCCGCTTTAGCGGCCTTTGAATTTTTCCATATTTCGGACGGTTATCTCGAATCAAGTATTCACAATTAGGATTTAAACTGTGGTTTTACGACATTATGTTATTCTGAACTCTAATTTTAAAAATGTGTTTGGTGCATTTGAAACACTAGTGTACTTCCCTATTGTCATAAAAACAAGTAAATCACACAATTGAAAATCACCATGCTCATTCTATGAAACTGTTACCTGAGTATTCGTACTTGCGTTTCTTTAAGTCTTGAGGGAAACATATTTCCCTTAATTTTTTTAAAACAATTCAATTCTCTACTAACTTCGAGGCATACTATGCATACGTCTGCTTATCATTGAACGCTGGTGGGGACAACTGATGATGCACGATTGAATGGATTTTTATTCCATCCTCACGTGAGGAAATCTCTCTTTTCCCTTGAAGGAGGAAGGTGCAGTTCTGGATTCGTGCAATAAACAGCTTTACTTTCCTGTAAAAATATACATCGCACGGTTGGCTTACGGATGTGCACTTCGGTGGTATATTTTTTACGCTGCATATCGGTTCTCCTTCCTCGTCGATAAATAGTTCATCAAAAATGGCACTATTTGTTTGTCCCCCACGCAGCAATAAGCAGTAAAATGTATTGTTCTTAACGCATGGCTGGAGAACATTTTTTTAAACTTGAAATATAACCCAGTCGTAAGTTTTCCAGATTTAGAATACACAACAGAAACATTTAAAAATTCACTCTCCTGTTTCTTCACACACTCGCGGACCAAAATTACCTCCAGGTTCTGACATGCACAATAAAAACTTTAGGAAGCAGCTTTCCTGAGGCCGTAGCAGCATCCTGCTCTGTGTACGAGTGTGTTACTTCGACCGCACTCCCAAGAGCCACCTGAACAATATTCTCTCCTTTCTTGGGGAGCGTTCTCTTTATATCCACCTCTACGGACGCCCGACGCCCGACGGACGTCTGATCTGTATTAATTACAAAATCTATTATATTTGGGGATTGGGCTTTGTGTTTGCTCCTGAAACGTCACTGCTGATTGCAATATTACTTCAGCACACGCCTGCTCGCTCGTTGACTCGTATTATGTTACTTTAGGTCCCGCGATCCGGTGTCTCTTCTTGAAAGATGCAATCCAAGAAGCACTGGCAGAGAATTCAAATCCTGGAGATATGTGCTGAAATCACGCTGAAATAGCATATTCTTGTAACGTCCGGGTCATCACCGGCTCATTCCTGTTCCTGGCTTCCTCAAATCGTTTACCCATCTGTTGATCATTTCAAGTTTGTCGAGTTTCGTTCCCCCTGATTTTATATTTTTCTCCCGTATGGAGCCTTGGAAACTCTCCGAAGACAGTATGTTTAAAATCTTTTGCTTTGGAAATCCGTTCCCTGCACTTCGGTGCCAGCACCACGGTTTTGTGATTCCTGCTTGGATGAACCTTGGCAACGGAAAGAATGATTTGAAGCAAGGATTAGCTTGAGACATAAATGTCAGTTTAGTGCATATTCTCAAAAAGAAGTGAAGTAAAAAAATGTAAAACGTCTGAAATGAACAAATCTGAAGACGATGGGACAGATTACAAAAAATGGAGGAGTTGGCAGACTGGAAAAAATTTACTCTCTCAGAGTCTCGACCCTGGTCCTTCAAAACGGAAACTCGACTCGCTACCACTCGGCCAAATCGGGCTAGAACAATGAACGAAATTATAATATTGTATTCTAGGTAAGCATATTTTTAATTTTTTAAATGCTTTTTTCCCTTAAAACCGGGCGTATTTGGACAAAACCCTTCAACAGTGAAACTCGACTCGCTACCACTCGGCCAAATCGGCCTTGAACAATGAAAGAAAATTATAACATTTTATTCTAGGTAACCATATTTTTAAATTTTTAAATGCTTTTTTCCCTTAAACCCGGGCGTATTTGGACAAAACCCTTCAACAGTATTCCTATCTGAGTGTCTAGTAGGGTGGTGCGAAAAAACTCAAGTTACAAAGTCAGTGTCGTAATAGCGCAGAAAAGTTGCGATACGTTAGTACAAGAAAAACAAAAAAAGAATTATTAAAATCGGACGTCATCTTCCGATCCCGCAAAGCACCTGAAAAAATTACAAAAATGAAAAAAATTGTATTTTTTTTGTTGTAAAAAAATTAAATAATTTTTATATTTTTTAACGCTATAGCTAAAAATGATTACAAATGGTGTAGATTATTAGTAATACATACATATACATGGCTTTAAACAGTTATATCCGATCGCGCAAGATCATTAAAAATGTATAAAAATTGCAAATTAGCCGATTTTTCAGAGTTATGTAGTAATTACTTATGACAAATTTTATTGAAGTTTTAGTTAATCCAGTAGATCAAAAAGAGACAATATAGCTGACCACTAGACTTGAAAGGCAAAATTGTGCTTTAAAAAGGCAGCATGTTAACCCTGTTGAAATCGAGAGTGAAGATGTTAAGGTTTTAAATGACGCCACGCAAAATTTAACAATCAAGGAGCAATTTGATGACTTTGAAGATTAAATGTGTAGTACATCCAAGAAAAATTTGTCACCACGGCAAATGAGGGTAAAATTACAAACTACAGCTTTGCATTGTGATTGTGACCGTGCAGCTGCTGTTATAGAATCTAGTGCACTTGAAGACATTGGTGTTATAACTGAAGGAGATACTTCAAGTTCATTGAATGATGTGATATTAGAAGGGAAATGAGAAATACTAAAAGCGATTTACAGTAAATCCAGAGGGGTAAATCACAAACTACAGCTTTGCATTGTGATTGCAAATTGATTTAGGTGAACTACACGGGTAATACTTTGACGGAAGGATAGACGATACCCTAGAAATAGAAATGATTGAATCGAAGGAGTACCGTTGGACAGTTAAAGAGGAACACCATTCCTTAATAAAAGAACCGTCCTCTGTGTATGCAAGTCATGTTTATCCAAGCTTCGGGTCTGCTAAAGACATTTGGCCTTCATATTATCTCATTTCTCTGATCAAGGAGTATCGTTGAAGTACTTAGATTTAGTTTGCTGTGATGGCACAACACCAACATTGGATATAAAGGTGGTATATAACCTATGAGAGAAATCGAAGAACACATTGGACATCCGCTGCAGTGGGCAGTTTGTTTGCTTCATTTCATTGAATTACTTTTCCGCCATCTTTTTCAGTATTTGGATTGTGAATTAACTGGCCAAAAATCTTTAAGTGGGAATTCTAAAACTGAATGATTTTGGAAAGCTTCCAATTTATTTACTGCATTTCCAAACAATTGAATATGAAATTCTACAAGTGGATGGATAAATTTTGAGCAAGGGCCAAAGATACCTTATTAACATAAGTCAAGCAATTATTTGTGGTGACTTTCCAAATGACTTAGCAAACCGTGATCCAGGACCATTTTCACATGCTAGATGGCTTACCTATCCAAATCGAGTTCTCCGACTTTACGTAAGTACCGAAAACCCCTCAGATGCTTTTGAAGACGTAGTTACTTTTATTTTAAATCTTACATGCCTGTTCGTGTGTACAGAGCAATAGAAACCTCTTGATTCTTGACTTAAGATTAAAATTAAGTAGTTTTCCCGGTTATTGAACGGAACTTTTACTTTGCTCACCCAGAGAACGTATTGATGGCGATGTTTTTTTTATTATAGGAGGCACATTAGAGAGCAACAGCTAAAAAGAGTATTAAAAGCCACAGACTTAACCAAAAGGCAAACCCATCGGAAACTTAATTACTCCTACCATGGACTTCAAAGCAACTGAATATATAGAATTGATTGACCGGAGTATAGTAAAACTATCTACTCCACCTCTTCTTCGGAGAATGACCAATGAAGAAATAGCTTCCTTCATTGAATCAGGCGATAAAACAGATTGGGATATTAAATCTTCCCACGTCACACGCAAGCAGTGGAGCCGTGAGTGAAATTGGTAACAGAGGCATCCCTTAAGCTTTGTGGTTATCTTTCCAGAGATGGATTTATTAGGGCTATATTCAAATCAAGGTCCATTATGTCAGACTTCACCACCAAATCGTAGTATAAAGTAGCGTTCAAAAACTAAAAGCTAAAAGTAGGACAAAAAATGTAAATATTTAAGTTGCACTAACCCTCATTGGTTGGATTGAGGGAAGGGAAAGGGTTGAACCCGAAGTAAGGCCACCTCCCCCCGGAGAGTTCTGGGATGTTTAAATATTATTAAATCATATCTTAATAAAGGAAGAGCTGCATAATCAAACATGTATATTAGACTAAAAGTTTGAGCATAAAATATTATTAATAAAGTAATTATTACACAACTCTGAAAAATCGCCTAATTTGCAATTTTTATACATTTTTAATGATTTTTCGCGACCGGATATATTTGTTTAAAGCCATGAATATGTATATATTACTAAAAACCTATACTATTTGTAATCATTTTTAGCAATAGCGTTAAAAAATATAAAGTTTATTTAATTTTTTGCACAACCAAAAAAAAACAATTGTTTTCATTTTTGTCATTTTTTCAGGTGTTTTGCGGGATCGGAAGATGACGTCCGATTTTAATAATTCTTTTTTTGTTTTTCTTGTACTAACGTATCGCAACTTTTCCGCGCTATTACGACACTGAATTTGGAACTTGACTTTTTTCGCACCACCCTAGTGTCTTCTTTCAAATAAAAGAGGTTTCATCTTCTTTCTTGACATCAGTTAGGCAAAGTCTCCTTTTAGCGAATTCATAGTAAATGCCCCCCGATTTCCTCAAATGGTAACGACTGAGAAGAAAATGAATTAAATTATTCAGTTTTAATGTAGCATGAATTATTTATAATTATAGAGGGACCTTATTCTGAGATACTGCAATATGCTCCTATGACTGTAATATCCAATGATGAGTGCATTAAAACCTGGGGCGAAAGCTATGTGACTGACGGCAGGATTTGTGCACGCGGTGATTCGGGTGAAGGAGGATGCACGGTTAGAACCTCAGTTTTACCTTTAAAAATTACCACTGGAATAAAAGTAATAATTATGCTAGAGCGTAACTTATTATCAAAACAAAACTTTTAACTTAACAAGGTTGAAAAGTCTTAGAAAGCTCTTTGAAACCTGTAAACAATGTTTTCCTTTTTTTATCAATTAAAATTGTCAAGCGAAAACATTATTTTACTTTTGCTTTTACACATCAATATACAAGACAATTTTCCTTATAAAATTAAAGTTTAAAGGCCATAAAATGAAACAATAGCAAAAAATTATTTGATTTTTGGTACAAATATCGAGTGCTGCACATTTGAAATACTTTTGTACCTCATTCAGCGAATTTTTTCCTTCATACTTAGGGTGATGAGGGTGGACCGCTTTTTAAGGATTTATCCGGAGGTGGTCCAAATCTCTTGATTGGAATAACCTCATTTCACAGCTCGAAAGGATGTGGCATTGCACCGGATGGTTACACGAGAGTAAGTTACTACAGAGATTGGATACTAAGCAATGTGAAATGAATAATCTGAAAATATTTAGGCACTACACATTTAAACTGTATTATGAATTGAAATAAACAAGCTTTGTAATTTTCAAAAATTAATCACACTTTATATTTTTCAACCCTGCCGCGTGAATTGACATATTGATTTGCCTTTGGAAAAAATTTTCCTGGTTTGATTTTCAGACCTTTGCCTTTCCGTACCACTGCGCAATCCATAATTCCTTAATTCCCGCATAAATTTTACCGAAGTACACATTACTAGATATAAGGCTATGTTGGTCCGTCAAGAGCAGTAACTCAAAGGGACTATGGACTTCCAACCAGCCTAAGTCAATGGTGCATGGTTCGATTCGATTTCTCGAAAAAAAGCGCACAAGGGGCAATGTGACAATTTGGGGTGGTGTTACGTTACCAGGAAATGTAAACATGGAGCTGCTTGGAGGTGAATCAGCAATACAATTAAAATTAAAAACTGGGTCCTAACTGAGGTTCTAACCGTGCATCCTCCTTCACCCGAATCACCGCGTGTACACATCCTGCCGTCAGTCACAAAGCTTTCGTCGTAGGATTTACTGCACTCATCATTGGATATTACAGTCACAGGAGCATATTGCAGTATCTCAGGATGTGTTCCACCTAAAGTTATAATTTAATCATGTTACATTAAAATTGAATAATTTTAATCATTTTCTTCTCAGTCGTTATCGTTTTAGGAAATCAGGGGGCATTTAATGTGAATTCTATAATTAATTATAAATAATATAATTATTATAATATAATTAATATTATAATTATTAATTTGTTCAAGTACAATACATTCATCCTAATTATCCATCACAGTTCATCTCACCTTTCAGGAGTGTAATCACGAAATACAATAGTTCAGGTATATTCCTCGCGAGCACCGTCACCACCTCACCAACCCCATCTATGTTATCACTGTTCTGGTAGTCCTCCAAGTCACTTCGTAAGCAGGAATGATCCGTTTCAGTGTTTTAAACCTACTAGTGTCAAAGTTATAGCTAATAGTTTACTTAGTGTTTTGAACATTTAAATTATTTTCAGTTTTCAGACATTTGATTATTTTAGTTATGGAAGACACAACTGCTAACAAGGGTAAGCCTGCAGCACAATACAGACTGTCCCATTGGCCGTGTGTCATTTTCGACCCCTAATTTTATTAATTTACCCTCGAGCAATATTCTTAAAAATTGGCATACTTATGGGAAAAGGTCTTAAGTTTCGTTGAGTTTAAGCAAAATTATACAAATATGATCTTTTGATCTCACAATATGGGTCCAAACCTCTATTATTCTAAGTTCGTGGTCCAAACCAAATTTTTTTGAATTTGCCTTAAGGGGTTTCAAGGCTAAAACATTCGAGATAGAAAAAAGTCCGAGTCTGAAATCAATTCTAAGGTTTTCGGTCATATATTTCTGGTTTCCAAGTCAATTGTTGCGAACACTTGCGGAGGTCCAAGTAATCTCTCTGCGCTGATTCTTCCAGATTGTCTGAGGGCCAAAAAAAACTACCTGTTGATGTTGTGAGCTGTCGTCAGCCCTTTCGTAACTGTGCGGGGTAGCCCCGTTACCCCAAATAATGTTAATGCTGTAAAATTGTATTATTTATTATTTTGTCCCCTTTATATTTTTTGTATTTGAGCTCAACCACTTTTTCGTTATTTAGGCGACGACTGATTTTTTTACATTTGAATTGTTTTCGAAAACTTCAATTTTTATTGGTGGGGTCACTGAGTTTCAAAACAGTTTCAAAAGTGTTCCAATGCAGTTGCAAAACAAACATTTTTCCCTGAGCAGTTACAAAAACAAAATATGAAAGATACCTGCCATTATCACAAAATCAACGTAAAATCCTAAATGCAGCCAACAATGTATTTAAAAATTAAGTATAACAAGGTATTATATCATTAAAAAAGAGTCATGGTGTTGAATTACAGGAAAGATTAAAATACAGCACATAATTTATGAATTATAAATGGGGTACCTGACATACCCCGTGAGATTCGCGTAAGTTTTCAAGGCACAGCTATTGAAAGGTTAATGCACTATTCCTTACGGACGAATTTCTTACGGTGCGTAAGAAATTCGGCCGTTCACATAAAACGCTGGTTACAAGCGCCTGAAAACCAGCAGTTTTTTTCCGGCGTTTACAAGCGCCGGCAATTTTTTCGGCCTTTCACGTAAGAAGCTGGAAACGAGTTCTAGTCCTCAGTTGTCTAGATATCTTCGTCAAGTGATGGTGATTTTTTTTATTAGAAAACGCCGAGCCGATGCCAGACAGCAAGGAAGCTGGGGTGCATAATAATAATATCAAACGAAAGAAATGAAATTGAAGGAAATGTGGATGTTCTTTGTCTTTGATTTGTATGTTCTTGTCTTTTAATTTTAATGAATATTTAATACCAGTACACAGTCTTTTTTGAAGCCTGATCACAATATTCACTCACAAGTACAGAATCATCTGCTTCGCTATCCACTACAGCACACGAGTTGTGAGCCAAATTCTTACCAATGGAACAGTCGACCCAGCCTTCAACTGATATTCAATGAAAATCGCCACAGCATAAACATAGAGTTGTCTCTTCATTCCATAAGAGGATGGTTTCCCATTTTTTTAATTGCCTAAATCGAAAGATTATCACTCGTGGAATTCACGCTCCTATATTTTTAAATACGATATTTATTTTTCGCGATTAAACGAAAAGTGAAAATTTTCAAGCGCCCGAAAACGCGTCGGCTAAGTCGGAATGCGGGGAAAAGCCAGTGTGACGTATTTCTTGTTGCAGCTGTCGCCGTGTGAGGTGACTTTGGAGCGAGGCTTTGAGCGCTGATACGATGCAGGTAGCAGAGTACCCTGCTAGCAGGTAGCGCTTGGCTTAAATAAGTATTATTAATACCCTATCAAACGAAGAAAACTTTCCGACCATAGGCAATTTTAATAGGTGATTATTAAGATGTGTTTCCCTTAGCTCTCTGCCACATGCATGCATTGGTAATCTCAGACTATGTAAAACTCCTGACTACTCGTATAGCATCTAGGTCCCGGTGACGTCACGTGGAGTGGCATCGCATGGCTGCCAATGTGGCCTTTTTCAAATGAGGTTAAAATTGACCATTAACTTTCGTCTAAACTGGAATTTCTAGAACCAACTAATTTGTATGTTATAAATACACTAATTGTGGGTAACGAATCGCATTCAATGCCTTTCGTTTTCTTTGATGAAGGAAACTACCCTATTCTTTTTTCCATCCTCTATATTATTTCAACTGTAAAGATATCTTTTTCTCAACTTATACGCAACCAAACTATACAAATGAGGTACCAAAATGCACAGAATTTATCAGAGAACATGCGACGGTATATCTTACTTCCAAATATTGCTATTGTTTCCTAAAATTGATTTTTAAAAATAAAAAAATAAAATAATCGATAAAAAAATAATCGATTCCGGTAAGATTGTCCTCATCCCAAGAATACAGTTAACGCTGTCGGATCCCACCATGCTTTTTAATTTGACTCGCAGACAATTTCCCATTAAGGTTTCCTATCCGATGACTGCTAACAAAGCTCAGGGTCAGACTTTGCAAAGAGCTGGCTTATTCCTACCTGACCCTGTATTCTCTCATGGCCAACTTTATGTAGCATTCTCTAGAGTAAGATCTTTTCAAAATATTTTGTAAATATTAAGGAAAACGCTAAACAAGTATTAACAGAGGATAGTGTAATTACTTCCAATGTTGTGTTTAAAGAGGTCCTCTGACCTCAATTTGTACATGAACATGTAACTTTTCAATTAATTACTCTTTTTTTCACGTCACTTACAAATATTTTATTGCACTTTTAAATAATACAAACTCGGGAGCAAGAGAACACCCGTCCGCCATAACTATCACAATCCGACTCCCCTCTTTTCACTTCCTCCCGCGCCGTCAATAATCACAACAATTACCTCACTCCACCTCTGCTGCTTATTATTGCTTGTATTACGTCACACCAAAAACCAAAACAAACCACTCAAAATTAGGTGTTACAAACATTCCAATTAAATTTGTACATAAGACCCTGCATTTTTTTCTAAATTTTAAAATTAGAAACGCGCCTATCCCTCTGTGGACCTGCATTGAAAAGAGCGGGGGAAGCCCGCTGGGAGCGGGCGCATCACGCTCGTTTTTTCTAATTTCCCCATTCCGCCTCACCCGTTCTGCCCCAAGAACACGTTTACGCTTACCTAGGAACTGAAGCCCAGTGACTGACCGAAAACTACATTTATTCAGACGTTACGTTATACGAAACTAACGATAACTTCAAAAACATACCAAGAGTTACTATAATTTAAACGTTTGAAAATGACTTACCATCGATACAAAATCTTCCGAGGTTAGAAAACAACAGCTAAAAGTCACGCAACTCCAATTTACATCTTAACGCTCAGTTAACTAAACTTACATGGCTGCAGAGGATGAGCAATAACATCTCTATGATAGTTGACAGCACCTCCTAGTCGAAAAAAAACCAAACCCCCTTCTGTCCCGGCCCCCGTTCTACCCTGTGTTGCACTATTATCAAAAAAACTTTGACGGTTCATTTTCCAAATCTATATGGAAATGATTGTAATCGCCCATCGGCTGCCTCTTCTGATAAATTGGATTCACCCAACAAAACCTTTTCTCACCATCTGCCATCTTACGTCTTATGAGGTAAGTACTGCTAAACAGGTATGATTCCTCGAAATCCATATTCACTGATAACGTTGTTTTTCAAACATGAATGATGAAGGAAGAGTATGAAAGGAAGGATGGCGAAAAACCCGTCGTCGGCGTTAGCGTGCTCTTAACGAAAGGCATCAAGAGGATCACGGCTTAACGTCCCATCCGACGGACGTTGTGTTGCTCTGGAAATGTCCTCCACGCAATACATCTACATCTACATAATACTCTGCGAGCCACCTCTAGGGTGTTTGGTAGGGGGTGACAAATCACCTACATGCAGCATGCAAGAGGACCGCCACATGCACACCGCACGGTCATAGAAATATTACGCACACTAGCAAAATATACATGCTTATTCATTAAAAAAATTGCTAATACTCGAGTAGGAATCTGAAAATTCTTTAACACCACCAGCATTTGAACCCGAGCCCACATGTTGGGAAGCCAACACTCTAGCCTCCACACGAACACGATCCCCCTTCGCCACAGCTATGTCTGTATTTTCGTTTTTTGTAGTTTGCGAACACTTGGAAGGTTGGCACATAAAGCGACTTGCACCCTTTGCCCTCACGGCACCAAGAGCCGACGAAGACTATCAGGGACGCGACTGATCAACCGCAGTTGTAGTCAAACTTTTGGAGCATTGGAAGCCCAATTGGAATTAAGATTTGCGAATAAAATGAACTGAGGTAACTCACGTCCACGCACACGTTGGGCATTCGGAGTGTTTTCTTTCGGGCTCCATGACGAGGTTTTTCTCGTCTGTAGATTCTTATTTGGACACACCGATTATATTTGAAAAATACGTGGCTCCTTCGCCGAGCATGTCTATGCGCGGTATTTCCTGTGAACATCTAGGATGCTTCGAGTCGGAAGTAATCTCACTATCTTTCATTTTTAAAAGAGACATTCTTGCTCTCAATATTATCTTTGCATATAAATCAAGAAAAAGTTAATATTTAATTTTTTTAAAGACTAAAGTCATTAAAATGATGTCTCTATCTACACATTTATTTCTGAACAGATCCATTCACGGAAAAAAATAAGCAGGGAAGGTGGCAGTAGTTGTACTTAGGCACAGCAAAATCTCCGAATACAAGACACATCGCACCAACTGGAGTAAGAAATTGTGATCGCAGAGTAATTAAACATCGGAAATATCTCACAAAGCAGTCATCAACTCTTTTTATCTTCTTCGCGGGCTGCCGGGTATCATATAGCGTTTTCGGAGTCTCATTTGTTTAATGCAAAGAAACCAGGAATATGATTGGTCGAGGCGCCTAGCCTCGCGTGCAGGTGCCACTTTCGTACCGACAAAAGCATTACGTCACGAAGTTGTCGGTTGCACCGACGATTGTCGGTAGAGGCGTTTTGTGAATTGCATTTCTATCATTGCATGATCGGTGCAACCAACGATCGTCGGTATCCGTGTATAGAATTCCGCCCCAGGACAAGGTAGGTTGGCAAGATGAACAGTTTAACTAGAATATTTTATCAGAATAGAACTCTCAGGTCAATATGTTTTAATTAATTTTAACCTCAGAAATACAGCGCATAATGATTTTTCAACGGATTATCCACTACGAAACATTAAATAGCATTTCATGAATCCGTTGCTTTAGCTCTTTATTAGTCTTGTCGATTAAAGATAATAGAAATTAAAAAAAATACTTCTCATTTTACAGTCAATTAAATGATTTATGTTTAAAAAATGAAGTGAACGGAAGTAAATAGAGCAATAATGAAAATAATAACTATCCTACTTGATTTTAAGTGCTTGTATCATTTAAAGATCGTTCTTTCTTTCCAACCAAGTAGGCTCTGGCATTTTGTTTTAAAAAGATTAGAAAACTTTTCTTGCTGCTTGGAATTATAAAAATCGTTATCGCTCTCGGACATGAAAGACAATTTTTGAGACAACCCCTTGGTGGTTGTACTTAAAATTTAAATCAATTGCAAAATTCTTTCTAACAAAACTAAAAGGTCTAAAATAATATTTTATTGAAGTATAAAAATTAAATTTAAATAACATATAAATATATATATTTAAGTATAAAAATAAAATTTTATAAAATCCCACGTTTTATCAAAGAGAAGAAAATAACTGCCATCGGCCCCTTAAATTATCGAAAATTTCAAATACGATTGGTGAGAAGGAAAAATAAGTTTTAGAAGACCTTTTCAGGTATCACCAACGAAAAACGTGGTGCGCATGTAAGATTACATTCGCTTTCACTTGGAGACAAATCTGGTACATATTGACCAGTAATTATTAATTTTATAATCTCAAATGCGCACCACGTTTTTCGCTTTTGATATTTGAAAAGTTCTTCGGGTATGCCTTATTTTTCTTTCTCATCAATAGGGTGGTTTCCTATTATTTTTTTATTGCCTAAATCGAAAGATTATCACTCCTGGAGTACATATTTCACGCTTTTAGATTTTTAAATGACGATATCTATTTTTCGCGATTAAATGAAAAGTGAAAAATTTCAAGCGCGCGAAAACGCGTCGCGTAAGTAGGAATGATGGGAAAAAGTCCGTGCGACGCATTTCTGGTTCCCCCTCCCGCCTTGTGAGGTGACCTTGATCGAGAGACTGAGCGCTGATAGGACGCAGGTGGCTAACGGGTAGCTGAGTACCTAGCTGGCTGGTAGCGTTTGGCTTAAAAAAAAGGTTTATTAATACCTTATCAAACGAAGAAAACTTTCCGACCTTAGTCAGTTTTAATAGGTGATTATTAAGACATGTTTCCCTGAGTTCTGTGCCTCATGCATGCATTGGTAACCTCAGACGATGTATAACTCCTATCCTCTCGTGTAGAAACTAGGTCCCTGTGACGTCACGTGGAGTTGAATCGCATGGACGCCAATTTGGCCTTTTTCAAATGAGGATAAAATTTGACCCTTGCCATTCGTCTTAACCGGTATTTCAAAAACCAAATAATTTGTGTATTATGAATACACTAATGGTGGGTAACAAATCGCAATCAATGCCTTTCGTTTTCTTTGATGAAGGAAACTAACCTATTGTATTTGAAATTTTTAATAGTTAAAGCGGCCGACG
Organism: Ischnura elegans; assembly: GCF_921293095.1. Taxonomy (NCBI): domain Eukaryota; kingdom Metazoa; phylum Arthropoda; class Insecta; order Odonata; family Coenagrionidae; genus Ischnura; species Ischnura elegans. The sequence continues at coordinate 121,622,670 of NC_060247.1, forward strand.
GCAGTTATTTTCTTCTTTTTGATAAAACGTGGGATTTTATAAAATTTTAATTTTACACTTTAATATTATTTTATAATTTTTATTTGTACTGCTGTTGCTTGTTATTCTTCCTTATTACGACACTGTTGTTACTGTTGGATTGCTATTGTTACTAATCTATTCTATTGATATATTTTAGGCTGCAAGCCGTTTTGAAATCGAAAATGTATTCTGGATGGTTCTTGATTGGTACTCGAACGGTTTAACGTTGCTTGTAAATAAAATAAAATTACTATTTGCACCATGCCGGCTGTACGAGCGGAGGAAGAAACACAGCTGTTCATATCTTTGAATTACTTCCTGCCAACGTGATCGTAATGAAAGCATTTGCAGCGATGTTTACCAAGTGGTTCCTCTTCATTCCGCTGAGCTGCCTTCCGATCGCGAGTTTTTGAGTCACTGGCAGTGATGGGCAAAGTGATGTGTGAAAGTATCAGTGATGGTGATCGCCGGTCACCATTCACTTGAGTGAGTCAATAGCGAATAGCTGACCGTTGGTGACTTTATTGATCGCCGTACGTCATGACTAGAGATACGTGAAAACATAGACCTTGAATATAGCAGGCAGAGAGTCCATCAATGAAATAGTACGAAACTGGTACCTTCCAGCTTCCATTCAAGCATGTGGCCATGAAGACCAGAGCTTCCTTTGCCACAGGTAATTCGTCATCATCTAAATTGGTACCATAATCAATGTAGCGACTGAAATTCGAGCCATCCCACTCCTTGTGCTTCCGTATCGCCATTTCGTCAAACATTAAGCCACAGTATATCTTCTTACCTTCAGACCTTGCCTCATCTGCTTTGATTTTCAGCATACTTAATGCCTCTGAGGTCATGCCAGGTGCACCATCTACCACACTGTACCATTTCCTCAGAGTAGCTGGATGAGGGAGACCAAGGCTGAAAGTACTCGTAACATAATTTATTTTAATTAAATTTAATTTAATTAAAATAATAATCATTTAGGCACAGAAAAGTATATAGTATATGGACCTTGAAACGATATTATCTCACCTGTGAAAAGATATTCCATTTCCTTTTACAAATCTTTCTTTGCAACCGTAGGCACAACATGAGTAAACCATGTTTCAACGTGCGGAGTTAAGGAAAATCTGCCACATAGCACGTGACCAAGCTCCGCCTCATCCCTCCCTCATGCTCGTGACGTCATGCTCCATCTAGCTATATTCGAGGTCTATGCGTGAAAATCGCACTTTCATTTTTATTTTATCGCACTCTCATTTGACATTTAACAGCATTTTATAGCGTCTATTTTTTTATTTTCATAATGAGGTAGATGATGATAAAATGTAGTGAAACACAGTTATATGACAAAGTACAGAATATTTTAAATAATTACATTGTAGACCAATAATAAATTAAGGAATAAGACATATAGCGACGGAAGTGTAGCTTGCCCGCGCCCACTTGTAGTCCGCGGCCACGTAGAGTCCCAGCCAGCTAGCAGCTGACCGGTAGCTCACATGCTAAGCGGTGAGTGTCGGCGTAGCATTTAAACTGCGCTCGGCACAAATGTACGAATTATGCCGTGGAAAAGGCAAATTTGCGTAAAAATATCATCAAAACCCAGTCATCGCATCTATGTCGCATTTATTTGCGCACATCGCATCTATATCGCTTTTATCGCGTTTGCGATTTTCGCGCATCTCTAGTCATGACCGATATCGATCACAACTGAATAATGACCAATGTCATTCGCAACGAATATAACTCATTGCGCCAACTTACGCAGAATAATAAAGCTGCTGAAGAATAAACATGAAAAAAAAGTTATAACATTCTTCGATCATCTTATGGTTTTAATAATGTTAGCTGTAAGGGTTATAAATTGGAAAATCACCAGCTTAACCCATTATTTTTTATATTTAACGAAATTAATAAATGGTGGCAAAAGTTCAGAAGGTTGATATATGAATAATGATGTGTTAATGAATTGATAAATTAATCCTCTAACTGTACGTTGTTTCGTTTTCCTTTGGTGGAATCATTCCAGATCCCTCGGAAGTGTATTGACGGCTCAGCGGATGAGAAGATTTTTAATATTAAAATTCATATTAAGCAGAGTTTAAGCTAATCATATTATTGTAAACGTTTTTGCCAAGTGGATTTCTTGAATGTGCGTTGCCTACGCAAATATCTAATAGACTCGGAATTAATGATTAATAAGATATCATAATTGCTATAAAATCTAAACCTTTCTTCTTATATATAATTATATGATTGCTGTGGAATCGCACCTCATCAACACCGAAATATCCACAATAGAAATAAATTAGCCTATTGCAGAAATTCAAAGTTTGAGGCAGCGCGCTTTCGCAGAGAAAATATAGGTAATCCGAAATAATAAGGTGTTGCTTCCGGCACAATGACAATAACAGTTTTCATCTCATTGCGCCATGACGCGTAATTTTCGAGAATGAGTAGTTTTACAAACTATTTACGAGCCTTCGGAGTAGCCAATGAATGCGAAGAATGAAAATAAGATGATAGATAAAATTTAGAAACTTATTTAACTTTAAGAAAAAATCTTTGGGCCACATTGTGCTAAGTTTCATTTTTGTCAAACTCTTCGCTTTGACGTTACTCTCAACGCCAAAACTAGTGCTGTATTAAATAAATTGTCAATAGAAAAAATATCTAAATGATGATATGCTTAACGTTAAATTGCAATGCACAGTCTCAGAGTTATACAAGATTCACGGCTACAAGAGTTTGCCGTGGAACACACCAATTCAAGAAATCCACCTGGTAAAGTGGTTCTCTATATAATTAATATAAAACTTGCATACTAGGAACTTTAGTAATCTACTCAACTAAGTGCTTATGAAGCAAGTAAAATAAGGTCAGCGGTTGATACCCTTGCGAGGGATCTGGAAGGATTCCTCAAAAGGCTACCGGAAGGTGAAGAAATGCCTTTCTTTTACCGTTTTATGCCAAGAAATTACTAGGTGTCTTCTGGTATTTATTTATCGGAATGAAAGCTGCTTCGTAGCTCACGAAAAGTAATTTCGCTATGTCTCACTTTTAAAGGAGTAGTTAGGAAAGTTATTAACACATCCACTGATATGAATATTCTGGCCTGCATAAGTTTTGGCTGGCACTATAGACAGAGAAGAAAACAGGCACGAAAGAAGACAGTCGATAGCTGCTTTCCAATAGTGAATTAGTAGCAGGAGAATGTGATTAAATATTAAGTTTACCTTAAAACCTTTTTTTTCATTCCTACTCTCTACAGTGAAGAAGCGTAATTTTTTATGTGAGTCGATGGTATGTAATTTAACGATTATAGACTTCGTATTTGTATTATCCATTTCTAATTTTTTTAGATTAACGTTCTTCTAGTCCATTGGTTAAAACAAATCTCTTCCGTAAACCTGGGGCGATGGATAAAAAACTCCGTATACATGATGTCCGCATGCAATTGTTTTAATGGTAATTCTTTTTCTTATTTCAATTCAAACTGAGACGAGCTCATATACACATTAAACCGTTAATTTTTACCGATTAATATCATTATTTGACTGCTTCACAACTAATTTATAATGGAGAAAATTATTTAAGGATTTCATTAGAATGACAAACTAGTTTTTGATACATATGACCATAAGGAGTGCAGAAAAGACTGCCTAAGGCATGCCAACAGGCGGCATCAAAGGCAACAGCAGAAGGGTTCTGCAATGAGATAGATTTGTACACCAGGGAAAATAAGAGTATTTCCTTATGTAAAAGCACAACTTGAGTATTATTCATTAAAGGTTACATTACTGAAGATGTTGTAATGCAAGTTACATCAACATTTTCATTATGTTGCGCGAACGTTGAAGTGTGGATCGCTATAACACCGCTGTGCAGGTTTTAGCGAAGTTATCATTGCGTTGCAAGAACGCTTAAGGAGGACCTTTGGAAGCTCTCACGACGTTGCCATGGTGTTGCAGCTGCTCCATTAAGGTTGCCGTAAAGCGTTTCAATGACGTATTGGCAAAATATATGGTTTACAGGGAAGTAAGAATTCAATTTAGCATTACAACCGGTTAAGGAGCCCCAACAGTTGGGCCAACACCCTACCACTATGCGAAGTAAGTGAGAAGCGATAAGATAATGAAAGGAAAGAAAGGGCATAGCCGGATAAAGAGGGTGAAAAGTCCCCCCTCCGGGATTTTTCCCGTACTTGGGGTATGCGATTTGGGATCAAATTGGACATACCTCCCAAAATTTCCAGACCGCTAGAGGCCCACCAGGGACCTAGATCGAAAATACGATTTTCACTCTTTTTTTATTTTACCGTAATAAACGCACCATGAGAATTTATTGAACTTCCTCCATGTCCTCCTTATCAGATATAAATTCATTGAAATTGATTGCAAGATACGGACAAAATGATGGACGCCGAGGACACAAGCCACTCACCAAATACCCTTTTTTTCTCTTTTGGCTTCTGCTTGGAAAGAAGGAAATAAGGTTCAGTGAGCTAGAGACAGTGTTCGGTACTGGGCAATTTACGACTGCCCGATACTGGGTAGACGAGGTGGGGTGATGTTTTAACTTTGCCCTCGCAAACTAATGTTTATAATGAAATATCAATTACTTCAATGCATTTTCTATGTAAGTAGCATTAGCACAAACTATAAGAAAATAAAATCCACTGACCAGGCATCACAGTTTTGAAGCTTAAAAATAAGGTCGGGAAAAGCACATACCTGCTGACTGGCAAGAAATGGCTGCCTCCTGCGAAGTGACTTTGGGTGGCATAGTGCTAGATAATTTTGCAATTCTTACATTCATAATTTATAACAATGAAAATTCCTTAATCCATTGCGAGTGCGTTCATACTTTTACCAAATGATAAATTGGATTAATATTATTATCTTAAAGGAAGCTGATTGATCAGCTATAACCTCAAATACAATGGCAATCGATGGTATCAGATAGACATTTTAATTCCAGAGAAGTAATCCCCTAAATAAGTTTAGCAAAATGTAATCTTCGAACTCCTGATTACAGACTCTCAAGATACGGTTTGGCGTTTCGCAATTTTTTATAGCTAAAATTTGCAAATACGAAGCACTCAAGAAAAACTGAATAGATTAATTCTGAACAAAAAAATTCATACGGCTACCCAAAGTCTTTTCCAGTACGACCATATTTTTTACCAAATGTGACAATGTATTAATCTTATTATCATGATGAAGATGGATTTGGTTAATTAGTTATATCTCAATGACAATGGGAGCCATGAAAATCAGATAAACAATTTACTTAAAGAGAATTAATTCGTGAAACGTCTCCACCGAAATGCAACCTTCGGTCGATAGATTACTGAATTTCAAGATACCGTTCGATGGAGGTGATGAGAAGGAGTTATGCAATTTCTCTGGATGGTTATCTCGGAAAATTTTCGTACACATATATTTAAATACTTTTTCTTACTCCTCATACCTTATTCTCATTTCGTGAACTCACAGCGATAGTTCTACTTCAGACATGAAAACCTTTTTAGTAGCTCTTGTCTTGATCATCTGTGCCCATGTACAGGTATGTACCTCATTTTCTTACTCCTTATAATAGCCTTTATTGAATTTTATGTCAAAATATTTTGACAGAAACGGACGATTTTAATTTCGACCTATTAAATCAATCTAAATAATTAATTAATTTTAATTTAACTGGAATTAAAACCGAATTTTAATCCCAGGTAAATCCTTAGCTGATACTAACAAGGAAAATAAATTTTCATAATCGAATTTGCAAGCAACGATAATTCTACCATCTATTTTCTCCAATTACTGATAGATCGAGTCAACTTTCAGTCTTTGTCAGCAAATGGTCAATGCTAAGCATCTGCAGCTAGTCACAAGTTCCCCTTTGTGTTTGGTGGACCAACAAATGGAGAAAAATTTGCACACAGCAGAAGATTCGATATAAACTGAAAAGAAAATCCATCATATAAATTTTTTATGTGAAAAACTAACATTCTTTTACAATTAATTTAATTTATTAACGACGCTATTTGTTTTCTAACTTAACATAGTCAATACTTGAATAATGCAACAATATGTGTGAAACGTTAAATAAAAGCGGAGGAAAATTTTGTCGACGCCTTATCATAATAACTATAAGAATATTCATCATATTGTGCCTCCAAGCTAACATTATTTGCAACTCCAAAAATTTCCATGCAACATATATCAGCGTCTAAAAAATTATGTGGTATTCTCTTCACAGGCATTTGACGTACGACGACTTCATTCCATCGACAGCCAATCGCAAGCAGTTCCCGCAAAGAAAAGCATCCGGTTGAGGGCATTACAGGATGGTAAAACCTACATTATAATTTTATATTTCATCCCCCAATACTACCTCAAAAACATTTCATTGATCATGCTGAAATGTACATGTTAATTCTGATAATTCTGATAAAAACCTTCATTACTAAATTGGAGAGTGAATAACTTTTAAAGCTATTTATTTATTAAAACGATAGGTAACATAGGGCACGAATTTTTATGAAGCAAGGCTGGATTCATACCTAGTATCGCATTCCAAATATTGGTGAACACCAAACCTTACTATCCCAAGTTAGTTATCATATCTCCCTGAGGTAATCGTATCCTTCTTGATCTGTCCTATATACTTGTCCCTTGATCTTCCTTTGCGGACTTGGACATGAACGTCTTCTTCCCTTACGTTTCCCACGTAACTGCTGCGTCTCATTACGTGGCCAATACGCCATGTTCTTCTTTGGCGTACAGTGATCGATAATAACCTCTATGAAATCCCTCGTTTCTCTCTACCTGTCCGTCCATTCTATCTTCAACATCCTCCTCCAGTACTATATATATAGGCCTCTATTCTTTCCTGAACACCTTTTCCAATGGCCCAATCTCATGAACCAAAGAGTGCCACTGCCCACACCAACGAAACGCCTTCACTTACTCTTTCCTGGTCTCCAGTCTTATGCAAATCGAGCATACTTGTGGCTTATTTGTCATGAACGGGCTCCTCGATGACTGTCGTGATTATGCCTTCGTAATAAAGGGCGTATCCATGAATTACGTGAGGTGTTTATGGGGGTAGTGGGGTCAAGCCGATTCTCCCCCGATCTCACGTGGTGGAGAAGGGGGGTCCTGGCAAGTATCATGCAATTTTTTTCCGCTATAAACAATGTAAAATTGCGATCTTAGTATGCTTAAATACTAGTTTTAACTAATCTTAAATTAAAATAATTAAAGAAATTGTTATTTTTTAAATAAATACTACGCAATGAAGCGTACGTTAACGTATATACACTGAAAATAAGCACTTTGAACAATCTTTTGGGATATCCATAATAAAAACTTCAAATGGTACTTTCCGCACTTTAATACAGCACTCAACTACCAACAATTGTTTCGACATATTACGTCATTTTCAAGTCAAATATGTCATTTTAGACCTTGAAAATGACATAATATGTTGAAACCATGGTCAGTTATTGGGTGTTGCATTCAAGTGTGGAAATTACCATTTGAAGTTTTGATCATGGATATATCGAACATCCACCAAATCAAGCCTGTTACGATTTCGTATAATCTCTCGTAAGATTAAGGGCCAAATTTTTCTAAATCTCACTAAGGGGGAAGGAGGGGAGGAATCGCCTTGCGTAATTAATGGACGTCCCCTAAAGGTGCTCCCAAGGTAGGTGAATGAATTGCAAGTGAATAAATTATAGTGGAACTAGCTAATTTTTACTCTTTTCTGACAGCCTTGTTCTTATGATGTCGCTCATCGCTTCCTCCACGTGCTTATTTTGATAAGTGCTCGTGATAGGCAAGACTACAGCTAAGTTGCTTGGGGCTGGTTTCGTCTAAGGAGAGAGTTCATCCGAAAGGCCATCATTTCCGATAAAAATTTGGTGAGGATAAATAATTTTGATGAAATAGATATCTCGGAATTTCTCTCGACATTTGTTGCACTTCATACGGGGTGAGAGTGCCCATTTGTATACTTTTATCGTATCGTTGTTGGGTCTTCATATTGGTTTGCGCCGATTTTCGGCCTCGAATGACTTCATAGTTTTCAGCATTGGCCCCCCGTGTCAGTCAGCGCGAACCCGGTATTTCTATTGCAATACTGTCATTTCAACTGTAGATACAAATATTTTTGAAATAGACTACATTCATAAATTCTATTTGCAGATATTCTCCAACTCGGACCGCCAGTTTAAATTTTTTAATTTTTTTAAAAATATTCTAGACGGATGTTATAAATAATTTTGGGAAAGAAACCACGCATATAATATTGTTATGGATTGGCTACTTTTAGCCGGGTATCATAATTCGCTCTGAGAATAAGAATGAAAACACAGGGTACCGCATTCATTTGTTATTAATGTATGTTTGCCTTGCTTGTAACTCCCTCATCCAGTTAATTTGCTCGGCAGAATATTTAAGCACTTGCAGGCCTATTTTAGCACTTCCGTCAGGTCTTGACGTTCCGTCAGGTCGTCAGCACGCCTGGCTAAAATCAACGTGGGGTACCAACGATTAGTATATGTAAATACACATTGATTATAAAATGTCCCTTGGTTGCCAGCATTCTAATATGAGTATTATCATATTTCAGGGTACGAATCAGCCCAGCCGAAGATTTCTGGTGGTTTTACAGCTAACCTGGGACAAATTCCATTCCAGGTTTCTATAGACTCCGATACATCTAAATTCTGTGGAGGCGTAATCATTAATCCTTCATATGTGCTAACAGCGGCTCATTGTGTATCAGGGTGAGTCAAATTCTATGAGATATAGATCCAGCGATAGCTTTTCGTGGTGCGAAGAAATGATTGCTCGACCTATCAAATTTCTGAATCACACGCTCCCAACCACCGTCCGTCGCTTTTGGCACCATTTCCGATCTCACGGCTCGTTGTGGCACGACCTTCATCTCGAAATGTCTATTTGCGCGGTTGATTTGATGTAATTCAAATTTGGGGGCGTCACTATGGGTGATGGGTGATTTTGGTTCCATCAGCAGATATATTGGACAACAATCATCGGCAACGAAATGAAAACCAGCGTCGTAGACAATGGTCGAGAGAATAGCTACAAAGAAGAGATACTGGCCAAGGACTCATTTATTTAGTGCACAGGGAAGTAAGATATTTTCCTATACAACAAATATAAATATTCAAACTGAGGAGCTAAGTGGATAGCAGAAAATGAGAGATTATAACTCTCCACGTAAGTGGGCCACGGAAATTTCAATTTTCACTTTTGCCAAAGAGGCTGTGTACTTGAGAGGCTGAAAGAGATTTGTTTTTAAACCTTGAGTTTCTATAAATACAGTTATGATGTCCCATACGTAATTCTCGTAGAATGGGAGACGCTAGGTCATATAGGAACTTCCTGAGAATGGACGAAGGCACCGAGGTTCTGGCCAAAGTGTCACCGATAACAGAGTAGAAAAATACAGTGATGCGACAATGAATTTCTATGAAGGCTAAAAATTAAATGCCAATGCCATCTCAAAGCATATGCTTCCATATTCCCGTTACCGAAAATAAGTCCGCAAGGCTTCGAATGCTCTCAAAATATGGATATCTTATGGAAAATTACACGTAATTACAGTTAAAGGATTGTAAGAACCAAAATTAGTCACCACAAACAGTTCTGCAGTGTTCTTAAACATAAATGCAGGGTAAGAAAATGAATAGTGACATCCATAGGCTAGGTTAAGGAGTTTGCCCCCTGACTTATGGAAGTTACGCGATATTGTGGTGATTGATACGGGCCAACATGATGCAACGGCTCGTTTTCGTTAAAATGTGTTCTCCGCTCAAACTGAGATTTTGCTATTTATTGGGACTTTCACCCCAAACTTTGCGTTCAAACAATATTATGACGTTAAATAATAGAAATTAAACAAAATATCGTTGCACTTTTGAATACAAACTACGTTTTCACTCAATGAAAATCCCCTATGGTTTTTCCAAATGACCCACTCAAGAGATTTAATGTGTGTGAATTTACGTTCTGTCAAAGCACGTATTTTAATCATTTGAGCCATAATCTGTGTTATGTGCTTCCAAAGTCGTCATGTATGATCTTATAATTCCAAGGTGGCGGCAATTGACAAGAGGGACGCCGCGTTTTGGTTTCAGCTGCAGAAAAATAGTCATGTCGAATAATGGAAAAAATGATGGATAGCCCATCCCTCGATCAATCGCGTGAAATTATCGCGAGAAACGGCCATTTATTTCGCCATCGCTGAAGCGGTCGCTGGAGTTGTAGCTCCAAAGGGAGGGAAAACATGATCGCGTCATTCAGGCTTACAAGGGGGGTGTACGAAAATCGGGTCTCGGATTTCAATCGAACTTTGCAGTGTTGTTGTTCATCAGGAGATGTCCACGAATAACCCCCAATATGGGGTTATATAACCAATAGTTTAAACAAAAAACGTAATTAAACATTTGCACGTCTAGTATATTTCCTTATAAATGGGCGAGAGAAGAGCCTTGGAACGGTGGTCACGAAGTTCGACCCCAGTCTGGAGGTCCTGGAATCCATTCCCGTATTCCCGCAGTTTCTTTCATATTTTCTTTCTGCTTTTCATTTTACAAAAGCCAGCTAGTCATCATTATTTCCATGATTTTCACTAAAAATTTCATTTTTCTACGTGAAAATCTTTTTCTGCAATCTAGGAGCGTCATGTGTTTTCCCATTTTCTTCACACGAAAGCCTACTTTCAATTTATGTGCTTTCGGTGTCGAAAAATAAGCGTCTTCGCGATAGTCTAAATTTTAATCATTCGACTGTAACCGAAACATAATTACTCGAGGAATCGTAAATATTTTCCAATACTAGACTTTTAAAAAGTTGAAAGCCAATATAGGCTCGTGTAGCAATGACCAACACTCATAGATAGCAATTCCAAGACAGAGGACATACGAAATAAAAATGAATCTTAACAACAGATTGTGTCTAACCCAACACGAGTTTCAGAGAAGCACATGATTTTGAAGGAAATTCGATTTTATTACTTCCTTCAATGAGGGGAGTAACAAAGTATAGCCGTGCAGCAACTCAAGGCACTTGGGAGGAAGCTTTTGCTAAAAACGATACAAAAAGTGAATAGCAGTAACTTCACCCTTTTTTATCGTTTCAACAGAAGCTTGCGATACATATCAAAGGTGGAAGGAGGAAGAATTTGATATAAATCATCTATTTAGAGAAAAGAGAGTATAGATATAAAGTTACATTATTGCTTGCTTGCTTAGTAATATTTTTGGGGAAGTAGCTTGCGTTGGTGGAGTACCAAGTAATATCCTTTGTCCATGAGACGCTAGCCGATATTTGGGCACATTTGTGAGCTTAAATAAGCGCGCCTTATGGGGCGGGAAATACGGTATTTATTTATTACTAGTTGGCCACCCGGCGTTTCTTGGGAAGGATAGTACGCAGTTTCTATAAATTATGAATTCATGACAGCTATTTCATTTTAAAATTTTACTTCATTTGTGGATTTTTCAGGGGGAAGCTGTTCACCATCTACGCGGGAGTTATAAAGATTCACGGGGATGAGGACTCGCGAGTTATTGTACAATCTGTAGAGCCCATTATTCACCATGGATACGATCATAACGAATTTATGAATGACATTGCCTTGCTGAAGCTGTCAGATCAACTCCTCTTTAATGGTATGTATGAGTAGTAGATGACTACGAATACTGAAAAACTAATATACCCACACGACGTGATCCGAAAGAAATGCAATTTAATTTTCTGCGCCACTCCTATCTGTCCGAATGGGATCAAAACACTTGGAGTAGGTGGGGTCAACTCTAAGCTTTACCACGATACCAGTCTAAGCTATGGAAGTGGCAGGACGTCAGTTATTGTAAACCTCTGCGCGCCGACCGTGTCACGAAAAAAATGGAATCGATTATCAAGCAAAGTTTAAGTTTTGTGCTTAAATGTGAAAATCTCTCGAGGAGAGAAACAAAATTATTCGCGAGGTTTACGGGTACTCTGCTCTGTCCTACCCTCAAGTTTTGAAGAAGTTAAAGGCCTTTAAGAAGGGCCGGGAAGAGGTGAATACCGAAATTTGCAAAAATGAGCTAACAAAATGTGAAATCAGTGTTCTTTGTCTTTTTAGACAAAAAAGGAGTGGTATATGAGGATTTTTTCTCAAAAATAGGCAGTCGATGCTCCATATTACATCTACGTGCTGAAAATACTCCGAAAGAGGGTCATCACGACGAGAAAATACACTCCATTACCAGGAAAATCCATCTCGACAACGCGCCTTTCAACAGCGCGCTACGAGTCCTCGAGTTCCCGGCAAAAGACGAGAATCAAACGCTGCCCCAAGCCCCTTCGTCAAGACATCGTCTCTGTAGACTTCTTTTCATGGCCTCAGATTAAGGCAGCCCTGAAATGAACCCATTTTTCGTCCTTAGAAGAGAAACAATCAGTCGTGACGTGGGCTTTGCGAGATGTTCCCGGAAAGCCTTCCTGGGCACGTACCGGAAAAAAATATGTAGAACCCTAAGGAAAGGACTTCGAAGAATTTAAAATGTTTTCGCCAATATTTTCGATGAATTTCCTTTTAAAAAATAATTGCATTACTTTCGGAGCGCACCCTGTATATCAAAGGTATGATTTCCGAAGTACGGGCTTTGCTGTGGCTAATCAAATTAACACTTACCATATGCAATTACCTATCACAAAGGTACCTCCAGTTTAAAGACAATCAATTTAAAGTTGTGAGCCATTTAAATAGGTATTATGCTCTCTTTAATGCTGACACGTATTTACTGTTGACGCATAAATGCGTCCAAACTAGTTTACCTGTGTTTTTCGTCGCAAAATTCGTTATATGCTAAAAACACATGGTAAAGAACGTTGTCGCAAAATAGTTTTCAACCGATACTTGAGAAAGGACCTTTACCATTCTACAACTTTCATCTCTTTCCAGATTACATTTCACCGGCCTTTCTTCCATCAAATGACGATACATATGTCAACGATCCAGCGTGGGTTAGTGGATGGGGGTCTTCTTATATCGGTAAGTCTACTCCGCGTTCTATATAAGGTTAATTACGTTAGATGGGAGAATTATTCAGGAATTAGAGCCAGCTTTCATAACTAAGAATGCATTAAATTTTGAACATAAAAACTGTTACTAAATCTCAGCTTTCATGGGAAATATCCACAAAAATAAAGTAACTCTATTTCTCAAGGGAGTAGATATAACATGGCGGAGTAACGGACATATTACGCGACAAATAGTTTCGGCAGCAGTGAGACTAACAATAAGTTAAAAATTGCCAGTCAGCCACGCTAATCAGTAATAAATAATGCGGCATTAGGGGATACTGGGGTAATGGCGGTCACATAAGGAAAAATGAGTATAAGTTTGCCGGTCCCGGGGGCGGCGGGGTAAAGTCCTCGCCAGCCAAACAGGAGGTGGCGGGTTGGAATCCCGCCTGGGTAAGTCACCCCTATCCAAGGGATGGTTGTTTATATACGTTAAAATTGTTAATATGTTAATAACCCAATGTAAAAGGCCGTGTAGAGCTGTTTTCAGTAGTATGAAAAAAATAAAACTTCATTTTATTTAAAATGTAGAACGCAATCATGTGCAGTCGCTTACATAAAGTATGTTTTTCGTATCTCAGATCTTAATTGAGCCCTAATTAAGCTTACCTATTGATATTATAAAAAATATTGCAAAATCAGCTTTGACCGGTACGACCCCGACCCTGGGATATTGACAGTCGGTAATGTCATGTTCTACTAAATGGTTGTAAATGTTAGAGAGTGCAATTTCTCATATGTTTAATGTTTCTCATTAGTTTATAGGTTACCATGTCACGGTAAAATATTGTTGTTGTTGTTGATTAAGTTCTTGTAATGGTTGTATCTGTATGGCTTCTTAAAATATCAAATAATAAGAATATTAACGAAATACAACAGGTTACGGGCCCAGTCACGATATAAAAGAAGAAAAGTTTTATGTGGATCTGCTTAACTCAGTACCTGGCCGCGGTGTCTCGTGCGTTTTGTGGAATATTGAAGATAGTGAACATAGATTATTCGGTTTGACTGGAGACCTTAAAAATGGAAGAAGAAGACAGATTTAAGATGCAACAATTTGACGGGAAGAATTACGATAGTTGGAAATTCTTAATGGAATTAATACTGGACGAAAAGAACGTAAGGTATATAATAGAGAAGCCGTATTCAGAAATAATAGCGCCTTACGCAACTGCCCAAGACGGTGAAACCACAGCAGCGAAGAAATTAAGAGAAGTGAAATTGGAAGAATATGAGAGAGATATTAAGAGAACGAAGAGATATATCGCTGAAAGAATTAAAATGGAGCTGTTGGAAATAGTTAAAGGTTTCGTCACTGCTCACGAAATGTGGATTGCACTGAAAAATAGATACGAGAAAAGATCCATGGCGAGTGTAATTAGTCTCACCAAGAAATTTCAAAATCTAAGATATTTGCCTAACCAAAACACTTTTGAGAAATTTTGCACAGAATTCGATAAGACTGTTCGTGAACTTTATGAAGCGGGAACCAAGTATGATCTAAGGCAACAGATTATCCATTTTCTTATTACTATGCCAAGTGAATATGACAGTGTAGTAACTTCATTACGAATTGTTGCTGCAACTCAAGATTTAAATATGGAAATAGTGAGACAGCAAATAGAAGAATATGAGCAAGGCCATGACAGAAAGAAGAGACTGAACGATGTGAATTTCCAGCCAACGGCGTTTGCTGGTTTCAGAGGAAGAGGAGGTATGACTTCACCAGAGCCAATTTTCCGATTCCCATGCAATAATTGTGGAATTGTTGGACACAAGATTGCTGACTGCTTCCGACCAGGAGGTGGTGCCTATCAACAGCATCAAGGACGCAGTGGACGTGAGGGATGCGGTACTTTTCGGAGAGGCCATGAGAATCAGCATCAGCAGTGCAGCGGTGGCCATCAGGATCGGAATTCAAACAGCTATCGCAGCCGAGGTGGTATGAATAATAATAATAGAGGTAGTCATCAAGCTCATCTTACAAATATGAGAGTTAATACTAATTCAAATAACCAAACTAATGAACTAAATACTGAAGAAGTAACTTATAATTTTGTAACTGAAGTTGAAGCATGCTATATTGAGGGTAAAGCTGATACGGAGAATGCATCCAAAGATGACTGGATTATGAACTCTGGTGCGTCTGAACATTTGGTGAGAACTGATACCCTAGCTAATAATATTAGAATTCTTGAAAAACCAGTAAAAATACTCATTGCTAGAACCAGAGATTTTATAATTGCTGAAAAGATATGTGATATTAATGCTTCCACACTAGTAAATGGTAAGATTATAAATATTAATTTCTTAGATGTTTTGATGGTTGACCAATTGAAGTGTAATTTGCTTTCTATTTCTAAACTTGAAGACAAAGGTAATAAAATTTTCATTGATGATGGTGAATTTACAATAGTTAATAAGAAACATAATAGAGTTGTAGGGGTTGGTACAAGGGATGGTAGTCTGTATAAATTAGAGTTGAATCTAACGGGTCAGTGTTATAATGCTACTATTTCTGATGATTTATGGCACAGGAGACTTGGACATATCAGTGATGTTATATTTAATGAAAATAAGACTAAATTTGATGCGGAAAATTATGTAGAACTCTGGAGTGAGAGTAAGAATGAAAATGTAGAAGATAGCGGTAGTGAAACTGAAAATGCGGAAGAAGATCAAGGATTGAGGAGGAGCACAAGAGTAGTAAAAAGACCTACTTATCTTAGAGGTTATGTGACATTAGCTTATAATGACTTGATTCAGAGAGAGGATCAAGATAAAATAGATCACTGCTTGTTGGCTCATTTTCTTACTGATGAAAACACTAAACCTCTAACTCACGCGATTGAAGAAAATTGTAATTTAGTTTTAAATGCAATAGCTTTTTCTGAGAGTGTTCCTGAAACTTTTGATGAGATAGAAGGCAGGAGTGATAAAAAGGAATGGATGAGGGCTGTTCAGGAGGAAATGAATGCACTTCAGAAAACTAAAACTTGGGAATTAGTTCACTGTCCACCTGATAGAAAACCGATTAAATGCAAGTGGGTTTTTGCTCTAAAAAGAGATGGTAATGGAGAAATAATTAGATATAAAGCTAGGTTAGTGGCAAAGGGATGTTCACAAAAACAAGGTATAGATTATACAGAGACATATGCACCTGTAGCAAGATTGTCATCACTTAGAGCTCTGTTAAGTGTAATTAATCACAAAAATATGTATTCCTATCAATTGGACGTAAAGAACGCCTTTTTAAATGGAGAGTTGAAAGAAGATATATATATGATACCCCCTGAAGGTTTGAAAGTTAAAGAAGGCTTGGTTTGTAAGTTAAAGAAAACATTGTATGGACTTAAACAGGCTCCTATGGAGTGGAACTTTAGATTTCATGAGTTTATAACCAAACTTAACTATAAGCAGTGTGTAAGTGACAAATGTTTGTATGTAAGATGTCTAAGCTCTACTATTGACTATATTTTGTTGTGTGTAGATGACATAATTGTCGCCAGTAATGAAAAGGCGTCAATTGAGAGTACTGTAATAAAATTAAGAGAAGAATTTCAAATGAGAGATCTTGGTGAATTAAACTATTTCTTGGGTATAAAGATAGAAAGAAGAGAGGGAAGTATGTTTCTAAGTCAAACTAAATATATTGAAAAATTACTTGAGAGATTTAATATGGTTACAGCAAATCCAAGAGATACTCCTTTAGCATCTGGCAAATTCTGTGATGTTCAATCAGAACCAATTCAACATAATAGATATAGAGAGTTGATAGGAGGACTTATGTATGCATGTGTAGCAACAAGGCCAGATATTTCGGCATCAATTAGTTTTTATGGTCAATATCAGACCAAACCCACTAAAGCTCTTTGGACTGGTTTAAAAAGAGTTCTGTGTAATTTAAAAGGTACTAAGAACTATGGGTTGTTCTTCAAAGGTCTTAATGATAGCAATGTTGTTGGATATGCTGATGCAGACTATGCTAATCATAATGATAGAAAGTCTGTGTCAGGCTATGTTTTCAAACTTTATGGAGATGCAGTTGTTTGGGCTTCAAGAAAACAGCGCACAGTTGCACTTTCATCTACTGAAGCTGAGTTTTATGCCCTAGCTTCAGCTACTGCAGAACTGCTTTGGTTGTATAATTTACTAGTTGAATTGAAAATTCAGGTGAAACATCCAATTGTTTTATATGAGGATAATCAAGCTTGTATTAATTCTTTGTCAAAATGGGATCAAAAGAGAATGAAGCATATTGATGTAAAATATAATTTTGTAAGAGAATTAGTTAATAAGAAGTTGTTAGATGTTCAATATATACCTACTGATTGTCAAGTAGCAGACATTTTCACCAAAGGGTTACCATATACATCATTTTCAAAACACAGAGCAGAACTTGGTCTGGCTGAAGGTTAATGACTGAAAGTTGTATATTGTGTTAAATGAATAAAATTAAAAGATAAGGGTAGAGATGAATGAGAAATTGAGGAGGAGTGTTAGAGAGTGCAATTTCTCATATGTTTAATGTTTCTCATTTGTTTATAGGTTACCATGTCACGGTAAAATATTGTTGTTGTTGTTGATTAAGTTCTTGTAATGGTTGTATCTGTATGGCTTCTTAAAATATCAAATAATAAGAATATTAACGAAATACAACAGTAAAATAAGAAATATAGGAAGTTTCAATGACATAAACACGCTTAACTGAAATATTTATGTTCATTTCATTAAATTATTCCGCATTTAAGAAATTACAAAAAATTGATTGAAAGTAATGACAAAATATGAAGTCAATTATTTAAAAAAACATCTTTCCATGGGAAAAAGGGGCTGGAAACATAAAGGGTACCCCCAATATTTTTTTTGCCATTTTTGTTTCTTTATCAAACATATGGCTTAATTTGTTTTTTTTCCTGCATATTCAAAAGCACTTTTTCTTAATATCAGTGCAGTGATACCGTGGAAAACCTTCGATGAAGTTTTACAAGGTCTCCTAGAGCTGCTACGGGTGCTGGAGGGAAGACACACTTCCTATGCTTGGATCAGAATCAGTTCCACTCTTCAATTTGTCTGTAAATGTATTGAATGGTATTTGAAATTGATCTGCAGCCATTCTAAACGATAATCCCCCATTAATTGCTGCTTTCCTTTTTTTCAAGTCTTCTGCACTCAATTTAGCTTTACCTGTTTTCCTTATGTATTTTCTGGGCATCTGAAGCCTAGAATTAAAATTTTTGAGTACTAATGGGGTAATGTCGGTTAATTGCCAAAGCAAATGTCATTCTCCCAACCGTATGTTTTCATTCAACTGCTGAAAAAATAAATATCAGTGCTTAAAACCTTACTTAAACGCTATGTGATAGAACAATATGGCTTAACTTGTTATTGTGAGATTAGTCTAGTCCCATGAAAAATAAACAGTAAGAGCTGATAGTGGATTAAACTATTGTCTTTTTTGTAAGGCGAAGCGTCAAAACAGTATTTCTTATACACCAGGCAATTTACGACTGGCAAGATTGCGAGCACTGCAGTAGTTTATCCGTAAACTGTCATCAGTTGGCAGGGCAAATCAGTTTTACTTAGCGTTATCCTCTTTGAAAGAAGTCATAGCGACCGCCATTACCTCAGTATCCCTTACAACCATCGAAGTAGTCCTTCATTTTTAAGCAAAGCGAATTCATATAAAATGCCCCATGTTAGAGAGTGCAATTTCTCATATGTTTAATGTTTCTCATTTGTTTATAGGTTACCATGTCACGGTAAAATATTGTTGTTGTTGTTGATTAAGTTCTTGTAATGGTTGTATCTGTATGACTTCTTAAATACCAAATAATAAGAATATTAACGAAATACAACAGGTTACGGGCCCAGTCACGATATAAAAGAAGAAAAGTTTTATGTGGATCTGCTTAACTCAGTACCTGGCTGCGGTGTCTCGTGCGTTTTGTGGAATATTGAAGATAGTGAACATAGATTATTCGGTTTGACTGGAGACCTTAAAAATGGAAGAAGAAGACAGATTTAAGATGCAACAATTTGACGGGAAGAATTACGATAGTTGGAAATTCTTAATGGAATTAATACTGGACGAAAAGAACGTAAGGTATATAATAGAGAAGCCGTCCCTGTCGAAAAGGAAGCGTTCGGGGAAGTGTCCGGGTAGTGTTGCGGGAGTGTTCAGGAAGCGTTTAACGGTACGTGAACGCTTCCCGGCAGCTTCCCGAACACTTCCTCAACACTACCTGACTGTCGACCCTTCGCTTGCCGAACACTTCCTCGCCACTTCGTGGTTGAAACACTTCCCGGACGTTTCCCCGACACTCCCGGAACGCTTCCGAAGCGTGGGAAACACTTCCTCGACGCTCGCTGGACGTTTCCCCGACACTCGACCGCGACCGTTGTCGACACTCCCCGAACGCTTCCGAAACACTTCCGCGGAAGCGTTCCAAGTGGGCCATAATCTGCTTCCCGAACACTTCCGCGACACCTCCTCAACGCTACCCCAACACTTGCCCGCCACTTCCCGAACACTCCGTCCGACGCTTCCCCAACACTTCCTCAACACTTCCGTTTCGCCTGGGGTATTCAGAAATAATAGCGCCTTACGCAACTGCCCAAGACGGTGAAACCACAGCAGCGAAGAAATTAAGAGAAGTGAAATTGGAAGAATATGAGAGAGATAATAAGAGAACGAAGAGATATATCGCTGAAAGAATTAAAATGGAGCTGTTGGAAATAGTTAAAGGTTTCGTCACTGCTCACGAAATGTGGATTGCACTGAAAAATAGATACGAGAAAAGGTCCATGGCGAGTGTAATTAGTCTCACCAAGAAATTTCAAAATCTAAGATATTTGCCTAACCAAAACACTTTTGAGAAATTTTGCACAGAATTCGATAAGACTGTTCGTGAACTTTATGAAGCGGGAACCAAGTATGATCTAAGGCAACAGATTATCCATTTTCTCATTACTATGCCAAGTGAATATGACAGTGTAGTAACTTCATTACGAACTGTTGCTGCAACTCAAGATTTAAATATGGAAATAGTGAGACAGCAAATAGAAGAATATGAGCAAGGCCATGACAGAAAGAAGAAACTGAACAATGTGAATTTCCAGCCAACGGCGTTTGCTGGTTTCAGAGGAAGAGGAGGTATGACTTCACCAAAGCCAATTTTCCGATTCCCATGCAATAATTGTGGAATTGTTGGACACAAGATTGCTGACTGCTTCCGACCAGGAGGTGGTGCCTATCAACAGCATCAAGGACGCAGTGGACGTGAGGGATGCGCTACTTTTCGGAGAGGCCGTGAGAATCAGCATCAGCAGTGCAGCGGTGGCCATCAGGATCGGAATTCAAACAGCTATCGCAGCCGAGGTGGTATGAATAATAATAATAGAGGTAGTCATCAAGCTCATCTTACAAATATGAGAGTTAATACTAATTCAAATAACCAAACTAATGAACTAAATACTGAAGAAGTAACTTATAATTTTGTAACTGAAGTTGAAGCATGCTATATTGAGGGTAAAGCTGATACGGAGAATGCATCCAAAGATGACTGGATTATGGACTCTGGTGCGTCTGAACATTTGGTGAGAACTGATACCCTAGCTAATAATATTAGAATTCTTGAAAAACCAGTAAAAATACTCATTGCTAGAACCAGAGATTTTATAATTGCTGAAAAGATATGTGACATTCATGCTTCCACACTAGTAAATGGTAAGATTATAAATATTAATTTCTTAGATGTTTTGATGGTTGACCAATTGAAGTGTAATTTGCTTTCTATTTCTAAACTTGAAGACAAAGGTAATAAAATGTTCATTGATGATGGAGAATTTACAATAGTTAATAAGAAACATAATAGAGTTGTAGGGGTTGGTACAAGGGATGGTAGTCTGTATAAATTAGAGTTGAATCTAACTGGTCAGTGTTATAATGCTACTATTTCTGATGATTTATGGCACAGGAGACGTGGACATATCAGTGATGTTATATTTAATGAAAATAAGACTAAATTTGATGCGGAAAATTATGTAGAACTCTGGAGTGAGAGTAAGAATGAAAATGTAGAAGATAGCGGTAGTGAAACTGAAAATGCGGAAGAAGATCAAGGATTGAGGAGGAGCACAAGAGTAGTAAAAAGACCTACTTATCTTAGAGGTTATGTGACATTAGCTTATAATGACTTGATTCAGAGAGAGGATCAAGATAAAATAGATCACTGCTTGTTGACTCATTTTCTTACTGATGAAAACACTAAACCTCTAACTCACGCAATTGAAGAAAATTCTAATTTAGTTTTAAATGCAATAGCTTTTTCTGAGTGTGTTCCTGAAACTTTTGATGAGATAGAAGGCAGGAGTGATAAAAAGGAATGGATGAGGGCTGTTCAGGAGGAAATGAATGCACTTCAGAAAACTAAAACTTGGGAATTAGTTCACTGTCCACCTGATAGAAAACCGATTAAATGCAAGTGGGTTTTTGCTCTAAAAAGAGATGGTAATGGAGAAATAATTAGATATAAAGCTAGGTTAGTGGCAAAGGGATGTTCACAAAAACAAGGTATAGATTATACAGAGACATATGCACCTGTAGCAAGATTGTCATCACTTAGAGCTCTGTTAAGTGTAATTAATCACAAAAATATGTATTCCTATCAATTGGACGTAAAGAACGCCTTTTTAAATGGAGAGTTGAAAGAAGATATATATATGATACCCCCTGAAGGTTTGAAAGTTAAAGAAGGCTTGGTTTGTAAGTTAAAGAAAACATTGTATGGACTTAAACAGGCTCCTATGGAGTGGAACTTTAGATTTCATGAGTTTATAACCAAACTTAACTATAAGCAGTGTGTAAGTGACAAATGTTTGTATGTAAGATGTCTAAGCTCTACTATTGACTATATTTTGTTGTGTGTAGATGACATAATTGTCGCCAGTAATGAAAAGGCGTCAATTGAGAGTACTGTAATAAAATTAAGAGAAGAATTTCAAATGAGAGATCTTGGTGAATTAAACTATTTCTTGGGTATAAAGATAGAAAGAAGAGAGGGAAGTATGTTTCTAAGTCAAACTAAATATATTGAAAAATTACTTGAGAGATTTAATATGGTTACAGCAAATCCAAGAGATACTCCTTTAGCATCTGGCAAATTCTGTGATGTTCAATCAGAACCAATTCAACATAATAGATATAGAGAGTTGATAGGAGGACTTATGTATGCATGTGTAGCAACAAGGCCAGATATTTCGGCATCAATTAGTTTTTATGGTCAATATCAGACCAAACCCACTAAAGCTCTTTGGACTGGTTTAAAAAGAGTTCTGTGTAATTTAAAAGGTACTAAGAACTATGGGTTGTTCTTCAAAGGTCTTAATGATAGCAATGTTGTTGGATATGCTGATGCAGACTATGCTAATCATAATGATAGAAAGTCTGTGTCAGGCTATGTTTTCAAACTTTATGGAGATGCAGTTGTTTGGGCTTCAAGAAAACAGCGCACAGTTGCACTTTCATCTACTGAAGCTGAGTTTTATGCCCTAGCTTCAGCTACTGCAGAACTGCTTTGGTTGTATAATTTACTAGTTGAATTGAAAATTCAGGTGAAACATCCAATTGTTTTATATGAGGATAATCAAGCTTGTATTAATTCTTTGTCAAAATGGGATCAAAAGAGAATGAAGCATATTGATGTAAAATATAATTTTGTAAGAGAATTAGTTAATAAGAAGTTGTTAGATGTTCAATATATACCTACTGATTGTCAAGTAGCAGACATTTTCACCAAAGGGTTACCATATACATCATTTTCAAAACACAGAGCAGAACTTGGTCTGGCTGAAGGTTAATGACTGAAAGTTGTATATTGTGTTAAATGAATAAAATTAAAAGATAAGGGTAGAGATGAATGAGAAATTGAGGAGGAGTGTTAGAGAGTGCAATTTCTCATATGTTTAATGTTTCTCATTTGTTTATAGGTTACCATGTCACGGTAAAATATTGTTGTTGTTGTTGATTAAGTTCTTGTAATGGTTGTATCCACGGTCTTAGAATATGAGAAGGTCTGGACACTCTCCGTTCAGGCATGGTCATTTAATGAAGCCGTTTCCCGTTGAGGCCGGTAGGGGCGCCACCTATCCTGAAGGGCAAGTTTCCTACGTATCTGTATACGATACTTCAGTAATTATGAACTAATTTATGGCAAAAATGAATATATACACATCGACAATGGTTACTAGTTAACAAGTTCATATGCACTTAACATCTTATAGCGAAAAATACCTAGAAATCGTTCTCATACGTGAATATTAATCAAATGGAAGGCGTTGGATTTCAGCTTCGTCTGCTTCCATACCTTTGTAAAATCAGTTACAGCCATAACGAAAGATTGTCAGCAGTTAAAACCTTATGTAGTGAGGAAAGGTATATTTAAGGAAATAATTATTTATAGCTATCTTGTGGTAAACGTTAATATAAGTTGTCATAGAAGCTACGTACGCACCATTGCCTCTGAGCCCATCGGCATGTTTCCACGGCCTTATAAGAATATAGATGTTATTCCTTGCTTTCAAACACTATTAACAAATATAATATCAGAAACGCAAACGGCTTCTTACCAAGGCCGAAGTGAAATACTTCTTATGAAGTGACGTGTGTTAATGTTTTTAATCTCCTGAGTCTCGATCAAGTGATAATAATAATGGCAGGGCACAGCAAACCTAAAAAATGATTCTATCCTAGGGACGTTTTGCGGGTATAGAATAGGCATATTTAATCGTTGAACGGGGTGAATAATTTCCGGAAGTACCATTATTACCGTTAAAGGCTATTTTATAACGATGCTTGCCTACTCACCAAAGGAATAATTTGTGATTTAAGGAAGTAAAATACCATATGAAAGATAAGAACGAAAGAGATTTTGCAAATAATTGCCGAATAAACTTCCACGAAAACAGTGCAATGGATATAATCCGAGGGATTCGCGGATGTCTGATCACTTTCAGGTGCTGGAAAATCTGAAATATTATCCCTCGCCCAAAAATAAGATGAGTAGTACGACAGCAAGGGTGCCGACTTACAAAAAATATTGGGGGGGGGGCCCAAACCGAGGACCTTGCCCCGGTAAATTTTATAAGTTGTGAAATTTAAGTTTTTTTAAGCATTTTAGAAGAGCCATATGATCAACATTAGAACCCTGATCACTCGAATCTCGATATCTGGATACTCCGGGGAAAATTGACTAGCCTGACACATTTTTTCCTCACGTCTGTTACGAATTTTTGGGGGGGCTCGGGCCCCCTCAGGCCCCATGGAGTTGGCGCCACTGTACGACAGAAACCACAGGCTAATACTGCTAATACGCGGTAAATGTACTTTTAACGAGAGTTGCACGCACCATCGATAACAGCTGCATTAAAAGAAATCATCGAAAGAGGTATTAAGAATGAAAACGATTCACATTTTTCCAACTTATATAATGTACACACACATCAAATCTACATTTCCAGAATGATTACACAATGCTATTGAAACTGAGATTATTTATACAATCAATGCAAGGTAATGTCATGAAAAATAAATTTTAAGTACTCACAATTTAACATTTCTATTAATTCTTTCTATTACTAATTTCTATTTCTAATTACCAATCATTCTAAGAGATTCAATTTAGTAGGAGAGAATGATGAATAATTGATGAAAGCCGTCGCACATCTTGCATTTTCTCAGTGTTACTTCATTCCTCCACTGTGAATGACATTGACCACTGGAACAGCAGAACCTGTAATTTAAAATATGTATAAATTTTGGAGCTTTAGCACACCAAAAAGAGGAATCGTACAGCTATTTCATCGCTTCTCAGGGTCCTTGGGGACTCTAAAAAGCGAAATCCCCGAAGTCTTGTGGCCATAACCAGTGGTGCAACGCGGTACCACACACGTCCACGGCATTTTACTTTTTTCAGTAAATCCGCGATATATATCCGCGAAATATTAATGTAGAACAATAAGGAAATAATGCAGAAGACTAACATTCGAAAATAAATGAAAACTAAATCTTAATCAATTACAAAAATGACTATTTCCACTCACCTGTAGTATGCGCTCAACAATACGGAAATTAACTTACCCGCTAATTCTTGCCCTCCAGAATACGTGGCGCCGCCCCGGCAAACGTGCGGCAGGTTGAGGAAACGACTTCAATAAAAGACCATGGGTTCCCAATGGATTGGGATAGGAAGTGTCATGGGGCTGGTTGTATCTGTATGACTTCTTAAATACCAAATAATAAGAATATTAACGAAATACAACAATTTCCTCCAACGTTAACGAATGAGAAGAAACGGCATCAAAACATTCAGATTTAACGCAGAGTCATTGAATTATATATTTCAGGTGGGCCATTATCTGATGTACTTCAATATGCTCCTGTAACTGTGATATCCAATGAAGAGTGCAGGGATGTCTACGGAAGCGGAATTACAGACGGCAAGATTTGCACACGCAGTGCACCGGGTGTAGGAGGATGCCATGTAAGAACCTCAATTTTACTACCTTCGAAATTTTCCAATAGAAAAGAAATAATAATTGTACTGGAGCCTAAGTTATTTGAAAAATAAAAATTTTTAACTTAACATGGTACGAAAGTCTTAGAAAGCTCTCCTTCGAAACTATTTTTTCGTTTTTATATCATTTAAAAATTTTCAAACGAGAACATTATTTCACTTTGGCTTTTACAAATAAATATATGAGAAAATTTAATTTTTTATGTGAGCGTAATATGGGCATACAAATGAAGAATAATGAAAAAGTTTTTTATTTAATTTTTGGGCTTTATCTCCAACTTAGCACTTTGGCAATATTTTTCCATCTCAGTCAGAAACTATTTTCCTTTGTACTCCAGGACGATAGCGGTGGACCACTTTTTAAGGATTTCAACAGAGGGAGTTCAAATCTCCTGATTGGAATATACTCATTTCATAACGGGGGAGGTTGCGGAGTTGGACCAGATGGGTTCGCGAGAGTAAGTTACTACAGAGATTGGATACTTAGCTACGTGAACTGAATAACTGAAAGGTTTCAGGCACCGTATGCAAAAAACTGTATGATTAAGTGAAATAAACAAGCTTTGTAAATTCCACAGACTTATCACTCTTGGTATTTTTCAACTCTTACGCGTGATTTCACATATATTGCCTTGGAAGATTTCCAATGACCAAGAGTCGAACCACAGGCTTTCGATTTACCGGGCCACAACGCAAACCACTACGCAACCCATAAGTTCCTTAATTCCCACAGCAATTTTAGCGAGATACACGATTCTAAATGTCAGGCCTTTACGGTCCGTCAAGAATGGTGACGGGAAGGGTAACGAATGTAACGAAAATGGGCCTCCAAGAAGCCATAATCCAAAAATCAAAAGTCAATGGTTCGATTCCCGGTACAGGGAAATTTTCGTCCATGACAATCAATGTCAACCTAATCAGTATTTAGAATCTGAGTTTTTCCCAGCGTATGCTCCTTTTTTTCTATACAGGCTATATCTACTACAGGCCGCACCATAGAAAAAAGGCTGACGGAACACGAACGATGCATACGCTTGTTCTACCCACTGAAATCAGCGGTGGCAGAGCGTTGCCTGGACCTCGGTCACCGAGTAGATTACCAAAGTGCTATGCCGCACAGACTACTACTGGGATCGAATTGTCAAAGAAGCCATACAAATCAACATACACCAAAACAACCTAAACAGAGACAAAGGCTTCCAGTTAAGTAATACGTGGAAGTCAGTGATCAATCACTATAAATCACCCCAATTCAGAAAGGACCAATCAGGGCCCACTTGAACGGCCCTCATGAGTATAAATACCGCAGAAAAAACTTGGCTCAACATTAACCCCTGATGACGATGACGGACTTAAGTCATGGAAACGTTGGGAACTACAACCCGATACGACACCCGGTGGGAAACCCGAGAAATATTCCTGCTAATCAGTATTTATTTATGAGTTCGTGAAAATAGAAACTATGCATATCTAGTCGTCAAATGTGTACGCGAATACGATAGCCTTCATGCCTTTCGAATGGCGGCCTCGGTAACGGCGGGGTGAAGTCCTCGCCTGACAGGCCAAAGGTCAAGGGTTCGAGTCCAGGGTAAGTTACCCTTATCCTGGGTATGGATGTTTGTGTGCGTTTGATTGTCGTACATTATCTAAAACCCCGATGTGAAGGCCGAATAGTGCTGCTTTCGGTGGTGTGGAAATAAATAAACTCTATTACTACAGCTCGCGATGTTATGTCTTTATAAAAACAATGAACATACTATCGGCACTTATCTCACTCACCAATACCAAGAACTCCCACTTCATATCTGCGGTTGTCACTCAGGTTATGAGGATATTTTACCGAATCCTCGGCGGGGAAATGAACACTGAGAGGCGACCAAATCATTCTCGAAATTCACTCAAATACCAACTCAAATAACTCTCCCATTTCAAAGCGCTGGTCATTTTTTCCGGCGGTCCGCAGACACAATTTTAGCAAAGTTTACAAAATCGTTAATGCTTAACGAAAAAGCACGGTTCGAAGACGTATTCTATCGTAAAAGAAGCGGAAATACGATGCAAGCGTTCATTATTTGTGGCGTTCCCTAATTTCAGAATTAAAAACTGCTGTCAGAGCAGTCATTTTTTGGGAGGGAGCGCCCTGCTCTGAATGCCGAGGGCACAGGTCAGCGAGGGTAGGCTATTCGAGGTAAGGTTGCTAATTACAGTCCGCCCACCGAGAGTTGTCCGTTGATAGCTAGATAGGGTAGGGGGCAAGGTTTCCTGGTAAGAAAGTGAAACGCCCCCATCACATATAAACAAAAGGGTTCCGTGAAGAAAGGAGCCAGAAGGGGCGACGAGCATGAAGAATCCAAAGGAAGAATTCTTTGTTTTGGCGATTCGCAGAAAGGGCTTGTTTTGGTGGTTCATGCCGGGTCTACACTAGTAACTTAAGTGACTACTTAAGTTGGCTCTGTATTTAAGTTGGTAGTGTAGGTGTCACCAGCTTCATTTAAGTACACCTCCACTTAAGTCATCTTAGAACCCAACTTAAATTGCGTAGGCAACTGTTTCCGCACGGTTGAAGTTCTTCATGTGTTGTAAATGGCACATAAATACCCATCTCACATCATCCCGTTGATTATGTTCTAAGTTGTGCTGTATTGTATGATGTGGTTATTGAGCGTTCTATTACGTTAGTTAATTTCTAGTGTTGGGGATATTAATTCGACGAATTTATTTTGTAGTGTTTCTCATCTTATTGTTGGTTTTATTTCCGTGAAAACTAATTGCTATACCTGTTGCTCACGGTGAAACTCGATTTATAAAACTTAGAAACGTTTTAAGGAATTTTAAGACTGACAATGAGACGACGGCAGAGGATCCGGTAAAACAGTTTATTTTCCATGGTGTCATAATCGAAAATAACGTAAACGAATGCACTCAGTAACTTCCCACACTCTGTTATTGAAACTATTGCATAGGGCTTTAATGTTAGTCCTAGGGATGCCGAGGGAGATAAGATGTGGCGATTTCATTGGACGTGGGAGGAATTAATGGTTGAAATTTAACATCAATGGTTTTAATAAAGCAGTGGAATTTGACTAGCAATAAGTGTTTTTGTTTACGTTATGAATATGTCATTCCACGAAGTCACGCTTAGTAATTCTAAATTCCTCTGGCTCCATCACCTGTCGCCATATAGCGTTCCCTCAGGAACTGAAATCGGTCTTTCCTTTTAACCTTCTGAATCCAAAATGGTTAATTCACGGAGTTTGGAAGTTTATTTCAAATAACAGTCGCTTTGGATCAAAGAATCACTAATTGCTCTCCTAGACCTTCATCTGTCAACATAACTGTTTCCCGATATAGACAATCACGGTGCTGAAGTCGACTTAAAGCTCAAGTGTAGCTACCGCACCACATTTAAGATTATATTTAAGTGAAGTCACTTAAGTTAAGTGTGTAGTGTAGACAAGGCATCAGGCTTGTTTCAGTGCTTTATATGCATGTGACAACGTTGCATGACTAGGCGAGGGTGTGAGGTGCGTTTGGGGGACAGCGATTGGCTGCAAACCGTTTTGGCGAAGGGTTCCCCACCCCTCCTTTTAAAGTGCCATCGGACAACTCTCGCCGGTTGGACTGTAGCAACCCTTCCGAAGGTGGGCCATACACAACTCGGAACTACCTGAGAAACGGCATATGGCCCCAGGTATAGCACTTCAAGTCACTCAAAACGTTAATCTGGAGAAGAGAGTGAGCAAAATACGTTGTATACTCAATTACTCAAGTCTTAACCCTCTATAACCCAATGTTGCTCCTAATCAACATCAAAAATGCTTAAACTTTCAGCTCTACCCAGGATATATCTTAACTACCTATTATTTTGTGGAGTAAATTTCAATGACGAAATATTTAGCAGTCAGGATAATTATCATTGAGTGTAAAATTTTCAAGAATTCAAAATGAAAAATCTTGAAATTTGATTTTTCCCAGAATCAGCTCTGGGTTAGAAAGGGTTAAATCAATGATGTCTGTGTCGTATCGCAAAGCGTTCCTTCTCATAGCAGCAAAAAAAGTCAAATACCCATCCTGATGGATGCTTTGCTACGAATTGGTGATATCCGTCAAAAAAATATCAATGACAACATCTAGTTTTACCCAGGTAAACATGAGAGGTCACACGGACAGTCACAGTCGGAAATATAGAAAAAGTAGCTTCAAGCGTCACCCAATAAAGCTCCGAAATTGACAACACGATAAACATTTTTTTTATTTACATGGATATGATGGACGGAGCAAGAAAGAAATACACAGTAGAATAGCGCAGGCGAAGAGGGCTTTCTAAAAAAAAAAAGAATCTTCTTACAGCTGAAAATACCAGCATAGAAGTAAGGAAACAATTCATCAGATGCTACATATGGAGTATGTTTCTCTATGGAAGCGAGGCTTGGACGTTGACAGCAGCAGAGAAGTCAAGAGTGGAAGCATTCGAAATGTGGTGCTACCGAAGAATGATGAAGATAAAATGGATTCACCGTGTGAGTAACCAGGAAGTGCTAAGGAGAGTGGGAGAAAAGAGAAGCCTCCTAAAAACATTAAGCAGAAGAAGGGACAACTAAGTTGGCTACAATTTGAGGCACGATGGTCTGATGAAGACAATCGTTGAAGGACAAGTGGAAGGGAAAAAGGGCAAGGGACGGCCCCGAATGAGTTATATAGGACAGGTTATAAAGGATGTAAAAGAGAATACATATGTAGCTATGAAGAGATTAGCGGATAGGAGAGAGAAATGGAGAGCTGCGTCAAACCAATCTTAGGATTGTTGACTAATGATGATTTTATCTCTATCTAAATATTGTTGATACTGTTCACTATGTGATCTTTTACTATTTTGCAAGTATAAACTAAATGTTACTGTCGTATCAGTTGTACCAGTTACCTACAGTATTATCTGTTGGTATGCCAATTTGCCTCTTTTATTATTTTATTGTCTATTAAGGTGGTTGTTGATCCTAATTAAGACATTTGTCACTATCGAGTGTTCTTGTTACAGTCCATTCTACTGATATCTCTAACACGCCGTTTTGAAATCGAAAATGTGTCATGGATGATTCTGAAACTTTACTTCATTGGTTGTTAAAAAATAAAATGTTCAATCGCACCATGTCGGCCGAGCATCGCTGTGCGCAGGGAGAAGAAAACATGGTTGTGGAAATCTTTGAATTATTTCCTCCGTATGTGATCATAATAAATGCATTTTCAGTTATATTAACCAAGTAGTTCCTCTTCATCCCGCTGAGCTACGTTCCGATCGTTTTTTTTACTCACTGGCATTGATGAGCGAAGTCGATCACCGTTCACCATTCACTTAAATGAATCGATCGCTATCTGTCTATCGACGGTCAGCACAGTGATTGACAAAGGACGGACTGACAACGACCGTGATTAATCTAAAGCTTCGTGTACACTGGAGACTGAAAGTCTCCTGTGTGAGGCTCGAGAATCAAGTCTTTAAGTGTGAGTGGGAGTAAGACAACGTGCGATAAGTCTCGGAAACTTCCATTGTTGCCAGTGATGTCGATCACCATTCACCCTTTCAATATCCTTAATAGTTGGAGGTAGGAATGAATTTTTAAATCTCTCTGTTTTGTTGGCTCTTTCCTTCTCGTGATCCCGCCTAACATAGTAAAACGGTAATCGAGGGATATTTTTCCAGTCATCTGAGAAAAAATATTCTACTCAATAAATGTAACCTATACGCTCATGTACAGATCTTTACTGTTACAAGGGTGCCGTTCGGTGCGGTGAGAAGAGGAGATATTCTTCGCACATTGCGTGCCGTGTTAGTTCCTGAAGTTCGTATATCAATTGTTCCGAGTCCTAGCACCTTCTCATCACCGCAAACTGATCATTTCAAGCTATGGGTTACCACTGTTGGTGCTTTTCTCAAACACCCTCGAAAACGGAAAACGGATAGATTTTTCGTTGGAACCGTGATGTATAATTATTCAAATACGAGAATTCACTTCATAGTCTAAAATTCAGTTTGAAATACCGCCGCATTGAACGGTAACAATTATTGCGCATTAATTTTTAAAAGTCCATTTCCTCTCCATAACTATTCGTATCCAAAATTGATTGTTCGCAATGTCTACACCGATAGTTGTCTCAAGCATGTACTAATGAATCATCAGTTACTCAGCCGAGTAGGCGAACAAATCTACATCTACATCTACATCTACATAATACCCTGCGAGCCACCTCTAGGGTGTTTGGCAGGGGGTGATCAATCACCAGCATGCATTTGGACTCCCACGTGCACACCACACCGTCCAAAAAACGTCCCGTATAATTCGAAAATCGATACCTCCACTGCACAAACGCTCAGCAATGAATTAAATCCGCTCATCTAGTTGCCCAACAATAGGAATACGCTTAGCTGGTAGTATCCGGAGCACAAACGCTCACCTCCGAAGCTTGGAGAAGCATATCCAAGCTTTAATCCATGCATGTTTTTCCTGAATATAATTGAAAATTTCATGTAATGAATTCACTAAATACCTAGTAATGTTTTTATTTTATTCATTTACATTTTTAAACATTTTGTTTAATTTACTAGTTACCCAGCGAGCTACGTACCACCTAATAATGAATGAGCAGTTTAGTTTCACCATTTAAAAATTAAGTGCGGCTGTAGTGATTTTTATAATCTTTGACTTATTATGATGAAATAAGAAAAAAAATCAGCAAAACTACAAAATAAGTATAACAATGTCTTGTTAGAAAGACATTTTCTTTATTCAATCTACATAGGGTAGAGCGGGGCACGTATGCGCAAATTTTTTCAATGAATTTTCTAATTTTTATATTTTAACTTAGGAAATTTGAGACACTATCTGTTTAGAGTTAGGTAACCTTAGTGTTTACATCTTTATACATGGATAAAAAGACTTGCCTCTTCGTGGGTCAAGTTTTATTCCAGACCGATGCTTGACTGACACTTAAAATCTCGCGACAATAGCCCTTAGGAGTAGCATTTTTATGTCATGACGTGTGGGGCGCTAGATATAACTCGGTTCGGAAAAGTGCATTTCGTAAACGCCTTTATTCTCTTCAGCTAAGTGCCTTCCGATATTTACAGTTTTTGCATTGTTATTAGGCGCAATAACAAATGAAGCTTATGGTATACCAACACGTGAACATGCCACACACATTTGACCATAAGAAAATCATGGGTTTTCTAGATTAAGACCACATACACTCACCTTGTCGCTCATTAAAGTTTAGGGCCTAAATCGCTTTCGGCCATTATTAATACTATAATACTCAGTGTGTGCAAAATATTTGGGGAACGTTGTC
Source organism: Ischnura elegans (assembly GCF_921293095.1). Taxonomy (NCBI): domain Eukaryota; kingdom Metazoa; phylum Arthropoda; class Insecta; order Odonata; family Coenagrionidae; genus Ischnura; species Ischnura elegans. The sequence continues at coordinate 121,655,722 of NC_060247.1, forward strand.
AATTAAAACTGAAATATATGCGTATTTCATTATTGTGAAGGTACCAACGAAGCCATAAATTGTCCAGTAGAGTTTTTGAACTCATTGGATTTGCCAGGCATGCCATCGCACCATTTACATATGAATGTTGGATCTCCAGTTATTTAACTTCGTAAATTTTACCCAGCAAGGCGGAAAAATGACACGCGATCATTCAATAAGCAATTGATGAAAAACGTTGCAATTGCGAATGGCAAGTTTCAAGTAGGAGATGTATTACTGCCACGATTCCCTATTTTTCCGACTGATGTGCCAATTCAAACGGGTTCAATTTCCAATTAGATTTTCAAAAATTCTTCCCAATGGCATCAAGGAAGACACCATTTTAAATTATTTTAATAGTTTCCACCCTAAATTGCAATTTACAATAGAATATGAAAAAAACAATACTCTACCATTTCTTGATATGCTGACCATTAGAAATCATGATGGTTCGATTCATGTGGATTGGTGGAAAAAACCACACAAATCGGATAGATTTCTGAATTTCGAATCACATCACCCTCTTAAACATAAAGTAAATGTAGCGCTTGCACTAAAATTTAGAGCTCTGAATTTGAGCGATAATATATTTCACGGAAAAAACGTTAAAATAATTGAGGATATTCTAAAGAAAAACCATTTTCCAAATAAACTTGTTCATTCTATACTTTACAAAAACAACACTAGACTTTCACGTACTCAAAATTCACTAAACAAAAATGATTCAGCAAGTACAACATCCCCATACCGTGGAATCATCTATATTGGTAAATTATCTGAACAAATTTCGAACGTATTCAAAAAAATAAATTATAAAATTGCACACAAGAATCATAACACTCTAAACAAGCTCATTTACACAAAAATAAAATCTGAAACCCCTAAAAATCTAAACAGTAATATAATATATAAAATTTCTTGCCTCGACTGTGACACTTGTTATGTAGGACAAACATCGCAATATTTAAAAAATAGAATTTCTCAACATAAATCAACAATAAAAGGTGGTATAACTCTATGTGCTCTAGCTAGCCATAGCATAAACAATGGCCATATTTTTGATTTTGAGAACGCCGAAATTTTGGATCATGAAATTATATTGAAAAAAAGACTTTTTAAAGAAATGGTTTATATTTCAAAAACAAAAAATTGCTGTAATAAAAAAACAGACATCGATAACCTCAGCAAAATTTATTTTTATTTAATACATCAAAATTAATGGTAACCTAGGTTGTTTCAATACCGTAGAAACCAAATATCAATAAATGTATTCAAAGTTTAGAGGTATGTCAAAATTTTTTGTATAATCCATTCTGTTCATATATATATGTTTATATATATTTCTATTAATTATATCGTTTATATAAAAAAAGGCACGATTGCTCCTTTTTTATGTATATATATTGTATATTGCCTAATTCTCTGCATTTTATATTGTTTCATAATTTTTTTTTTTTTCTAACATAGCCCTGAAGATGTTTTTAAAATAAAACGAAACGTTGGCTGCTAACTTTTAATTTATTGACCTAAACTCCAGGAAACATCATTTTATATATTAAAATAAGGTCAAGAAAAAGGAGAAAATATAATAATAATTAGATTTTCATTTGCAATGACAAATTAAAGCCAAACTATGTCTGTTTGTGACATAGATTTGAGTAAACCGTGTTTTTTACATGGACAATTATACGTGGTATGTTCTCGCGTGGGTAAATCATCCAGTTTTTTTGTGTTGGCTACAGATGGACCCCTAAAAATATCGTACACTCCATTGCACTAACAGACTGATAATATTTCTTTTTGCAATGGTTATAATTTGTTAAAAGGATATAATTTGAAATTTATTGTAGGTAAACGATGATAAAATTACAACAAATCTAAAAAATCAATATTTGGTGTTTTTTTATTTTTATAGGTCGTCATCGTTCACAGCGCGCCATTCCTCTTCGAGTCATATACCACATTCCCACTAACGATAAGTTTTTTTTTGTTTGATTACCAAAATATTCACTAGAAATAATTTATTAGGCAAAACAACGTTTGCCGGGTCAGCTAGTGATTTTATATTATATCAATATTTTAAATGTTTTAATAATTAAAATGCTTTTAATACTGCGGTAAAATAACATTTATTTAGTTTAAAGTATACCGAGACTAGCCATGGTGATAACTTATACGGGAGTCACCCGCAATGAACAATCGTGTGAAAGATCCACAGAGAAAAAATCAACCGCCTTGACCGGGATTCGAACCCGGATCCCCCGATTTCCGATCGTGTGCTTCTGCCAGATAAGCTACCGAGACGTCATTTTTCCCTGTGGATATTTTTGGACATTTGGACCGGAAATCGGGGGACCGGGGGATTCGGGTTCGAGTCCCGTTCAAACTTTTACCTAGTTTTTAAGAGACAAAGTACCGACATTATCCATTTCCTAAAATTTCCCGGTGAGGGTCGCCGCAACCCCCAGGAAGGGGGCCACATTATAAGCCCCAGCCGAGGGTCCCCAATCATCCCAGACCGCCCCTGAGCGTGCAGCATGCGAAGGGATCCTCACATGAACACCATGCAGTCTTAAAAATATTACGCACGATAACAATAAATACGTAAATATGCGAAGACAAAACTTGCCGACGATTAGTAATTCCAATAGCAAATCCATGCAAGTTTAAAACAATGGAAAATATAAAAATGTTGGAAACGTTGCACTTTTTATCGTAACAACTCATCACGAATCTGGCCGTTCTGCATTGTGCTCTATTCATTTCAGCTATCAATCTTACTTCATTAAGGTAAGATAAATCGAGATAAACCCAATTATGTAATTACAAAATACTATAAATGCGATCATGGTGCATAACATGCCCTCGGTTTTTTTCGCACAGTATTTCAATTTATTTTGACGGGAATGGTATGGCACCACTTCAAACTATTCAACCTATTAAGGTAGGTTTTAATGGAGCATTTACGAACCATTCCGGCCCCGTCCCCTCATGGGCTTCCCTCCTCAAATCATACTAGGGCCTACTCCCTTTCATTCTATCTAAGAATCCTATTCTTTTCCTTCCTCTCCCTCGTTTACTCAATATTTTGACCCACAACACTGTTTTCAACATCCCCAACACGCTAAGTAAAATCTCCATCCATAACTTCTGTCTTCTCCGTATATCATCAAAAAGCTGCCTCTCCCCACCCATCATGTCAGAGAGTTAGAACGAGTGCCAAGAAGAGCTGCCAGGTACGTTAAAAGTCGCTACGATAGTCTTGTTAGTGGAACTGACCTGTTAGATAAACTCAGGGGGGAATCTCTGCCAGACCGTAGATTGAAAAATAGACTAAACCTTTTCGATAAATTCAAGAGCAGTGTCTTTTCTGATGAAGTTAACCACAGCTTACGAACGCAAACATACTACGGTAGATCAGATATTATAAATAAAATAAGAGAGATAGACTGTAGAGCAGACGGATTCAGAATGTCTTTTTTTCCACGATCAATAAAAGATCATAACGGCAACGTTAGAGTTCACAAATAGATCAAACGACTTTGTGGCGTAGCCTACTAACTTATGTACAGTTTAATGCATGTTCCTCAATTGTATTGTTATTTCTAACAGCATGTGGTGGTATGATTTGTCAGTATGCGTAACATTTTATGTCCGTGATGTGTGCACGTGGGAATCCAATTGCATGCTGCATTCTAGTGATTCATCACCCCCTGCCCAACACCTTAGAGGTGGGTCGTGTAGATGTCTCCTCACCCAGCGCTTCGTCGTTCCTCATTCACGTCCGTTCACTTCACCTCCTCCGTTCTACGCCACTTCCACCTTAATGTTTCCGCACCGAAAAGCGCTACATTCCACATCAAGTTCTTCACTAACCTTTTGTTTAAACTCTTACATGACGATCCTCTGATAAGCTCCTGCCTGTTTATGAACGCCTCCCTTGCTAAAGCAATTCTATTCCTGATATCTTTAGTGTTGTATCTGTTTTTCTCTAATGGCCAGCCCTAATAGTTAAATTGCTCTACTTACTCAAGGTTTTCCCCACTTACTTCTACCACGAGTCTCGAATTCCTAGCTCACTGATTTAAACATCATTCCCCCAACTTTTACTCCAGCATCCAATTCATCACATGCCTCTCTTACCATCTCCTCCGCGTATACTTTAGAAAGCATATATATTTATATGGACAGCCTTACCTCACTACTAGGCCTATGTTTGCCCACCCACATTCTCCGTCCGCTACTCTCACTTGGGAAGTCTGGTCTATATACAGATTACGAGTGAGGTCCAAGATATATGTAAAAATAATAGACACATATACCTATTCATTAATAAAAAAATTATGAAATGAGAGTTCACAGCCATATATAAAACAACGTAAGTAGAAATTATGGTTATCTTTACGAACAAATTGTCAATGTCAATTACGAGCACCGAACACGGACTGTTTTTTATCTAAATTGTCTGGCTTTATATTGGATAGGTCAATGCAACTATATTTATAGTTCATGTTCCGCATAGGTCGGTATAGGGGTGAGAAGGGCCGCCCACAGACTTCTTGTGGCCCGGGGTAGAGTTTGGGTGTGAGGACCCCTCCCTCGAAGAAAAATGGCATTTGAACTTTTACTAATCTAAATAATCGGCCCCTTATCTTTGTGGCCCGGGGCAGCCTCCCCTCCCCCTCCGTGGGAGGCCCTGGGGGTGAGTGAAGAATGTAATTTCTATTAGAATGAGGGAGTGAAAACATGAATGTGTGTCTGGTGTTCACATCGGGGACATTGAGAGGAATCAGACCAACCAGCTGGCTGAAGTATATGTCTCCATGCAATAGACTGTGAAAAAAGTTATGTCCAGGTGTAATCGGCAGGTAGTCAAGGGTAACACATTAAGATGGAATAATATTAAGCCATAGAAAATAGGATGAATGTTAAATTCATAAGAAAATATAGCCTAATGAAACTACGTTGGACAGCTTGTGTGCGAAAACTACAGAATGGGGACCAACAATTAAATCATGCATGATAAAAAGTCGGATTAAAGAATAATCTATATATATAAAAGAAAGTCGAAAATCGTGTTAGTTAGAACACTTATAACTCGAGAACGGCTGCACCGATTTCAATGAGATTTGGTTCTTTGGATTCGTCTCAGGCGGGGTTAACATATAGGCCATTAAAAAAAGGATAATTTCACAAAAAAAATTCATCTCTTTCCTATGGACATGCTTTTAGGAGTTATAGTAACACAACAATTGATAAGTCGGTCAAAACTACAAATTAAATAATTTGTTTTGTTTTTACCACTTTAATAACTGAATTTGGTAACAATATAACATTTTAATTACTAAATATATTCAAAATATTAATTAAATTGAAATTACATTTAAAAAATTTAATTCGGGTTAATTGTAAGCCCAGCCGTGGCCCAGCTCGAGTTGACACTTCACTACCGTGTTTGTAAACAAATCTCCAAGCAATTGTTGACAAACGGTAATGTCCGTGTTCCTGTCGAGGAGTCGAGTAGTTTTAACTCATTTCCTTGGAATGATTGAGGTGAGCTCATCAACAAAGAGTTTCAGAATATGATTGATCGCCAAAAGAATCAAAGATGGTTGATTTAGCGAGCAAGTACGAAGATGTGGATGACTAAAACGAGGTAAATTCAAATAGTTCGTACTCTGCATGGATTCGAATCTTTTAAATGTGTTACAAACGAAGACGAAATCACCAACTATCTATCTGAATATTTTAATTCCTTGGACGTACCTGGCTTACCAAGGCGCGATTTACAGCAAAGTGTAGTTTCTGTGTTCATGATCTTTCAAAGCCTAAACCAACCATAACTATCCAACGGAACGTGTTTGGTGATTAAAATAATTGGTAATGAATGCGATTCACGCAACTTTACTCAAAGGAAAATTCAAAGGTGAGGAAGTCCTTATTCCGTAGATTCCATGATCTCAACTCATATGCCCTTTTGAGCTTAAACATATTCAATTTCCAATTCGTGTTGCATTCGTGATAAGGATTAAAAAATCGCATGGTCAGTCTTTCAGTTTTTGTGTTGTTTGTGCTCATGTGCTAATGAAAACCCATGATTTTCTCATGGTCAATTTAGCGTGCTATGTTCACGAGTCGATAAACCATCCTCTGTATTTCTTCCTTCGCTTCAAGTGCGTAGCTAGGATAGGGGTTTTGGGCGCAGCTAATACCACGGGTCTGTAGGGTATAGAAAACTCGCTAAGGTAAGCGGGAAGTGTGGGGGCACTTCCCTCAGACATTTTTTAAGATAAATGGTTCAAAATAGTGGGTTTTGCGGCTGTGTGAATAGTTAAATATGTTTTGTTTGTTAGTCATCCGTCCCCCTAATATTAATAACAAAATCTTTCATAAAAAAATTCTCTAAGCTCTTGGGGGGTGGGGAGGGTTTATCTCCCAAAACCTCCCCTCGCTGCGTCACTGCTTTGCTTCGCTATATTTATTTAGCTTCATCCGCTTCATCTTGCGCCTGATAACAAAACAAAAACTGTTGTTTATCAGAAGGCGCTTGACGCAAGACATTAAACCCGAATGTGTAGGGCTCACCGTGGTGCGTTTACGCATGCAGTACGTTTACGCAGTGCATTTTTTCCAAACAGAGATACTAAAACTGGCGCGCCTTAAGTCATTTAATGCGAATGCTGCCTCATCGGGGCTATTCTTGCACGATTTTGAGCATCAGTCAAGCGTCGGTCTGGGGTTTTGTCAACCTCCCCCCTGAATGGGCCAAGTGTATGCAACAGACTTGGACCTAAAAACATTTTTTTACAGCTATTAACGCAAATAGCCAACAACTGAATGCGTATAATTTTTATTTCATGAACTGCTTTATTAAACCACAATGCCCAAAATTTCTTAAGCTAAAACGTAAGAAAATTTGTTGAAAAAAATCCGCGTAAACGTGCTCCGATCCACCCTATGTAGATTCAATAAAGAAAATGTCTTTCTGACAAGCAATTTTGGTACTCAATTACGTAGTTTTATTGAATTTGTATCCTTATTTTATTATAATAAATTAAACATGATTAAAAACGATACAGCCGCTCTTGATTTATAAATGGTGTAAGTAAACTGTTAGTTCATTGATTGTTAGGCGGTACGAAGTTCGCCGGGTCAGCTAGTACAATATAAGATTAGGTACCTATATATAATCAAAATCTCCGGATAGCCTGAAAATGAAACCCATTGTTTTGTGGCATATACAATAGTTGATTGAATATGGCACTGAAATGTCAGGGAGGAGTTAAATGCTACATCCAAGTCGCTAACCTAAAATATGGTGTTAACAATTTTTTAACGCGAATAAATTAATAATAATAATAATAATAGCCCTAGATATTGCAGCAATTAAGTAATAATTATACATAATAAGACTAGAATTAAGACTAGACAAGATTTAAGACTCCATTTATTAAAATCTATGACATTACATTTTATTTTGTTTAATACAAATAGGTTATCCCTACAGCAATCTTCAAATTTGTAGAGCCTATTTTGCAATCTTTTACAATCCTCAAGTGGTCAAGTGAAATAATAATTTTTGAATCATCAGCATATGGGTAGTGAGAATTTAAATGGACGTAAAAAAAATCTGATGTCATTAATATATCTTAGGAACAGAAGTGGTTCCAAATGAGACCCTTGTGGTGAACCAGAATTGCCGGTGAAGGCAGAGGACAGACCTTCTTTCACTTTAACATACATGTTCCTATCGCGTAGGTAACTTTCACTCCAGGTCAGACCTCCACTCCTCCACTTTGACCTTTAATATCTTGAAAACTACCGCTAGTATTGAAATTTCCCCCGGTAGATATTCTTTCCTAGAGGTTTGCTACATTTTGACTGAGTTTTCAAAAAATGTGAAAATTCCCCATGCGCACCATGTGGTCTGACCCGATAATGTGTGAGAGAAATAAATGTCGGACGATGATCATGAGTATGATTTTTTTTCAAAAGTTTTGTTAATATCATTCTGGAATTGCAGAATAATAATTATATGAACGCTCCAAATTGATACTCATTAAAGATCTTCGGGTATTGGGTGATGTATATTCAATTTAAGTCCAAACTAGAACGTCTGATACCAAAAGATCCACCACTATGCGCTTCCTATGAATAAACTGTGAACCTTCTTACAGCACGATTCGGCCAAGGGTAGAGCAAGATGAATATCCTACGACGCAACTTTGAACTTTCTAATAGCACGATCTGGCAAAGGGCAGTGCAAGATGAATACCCAATGAACATCCTTTGCACTACTACAGGTGAATGTACTTTGAACTCGGATAGTTCACCATTAGTTGATACTTTGGACGTTCATAAAGGACATACTTTGCACTAAAGATGCTGCGCTAGGGAATATTCTTTACATATCTTTTGAACAAACTTTTCCCCACTGGGCGTCAATTCTAACTCTACTAACTGTTTTAATTCCCTCCTACGACCGTAAGAGCACAACGGAGTTGTTTAACCACCCTAAGCTACAAGGGCGTACCCACGATCAAAACTAGAAGGGTGCAAGCCGTGATCGTTAAAGTTGTAACAGAGAAATGGTTAAGGAAACCAAAATTATAACAGCGCTTTAATAATTTTTAAAATTTTTTGCCTAGTAAAATATTTTTATTACATGTTTTTACTAACATCACTTTTCTTGGATATAAAAAATATACATTTTTGTTTTGAACTAAATTTACATTTGCTGCTAGGGGGCAGCTGCACCCAGCTGCCCTTAGTGGGTACGCCAATGCTAAGGTAACGCCTAAGACTCCGTCGAAATTTTAAAGTTAGCGCCCGTTCTCGCCTTCGCATCAACTGCATCAAGAGCTTCTGATGCGAGCCGATGCTAATCGAGAATCCAGACAGGCGACACGCCAACTATCGGCCGAATTCGGAAGTATATCTCAGTGAATACCTAGCACTTACCGAAGGAAATCACGTTGACAAATCATTGGAATTGTTAGGTATTTTCTGACTTTTTTTGTTACACTTGTGGTAATAAGCTATCACAACGTCGTAATTAATATATTTTATGCATTTACATACATCTAAAATGCCTTTCAGTTGCCATTCATTGCAACAATTCATCATTTACTGTACGGTGGTTTGTTGTTTTAAGGCGCTTAAGGTCACCAAGGTATTAGACTTTTCTTTTCTAACCTGCCAAGGAAAGTGTTTTTTATCGGAGTCACGCATTTATGGTCATTAGCAAGTCTTTAAGTAAATGCCGTAAGTCAGTAAGCGATGTTTCAGCTATAATGTTTGGATTCCTAATTCTTTAAAGCTATTTGTCGTTGCCCATAGACATGGGCGGATCCAGGATTTCTTTCTGGGAGGGGCACAAGCACGGCCGTATCCAGGATTTTGTTCAGGGGGGGGGGGGGCACAAGGATACCTCGTTATAGAAAACGAACGAAATGAGAATGGGACCGTATTACAAATCTAGCATATTTTTAAGGGATAAAAAATATTCCTTTATATTTTTTACTTTAATTTCCGCAGTGGCTGGACGATTCATCCTATTACACCTTTTTTTATTATCACAACAATATCATCGATGAGTCGGCCATATTGGCTAATGACGTCATTCAGCGCCGCCATCGGTGATTTGAGTCTCGAAATGCTTCCCGAACCTCGAAATATGCATGCTCGATGCGGGGCCGCATCAATGCTCTGCGATGCTCGATAAGGAACAGTCTGATGTGCATCGATGGACATGATACGTGATTCGGAACGCAGCACTGTTGAGGGGCAATACTGAACCGTTTTTGTTTCTTTTCGTGCATTAACATTTTAACCAAATGATATAATGGATTAATATTAATATCTTTATGAAAACTGATTGATGAGTCACAATCTCTAATACAATGCCAACCACTGATAACAGATAGGCAATTTAACTGAAGAGAATCTATAGCCGAGACGCTTTTCTCAAATTTTTCTAAATACCGTACGGAGTTTTTCAATTTTTATTTACAGTTTTATTCATTTTGAATGGTTAATCTTTTCCAATATTTTTTCAATTTTCATTTTCATTTTTTTATTCACAGTTTACGAATGGGAAACCCTCAAGAAAAAAATAATAAAAAAACATTAAATAAACTAATTAAAGAGAACGAATTCCAGAAATGTTTTTCTAAAATAAAATCTTAGACCTCCTGATTACAGAGTTTCAAGATGCCTTTCGGAGTTTTTCAATTTTTGTATTTGCAATTTTTATAAAAGGAAACCCTCAAGAAAAACTGAATTTATTAATATCAGACAAAAACTATCATCATCAAAATAAGGGGTTATTGGCAGGGCCGCCAAAAGTAATAGCGAGTATCAATATATTTTTTACCAAATGTGGCATTGGATTGATATTATCATCTTGACGAAGGTTGATTGATGAGTTATAAACTTTATAACAATGGGAACCATGAAAAGTAGATATACCGTTTGCTAAAAAAAAGGATGAGTACGTGAAACTGTTCTAGGAAAATATAATCTTCGATCGCCAGATTACTGAGTTTTAAGATACCGGTCGGCATTTTGCGATTTCTGTGAATGCTTATCTCTGTATATTTTCGTATAAATATATATGTTTTCTCTCACACCCCATTCCTTTCTCGCAATTCTTGGACTCATATTGATACTTCAGCTTCGGATATGAATACCTTTTTAGTAGCTGTTGTCTTGATCATCTGTGCCCATGTACAGGTACGAACCACATTTCCAACTTCTTATAATAGCGTTCATTTAATTGTCAAAATTATATTTATAGAAACGGATGATCTTTTTTTTGCATTTTAGTCCTAGATAAACCCTTTCTTGACACTCCGACATAAAGAAAATATTGTGATGGTCCGAGGCCATCACGTGTTTACCTAAGCTCACATTCTAGAGAACCGATTGTTGGAAGTTTCGTGATTTTGGCAAGAAGAGTTTATTTTTTGTTCTTTGTCTACATTAAAAAATATATTTTCTTATGTAATACCACGGAATGTATTTTTATGTGTGTTACTTGTTTTGCCAATTGTTATGACAGTGCCTAGTGACACCCCAGTGAAGTGTGTTGTCTGTATTTAAACTCCCGGAGAAAAAAGAACATCGAAAAAAGCAGACGACAGAAAAAAGTGGGGAACCATGGGAGACCCTCGTAGGGATCACGAATATTACAGTGGAGGATCCTCAAGTTGGCCTCATAATGTGTTGTCAACCACCGCGCATTTAAATGGGTTTACAGGAGTCACCACTCGCGTCGCCGAACGACAAATTGATCCTAGTTTCACCGAGAAATAAGGCATAATTAGGGGTGTCAACCAAAATTTATATTCTTAATGATGTGATCTATCAAATTCATAACTCTTCAATGCTATTACTCGCAATTTCAAACATTATACTGCAAAATATTGGAAAAAATTGGAACGCATTGCACTCATCACCGCGCTGCGGATATTTTTGAAAACGGATTAAAATGCGACCGAAATGGCAACAGAAATCAATCTTCTGTGGGATGAAATTGGGCCTCCTCTATGCAGTTCCCATGGTAGGAATATAAGGAAGTGAGATGAGAGAGACAAGGGAGACCTGATTGCATGGCATATTGCCGAGTGGTTCTACACTCGCAGTGGGAGACCGTCTTCATAGTGAGACCGAGGACATCCAGCCGAAGCACGGGAAAGCGACTTGTACTAGAGCGAGCCAAACCCAGTAGAATAGTGGTGTTCCGGGCCATATAAAGACCAGATATCATCGCCTCTCCGGCCCTTCATCCGACACCCAGGATTCCTGGAGGATTCGTTCTCGCTCAACAGAACTCCGTTAGAATTTCCGTTTTCTTATAGTTCCCACATTTTAAAAGCCATTGACTCCCTACGATTTTTTTTGTTTTTGTGTATTCTAAAAATCCGAGACCATTCTTCAGTGTCTTGCTACCCCGGTCATTAAATCCTCAAGAAAGAAGGACCGAATTTAGTGGCCTATTAGTGCAACTATCTATCTCAAAAGTGTATCATTCACGGGCAGTACTTGAAGGCGACGTTCTGCGCTTTGTCCCAATTTGTTATTTTGTTTAAATTATTTTGTTGGAGATGACGGCGTTGTGAGGGTTCTTTTTTGTTGTATTATAGGTGACGAGGCTTTTTATGGGTTAATTTAGTCTGTTGAAGGTGACTCCGTGTGCAGAAAAGGGTTTTTTCTTTCTTCTTTATCATTTTTATTAAATTGTGTTGTGAACAAGACGTATTTCTTTTTATCTTGCCGAAATCGCCAAACTTCCTTAGTACGATTGCCTCTCTCAGAACAGTGACGTGGTCGACACCCGGGGAACTATACCTGTGCCCTTATTCATTATCGCAACATAAGTCTGGTTGCGGTGGGACATAACTCCATCATCGACCGTACGGTTTTTAACCGTCCGTCACGGCCGAGCAGCAACGCATTTATCTAGCGGGACTCCGACTCGTGATCCCTGGTCAAATCTCATGGGAAAGCCAAGGCCTGAACCCAAAGGGAAGGGAGGGAATTGGGACCACTGCGATATAATTTCATAATTATATTTGCTTGCAACGGTAATTCATGCATCCTTTATCTCCAATTGTGATGTACCGAGTAAGCTTGCAGTCTTTGAAAACAAATAGTCACTTTCAATAATTTTCAGGGAGACATATGAAAATAGATAGATATTCCATTTATTTACCTTTTCTATGGTAGATGGAGAAAAATTCGCGCATAGCAAAAGACTCGATAAAAACTGAAAAAATCCAACATAATTTTTTTATATTTATATCAATAGCATTCTTTTCCATTTATTTAGTCAAGACCGTTTTTGATGCATTATTTATCATGATCAAATACTGGAATGATAAAATTTATCGTGAATAGCGTTAAATAAATGCAGTGCAAAAAATCGTCTTCGTCTAATTTTAACAATCGTGTAATATTCATCAGATCGAGCCTCAAACCATACATCATTTACAAAGAATGATCCAAAAAGCTCCATTCAACTTTTATTATTATTAAAGTATTCTACCGATTAAGGTAGGTGTCCATGGAGTGCTTAAGAAGGAATCCTGGAGCCTCCCCTTACAATATACACATCCCTCTTCAGTGCACAATAAGACCTACTCTCTTTCAATCTATCTAAAAATCCTATTCTTTTCCTTCCCCTCCCTCGTTTCCCTAAAATTCTACCCTCTAACACCATTTTCAACATCCCCTCACCGCTAAGTACTCGCTCTCCATCCATACCTTCTGTCTCCTCCGTATCTCATCTAAAAGCTGCCTCTCCTCACCCACCATGTCCAGTACTTCGTCGTTCCTTTTCCTCTCCGTCCATTTCACCCTCTCCATCCTTCTCAATACCCACATCTCGAATGCCTCCAATCTTCTCTCGTCTTCTTTCCTCAGTGTCCACGTTTCCGCACCGTAGAGAGCTACACTCCAAATCAAACTCTTCACTAACCTTTTCTTTAAACTCTTACATAACGATCCTCTCAGAAGCTCCTTCCTGTTCATGAACACCTCCTTTGCTAGTGCAATTCGCTTCCTGAAGTCCTTGCTACTGTGTCCGTTTCCTCTAATGTGCTGCCCAAATAGTTAAACTGTTCTACCTGTTCAAGTTTTTCCCACCTACTTTTATCTTGAGTCTCACATAGAACAGGGTAAGGACTAATAAAATATCTCTCAAAAAGCCGTAAAACTCGCTATTTTGAACCATTTATCTTGAAATTCTGCAATTTATTAATCTCGCAGGTACCACTAATCCTGATGGGTATTCCATACCCCCACACACCCCGGTGTTAGCTGCACCTAAATCCCCCCCCAGCCTTAATTCCTAGCTGCGCCCCTGCTATCGACCAATCGTTCTCCGCCTCTTGTCTCCATAGATTACTTAGTCGTAAGTTATCATCTTGAAATGTTCATAGTACATACGCTACAGATTTGATTACACTAAACTGAAAATTTTAAATTTAAGAAATCAGGAAGAGAACTGCGCTAGCAAAGGAGTCGTTCACTAACACGAAGGGATTAATGAGAGGATTGCCTTGTAAAGGCCTGTCAACTTTTATAAGTGACTAAAAATCATTTTATATTGTATTAACAGGCATTTGACGTTGGAAGACTTCGCCCTATGGGCAGCCAATCGCAGGCAGTTTCCGCGAAGAAAAACATCCGGTTGAGGGCACTGGAGGATGGTAAGATCTACTTCATGATTTTATAATTCATCCCCCATAATACCTCGAACATAGGTGCTTCTATGGTAAATTCGGCATTTCTACAACGGAGCTAAAGTCGCTGAAATGAACTGCTCTTAATCGCCATTCGCGGAAATTCGCTGCCTCGGACCTTCCGTGTTATTTTTTAAGGTAAATATTCAAGACGCATTATTATGAAAAACTAGGCAACCCCTGCGAAAACTTCGTACTTTCACGCTATCAGAAAATAAGTGAAGAAATGGTGTAATTTAGTTTTAAATAGAGAATGGTGTACCACAAAGTACTTTCTTTATACTTGTTTCCTTGCTAAAATACACAAAACATATTAATACAATACAGACTAGAGAGTTTGGTACCAGGAGAAACAATCATCACGTCATTGGATTCTAAAATAGATATTTTCAGCACCATAGTTTTTTTTATTTATACGTGATACAAGTCATGTTTTAAGTTCCTCACACACGATGTCTCTTTTAGAGAAAGTTTAACACTCTTCATTACTCTTAGATTTTACTTTTAACATATTTGCCTGATTACGTTACGTTTTCTGGGTTTATTTATCGATTTAACGGATTATTAAACCTTTTTTGAAGTTCAGAATAAAAACAGGTGTGGTGTTCATATACCTCGAGCGAGTAATCGATATGGAATTATCGAAACTTTTAAGCCAAATTAATGGGTAAATAGTGAAATTTGAGACTGAGATTGTATTTTTTTCGGCCGAAGCCAGTGATTCAATGTTTAAATTGATACCTCATTTATCACTGTAGGTACAGTATTAGCGGAGCATATACGAGATTACAGAAAAAGATCTCTCTGTATTTACGTATATGATTATAAGAGCTATTCATGATTTTGTAAAAGAAATCACGCGGGTAATATTGATACGGGTTGGCTACTTTTAGCCGAGTATGATAATTCGCTCCGAGAATAAACGTGACTAAACAAGGTAACCATTCATTTGCTATTATTATAGATTTTCCTTGACTGCAACTTTTTTATTCAGTTTATTTATTTTGCATTAGATTTAACAGTTGTAAGTTTTAATTCGTGGCCAAAATCACCGTAGCTTACAGTATTATAAACATATATACGCACTGATTATAATTTATCCTTTGCTGTCAGCATTCTAATACGTGGATTATCATATTTCAGGGTACGAATCAGCCCAGCCAAAGATTTCTAATGGTTACTCAGCTAAACTAGGAGACATTCCATTCCAGGTCTCAATGGACTCTGATACATCTGAATTCTGTGGAGGCGTAATCATTCATTCTTCATATGTGCTAACAGCTGCTCAATGTGCAGTAGGGTGAGTCGAATTTCGTGGAAATTTCAAGAAAGATAAAGGTAGATTGCCGTAGTAGTATCAACGAATTCATAGAGGTAATCATAACCTAAAGAATAAGTGAGGAGGCTGAGTTGTTAAAGCTCCTTATGAAGCTTACAGTATTGTGTGAGAGACTTATGACGGATTTATAAGTTTGACCATATCCGATTGTTCGCCGATAAGTGAGGCAATCATTAACACAGAAGAAACTGAGGCTCTCATCCAATAAAAAAAGGCTGTATGGCCAAATGGTCATATTTTTTTATTCGACATGGATGACACATTAAATTTCGGAGTTGTAAATCAAGATAAGATAAGAAACTTTTTAAAATACTATAAAAAACTAAAATCTATTTGTTTACTTTCGCACATGCTGTAAAAAAATAGGTATACAAAGGCGGTCGAAGGACTAAGCTGAAAGCCGATAGAGGCTCGAGTATCAATGACCAACACTCATAGATGAATAACACTGGGGAACAGACAATTTGTTGTCTTGCAACCGAGACTTATTTTATACTAACTTTGGCATCTGGATAAGAAAATAACCTCAGTTTTTATCTATCACGTCAACTTTTTAAGCTACAAGATACCTTTTGTATCGTATTTCATACAAAATTTGCATATGAATGAATTCAAAGAGAAATATTCCCTTTTATGCTGCATCCACACAATTATCAGAGATGAATGAATGATTTACCGATCCGTGTTAATAGACAGCAAAATATCAGCATATGCAACCCACTCAACACTGAAGCTGCCCATGATGCAAATTTGGGTCTACCAGTCTGCGCCTAATTATGGTATCTCCTGGTTAACTAGACAACTATGTGCCAGTCACTGGCCTCCTGCGTCGTCAGTCACTCGGAAACATTCGCATAAGGCTAATGTCAGCCAATTGGAGAGCATTCATGCCTCTTGTGCTAGCCGCTCAATATAGAAGAGTCGTCGCAATCACACAAGATTTAGTGAAAAAACTCGACGGGGTAGAAGAAATACAAACCACAGTTTGGAAATCAGCATGACTATATTCCCCTACCCAAAAATTGAATTAAACAGAAAACGCGTTAAAATTGTTCCCCTAAGTAATTCCAAGCTGGAGGCCATACGAGAGAACCTTAAAGAAACCTATTTCCGCCCATCGCAGTCTTATGGCTTTATCCTACCATTATGAGCACCTGAGTGTCTTGGGAAAAAAGCGCACTCATTTTTTATGTCAAATTGTCACAAATATATTGTTGAAACTTGCAATAACGTAATCCAATTCTTGTGTTCTTTCTGAAGCCAATCGAAACAAACCCACTGTGACGTCGAGATCGATCAAATAAAACGTAATTCCTTGAAATCTCAATTTGGCGTTGTCCCTCTTAATGAAACGTTTTCTCTCTTACACTTTCTTTGTCAACAACTCCTTTCTTTTTACTCGTGTCAAAAACACATAGCAACGTTCTTTTAAACAAAAAATAAGCGATTTAAAACATCAACCTAGCAGAGCACACATTAAAATATATAAATTAATACAATCAAAAACCCAAATGACGAACGAAAATAAATAAATAAAGTTAAATGAAATAAATAAATATGTAGTTACATATGTTTCTCCCAATTATAGAAAGAGACGGTATCGAAACGGAAATTCAATATAGAAGCTGTATGTGAATTGCATGCAGGGATCATAAAAGTAAACTGGAAATGGCATTGTATAGATTATTTTGACTTTCCTTCATCCAAAAATATTCTTTTTTTGAACATTCATCCTTTCTACCAACGTCACTCGTAGATATCAAACAACATTAAACATAACATTACCATCCACTGAAGGTAAATCACTGAAGGTCATTCCTAAGACACAAGTTGATGTATCTCCAATATATTTCGCTAGATAACTGAAGATGACCATAGGAGAAACTAACCTAAATATATTCGCAAAAAAATCAGAAAGTTTTCCGGGCGGAAATTGGTTAGTACCGATGTATATGTTATCCAATATGAGTAGTGTAATATGAGTTGTGCAAGATTGTCGAGAAAATTCGATTTTTTACTTCCTTCAAGGAAGAGATTTTTCTTGCCTTAAATTTAGAATTCATGGCAATGATTTAATTTTAAAATTTTATTTACTTTTAAAATTTTATTTCATATGTGAATTTTTCAGGGGGAAGCTGTTCACCATCTACGCGGGAGTGGTAAAGCTTCACGGGGATGAGAGCTCGCGAGTTGTTGTACAATCTCTAGAGGCCATTATCCACGATGGATACGATCCAAACACACTATCCAATGATATTGCCTTGCTGAAGCTGTCACAACCACTCCACTTTAATGGTATGTATAAGTAGTAACTTTATAAAGTAGATAACTACGAAAGCTGAGAAACTTATGTATGTAAACCAGGTTCCTGAGTTCCTATTGCAATTGTACTAAGGCTCATGGTAAAACAAGTTCAGGAACATGGCAGAATGTTCGTGTCCTTAGCAATCTCCTACTTTCTGGTTTTTATTTGCAGGCATCGTCAAAATAATAAAGGTATCCTCAGCTAAAAGACATACAATGTCATAATGTAAGCTATTTAAGCAGGTATCATATATCTTACAATGGAATCTTGAACACGATGAGCAATGGCCATAACACTGGAGCTGAAACCCGCTCTTAAGCACTACACACTCCATGAATGGTGACCATGAGCTCTTGGATCCAACAAACAAATGTAGTGAGAAAATTTGGAATACTTCTGTGCAAAGAACTGGCTATGTGACATGGACCTTCGGGCATACATCCTTTGAAGAAAAGACCCTGAGAGTCTTTCGGATCAGTTCCTTTTCAGCACTGTCATTTCATTATTTCCTTTTTCTTAATCTGCTTTTTTCTCCATTAAAGTTAATTTTAAGGGGTGGTTTTTAAGTTTCGGGTAAGCGAGATAGTAAAGAAATGTGTTAGACATCCTTTTCGGTCATAGATGCTGGTAAGGGAAGGGTTTGATCTCTAAGTTGCTGCATAGCTCCACTTCCATCTTAGGATAGATGATGGGTGAACTGCGCAAGGAATCTGCCGGTTATCAAGGATGGTCCAGTGAGGTGGGGCACGTAAGGTTGCCACTATGTATAAAAGTATATTCTCCGATATATTTACCAACTTTGAGGAATTAAAATACAAATTTGCTCTAAATTTAAGGCCTCTTTTATACGCTTTTGGTAGGTACGTTACAATCCTGTGGCAGATCCAGAGAGGGGTTAGAGAACATACATCCAAATGTTAATAGCCGGTTGATGAGAACATTTTACATATCAAAGGTTAAAACAAATTATTTTTCCAATACGCCAATACGAAGGATTTGTGTAGTATATAACAAAAGTTTCAACGATCTAGACTTGTATAAAAAGAAAGACTGCTTTGTAAAAGATATTAAGAATATGTTTCGCGACTGTGATAGTATTTAGTTAATATTTTTCAGCGTTTGTTATCATGATAGTTTCTATTTTTGTGGCTGTGACCAATCTATTTTCAATTTTTTTAAAATTTATATTCTTGGATTGTTCACCCTATAATTATGTATATGTTGGGTGAACATAAAATATGATTAATAAATAAATAGCCTCCCCCCTTGGGTATCCAATTTTCCAATTTACCCTGGATAGAATGGTAATTTTGTTCGGACCCCCACTACTGGTAAGCCCCCCCTACCTTTATCTCTATCCTGGATCCACCAACTGGTCTCCCAAATAATTGGCCGATTATATTACTTTTACCCGGGGTCTCCATTGACTTCGAGCCGACAATTTTAGGGAAACATCCTATTTGTCCACTACCAAGTTAATAATACCACGAAACAAAGATAATTTTTAGCCAATGCTTGACAACTTTTCAATTCAATGCCTTTTCATCTCTTTCCAGACTACATTTCACCGGCTCTGCTTCCAACAAATGACGATACGTATGTCAACGAACCAGCCTGGATTAGTGGATGGGGTTCTTCTTATGAGGGTAAGTCTATTCTGCGTTCTGCGTAACGTTAATTTCGTTTGATGAATGAATTTTTCAGGGACTTCATACTACCCAACAGTAAGAATGCATTATATATATAAAATATGAAAACCGTCCTAAAAAAAAGCTCAGTTGTTTGGGGAAGAAATCTAAAAAAATCATTAAATCTATTTTCCAAGGTAGGTAGGTATACAATAGCATAGAAAAGGAAATATTGCGCTACGATATTTTGGCAGCAGTGAAACTAATTTAATAATCGCCAGTTAGTTAACATAATCCCATTGAACTAGCGACCAATTTTATTTACATCCATTACAGGCAAGACACTCGAACATATCGAAGTTAGCAATACCATGACTTTCATGTACAGTCGTAACTTCCACCATGGCAGTCATCACGACTTCCGTGACGGTAGAACATGTGAAACAGAGCTCCCGCTCTTTTTTCATGAGTCCTCAAGTCTGGTGAATTGAAAAGACTAACTGACCCCTTGATTGTAGATTTTAAGATAGTTTTCCAACGCAGTTCTTCATAACAAAGTTTTATACAAAACACTAATGCGGGATAAACTAAACAGTGGTAAACTGGATACACGACTTTCTGAGTGATCATAAGCAAAAAAAAGTTCCAGAAGGAATTAACTGTGAGGGTGGTGTCTCACAAGAAAGAGTAATCGGCCCCCGTATGCTCATTATATACATCAATGACCTAAGCAGTAAAAACACTTTTATTTGTTGATGACGCTGTCGTCTTTTGCGAAATTAGTGACTGCTATGAACTTGAAATTCTATCATCGGAATTAAACGACGTTCACGGGATAAGCAAAGAGTAGGGACTGACGTAATTTTAACAAATGCACGGCGTTATATTTATTGCGTAGATCGTCCAATAATCCCCATTTATGTGCTGCGAATGGTGAATACAGAATGGCGGAGGGTGATGAATTTTGGAGTTACGATAACTTCGAACCTTGCGTGGGGAGGACGTATTCATAGCATAACCCTGAAAAAGCTAGGACTCGTCAAGGGTGTTGCGGGAAAATTTTCGGTTATAACGGTAAAAGAGAGACGTGCTATTTCACCCTCGCCCGTCCACTCCGTGAATACGCAGCGAGCATAAGTGATCCGATGGAGATAGACTTAATCCGCGAACTTAACTAAAATACAAAGGGAAGATACACGATTCTTCAAAAGCTGATACGGTGCATATAGAGCGTTACAAAATTGTTAAACGAATTAGTCTTAGAGCTGCTAGAGACTCGGAGGCTGCGCGATACAGATTGCCAGAGTAATCAAGAATGAATACCGTTCAGAGTGACACTGAGAACATTATATTAGAACTCCACTACATTCCCAGGAATGACAGAATCGAAAAATTAAGAAAGATATTTAGCCCAAAGGGAAATTATATAAAAATGTATGGGAATTAACTAGGTGATGAAACAACTCCAATGGCCGTTACGAGAGGACCTCGTCGCAGGTACAAACAAAATGCTGTGTTGGTTTGATCTCTGCATTCTCTTCGGGTTTTCACCGTGTGTCCGTTGGGTTTTGGCGACAACAGTTTCGCTGACATTGCAGTCAGCGTCTTCAGGTCACATTCATTTGATTGAACTTTTTAACCAATAAAGATCGTAGAATTTTGAAATTATTTTTCTTTTTTAATTTTATTGATGTGGTCGTAAAGTGAGATGTAGCATTGTGACCCTCCGGACGACGTGAAATCGATTTTTGGCCCTTGCATTGAAAAAGGTTGAAGACCCCCGATCTACATAATACCGTGCGAGCCACCTCTAGGGTGTTTGGCTGGGGGACGTAGGATGACTCGCAGGATATTATTTAGGTGCTCAGGGGATCCGCGTTCAAATTCCGGTAAAGGCAGAAATTTTTCAAAAACCGCGCGATCCCTGCTTGAGTGCAGAACAGTTTAAAAGTCTATTAATGAGGGAATTGAAGGCAGCAAATTTGTGACTTGGGTGAACAAATGAGTTGTTGTGCATATTATTAATTGTGCTGGTGGGTTTTCGGTAAATGACAAATGCGATTTTGTTTTCGGATCGTGTTAAGGAGATATCGAGGAAAGGAATTGAGTTATTATTTTCAGTTTCTACGGTGAATTAAATGTAAGGGAAAAGGCTATTTAGGTTGTCTAAGAAAGTATTCAGTGAGCAATTGTTTGTGTCTAATACGGCAAAAATGTCATCTACATAACGTAAATAAATGGAGGGGAAATAGGAAAATTTCTTCTTGAAGGTTATTCCGAAATGCGCCATGATGACGTTGGCTAGGAATGGTAAAAGTGAATTTCCCGTAGTGGTACCGAATTTTTTTTATATTTCCCTTTAAAGGTAAAATAATTTTGGTTCATGACTAAATTTGCGAGGCGCATATGTTTCTATGGGTCTAAGGTGTTCTGATCAAAAGATAGAGATTGAAGTCATGTTTTAATGGACACTTGAAAATAAATTCTTTACATCAAAAGAAACCATGATCTCGCCTTAAGAAAACCCGTATTCTTTAGTTTTGAGTCGACGTTGTTTTTGATGGAAAGCGGACTCTGGAAATTAAACTGTGCAAACTGGGCGACTAGCCATTTTGACTAAAAGTAGGTGGGGGAGTCGATCCCTGATACAATGGGTCTCATTGGGCGATTGCCCTAGTAGACTTAGGATAGGCAATATAATCTATGGAGAGTAGGGATTGAAACATTAACTGCGAAATAAATATTTTTATCAAAAAAAAACTGGGAAATCTTTGATAGTGGGAATTTCCTTTTTTCCCGAACAATAGAGGACTAAAAGCTAGAATTTATCTCGTCATTAAATGTAAACGACTGGTATCATGACACGACGCGCCACACGCATTATTAAGAATGCCTTCAGGGTAGTATGTAGATCAATAATTAAAGAGAATGTGACATCACTACCATCCAAGATGTCCTTCATTTTTCAGTCTAGCAAATTCATATTAATTGGCCTATGATTCCCTCCAGTGGTATCAAAGAGAAGAAATGGAGTTAATATATTCAGTTTTAATTTAATGTCACTAAACTATATATTTTAGGTGGATCACACACTGGTGTACTGCAATATGCTCCTGTGACTGTTATATCCAATGATGAGTGCAGACAAACCTACGGAAGCTCAGTGACTGACGGCACGATTTGCACACTCGGTAATTCGGGTGTGGGAGAATGCGAAGTAAGAACCTCAATTTTCCCTTTAAAATTTTCCGTTAGGATAAAAATTATAATTATAATTATGCTAGAGGCTAAATTATTTGGAAAATAAAACTTTTAAATAAACAAGGCACAAAAAGCTATCCTTCGAAAAATATTTGTTTTAACATGATTTTAAATTGTCAAACGAAAACACTATTTCGCATTAGATTTTACACATAAGTAAAGTCGGAAATTTTATTTTTTAATTATAATCTTTAAAGGGCATAAAATGAAACATAATAACATTTTTTGCCTTATTCTTTAGTGATGCACTTTTAAAATATTTTTAATTCTCAGACAGACATTTTTTTCCTTTCTACTTCAGGGTGATGGTGGTGGACCACTTTTTACAGATTTCCACAGAAGGGGTCCAAATCTCTTGATTGGAATATTCTCTTTTTTTAGCGGGCATGGGTGCACCGTTGGACCAGATGGTTTCACGAGAGTAAGTTACTACAGAGATTGGATTCTAAGCAATGTGAACTGAATAATCTGAAAAGTCGCAGGCACTATATGCTGAAACTGTATGATAAAGTGAAATAAACGAGATTTACAAATTCCACTGACTTATCGCACTTGGTTTTTTCAATCCTGTCGCGTGATTTCATATATATTGCCACGGGAGAAATTTCACCTGAACCGAGAATCAATCCACAGACCTTTGGCTCTCCCGGAAACTGCAAAGACCACTACGCAATACATAGGTTCCTTAACTACCCCAGTAATTTTACCGAGGTACACGATGCTGGATGTCAGGCCTTTGAGGTCCTCCAAGGATGGTAACGCAAAAGGTACCGAATGTAACGATGGAAACAAATATGGGCTTCCAAGAAGATATTATCCAAAATGAAAGATGCAAGGATCGATTCCCGGTGCAGGTGAATTTTCGTCCATGGCAATTAATGTGACCCTAATCAGTCTTTATTTATGAGTTCAAGAAAATAGATACTATTCATATCTAGACGTCAAATGTGTAAGCAAATACAACAGTCTTCTTGTATTGCTAACACCGAACGCGATGTTATGTCCTCTACAAAGCAGTGAACATTTTATGAGCACTATTCCATCACTCAGCGAAGTTAAGAGCGTTCATTTCAAATCTACGCTTGCCACTCAGCTTGTCAGGGTAAATTACTAAATCCTCGACTGGGAAATGAACACTTCGAGACGACCGAATCATACTTGAAACTCACTCAAATACCCTGATGACTCTATCGACCTTAAATAGCTACATTCAAGGTCTATGGTTAACTCTCCCACTTCAAAGCACTGTTGACATTTTTCCGGCGTTCCACAGCCACAATTTTAGCCAATGTTACAAATTCGTTAAGATTTTAACGAAGAAACACGGTTTGAAGACGTAAATATGGCGTAAATACGATGCAAGCAATCATTTTTTCTTTCATTACATAGTTGCAAATTTTAAAATCGCAGTCAGAGCGGTTAGTATTCGGAAAGAAGCCCCCAACTATGAAGAATATGGAGAGAAGCCAGCTAGGGTAGGCGAGTCAAGGATTAGCAATTTGGCCACTTTAACGGTCACTCAAAACGTTAATCTGGAGAAAAAAGAATGCAAGGTAAGTTACATACTCAAACAATATATCCATAATGACCGAGTCGTACGGCAAAGACTTCCTTCTCAACGCAGCAGCAAAACGTCATATACTAATCCTGATGGATACAACACCACGAATTGGCAACATCAAGTTCGACGTAGGTGTATGCAAAATCCTAGGTACCTTAATACCAAATATTTCGTAAATAATGCTTGAATATGGACGGTTATCGCGTGAAATGTGGAAGAAGTAGCTTCAAATGTGGTCAAATTAAGTCAAATGTTACTGCATGATAAAATTTTTATTTATTTATATTGATGTTTTGTCTTTCTCTAAATACTGTTCATACTGTTATGTTATTTATAATTATGGATCTAGTGTTCACTAAATGTTACTGCCATATCAGGAACGGGGGGACACAAAGGTCTACAAGAACAATTACTGCAGAAAATATTCTCTTTATTTTGATATTAAAGTTATTAATATTAAATTAAATGGTTGAGGCTCCGTAATACACAAAATAAAACGAACTTAATGATAACCGTATTAAAAATCTAGTCCATTGTTAAGGTAAGTATCGGGGGTGAGGGCCACGTGCCCCCCTCCCATATCCGCCTAAGCTGTCACCTAATTCAGTGTATTTTAATAACTTACTCGCCGTTTTGAAATCAAAAACGTGTTCTGGATGATTCTGGAACTGTGCTTGAATGGTTTTTCAAAAAATAAAATGATCAATCGCACCATGTCGGCCGTGCACCTCCGTGCGAAAGAGGAAGGAAATATGGATGCGAAAGAGGAAGGAAATATGGATGCGCAAATCTTTGAATTATTTCCTCCCTGGGTGCGGTCCAATGAATGCTACTTTCGCTACCAGACGCTACAGACGGAAGTGCTCCGGAGCACCGGTCCATAGGCGCTACGTTCGCTACGAGAATTTCTTTTCGGACCGGTCAGGAGCGAAGTCAAGATGGCGGAAATGAACAAGGATGGGCAAACTGGGATTATGAAATCGAAGATGTGGTTTTAATTGCTAATTGAGGTGATTATGGTCATTGAATATTAATAAATATGTTTGAATATCATTAAAATGAATTTTATTTTTCAATATCGAGGTTCCACAAAGTAAAGGAAGAAACTTTGGACCGTATTTCTCACACCAACCCTCGCCTACCCTTCTCAATGAAACTCATTACCCTAGTAAAGGAAAAAGTAGGTACTCTACCGTTTTCCCAGTTGAAACATATTAACTTATTATGGTTAACGACTATTAAAAAACATTAATCCATTTAATGTATATCCTATTTTTCTTCAGATTTTAATTTATGGCATGAGTTAATTCGTCGATATATGTTCTTACAATCCTTTCTTTATATTACATACCCCTTTTAATAATTTTTGTTGCCTTTTGTATGTAAAGGCTGCTTCCAAAGACATTAGAGTTCATTTTGGGGGAGATACGAGAATGTTTGCGGATAGCTAGTTCTTGCTATATATTTATTTAAATCGCTATTAATTTTACATCTATTTACCAAGTGCGTCTACTCCGTTACTTCGTAGTCACTTTTATAGGAGAAAGGCGTCCACATTCAGCGTCCATCATCTGCAACGTGAGTAAACTCTCC
This sequence comes from Ischnura elegans, assembly GCF_921293095.1. NCBI lineage: Eukaryota > Metazoa > Arthropoda > Insecta > Odonata > Coenagrionidae > Ischnura > Ischnura elegans. The sequence goes on from NC_060247.1 coordinate 121,681,676, forward strand.
ATTGCCTCAGTGCATTCCCTTCGAATTTCCGCCAAAAACTGACTCGCTCCTCCGCTGACCCAAGTTTTCAGGGGAGCGTCTGGAGCTGGTCCGGAGCGAGGCGGGAAACGGGTGTATGACGTTTGCCGTGACGTCACAGCCTAACCTGTAGCGCCCCGTAACGAATAAGGGTGCCTTCATAGCTCGGCGTTGCGTACTTGGGGGCGGAGCTAACTCATCGCAGCAAGTTGGAGCCCTTCACAGCTCTGCGTTGCGAAAACAAATGAAAGGCAAAAAGCGTCGGCTCCTAAAAATCAGCCTGTGAGCATATCATCTTATGATTTCGAACTAATCGCACAATACATACGTTGTTTTCTGCATGTTAACACAATTTCATTTCTTAAAATATTCTTCTTAACTATAAATAGCATTTGAAGTTAATATGGCGACCATAAAGTCGATAATAATGCATGTAGTGATGGCCCTTGCCTATGCATTATTATGACCTTTAAATTTTATTTCCTAACTCGGAATATTCGACAAATAGCTAATTACATACACTCAATGAACATGAGTAACGTGGATTCTTATCAGGAATATTTATTAATGATATCTATTGTTCAAACAGATTGTCCTAGTCATGTTATCTAAATAGCTCTAACTGAGTAGATCATGAGGGCACAATTATTGGATATAAAATGGAATTTTAACTACCTTAGCTACCAAAAAGCACCTCTCACGCTGTATTTAGCTTTTGATACCATTTACGGGTATTAGTTACGCTAATCTATGCTCCTCAGTGATTGTAATCTAATTTAGGGTTAACATTTGTCTTATGTTTAGGAAAGATACGAAATATCTAAGCTGAACACTTCAATTTAATAGTAAATAATGAAATAAATAGCATTTGCCACTCCCATTAGAGCTAATCTTGCATATTTGTATACCCAGAAACAAACACCAATTCGAAATCGTCGGCGTACTGCCGCCTTGACGCAGAGAAAATCCGACAGGTTCAGTTTTTCTGCGACGACGCAGCGAGCTGGAGACGTGACGTCATCAATTCTCAAAGACGGACTCTGATTGGCTCGCTAGCCGCGGCGTCAACGCAACGCCGAACTGTGAAGGCCCCCTAACGGACCGCTTGGTGGCGCTCCGAAGCATTGGTAGCGTTCAACGGACCGCACCCCCTGTGTGATCATAACGACACCATTTGCAGCGACGCGACGTTTACCAAGTAGTTCCTCTTCATTCCGCTGAGCCGCGTTCCGATCCCTATTTTTTGGCTCACAGCCCAAATCAAATCGGTCGAAGCGCCAAATCGGTCGTTTCAGTAATTTCAATCACTGTTCGCGCACCCCCTCCTCTTCCCCTCCCCCCCCCCCTCCGCCCTTGCGGTACAGTTCATAGTGCCGAACATTCCAGAACCACAACTGTAACTTGTTATAACATAAGATGGCATTGTCTTGTATGTGAGTACAATCATTTCAAATAAAACTATCTTAAACTTTGTGACTATCTGACTTGATTATTTTTTCTTAACGATAAAAGTTAAGGTAGCTCATGATATATTTAGCGTCCCCTCCCCCCTTTCAGATTTGTCTGTATCCGCTACTGGAGCACGTTAGTAAATTGACACAGGTCAATCAAGATCGATGAAAAAATGCGTGTAATGTATTTCAGGAAAAAAATAACTCCCCAGAACAGAGCTATTTAATTCAGGGTACCCCTATGAGAGCTCGTAGAAACCGTAAAATATGTTGGAGACAGACTCACTAATGATCTGTCGTGGAATGAACATATGCGGAAAATAACAGGCCAATCTAATCGTAAATTGGGATTTGTTAAAAGAATACTAGGAAAGTGCGACGGCGAAGCGAGAGAAATAGTCTTGTTAGCTTAACTGAGCTCTAAATCTGCATAATACTCTAAAGTATTAAATGCCTTAAAATATAAAATAAAATAATATCTTAATATCAAATATTGGCCGGGGGCGATCAACCACCAATTTAGAGCACGCAAGAGGATCCTCAAATGCACACCACACGGTCATAAATATATTACGCATATCATCAAAAATGCGTAAACATGCAAAGGCCCATCTTGGCAAGGGTTGGTATTACGATTGCAACTCTATTGCAAGTTAAGCACAATGGAAAAATATTTTTAAAAAAACATGCAATCTCCCATGCAGTCTCCCATTGGAGTGATGCCATTAAATTTATTAATCGCGTCCCCGTCACTAGCCTTAATGATTCGAGGAAAGAATGACATTTTAAATCTCTGTTTTGCAGTCAATTTCTTTTATGTTCTTCTCGACATACTTCTACCGTTAGTGCGACGGTAAAGGAAGGGTATTTTAATATAATCACCATCCAAATCATCTCCCAATTTACCAAGTAAATTTTGTCTAGTTAGCTCTTCAATCCTGAAAACAATCCCAATTTAAGAAAGATCTGAGGTTATCCCGGCGTATGATGATGAAGTTATTTCGTGTTTTCACCGGGTGAGGTTCTCCATCTCTGACGACGTTTCTATGGCCGTGTCGTCCATCATCATCAGGGCTTGATGGCGATGCCCTGATGACATCAAAGCCCTGATGACGATGGACGACACGGCTATCGAAACGTCGGCAGAGATGGAGAACCTCACCCGGTCGGAAACCCGAAACAACTTCAACATCAATCCCAATTTAACTCGCCCAATATATTGGAAACGCTACACTTGTTAACGTAACAACTCATCACGAATCTGGCCGACCAGCGCTGTACTCCGTTTATTTCAGCTATAAGTCTTATTGCATAATGAGTAAGATAAATATTGATAAACCCCAATAATTATTAAATACAATGAAAGTGATCAGGAAGCGCAACATACCTTCGGATCACCATCCGCGTCGCACAGCATTTAAACCGATGCAGACCGGAATAGGATGGAAGCGGTGGAACGCCAGATTCAAGCTAATCCTCTTCAGCAAGTCTAAGAACACCAACAAGACGCACAAAAACCACACACTCAAACCACAACACATCTGTCACGCATACACAACCACACACACGGTAAAAAATATGTCTTGCCCCGTCAATATCCGAATGAAGATTAGCCAGAGAGGCATATAGCGTAAAGCAAGACTTTCGCTTAGCGGAGGGAGAAATAATGCCTCCATTCCAGCGAATTCAAGCAGCTAAAACATTTCCAATGCCCACCACTCAACGGGTCACAACGAAGGCCAAGTGCGAAGCTTCCTCCATAGTTACTTGGATGATATCACGTCTCCCGGCCCACTTGACTCAAAAAGGAAGTTTTAGGACAAAAACCAAGGGTACTGCATAGAGGGGGCCCAATTCCATCCCACACAAGGCGGATTATTTGTTTCCTTTTCGGTCGAATTACTCCTACTTCGACAGTCCTGACGTTGTTTCCTTCCTCAACATTAGAGTACCTTACCGCCACACCCGATCTACCTCTTTACTCCACATTCCTACACCCAGGCTACCTGTAATTAAGCACTCACTTTTCCATAGACTTCGTTTTCTAATAAATTCTCTCCATGGTGATATTGATCCGTTTGCTCTGACACTTACAAATTTAACATCAACATATTTATCGCATAAATGACTAGATAGCCGGATAAATGTTTGTTGTTTTCTTTTTATTCTATTTAAATTTGTAATAAATAATTATTATATAATTATTTAATATTTGTTGTTATAAGTGCACTTTAAATTGGCAGTCTTGCTGTATGTGTACCTCTTTATTAAAATTAATAAAATAAAATCTCCCGATGGCTGGTCAGGCGTGCTAACCAGTTCCACCACCAAGCCATTTTCTCAGAGCGAACTTCGGGATGAGTTTTACCGAACAAGATGTTGACGTCACAAGTCCACACTGTGGCACATGTAGCGAGGGTCGTGCTTACTAAGCCACTGTCGGAGTGACAAACCCTTATTATGTCGCTGGTCTGCGACGACGAATTTCAAATCACTGCAGGAACAAGTGACTTTGTACGCAGTCACGAGCATGGGTGCAAAGTTTAATACACCAACGGATGAAGTTCGAAGTCAAATATTTTTTCATGGCGAACTTCAACCGCTGCGCTGGTGTATTTAACTTTGCTCCCGCGCGCGTGACTGCGTACAGAGTCACTTGTTACTGCAGTGATTTAAAAGAAAACATTATCCGTTGGCGTTGTTAATGTAGTTTTGAACGCATTCAGTGGCATGCCTTTCCTGTTATTACGTTACAAATCGCAACACATTGAAACAGTGGGCCTCCCACCAAAATGGGCCCCCGGCCACCCACATCCTACACCCAGCCCCGTTTCCCGGGAAATACGGAGGTTAAAATTCCGGTGAAAATAAGGTGACAACAAAAACACTGAAAAATTTTTTAAAAATTATTCCATGCATTTCAGTCAGCAATTGAAAGGATATCTCTATTTGCAAATGGTAAATAGTTAAGTTAGCGCGAAAATAAGCGTGAGATTTGTTCGAATATTTAATTAATCCATTTCCTCTTACCGCAGCCATATGGCAACAGCCTACCGTTCTGACCACACGAGGCTTTTGATGATACTCTGCGCATTATTTCGCATTCAATTTTTTGCAAATGTGCTGCTTAATGTTTTGTTAACCTAATCCGTCCATTACTTTAATTTTGGAAGCTGGTAGAAATAATCTCACATGCTGAAAGAGTTGGGTGCATATCGGAATTTCAATATGGACGCCTACTTTCGGTAAATAAGTTGCAAGTGTGACAGAGGTAACATTGGAAAGACAAAAAAAGATGATTTTAACTTTCCTGTACCCAAAACTATGCTTTCCCGGAAGTTTTCATCCATTTTTATGCTGGTAGAGAGTGGATACTATACGATTTGAAACCGATACCACCAAGTGTAGCCACGTGGCCACCGGTCATTCTGAGAAAACATCTACATCTACGTAATACCCTGCGAGCCACCTCTAGGGTGTTTGGCAGGGGGTGATCAATCACCAACATGCAGCATGCATTTGGACTCCCACATGCACACCACACCGTCCAAAAAACGTCCCGTATAATAATAAACTATACTACTATAACCTATTAGAAATGATAATTGAATTAAGAAACATGCATTAAGTTTTACATAGGTTAGTAGGCTAAACTATAAGTCATCTCATCAATTCATGAGTTTTCTCGCTGCCGTTATAATCTCTTATTGATCGTGGAAAAAAAGAAATTCTTAATCTGTCTGTTCTATAGTCTATTTCTCTTATTTTATTTACATGATCTGATCTTCCGTAGTATGTTGGTGTCCGTAAGATATGGTTAACTTCGTCAGAAAAGACACTGCTCTTGAATTTATCTAAAGGGTTTAGTCTATTTTTTAATCTACGGTCCGACAGAGATTCCCGAGTTCATCTAAGAGGTCAGTTACACTAACAAGACTATCGTAACGACCTTTCACGTACCTGGCAGCTCTTCTTGGCAGGCGATTTAACTCTGTTATTAAGCCTTTTTCATGAGGGTCCCAAACACTGGCAGCGTATTGTAAATGTGGTCTAAAACTGTTTAATGAATGCCTCACCTATACATTTTTTCTGGATAACTTAAGATGACCATATGAGAGAAACTTCTACACATCTTCAATATCAAAAGCAGACCCTTTTCTGGGCGAAAATGAGTTGAAGTGAAAACACAAATATTACACAAGAGGATCCTCAAGTCGGTTTCTAAATGTGTTGTCAGCCACCGCGCATTTAAATAGGTTTACAAAAGTCGCCACTCGCGTCGCTGACGGACAAAGTGATCGAGTTTCCCGGGGAAATAAGGTATAATTATGGTTCTTCACCGAAATCCACGTACATAATGATGTGATCTACCAAATGCAGGACTTTTCAATGCTATTCCTCACAATGACAAACATTATAATGGAAAATATTGGAAAAAAGTGGATCGCATTGCGCTCATCGTCGCATCGTGGACATTTTTGAAAGCCGCTTAAAAGGCGACCGAAGCGGAAACAGATATCAGCCTTCAATGGGGTGGAATCGGACCTCCTCTATGCAGTCCCCTTGGGTGAAATTTGCCGTGAAACTTGATAACGTGCAGTATCGTATTCACTTTTTTCGTTCGCTTTGCTACCGTGTTTCCAAAAGTTCGAAAGGCCGCGGCAAAGTGCCGCAATTTTAATTTCTGAGCCATCCGCTTGGTAGCATCTATATTTAATGCTTGTCAGAGTCCTCTGGATGGCGGTTTTCTACACTACTCCCTCAATTACGTAGTGTATTATCGCCTCCACAGAGGACTCTGATGCCTGTGCCTCTACGAAATCATTTCTCAATATACAGGGCGGTATTTCCGATATCCACCTGACGTCTAAGTATCTACGTAACTTGTGCGAAAAATCCGCAGAGGGATCCCGGTCAAGGCGAATGATTTTTCCTCTGTGGATTTTCCGCAAAATTTGTGCATTGCGGGTGACTCCGTAACAGTCATCACCGTGGCGAGTCCCGGTATACTTAAATACATCTACGTGACATTCAGGATATTTTGACAAGGCATCGATATAAGACGCATTTCAGTTGTTTGATGATAAAATTATTTTTAATCAACGGAGCAGTTAAAGTCAAATCATGAAAATGGTGGGCCAACATTTTTGTGCAGGATAATAAAAGCCATGCAAATAAGAGGCATTATCGTCAAGAGACAACGTAAATCAGACACGAAAGCACAGAACCAAGACATGAACCAAAATGATTAGATACGCACTTTCAGTATAAAACAATAAACATCCACTGTAACATTACAATCAGCCATTTTCCATTGAAAAATCACTTCCACCTTAGCGGTTGTAATGCAACTTGTCCTTTCAACCATAAATAGTAGATAATACACTATAAAAAAGTTTTCCTTACTCCTCCCAAGCATTTTACCTCCCCTCTTCTGCGCATTTAGAGGAGCGTTAGTGTGCATAATCGTTCACTCGGGGTGTAATCAGTGGCGCCGACTCTATGGGGCCTGAGGGGGCCCAACCCCCCTCAAAAATTCGTTATTGGTGTGAGAAAAAAATGTTTCATGCTTCTTGATTTTCGACGGAGTGTCCAGATATCGAGATTCGAGTTATCAGGGTTCTAATGTTGATCATATAAATCCTCTAAAATTCTTTAAAAAAAACTTAAAAATCGCTACATTTAAAATTTCCCGGGGCAAGATTCCCGGTTTGGGCCATCCCAATATTTTTTGTAAGTCGGCATCCCTCGTTGTAATTGCATATATAAACCAACAATATTCGGAGAACTTGTGGAGGGGTACAAACCATTGCACTCGCATCACCCTCACCATCACCATCACCGCTACTAAATATATGTGTAATTATATATTCTGCATATACACATTTGTGGATGGGTAAAAGTGAAAACTTCTAATGACGCGTTGAGCACTTTTGTAGATGCGTAAAAGACATTGGACTCGCGTCACCGTCACCGCTACAAGATATATGCATAATTATGTATATTCTGTACATACACAGTATACTCGCTATATATACAGTACTTGCGGAGGAGTTCAAACCATTAGACTCGCATCACCGTCACCATTCCATACTCGTGCAGGAGAGTGTACTCGATACAAGAATAGTGAAGGTTAGTACAATATAACTCAATTTATTTTTATACGTTCAATTTGAGTAGCTTATTCGAATGTTGTGCCATAAAATTAATTTATAAATATTAAGTGCTTACAATTATATATTGTAGAAATATAAAAAAGAAAGCACGTGGAGAAAAATGTTTGAAGTGGAAATTTCTTATGGCGCATTAGGCACTTTTTTTCAGATTGGTAAAAAAAAACTCTGAACTCGCGTGACCGTCACCTCAAAATCGTCACAGCCTCGCTGTTAACGAAGGAGAGGTAAATAAAGAGATAAAGGGTTTTGAATTTGATCGTTCCTCCTGTATGAAAATATATTCTAAAGTAGAAAGGATCGCTACGTTACGGTTGACAGTAGTTATTCGATTTTGTTCATAGCAATAGTTATAAAAAATATTTTCTTGAATTTCGGGTGGTAACTTGGCATTTCCGAGTTTATATTCTTAATCCAGGTAGTAGCATAGGCTTCTTGTACATTTTTTAACATCAATTCATGTCCAAAATTTTTTAAATAAAAGGTTTTCACTTCCAACGGCAGTCCCACGACTGCCATGTATTTTTTACCCCATTTTATACCCAACTTTTATCCAATTTATATTCCATCATGAGAAAGAACAATATAAGGCTTAATTTTTTGGGTATATGATAATAATCCTGCACATCAAATATTGGGGATACGCACCCCCCACGTCCTCCATAGGATCGACGAGAGTGGTCGCTGCATCCCGATAGTAGCGCGCGCGACGGCATAGCCCAAAAGTTTCTATCACCACTTCAACTCTAGATTATCGACAGATTTTGTAGTTCCAACCACATGTGGCTTGACCACACTTAAAATTGATGCCATCTATAATGAGACGTGATCGCATATGACATGAAGGGTACACTTGGCTTATAATGGTATTGTGGTAATGGAGATCACGAGAGCAAGAGAGAGGAAATAAACGGCAGAACCGAGGGATTTAAGATATTATTCTTTCCAGTGGCCCCGACTCCATGGTGCCTGAGGGGGCCTGAGCCCCCTCGAAAATTCGTTATGGATGTGAGAAAAAAATGTGTCAAGCTTGTCGATATTCCCCGGAGTGTCCAGATATCGATATTCGAGTTATTAGGGTTCTACATCAACATATTACCCCGCGAGCCACATCTAGGGTGTTTGGCAAGAGGTGACCAATCACCAGCATGCAGCATGCAAGAGGACCGCCACATGCACACCGCACGGTCATAGAAATATTACGTATACAAGCAAAATATACATGCATATTATTTAAAAAAACTTTCTAATGGCTAATGATTCCTAAAGCAAATACATTCATGGCTAGAACTATGGAAAAAACATGCAATGAGTCATTCTGGTACTAACGTTGATCATATGACTCTTCTAAAATGCTTTAAAAACTTAAAACTCACTACTTATAAAATTTCCCGAGGAAAGATCCCCAGTTTGCCCCCCCCCCCCCCCCAAACATATTTTGTAAGTCGGCATCCCTGATTCTTTCCTAAGAAGTAAGAGGTGTGCCATAGAGATAACTAATCTCTTTACACGCTTAGTCAACCAAGTGCACGCATATAATTTCTTTTTTCCCCCTTTTTCTGGTTTTGGTTTTTAGGTCTGTTTTCCTTTTCGGCATCTAACTAGTTTTTGCAGCTGTAGGAAGAAAGTATCCACTTACTACTTTTGTATTTTTTACATTGTTGGTTCCAACTTACATGGAACCATCAATCATCGGTGAGAGCTTCCTCCGGCTGCTGGCATGTGCTATGGCATTTTTTCGATACCTACGAAGACGTTGTGGTTAACATGATGCATATTGTGTACTCACCCCCTGTCAAACACACACGAGGTGGCTCGCAGGGTATTACGTAGATGTGGTAGGTAATGCAAGGAAGCTCGTTGAACATCGTTTTCAAGTCCGTTTCAAAATCTTCTCCGAATTTACAAAGTAAATTTAGTCGATAGGTTACTCTACACTTCTGTAAAGATTCCCATTATAACTCGCCTAACATATTTGGGACGCTGCACTTTTTATCGTAACAGCTCATCACGAATCTGGCCACCCTGCGCCCCAGTCTATTGATTTCAGATATGAGTCTTGCTTGATAAGGGTCCCGCATGCGAAAGCATACTCCAAGTGAGGACTTACTAGAATCGTATAGCTTATCTCTTGTACCATTCTGTGGCATTTACCGAGAATTCTTTTTACAAATCCCAGTTTACGGTTGGCTTTGTTGGCACGTGTATAGATACACCACGAGAGATCCCGAGTATTTCTAATATTGCTACGGGCAATACGCAAAACTCGAGAGCATGTAAACGAAGCTTAGTGTTCTGATGGAGCTCAGACGCAAAAGCCTTTATTATTCATGTACCTTTGAGCAGCAAACCTCTTCTTCGTCAAAAATTGACCACCCAGCTCATCCGCAAAACCCATGAATAGAAAGGCAGATTCGAGGAAAACAACGAAGCTGTTCCTTATACATACAAATAGTTTCCAAGCAACTCTTTGGAAAAGCCAAGAGTGATTAATTAATTTCTGGTGAATAAGCCTTTGGCGATGTCAAAAATTCTGCGTACATGAGAGTTATCACTCCACAGTCGGCTTTCAATAAGTTTTTAAATAGAAAAAGCTTATCTCTTGTATCACCGACGACTGAAAGATAATTGAGCGTCACTGATGAAGCATACGGTACGACCAAGGACAGTCTTGAAAATATTTGAAAAAGTCTCAATAAATCTATTTGAGTTCAACAAGACTTGCGCAGTCAATTATATTGCCTGGGTTCGACCACCGCTCGCCAAGGCAGCCCGAACAATCAAATTTTTTCGTATATCTTCATGTTGGATTCAAAATCTACTGATACTTTACAGGCGGAGTTTAAAGATTTCGATCGTTTTTGATAAAATGTAACACTTCTACATCTAAATGACAAAAAAATTCTCGTATACGATCATCGTATACGATATCTCGATGACGTAAGTCTCCAGACGTCTTACCTATCTATATCTTCAAACTAACGTAAAATAAATATTTTTTAAATCAGCATTTTTTATATTTTATTGCAGAAATCAGTAGTTTGGAGAATCAGAAAAAATATAGAACAAAGAGAGACATTCTTAGCCGGATTTAATTGCAACGATAAAAAGCAAACGCTTAATATGGCTGGACCACATATTGACAAGGAACATCACCAGTTTGATAAAATTGGTTTTTTTACGGTACACAGAATTATAGAAGACCTCTAGGAATACTTTGACTGCGTTGGAGACACCAAGAGAGTGAATAATGTAAGAATACTTGGAGCAGAAACTAAAATGGTGGAAGACAGTGAAGATTGGATGTGGGTCCAAAACCCATCTTGGTTTCACATAGCCACGGGAGTAAGTATGTAAGTCATTGTTGTTTTTATGCCCGATTCTTGAGCGACGACGCGAAACAATGAAATCTCCGAAGCTGCAACAGAGTTAGAAAGTCCTTTGCATAACACAACGGAAAACTAGAATCTGATAAAAGATTACTCTATGCTGATAGACTGAGGAATGCTTCCGCTATCGTGCTGACGTCATCGATAGAGAGCGAATCTTCATGGAAAAAATAAGTCGATAGGTAAATACCAGCCTGTATACGTTCAGGTTGGTAACCTCAACCAAGAATAAGAAAAAATGTAGGTATAAGAGAACTTTCAAAAAAAAAGATAGAATATAAATAACCTATTTCTTAAAAAAGAAAGAATCAAAAGCAATAATAAAAACAAGTTTATTAAAAGGAATAAAATCAAGCTATTTTTTTTAATAAAACCCAGTTCTAGCAAGAATTATTAAACAGCAAATTCAAAAGCTAAGTAAAACCCCTAATTGTGAAGCAATATCAGGTGGTTAATGTCTACATGAAAAGGCTTCGAACTCAATTTGAATAAAATACTTTGAAAAATTCCACACGGTTTATTTTTTATATATGATTTTCAATGGCTCTAGATCAAAAATAAAAGTTAAATCTTCATAGCTAATCTTCATGTTAATTACGTAACACTCTACGAGCCACCTTTAGGGTGTTTGGCAGTGGGTGATCAAACCAAAGTAATCGAATTATTGCCAACGGTCACAACTTAGTTAGCTATTACTTGTAACCGACATATTATGAATAAAAAGCAATATTTACTTGCTATCTAGTGCAAAATCCGCGTGAGTAAATCGTTAGATTTGAGTCATCGCTAGCACATGCTAATAAATTTTGTGACTAATATCAGTCGAACATTTTACCGTACTTTTTAATTTTCATTTACTTCCTATTTATAACTTTTGTGTGTAAAACTAATTTCATGTTTCTAAATAAATTTTTAATTTACTGAATTTATGCAAAAACGACAACGATAACCTTCTAACAAAATTTAGTGCGTCTTTGGCATTGAGCTGAATTTAAACCTCAAACTATTGAATAGTTAATACAAATTTTAAAGGAACGAATCGATTTAAATTATTTCTAAACATCTTAATTCCCTGAATACACTATAAACATGGTCAATAAATCACCAATGAATGATACGATTGAAATATGATGCAATACACTGAATTGGATCAGTAGATGCCGTCTTTTTATTGCTGTTAAGTTATAGAAAGTGAACCACCACCTTGAGCCTTCTAATCAGCGAGTCATTTTAACACAGAGCCCAATATTTCTTTCTTGGGTCATTATTTCCATTAAAAGTAACCATAGCAATTACTAGCCCAGTGATTCAACCCAAGGGTGGATGCCGATAGGTGGGGATAGGGCTCACCCAAGGCCACGCCGCAGGAGTAGGTGGTTCCCATCCAGATTAAAAGGGGCAATGGATACGAAACCCTAGGGCGGGTTCGCGAGGTTACACTCCTGGCCCGAGGTCTGAAGCTTGAGGCTTATCACCTCTGCACCCAGAAGGGGAAGAACGGGAAGGAACAAGGAAGGAGGCGCCGCCGCGATGAGAGCCCGACGACGCCTCCTGGGAGGGGATAGGGAAGGAAGGGAAGGGACGAGGAATCCCGCACCGTCACAAAGGCGGGCGGGCCCTACTAACAGCGAAACCAAGCGAAACGCAATTAATATTCTACCAATCCTAGTGGATTTTCCTATGAGGAAGAAAAATCTATCGATCGAATCGGTAGATTAGGACGTAGACAAGTACCTCGATAGCCGAGGTTGATAAGTCACTAGTTCATGATCCTCTAATTAAAAGGGGCAGTTCTTTTCCCTGGCAATCTCGCCATTGGGGGATATTCGTATGGGGGTATCCGCAGGCTACATCCAGGGTTAAAACCCAGGACCGCCGGTCAGAAGCACAGCTCTCTATGTGGATAAGAAGCTCTCTTTGTGTATATAATAATAATATATGTCTTCGCTGTTCATCAAAACTCACTTACTCGACCATGGTTTCGACGTCCTTTAGTCATTCATCGCCATTTAGCTATGCTTCTGAGCACCTTTTTCTGAAGACCCAAGATTAAATATGTCAATTCATGCATTGATTCAGTTGTGTAGTCTTATCATACGATCGAACAATTGACTGCTCGATGGAATAATTTCTACGGCATTATTTTACATAGAATAATATATCACTACAAGTGCTCGTGAAAGTCAAATTTTTTGCACATGACAAATAATATTGACCGTGACCGTCGCACCGTATATAACTCCGATTTCGTTTCGACCATGAGTTTAGCTCCCCGCGTTTAAATCCATTTCGTTTCTACATTTCGCTCCTGGGAACGAAACTATTGAAATTTTACTGTTTTTGACTTTCGTTTCGTTTCACTTGCCACCCCTGCTTGCTGGGTTACCGGTCGTTATCTTGTTGCTTGTCATGACCCAACCATAAGAATCATGGCCCAATGATGAGATTCAAGGGTCAATGGCGAGAAATGGTCATAGGCTGTTTGGGGGACATGGAATTAATTTTGGCATGCCATTGCCCAGTGGTTCTCCTTCGCTGGAGTTTTGAAAAGGAGAACCACTACAGTAGGGAGACAGGCATTAATTTTCGCGCAATGGATTTTCGTGTCATGCGAGCATAAATTTACTCGTCTCACGACGTGCAGCTACGGGCGAGAATGTTTTGTTTCGCGCTTCGTGGCACCCCCTGCCTCGCACCCGCGATGGTGAGTGTCGAGAGCGACAGGAATGCCTCATTCACAGTATGATTGTTCCAGCGATTGTCGGAACTATCGTGCATTCACACGACGATGGTTAAAACCTGTGCTTCCCTCTAGTGCTGACATCTAAAGTGAACGGGAAATTGACGGTTAGCAAAGCTGTTGACTGTTAAGGTATGCAGGGGCAAGATATTACTGTGTTCAATGTGTATTTATCGAATAATTTTTCTTCCGCCCATACTCTTCCTTCCTATGACAACTCAATTAAAAAATAGAGCTTCGCGAGCTTTTCGTCTTTCTCTTATCGCTTCCTTAAAATCTCGGCTAAGAGAAAATAATTTTTCGTGGCCTATTCCAACTTTAGTGTATGTTCTCAATATGCTAGTTGTGTGCCCATTTTTCAAAATTTGATGACTTTATATATAATAGTAACCTCCGCTGGTAGTGCATTCAGCATTTAATTTTTCCTTCGATCTCATATGATGCTACGATTAATATCGCGTCGAATCAGGTTTTAAGTGCGGGATAGAGGGCGCCATTACCACATAATCCCATAGCAACCCATGAGCTTGGTTACTCGTGTTAGCTTTTCATGTACTTACTCATTTCTCCGCTCCAATGGCCGCATATTATCTTTTTTCCCTGACGTATCACCCGTTCCAAAACTTCGCATCCGTAATAAATATTTCAAGAGTGAGTGATAACACAGCAAGAAACACAATTCAAAAAATCCACCGTAAGATGCTATCACACATACACCCTCGAACAATATGCCCTGTGCTGAATCATTAATTTGTAAATTGAGAATTTTTCTTACACGACATAGAGTAGGTGATGCACTTCACCATAATGAGTAACGAACAGTCCGCGCATTTTAGGTGTAAACACACTGTCATTATGCTTTAAAATAATGGGAATGCTTTCTTTAAAAGAGGAACACCATTTACAAATGAAATTCAACACTATTATCGCCTGCATTATATTATATGTAACCTGTGTTCTATATGGAGTGGACGTTCGTTGTCTGCATTTACCAGCATCACTAGAATTTAAATTTTTCTCCTGAGAAAATACTGGGGTAATATTTTCAGTTTTTAGATGTTTGCGAATACTACCAAGTGCCTGCTTTTTTAATCCTAGCCATTTTAATAACATTTCACGTTTAAAAAATTGATTAGCGGCGAGAAAAAAGTAGAGCGGGAAAAGTAGAGAAATAATGTGTCAACTTAAAATCCCGTCATTGATATATTTTGAAATGTAACGACAGCTGGCCCTGACCGACCTGCATTGAAGTGTTACCGAGGACATGGTTTCGACCATGCTAACAATGTACGGTTTGAATCGTCCTAATACGTAATGAAGTTGTAATGTGAGTTCACGCCGCTTATTTGTCCGTATCTTCCGCTCGACGACTTAAACTTACTTAAAATACTTTTGCCCAAAAAAGTATCGATGAAGTAGTCTGCGAGTGAAATACCAAATTTGTAATGAAAAAATGTAGCAATAATGATTTTAACTATTTTTTTCCATAGTTTTTTATTGATTAAAATTTAACAGAGAGATCTGTTGCCTTTATTTGTTCGTGTATCGAATTGAAACAAAAAAAATTGAATGTGGCTGGTGGACTTGGATATACTTAACTGCGATTAAAGTAGCAACTAGTCACGTGTTGTTCTAATGGAAGAAATCGTCATCCTTACCGATCAGAACAGGCAGCTTATTTTTTGCTTACCTACTCGAATTGAAGGTAGTATTTACTGATAAAAAAATATGTCTTGGATTAGTCTAAAACAAGTGCTCCTTATGTCTCAGCTCATGTGCAGTTATGAAAGTTTACACGCCATGGTGAGCAGTGTTATAGAAGACAGAGTGGTGAGAATAAGATAATAAGAGCTGAAATGAGTCTCTAAAGTTCCCCGACTTGGGGTGACGCAAACTTGAATCGTCTAATTTTATCATAGCAGAGAAAGTGCAACCACAAGTGTAGACTAAGCTTGAACCTTTCAAATCCTACAATAAAGTCTGCCAGCTTTTAAGGGGCTAAAAAAAATAGGCGTAACTGGGGGGGTAACTTTCTTTGACCTCCCACATGTTTCGGTGTCTTAATTTATATCTTCATCCCTGAAGACAGTGAAATAGTAGGCCACCGGAAAATATAGGTGGTTAAAGAAGTTAACTGTGTGAAAACCCGACAGATTAACCTATAAATTATTCAATTGCCTATTAAGGGGAAGAAAAACTTCCAGATTTTGTCATCTATCACGTACCCCGTCCATTTTCAATACTGCAGCAATAGCAGAAATTATGGTCAACACATTGAGATGTCAACAAAATGCAAGCACACATAAATATGTTGGCATTTTACATTGCTATATTACGCAAAAAGCTCATATCATAATTTGCGCCTGAAGATGATAATAATTCATTGAAACCTGGGTCGCGCTCTGTAAAAAAGAAGTGGCATAAGTAATTGTGTGATATCCAGGAAAACTCATATTAAATGGTTTTATTCACTTACTCTATTCATATTAATACAGAATCTAGTGAATTAATTGCAACTTTTGAATCAATTTTTTTTATTTATAAGGCATCAAATGATCTCTTTTGCTTCTGCTCGAAAATCCAGACTTTTTGGTAATGCGAACTTGTTCCCGTAACAATTCAGAATAGCGACCTTCTTCCGTGCTATGAATGAGCTTAATCAGTTGAAAAGAAACGTGCGGGTTCGAGTTCTTTAAGCGGAGACGAGGTCATTTATTCAAAGTTGAGGTTGGTGTGAGGAAGGAGTTAGGAGGAGGCTCAAACGGTTCCTCAAAAATGTGTTGAGGAATGAAGGTCGTCGATGGAAGGAAATCGGTGCGTTTGTCACTTGTAACTTCCAGGGATATCTACGGCCAAGGGGAATACATATACGAGACTCAATTCCATCCCATAGAAGGCTTATTTCTGTTGCCACAACAGTCGCATTTTAATTGTTTTTTTAATGTCGGCGGTGCGGTGATGAATGCCATGCGATCTTATCGCAGTGTAATGTTTTTCATTAGGAAATTCAGCACTGAAAAGTTATGAATTTGGTAGATCACATCAACATGTATATAAATTTCGGTGAACACCCCTAATTCTACCATATTTCCCCGTGAAACTCGGATGAATTTGTCCGTCAGCGACGCGAGTGGCGACTTTTGTAAACCGATTTAAATGCCAACATATTATGAGGCCGAATTTGAGGATCCTCTTCTCTAACGTTCGTCTCTACGGCATATGATTTGGGTCTAAAGCGAATATAGTTCATATTTCTGTCTGTTATTTCCATTACACAAGAGATAGCTTCTGGTGGCTGTCCAATTAGAAAATGCTGGGACCATCAATGAAACACCAACCACTGTATTATTCTGGAAAATGGCGGAGGTTAGCAAGGGAATCGTGTACTAATAAATAAGAATTAAATAAAGTCCCTTCCCCTAAATAGAGCCCTCGAATGGCATATTCGTATACAATTGGTATCTTACCCCGTTCTTCTCATTTCCACAGGGCTAGATAGCGGTCCCTACGAATTTTAAGATGATTACCCAACAATGTGATACGTATGCTGCGAAATAATAATACAAAACGAAAATCAATGTTCATAAAAAAATCCTCGTTTTTATCGCACATTACATTCAAAAATCGCATCGTAAACTTCAAATTTTGGTAAGGTTAAAAACCCTCTATAATTATGCAAATCTAGAGAATTACACATTAATTAACTACCCAGCTGCTTAGGTTAGACAGAAGGCGGCTAAATGTATATTCGAGTATAGTTTCAGTGAGTAATAATTGCTAAATAAAAGCTAACATAGAGTTTAAAGTTATTTAAAAAAAACAAATTTTTCAGCGCGGAATTGTTCATATGCGTACAAGCCATTAAGACTTTGACTTTTCAAATTTATATCGTAAATTTCCTATCATATCAGTCTCCTCTTTTCATTTTAGCTCCTCCTCCTCCTTTTGTAAGTAAACGTTTGTTGAATCAATTTTGCAATGAACTTTGATGAAAACAAAATTGTTATCATTCTCGTTCCTTAAAATGATCATAGCCCCGCCATCCAATTTTGGTGGTTACTTTTTTAACCAATCTTCACATTAAATTTTAAAGTGTGAATAACAATCGAGATACAGATGAAGTAAAAGGTTCTCTAACGATCATAGAAAGCCATTTACTTCCATTATGGAGACCTTATTCTTCACATGTTAATTTATAAAGGCAGTAGAGCTCAATCACCTATATTTAATCGACATTGAGTTCCAATCATAATAAATGTGTTAAAATACTGTACTGTCATCTGGTTATCTGACTTGTCCTGTAAATGTCAGCATGATAGCTTATCGGGAAGTGAGTTAAAATGGAATTACAAGATTCAACCTGGACAAGATGACAAACAACAAAGCGAGTTCATTAAAAAGTTGTAAAACTATCTCTTACGATAGACGTAGAGTGGCGCCCGTGAGAAATAGTAGGCCTATTAAAATACAACTATATACAGGGTGTCCCATTTACCTTGACCACCCGAAATAACTTTTTGTCCAGATGCAAATTCAAAAATGTGTCAAGCAAATGTTCATTAGCCGTCATGGGGATATTAATCAGCATGATTGCCTTCCTTGTAGCTTTGTTATTTACAAAGATATGAACAGCGGTATGTTTTTTTTAAATGGCACCCTATATTTTTTATTTGGCAAGTAATTTCCTCTCCTATAACTCCTCCTGTTCATATCTTTGTAAATAACAAAGCTACAAAGAAGGCAATCATGCTGATTAATGTCCCCCTGACGGCTAATGAACATTTGCTTGACACATTTTTGAATTTGCATCTGGACAAAAAGTTATTTCGGGTGGTCATGATATGATGGGACACCCTGTAATTTATTAAGGGATAAGCCGTATCTGTTTTTGGAGGATCGTTAGCAATAACATTTAATAAAAATTCCCAAGGTTCCCAAGTCTTACAGCTTTTGCAAAAAAATACTTTTCCAGCCTCAGAAGTGTGTTGCGAAAGACACTTACTACAGGGAGTAATGCTGTAACATGAGTTCAAAACCTGGTGTCTGAGCATGCAGGAGAATTAGTTTTTCTGCATGAGGAAATGAAAGGATCAAATATTACATGATTCATTTACGTATATAATCTTTATCATAATTGTGCGAATGCCTTTACTGAGGGCTCTTCTGAACAGTTTGGATACATACAGTAATTAATTTGACGACATATTATTAGGGGTGAAGTAATTTAAATTACGCTTATGGGACTGAAAAAAATACACATTAAATTTCATTCATGTCCTGATTGTGACACAATACCATCAACTTTCCTTATTATACTTTCCTTTTTAAGTCAAAATAAGCATTCAGAATAGAAAATTCACTAGGTAATTGGCAAAAATGAGGACATATTATAGCATGCATTGCTGTATTGCCTAGTTATATTGTTTGTATTGCCTATTTCAGGAATCGCAATACTCGACTCGACTCGAGATCAAAAAGCACCACGCGCACATCCCTTTTAGACATTTTTTTGTGTTATGTTACTAGTTTATTCATTGAGTATCAATGAAATCAATGATTTTAGCACCAGTTTGATGTAATTGAGGTACAGATAAATATATATTTATAATTTATATTAATGGCTTTCCTATTTCGAGATACCGATTCAGCGATTAAGTACGCTAAGGAAACGCCTTTTTATGGTGCAAAATTTATTTTGGGGGTAACGAGACGAGACAAGTCTTATTGTGAAGTCTCGTCTCGTCTCGCGGCAACACTACTGGTTATAAGCAACATTTTTGCGATTGATTATAACGCTGCATAAGTACATTATATCTACCATTTTGACATTTGTGGCTAATAAAATTACTTGATACTATTATCACCGTTATAGTGTCGGATATGAACTTCGAAGTAGGAAGCATTGTAAAACCACTAAAGAACTACCTTTAATGTTCCTTTGCTAGAGGTGAAATAATCTGTGCAGTGGAGGAAAAATGTAGGTACTGAGCAAATTTACTTGCATTAAGGCGCGCAGCTAGGAGTTAAGGCCAAAGGGGGGTTTTAGGAGAAACTAATTCTGGGGTTATGGAATACGGGAGGTTCGGGTGCCCTCACCCAGAAAAATTTTAAGATAAATTGTTCAAAATGGCGAGTTTACGACTTTCCTAGGTATATTTTATTGATCCTTACACTATTTTATAAGTAATATTTATCCAATTAAGCAAAAAAAATTAATCTTAAAATTTCCCTGATTTCTGGGGGGGAGTTTTTTTTTTACCAAAACGACCCTCGCTACGCCACTGCTTGAATTGACGGTAATTTTGCATTTAAATTAGTTAATAAACTTATAAAAGTTTGCCAAATTCAATTTGCTACGAGCGTTCAAATAAATGTGGACAAAAGGGACTCTTCAAAGCGTTTGCAATTCATTCATTTCGATGAAAAAAGTTTAAAACAGAGAAAGATACGGGTGTGGCCGCGTAACGTAGTGGAGATTGCCCCGACATTTCATGACCGACTGCTGGTCACTTCTTCAAGGGAGCGATGCTGGAATTTGGTTTTTGCTGTCTTTTTTATTTCAGGTGGGAGGGGTGGGCGGAGGGTGTGAGGAGTGGGGACTGGAGGGGGGAGATGACGAAATGTTGCGGATGTCTGGGTTCCATGAACTGCTGATTCTCAATCCGGTGTCTCTGTTATAATTATTCTTGTTCTTATTCATTTCTATGGCTTCGCGGATGAGTCGGGGTTTAAAATGTTTTTACCCTCGCGATGACTCTGGATTCGATCGCGTGTCCGTTGGCTTCGTGCTCCGCTACGGCTGACTTTGAAGAGTAACCCAGTCGAATGGCCCGCTTATGCCCTTCTATTCGAGTTTTGACCGTTAGTCCTGTTTTCCCGATGTATTTCTTCTCGCAAGTTCCGCAGGGGATTTCGTATACTCCTTGAATTTGAAGTGGCATCCTATCCTTGGTATTTCCCGGGAGGTGTCGTACTTGGGCGTGTGGATTAAAAATTGCTTTAATGTCAAACTTCCGGAGGATGTTGCCGATCTTATCTGTCGTTCCTTTCACGTAGGGGAGGAAGGCTTTCTTTTGGCTAATGATGTCTTCTGTGTCGTTGGAAATGTACCTGTTGTGCTTGTTGATAATCTTTTTAAAATTGCTGGACATAGCTCCGTTGTCGTAACCATTAAGACGTAGGATGGTTTGCAGCTTAATAGTTTCTGAAGATAGATTCTTCGATTCACTCAGCTGGATCGAACGTTCAATTGAGCAATTGAGCTACGTGTTGACCTCCCTAATTTCTCTAACCACCATATTTTTTACCGAATGTGGCATTGGATTGATATTATCATCTTGACGAAGGATTTGATTGATGAGCTATAAACTTTATAACAATGGGAGTAATGAAAAGCACACACACAGTTTGCTAAAAAACGATGAATACGAGAAAATTTTCAAGGAAAATATAATCTTCGATCACCAGATTACCTAATTTCAAGATACCGGTCGGAATTTGGGATTTCTGTGGATGATTATCGCACCAAATTTTAGTATATATACTTTTTCTTACACCCCATTCCTTACTCTCAATTTATGGTCTCACACTGATACTTCAACTTTGGATATGAATACCTTTTTAGTGGCCGTTGTCTTGATCATCTGTGCCCATGTACAGGTATGTACCACATTTCCAACTTCTTATAATAGAATCGAAACTTGAAGCTTTTACGTGGTGGAAGTGCTCCATATTAATAATGAAATACACTTTGTTACTCCACAAAATTTCACAATCCTTCCTGGAATTTAGTGGAAGTAACAAAGTGTATTTCATTATTAATATTCTTATAATAGCGTTTATTACATTGTCGTGAAAACATTATTTATATATACGGATGATATTTATTTTTTATTTTAATCCCACTTAAACCCTTACCTGACATTCCAAAGGAAAATATATTTTCATAATCGCATATGTTATCAACGATAATTCTTCCTATTTGAGTATACCGGGACTAGCCACGGTGATAACTTTTACGGAGTCACCCGCAATGCATTTTTCGCACGATAATTCTTCCATCTATTTTCTTCAATTACTGTTGTATTGAGTTAGTTTTCAGTCTTCGCCAGCAAATGGTCAGTATCAATCATTTGCAGAGAAAGATAGGAAAATAGGTATTCCATTCATTCGTCTATGTGGCAGACCAACCAATGGAGACAAAATTGGACATAGCAAAAGACTAGATAAATGCCGAAAAAATCCAACATATATGTTTTTTCATCATTTTTTTCCAATGTATTTTCTTTAGTCAAGACCGTTTTTGCTGCATAATTTAGCATAACCAAATAATTGAATGATAAATTAACGTGTATAGCATTAAATTAATTCAGTGGAAAAAATCGTCTTCGTCTCATTTCAACAACTGTATAATATTCAACGCATGAAGCCTCAAACCATACAGTATTTACAAATGATGATCCATAATGTTCCATTCAATTTTAATGGGTGTTTAAAAAAAACATTTTATAATCTCTTCACAGGCATTTGACATTGGAAGACTTCGTCCAATTGGTAACCAATTGCAAGCGGTTTCCGCAAAGAAAAGCATCTGGCTGAGGGCGCTGCAGAATGGTAAAAAACCTACTTCATAATTTTATATTTCATCCCCCATCTCGAACATAATATTGGCGCAATTCAATTGTAAAACCGCCATTTCAACTACAGGTACCAAATTTGTTAAAGAAAACAGCTCTTATAATTGCTATTCGCGGAAATTCGCAGCCTGGGACCATCAGGGTCAAATATGATAATTTATGACAAATAGTCATGACGCATATTTAAGACATATATAAGATGCCATTCATAATTTTGGGAAATGAATCAGGCGGCTAATATTGATACGGGTTGGCTACTTCTAGCCTGGCATGATAATACGTTCCGAAAATTAAAGTGAAAAAACAGCTTACAACATACATTTTCAATTATTATAGATTTATGCTTGACTGCAACTTCTTTATCCAGTTAATTTACTTGGCATAAGATTTAACAGCTGCACGTCTTAACGCATAGCCCAAATCAACGTGGTTTACAATATTGCGCATGTACGCACTGATTCTAAATTTAACCTCTGCTTTCAGCATTTTAATACGTGGATTATCACATTTCAGTTTACGAATCAGCCCAGCCAAAGGTAACTGGTGGTTACTCAGCTAATGTAGGAGATATTCCGTTCCAGGTGTCTATAGACTCCGATACATCTGAATTCTGCGGAGGCGTAATCATTCAGTCTGCATATGTACTAACAGCAGCTCAATGTGCAGTAGGGTGAGTAGAATTTTGTGAAGACTTTAAGGAGGATTGAGGTTGATTGCTGTTATAGCAGTAACGTATTCATAGGGGTAATCCTAACCTAAAGAATAAGTGACGAGGTATCGTAGTTATAGCTCCTCATAAAGCTTACAGTATTGCATGGGATACTTATGAATGAATTAGCATTTTGACCATAGTCCGATTGTCCCCCGTGCAAGTGAGGCAATCATATACATACATCGACATCTACACACCACCCCGCAAGCCGCCTAAATGGCGTGTGGAAGCGGGTGTTCGGACAACAGCCACTTACACATAAAAAGGAAATGCGAAATTATGATTGGCATTAGCAAATGTCCTTTATGGCTCGGGAAAAGATTGAATTCCCAAATCTATCCATTAATAAAATTAAGCAGGAAATGGGATTGTATAGATTATTTAGACTTTCCTTCAACCAAAAAAAATGCTTTCCTTGAGGATTCATCCTTCTTAACAAGGTCGATCATCTAAGTAAAACAACATTAAATTCTGGCTTCGTTATCACCCACTGTAGCTATATCGCCATAGGTCATTCTGAAGAGATACACTGATTTCCTCCTCAATATCGCGCTAGGATGCTGAAGATGGCCATGGGAGAATTTACCTAATTATCTTCACAAAAAAATGAGAAATTTCTCCGGGCGGAAATGGGTTAATTACGACATATATTTTACCCAATATGAGTTTAAAAGTAGTGCAAGATTTTCGAGAAAATTCGATTTTTTACTTCCTTCAAGTAGGATATATAGCTTGCTATAAATTTGGAATTAATGGCAGCGATTTCATTTTAAAATCTTATGTCGTGTGTGCATTTTTCAGGGGGAAGCTGTTCACCATCTACGCGGGAGTTGTAAAGCTTCGCGGGGATGAAAACTCACGAGTTGTTGTACAATCTCTAGAGGCCATTATCCACGATGGATACGATCCAAACACACTATCCAATGATATTGCCTTGCTGAAGCTGTCACAGAAACTCCATTTTAATGGTAGGTATAAGTAGTAACTTTATAAAGTAGATAACAACGAAAGCTGAGAGACTTATGTACACAAACCAGGTTCCTGAGTTCCCATTGCAATTGTACCGAGGCTCATCGTACTAACTAGTTCAGGAACCTGGACAGCGTAGCCCGGAAATCCGTGGTTCGATTCCCGATCCAGGGGAATTATTTCTATAGACATTTATGTGAGTAAGTAATATTTATATACAGTGATATTTCCCAAGTACGCGCTTTACATTAAATAAAAAAAGTCACACGTACTCTGTAAAGGACGTTAAGACGGTAAATTGGGGAGATACATCACATACGGGATAGACGGCGCAATAGGATGGTCCTTATATTTCGATTTTTCGAATTTTTTCAGAAACTTCCTCAATTAATGCCAACTGGTCTAAAATCATCATGTAAAATATTATTGGAATTGAATAAAGGGAAAACGTACCGCACGGCAGTCAAAGTTGAGAAATTTTGGCATTTTTGGCTGCTTTTTGGGAAATGCATGGCGATAATAAGGCGCTGGTATTTTTTAACTGATTATATATGGTAACCAACGATACATTGGACATTTTACAAGCTGCAACTAAAATATTTTCCAATGTTGGCCGGCGGTTCCCGAGATAAGGCCCCAAGAATGAGCGCGTGCCACCCCAGGCAGACTCTTTGCGTGGCACGCGGGTTGCATACTCTCAATATTTGTTGATCATTCTCACTCATCGTAAAAGCATGAAATTTTTTAGATAAACTTTACACTTCGTCAATATAACCTTGAATGCTATATTTATCAATTTTTATCGCCAAAACGGGTTAGTATTTGGGCTTAGTGAATTTATTCTCCATAGGATTTGAAATATTTAAAACGGAGGAACATTAGTGTCCGAAGACTTCCCGAACTTTGCGTCGAAGACACTTTTTAAAACCAGCTTGTATATGTAGCGCAGGTATGGTAGAATTTGGAAATGGAAATTAGAAATGCCAATCAAATATTCTGAATTGGTCATGATGAGAATCAAATTGTTGGCCATAAATTGCCATGTAATGGACAGTTTCTAAGGTTTCTTTTCTGTATCTTTCTAAAGGTAATTTTAAATTTTCGATCGTGTTCTAGACTTCCATTGATAGAAAATGAAGTTTTTTTGTGAGAAAACGCGGTAATTTCATCACAGTATCGTAAAGTGGGAAATTCTATACCAGTAGTGGTGGTTATTGCAAAAGTCATAACGAATAACTCATTCGCAAATGGTAAAACAGTTAAATGTGTGCCAGCCCTCGACGATCTACTCAACATCGCCCATGTCATAATTATTGTTACTAAAAATCAGCTGTCTGAGGAAAAATCTACAAAAATGGAGGAGGGTATTAGGGGGTGAGACGCCGCATACAGGATAGACCCACCTTAGCGTCGGCGTTTCCTGACAGATTGCGGGCAAATGCCCAATGGAGGGGCACAAGAGATGCCAGGGAATAAGTGAGGATATCCCGTTTGTTTTTTATTGGCTTTACAGATTTTAAATTGCAAATACTGAAGTAGGTCTGTTAATTTACCCCTCAAAATTTTCCTCGCCTTGCACTAAATTCGTACCGGACGTCGAAATACTACTATATTACGATTGTTTGAGGTTTGCAGCAACAGTAAGTTCTATTCGGAACGTTTTCAGTTTACTAACGCCACATTGGCCTTAAAGGCTATAGAGTCACGACGCATGGCGTCTCAGCCGTAGAGAAAGGGAGGGACGCCTCAGTGAACTTCGGTACGCATGCCACATTTCTTTCATCCAGGATATACTCGTGAAAATTAAAAATGAATTCAAACGAATAATAACACGTTTTTATCGACGTTGTAACTGTTTTAGTGTACATTGTAAGGCTGAAAATTGTTTTTGTGTTGTGTAATATTTAATTATTTGTAGGCGCCTTTTGAACATTATAATGCTAAGTTTGAAGGCAATAGGAATTTTTGACTGAAGAATGGTATCAATTAAATTAATTGCCTTAATTTATTTTTCAACTTGTTTTTTGGAATCCTAAAAATAACTTTTAAATTAAGTTACTGTTAAGTAAACTTCTTCGGTTCAACCTGAATTTTTTAGTAAAAATTGGATAAATATAGCCCATATTAGTCAAACGTCTCAGTTAATACATGTGTATGTTTATAATTTAATGACGTAAACATAGCTCTAATGTTAAAACCTGCATTTCGGCTCCATTAAAATCGTAGAGGTACTGTTAGTTAGAAAAACAGTTAAAATATATCAAAAGTATTGCATTATTATTTTCCTCAAAACGTCAATAATACGACAGTTATTTCTTTTTTAACGGAGTTTCAGAATACAGAAATCAGTTTTAGTCAGTTTTAATAACATGCGGCGTATCACCCTTATAGGTGCGGCGTGTCACCCGCTACATACGGGATAGACGCCGCGAGGTAATGTTTTACAAAAATGATTCATACAGCTAAGAGAAGAATCGAGTGAGTATACGTTTTTGTGTGGACGTCAGAAACAAGACTATTCACAATATTTACTTCTTAGTTTAATCTAAAAAGCAAAATGGGACAAAATATAGTTATATTTACAAAATATGCGGCATCTATCCCTGATTTACCCTACCTCCAATTCCCCCACATATACCCGCGCGTGTCCTCAAAGAGTTAGCTCCACAGATCGCGCCTTACTTAGAGATCATATTCAAGAAGTCACTCTCCGAAGGGAAGTTACCGCCCGACTGGAAAATTGCAAGTGTTACACCCATTTTCAAAAAGGGAAACAGAAATGACCCAGGCAACTACCGTCCAATTTCCCTAACATCAATCATAAGCAAGATACTTGAACATATCGTTGTTAGTAATATCATGACTTTCTTGGATAGACGTAACTTCCTCCATGACTGTCAGCACGGATTCCGAAAAAATAGATCCTGCGAAACACAGCTCGCGCTCTTTCTTCACGACGTTATAAAATCTGGTGAATCGAAAAGACAAGTTGACGCACTATTTCTAGATTTTAAGAAAGCTTTCGACACTACCTCACAACAAACTTTTATACAAATTACAGTCATGCGGATTAAACGAAACAGTTGTAAACTGGATACGCGACTTCCTCAGAGATCGTAAACAAAAAGTAGTTCTTGACGGAATTAGCTCTGATGTTGTAAAAGTTACATCAGGTGTTCCACAAGGAAGCGTAATCGGCCCCCTGTTGTTCATTATATACATTAACGATCTCTGCTCCCGCATTAGCAGTAAAATACGTTTATTTGCTGACGACGCTGTCATCTATCGCGAAATTAGTGATCACTCTGACTATGGAAATCTATCATCGGACTTAAACAACGTTCATTTGTGGAGTCAAGAGTGGGGACTCGAACTTAATCTGAGCAAATGCATGGCGGTACATTTTTTGCGGAATTCGTCCAACACTAACAATGTTTATGCAGTGGATGGCATTAACATAAAGGCAACAGACGAAGTGAAGTACCTGGGAGTTACGATAACCTCGAACCTCACGTGGGGAACACATACAAAGAATATTTGCGGCATAGCCCTGAAGAAATTAGGATTCGTCAAGCGTATTGTGGGAAGATTTTCGGATGAGAAAGTAAAAGAAAGGTGCTATTTCGCTCTCGTCCGACCGCACCTTGAATATGCAGCGAGTGTATGGGATCCAGTGCAGAAAGACTTAATCCGCGAGCTGAATAAGATACAAAGGAAGGCTGCGCGTTTCGTCAAAAACCGCTACGGGCGTACAGACTGTTACCCAGATGTTAAGCGAATAAGGCTGGGAGCCGTTGGAGACTCGGCGGCTGCGCGCTGGGCTTAGATTGCTTGAAGAATTAAGAATGGATATCTTTAGGAGCGACACAGAGAACATAATCTTGGAGCCACACTATATTTCCAGGTCCGACGGAAGCGATAAATTAAGAGAGATTTTTTGCGGAACGGATAGATATAAGAATTCGTTTTTCCCCCGAACAATAAAGGACTTTAATAAACGCTTGTCCCAACCTCGTTAGAGCACTTCTTTTTTTTTTTTTTTTTAATAGCTGTAAACGGCTGGTGTCCTAACACCCCCTGCCACACGCCTTTTAGGCGGCTTGCGGGGTATTATGTAGATGTAGATGTAGATATGACGGATATATTTCACAGTACGCCAAAATGACTAGCTATCAGAACGCAGTTTTTGGGATAATAAATCTCGTGCATTAATCACTTACTTCGCTCGATTTTCGTTTCGTATCACGAACTAATAGTTTTATTTGTATGACAGCGTGTTTGTGTCATTAACACTCTCCTAGTTTCTGGTCTGTACGCGTTTGCACGTATTCTTAAAATAACAAAGGTATCTCAAGCTTAAAGACATATATTGTGACTATTTTTAAATAGGTATAATACATCTAACAATGGAATCTTGAACACGATGACCAATGGCCATAATACCGGAGCGGGAACCCACTCTTGAGTACAACATTAATGCAAAGCATAAGCTCTTGGGTCCAATTTACAAATTGAGTGAGAAAATTTGGAAAATTGCTGTGCAGAGAACTGATTATGCGACCTGGTGCTCCAGGCTTACACCCTTCGACGAAAGACCCCTAAGTTAGTTTCGGATAGGTTCCTTTTCAGCATTCTTATTTCATTATTTCCCTTTTCTTCGTCTGCTATTTTCGCCATTAAAGTTCATTTTATGAAGTGATTTCGTTCAAGCGAGGTAGTAACGAAAGCTATGAGACATCCTTTTTGGTCATTCATTCAGTTAAGGGAGATGATTGCCCTCTTAAAGTTGTTGGACTATGCTCCACTTCCATCTTTGGGTAGATGAACGGTAAACTGCATAATTAATCAGCCGGTTTATCAAGGATGGCCCAATGGTGATGGAAGAGAGGTGAGGAAAGTGAGATCATCCGACCGTCTCCCCAAACATTGGCCGAATATTTTATTTTATACCCGGGGTGTCCCTTGACTTCAAGCTAACACTGATAGGGAAGCATCCTATTTGTTCACTGTCGAGTTAATAATGCCACAAAAGAAAGATGATTTCCAACTATCACTTGAGAACTTCTCAATTCAAAGTCTTTTCATCTCTTTCCAGACTATATTTCGCCGGCTCTGCTTCCAACAAATGACGATACATACGCCAACGAACCAGCCTGGATTAGTGGTTGGGGTTCTTCTCATGCGGGTAAGTCGTTCTTGGTAAGATTAATTTCATTTGATGGATAAAATGCTCAGGAACTACAGAGAGATACCAAGGACTAAGAATGCATTGCATTTTGAATATAAAAACTGTTAATGAAGCTCAGCTATCTGGGTAAAAAATCTACACCAACTGACTAAATATATTTTTTACAAGGTATAGTTCTATTCTTCTCCACTCCTTTGGCCTTCCCGTTTATGTGGTCCCTTCCCCAGTGTCGCTAAACTACAGTTATGACTAGAGTCCTCTTTCAAACCTTGGATTTTCGTATCTCTTTAGTTGAATGTTATCTCACTGTCTCCCCACTGTACGCCTATTTCCATCGCCCACTGCAATCCAACACTGAAAAAAGTTTAGTTATAACTATAGAATTCTGATGAAATTTATCAAACTTTTCGCATCATATGGCACGTTGAAACATTCAGTAACAGTTACCGAACCAGTTTGATAAATTCTATCAAACTGGTTACCGAAATGGCAACAGCAGTTCTATAAAAACTATCAAAATCAAAAGGATAATAAAACCCACGTAGCGTGCATATGTGAAAGATTTTCAACACAGAAAACGCTACTCTGATTGAAAATAAATAAAATTATGAGTTTAACAGAAGTTTCTGCAAAAGATATCCAAAGAAGTGGAGAAAAAATAGACCTGCAGACATCATTGAATGAGGGCCCCCGCGTGGTAGCAACAGACTCTTAACAACTACGCTGAATCGGTTGCCATAATAATTGCTAACACAAACGCCATAATATATTATTATTGTAAATAATCAACCATTGTTTTGAAGCGTGAATGAGGTGTGACTACCTACAGTTTCCCTTTGTAAGCTTAAGAGGAATAGGTACGTGATGCACACAATTGCATTACGTAGTTACTCCATAGCAATATCTAGTGCAGATGCGCACGAAAACTTTATTTGCAGGCTTTTTACATCGATGTAGACATCGAATTTGACGTGCTGGGTGATATCCTTAGCATGGATTGGGTCTAGTATGACGACTTTTATCAAATGCTATTCAACATGATCGCGAATGATTATACCTCAGGAATACCTCTAATTAAAGTTTTAATGTGTCGAAATACACAAACATCTCCTTACAGCTTTAATATCCATGGTAATACGCTATTCGAGCATTGTCTTTGATCCACCAGCTAACGGATAACATTGCAGTTTAAAGCAGAAATAAATAGAAAAATGAACCTAACAAAATTAAAACGTTATCGCCATCACAAATAATGAAAATTAAATCATTTCTACCAACCTATCTTTTGATTAAGGCCTGGAAACTGAAATGATAAGGAACTGGAAATGTGCATTGGCATAAACAAAAGAGGAACCACAGACCGTTCGACAGATTACGAAACACTTAGTAAAGTCTATAAAACCACATTTAGGTGACAATATTGAGTTTGATAATTCTTACCAAGCAAACAAGTACCTTCGCAAAATTAATCATACCTTTGATAAAATTTACCAAACTCTAATTCATATTGAATTAATTCTGTTATTTTTACCATAACTCTTTCGTACAATTGACCAAATTATGAAATATCAAAATTTTCGATGAAATACATCAAGAGCGATTGGTAAAATATATCAAGTGCTTAGTAATTTACATAAAAGTTTAATCATATTTAACAAAAATTCTCCCTATCACACCAGTTTGATAGTTAAGTAATTTTTCCTTGAAGAAATCCTTCATTTTTAATCTAAAGAAATTCATATTAATTGGCCTCTGATTTCCTACAATTGTATCAAGTGTGAATAAATGATGTTAATATATTCAGTTTTATTGTAATGTCACTAAACTATTAATTTTAGGTGGATCACATGCTGATGTACTGCAATATGCTCCTGTGACTGTAATATCCAATGATGAGTGCAGGAAAACGTACGGAAGCTCAGTTATAGACAGCATGATTTGTACACTCGGTAATTCGGGCCTAGGAGAATGCAACGTAAGAACCTCAGTTTTGCCTTTAAAAAATTTTCCGAAGGAATAAAAAATTATAATAATGATAGATGGTAACTTATTTAGAAAATAAAACTTTCAACTACAAAAGGCGCGACGGTCTATAAAATCTCTCATTTGAACAATATTTTCGTTTTTATCGAATTTTAAATTGTCAAACGAGAAAATTACTTCGCTTTGGCTTTTACCCTAGAAATGAAGTCGGGTATTTTCTTTTTAATATTGACTTTTAAAGGACATAAAATGGAACATAGTACAAAAAAGTTGTTTTATTTTTGTCTTTTTTAAATCTTTTTCCTTTCTATTGTAGGGTGATGGGGGTGGACCACTTTTTACAGATTTCCGCAGAGGGGGTCCAAATCTCTTGATTGGAATATTCTCATTTTTTAATGGGCGTGGATGTGGCGTTGCACCCGATGGTTTCACGAGAGTGAGTTACTACAGAGATTGGATACTTAACAATGTCAACTGAATAACATGAAACGTTTCAGGAACTGTATGCTGAAACTGTATGATTAAGTGAAATAAACCAGCTTTTTCATCCTCCTTATCACCATCTACATTTCCTCTCCTTTCATTTTCCAAGACATGGTTATCTATTTTATTCCTCTCCTCATTGTGTACAACATCACAAGCAGAAATAATTTTGTGTTCGGATAGACTCCACAATCTATAACCATTAGGAGAGTAACCTAAGAAACATTTTTTAGATCTCTCATCAAATTTACCTTTTATCTCTACTTTATGTTTCTTGACATATGCAGTACACCCAAATACCCTCAAGTTACTCAAATTAGGTTTGATATTGAACCACAGCTGGCACTTTGTTGCATTCTAAACCTCTTGTTTGCATTCTATTAATATCAAACGCAATGCGCAATAAATCTGGTGAGTAGCAGGTGACAGCCTCTAGTGAACAAGACATTGTGAATGTCAAGATTTCGATAATGTTTACAGTTGAATAACTTAGTCACTTAAGGAAACGTGATTTTCGCAAGAGAAATAATTGAATAAGAAATACCTTTAATTGCATTCATCCTCCATATTGTATTACTGCCTTTGATGCACCAGCTCGCGGATAAAATTGCACATTAAAAAGGACATTAACGGAAAAAAAGTAAAAAAATAAAAAGTTATCGCCATCACAAAAAATGAAAATAAAATCACTTTTACCTACCTATATTTTATGGAAGTCTTGTTTAAATGCCTTTCTACTACAATCGTGTCTCGCCAACAATGCGCGAACTACATTCAACAGCACGGATCATCTTTTTAAAATGGCATTGAGTGCACTTCTTAACTATGAAATTAATAACAACCACACTTTCGATGTAAAATACCAAAAACAATAAGTAATTTCCTACCTTATAACGCAACGCTATACCGCCGCTTCACTGATGCTCAAAATCGTGTAAGAAAAGCCCCTACGAAGCAGCATTCGCCCCAGTTATAGTATCTCTGTTTGGAAAAAATGCACTGCGTAAACATGCTGCATGCGTAAACGCACCACGGTGTCCCTACACATTCGGGATTAACCTCTTAAGTTGTGGCGTTACGTGTTTAAATCTTGCAGATTCGTAACGTAAGCCCCAGACACAGGGAACTCCGATCGTCTGTCACTAGCTGGTTGAGGGAAAGACTCCAAAAAACAAGAATAATCAGCAGTCAGAGAAACAACGGTCACAAAATTACGAATCATGTGCAATCAAAATGTATTCCGAACAGAAATATTCAAAATCAAAATTATTACAAAAATCAACGATGATAACTAAAAATCTCATAAGAAACATTACCAGTACATTGAAAAGCTAAGTACAAAGGTGTTTGTTTGCCTGCCAGCATCAAAAACGATTTTTAAGAAATCACTCTCATAGTCGACCGATGTGAACGCGAAGGCCACTGATGAGCAAGAGAGCTGCAAGAGCCGGAACAGTGGTAGAGTGGAGGGGGGTAGTTTTGCAAAGGAGTGGGAGGGATTTCTGCGATGTCCAAGTCAGCTGCATCGGTATTCAACAACTCCAGGCAGGATTCCGTGTTGACTGGAACCTCTGGAACACTTCTCGTCATCCAAGCGGGGGTTGGGGGAGTAAAGCGTACCGCCGGGTTTCTTCTCCTCTGTCTCCTGGGTTGGAGACATGGCCAAATGGTGCGATCGCTGGTTGAGGCAAGCTATTGGGATTCAAGGAGGGGAAAGATATAGTGGGATGAGGTCTTGGAGGGAGAGAGAGTTGTGATAAGGCAAAATGGAGTACTTCTCACTCCAAACTGCATTCTTATGCCTTAGCACCCACTTCCCCTAGATTGCCAGGTGTAGGTATTCCTCCACCATATTAGCTATATAAGTCTTGATCTCCAGGTGGGCTGGGTCGGAGGGCTGGTTCGAAGGGCAGAGTTCGAAGACAAGAGTTCTGAAACTTCTAGTCTCCGAGCTTTTGATTCGAAGGCCCTTTTCACGAAAATCGTTTGCGCGAAAAACCATAGCGCGAAAAGTCCTTAGCGGGAGATGTTCTGCGGGTAAGTTCGGAGGAAGTTTGGAGGAATCCGGAGGAATTTCTGGGGGGTACCAGAAATTATTGGGCGGGTACACTAAAAATGCCACAGAGTCAAGCACCTTCTTTTATACAACAGTTTTTGCTTTGTTATCAGGCGCAAGATAAAGCCGATGAAGTGAAATAAAAATAGCGAAGCAGTGAGCAGTAAAGGTGAAGCAATGGGGGTTGTGGGGGATAAACTGCGGGTATTCTATACCCTCCAGACCCATATGAGGGCAGGCGCGCACTAGCGCGACCACGACCACGGCCACGACCACGATAGCAAAACACATTCACCGTCCACTTGCTCAGTCGGTATGGTCGGGTGGGAGTGAAGTCGGTCGGAGTCAGTGCGCGGCGCGCCATAAGAATGTGTGTAATTTCTGGCCACAACGACCGCTGAGTCGGGGACGACCAAATTCAAAAATTTTGGTCGGACGTCTCGGGTCCGACCAACGAGTCGCACTTGGCCTAGTGCGCGTCGCTCCATTGGTTGCAATGCTAAAACTGGTCGTGTGCCGCAGGTCGTGGTCGTGGTCTCGCTGGTGCGCGCCTGCCCTGTTGCGCCTAAACCCAACCCCCTCCCCTAGCCATAATTCCTATCTGCGCCCCTCAAGAGAAGAAAGAAATACAGCGAATGGTTTACCAAATCGTGAACATACCACATATAATTGACCATGAGAAAATTATGTTTTTTTTATGAGCAAAAACATCACAAAAACTGAAAGACTGACCATGCTATTTTTTATCGTCATCACGAATGCAACACGAATTGAAAATTGAATTCCTTCAAAGTCAAAAGGGTATATAAGTTGTGATGATGGAATCTTCGGAATGAGAGGGTCATTATTCTACAATCGTACAAAATTATGTTCATGGTCTGCCATTAAAAAAAAAACTTGTAAATCAAAAATAAAGTGGCATATTATTATATGTACCCTTCTACTAATTTTAGTGGCAAACTAGTCATGGAATCCTCGGAATAAGATATGCCTCACCTTTGAATCTTCTTTTGAGAATAGTCGCGTGATTCGCATTCATCAATAGCTATTTCAATCGCCAAACTCGTCCCGTTGCATAGTTTTGATCGGCTTAGTTTTCGAAGCATCATGGAAACCGAGCCAACATTTTCACTATAAATTGTGCCGTCGTTGACCAGGTACATCCGAGTACTTTAAAAATTCATATGGATTTCTGGTTACTTCGTTTTCGTTTGTTACACAGCCAATAGATTTGAATGAATGTAGAGTACCAACTTCAAAAACTAACAGCTGTAAATCTTACTACGACCGTAACAACACAACGGAGTCTTATAACAACCATATGCTTACGCCAAAGACTTCGTCGCAATTTAAAAGTTAGCTCCCGTTCTCGCCTTGGCATCAACTGCATCAAGAGCTTCTGATGCGAACCGATGATTCCCGAACCAACTGCAACAAGAGCTTCGCCACGCCACGCCGAAGTTTCCTTTGTTTTTACTGCACTATTCCCAGCCAAAATGGCTGTCTACAGTGAGTTTCTTTAATTTTCATTTCTGGTACATTTATTCAGGTGAAGTCACAGTGTGGCAGATTTCGGATTTCGGATTAAGGGGAGGGGATGTGATGGGGAACTAAGGCGTATTTTGGAGATTTATGCTTTCCTATTTTAGCAGGGTAGAAGTGCCAGAGATTTTGAATTAAATGGTTTCCTGTTGCCGCCAGAGATTTTCGAATTTCGGGAGTAGCTTCTGTTGCTATCCGATGCTTCCCGAACGGCTGGCCAGATGATGATACGCTGTATCGAAACCGGTCGCAAATATATTTTATTTTGTGAAATAGCTAAGTCTTTTCTTAACCTTTGTGCATCATGAAGGAGTTTCACCATGTTACGCCAACCACCATCGCATTTAAATATTTGAAAATAGGAATTCCTAAAAAAAACTGAATTTATTAATATCAGGCATACAAAATTATCATTATCAGAATAAGGGGTTATTGGCAGGGCTAGAAAAAGTAATTGTGAGTACCACGATATTTTATACCAAATGTGGCATTGGAGTTATATTATCACCTTGACGGAGGTTTCGATTGATGAGCTATAAACTTTATAACAATGGGAGCCATGAAAAACAAATTTACAATTTGCTTAAAAGGAATGAAGACCTGAAAACTTTCTAGGAAAATATAATCTTCAATCGATAGATTACCGAGTTTCAAGATATCGGTCGGCATTTTGCAATATCTGTGGATGATTATCTCGACACATTTACGTATATATATACAGTCTCTTACACTCCATTCCTTAGTCGCACTTCATGGACTCACATTGATCCTTCAACTTCGGATATGAATACCATTTTAGTAGCTGTTGTCTTGATCATCTGTGCCCATGTACAGGTATGTACCACATTTCCAGCTTCTTATAATAGTGTTTATTACATTGTCGTAAAAATATTATTTATAGATACGGATGATCTTTATTTTAGTATTTTAATCCCACTTAAACCCTTACCTGACACTCCAGAGGCAAATATATTTTCATAATTTTATATGTTAGCAATGTTAATTCGTCCATCTATTTTCTCCAATCACTGATGTATCGAGTTAGTTTTCAGTCTTCGCCCTAAAATGGTCAATATCAATCATTTGCAGAGAGGGATAGGAAAATAGGTATTCCATTCATTTGTCTATGTGGCAGACCAACCAATGGAGACAAATTTGGCCATAGCAAAAGACTCGATAAATACCGAAAAAATCCAATATATATGTTTTTTCATCATTCTTTCCCGATGTCGAGTCCCATTCTTTCACTTCAGTCAAGTCCATTTTTGCTGCATTATTTAGCATAACCAAATAATTGAATGATAGAACTAAACGTGAATAGCGTTAAATAAATACGATGGAAAAAAATCGTCTTCGTCTCATTTTAAGAACTGCATAATATTCACCAAATCCAGCCTTAAACCATAAAGTAGGGATTTACAGAGTACGATCCACATAGTTCCAT
Organism: Ischnura elegans; assembly: GCF_921293095.1. Classification (NCBI taxonomy): domain Eukaryota; kingdom Metazoa; phylum Arthropoda; class Insecta; order Odonata; family Coenagrionidae; genus Ischnura; species Ischnura elegans. The sequence goes on from NC_060247.1 coordinate 121,718,460, forward strand.
TCAAATTTTACGTGTGTTTAAAAAAAAACATTTTATAATCACTTAACAGGCATTTGACGCTGGAAGACTTCGTCCTATCGGTAGCCAATTGCAAGCAGTGTCCGCGAAGAAAAGCATCCGGCTGAGGGCACAGCAGAATGGTAAAAACCTACTTCATAATTTTATCTTTCATCCACCATAATACCCCGAAAATTTGTGCTTCTATCGTAAAGTCGGCATTTCTACAACGGAGCGGACGGCAAAGTCGTTGAAATAAACTGCTCCTGCAAATGCCGTTCCGCGGAAATTCGTTACCTCGGACCGCCATTTTTATTTTGTTAAGATGAATTATCAAGACGCATTATTAAGAGATACTAGGTAACCCGTGCGAAAACTTCATAACGCTATCAGGGAATAAGTGAGGGAATGGTGTAATTTGGTTCTGAATAGAGAAGATTGTGTATCTTAAAGTACTTTCTTTATAATTGTTTTCTTGCAAAAATATACAAAACATTTGAATAAAATATAGACTAGAGAGTTTGATACCATGAGACGTCATTTACTGCTGGAATGACCGGATGATAGAAGGCTGTATGCCGTGGCTGCTGCTCGGGCTTAGCTCAAGGATGAATTTAAAAGGAAATACGCTCCACAGATGGTAGAGTGGGTGGGTTCCCTAAGAAATGGCTTGAGAATAAAGTTGATAGGGCGCCAGGTGCATTCATTCGAATGCACCGCCAAAAAAAAGGGAACAGTTGCATAAGAAAGCAGTCACAGAATGTAGACAATTTCAAAATACATTATATATTTAACTATGGTCGAAGACAATTTGCAGAATTTTAGCATTCACAAAAACGATGTCCACACTTCACACAACTTTTTAGTTGGTCGTAGATGAGGTAGTTCTTCAGGCGTCAAAAGTAAAACATAGGTCACATCCACATTTACAATGAAAGAAAACTTACTCCTCGTAAGGCTCTTAACATTTTGTTACAAACAAAAATAAAATCTTCATGGCCAACTTCTGCCATGAAAGAACACATGTTGAAATAGGAGAGGAGACTCGGCGGTAGATTACTGCCACATGGACAACACCATGGTCAGGGGAGAAGAAAAAGAAAAACTTCAACCCCAGGTAAAAACCCTGCAACGAGAAGAACATTGCAAAATCAGGGAGGAGGCAAGCTTGACAAGAGTGACCTAGGCATGGAGCGGCGTGGAACTTACCGATCAACGGGCGAGGCGGACAGCGCGGTGGGAGGACCTTACTTCACGAGACGCCAGAGAGAGAGAGAGCGAGCGAGCTAGGGAGCCTCATGCATGCACGTCCCGGCGGCGGAGGGGAAGGATAGGAGGGGAGGAGAGGAGGGGAGGGTAGTGAAGTGAAAGTTTCCGCAGAGGCGCCGGACGCGGGCGAATCCAGAACTAAAATTTCCGAAATTCAGCAGGAGTGCACGGGTCCCGGAGTGAACCGTGACATCTCCCCCTCTTCCCAAAAAAATGAGACTTCCTAAAATTAATGTCTCTATGAAATCCCTTTTAGGTCATTGACGTGCCATGGCCCGTCTCTCTTCCCATTTTCATCTTCTAACAAATAGGCTCTATAACCATTCTTCTCTACAATTGTGTATGGCCCAATGTATTTAGGTGCTAATTTTTCTGCGAAATAATTTGCTGCATTCGATTGAACGAAATTTCTTCTATAAACCTTCTGTCCTATTGCATACCCGTAATCTCTCCTACGAAGGTTGTAAAAATTCGCATTTTTATCATAAGCCACCTTTAATCTATCTACGACCTCCCGCCGTATATCCTCTAATTGAGTGACGCGAGAATCATAAGTAGATCTACTACCTATTTCAGGTATGTTACTGCCTTCCCTCTCTATACTCCTAAGTCTGCCATCTAAAATGAATTCACTTCCAAACATAAGTCTGTATGGGCTAAACGTTGTTACCTCATGGACAGCAGAATTCATGGCACAAATTAATTTATGCAGATTTTTATCCCATAATCTATGATTATCTTTAACATACGATGCAATTAACGTTTTTACAACTCTATTTATCCTTTCCGTGGGGTTGCTTTGAGGATGATAATAGTAACTGTGGAGAATGTTTGTACCATACTCACTGCACAAATCTTTTACAACCTTACTTTTGTACTGCACCCCATTATCACATATCACAGTATGCGGGACCCCAAATTTAAGGAAAATATCGTGTTCTAAATGAGATCGTACTGCTAGTGCTGTGGCTGACCTGACAGGTCTCACCCAAACATATTTCGAGAAAATACAGGCAGAAACTATCAAGTATTGAAATCCAGAAGAGGTACGAGGCAGAGGTCCGATTATATCGGAAGAAATAATTTGCAAAGGCGCGGAGACGATCTTTTGTTTCCCCATAAACCCTGCGGGTTTCCGTTGTATAACTTTATGTTGAAGGCAAGTTGGACAATGAGAAACGTAAGCTTTGATATCGGCTTTCATTTTGGGCCAATAGTATAACTGCCTAACCTTATGGAAAGTTTTGAAAACTCCGAAATGTCCTGCGACGGGAGCGTCATGACATTCTGAAAGTACACTTTTCCTAAGTTCCTTGGGAATAACTCTTACCCATTTATCCTCTAATCCAGATGAAATTAATTTAAAAATCTGACTACCTCTCACTTCCCACTGAGGATGATCATTTGGATTCTTTAAAATCTTACTTTTTAAATTTTGATACCAACTATCCTCCGAATCAGATACCACCTCTATCAATTCGATTGAATCACCATCCTCTTGTATCGGATTCCTAGATAATGCGTCAGGTCCCTCATGTTCTTTGCCTTTTCTATGAACTACTTTGTAATCAAATTGTTGTAACCTGACTGCCCATCTACCTAAACGCCCACACGGATCCTTCAACTTTTCCAGCCACAACAGACTGGCATGGTCTGTGACTACAGTAAAACGGGAACCTTCCAAATAACCTCTATGTTTCTCAATAGCCCAAAGGACGGCAAGACATTCAAGTTCTGTGGTGGAAAATTTTTTTTCGTTTCGGGAAAGGGATCTACTAGCATAAGCTATGACCTTTTCTCCGTTGATGTCCTGGGTGAGTATAGCTCCTAATCCTAAATTACTAGCATCGCAGTGTAGTATGAATTCTTTAGAAAAATCGGGACACGCCATTACAGGAGCTGTAATTAAACATTCTTTTATTTTGAGAAAAGCTTTTTCGCATTCATCGTCCCAAATGAAAGGTAGCTGGGGGCCTTTCCTTTTCTGCCTAGTTAAATTACTTATCGGAGCCATAATCGCAGAAAAATTTGGAACAAACCTTCGGTACCACGACGCTAGACCTACGAATCTCCTCACTTCTGACACTTTATTGGGTCTAGTGAATTCCAGAATTGCTCGAACTTTCTCCGGATTAACTCTCAAACCGTCCTTATTTACAACGTATCCCAGATATTGCAATTCATCCCTGCAAAATTTACATTTATTGAAGTTAATAGTCAAACCGGCTTTTTCTAGCCTATCAAAAACTTTTTCTAATAATATCAAATGATCTTGAAAATTGTTGGATGTAATGATAATGTCGTCTAAATAGACAAATACATTGGGTTGAAGATCATAACCAATTACCGTATCAATGAATCTTTGCCAAACAGCGGCTGACGAAATTAACCCTTGGGGCATTCTAGTGAATTGAAATAGCCCCCTACCAGGAATGATAAAAGCAGTCTTTTCTCTACTTTTTTTTTCAAGCGGAATCTGAAAGTAAGCTGACTTCAAATCGATCGAGGATAAGTAATGAGCATCCCTCAACTGGTCGATGATATCATTGACTTTCGGCAAAGGGTAGGCGTCGGGCTTGGTCACTTTGTTAACCTCTCTAAGATCAACGACCCACCTATAATTTCCATCTGATTTAGGAATCAACAGTACCGGTGAAGCCCAGGGACTATTTGAAGGTTCAACAACTCCCAATTCTAAATATTCCTTTAATCCTTCATGCAAAATATTCCTCAACTTCGGAGAATACGAGTAATATCGTTTCTTAACAGGTTTCGCATCCCCCGTATCTATTACATGTTCTATAGCGGAGGTGCAACCTAAGCCTTCTCTACCTAAAGTACTTTTAAATTTTCTAATTAAATTATTCAAAACTTGCAAGTCTCTCTTCTGTAGCTCCTCGCGAGTCACAAGTATTTCATCTACCTTTTCATTCACCGTCCCCTCGGAATGGCATACCCCTCTACCCAAATCTAACACCAGACGTCGCCTCCGACAAAAGTCTATTCCCAAAACAAAGTCATGGGGTAAAGAAGGTACAACCAGAAAAGAGCATAAGCTAATCTCCCCATCCATTTCCACTGGTAAATCCATTTCCCCCAAAACTATGTGTCTTCTTCCGTCAGCTACTCTGACAGAGGAAGAACGAAAAGGTTTTACTTTACATCCTATCTCCTGACATTTCTTAAAACCCAATTTTCCCACAATAGAATGTGTGGCACCCAGATCAATTAATGCAACAAGTTTCATACCGAATATAGATATCGGCAAATATGCACGTTTATCATGTCCGAACCTTAAATTGACTTCATTATAAGATTCTTCAAAAGGGGAGGGGCGGGCACGTTGGAACCTAGTATGCCCCGTCTCTAAGTTCCTTGAGAGTTTCCCGTCTTATTAGGACTATTAATCCAATTACACCTTCTACATTTATTGACATTCATGCCGGGCTCTCCACACCTATAGCAAAACAGACGTTTCTTTTCCCCACACGAATTGAACCTGTGGCCTTTGTTGCGGCAATTCCAACAAGTAATATTAGAATCGCTTTTATTTGGACTATTTGTGAGAATTTCATGCATCAACGGACGTCTCCTCGACAAGCCTCCATCTGAAGAAAAACTTTTATTACTACTGCTGATGGGAGTATCGTTTTCTTGAGCCCAAAGGAACACTTGTTCTAACTCCTTACCTCTATCCCTTAGGTCCTGAATAGTTTCTGGTCTTCTAACTCCTAAGTGTAGGATATATTTGGGCGCTAAATTTCTTAATATTATATTAAGCTGGCGTTCTTCAGATACACTGTCATTAAGGCGACTGAAAAGCCCTAACATTTCGGTCACGAAAGTACTCACTCTCTCGTCATTACGTTGTTTCCTGTTCCTAATCTCTTCCCACAATGCCTCTTCATAATCTCTCGGTAAAAATTCTGTCCTCAAAGCTCTTTTAAGTTCAGCCCAGTCACTTACCGAACGCCTAATTAACCGATACCACGTAAGAGCTTCCCCCGAGAAGAAATCTACTGCCCCTTGAGCTAAACTACTTTGGTCAACACCTCTGGCAACAGCTAACTCTTCCACTCTCTCTATAAACTGATTTACATTTTCGTCCCTTAAAGCTGAAAAGTTAACATTCCATTTATAAAATGGTACAACTTTAAACACAGATTGAGTCCCTTCCCTTGACAAAAACCGATTCTCAGCAACTGATGTGGCGGTCTCACTTCTTCTAGGTAACAATGGATCACTCGCAATTTGTGAACGACCTTCATTCACAATTCCTTCAAATTTATCAGTCATTTCTCGCAACCTTTTATACAGAACTTTCCCTTTTGTCTTAATGGGATCAAATAACTTAGGCAGGTGTACGGAAATTCGATGCGTATAGTGAATCAAGGCAGTCTTTATTTTTGAAGGATGAATACTCCTATCTCCCTTCTCAAACTCGTTCACCCATTCCAAAATTTCAGCAACTTTGGTTTCAATAACTTCTACCTCATGTTCGAGATTAAAGTTTGGAATTGGCTCAAATACTACCCCGTTCCTTTCCTTATCTAAAAATTCTCTCAGTCTTCCCCTTAGAATAACAACGGTTTCGTTATCTAACGGACAATATCCACGAAATTTTAGCTCCACTGTAAGCTCCTCCTTTGTCAATCTATCCACCTCCATGACAAGCAATGTACTTACAGAAAATATCGGCAAACACCGCGATCCACCCAAAGCAAGAATTATTCTCCAACACAATGAACAGTCTCCTCTCCCAAAACTCGTGCTCCAACAAAAAAAAACAGCAACCTCAAAAACAAAAAAAACATAATAAGTTCACCGAATAAATTACATCAAACAATGTGACCATAATGAGCAATGACGCCAAATGATTGAACCAGTACAGTCGTAGATTATATGATCGAACAAAGACAATATTAAGATATTACCCTTTACAATATCATAAACTAGATCAAATTTGAATTATTTGAATGCATCAATGAATAAAGAACATTGTTAAACTAATACTTATGAAATCCCTTTAAAAGGAAGTAATTAGCAAATCTAAATCTCATGGACATGAGCTCAAAAATTTTCTGCTGATACAGATCACAGATTCATTCGTTAACAAGATAATATCAAGCAAATATAATACAAAAAAATACACAATACGACACATTTATGTCCAAATCAAGAGCAAATGACAAAAATACTCATGATAAACCATTTACAAAAATCACGGACTATACTTTCAATATCACAAAGAGTTCTTGCAAACCAAAATAAAGTAAGGCAATGAAAGCAATCCCCCCTATCTACTGACGTTGCGCACCCGTCAATAAAGAGATGAAGATTTACTCGAGATACCAAAAACCAACCCCAGAAGTTTTATTGAAAGGAACACCCAAAATTTAATTGCGGACATATGACATGCAAATCTACAAAAGAATGAAATTTCCCCAAGAGCTACAAGTCACAATTTTTGGCCATAAAAAGGACTGCAACTGCGAAGAAAATCTTCCGGGAGGAAATTACGTACTTCTAATTGAATGCATAGCAAGTTCAAGGTACTATTGAAACAAATCGCCCCACGTTGGGCGCCATTAAATGAGACGTCATTTACTGCTGGAATGACCGGATGATAGAAGGCTGTATGCCGTGGCTGCTGCTCGGGCTTAGCTCAAGGATGAATTTAAAAGGAAATACGCTCCACAGATGGTAGAGTGGGTGGGTTCCCTAAGAAATGGCTTGAGAATAAAGTTGATAGGGCGCCAGGTGCATTCATTCGAATGCACCGCCAAAAAAAAGGGAACAGTTGCATAAGAAAGCAGTCACAGAATGTAGACAATTTCAAAATACATTATATATTTAACTATGGTCGAAGACAATTTGCAGAATTTTAGCATTCACAAAAACGATGTCCACACTTCACACAACTTTTTAGTTGGTCGTAGATGAGGTAGTTCTTCAGGCGTCAAAAGTAAAACATAGGTCACATCCACATTTACAATGAAAGAAAACTTACTCCTCGTAAGGCTCTTAACATTTTGTTACAAACAAAAATAAAATCTTCATGGCCAACTTCTGCCATGAAAGAACACATGTTGAAATAGGAGAGGAGACTCGGCGGTAGATTACTGCCACATGGACAACACCATGGTCAGGGGAGAAGAAAAAGAAAAACTTCAACCCCAGGTAAAAACCCTGCAACGAGAAGAACATTGCAAAATCAGGGAGGAGGCAAGCTTGACAAGAGTGACCTAGGCATGGAGCGGCGTGGAACTTACCGATCAACGGGCGAGGCGGACAGCGCGGTGGGAGGACCTTACTTCACGAGACGCCAGAGAGAGAGAGAGCGAGCGAGCTAGGGAGCCTCATGCATGCACGTCCCGGCGGCGGAGGGGAAGGATAGGAGGGGAGGAGAGGAGGGGAGGGTAGTGAAGTGAAAGTTTCCGCAGAGGCGCCGGACGCGGGCGAATCCAGAACTAAAATTTCCGAAATTCAGCAGGAGTGCACGGGTCCCGGAGTGAACCGTGACAACCAATAGAAACAATCTTGACTCCATTAAATTCTAGAATAAGTACTTTCAACACAATATTTTTATTTATTCGTGATACACGTCATCTTTTAAGTTCTTTAGACACGATGCCTCTATTGGGGAAAGTTCAACATTCTTCATACCTCTTAGAATTTACTTTTAACATTTTTGCCACCTTTTGATACGTTTCGTTGGCTTAGTTATGGATTCAACGAGTTAATAAACATTTTTTTCGAAGTTTATAATAAAAAATGTATGAAGTTGATAGACCTCCAGCAAGTAATCGACATTGAAAAATAGAAACTTTTAAGTCAAATTAGTGGGTAAATAGTGAAATATGAGATTGTATTTTTTCGTACGAAGCAGGTAATTCAACGTTAAAAATGATACCTCATTTATCACCGTAAGTGAGTGCTGTATTGTCGAAGCATATACGGAATTCCAAAAAAGATCTTCCTGTAATAACATATATGATTATATAAGCTATTCATAATTTTGGAAAAGAAGTCAGGCGGGTAATTTTGATACGTGTTGGCTACTTCTAGCCGAGTATGATAATTCGCTCCGAGAATAAAAGTGACGAAACAGAGTACATTATTCATTTGCATTTATTACAGATTCTGATTGACTGCAACTTCTTTATCCAGTTAATTTACTTGTCAGAAGATTTTAACAGTTGCAGGTCTTAACGCATGCCCAATTCAACGTGGCTTACGAGATTAGATATATATTTACAATGATTATAAATTTTACCTTTGCTTTAAGCATTCTAATACGTGGATTATCTCATTTCAGGGTACGAATCAGCCCAGCCAAAGATTTCTGGTGGTCACTCAGCTAAACTAGGAGATATTCCATTCCAGGTTTCTGTGGACTCTGATACATCTGATTTCTGTGGAGGCGTTATCATCCATCCTTCATATATCCTAACAGCTGCTCAATGTTTAGTAGGGTGAGTCGAACTTGTGAAGATGTCAAGAAGGAATAACTTGAAAAGGGTTGATTCCCATTGTAGCATTAACTTTGCCCTAGGGGTAATCCTAGACTAATGAATAAATTATTAGGTATAGCTCCTGTTGCTATAGTTCCTGATAATGCTTACAGTATTGAGTGAAAGTTATAAGGACGACTTATAAGTTAGACTACTGTCCGAATTTTTTTAAAAAAAGTGAGTCAATCATCAATTTAGATTAAACTGCGGCACTCAAACAATGAAAAAAGACCGCTTGACCATATAAAAAACAAACCAGACCATTTAATCAATGACATTGCCATGCTGAGGCTGGCAGAAGAACTTCACTGAAATCACCATATTTCCTTATTCGACGTGCATCATGCATTAAATTTCGGAGTTGTATACTAAGATAAGGCAAGCAAATATTTAAAAAATACTTATTACATCTTTTAGTTAATTTTGTAATTCTTTAAGTTTGTGGCAATAAATAGGCTCACTAATGTGGTCGTAGGACTAAGTTGAAAGCAGATATAGCCATGGAATTGTTATCTATGACAAACGCACATAGATAAAAATTTCAAGACAGGGGGCATACGAGATAAGAAACAATCTTAGTAACGGATTGTACGTAACCAAACACGAGTTGCAGAGAATATTCGTCGAGGAAATTCGATTTTTTTACGTCCGTCTATGAGGATATTTTTTGCTAAAAATTTGGAATTAATGGCAGAGATTTCATTTTTAAATTTCATCAATTGTGGATTTTTCAGGGGGAAGCTGTTCACCATCTACGCGGGAGTTATAAAGCTTCAGGGGGATGAGAGCTCGCGAGTTATTGTACAATCTGCAGAGGCCATTATTCACGATGGATATAATCACGACCATTTCGTGAATGACATTGCCTTGCTGAAGCTGTCAGAACAACTCCGCTTTAATGGTATGTATTAATAGTAGATACCTACGAAAACTGAGTAACAAATGTATCTAAGGAGTGATTTCCGAAGAAGACGCTTTGCCTTGGCTAAACAAATTAACAACATGCAATTATCTTTTACAAAGGTAGCATTAGTTTAAAGACAGTAATTGTGAAATTTTGAGCTATTTAAATAGGCATTAGATATGAAATATACATTGTGAGACGAGAGTTTGAAGAAAACGATGATGTAAAATGAAATATGCAAAGTGATTATTACATTTACACTTTAATGTTGCCTTGCACTTCACTTTTATCGCATGAAAGTGTCAAAAATAAAGTGCGAGTTATTTTCATCGTATGATTCGTTATATGCTAAAACACATGGTAGAGAAACCTCGTCGCAAAATAGTTTTCAACCGTTACCTGAGAATGAAACTTTACCATTCAACAACTTTTCATCTCTTTCCAGAGTACATTTCATCGGCCTTTCTTCCATCAAATGACGATACATATGTCAACAAGCAAGCGTGGATTAGTGGATGGGGTTCTTCTTACAATGGTAAGTAGATTCCGCGTTTTGCGTGAGGTTAATAAATCTTTTAGACGGGAAAATTATTCAGGAACTAGGATGAGCTATCAGCATCAAGAATGCATTAAATTTTGAACGTAAAAATTATTACAAAATCTCAGATTTCATGAGAAAAGTCAACAAAAATGGGGTAGATCTATTTCTCAAGTAAATAGGTATATTATAGCAGTAGCGCAGCGATGTGGGGAGGGGGTTTTGAGGGGTAAACAGAGCTCAGAGAAATTTTTAATTTTAATCCATTTTACTCAATTGGATTGATATTACTAATAGAATAGTGTAAGGGTGAATAAAAAGATCCCTCAGAAAGCCGTAAAACTCACCATTTATCTTAAAATTCCGCGATTTATTAATCCCGCACCTATCGCTTATCCTGGTGGGTATATCATTACCCACACAATAGTACGACAATAGTTTCTACAGCAGTGGGACTATGTCAAAAAATCGCGTGTCAGCTTCACTAATCAGTAATAAAGAATGCGAAATTTCAATCATGCGAGTAGTCCTTCACCTTCAAGCTTAGCGAATTCATATTGAAAGGCCCCTGATTTCCTGCAACGATAACGAATGATGAGAAATGAAATTAAGATATTCAGTTTTAATTTTACGTGATTAAATTATATATATATCAGGTGGACCAAACGCCGAGGTACTGCAATATGCTCCCATGACTGTAATATCCAATGATGAGTGCAGAGAAACCTACGGAAACATAGTGACGGAAGGAACGATTTGCGCGCGTGGTAAATCGGGTGTAGGAGTATGCAAGGTAAGAACCTCAATTTTCCCTCCAAAATTTTCCAACGGAATAAAAATAATATTGTACTGTAGCCTACGTTATTTGGAAAATAAAAATTTTAACTCAACAAGATACGAAAGTCTTAGAGAGATTCTTCGATGTTTTTGTTTTTATATATTTTAATATATTTCTGGGAAGGGGGGTAATGCAGCGCTGCTGCCTTTTACCCACCCTATTTAGAATATATACACAGAGGAGATGGTCAGCAAACTCATGAAAAGTTAAAAAGGGATTGGGATTGGAGGACACGAGATAAAATGCATCACGTTGTCCGTATACACGGGGATTCTTGCCGACGACGAACGGGCACTTAAAACAATGATAAAAAGTTTAGAGAAAGGAATGAAATTAAATGTTTTGAAAACGAAAATTACGAGAGTAAATTATGGCGGAAATGTGAATGCTGTGATCAATGAGGAAAAGATACAGTAAGTCAGAAGGAAGATACATATTTAGGAAGCGTGCCGACTGAAGACTGGAAGAATGAGACATAGATAAAGACAAGAAGGTATTATGCTGAAAAGTTTCTCGGGTTTTCCACCGGTTGATGTCGTCCATGTCTCCCGGCGCTTCACGCAAGTCGCTGATCGTAACGTCGGGAGACATGGGCGACATCAACCGGTGGAAAACCCGAGAAACTTATCAGCAACTGATACGCCGGGAAAACCTAAGATCATACAAGAAGGTATTATGTAACAGCATGAACTTAGGGATGAGGAAGAAAATGGTGAAAAGCTACGTGTGGAGTGAACAACGCCTTTGAAATGTGGGTGTGGAAAAGGATCGAGAGAGTGGGGTGGGTGCGTGAAGTGAGGAATGAGGAGGTGCTGGTAAAAGGAAATAACATTACTGAGAGCTGTAATGAAGGGAAAAGGGGAATTGGATCGGCCTAATTTTAAGAGGGAAGGAGTTTTTAAATACAGCAGTCGAGGAAAAAGCGGAAGGAGAAAATAGAAGAGGAGGAAAAAGGCTGACAGACGAAGTGAGTTTATGAAGGAGATATAAGGAAACCAAAATGTCGCCCTTGGATAGAATGAGCTGAAGATGACTTTGTGCTGTGATGATATTTTAAAATTGTCCAACCAGAAAATTATTTCGCTTCGTCTTTTACACAGAAGTAAAGGAGAAAATTTTCTTTCAAATATTTACGTTATAAATACATAGAATGAGACGATAAAAAGGGCCGTGTTATTTTTGGTGTTAATCCACAATGCTTTGAAATATTTTTTTCTATTCAGACAGATAATTTTTTTATTTTCTACTATAGTGTGACGGTGGTGGTCCACTCTACACCGATTTCAACCGAAGGGGTCCAAATCTTTTGATTGGAATAACCTCATTCCTTAACAGACATGGCTGTGGGGTTGGACCAGATGGTTTCACGAGAGTAAGTTACCACAGAGATTGGATACTTAACAATCTCAACTGAATAACATGAAACGTTTATGGCACCGTATAATGAAACTGTATGATTAAGTGAAATAAACAAGCTTTATAAATTCCACTGACTTATTACACTTGGTATTTTTCAACCCTGCCCATTGATTTCACATATTGCCTTGGGAGCAAATTTCCTGGATCGAGAATCGATACACATTCCACATACCTTCAGCTTTCCTAGCTACTGCGAAGAACACTACTCAATCCATAGGTTCTGTAATTCCCACATAAATTTAACCGAGATACACATCTACATAATACCCTGCGAATCACCTCTAGGGTGTTTGGCAAGGGGTGATCAATCGCCAGCATGCAGAATTCAATTGGATTCCCACATGCACACCTCACGGTCCAGAAAATGTTACGCATGCGAACAAATTATACTACCACATTCGTGCAAAGGCAAAACTTGCGAACTACTCATTAAGGTTATCTGCCAATGATGCTACACGATGCTACAAGATGTCAGGCCTTTCAGTTCCGTCAAGAAAGGTGACGTAAATGGTAAAGAATGTAACGATGCTAAGGAACATGAGCTTCCAAAAAGTCTTAATAAAAAAAACGGTCAATGATACGAATCCCGGTGCAGGGGAATTTTCGTCCACGACAATCAATGTGACCCTAATCAGTTTCATTTATGAGTTCGTGAAAATAGAAGCTACTCATATCTAGACGTCAAATGAGTAAGCGAATAAAATAGTCTCCTTGTATTGCGAACTCCCTTACGGCACCTCGCGATGTTATGTCCATTATATACAATTGTACATTTATCGGCACTAATCCATCACTAACCGAACCAAGAGCGTCCATTTCAAATCTGCGCTCGTCACAGAGGTGGTAAGGGTAGGTTAGTTGAAGCCTCGACGGGAAATTAACACTACGACACTCCAAATAATAGTCAAAACTCATTCGAATACCCCGATAACTCCATCGACGTTGAATTTTTCCTGCGGTCCGCAGCCACAATTTTAGCAAAGTTTACAAAATCGTTAATTTTTATTGCAGAAACACAGTTAGAAGATGCACTTTATCGTGTTATAAATTTAAAATTGCTGTCAGAGCGGTCAGTTTTCGGAAGGGAGTAAAACTCGCCACTATGAGGGCCAGGGAGAGAAGTCAGCTAGGGTAAGCGATTCATGGACAGCGTTGCGGATAGCAATTTGGTCACAGATATTGCACTTTAAAAGTTACTCAAAACGTTAATCTAGAGAAATAAAAGTGCAATAACTAATCTATTTTACTAATATTAATAATAATCTTAATCATTGAATTAATTAATAACCTATAAATTGGGATCCTTACACTCTAAAATCGAATGGAAGGAATAGAGAAATCTGCGCAATCTTAGTAAACGCACATGCAAATCACCCTCTTGCACTACTAGTTGACGATCTCAAGAGAGGAAATTATATATTAGACCATTAAGCAGTAAGCCATCCTAAGTTGATCAAACAAATCGATATAATGGACGGTGTATGTGATCACAGAGTAATTTTCGCAGCTTTAAAATTTGAAAGAGAGTTATCTGTAAAACCAAAACAGATTATTTATTTTGAGGCATATGTTGGGGTAAACATAGAGGCAACGGATGAAGCGAAGAGATGCGATGACTTCGAACCCATTGCGGAGAACAAACATGAAAAATATTTGTGGCAAAGCCCTGAAGACTTTCGCATTCGTCAAGCGTATTCTGAAAAGGTTTTTGGATGAGAAAGCAAATGAGAGGCGCTATTTCGCAATACCGCGCACAGTATAGACATAATCGGCTAATAAGCTACGTATTAGTAAGAGGTAAACGGTGAGTCCAAATATAAATCTAAAGACAGGAAAAAACTCGCAACGGAGCCCGAAAGAAAACACTCCGACGGGCCAACGTCTGCGGGGACGTGAAGCAGAGCAGAGCATTCCATCCGCTAATCTTAATTTCGATAAGGCATTTCCTCCAGGTGTTTGACTCCAGGTTTGGTAGCTCAGTTGCGTCCGCGTCCCTCACCTTCGACTCTTGGTGTTGTGAAGGCACAGAATGCAGGTAGCTTCATGTGCCAACTTTCCAAGTTTTCACCGACCAGGCCCCATCAGTTAAGTGGGTCTCGCGAGTGTCTACATATTATCGAAAACGATATAACATTCGGGTAATACGAAAAATGACTTGGTGGAGCATAAAACCTGAAAGAAATATTCTCCATATTATTCGTGCATTGAGATTTTGATAAGACGAATAACAATATCCGCGGAAAACAAACAATGAATTTTTGCTATTCAAAATGTTATACAAAAACGATCGCAGTGGTTAATATGCGTAAATGTGGATAAAAATATGTTACTGCTATAAAATCTCTAACAAAACTAAAACGAAGAAGTTCGAACCACTGAACTTGTACCGCTACCGTGGAAAATCCTCTGCTTTACCAATATGCCAACTCACTCGCTGGTTCCAATAGTGGTTCATTAAGAGCTTTCATAAGTCATGAAAGGGAGCGAACCAGTCTTCTGATGTCACTAAATCATACTGAATTTTAACAAGCTGAGGCATTATTTGCGGTGATTTTGCGGAATATATTTGACGTATATGTTATATTCCCTATCTCTCGTCGAAAAACTTCAGCATCTATACTTTGGCATCTATAGCATAATCAGCATCTATAAGTTGGTCTATACTTTGCTCTTTAATCTTGGAAACAATCGCAATTCGACTCACCAAATATATTGGAAACACTGCGCTTTTTATCTTAACAATTCATCACCAATCTGGCCGACCAGCGCTGTACTCCATTTATTTCAGCTATCTGTCTTATTGCATAAAGGTAAGATAAATAGAGATAACTCCCCATTAAATACAATATACAAAGAACGTGATCAAGGAGTGTAACATACCTTCGGTACTTATGCATCCGCGTCGCACAGCATTTCAACCCATGCAGACCGGGATAGAATGGAACCAGTGAAACACCAGATTCAAGGTATTCCTCATCAGCAACTCTGATAACACCAATTAGACGCACAAAAACCACACATTTAAACCGCAACACATCTGCAACGCATACACAACCACACGCACGGTGAAATTTTGCCTTGTCCCGGCAAAGTCCAAGTGAAGGTTTGCCAGAGAGGCACGTAGCTTAAAGCAGAAGTTCCCAAGGAGAGGGAAAAGTAATGCCCCATTTCCGGTGAATTCGCGCATCTAAAACATTTCCTTTGCCATCCACTCAGTGCGTCACATAGCAGGCCAAGTGTGAAGCTTCCTCCGTATTTATATTGATGAGACCACGTCTCACAACCCATTTAGACTCAAAATGAAAGTTTTACGACCAAAACTTTGGATTCCATAGCCGTGATGCATTTGAAGTTTACTTGCACTCCAACATTTTTATTCCCTTTGAAGAACGTGGTTAGTCATTGCATTCTCATGAACAACGGATCATTCGAATATATCATTCGGGCCCTCTAAGTCCTAACAGTGAAAATTATAAACTTGCTTCACTCTTTACCCTACCAATCAAATCATCGCACTTCATAACTGTACTCTCAGCTCCCCTCAAGCTGTTGCTCTCCAAAGAGAGTGCGATCTCTTTTCCATAACCTACACCTACTTACTACCCCGCAATGGCTTATGGCGGGGGGTGTTAGCACATCAGCATACAAAAAATAAATGTTCCAATGAAATTCAGAATGGCATTTATTGAAGTATTTTATTGTGCGGGTGAAAAACGGATTCCCATATCTTTCCGTTCGACAAAATATCTTTCCTAACTTATCGCTCCTATAGGACCTGGAAATATTGTGGGCTTCTAATCAATCTAAGCCTAGCGCGCAGTCTCCAAGTCTCTAGCGGCTCCCCGACTAATTCGTTTAGCATCTGTGTAACGCTTTCTGTACTCCCTTAGGTTGATGTGTGTCGATGAGGATATAGCGCCTCAACATAATACATTAATAAAGACTATTTCTACAAATTACTAAAACTTTCACGCTCCAAGTTCTTCAATATTTATGGCTTTTGATGTAACCCGCATCAAGATTTCACTCAATGGCCAACGTTTCCCCTACAATTCCGGAGACATCATCAGCGATAATGACTTGCTAATACACCGCACACACTAACCACACCACTCATCAAATAATATTTGTCACACATGCTCTTTGATCGTTTCTGTCGGACCTGAAAATGTGTATAGTTGCGTTCTAAGTGTTGCTCTGAAAGAAATTTATTCTCAATTTCTCAAGCAATCTATGTCTAACGGGCAGCCTCTGAGTTTCTGGCGGCACCCAGCCTGATTCGTTTAAACTGTGTAATTCCGAGGCGGTATTCGACGAATCCCGCCGATTTGCATTGCATTTCATTGAGTCTTTCTGCTAAAATCGCCCACGATGATATTCACAGGGAATTCTATCGAATAAGTATGATACCAACATCCTAAACCATGCGAGTTAATCTGATTCGTTGACATTAAATCTAATTACTTAATATTTGCAAAAGCTAAAAAAGATTCCCTTGAATAAATAAGGGTTTCCTGGCAGAACCGTATCAAAGGGGGGGGGGGAGGCGTCGTCGCTAAAAAATAAATCCAGAGGCAGCGATGAGAGAATCGACGAGAATATTGCCAGCAACAGGACATCCCGAGAATTTTCTTATCTCGAAACACGCGTTGCTCAACACGCTGCGGTACAGTCACCCGCGCCGAAGGCGTAAATAAGGTAACATAAGAAGTCAAAATTCCAACAAGGGAAAGAATAAGTCAAGGGGACTGAATTCGTCATGACGATCATAGACTCATCAAAGATCATTAAAACGCGAGTTCATTGAAACAATTTACGCAATTCTCTCCTCGAAGGAACGAGTTCAAATGGGCATCCCTTAATTAGGTGAAGTGTTTAGGGGGGGAGGAGGGAGTCAAGCCGATTCTCATCCAATCTCATGTGGGGAACAGGGGAGGGAGAGGTTATGGAAAGTGTGAGGTAATTTTTTCCTGCAGGAAACAGCGTTAAACTGCGATCTTAGTAATCTTAAAAACTAGTCTTAACAAATCTGAACTAAAAAAAGTTAAACATATTGTTTTTTTGTAAATCCAACGCAATAAAGCATATATTAACATATTTACATAACGTAAGCATATATTAACGTATTTACAATGAACTACGCATTTTGAAGCTTTGTTTTTTTTTTTCAAGCAATCTCACGTGAGATTAGAGGGGCCAAGGTCGAGGTCGAGCCAAATCTCACGATATCTCATTAATGGGAGAGGGAGGGTGAAACAATCGCCAAAATCACCTCACGTAATTAATGGACGCCCCCATGTAAATATATGATCGATGAATGAATACGGTAAAGTGACTATGGATAAATTTCTTTTAAGTGAGTTTTCCGTGTATTTTTGTATATCTGTGTAGCTGTAGTCGAAGTATGCTGCTATCAATGAAGATTCGCTGGAATGGTTTGGACGATGTTTATTGATTCGTGTACAATTCCACACTGAACTGCCGGCCGAAAGGCCGAAGTATTTATTTAATTTGCCCACTTCTAGAATGTTCCAGTTTAATTTTCTTGAACATAAAAGAAACTTCTAGAAGGGAATTCTAGAAGGCCAGAAAAATTAAATAATAAGACTTCCCGTCACGGTGAATCGAACTTGGGTCGCCCGCTTGGGAGGCGACCGCGCTACCGCTGGGCTAACTGAACTGTTGGAAGGAAGCGATGACGGAGCGCGCTTTAACTTGCCTCCGGGCAAGCGGTGTGGCGGCGAGGCAGGAGGTGCGGCCGCCACATCTGTATTATAGCATAGTTTTCCAGTGGACACCCTATACAAATGCTTTTATTATTCATTTATCCTTGAGTAGCTTCATTTAGCAAACCTCTTCTTCGCCGAATTTTGACCACATCGATCATCCACAAAACCCATGAATATAAACGCAGATTCGAAGGTAAAAACTAAGCTATTCCTCATAATTTCAAATAGTTTCCGGGCAACTCTTTATAACAGAAAAGAATGATTAATTAATTTCTGGTAAATAAGCCTTTGGCGATGTCGAAAATGCTGCGTATATAAGAGTTCACTGTTCAAGAGTACGAGACACTTCACTGTCGGCTTTCAATAACGTTTTAACGTTTTCTGAAGGCTTATCTCGCGTATCGTTGACCACTGAAACATAATTTTTACATCACTGATAAAGTATACGGTCACCATATATCTCGACCAAGGGCAGTTTTGAAAATGTTTGAACAAGTCTCAATAAATCTATTTGAGTTCAATAAAACTCCCACAGTCAATTACTGTCTGGGTTCGACCACCGCTCCTCGAAGCAGCCAATCCGAACAGTGAAATAATTCCATAAATCTTTATATTGGATTCAAAATCTACTGATACTTTGAATGCGGAGTTGAAAGCAACTGCCCATGGAAACTAATGCGAAGAATTCCTAATAATCAAAGCATTTTATTTCCACCAATAAATTAGCACATAATTATTCGAGAGAAATTAATAAATAGCAATTAGATTTTTAATTCAATTTGAAATAGTTTTCATAGAAACAGGTACTACTTTGATCCTGAAGTCAACGCGTACATGCTAGCCACCTTTCGTGGTATGGTCAAGGCGTGGGCACTTATTTTTTTATTTTAGACCCACTTAAACCCATACCTGACATTCCAAAGGAAAATATATTTTCATAATCGCATATGTTATCAACGATAATTCTTCCTATTTGAGTATACCGGGACAGCCACGGTGATAACTCTTACGGAGTCACCCGCAATGCATTTTTCGCACGATAATTCTTCCATCTATTTTCTCCAATTACTGATATATCGAGTTAATTTTCAGTCATCGCCATCAAATGGTCAATATCAATCATTTTCAGAGAGATGCAGAGAATTTAAATCCCTCTTATTTCCTATGCATTTGATAAAGCAACATGTGAACACCAATTTGCACACAGCGGGAGACTCGATAAAAATGGAATAAATTCAACATAAATGGATGAATTTTTCATACGGACCACTTGCATCATTTTACAATGACCTTACTTTAGTCGCGACCTTTTTTTTTGTTTTATGTAACATATTTCTGATACTTGAATGATTAAACTAAACGTGTATATCGCTAAATAAAAGCAGTCGAAAAAATCGCATGCGTCTCATTACAACATTTACAGAATATTCATCAGATCGTGCGTCTAATATTACGTTATTAACAAAATATGCTCCAAAAAGTTCCTTCAACTTTAATGAGTGTCTAAATAATATTTTATTTTCTATAAATAAATCAGACGAGTAATATTGATACGGGTTAGCTACGTCTTCGCCGGGCATGATAATTCGTTCCGACAATAAAAATGATGAAACAGGGTACACCATACATTTGCAAATATTATATATTGTGCTTAACTGCAATTTCCTTATCCAGTTAAGTTACTTGACATAAGATTTAACATTTGCAGATCTTAAAGCATAGTACAAATCAACGTGGTTTACAATATTGCGTATGTACGCACTGATTCTAAATTTAACCTCTGCTTTGAGCATTTTAATACGTGGATTACCACATTTCAGGGTACGAATCGGCCCAGCCAAAGGTAGCTGGTGGTTACTCAGCTAATCTAGGAGATATTCCGTTCCAGGTGTCTATAGACTTCGATACATCTGAATTCTGTGGAGGCGTAATCATTCAGTCTACATATGTACTAACAGCAGATCAATGTGCAGTAGGGTGAGTAGAATTTTGCGAAGATTTTAAGGAGGATTAAGGTTGATTGCTGTTATGGCAGTAACGTATGCATAGAGGTAATCCTAACCTAAAGAATAAGTGACGAGGTATCGTAGTTATAGCTCCTCATAAAGCTTACAGTATTGCATGGGAGACTTATGAATGAATTAACATTTTGACCATAGTCCGATTGTCCCCCGTGCAAGTGAGGCAATCATATACATACATCGACATCTACACACCACCCCGCAAGCAGTCTAAATGGCGTGTGGAAGCGGGTGTTCGGACAACAGCCATTTACACATAAAAAGGAAAGGAGTAATTCTGTGGAGGCGTAATTATTCAGGCTTCATATGCACTAACAGCCGCTTAATGTGCAATAAGGTGAGTAGATTTTCGTAAAGCCTTAAATGAGGATTAAGGTTGATTGCTGTTATGGTATTACCGTATTCATTGAGGTAATCCTAACCTAAAGAATTAGTGACGAGGTAGCGTTGTTATAGCTCCTTACGAAGCTTACAGTATTGCGTGGGAGACTTATTAAGGATTTTAAAGTTTTGCCATAGTCGGAATGGTCGCCGTGCAAGTGAGGCTATCATCGTCATAAATCTACATTTACATACTACCCTTCACGCCGCCTTTAAGTCGTGTGAAAGGGAGTTTAAGTACACAAGCCGTTTACACATAAAAAGGAAATGCGAAGTTATGACAAGCATTAGCAAAAGTCCTTAATGGCTCGGCGAAAAAACGAATTCCTAAATCTGTGACGTTACGTCGTAAAATCTGGTTGATTTATCAACCAGATTTTACGACGTAACGTCACACTTCCTTACAAGGGAAATACTCCAACCGTCGGTCTCAAGCTGGATCAGGGAAAGACAGCTAAAAACCAGCAGAATAATTGCACTAAATTTGCCATGTCTCACTAGATATGTGTCAACGACGACTCCCCGAGCACAAGAGAGCTTGCCTATGCAGGACAAGACAGGATGTGAGGGGAGGGATTCTTCCAGGGAGTGGAGGGGTAGCCAGGCGAATTCAACTACTGCGCCACTGATGCGTCACTGCCCCTGCAGAAACGGCCGCTCCGCAAAACACCATTCCCTGGTTTTGAGACAATAGCATACCAGCCAGAATTTTCCCATCAACTTCTGGGTTGGAGACATCAGTTGAATCAGAGGGATATTCATTGGAACACATGGAGGGGAAGGAGATACTGGGGTGAGGTGTTGGAGGGAGAGAGAGTTGTGATAGGACAATGGTAAAACTTCTCACTCCAAGTGCAATACTAAAGCCTTAGCACCGATTTCCCCTTGCTTGCCAAGGAGTAAGTATTTCTCCGCAGTAGTCCTATATAAGTCTTGCATTGCAGGTAGGTTGGTTCGGGGTTGTTTCGGGGCTGTTTCAGAGGATGATTCCAGAGGCAGGATTTTCAGAGACAGGATTTTCCAGAGACAGGATTTTCCAGAGACAGGATTTTCCAGAGACAGGATTTTGCAGAGACAGGATTTTGCTACAGGCCTTTTGCGCGAAAAATCCTTTGCGCGAAAAAACCTTAGCGCGAAAAGTTCTTGGCGGGAGAAGTTCTGCGGATAAGTTCGGAGGAAGTTCGAGGAAGTTCGAGGAATTTCTGGGGGGGAGGGGTACCAGAAAGTTTGGGGGGGGGGGAACACTAAAAAATGCCACAAATCTATCCGTTCATAAAGTTAAACAGGAAATGGTTTTTATAGATTATTAGGACTTTCCTACACCCAAAAAATGCTTTTTTTGAGTATTTTTCCTTTCTACCTAAGTCAATCGTAGAAATAAAACAACATCACATTCTGGCTTCGTTAGCAACTACAGTAGCTACATCGCTATAGGTCATTCTGAAGAGATACGCTGATGTGCGTCCAGAATATCCCGCTAGATTGCTGAAGATGACCACGGCAGCATTGGCTTTACAGATTTTAAACTGTAAATACTGATATATATAAGTCTGATATTTGACCTCGACTTGCACTAAATTTGTACTGGACGTTGAAATACTGCCATATTACGATTGTTTGAGGTTTGCAGCAACAGGAAGTTCAACTCGGAACGTTTTCAGTCTAGTTACTCCATATTGGCCTTAAAGGTCACAGTGTCACGAGGTGTGGCGTCTCACACGTGGAGAAAGGGAGGGAAGTCTCAGTGAACTTCGGAACACATGCCACATTTCTCTCATCCGGGATATACGCCACACGGAATGAGAAATGAATTGAAATGTATGATAACACGTTTTTAGCAACGATATAACTGTTTTAGTGTAGGTACATTATAATCTGAAAATTACTTTTGTGTGGTGTAATATTCATTTACACTGGACGGCATGAAAATCGGCCCTGATACCATTCCTGCTGCTTCCTATGTAAAATGACATCATGAATCCGAATATGACCTCCGTTTTTCCGCATCACCTACCATTTTCGGCCCCCCCTCATGTTTCTTTATCACTTTGGCGGAATGAAAAGGATTATCTTCGCATTTACATTTCTTCTAAGGGTTTAGATGGTTGAGATATTCTAAACCATGAACAATTATGGTAAGGAGGTAGGCTTTGGGGGGATTAGCCCCTGAAAATTGTATAAAAACGATTGAAAATGATCGATTTTACCGTTTTTTTTTGTAATTCTTCGCGTATTTTCCAACATTCACAGCTTCCATTTTACCACATCTTTCCTCGAATGACGGAAATATACATCAACACGATATAGCAGTAATAATAAGATATTTTTCTTCATAATATGGCAGTAATTCTTTGAATATGTAGCAATAGTTCGGGTGATTCGCTTTACTCTGCTGGCGCTCGCATTGCCTCGCCCGCTCAGGCTTGACAGCAATTCTCATGCTTTCACAGCAAAAGAAGGAAAAAAATACCTTGTAATTCCACTCAAAATATAAGGTTGAGTTCTTATATTCCCATTTAAGTTAAAAAGCATTTTATTTCCTTAATCATGGAGTTCCACGAAGTTCCTCTCAAAACAATTATATCGCGGTTGTTGTCATCTCCCCTCGGCATGCCTAGAGCAATCGAAGAGTCAACTTGTCGGTGTTCTAGGCAAGGATTCTGTGTTTCCAAGTTGTTTAAATAGTTTAAAACAGCATAAGTAAATATTTTTATTATTGCTACCAAATGCTATTAACATGTATTTCCATCGTTCTAGGATATTTTGGGCGAGAGGAAGATGGAATAAGAGCTGAAATATGGCGAAAATAAGTGAACAAATTGCAAAAAAAGGAATAAATGATAATTTTAACCGTTTTTTAACAATTTACGTAGACCAATCCCCCCCCCAAACTACCTCATTAGCATAAATGTTTATATTTTAGAACATTTCACCCCTCTAAACCCTTAGAAAAAATGAAAATGCGAAAATAATCCTTTTCCTCCCTCCAAATTATCGAAAAGTGATTTTAAAAAAGTTGGAGGGAGGGATAGTCCAAAAATGGTGGGTAATGGGGAAAAACGGATGTCGTATTCGGACTCATGAGGTCATTTCACTTAATATTCAGCAGGAATGGTATCGGGGCTCGAGATAAATTTTGTTTGCCGTCCAGTGTTATTTGCACTCATCTTTTGAATAGAAAACTGCTAAGTTGAAAGGCAAGAGGAAGTTTTGACTGAAGAAAGGTATAACTTAAATTAATTGCCTTAATTTATTTTTATACTAGTATTCTGAAAATTAAAAAAAACTCATAAATTAAGTCTCTGTTAACTGAACTTCTTAGGATCTACTTATATTTTTGGTGGTAATAATAGTAATAATTTTTCAATAATTTTTTTTAATGTTAGTTACATTTTTGGTTTTCAGCCATGTACTTTTATAATATAAATACATAAATAATACTCTAGTTTTACAACCTGCATTTCAGTTTATATTCAATCGCAGACATGTGCTATTAATTAGAAAAATAAGTATTTATTTTATTTTCCTCCAAACTTCGATAATGCGACAATCTTCTTTTTTTAGTGGAGCTGCAGAACACAGAAATCAGTTTCAGGTGGTTTTAATAACATGCGCCGTATCACCCTTATAGGTGCAGCGTGTCACCCGCAACATACTCGTAGATACGGGATAGACGTCGCGATACAATGTTTTACAAAAAAAACTCTTACAGTTAAGAGGAAAATGATATAAGCATTTGCGTTTTTATGTTTACGTCAGAATTTAAACCAGTCACCATATTTACAACTTTGTTTCATCGAAAAATCAAAATGGGACAAAATATAGTTAATTTACAAAATGTACGGTGTCTCTCCCTGACTTCAAGCCAATACTGATAGGCAAACTTCCTATTTGTTCACTGCCGAGAGAAAAATGCCTACAAAACAAAGATAATTTTCAACCATTTATTGAGAACTTCTATATTCAACGTCTTTTCCTCCCTTTCCATACTATATTTCTCTGCTTCCAACAAATGATGATGCATACGCCAACGAACCAGCGTGGATTAGTGGATGTGGTTCTTCTTATGAGGGTAAGTCGTTCTATGTAAGGTTAATTTCATTTGATGGATAAAATGCTCAGGAACTAAATAAACAAACTTAAAAATCCACTGACTTATCGCACTTGATATTTTTCAACCCTGCCACGTGATTAAACATATATTGTCTTGGGAACAAATTTACCTGCATCCAGAATCGATCCACGGTCCTTCCGCTTTCCCGGCCAAAGTGGAGACAAATACCAATCCATAGGTTCCTTAATTCCCTCATCAATTTTACCGAGGCACACAATGCTAGATGTCAGGCCTTTGAGGTATTTCATGGTAGCGCAAAGGGTAACGAATGTGGACTTCCAAGAAGCCATTTTCCAAAAATAAAAGGTCAATGATTCAATACCCGGTGAAGTTGAATTTTCATCCATGACAATCTATGTGACCCGATTCAGTCTTTAGCGTCAGGAGCTTTATTGAGATAATTTTTCACTTTTTTTCGGCTATCAACGTTCGTGTTCTCTTATTATTCACGTAAGTTTTGGAAGCAACATATTTACAAAATCTTTGACGAAGGAATAAGGTTTGAAGACGTACTGTATCGTAAAATTGGCGGAAATACGATGCAGGCATTATTTTTTGCGTTTCCTAGATTCAAAATTTTAAATTACAGTCGGAGGGGTCATTTCTGGAAGGGTAGTCCCACGCTCTGACGGCCAGGGAAAGAGGCCAACGAGGGTAGGCGATTCTAGAAGAGGATTTATGAATAGCAACCCTTGCGTGGGTGGGCCAAACCTAACTCGGGAATACACGAGAAATGGCCCGCAGGGTATTGTGTAGATGTAGATATGATTGACCGGCAAAAAACCTTAAAGCTGCCAACACCTGCATGAATTGTGCTTGCTTAACAGGAGCTCAAAATATCAAATAGTATATTTTTTGTAGAATTAATTAGTCAACATATTCTAAATTCTTATCATTTCGAATCCCTGCATACAGACCTTTATTCCATCTACAAATAAGTATTTACCAAGAATAATACCTAGCCTCCAAATAACATCTTAATTTAGGCTTACTATAAGCATTATAAACCCAAACAATTACCTTTGCTCCCATAGATAAAGTTGAAGATCGTGAGGGAGCCCTTAGGTAAGTGGTTAATTGAATAATTAGCTCGTGAGCTAATTCCTTCGACAGACGATAAAGTCTTTTAAACCTCTTCTAATCCAAATGGAATACCGAAGTACGCTCCCGCATCAACCGTGGCGGCCTTTCTTCTTCAATTACTTCATTTTGTTTATTCAGTATTACTATACGAAACATTGCAGCCGCCCACTTTGACCAACACCCTTGACGCCCAAGTTGACCACAACATTGACAATCCCATAAGGCTCAATGCTTACTATTGGGTGAAATTTATTTTTCGTATATTGAGGTAAAGAGAATTGGGAAAGATGTCATTACCATAAAGTTATTTACTGCTTTAGACGGACGCCAGAAAAGTACAAGAGATTCTTTGTTCATCCTTCAGGTGGCTATAGAATCACTTGCCCAAAGCAAGAAAGAGCAGTCTTTGAAAAAAAAACATGCGCCTACGTAAGAGAAATTGGTATAACTGGCATACTATTCTTGTTATCCCTGTTGAAATGCTCAAATACATACTCCGATGATTAGATATTCCCATAAAACCTCGTTGTCGTATTTACAATCTCCATGGCGACCGCCAATGATCCTACCCTTGAGGTGTCATTCCTTTTTTCCAACAATATTTCCCCAAGACCGATTGGTTCCGAATCAGCAAGTCCAAGCTTAAATCATCAATTTCCCCAAAAGTCCCAAGTTTTAACGCAAGGAGATTTTCCTAAAAGTGTCGAATTAAAATTATTATCTAGAAAGGATATTGTGTGACTTCATTCAAATCAAAATTTCTCTTGTGTTTGTCAGATAAGGTGAACAACCATGGGCGTACCCAACGGAGGATAGGAGGGGGCAGCCCCTCCGCCCCCCTGCAAGCACAGATAGCAATATTTTTTAAGAAAAATCAGGAGTGGTGTGAAACGAAGGTTTTGAACAAATTATCTTTAGACCTACGATAATGGTATAAATATAAGACGTGTAACTAAAATAAAACTATTTTTTAAGCAAATAATATAAAAAACTTATGTTACAACTAGTGATGGGTCGGTTCGATTCCTCGATTCTTCGATTCCTTGATTCTCGACCAAGAACCGGAATCGAAAACGAGTACTTGCCAAGGTGAAAAATCGATTCCGATTCCAGTAGTACTTTTTAAACCACAAATTTATATACGACCGCGATTCCAACAGTCATTTGAATTTTCGCGCCACGTTATCGTAATAACAAAACACATATCTTCTAGGGATGTCCGAGTACTCGAAAATTCGAGTCGAGTCGAGTAGTTGGTACTCGACTCGAGCGTTTCGAGTAGCATTACGAATGTCGAGTCGAGTAGTTAAGGTTACAGAGCTTTCGCGGCTAGTAGGTCCCGCAATCTGCCGACAGGTAGCGCTATCATGAAACTCATTTAATAATACAGTTTCTACAGCCGATAAGTCATTCTAATGCCTTGGCCTGGTAGTTTCATCTTGCTGTATACACTACGTATAGTTGGCGACGTGGGCCACGAATACCTTTACGCCAGCCGCGGCGGCCGTTCGTCTTCCTACCCGGCGCACACTGGTCCGAAATCGGAAAAAACTGGAATGAAGTCCAAAATGACCTTTTTGGGGATAGAGACTCAAAACTTAGCGTAAATACTCATAAATAATTACCAGATATAGATTTATATGCCATTTTACGTAAATACGACTCTTTAGTGAGATGCAGTGGCCCAAACATGACAAATATTTCAATGCCACGCGAGATATCGTTTTTCCTCAAAAAATCTTTGAATTTATCCAGTTGGTATGAGGTTTATGAAAAGAAACGCTATATTCCTTTGACCCGGTTCTTTGCCTATACTTTCAATGACTTTTGAAGATTTTGGCTCTCATCTGTCTGGATTTACAACGCAAAATGGCCGACTCGTTTTTCACATGAAATTTGACATAAAGTAGACATTATCTTTCGTTTACGAAAAATATAACTCGGAAAATTTGAACCATAATATAAAGTAGAGATTTATAAATAGTACTAAATAGAGATCTTGGAAAAAAAGTTTGCGACGAAGGAAATAAGAGCGATTTTTCAATCTGAGGCTGAGCTGAGAAAGGCTGAGCTACACGCCGCGGAACTCTGAGGCTCGGTATCCGAGGCCGATTTTTCAAGTTTTTTAAAACATTAGTCTTGAAAATCGTCATTTAAAGCATGGATAATCGTCTTCATTTACTTAAAAAACTAAACTTAGGATGTTTATAATGACTATGTATAGATCGACTAGGCCATTTAGCGCATTACTCGAGTGAAAATACTAAGGATTGGATATTTTTCGGAACCATCCCAGGAATAAAAAATATGGCTCGGGTATTGAAGTAAAGTGAAGATTATGTCAGCATGCTTAAGAGAGAGAAAAATGAACTGTTTCGGTGAAAGGCAACAACCGATACCCTTTTTCCCTTTCCACCTTCACCGAGGTGCGTCGCGCGGGAGGGGGAGTTTTCGCATCACAAGGCTCTTTTAGCCTTTTTTATTACTGCATCCGTCCGATGTGATATTCATGTGTAGCGTTTAGTTTCCTTCTTGAACTTAAAAAAAGCAAGAGATTTTAAGGTTGATTAAATGACGTGAGAAGTATAGAATTTTTTTTGGCTCTACAAAACTAAAGTTTAGTTCAGTAGTTCGTTCACTTGAATTCCATGAAGATTCAAGATCCAAAAAAATCGTTGATTTAATTTTTAATAAAAATTCCAAAGTCTCCGTAACCTTGCGATTTTGGTAGGAAAGTACTTGCCCAGTCACACATGTGTGTAGCAAAAGGCAATCTTCTGCAGGCAGTAATACTGCAACATGGAGTCATCAAAACTTGCTGGCTGAGCATGTAGAATAATTGGTTTTTCTGCTTGAGAATTTGAAAGGGCCAAATACTACATGATTCATATACGTAGTATGTAATCTTTATTATAGCTGTGAAAATTACTATACTCAGGGCTCTCCCTTGTAGTTTGGATAAATATATATGATCGACATATTATTTGGGTTTAATTAATTTCAATTGTCCCTATGGAACTATTGAAGGCGCATTAATTTTCATTCATCTCCTACTTCTGACAATAACCATCAACGATCCTCATTGTATTTTCCTCCTTACATTAGGCTAGACATTCATCATAGAAAATTGGAGTAGAATATATTGTAGTATGCATTGCTGTATTGCCTGGATCAGAAATAATCATACTCGACTCGATACTCACGAGTAATTTTCAACTCGACTCGAGATCAAAAAGTGCTACTTGGAAATCCCTATTATATTCCGAAGGAGCGATTGCATACTAGGGAGCCTGTGACAGGTATATGGCCCAGATACAGTGATGCATTTGTAAAAGTACCCATAGCAAACACTGTTGAAGCTGAAGTGGAAGCTTATTGATCAGAGATGAATGCACCACCAAATTCCTCTCCTAGGAAATACTGGAAGACTTGTATCTCCTACCCAAGGCTGGAAGTATTAACGAAGAGGTCTCTTGCCATACTGCCATTGACTGTGTTCAGTGAAAGACTTTTTAGTTCTGCAGGAAAAATATGTGATGTAAAATGCAACAGGCTTTATCCTGACAGAATGAAGATGCTTTGCTTTCTGAGCAAAAATTTAAAGTCTGTAAAAGGAGACTAAATTTGTGAGACATTATTGATAACGATAAGATATTACCAATAAAAGATATTAAAGGAGATACTTTTATTTTTAATTTAAACATGAGTGCTAATATGCTAAAGTAATACCTATCATGTAACACCACTTTTCAGGTATGTTCTGCTTTGAAATTTAGCTATTATATTTTAATTACATAGTGATGATATGAAAGATGCTTTTGTCAACTGATTCTTTTACAGAGTAATATTTTTTTAAATTGGTTTTCTTGTTGCCTGGAATTAAGTGATATTTTTCTTGGAGCCTATGGCATTAGAATCGATGGAATCGGTATCGGTAGAATCGGAATCGAAATGTCAGAATCGGAATCGGGATCGGAATCGATAAAATTTTGGAATCGACCCCTCACTAGTTACAACTTAAACCACCATGGTTTGCCCTCATCCCCTCTTGTTTTGATCCTAGTTGGCTATGGCTATGGCTCGATGGCTAAGTTATGAAATACAACACGTATTTCAAATTCGGCGGGTTTGAGACAAGTATCTTAAACAAAGTGCAGTAACACTAAAAAATTAAAATACTAGCGAATAACAAAGTTTTGCTTGCAAATGAATGCTTCGTTTCCAGTTTTATGATTTTTTTTTACTTCTTTAATGTCAGTATACAGTTTAAAAAATAATAGTTTTTCTCTCCTGAAAAGCTGCTATTTTTTAGATACGTGTTCTTAGAACTTAGCCATCGATATGCCTGTTTCCCACTCACCGCCAGTCCCGAGTATTCACTGATTGACACTCGATAATTTCGTTTCCTATGCATTGCCTTCATGTTTTCTATCATTTTTGTTCGCAGTATGTCAATTTATTTCTACCCTCACTAGTCGGTAGAAAATTATTTTTTGGTGCTTTTTATCTGCGACTTATCACCTCATTCAGTTTTGTGAGTTGAGAAAAAGCTTAAATTCTGAATGCGTGCAAATTTTAAATTCCAATTGTGTGTTTTCACGTGTTATTTTTTTAAGACCAGGAGCCTACCAAACCAACCCCTCTTCGTAAGACCTTTTTAGCTTTAAATTTTTGAACGTTCATTTCCACGCGAGGGAAACGAATAGCGAGAATGGGTCGGGACCGTCACAATAAAAAAACAATAGAATTTAAAAATAGTTTTAGAAATCAGACAAAAAGACGGAGTTGCAAACAATTTAATTATAATAAATTACAAATATTTACTCACAAAAATTTTATTCACAAACGCAAGTTACTTAATATAATAATTATTAATTCACTCCTACATTTTGTTTTTATATCTGATTACAAGAATAACAAAGAGATGGAGTTTTAGGTGGTCTCCAAGATCAAAGGACCAAAAATGAGCCACCATCTAGTAACAAAATGTATGCCAATAAAATAATAATAATACAGTAAATGATACATGAGTGTTTTCAATAAATAACATAATAAGTTTCCAATTATATCTTGTGAGAAAAGCCAGTCTTTGGCAAGTCTTAACATTTCATTTGAGGAATTATTTTTTTTTAAATCTAGATGACAGTAAATGAAAAACCTTCGAACCCACGTTAAGAAAACAGCGTTTATAAAATGCGTAAAAAATATTTCTCAAAACATTTATGTTCTGTATTCTATGTGGCGAAAATGGTCCTTATCTTGCACACCTACTAGAAACAATCATAGCGTGAGAAAATGAATCATATTTTGCAGTGGTCTTCGATATCAAATATTTCCTGATAATATTTACCACAGTCTTTTGAACATTTTATATCATTTACGATGGAACTCACGGCGTCATAAAATTGCGGCATTTCTACCTTCACGATGTTCTTCACACACTCAGCTTGTTTAACAGAATACCTGCAAACAGGAAAAAAAATTAGAATATGATGTCACATGATTGAACGAATTTCAACTGACAATAGAACTGTGGATGCGTGTAATCTGAATCACTATAGGAGAGATTTTAAGTGAAAATTGAATATTTAATGATATTCTTTCAGAGTGCGTCGGCAGCTATGATCCTTATTCATCACACTTTCCAAATTGTGAGAAATGTAGAGACAAATTTCATTCTGATAAAAATTTAACTCCCTAATAATGAATGCGATGGTGGTTGGCGTAACATGGTGAAACTCCTTCATGATGCACAAAGGTTAAGAAAAGACTTCGCTGTTTCACAAAATAAAATATATTTGCGACCGGTTTCGATACAGCGTATCATCATCTGGCAATTACAAGTATCAGTACATAGAATTTATACCCTTGAAGGTGTTGGAGGGGTGGTAGAGTGGATGTGGGGAAAGGGGGGAACTTCGGAGTACCCATTATTGGATGCAATTAGTTAATTGTGTTTAGCTCCTTCATCCTGTTGTAATTCGACAATGGAATCAATCATAATCTGTGAAGCATACAATGTATTGCTGATATTTTGTGAGAGAAGTGGTGTCGTGAATTGCGGTGTATTATTTGGTGGAGGGGGTAAGGGAAGGGAAGGTAGGTTTGAGAAGTACGTCGCTGATGGGTCACTGCACGGGGTAGCCGAGGGTTGGTGTATGATGACGAAATACGGGGAGGGGTGTTATGGAGTGGTGAGTGTCATCCGTAATGGTTTCTCAGAAAAAACATTGAAAAGTGGTGAATGGTGAGAATACAACTGCTCGTTAACTAATGTTGTGTTGGGTGAGGTTTGGCCCACTAAAATTTCCAACTGCTCCAGTGCTTCAAGCCTTGGGCCGTTGTTTTCTTTATGTAGGATTATCGGTTCGAAATCGCTTGTGTGGTCGGAATCCAAGAGGTGTTTGGCAAAGTGTGAGGTTTCTTTGTTGTTAATAAAACATGAACGATGTTCCTTGGCCCGGATGTTGAAATTCCGTCCAGTTTTTCCTATGTAACAGGAATTGCAGTCATTGCAACGGAGTTTATATACTCCGCTGTGTTCTCCGGCACTAATTTTGTCCTTGGCACTGCCCAACAGTTTGCCCAGTGTATTTCTACTGTAGAAGGCAGCCTTCACTTGATCTTTAGGTAGTAATTTTCCAGTTTTGTTGGATATACGACCGAGAAAGGGGATTCTACGCCATTTCGTGTCATCATCTTTCCCTCTATCTGTGTAAATAAGGTTGAGTGCGAGTCGTTTTTGTTTTTGGTGGTACAGTTTGTCAATGAGAACTTCGGAGTACCCATTATTGGATGCAATTAGTTTGATTGTGTTTAGCTCCTTCATCCTGTTGTAATTCGACAATGGAATCATACATAGTCTGTGAAGCATACAATGTATTGCTGATAGTTTGTGAGAGAAGTGGTGTCGTGAATTGCGGTGTATTATTTGGTCAGTGTAACAATTTTTTCTGAAAATCGAGAATTCACATTTTTGGTTTACATTTTGAATGGTTAAATCTAAGTAATTCAACCTTCCTTCACATTCAACTTCACTAGTGATTTTGATGTTTTTGTCCAAAGAATTTAAAAATGACACGAAGTTGTCTAACTGTCTTAGTGAGCCGGTCCACACACAGAAAATGTCGTCGACGTATCGATACCACCGAAAAACATTTTTCACAAGGGTGCTATTAGAATTGAAAACACATTCTTCGTAGTTGTCCATATATATGGCAGCAAGGAGTGGAGACAGTGGGGATCCCATGGCGAGGCCGTCAGGTTGTTCATATATCGTATTGTTGAATTGGAAATAGTTTTGGTTAACACACACTTCCAGTAGATGGCACAACTCGGCAATTACAAGGGGTGGTGATTTGGCTTTCACTAGAGCAATTTCGGCAAGATGTAAGGCTGCAGATTTGGGAACGCTAGTGAACAGATTCACAACATCAAAAGACACTAGGAGACATTTAGGGGGGAGTATTTCATTTGAGAGAGCTCTCGCGAACTCCACTGAATTTTTAACGCCATATTTGGGAATGAATTTTGAGAACTGGCGGAAAATGAAGTTTAATTTGCGTGCCAACAGATGGTTAGGGCAACACACACACTAAAAACAATGGGTCTTAAAGGCGCTCCAGGCTTATGCATTTTGGGGAGACCGAAGAATCTGGGCGCCATGGGATTCATTTGGATGAGGCGTTGTTTTTCCCTGGGATACAGCACGGTGGTGCATTCTGCTATTGCCTTCTTGCATTCTCTTTGGTGATCCGTGGTTTGGTCTCTGGATAACTATAATATCTTATTGGCACTGATGAATTCTTCACATTTTAAGACGTATGCGGATCGGTCCATGATTATGACTGCATTTCCCTTGTCAGCTTTTGTGAGAATAAGATTGTTGGCTGAGAGGGCCTGCTTAATGGATAGAACTGTCTTGTGTTCACTATTACAATGGTTGATTTGGGTTCTGCTGGTAACGTTGTCCATGCACCGCCGTAGTTCTAGGGAGATACGTTGCGATGAACCTGAATGGTCATTCCTGAGGGCAAGGCTGCAATCCACAGCTAGGTTTTTCAATTCATTCACGGAGATGGGTAGATGGGGGGCATATTTCAGACCTTTTTCTGAGAAACCATTACGGATGACACTCACCACTCCATAACACCCCTCCCCGTATTTCGTCATCATACACCAACCCTCGGCTACCCCGTGCAGTGACCCATCAGCGACGTACTTCCCAAACCTACCTTCCCTTCCCTTACCCCCTCCACCAAATAATACACCGCAATTCACGACACCACTTCTCTCACAAAATATCAGCAATACATTGTATGCTTCACAGATTATGATTGATTCCATTGTCGAATTACAACAGGATGAAGGAGCTAAACACAATTAACTAATTGCATCCAATAATGGGTACTCCGAAGTTCCCCCCTTTCCCCACATCCACTCTACCACCCCTCCAACACCTTCAAGGGTATAAATTCTATGTACTGATACTTGTAATTGCCAGATGATGATACGCTGTATCGAAACCGGTCGCAAATATATTTTATTTTGTGAAACAGCTAAGTCTTTTCTTAACCTTTGTACATCCCTAATAATGTGCATGCAGAAGTCTTAAGCACGGTAGTATATAGTTAACAGACGATTATCGTTTATTTTAGATAAGGAATTTCCTGGACGTGTCCTCAAATTCTCATAATCACTGCTTACCAGCACATGTATTCTTCCATCCCCAGATCCGATGACTCGCGAAAACATTTCAAGGCAGGGCACTCAGCAACGGTGATGTTTATACGGCAGATGGCCCACGCCGTCCACAATCTAGCAAAGGTTTCGGGTGGATCGGATACTGTGAAAAAAATAAGGCTGAAAATTAAATATGCAAGAGAAGCTTCATTTCAGTCGCACTACATAAATAGATTGGATAGTAATAAATCCCACTTAGACCTACTCTTCATCATGTCTGGACGGCATACACTTGAAAATGTTAACTCAATTATTTGGACCATTGATCTTTTCATTTCTGGGTCCAAATAGTTTCTGCGGGCGCACTCTGCCATTTCATCTTTTATGCTGAGGAAGATAATAAATCCATGATTATTATTTCACGCCATGCGTACCGAGGTATTTACATGCAGAAGAAGAGAAGGACGTTCCCGAGTGGAAGTGCTGAGATTAAAAATACGTGGCAATTTGGGCTTATTGCCTTTGGTTTAAGCATGGTTAAATAGCTTATGTATAAAATATAACTTTACATTATCAAACATTACGATACGTAATCATAACATGAAACGACCCACAACAGTACATTTACTACCAAATACCTACGGTCAGGGACGGTCTGGATTGACTGGTGTCCCTCGGCTGGGTCTCAGTATGGACTCCTCCCATTACCGGTTCTCCAACAAAAAATTTTATAACATTGCATGTATTGCACGGAAAAAGATTTTTAACGCTTTTCTGACTCTTAAGAAAGCAAAATAAAACTTGCCAAAAAATAGCAATTTCTTAATAAAAACACACCTTGAAAAGACTATAATTTCACAGCTTATAAAATGTAATAATGTACTATGGTTTCATTATCTAATATTTAGAGTACTTGTTCCTTGAAAATGGGCTGGTTTTAGCGGAATCTCTATGATAACCTTTTCGAATATTTTTTCAAAAGGGCATTAGGTTTTCTTTTATCTTCTGACACTATTATTTTATACATTTTTTATACGAGGTACGTTTTTTTCGACTCCGATCGCTCATCAAAAACACCATGCAAGCGAGAGGCGGGTACTGCGCAGGTAGGGCAATTGCGCGTCCTCCGCACAACACTTTCAAGTCATTTCCTGACCGTAAGTTGTTATTTTAAGGTTAGTAGCAATCTCATTATATACACTGCCTCAATTGGTTCTCCCGCCAAGTGTGCACCGCGGAGGGACAGTCAGAAAACTCGCCGCATGGCTTCAGCATTGACATGCCTTGACCCTAATGCCGACGAAAGATGATTTTTTTAAATACACTGCGGCCAGTGGTGAAAGTGAGAAACATTTCGTCCATGGGCTTACAAAGCGAGGGCAGAAAAATCGCAAACCCCTTTGAGCAAAATCAGCACTGAATTGAAACGAAAGTAGTCAACAAATTTTCTTCAAACCCACGAAACTTTATTTGTATATTTATAAGATATGCACGTAAAATCAAGCTATTTTTCAAGGAAGTGATCTCTTAAACTAATAAAGCGCTGTTATAATTTTCTTAAAATGTTAATTTCATTCACTTCTTCCATGCTAAAATGTCACCTTTTGGCTTGTCCCCCCTAGACCTTGGCTTGCCCACCGCTAGACCATACCTAACCCTCCCCCCCCCTTAGTTATGATCCTGGGTACGCCATTGATTACGTCCATTCCGATTCGAAACAAAAGAAGACTCATACTATCTTCTGGAAGCGTTCTGAGCCATGACAACGCCCGTCATCTCGGCGCTCATGGAGCCCAACTGCTCCTTGAGCAATTTCAATGGGACGTTTTCGTTCACCCGCCGTGCAATGCCGACCTAGTGCCGGGGGACCTCCTTCTTTACGCTGAAATGAAGAAGTGGTTCGGATGGAGGCGCTTTCAAACGGGCGATGAGCGTCAGGGCAAAAGCAAAATTCGCAGGAAGTCATTGGAGGCAGCATTCTATCTAGAAGGTATAGTAAAGCTTGCCCTCAGGCACGACCAATATCTCAATCGTCGAGGCGATTATGACGAAAGGATGTCACAAGTGTGCTCACCATTCAGCAATGAAATAATTTTTAATCGATCACTTTGTCTTCTATTCATGACCCATCGGATGTTGAAAAGAAAGTCCCTCGTATAATCATTTTAAGCTGAGTATGCATAATGTAAAACTACTAAAACTACTACACTGTAAATTTACTTATGATAAAGATGAATTTTGTAATAAGAGAATTGACAAGGGAAACGTAGTAGGTGACAAAAAATCGAAATTTCATGCATTCATTGAGATGGAAGTACATGCAAACGCCATTGTCATGGACAAGGTAGAAAGCCAATTGAGTTTTCCAAAAGTGAAACAGGAATTGGTTGTGCCTCGCCACTGTTTGCTTCCCGCTTTTTGCCAGGCTGTGATCGGTCCGGTTTTTGTCCGCAACTTTTCGCAATGTCGAGCCTCAGCGCAGGTACCAAATGTTAACTGTGTTAACAGTATTTCTACATCGAACGCAAACTACGTGATGTATTTTCGATGGCATGCATCCTGTCATTCGGGAAAAAAAATAACTCTTGTCACGACGCGCATCTGCGGGCGAGAATATTTTGCTCGTATTCAATGCCACCGACCACTTCGACTCCAACCACGAATATTACGGTAGAGGATCCTCATGGTGGACTATAGATGTGTGTTCGCCCACCGTGCAGTTAAATGGGTTGTAAATACAAAAGTACCCACTCGCGTCGCCTGCGGACAAATAGATCCGAGTTTCACGGGGAAATAAGGTACAATGAAGGGTGTCAACCGAAATTTACAGTCATAATGGTGATATTTAACAAATCCATAACTTCTCAATGCTATTCCTCGCAATTATAAACATCATGCTGCAAAATATTGGAAGAAAGTGGATCGATTTGCACACATCACTGAGCCGCGGACATTTTTGAAAACGGATTAATATGCGACCGAAGTGCAACGGAGATCAGCCTAAGATAGGAGGGAGTTGGCCTCCTGTATGTAGTCCCCTTGACTCCAATTGCAAATTACCTTCCTGCCACTCAGGTGTGGTAAACGTCCGTCTCCCAAGCGCTGCTATACCTTCCGTCGGCGGAACGCATTTTATTTCCGCATTCAATGCGTGCGGATCACTTCGACTCCAATCCACGAATTCACTTCCTGCCGCCCTCGATTCTCGCCATCGCTGGTGCGAGGCAGGAGGCCACGAAGCTTTACCTTCAACGCAAGCAGACTGACCAGCTACAAATGTCATACATGTATTTGGATATAATTTAAAAACATAACAAAACATATATGGGTGCGTGCGAGTTGTAGTTGAGGTACATTGCGCTGTGCGAGCGACTCTCGAAGTCACATACACCTTAACATTTCTATCTTTGGTGCCGAAACCCCCAGCAATAAGGAGCGATAGGTGGAAACATTCGAATGTAGGATATGTGAAGACATATTTATTCAATTAAATATCTTAAATGAGACTCTTCATAGAGGTTTTTGATGCACCTGTTAAGCCTACCTACATCTACAAACTTTTGCCCCGCTAGCCGCAGGAGTGTGTCAGGATTGTCGTTGCCGTTGTTATCCATTTATAGAAGAATAAAGTGCCTGTTGGAGTGAAATGATCCATGTGTCCCCTAATTAAATTTATCAAAGATCTTGGGAGCTCGGGGAATAGGAATTGCCATGCCCCCCACCCGTATAAAAGTCATCACTGCTTATTATGGTCAAATAGAAATGTGTGTGTATACCACGTAATGAGCTAACAAAAGACTTGGACCGAAGTTCCTTGGACCATTTACTAATCACTTCATCGCATCAAATGAGAATATTTTTCGATATTTGCTTTTATTTCAATTTTTTTTAAAGTTAGCAAAGGACGTAACTCAGATGAATTATGAAATTAAAATATTTTATTTACTTAACTCAGGGTTGTATTTACCAAATCTCTAGATTAGATAAAACAACTTTAATTATAGCACTAATAATGATGAGTCGATGAGTAGAATAGCTGAAAGGTAAATGGAATGAGTTCGGGCTGGAAGTGAAGATATTTCGCTTAATATGACATGTTTTTACCTGTGCTTGCCACTTCGATCCTCACTTTCTCACGTTTATAATTCCTCTACTTTCGAATCTCAAGCACCTGCTCTATGTTTCTCGTCAAAGGCCTCTACCATTCGTCTGTTCCACTTGCCCTTAAACGAACATTTTCATAATTCCATCGTATCTAATGATGTGGACGCCCACTCAATTATTTCATTACTGCGACCGTGAGTTTGAACATCCTTACCATCATTCGCGCTCTTCATTCAATGATACTTTGTATACGTCCTGACTGATGACGCTTTTTGTAAATCCCTCTTCGAATCTGCTTAATCCTGATCACCTAAAATTACACTTTCTACTAACCCAAACCCATAAAGTGATAGCGGAAGACAACACGGCATTTTTATTCTTCCACTATAGCTCTTCATCACGAAGCCAGTTCCGGTTGTGGACACAAAAATTAGCGAAAGTTAGTTTTTTTCGTTTTCGTGAATGTGTCCCGCTCCATGTGTCCCCCAGATATAATTTTTAGATAATTATATAAAATTAATCCAGCAGTCATCAGTTTATGCTCTCTTGCAATTGGAACAGATACTGCTGAATGGGATGAAATGCCTTTACAGGAAGATCTCACGTCGCAAATTAATGGACTCAGGTAGAATATGATAATCGTAATACAGAAAAGAAAAATCAACCATCATAAGGAAAAAATGAGATTAGAAAAACATAGAAAAATTGGAATATGCGTCACAAAATACAATATTTTATGCATAGACATTTACATTTACATTTACATTATTCTTAAGCACGAATAATATAAATTTCAGACTTCAATGACTGATGGCATGCAAAGTATTTGATGTCAATAATTGTTTCACCATGCGCCCAGAAACGGAATTTATGACGATTTTTCAGTTTTCGGCAAAAATGCATCGTTATATACCGCTTTGTGGTGATTTACGGGACAGATATATCCAAATTTCCTTTGTGTGTGTTTAAGCTGAAGGCTTTCGCAACGATCACATGAGGATTCTACTCTTTAAGGAAATTAGTCTTTAAGGAAAATAGTCTTTAATCCGTTGATACGGATGTAAAACGTCGTTATTTTCCGATCCTCGCACCTAGAGAAATATTCGTATGTACCGCCTCTTCACTATGAACATTAGATCTTTGAAATGCAAACGGGGCCTGTGATGTCAGAGCACGTTTTTGCTATTTCAGTAGCGATTCGAAAAAAGCTGCAACTGTAATTATTATATTATTAGATATGTGCAATAACATTTTACCCACGCAAGCACCAAGCACTACGTTAAATGATGCCGCAGAAATTTTTCCATCAATGAGTCAATTTTTCGACTGTATGATAAGACTACACAACTTAATAAATACATGCATTGACATATTTCATTATGTTTAAGATGCCCTCAGAAAAAGATTCTTAGAAGCATTGATAAAAGTCGATGAGTAACAAATCGATGCACTTAGTAAATCTTTGGATTCATTCAATTATATTTGTTCTTCTTCCTTGGCGCTACAGCTTTTTGTCAGCTTTGGCCTTCAATACAATCTTCCTCCATTCCTCCCTCTTAATGGCCTTATTTCTCCATCCTCTTATCCCCAAAGTAGCCAGGTCTGCTTCCACTCCATCTTGCCATTTTAGGCGTGGACGTCCTCTTCTTTTTACGCTGAATAATTTTCCCTCCCAAACTCTTTTGGCCACTCTCTCCTCTGACATTCTTATCAAATGTCCCATCCATCTGAGTCTCTGTGACTTGACAAATCTCACAATGTCTTGGCTCTCTATGAAGTCGTCAAGTTCTTCATTCCCACGTCTTCAAAATCCACTTTCTTGTATGGGTCCATAAATTTTCCTTAGGATCCTTCTCTCGAAACATCTAAGTGCGTGCGCCTCTGCTGTTGATAACGTCCAGCATTCACATCCATAAGTGACAACAGGTCTTATTAAAGTTTTATATATTTTATATTTAGTATTTCCCTTTCCCAAGGGCTACGACCTTGTCGCGGTGGAAAGGCTTGCGCGTTCCTATGACCCCTAGAGCTGCACTGGCGGGATTAATTCTAAATTATTCCCGGTAGGGCCACCCATGCCAGATAGGTCGAAGGGTAGGAGCCAGACGAAAGGTAGTCCACGTGATGGTGTCACGTGAAAAACACTGTTGGAATGGAAGTGGGAAACCCTACCAACTATCTCTTCCCTGAACACATGGAGTACAACCAAATGAGCCTCGGATTCTCACCGCCCGGGACCCGTCCGCAAAGGGCGGGTGTCGGGCACGGCAGCGAGGTCGGCAAGGTCCTCGGGGTCGTCAACATGCGAAATCCTTGCAGAGACTTATATAACTTCCCCTTTTAGGTGTCAAGATGTGTGCCTACATGCAGGATGTACAGTGGCGTAAAATTAACGCAAAGCTCATTGGCGTCTGAAAGCGGCCATTTCATGAGCTCTTTGTCTTCCAAAATTTATCCCTCGTAACGCTCTCGATACATACATACATACAAGTGTCGAGTGCGGTAATACCCATGGCCAGCAGCAAGCTCCGTACTGTTTTCGCACGTTCGAAAAATCCATATTGATTTCGCCGTCGCAGGTGGTCGCAATTCTCCTTTTGGAATCATACTCTATAGGTTCTTTTTGTATATGTAGTGTAAATATCTTGAGGTAACTCGGTGATCCTTTTTTTATAATGGTACATGAACACAAAATTTCGATAGAAAACAGGTTCCAACATTTTGTATCGTATCGACAATAATTATCGCAAGGCAGCAAATAAAGCAGGTTGTATGAAGTGAAAATGAAATGTGGTACTAATATTTTATAGCTTCTATA
The DNA here is from genome assembly GCF_921293095.1 of Ischnura elegans. Classification (NCBI taxonomy): domain Eukaryota; kingdom Metazoa; phylum Arthropoda; class Insecta; order Odonata; family Coenagrionidae; genus Ischnura; species Ischnura elegans. The sequence goes on from NC_060247.1 coordinate 121,759,871, forward strand.
CAATTAATCCGCTTTAAAAGATTCTAGGTCCAACATTTGTCGAGCACGATATACCCCGTGGCCAACAGCGAGCTGCGAACTGTGCCGCACGTTCGAAAAACCGATCTTAATTTCGGCACCGCAGGTGGTCGCAATTCTCCTTTTGGTATCATAATCTATAGGATTTGGTGTATATGTGGTGTGAATATCTCGAGGTAGCTCTTTGATACCTTTTTTATAATCGTACATGAACACAAAATTTCGACGAAAAACATGGTGCGCCATTTTTTATGGTATTGGCCACTAATTCTACTACTGAGTCTTGAAAGTCACCAAGAATTAACAATTATAAACCGCATAATAATAATGCTAATTATTGTTTCTATTGAAGCATTACAGACGGAGTGGCATTAGTTTTAACATGCTGCATTTCGAAAAAAAATTCAATGAGGGTAATTATTGCGAAAGTAGTTCAACTTTGAGGTCAAGTAATTTGATTGAAAAATGCCCAATGGATAACACTTTTTGCGACAAAAAATGCACTAATATATTGATAACCACTGTGCAAATTTTCAATTTCCGCACTCAAAAAAATCGATTTCGAGGTTTTGCCCAGCTTTTTTCGATTTCAGCCCAGTGTGCGGCGTGGCCGAGACCCATCTGCTAATGACTTCATCGCATCAAATGATAATATTTTTCTATATTTGATTTCATGTCAAATTTCGCGTAACGTATGCAAGGAACTCAGATGAATTCTAAAATTTAACTCGTTTATTAACTTAACTCAGAGTTTGTATCCACCAAATCTTAAGAATAGCCAAAACAACTTTAATTAGCATAAATTATGATGAGTTGACGAGTAGAATAGCTGAAAGGTAAAAGAAAGTAGTTCGGGCTGGATGTGGAGATATTTCGCTTATGACAGGTCTGTCCTTGCCACTTCAATACTCACTTTCCCACATTTATAAATCCTCTGCTTAAGAATCTCATGCTCTATGTTTCTCGTACGAGGCCTCTACCATTCGTCCGTTCCACTTGTCCTTCAACGAACATTTTCATTACTCCATCGTGTCTAATGATGTGGTCGCCCACTCTATTCTTTCATTACTGCGACCGTGAGTTTGAACATCCTTACCATCAATCGCGCTCTTCATTCGATGATACTTAGTGTAGATCCTGGCAGATGACGCTTTTCGTAAATCCCTCGTCGAATCTACTTAATCCTGCTTACCTAAAATTAGCCTTTCAACTAACCTGAACCCATAACGTGATAGCGGAAGACAACGACATTTTTATTCTTCTACTATAGCTCTTCATCACGAAGACAGTTCCGGTTGTGAACACAAAAATTAGCGAAAGTTAGTTTTTTTCGTTTTCGTGAATGTGTCCCGCTCCATATGTCCCCCAGATATAATTTTTACAATTTGTACTCTGGGTTGCTGCGGGGACTGACATCATCGCTAAATGCACGCACGCGCATCCACGCCCCCCTTCCAGCTATTGGAGAGGATAGGACACGCCCCCTGAAGTAACCCCTCAGGTCACCATGAATGGAGGGGTGAAGTGAGGGGAGGTGGAGAAAGGGGTAGAATGTGAGGGGAAGAGGAGGAGTGAGGGGGGAGGAAGAAAGAGGGAGAGCAGTGGAGGGAGAAGAGGAGGGGAGGACAGCGGATAACCCATAATAACCACCAACCGCCATTTTAGTCTTCAGAGTTATCATTGCAGCATTCCTATACTGGTTGATTCTGACTCGCGGCGCAGTTTTGCTGGCTATCGTCTTGTGCATCGTTGGAAGGATAAAAGCGAGAAAGCGGAATTCATCCCATAGGAAAGATGGCTTCATTCCTTACGATACTTATTGGTGAGTAAATGACTTTTAAAAATGAGGAATGTCTGTAATGTGACTGATTACGGATTCCGTGACTAATTTTCAAGAACTAGGACGACTGCATTTACCATATAGCATAATTTGACCATTTTTTAGATTTTGGCTTAATTGCACATTATTATGAAGTACCAAATCTCTTGTGGACGCTTTGAAAGAATTTTGCTACGATAGACTCTAGCACAAATATGTATTCCATCGCGAAACAGATAAGTTTCTAGAAATTGATATTTCCTTATCTTTTTGAAGTGTAAAAGATCGTAAGCTTTCTCGGCGGATACTATTGACGGAATCTTTTTGGGATCGACACCGGATAAGGCAGTTTAAGGAATTGTTGATGGGAAACTACCTCATGGTCATCAGGGCTAACGCTGCTAGGGCATAGCTGGATTTATACCGATCAAAGGACAACTTGCTTGGTTTTTGTGTCGGGGCCGGTGACGGCCGGCATTTTATCGGTTCCGGCTCGTGGTCGGTCAGTGTGCAAACTCAAATGCTCTCCCATAGTTCATTTTTGGAATGTGGACGACGGATATTTTACCGGTAAAAGTTAGTTCAGACCCCCTGAACTGGAAATTTTGTTGAAGTGATTTGTGCTTAATTTTCCGATTGTGCTCCCTCTAGATTCTTTCGCGTCTTCCGTTATTATCAGTGGCGGATCTATGGGGGGCGGGGCTATCACCCCCATTGGGTCGATCATACACTAGATAAAATCGAAGTGTTTGGAGGTTACCACTTTGTGCAAAATATTTAGCTATATATCCTACGTATTTGTCAACTTTTACGAATTGAAATACAGATTAGCTATAACTTAGGGCATATTTTACACGCTTCCGGTATATTAGAATTCAGTGATAGATCCAGAGAGAGGGTAGGATGGATGATCATTGTACACTAGATGGAATCGTAATCTTCATTGAGATCTAAGGAATTTCCCCTAACTTAATCGGTTGGTCACAAGGGCATACCCAGGTTTGAAACTAGAGAGGGGTCAAGCCATGGTGGTTCAACTTGTAAAATAAGTTTTTCACATTATTTGTTCGAAAAAACAATATTAATTTTGTCATTCAAGCGTGTCTTACACTTACATCATTTTCGTAGGTCTAAAGAAAATTTGTTCAAAACTTTCGTTTCAAACCACTCTTGATTTTCCTTAAAGGGTACTGTGATTTGTGCTTGAAGGGGGTAGGGGGTGGGCTGCCCCCTCCTGCCCTCCGCTGGGTACGCCCATGGTTGTTCACCTGACATGACAAACACAAAAAGACTTTTGATTGGCACGAAGTCACACAAAGTCCTTCCTCGATGATAATTTACTTCGACCCTTTAGGGAAAACCTCTGTGCGTTAAAGCTTGGGAGATTTAGGGAAATTGATGACTTGATAAATTATAACTAATTATATATCTATAAATAATTTTTTAAATATTAATTACAACCAACAAGTTATAAGTAATAAGTTATCACCCAAGATCTCCTCAGCATGCTTCTTCTCTGAATTTCTAAATCTATATGTATAAAAGAAAGTCGACAATCGTGTTAGTTAGAACACTTATAACTCGAGAACGGCTGCACCGATTTCAATGAGATTTGGTTCTTTGGATTCGTCGCAGGCGGGGTTAACATATAGGCCATTAAAAAAAGGATAATTCCACAAAAAAATTCATCTCTTTCCTATGGACATGCTTTTAGGAGTTATAGTAACACAACAATTGATAAGTCGGTCAAAACTACAAATTAAATAATTTGTTTTGTTTTTACCACTTTAATAACTGAATTTAGTAACAATATAACATTTTAATTACTAAATATATTCAAAGTATTAATTAAATTGAAATTACATTTTTTAAATTTAATTCGAGCTGATTGTAAGCCCAGCCGTGGCCCAGCTCGAGTTGACACTTCACTACCGTGTTTGTAAACAAATCTCCAAGCAATTGTTGACAAACGGTAATGTCCGTGTTCCTGTCGAGGAATCGAGTAGTTTTAACTCATTTCCTTGGAATGATTGCAAATTAGTTTCAGTGAGCTCATCAACAAAGAGTTCCAGAATATGATTGATCACCAAAAGAATCAAAGATGGTTGATTTAGCGAGCAAGAACGAAGATGTGGATGACTAAAACGAGGTAAATTCAAATAGTTCGTACTCTGCATGGATTCGAATCTTTTAAATGTGTAACAAACGAAGACGAAATCACCAACTATCTATCTGAATATTTTAAGTCCTTGGACGTACCTGGCTTACCAAGGCACGAATTACAGAAAAATGTAGTTTCTGTGCTCATGATCTTTCGAAGCCTAAACCAACCATAACTATCCAACGGAACGTGTTTGATAATTAAAAAAATTGGTGATGAATGTGATTCACGCAACTTTACTCAAAGGAAAATTCAAAGGTTAGGAAGTCCTCATTCCGTAGATTCCATGATCTCAACTCATATGTCCTTTTGAGCTTAAACGTATTCAATTTACAATTCGTGTTGCATTCGTGATAACGATTAAAAAATCGCATGGTCATTCTTTCAGTTTTTGTGTTGTTTGTGCTCATGTGCTAATGAAAACCCATGATTTTCTCATGGTCAATTTAGCGTGCTATGTTCACGAGTCGATAAACCATCCTCTGTATTTCTTCCTTCGCTTCAAGTGCGTAGCTAGGATAGGGGGTTTTGGGCGCAGCTAATACCACGGGTCTGTAGGGTATAGAAAATTCGCTAAGGTAAGCGGGAAGTGTGGGGGCACTTCCCCCAGACATTTTTTAAGATAAATGGTTCAAAATAGTGGGTTTTGTGGCTGTGTGAATAGTTAAATATGTTTTGTTTGTTAGTCATCCGTCCCCCTAATATTAATAACAAAATCTTTCATTAAAAAATTCTCTAAGCTCTTGGGGGGGGGGTTTATCCCCCAAAACCTCCCCTCGCTGCGTCACTGCTTTGCTGTTGTTTCTGTTGTTTCTCAGAAGGTGCATGGCGTAAGACATTAAACCCGAATGTGTAGGGCTCACCGTGGTGCGTTTACGCATGCAGTACGTTTACGCAGTGCATTTTTTCCAAACAGAGATACTAAAACTGGCGCGCCTTAAGTCATTCAATGCGAATGCTGCTTCATAGGGGCTTTTCTTGCACGATTTTGAGCATCAGTCAAGCGTCGGTTTGGGGTTGTGTCAACCTGCCCCCTGAATGGGGCAAGTGTATGCAACAGACTTGGGCCTAAAAACATTTTTTTACAGCTAATAACGCAAATAGCCATCAACTGAATGCGTATAATTTTTATTTCATGAACTGCTTTATTAAACCACAATGCCCAAAATTTCTTAAGCTAAAACGTAAGAAATTTTGTTGAAAAAAATCCGCGTAAACGTGCTCCGATTCACCCTATGTAGATTCAATGAAGAAAATGTCTTTCTGACAAGCAATTTTGGTACCCATTTACGTAGTTTTATTGAATTTGTATCCTTATTTTATTATAATAAATTAAACATGATTAAAAACGATACAGCCGCTCTTGATTTATAAATGGTGTAAGTAAACTGTAAGTTCATTGATTGTTAGGCGGTACGAAGTTCGCCGGGTCAGCTAGTGTAGTATAAAATGTTCTCGCGTTCATTTTAGCGGCAGCTTTCGTCGCTCTTCCGGCGCACGGATTTGATATGCCACGCATTGTTGACGTCCTCAAGCAGCAAGAATCCGGGAAAACGGAACCAAGAAGACGGGAGGTAAGTGAATTAACCAGTGTGCCGCTGATGAAATTTATGGTGCAGAAACAGTATCTCACGTTTTCCCGTCACTGAAATTAATGTATCTATCGCATGTAATGTATCCTGAGCAATCTATTTCTTCTATCATACAATTCTTTACATGAAAACCGATAATATACCTTGCTGGATAATTTTTCGCGGGTGTTGAGGAAATAAACATATCGAGCAATGCCCTCCTGTACAGTGGCGCAGCGAGGGGGCTTTTGGGGGATGAACCCCCCTCCCCCCCCAGAGCTCAGAGATTTTTATAAGGTCAATACATTTTACCGAATTGGTTTGATTTTACAAATAGAATAGTGCAAGGATTGATAAAATATCCCTCAGGAGGCCGTAAAACTAATCATTTTGAACCATTTATGTAAAAATTCCGCAATTTATTTATCTCGCACCTACTGCTTATCCTGGTGGGTATTCCATAGCCCCAGACACCCCGGTTTTAGTTGCACCTAAACCCCCCCCCCCCACCCCCAGCCTTCATACCTAGCTGCGCTCCTGCTCCTATATTCCATCGCGCTTGGGCCTTGGAGCATGATGATGATATAATGATGACCCGTTTAATTCATAGAAATGAAAATGTTAATACACATACCTGCTTCAACAGCAATCAAATTATCCATATTTAATTTATGTTACAGTTATTTTAGGAGTGTTTAATTATGTCTGTTTTTATTATATATGTCGTATTACGTTTTCTGGGCTTTTTACTTAATAGTATAAACTCAAAATGTCATGATTATGTATTTGTTGTTCAAAGGGGAATGCACCCAGAACATTAAATTAATTAACGAGGGACGTTTTGTTTCAACCTCAGATGAGCCATGAACAGAAGACGAAATGGTTGATCAAATATTATTACGGAGGTAAATCTTGGGTACATGTTGTTGTACTTTCGACATAATCGCCTCGGCGATTGAGGATTGGATCGTGCCTGTGGACAAGCTTTACTATACCTTCCTCTTAGGATGTTGCCGCCAATGACTTCCTATATATTCTCTCTACGTCCCGAAGCTCATCGCCCGTTTGAAAACGCTTCCCTCCGAGACACATCATCACTTTAGCGTAAATATGGAAGTCACACGGCACTTGGTCGGCATTGCACCCCGGGTGATCGAAAATGCCCCATCAAAATTTCTCAAGGGGCAGTTGGGGCTGCATCAGCACTAAGATGACGGGCGTTGTCATGGATCAGGACACTTTCAGAAGTCGGCATGTCTCTTCTTTTGCTTTGAATGGGATGGGCATAATGTTTCGCACTCTAGCCACAGTGCACTAAAAAATTCTCTTTAATCGGTATAATGGTCAAGACATGTCAATGCTGAAGAGGTTCAGCGGGTTTTCTGGCTGTCGCTCCGCTGTGCACACTTGGCGGGAGAATTAATTGAGGCAGCGTTGTCGATGAGATTGCCAATGCTATTAAACTCACAAATTTCGGTCAGAAATTACTTGAGCGTGTAGTTCGGAGGACGCGAAGTCGCCCCATGTGCGCAGTACCCCCCCTTGTCTCTTGTATGGTGCTTTTGCAGAGCAATCGGAGGTTGAAAAAAACGTCCCTCGAATTTCATTTTCAATCAAGGTGCAAATTAAATTTTCAACTGTCCAAATATGTACCACATCTGTGAATAACTTCTTGTTTGAAAGCGCTTCCCTCCGAACCACTTCTTCATTTCAGCGTAAAGATGGAGGTCCCCCGGCACTAGGTCGGCATTGCACGGCGGGTGAACGAAAACGTCCCATTGAAATTGCTCAAGGAGCAGTTGGGGCTGAATCAGTAGTAAGATGACGGGCGTTGTCATGGATCAGGACACTTCCAGAAGTCATCATGTCTCTTCTATTGTTTTCAATGTGAATGGACGTAATAAATGGCGCACCCAGGATCATAACTGGGGGGGGGGGCAAGCCATGTTCTAGCGGTGGGCAAGCCAAGGTCTAGGAGAGACAAGACAAGCTGTGACATTTTAGCATGGAAAAAGTGAATGAAATTAACATTTTAAGAAAATTATAACAGCGCTTTATTAGTTTATGAGATCATTTCCTTGAAGAAATACCTTTATTACACTTATATATCTTATACTAATACAAATAATTTTTCGCGGATTAAAAAAAAATTTGTTGAATGCTTTCGTTTCAATTCGGTACTGATTTGCATAAAGGGTTTTGCGATTTTTCTGCCCCTCGCTGTGTACGCCCATGGACGAAATGTTTCACACTTTCACCACTAGCCAGAGTGTATTTAAAAATATTATCTTTAATCGGCATTAAGGTCAAGGCATGTCAATGCTGAAGCCATGCGGCGAGTTTTCTGACAGTCCCTCCGCGGTGCACACTTGGCGGGAGAACCAATTGAGGCAGTGAAGTTAATGAGATTGCTACTAAACTTAAAATAAAAACTTACGGTCAGGATATGCCTTGAACGTGTTGTGCGGAAAAACGCAATTGCCCTACCTGCGCAGTACCCGCCTCTCGCTTGCATGGTGTTTTTGATGAGCGATCGGAGTCGAAAAAACGTACCTCGTATAAAAAATGTATAAATAATAGTGTCATAAGATAAAAGAAAACCAAATGCCCTTTTGAAAAATTATTCGAAAAGGTTATTATACAGATATTCCGTAAAATCCAGCCCATTTTCAAGGAACAAGTAGAAGCGTCAGAATCTTTTTCCGTGCAATGCATGCAATGTTATAAAATTTTTTGTTGGAGAACCCCCGGTAATGGGAGGAGTCCATACTGAGACCCAGCCGAGGGACACCAGTCACTCCAGATCGCCCCTGACCGTAGGTATTTGGAAGTAAATGAACTGTTGTGGGTCGTTTCATGTTATGATTGGACGTATCGTAATGTTTGATTATGTAAAGTTGTATTTTATGCATAAGCTTTTTAACCGTGTTTGAACCAAAGGCAATAAGCCCAAATTGCCACGTATTTTGAATCTCAGCACTTCCACACGGGAACGTCCTTCTCTTCTTCTGCATGCAAATATCCCGGTACGCATGGCGAGAAATAATAATCATGGATTTATTATCTTCCCCAGCATAAAAGATGAAATGGCGGAGTGCGCTCGCAGAAACCTGGGAGACACAAAAATGGACAGATTTGGGGTCCAATGAATTGAGTCCATGTTTTCAAGTTTATGCCGTCCAGACATGATGAAGGGTAGGTCTCAGTGGGATTTATTACTATCCAATCTATTTATGTAGTGTGACTGAAATGAAACTTTTCTTGCATATTTAATTTTCGTCCTTATATTTTTCACAGTAGCCGCTCGTCCCGAAACCTTACCCTTGTTGTACGTGACGTAGGCCATCTGCGCTGCCAACATCACTTTTGCTGAGAGGCTTGCCTTGCAATATTTTCGCGAGTCATCGGATCTGGGGATGGAAGAATACATGTGCTGGTAAGCAGTGATTATGAGAATTTGAGGACACACCCAGGACATTCCTTATTTAAAATAAACGATCATTATCAATGAACTATAAACTACCGTGCTTAAGACTGCTGCATGCACATTATTACGGAGTTGAATTTTTATCAGAATGAAATTTGTCTCTACCTTTCTCACAAATTGGAAAGTGTGATGAATAAGGACCATATCTGCTGACACACACTGAAAGAATACCATTAAATATTCATTTTTCACTTAAAATCTCTCCTATAGTGATTCAGATTTCACGCATTCACCGTTCGCGTGTCAGTTGAAATTCGTTCAATCATGTGACATCATATTCTAAATATTTTTTGTCCTGTTTGCAGGTTTTTAAATCAGCTGAGTGTGTGAAGAACGTCGCGAAGGTAAAAATGCCGCTGTTATATGACGCCGTGAGTTCCATCGTAAATGATATAAAATATTCAAAATTTTGTGGTAAATATGATCAGGAAATATTTGATAGCGAAGTCCACTGCAAAACATGATTCATTTTCTCACGCTATGATTGGTTCTAGTAGGTTTGCAAGATAATGAGCTCTTTCGCCACATAGAATAAATGTTTTAAGAAATATTTTTACGCATTTTATAAACTCTGTTTTCTTTACATGGGTTCTTTACAAGGTTTTTCATTTACTGTCCTCTAGATTTTAAAAAATAATTCCTCAAATGAAATTTTAAGACTTGCCAAAGACTGGCATTTCTCACAAGAAATAATTGAAAACTTATTGAAAACACTCATGTATCATTTACTGCATTATTGTTTTTTTATTGGCATACATTTTGTTACTAGATGGTGGCTCATTTTTGGTCCTATGACCTTGGGGACCACCTAAAACTCCTTCTCTTTGTTATTCTTGTATTCAGATATAAAAACAAAATGTAGGAGTAAATTAATAATCATTATATTGAGTAACTTGCGTTTGTGAATAAAATTTTTGTGTAAATATTTTTAATTTATCATAATTAAATTGTTTGCAACTCCGTCCTTTTGTCTGATTTTTAAAACTATTTTTAAATTCTATTGTTTTTTTATTGTGACGGTCCCGACCCATTCTCGCTATTCGTTTCCCTCGCGTGGAAATGAACGTTCAAAAATTTAAAGCTAAAAAGGTCTTACGAAGAGGGGTTGGTTTGGTCGGCTCCTGGTCTTACAAAAATAACACGTGAAAACACACAATTGGAATTTAAAATTCGCACGCATTCAGAATTTAAACTTTTTCTCAACTCACTAAACTGAATGAGATGATAAATCGCAGATAAAAAGCACCAAAAAAATAATTTTCTACAGAGTAGTGAGGGTGGAAATAAAATGACATACTGCGAACAAAAATGATAGAAAACATAAAGGCAATACAAAATAAACGAATTTATCGAGTGTCAATCAGTCAATACTCGGGACTGGCGGTGAGTGGGAAACAGGCATATCGATGGCTAAGTTCTAAGAACACGTATCTCAAAAATAGCTGCTTTTCAGGAGAGAAAAAACTATTCTTTTTTTAAATTGTACACTGAAATTTAAAAAGTAAAAAAATTTCATAAAACTGAAAAAGAAGCGTTCATTTGCAAACAAACATTTGTTATTTGCTAGTATTTTAATTTTTGAGTGTTATTACACTTTATTTAAGATACTTGTCTCATACCGGCCGAATTTGAGATACGTGTTGTATTTCATAACTTATCCATCGAATAGCCAACTAGGATCAAAACAAGAGGGGGGGGGGGGGGCAAACCATGGTGGTTGAAATTGCAACATAAGTTTTTTTAATTATTTGCTTAAAAAATAGTTTTATTTTAGTTACACGTCTTATATTTATACCATTATCGTAGGTCTAAAGAAAATTTGTTCAAAACCTTCGTTTCAAACCACTCATGATTTTTCTTAAAAATATTGTTATTTGTGCTTGAAGGGGGGGACTGCCCCCTCCTATCCTCCGCTGGGTACGCACATGGTTGTTCACCTTACCTGACAAACACAAAAGAACTTTTGATTGGTATGAAGTCACACAATGTCCTTTCTAGATAATAATTTTAATTCGACACTTTTGGGAAAATCTTCGTGCGTTAAAACTTGGGAATTTTGGGGAAATTAATGATTTAATCTTGTACTTGCTGATTCGGAACCAATTGGTCATAGGGAAATATTGTTGGAAAAAAGGTATGACGACCTCAAGGGTAAGATTATTGGCGGTCACCATGGAGGTTGTAAATATGACAAGGAGGTTTTGTGAGAATATCTAATCATCGGAGTATGTATTGCAGCATTCCAACGGGGATAACAAGAATGGTATGCCAGTTGTATGAATTTCCCTAACATAGGCGCATGGTTTTTCTTTTTAAAGACTGCTCTTTCTTGCTTTGGGCAAGTGAATCTATAGACACCTGAAGGATGAACAAAGAATCTCTTGTACTTTTCTGGCGTCCGTCTAAAGCAGTAAATAACTTGTGGGTAATGACATCTTTCCCACTTCTCTTTACCTCAATTTTCATTTGCGCGTCTTTGCCGTGCGAAGTTGTAATTTTTCAAGGAAGTTTTAATATCTGGAGGGGGCACCACTGGTTTCGAGCGTGGAGCGAAGTGTGGCAGGAATGGGGGTGCTTGGGTAGGACAAGCCACGCCCACTTCGACCAAAACAAGGACAATCCTATAATGGTCCAAGCTTACTATTTGGTGAAATGTTTTGTCATACCTCGTTAATAGATTTAAATAAACTATGAAACGCACAAGGTAAACCTTTTTTCTTACTTCAACAGCAGACGTCTCGAAGTTACGACTCAGATATCTTTTCCCAGTGAAAAATTATAATCAATGAACAACATGGAACTTGAACTGTCACTCAGAAAGTCACTCAATCTGGAGAACCAAGTGTGCAAGGTAAGTTATACACTCAAGCCTTAAATCCATACTGACTTGGTCGCATGGCAAAGCGTTCCTTCTCATTGCAACAGAAACACGTCATCCACTCATCCTACGATACCTGGGGACCTATGCTCAAACTTCGGTTCGTACACGGGATGGGAGTTTCATACGAATGACGTAGTCACATTCCGAGTGGAGGCTGCATTTGGAATGCTCCAGTCGTTGGGGAGGACGATTCATACGAACAAGGAGCTCGTGCGGTCGGGACTGGACGAGTTCGTATACGAACCAGCGAAAACATGGCGGCTGCAATGTTTCGTAATGCTGAATGAACAAAATGAAGTTATTGAAGAAGTAAGGCCGCCACGGTGATGCGGGAGCGTACTTCGGTATTCCATTTGGATTAAAAGAGGTTTAAAAGACTTATCGTCTCCCGAAGGAATTAGCTCACGAGCTAATTATTCAACTAGCCCCTTACCTAAGGGCGCCCTCACAATCTTAAACTTTGTCTGTGGAAGCAAAGGTAATTCTTTGGGGTTATAATGTTTATAGTAATCCTAAATTAAGATGTTATTTGGAGGCTAGGCATTCTGCTTGGTAAATAGTTATTTGTAGGTGGAATAAAGGTCTGCATGCAGGGATTCGTAATGGTAAGAATTTAGAATGTTGGCTAATTAATTCTACATAAAATATACTATTTGATGTTTTGAGCTCCTGTTAATCAAGCACTATTCATGCAGGTGTTGGCAGCTTTAAGGTTTTTTGCCGGTGGTCTCTATCAATCATGTCTACATCTACATAATACCCTGCGGGCCATTTCTCGTGTAGTCCCGAGTTGGGTGCGGCCCACTCTCGAAAGGGTTGCTATTCATAAATCCTCTTCTAGAATCGCCTACCCTCATTGGCCTCTTTCCCTGGCCGTCAGAGCGGGGGGCGCCCCTTCCAGAAATGACCCCTCCGACTGCAATTTAAAATTTTGAATCTAGGAAACGAAACAAAAAATTGCCTGCATCGTATTTCCGCCAATTTTACGATATAGCACGTCTTCAAACCTTATTCCTTCGTTATAAATCAAAGATTTTGTAGATACCTTACTTCCAAAACTTACGTGAATAATAAGAGGACACGAACGTTCATAGCCGGAGAAATGTGAAAAATAGGGTAGTTTGCTTCATCAAAGAATACCAAAAGCATTGATTGCGATTCGTTACCCACCATTAGTGTATTCAAAATATACAGATTATTTCGTTTTAGAAATAGCGGTTTAGACGAATGGCAATGGTCCATTTTTATCCTCATTTGAAAAGGGCCAGGTTGGCGCCCATGCAATGCCACTCCACGTGACGTCACAGGGACCTAGTTTCTACGCGAGAAGATAGGAGTTATACATCGTCTGAGGTTACCAATGCATGCATGAAGCGTAGAGCTCAGGGAAACATGTCTTAATAATCACTTATTAAAACTGGCTAAGGTCGGAAAGTTTTCTTCATTTGATAAGGTATTAATAATCCTTATTTAAGACAAGCGCTACCAGCCAGCAGGGTACTCAGCTACCCGCTAGCAGCCTGCGTCGTATCAGCGCTAAGCCTCGCCTCAAGGTCACCTCACAGGGCGGTAGCGGGAACCAGAAATACGTCGTACGGAGAGATTTCCCGGCATTCATAGTTACGCGGCGCGTTTTCGCGCGCTTGAAAATTTTCACTTTTCATTTAATCGCGAAAAATAGATATCGTCATTTAAAAATCTAAATGCGTGAAATACTTACTCCTGGTGTAATAATCTTTCGATTTAGGCAATAAAAAAATAATAGGAAACCACCCTATTAGCTTCAAAGGTAGCTCAATGAAGCTCCTGGCGCTAAAGACTGAATCGGGTCACATAGATTGTCATGGACGAAAATTCGCCTTCACCGGGTATTCAACCATTCACCTTTTATTTTTGGAAAATGGCTTCTTGGAAGTCCACATTCGTTACCCTTTGCGCTACCATGAAATAACTCACAGGCCTGAGCATTGTGCATCTAGTATTGTGCGCCTCGGTAAAATTGAAGTGGGAATTAAGGAACCCTTGGATTGGTAGTTGTCTCCACTTTGGCCGGGAAAGCGGAAGGGCCGTGGATCGATTCTGGATGCAGGTAAATTTGCTCCCAAGGCAATATATGTTTAATCACGTGGCAGGGTTGAAAAATACCAAGTGCGATAAGTTAGTGGAATTTATAAAGCTTGTATATTTAGTTCCTGAGCATTTTATCCATCAAATTAAATCAACCTTACATAGAACGACTTACCCTCATAAGAAGAACCACATCCACTAATCCACGCTGGTTCGTTGGCGTATGCATCATCATTTGTTGGAAGCAGAGAAATATAGTATGGAAAGGGAGGAAAAGACGTTGAATATAGAAGTTCTCAATAAATGGTTGAAAATTATCTTTCCTTTTTGAGCATTTTTCACTCGGCAGTGAACAAATAGGATGTTTTCCTATCAGTATTGGCTTGAAGTCAGGGAGAGACACCGTACATTTTGTAAATTAACTATATTTTGTCCCATTTTGATTTTTCGATGAAACTAAGTTTTAAATATGGTGACTGGTTTTATTTCTGACGTACACATAAAAACGTGCATACTTAGATCATTTATCTCATAGGTGTTTGAGTTTTTCGTAAAAAATTACATCGTGACGTCCATCCCGTATACATATACGAGTATGTTGCGGGTGACACTCCGCACCTATTAGGGTGATACGCCGCATGTTATTCAAACCATCTGAAACTGATTTCTGTATTCTGCAGCTCCACTAGAAAATAAAAATTGTCGCATTATCGAAGTTTTGAGGAAAATAAAATATGCAAATACTAAAAACCAAAAATGTAACAAACATGGTGATATTTTAAAAAATTTTATTGAAAAATTATTACTATTATTACCACCAAAAATACAAGTTGATCCTAAGAAGTTTGGTTAACAGAGACTTAATTTAGGAGTTTTTTTATTTTCAGAATACGAGTATAAAAATAAATTAAGGCAATTAATTTAAGTTAATCCTTTCTTCAGCCAAAACTTCCTCTTGCCTTCCAACTTAGCATTGCAATACTCAAAAGACGAGTGCAAATAACACTGGACGGAAAAAAATTTTCTCGATACCCTATACCATTCCTGCTGAATAGTAAGTAAAATGACCTCCTGAGACCAAATATGACATCCGCTTTTCTCCATCATCCACCATTTTCGGACTATTCCCCCCTCCAATTTTAAAAATCACTTTTCGATAATTTTGAGAGAAGAAAAGGATTATTTTCGCAATTTCATTTTTTCTAAGGGTTTAGAGGGGTGAAATGTTCTAAAATATGAACATTTATGTTAATGAGATAGATTGGGGGGGTGTTTAGTCTACGTAAATTGTTGAAAAACTGTTAAAATTATCATTTATTTCTTTTTTTTGCAATTTTGTTCACTTATTTTCTTCATATTTCAGCTTTTATTCCATCTTTCTCTCGCTCAAAATATCCCAGAATGATGGAAACATATATTAATAACATATAGTAGCAATAATAAAAATATTTACTAATACTGTTTTAAACTATTTAAAAAACTTGCAAACACAGAATCCTTACCTAGAACACCGACAAGTTGACTCTTCGATTGCTTTAGGCATGCCGAAAGGAGATGACGACAACTGCAATATAATTGTTTTGAGAGGTTTATACTTCGTGGAACTCCATGATGAAGGAAATAGAATGCTTTTTAACTTAAATGGGAATATAAGGACTCAACCTTATATTTTTAGTGGATTTATAAGGTCTTTTTTCCTTCTTTTACTGTGAAAGTATGAGAATTGCTGTCTAGCCTGAGCGGGCGAGGCATTGCGAGCGCCAGCAGGGTAAAGCGACTCATCCGAACTATTGCTACATATTCAAAGAATTACTGCCATATTACGAAGCAAAATATCTTATTATCACTTCTATATCTTGTTGATGTATATTTTTGTCATTCGAGGAAATAAGTGGTAAAATGGAATCAGTGAAAATTTGAAAATACGCGAAAAATGTCAAAAAAAAACTGTAAAATCGATCATTTTTAATCGTCTTTATACAGTTTTCGGGGGCTAACCCCCCCAAAACCTACCTACTTACCATAATTATTCATTGTTTAGAATTTTTCAACCATCTAAACCCTTAGAAGAAATGTAAATGCGAAGATAATCCTTTTCACCCCGCCAAATTATCGAAAAGTGATTAAAAAACATGAGAGGGGAGGCTCCCCCGAAAATGGTGGGTAATGGGGAAAAACGAAGGTCATATTCGGATTCAGGAGGTCATCTTACATATGAAATAGCAGGAATGGTATCAAGGCCGATTTTCATGCCGTCCATTGTAATTATTTGAACCCTATGACAAGTTTTTTGACCCCTACCTGGGAGATTTACGCAGACTTAAGTTCTTGATGGGTGCAGTCGGAAATGATTTCCTTCTTCTGCGTTGTAATGTGATAAATGTTAAATATGAAAAACTGTCAATGTTCACCTATCAAAGTTCCTTCCATAAAGGCCTGGTTAAACGTTACATTGACACGCACAAAATAATGACTGTTTGCTTGAATGATTTTGGTGGACCGGAACGGAACATGTACGAATGCATAATCAAAGTTAGAACATGTTCTATTTTCTGTGCATGCATTCGCACAAGCTGGGATTACACGGTGCATTTCATCGTTCATTCTCGTGTTCATACATTTAGACATTAACCCGTACGTGTTAATATATCGTGTCTAGGCCGTAATACAGAGTGATTGCTGAGCACTAAAAATGGCATACTGTAAAGAAACTATATACTTCAGTAAGCAAATGAAACTTTTAAAAACTACTGAAAGTATTGTACAACTACTCTCAAAGAGGAGAAAATTCATTTTATATAAGAGTAGAATTTAAGGAATGCTTGAGATTATTTCATAAAATATCGTAAAGAATAGAGATAAAGTCACCGCAATCGACGGCACCTAAAAATTTTGCTCTCACGCTTTTCTTGTCGTCTCTATAAAAAAATAATATGAAATTAAGGCCTGCGAACCTAACAGGTGATGAAAAACAAAAGCTCGCATGTGCAGTAACCAATAGTGGAAGCCAACATTAAAATCCCGACTTCCATGTTATCATCGGAAATGGAAACACTAAAAGGATGCCTATAAAGATTTTTTTATGTCAATCCAGATACATGAGAGGGAAATGGATACAGCAGTAACTACGACAGGAAGAGGATTGCGTTCGGAAAATATGCGTTCATGATCATGAAGGAGCTTACCAGAGGGTCGTACATTAATAGTTTAAAGAAAAGGTTAGTTAAGAATCTGATCTGAAGTGTAGCGCTTTACGGTACGGAAACATGTAAGCTTAGGAATGAGTGTTGTGAGTGTGGAGAAGAATGGAGAAGGTGAAGTGGGCGGGGACCATTATATATAGAAGGAACGAAGTAATGCTGGAAATGGTGGGTGAGGAGACGCAGCTTCTAGGTGAGTCGCGGAGGATATAGAAGGTACAGATTGAGCGAATACAGAGCGAGAAGAAGATGTTGAAAACAGTGTTAGAGTGTAGAATGTTGGGTAAACGCGGGAGAGAAATAGGATATTTTTTAGATAGAAAGAAAGGGTTTCGGCCTTGTTGTGAATTGAAGGTCCCAGAAGGAAGAGGAGACTGCCTGTATACTTCGTAATTAACTGCATGCAGAACCACCGCAATCGGTATGATTTTTCAATAGCTTTGCATTATAAGCGAGTGATCAAATTGAAGGAAAATTAAATTTTAAATCGAAATACACAACATGAAAACAAATGCATTGGAATCAGCTAAACTGACCCATCTGGTTCATCGCTTAATCGATGTTTTTGCCTTTTTCAATTTTAGCCCCACTCACATATATGCCCTGAAATGACCTCTCTTGCATGTTTAAACATCAGATGTGCGAGATGAAAACGGGGCCTGTGACGTCAGAGCACGTTTTTGCTATTTCAGTAGCGATTCGAAAAAAGCTTCAACTTTAATTATTATACTATTAGATATGTGTAATAAAATTTTACCTAAGCAAGCACCAAGCACTATGTTAAATGATGCCGCAGGAATTTTTCCATCAATGAGTGAATTTTTCGACTGTATGATAAGACTAAACAACTTAATCAATACATGCATTGACATATGTCATGATGCTTAAGATGCCCTCAGAAAAAGATACTAGAAGCATTGCTAAAAGACGATGAGTGACAAATCGATGTACTTAGTGAATCTTTAGAATTAATCAAATATATTTGTATTATTTATTTGTATTGACTTCTGCTTTGCAAGTCGGGTGCAACAACAATGAAAATTTAGAAGTACGCCGTTTTGAAAACAAGAGAGATAGTTTGTACATATGTGTGTTTGTGCTTGTGTTGGTCATCGATCATGACGCTCCGCGTCGAAACCATGGTCGATCAAACAATTATGATGAATAGCGAAGTCGTATTTTTTAGTCACATGTAGAGTTGGGCTTCTGAGCTGACGGTCCTGGGTTCTCATCCTCGATATAGCCTACGCACACCCCAACACAAAAATCCTCAAAATGCGAGATAGCCCAGGGAAAAAACCTGGCCCTCTTAATCTGGATGCGTGACTCACCTACTCCTGCGGCATGGCCCTGGGTGAGCCCTACCCTCACCTTTCCAAAACAACCTTGGAGTTTAATCACCGTGAGAGTGATTTCTATGATTAAATTTTATGAAAATAATGACTCGAGAAAGAAATATTGGGCTCTGTGATAAAATGAATTGCTGATTAGAAGCCTCTAAGAGGCGGTTTGCCTCCTATAACTTAATGGTAATAAAAAGACGGCATCTACTAATCGCATCAAGTATATTGCGTCACATTTAATTCATTTCACTGCTGATTAATTGGCCGCGTCTATAGTGTATTCAGGAAAATTAATATAGTTATAAATAATTTCAAACGATCCCGTTCGTTTTAAAGTTGCATTTACTATTTAACATTTTTTGGTTTAAATTCAGCTCAGTCTGTTTTACAGTCACAATCAGGCGCTCCAAATTTTGTTAGAAAGCTCTCATTGCCGTAGGTGCATAGTTGCGTTACATTAAAAATTGATGGAAAAACGTTAAG
Source organism: Ischnura elegans (assembly GCF_921293095.1). Taxonomy (NCBI): domain Eukaryota; kingdom Metazoa; phylum Arthropoda; class Insecta; order Odonata; family Coenagrionidae; genus Ischnura; species Ischnura elegans. The sequence goes on from NC_060247.1 coordinate 121,778,901, forward strand.
ATATTTTCACACCCAAAGGCTATTGAAAGGAAGTAAATGAAAATTAAAAAGTATGGTAAAATTTTTGAATGATATTAGTCGCATAATTTATAAGTATATGCTATTGATTACTCAAATTCAACGATATACTCGCACGAACTTTGCATTAGATTGCAGTAATGAATGTGCATTTTCATTATTAATGTGTTTTTTTTACAAGTAATAATTAACTAAGATACAAGTTATAGTTAACTAAGTGGTAATCGTTAACAATAATTCGATAAATTTGGTTTTATCACCCACTTCCACACACGGTAGAGGTGGCTCGTAGAGTGTTATTTATATGTAGATTAGCTATGAAGATTTAATTTTAATTCTGTCGGAATGCCACTGAAAATCAGACAAAAAATAAACCATGTGGAATTTTTTGAAATATAATGTTCAAATTTAGTTCGAAGCATATTCATGTAGACATTAACAACCTGATATTGAATCACATTCATTCGCGGAAATTAATCATCAAGTTATTTTTTCCATTAAGATTTGCACTCGATCGATGACTTCAGCATGAGAGCGGAAGGTTTCCTATCTCTCTATCTCAGCAAAGACAAATATTTAATCGTCTCCTACTTTACCATGTGTCATCTGAAGAACTTTCTGAGTCTGTACCAGCTACGGAGATTTCACTTTGTCTCACATCATTACTCAACAATCGGGCATAGGAACAACAATGACTTATATTCTAACTCCCGCGGTTATGTGAACCCTAGATGGCTTTTGTACCCGCCTTCATTCTTAACTGTCTTGAGTCATATCTGCAAAACATTATCCGTACACCTGATAAGGTCATGCGTAACATACTTCCCCTCCCACACCCTTGCTGAGGCGGCTTTTGGGATATTATGTAGATGTAGATTTATATGTGGCATAAGGTGGACATCATAAACATTTCTCGGCGATATCTTCAATGATAGTTATACAAAAAGATATCTCATTATCTGCTAATTTTTTATTTCAAAATTCTTCTATAGAGTTCTTCAATAGTAGAGTAGAAGTACTAAAATAAGAGCACCATCTCTTTATCTATCTTTTCAAAACGCTAATCGCTAAAAAATAATCGTGACACCTTTGCTATCCTTATTAACAAGCGGAAAGAATTATATTTTTAAATTTCTCTGTTTTGAAGTGTAATTCTCATATTTTTCTCGTGATCACGTCCAGCATAGTAAGACGGTAAACGACTGGTTTTTCACGTCGTCTGAGAGAGAGTATTCTCCGAATTTACTAAAAAAAATTAGCCGATGCATTACCCTAAAGTCCTACACCCTTATAAATATTCTCATTCTAACTCGTCCTGCGTATTGGAAACGCTGAATATTTTTTGGTACTAACTCATCACGAACCTGGCCGGCCTTCGATTACTCTATTGATATCAGATATAAGTTTAACTTGATAAGGGTCACGCACGCCAGAGCATACTCAAAGTGAGGCCTTACTAGAGTCATATGGCTTATCTCTTTCACCTTTCTATGGCATTTTCCCAGAGTTCTTTTCACAAAGCTCAGTTTGCGGTTGGTTCACTCGTATATACTTCGCGTATGTATTAACCCCAATAGAGATCCCGAGTATTTTTCATATTGCAACGGGAACTACGCAAAACTCGACAATATGTTAACGAAGCATAGTTTTCCAGTGGACACCCTATACAAACACTTTTATTATTCATTTATCGTTTAGCAGCTTCATTTAGCAAACCTCTTCTTCGCCGAATTTTGACCACATCGATCATCCACAAAACCCATGAATATAAACGCAGATTCGAAGGTAAAAACTAAGCTGTTCCTCATAGATACAAATAGTTTCCGGGCAACACTTTGAAACAGCCAAGAGTAATTAATTACGTTCTGGGAAACAAGCCTTTCACGTTGTCGAAAATGCTGCGCAGATAAGTGTTATCACTTCACTGTTGGCTTTAAATAACTTTTTAAATTGGGAAAGCTTATCTCGCGTACCGTTGACAACTGAAACATAATTTTTACATCACGGATGAAGTATACGGTCACCTTATATCTCGACCAAGGACAGTGCTGGAAATATTTTAACTAGTCTCAATAAATCTATTTGAGTTCAACAAGACTTGCGCAGTCAATTACTGTCTAGGTTCGACCACCGCTCCCCAAGACAGCCAGCCCGAACAGTCAAATAGTTTCTTATATCTTCGTATTGGATTCAAAATCTACTGGTACATTGAATGCGGAGTTGAAAGCAATTGCCCATGGAAACTAATGCGAAGAATTCCCAATATACATTTACGAAACATTTTATTTCCACCAATGTAATTATTCGAGAGGAATTAATAAATCGCAATTTGTTTTTTAAATTCAATTTGAAATACTTTTCATAGAAACAGGTACTACTTTGAATGGATTGCAATTGGATGGTTGACTAGCACAATTAAAACTCCACGTTCATATTTTAGTGTATTATCCAATTCATTTTGTCGTTTTATGATATTTCTCTGTATTCGTCAAATTATTGTCACGTTGCATGATGCAATCAAAATAAAAGCTGTACTCATCCATTTCTTTTATGTTTTACCTTATGGTTTCGGACATAGCCGGTATCTTTTTAAACGGAGTTTTGTCTTTCACTTCCGGCGGAAAATCAAAAGAATGTTAAGAGAAATAAATAATCAACTGCGGCGGGAAACTAAGAGGGCATGGGAGGCCTGTCGGAAATGACTGCGAGGAAAGGGAAAAATTCCGGAAGGGAGGGGGGTTTAAGCGCGTTGCATATTTTCTCGATGACCTTTGACCCCTATTATGACTTTCGGAGGTCAAAAAATCTTTTATGCGGATCTATGAACTGAAAAACCGACTTTGGCACCCTTTAAAATTTATGGTTCGACACGTTGGTTGTCATGATGACCCAACGTTTAACACTATGGCCTTTAACCCCCATTGAGACCTCGGTGGTCATATAATCAACAATACGGATCTATGAACTGCATAACCGACTTTGGTACCCTTCAAGACCTATGGTTTGACACGTTGGTTGTCACGATGGCCGGACGTTTACCTCTATGACCTTTGACCTCCGTAATAACCTTGAAGGCCAATTAGTGTATAATACGAGTATTTGGACAATACCAATGACTTGGGCACCTTATAAAACCCATGGATCGACAACTTTGTTGGTATGCTACTCTTTTTGCCATTCTTATGACCTTGACGATGACCTTACTGGGACAACGGTTGACTTTTCTTAAATAGAAGTGTTATTTTCGGGTTTCTCGAGTCTGAAAACCCAAGAATTGACATCTTGGTCAATGAAATACAGACTTTTTTCTATCTCGATTTTTTTAACATTGAAACCCCATAAGGCAAATTCAAACTTTTGGTTTGGACCCGCAAAGGTCAAAATTGTAAAATTTTGCTTACACCCAACAAAACTTAGGACCTTTACCCGTAAGTGTGTCAATTTTCATGCATATTTCTCGATGCAAAGCAACTAAAATTACAGGTCAAAAATGACACACGACCCTTGGGACAGTCTGTATATATTATAGCTTTAGGCCAAAAATTCACTCAAAGGCAATGAAATGAGAGCCGAAACTCACCTAACTCTTAAAAACACGTCTAACCTTAGCGGCTGCCACAAAAATAGTAAACAGTGAATGCAGGAGGAAATTTTATCATACTTACGGATCATGTATAGTATATACAGGTATAATAAAAAAATTGACAATGAGACTCGCCAAACTCCGAATCCGCGGAATATAAAAAGTTTCCGCTATTTTTTAACACGCCTCATGATTCAATAAATCGATGGTCTAAGCTAAATTTCCTGGAAATACCTATGCGTTGAAATAAAATTGAATGGACAACTTAAGGCTGGACGGCGATATTTGGTGGAACTTGGTGACAGGAAACATAATAAAGATACACTTTTGTATGTTCCATAAAAGTTTTAATAACCGGCACAGGTTTCGACAATACACTATGCCATTTTCAAGGTGAACCTTATACTAATACACTATGTCATTTCCATGGTGTATTGTCGAAACCTGGGTCGGTTATTAAAACTTCTGTGGAACATACCACAGAGTAAAATTGAATGAAAATGAATGAGTGAACATTATTTCGTCCACCATTATCATCATCATAAGTTATCAACGCGAATATTGGTTTGACGCAGAGCAGCGTCAAACTCTGTCAGCTGTCATATTTGCGTATATACTCTCCCTTACAACCGAAGTAATTTGTCCAATTTAACTCAATCTGGGCCTTAAATTGCCTTTGTTCCCATCCTCTTATCATTTCACCATTGTATTCATCAAGCCCTCACACATAAAAATGCAGCGATTGCAATTTCCAGTCATCTCTCAGGTCCATGAGAATAAAATAAAAAGGTAAATTTCCACACAATTTTATTTAATAAATTTCTAATCTAATTTATTTGGAATTTTTTTTATTCTCATGGATATAAAACATTTCCACCAGATATCGCCGGACACAGTGAATTACATCTCTCAGGTGTTTGGGAATACTTCTTTTATCTCCCAATCTACCCACGCACTTACCCATTGCTTGCTCGGTCGATGCATTTTATCTTCACCATTCTTCGGCAGCACCACATTTCGAATTTTGAATTTTTTTGCTGCTGTCGACGTCCAAGCCTGGCTCCCATACAGAAACGTACCCCGTGAGTTGCACCTGCTAAATTCTTTTCTTACTTCAATGAATGCACCCTCGGTTTAGAGAATATTCCTCTTCATGCTGAATTTCCACTTCGCGAGCGCTATTCTTCTGGCTGTTTCTTCCCTTTGACGTCCATCGCTGATGACTCGGCTCACTGGGGAGGAAAACTATTTCACTTCCTCGAGATTTTGCCTTCCATATTTTAAGTTCTTTGTGATCTCCTCTTTCTTGCATCGTACCTTAGTTTTCTCTTCATCGATTTTCAGCCGATATTTGGCCATCGTCCTTTATGTATATATGAAAATCTCCTTCAAACCCCACGATCTCGGACCTGAATGAACTATTTTGTCCAAAAATTGCAACGTTCTATTTTTTCTCATTGAATATTGACTCTAGACACCTTCTCCTCGATTATATTGATGCTTTTTATCGGAGTAAACACCAAACGTAGGTGAAAAAAAATGAACTCTAAATTAAAATGTAAGTAATTCAAATTAGCGAAATTGCAAACATCTTGACGAATTCGATGCTTTCCCACGTGCAATAATTGTCATCCTTATTTTTTCATAGCTTATATATTAAAATAATTCATAGTTGTCTAACAATCATTTCCTTCGTGTCAACAACTTTAGGTAAAACTCGCGTATCGATTGATTCTGAGGTTTTCCCTGTTATCGCGAACAAAAATATCCTCATTTTTCTATAATTTTATGCACTAGAGTAAATCAGCTCCCTGGAAGTTAATAATGCCCACAGTGCAATGAAGGATTTTTCGGTTGTTCGCTTCGAGGGAGCGTAGGAAGCGTGGAAACTGGCCTGCAGAAGTGTTTCCATGCTGAAAGGGAGTATATTTTGGAGGCTAATGGATTTTGGTAGCGATATCTCGAATAAATTTCTTTAAATGACTTTATACTCATAGCTTGTTGATGTTGAATAAGACTACTAAGGAAACTACTAAACATTTTCAGTGATACCTCCAATATATTCTCACTATTTAAACTGCTTATGACTGTACTTCGTCCTTTCTTTTATTATGAGATATCCAAGATCAAAGTTTCAAGCCAATGCCAGCGATGGACGATGCTAGAAAGAAATAATAGCGCAGAATAAGAGGAAGAGCTCATTCTACAAAGAGACGGATCTAAAGGGAGGAAGGCATTAAAATGTACCGGGACTAACTATAAGAGTGATGTGTAAAGAAAACACTGCGGGTTTTTCATTACGTCCTCTTTGTCTCTCTCATTGATTTTAATCTCATTTTTCAAGTAATCGAAGCCTAGAACATAGCCTCGGAATCACCATTGGCGTCCAATCAACTTCGTGCAAAAGCTTTGTAGCGCTATTCGTTCGCCATTAGTAATTTTTTGACGGATCGAACATCCTTCGATTCTTTACTTATTCATACTCCAATTTCATGCTTACCCAGGGACACGGCCCATCGATATTCCTCCATCCACTACCTTCATTTCTCAACATTTTTAGCAGCCTTGAATTAAACCTCCTCTTCCAAACTTCATCCTTACACAAACGTTAGGACGGATCTCAACCCCACACGGAGCACCTTGCCTCCGCTTAAGATTTCGTCACGACAACGACTGAACTTGACATAACTTCAGAGATAATATTCAAGAAGTCACTATCCGATGGAAAATTACCGTTAGACTGGAAAATTGCAAGCGTTACACCGAGTTTCAAAAAGGAAAAAATACATGACCCTGGCAACTACCGCCCGATTTCATTAACATCGATTATAGGCAAGATACTTGAGCATATCATCGTTAGCAATGTCATGACTTTCTTGGACAGTCGTAACTTCCTCCATGACTGTCAGCACGGATTCCGAAAAGGTAGATCATGCGAAACTCAGCTCGCGCTCTTTCTTCACGACGCGTCACGTCCCAACGTTCTCAAATCTGGAGAATCAAAAAGGCAAGTGAACGGAATAGGGTGGTTTCCTATTATTTTTTTATTGCCTAAATCGAAATATTATTACTCCTGGAGTACGTATTTCACGCTTTTAGAGTTTATAATTACGATATCTATTTTTCGCGATTAAATGAAAAGTGAACATTTTCAAGCGCGCGAAAACGCGACGGCTAAGTATGAATGTCCGGAAATCTCCGTGTGACGTCGTTCTGGTTCCCTCTGCCGCAAGTGAGGTGACCTTGGGGCGAGGCTTTGAGCGCTGATACGACGCAGGATGCTAGCAGGTAGCCGAGTACCCGGCTAGCAGGTAGCGCTTGGCTTAAATAAGGATTATTATTACCCTATCAAACGAAGGAAACTTTCCGACCTTAGGCAATTTTAATGAGTGATTATTAAGAGATGTTTCCCTGAGCTCTGTGCCTAATGCATGGATTGGTAATCTCAGAAGATGTAAAACTCCCATCTATTCGTATAGAAACTAGGTTCCTGTGACGTCAAGTGGAGTGGCATCGCATGGGCGCCAATCTGGCCTTTTACAAATGAGGATAAAATTGACCCTTGCCATTCGTCTAAACCGGTATTTCTAAAACCAAATAATTAATGAACACACACACACAATCAAATTATTATGAATACACTAATGGTGGGTAACGAATCGCAATAAATGCCCTTCGTTTTCTTTGATGAAGGAAACTACCCTATTATTTCAAGATTCTAAGAAAGCTTTCGACACGGTGCCTCACAACAAACTTTTATACAAATAACAGCCATGCGGATTAAACGAAACAGTGGTAAACTGAATACACGACTTTCTGAATGATCGTAAACAAAGAGTAGTTCTTGACGGAATTAGCTGTGATTTAGTTAGAGTGACATCAGGTGTTCCACAAGGAAGAGTGATGCTCTGCTCCCGAATTAGCAGTAAAATACTTGTATTTGCTGACGACGCTGTCATCTATCGCGAAATAAGTCACCACTCTGACTATGAAATTCTATCATCGGATTTAAACAACGTTAATATGTGGAGCCAAGATTGGGGATTCGAACTTAATCTGAGCAAATGCATGTCGGTACATTTTCTCAAAGTTCGTCCAACTATAACCATATTTATTCTGTGGATGGTATTAACATAAAGGCAAAAGACGAAGTGAAATGCCTGGGAGTAACGATAACCTCGAACCTCTCGTTGGAATATGGACATACATGAAATATTTGCGGCATAGCTCTGAAGATATTAGGATTCGTCAAGCGTATTGTGGGAAGATTTTCGGATGAGGAAGTAAAGGAAAGGTGCTGATTCGCACTCGTCTGACCGCACCTTGAACATGCAGCGAGCGTATGAGACCAAGCGCAGGAAGATTTAATCCGCGCACTGAATAAAATACAAAGGAAGGCTGCGCGTTTCGTCAAAAACTGCTACGGGCGTACAGACAGCGTTAGACAGATGTTAAGCGAATTAGGCTGGGAGCCGCTGCACTATATTTCCAGGTCCGACAGAAGCGATAAATTAAGAGAGTTTTTTTGCCGAACGGATACGTATGGGAATTCCTTTTTCCCCCGAACGATAAAGGACAGTAATAAATGCTATTCGTAATTTCCTAATAGCACATCCTTCTTATGTGTAAACGGCTGGTGTCCTAACACCCCATGCCACACGCCTTTTAGGCAGCTTGCGTGGTACATAGATGTAGATTTAGATGAACTTTGCCAACTACGTTTTTGAAAATTTTGGAATTACCGGTTCGCAACAGCTTATGGCGGCGTAACTTGACTAGGAATGGACATTAAGAAAAACTTGCAAATTTCTTAAAAATCACGGATTTGCAGGCAAAAAGGCAATATAAGAGCAATAATGAGCAAAGTGATGTGCTCTATCATTAGTCATTTGATTTTGGTGGTGCATTTTTAGTTTAAGTTGACGATTAGTCGTTTAACAGTCAGCAAATCACGGAAATGCTTTGATACCGGTTGAATGGGGTAGGGTGCCTTTATTAATAAATATGGCAGCTTTTTTTACATCAGCTTATATTATCAACTATGCATCCATATTGACTAACTATTCAGTTGAAACATAAAGAGAAGCGTCTGCTGATTCACAACATCTTAAAACGGCGCAATTCACCTAGGAATGGCCATTAGTTGAAAAAATCACGAATATCTCACAGTAGTAGACACTAAAAAGGAGGGCCGTATAGATTATCGGCTCTCGAGGAATCTATCGAAAATATTCCTAGTTGAGTTTCATGATGTTTACACGTTTTGAACTTTGATTGGTGGAATATTTCGCTTAAAAATCCAAGTGATATTTATTCAAGTTACTAAAGTTTAAGTCATAGCTAAGGGGGCCTTAAATTCCCACCCTGCAATCTAGCTACTACAGTGCTGCTATAGTTCCTTGATGTGCTGAGGGGGCGTCAACAAATTTCGTGAGGTGATTCTGGCGATTTTGGACATCCACTTCCCCCTCAGTGAGATATCGTAAGATTTTGCATGACCCCCTTTCACCCTCCCTATAATCTCTCGTGAGATTGTTCAAAATGCGTCTTTCCACTATAAATATATAATCAATTCTTCATTGCGATAGATTTATTGAAAAAACAATTTGTTTATTTATTTTTATTTACGATTAGTTCATCATCATCAGTCAACAATCCTAAAATTGGTTTGACGCAGCTCTCCATTTCTCTCTCCTATCCGCTAATCTCTTCATAGCTACCTATTTATTCTCTTTTACATCCTTTATAACCTGTCCTATATAACTCATTCGGGGCCGTCCCTTGCCCTTTTTCCCTTCCACTTGTCCTTCAACGATTGTCTTCATCAGACCATCGTGCCTCAAAATGTGGCCAACTAAGTTGTCCCTTCTTCTGCATAAGGTTTTAGTTAAGATTAGAATTTAAGATCACAAAGATCGCAATTGTACACTGTTACTTGCGGAAAAAAATTGCGATATACTTGCCAGGGCCCCTCACTTCCACACATGGCATTGGCTGAGAATAGAGTTGAATCTCTCCCCCTCCCCCTAAAAGTCTCGCGTAATTAATGGATGCGCCCTTATCTCCACCTTGTGTCCTTCATCTTCCCCATTTATGGTTCATGTGCTTGAAAGTAGCTCACGAATCAATAGTGACTCTCCGCCTAATCCGTACATGAAAGCAATGTAAACTTCTCTGTTCATTCGCTGTCGTTTTTTTACGTATCCCACCGCTTCCGTTTCTATCTTATTTCCCTGCACTCATTTGATACTTATCGAGGGACTCGAAATTTTGCGAGTCGCTAAATGTTGGAAATGAGGGATGGATACGGATCCATCCCTCATTTTCAATATTATATCTTCAGTTTGATTCAAACTTCCTTCTCCCCTTGCAGCATTAACCTAATTTTCACCCAAACATATAGGTTTCTAGCCTGTAATTCAATCGATTTAAAATATAATACTTAGCATTCAGCTTTGGCAGTTACGCTACGCTGAAATATCACTGCGGTTTTCAATAAAAACTCAAATTCCCAGCTTTGCAGCCATCTACTGAGAATATCAGTAAAACTTGCTTTCGAAATAATTTAAGTTATGGTGACGTCATGGCATAGTTTCAAATTCAGTTAGGTAAGATAGGGAATGTGGGAACGCATAAGGCAATTTTGGGAACTTTATGTTTATCTGAGGGTGTTGGGGTGTATCGTAATCTCGAAGGAAGTTAGCAGTTTGTTGTTTCATTGTTCGCCGAGAGAAAAGATTTAGAAAATCGCATAAGTGATTTTAAGTTGATCAATAGTGTAGTTAAATTTAGGTCCACTCAAAACCTTTTTGCTCATAAACCATGGAGCGCCGAGAATTCTTCTGATTATCACATTTTCCGTAGATTCAGCACTGACAGTATTTTAAATTCTGATTGGTATATTGCAGTAATAATATTCTTCCATACATAACGCCGCTTAGTGTAGTTGCCTGATGTTTGTTTTGTATCTCTTGATCTGCCCCAATTACTTATCTCTCGGCCTTTCTTTAAAGGAGTTTTTCTTTAATCTCTTCCGACATCATATTTCTCTTATAATAAGAAGTCCCTCGCTTACCCCGATTTTATGCGGAAATTTCGAGTGAGAACGATTCTTATATAAACTCTTCTCATCAGTTCCTCCGAAATGAAATGATAGATTGCTCCTGGCATCCGATAATTCATTAACGGTACTATTGTTTTTATATAAGCCATAGCAATAATTGCATTTTTAAGGTTAGAAATTTAACACAACTATTGCGGAAAAGCCATCATTAACTTTTTAGTATCCCGCAACATAAAATGAAATCTTAGTTGAATGAAAATTAACTATTGACACATTTATTTTAAGGAAATTTGAACACGACCTACATTTTCTATACCTTTCCGTTGTTTAGTAAAACAGAAATCTATTTTTTATTTAAATTACGATAAAACGTATCAAATTACAACAACAAATTTCTCTCGCACTTACTAGCACATAATGGTAATTAAGTTTTGGCATTTAACTTACTTAAATAACAAATTTAAATATTTAATGACATTTTTTAACTTGACGAAAAAACTTCATATTTACAATGTTTCTTTTGTGTATTCCAGGTCGAACAAATAGAACTGTTTAACGAGAGTGAAAGTAATATGCAGTTTCCAGAACACCAAAAAGGCTGATAAAATGAAGGATTCAAGTGAAGGAGATACAATACTTATCCAGTGCCACGGAAGGATTGGTTGCGGATGTTAGATCACTTATCAAATTAAGGTCGGCAGTGATGAGCAGGACGCTGCCCATCACTGGGAGTTTTATTAATATATCAATTCAGTGATTCCTAAATTTCTGTGAATTTTTTGTGTTCTCCCCAATAGGGTTCATCTAAAAGAAAAGCTCATGAGAATGGTATATACGAAGGTATAAAGGTAAAATAAGGTCTTCCTTTGATAAGTGTTTATCGAAAGGAACGACCTGGTCAGTGAGATTGGAGTTGAATTCAGCTCTTGGTGAAGTCGGGCCCGCGGAGGTAAAATGGTATGAACTCATTGAGTAAATGGTCTTGTTATGAGAGCACTCGTGAACGTTCACAAAAAAGGTGGTAAAATGAACAAACATGCAAATATCCAAAAGTCGACAATAAATCCTAAGGTACCAAAATGTGCACAAGAAAGGCCTACGATACAAAATGGTCGAGCATGCTTAGGAAACACATGCATGCATGCAGGAACATGCATTGCTATCTGATTTGTGAATGAAAAACTTTGCTGTTTCTACAATTTGGAACTTTATTTTCCTGACTAGTTTCGATACACTGTATCATATTCATAGGACTAGCAGTGCAAGTAGCGTCGATGTGGGTTATATACCAAAAAGGGGAAGAGTGGAAGGGATGGGGAGGGGAAAGGGATGGAGTAGTGGAAGTGAGGGAATATGGAAAGCCCTGGGAAGGGGGGGGGGGAGAGGAAAGGGAAAGGAAGCGTACTTAGGGAAGGCGGCGTGGGTTAGCGTCATGGGGATTTTTCGGGTGCAAAACTGGGATGTCCAGGAGGGGGGAGTGGAATGGGAAAAGGTGGTCATTAGTGATGGGCTCTTTCTTCTTGACTATTCTTAAAATTTCCAGTTGCTCCCTGATGTCCATTTGAGACCCTTTCTTCACACGGTGCAGTGACTCCGGGGTGAAATCCGCCTGATGTCCTTCTTCAAGGAGGTGGGAGGCAAACTGGGACATCCCCGTTTTCTTGATGTAGTCTCGTCTGTTTTCTTCGCCTCTAATGACTAGGTTCCTCCCCGTTTGTCCCACGTATTTGGCGTCACAATCAATATTCAGTGCATCATTCATTGCTATGGTTGATAATATCGTATTGAGTTGGATGATGTGTGCGATTTTAATTTCTTGCAATGTGTGATACATCTTTGGGGAATTGACAATTATGTATTTAGGGGACATTTTGATTAACCCGCTCTCTTACAGGATGGCAAGACAGCAATGATAGCTCGAGGAATAGCGATATGCAAGTGATATGCGGGTTTATACGTTGCGTAGCCTGATCGAGGAAAAAATACCTTTTGATTGCACGAACGACAAAAGGCTGTGTGTTGTTGCCGAAAAAATAAGTAACTCCGTTCCGGGTTTCGGCCTCTTTATTGAGTAGCCAACAAGCAACTTTACACAGTCTGGCTTTACAGCAAAATAACCCCCCTCTGCCCCAAGACACGGCCTTTTATATCCGTCGCTCCCGCAGCTCCGCGACCTCGGCGCCCGCTGTCTATCCGGGGTTGTCATTAAATGGGGCCTCCGCGACGAACCCGCCACATCTCTCCTTCTGAAAAAAACACTGAATAAAACAGGGAAAGGAACAGGGAAACGGGTCCAAGGAGTGTATCGTTGAGGGGGACGCACCAGTCGTCCGTATCTCGTCCTGAATACTCCCGTCTCTGGTGGGCTGTGGCTCTTCGCTGTAGACTCGAGGTCTGGAAAAAATGCTTCGTAATCACTCGAAATACTCGGCTGCCGTTCAGCTAATGTCAGCGCCACCCGATTCCTCCTGATGACTCCACTACCCGTCTCAATGAGATAGGACCGGGGATGGCCCGACTCTCCGACAACCGTTCCATACTCCCGACGATCTCTCACCCAAACGGTGGCTCCCGCAGGCAATAGGGGTAGTTCTTTCGTCCGGTGTCGTCGGTCGTAGTTCCTCTTCTGTCTCTCCGCGATGACCTTATTCTTATCCCGTAGGACCGTGAGGCTGGGCCATTTGGGATTCAACTTCGTAGGATGAAATGGCAAAGTCGTTCTCAGCTTACGTCCCATTAGTAGTTCCGCTGGGGAATACCCCGACTCCATGGGTGATGCACGGTATGCAAGAAACCCCAACCACGGGTCTCTTTCTTTCGCCAGTATGTTTTTTACCGTTTTCACCGCTGCTTCCGCTAGTCCATTACTCTTTGGGTAGTATGGACTGCTAGTTACGACCTCCATTCCGTATTTGTTCGCGAATTCCTGGAACTCTCTTCCTCCAAACGGTGGCCCATTGTCCGTTCGGACTACTTGTGGGATTCCGTGACGTGCGAATATTGATTTTATTTTCGCTATCACGTTCGTGGCCCGCGTATTTTCCAAATACGCGACTTTAGGGTATTTTGAAAAGTAGTCTACGATGACTAAGTACTCACGCCCTCTGCTATGACAAATATCCATTCCCACCATCTGCCAGGGCCGTGCCGGTGTCTCCGTAGGTCTCAACGGCTCTACTCGCGATGGACGACGTTCGAGACATTCCGGGCACTTGCTTATCATTTCCAGTATTTGATGGGATGCTCCTGGCCACCACACCGACTGCTGCATCCGCCTCCGGCACTTTGAAATACCTAGATGACCTTCGTGGATACGGCTCAATATCTCTTTCCTCCATGATTCCGGGATGTAAACCCTGGTCCCCTTGACTAGTAGCCCGTCCAGGAGGGAAAGATTTGCTCGTTCGTGGTAGAAGCTGGTATCCTCCAACAGCAGTTTCTCTTTACGTGGCCAGCCTTCTTTCACATACTTAGTTATTCGTCGAGTTCTTTCATCTTCTCGTTGCGCTTTCAACACTTCCTTCATGAGTTTGTCGCTCATTGGTAAATCCGCTTTCACAGCTTCGACGTACAATTCCACGTCTTCATCGGTGAGAATATCGCCTTCTTTTGGGGTTTTGGAGATTGGTGATCGTGAGAGAGCATCTGGCGTATACAATTTCTTTCCGGGAACATAAATTACCTCATAGTCGAAACGCATGAGGCGCATACGGAAACGCTGCACTCTGGCGGACAATTCGCTGAGGGGTTTTGTTCCCAATAGTGCCACGAGTGGTTTATGATCCGTACATAGAAGAAATTTCTTGCCTACTAAATAATTTGCTAATTTTTCACACGCCCAGGTAAGCGCTAATACCTCCTTTTCCAATTGGGCGTAGTGTCTTTCGGTATCTGTCAACGCCCGTGACGCAAAACATACCGCTCTCCAATCACCATCTGACTGCCGCTGCTCTAGTGTAGCTCCCAATCCATAAGACGATGAGTCGGCTAATACTCTTGTCGGTCGATTTGTCTCGTACATGGCTAATGATGGGGCCCTAGTTAACCTTTGCTTGATTTCTTGGAAAGCTTTGGTGTGCGTAGCAGCCCATGGCAAAGGCTCTTTTTCCCTCATCAGCTCTCTCAACGGTTGGGTAACATCCGCCAAGTGAGGGAGAAATTTCAGATGATAATGCACAATTCCAAGAAATCGACGTATCTCTGCTACCGTTTCGGGCTGCGGCAATTTCTCTATTGCCGTAATTTTTTCAGGATCTGGCTTGATTCCATCCTCGGCCGATATGACATGACCTAAGAATTTTGTCTCTGCGACCCGAAATCGGCATTTCTCGCGATTCAACGTGATCCCATTTTCTCTAAGACGCTGGAGGACGGCGTTCAATCTCACGTCGTGCTCCGGCTGCGTCGCTGCAAATACGAGTATGTCATCCATAACGTTGACTACTCCCTTTAACCCCGTCAATGCTTCGGACATTCGTCTTTGAAAATGCTCTCCAGCTGAAGATAATCCCATCGGCATCCGGTTAAAACAATACCTTCCAAAAGGGGTAATGAAAGTAGTCAGCGGACGGCATTCCCTCTCTAGTGGTATTTGGTAGTATCCTCTGCAAGCATCCAATTTTGTGAAAATTTTCGCTCCTGAAGCCTTCATCAGTGTTAGACATTCATCCACGGTTGGCAGTTCGTGCTGTTCTTTCCGAATGCATTTATTTAATTTAGTGAAATCTACACATATTCGAACTCCTCCGTCTGCTTTAGGCACTACTACCGTGGGCGCGCACCACTCCGTCGGCTCTTCTACCGCCGTTATTATTCCTTCCCCCACCATTTTCTTGATTTCTTTCTCAACCTTATCTCTCAATGGCAAGGGCACTCTTCTCGGCGTAGATACCGCATAGGGCACGGCTTCATCCTTGATGCGAATGACGTAAGGTTTCGGCATTCTTCCTAGCCCACGAAAAAGTTCCTGGTAATTTTCTTCCGGATGGCCAGTTGTTATTTCTCGCAGCCAAGTCAAAATTCCCAGGGATGATATAGCTGGACGTCCCAAGAGCGCATCTTCAACTCCATTCACCACGAAAATCTCGTCCTCGTACACGCGATCCTTCCAACGTAGAAGTGACCGGAATTTTCCTTTGGCCTGCAATCTGCTTCGATTTGGGCCGCGGAGGAATGTTGTGGTGTTTTCGAGTTGTATTCCCTTCAACGTTTTAAATAATTCGGCGCCGATGACAGTGACATCCGCGCCTGTATCGACTTTGAAGGGGATTTCTTGGTTACCGATGACGAGTGAGACCCTCCATGGTTCTTCTCCCGTCGAAATGCTTCCCAAAAAGAAATGGTCGTCTTCACCCGGTAGCCGCTTGTCAATTTCAGCCACCGCCTTCGTTCTGCAAACTGCTGCCCAATGTCCTTTCTTTTTACAAAGGGCGCACGCAGATTGACGCGCCGGACATCGTGCGAAAACGTGCTGCGGCGTTTTCCCGCACCGTGGACATTTGCGACCACTCACCTTCATTTGGTCGGGTAGGGCGGCTGTTGACGTCGATGCCTTCTGGTGCCGTGGAGCCTTCTTCCGCACCACGTCCACCTCAGATCCTCGTGCCTGCGAGTGGACTGTTTTATCTTCCCCTGAGTTACTCCTTATCAGCGTCTGTTGCCTGTGCACGTCTTCTGCTTGCCTCGCCTTTGTAACGGCTCTCTCCAGCGTAAGCTCCGGATCCAATTGTAGGGCTTCGGACAACTTGGCGTTCCGTAAACCAACTACCAGACGGTCCCTCACCAATTCTTCACGCAGGGTGCCAAATTTACAGTTTTTAGCGAGAATATGCAGATTACGAACGAATTCTTCCACCGTTTCGGTCTCTCCTTGCAGTCGCTTGTTGAAACGGGCACGTTCGTAAATTATATTTACCTTCGGGACAAAATGCTCTTCAAACTTTCCAAACACGATACTGTACTTCTTTTCTTCTTCCGCCGATAGGTTGAAGGATGATAGTATATCGTCCGCGTCGTCACCCATTGCATAAATCAATGCGTCGACTTGCTCATCTTCTGGCTTTTTGGCGAGTCCAGAAGCTCGTCTGTACCTCTCGAACCGTCGACTCCATCTTGGCCAATCTTCCGCCACGAAGGAAAACTGCTGGGGTATGGACCAGGTAGGACCTCCTATCCCTTCGACTTGCTTATTCGACATAATAACACACCTGACACCATGTGTTGTTGCCGAAAAAATAAGTAACTCCGTTCCGGGTTTCGGCCTCTTTATTGAGTAGCCAACAAGCAACTTTACACAGTCTGGCTTTACAGCAAAATAACCCCCCTCTGCCCCAAGACACGGCCTTTTATATCCGTCGCTCCCGCAGCTCCGCGACCTCGGCGCCCGCTGTCTATCCGGGGTTGTCATTAAATGGGGCCTCCGCGACGAACCCGCCACTGGCTGCGTGTGATCCGTGTGACCTCCAAATTTTGGAGGAGAAGAATGAATACTATTAGGACAAGAGGACCGAACGACGAAGAAAGCGAGTGACTTCCCATAGCTTTGGGCTCTTAGAGCCGTGAATCATTGCGTCGAGTAAGGTTAGGTTTTTTTGACGCGTTATTTATGGTTTTTTTGTGTCGAACCGACGTTTGGCATGCGCTGTATACCACTGCATTATACGAGATTCAAACTTTGTCACTTTGATGGAAAAGTGGTAATTTTCTCCAGGTGCCATGGTGACTTTCCGTGCATTGTAATGGAGCGTATGCAATTCGTTGGGGGAAGGGTCATTTATTTTCCTTGTATGTACTCTCTCCCCAGGCTCAAGACATCGGAAGAAGAGAAGCTCCACGTAAAGAGGACCCCAGCTTCACAACTAGGTCAGCTTTTGGGCCCTTAGGGCCGGGATGATTGCGTCGAGTAAGGCTAGGCTTTTTAGTCGCGTTAATTATAGCTTTTTTTGTGTCGAACCTAGGTTTGGCATGCGCTATGCCATTGCAGTATATGGGGATTAAACTGTGTCACTTGGATGGAAAATTGGTGATTTCCTACAGGTGCCATGGTACCTTCCCGCATACTGTAGTGGGGCGTATGCTATTCCTTGGTGGAAGGGTCATTTTTTTACCTGGCATGATGTACTAATCCGCTTATTTCATAGAATGAAGATATCACAGCCAAAGAATATGAGAAGAAGTTGCTTTGGAGATCATGAGACAAATCATGATGGAGAATGAAACCCGAAAATTGCTGTTTGTGGCGCCACGAAAAACGGTAGGAACTAATTTATTTCAAGGCATTTATATTCTTTTCTCAGACTGTTTCAGTTTTTAATATTTTATTTCTCTAACTTTACCAAGCCTGTACGAAAACTATACATTTGTTAATTGTGTAAAAGTTTGATCTAAGGTTTCCGCGGCGTTTCTCCATATGATTTGTGGCTTTCTGGTGTTCCTCCGGGCTGTGCTGTCCATAGGTGACAATTTACACAGCCATCTTGTTGGCTTCAGGTCAAAAGACTGCCGTCACGTCTGACCTGAAGACGCCAGCATGATGGCTAGAGAAACTTTGTCATTTATGGACAACAACGCGGAAGAACGCCCGAAAGCCGTGACTCATATGGTAATTGTATGGGAATTAATCTCTTCTTTAATTGTTTTGTTTTAAGCTTTAAATCAACTCTTTAACAATACTGCCACTTTAATTATTAGCCACTTCGTAGTAAATCCATGAACTTGGTTTCCGACTACCAGCTCGATAGAAAAGCCTGTAAAAATTAATATATAGATTATATCCCTCATATATTTATGACTCTAAAACATGAGGGTATGAATAACCTCTAGGTTTATAAAACATTTTTGGTACAACTGGATTTGATAATTTGAAAAAAAGTTCTTCTCAACTTAAGATTTAAGATCAAATTTGCCCATATGAAAATGAAACCCACCATTTCAATTTTTTGTCCAGTGGTAAGACAGGTGCTGTGTACCACTAATACTCAGTTTGCCAATGGCTGTGGTATATAGAATCATTTAACGTACCGCGGTGAATTTCAATGAACTTCCAATCGACTAAATCTATATGCATGCGGGAAATATAATTTTTGTACCATTTATGTATTTTCAGACGAAAGTCATCCCGGAGGATAGGAGAGGAAAGATGTTGAAGAAATCGCGCTCTTCCAGATTTTAACGGTGCACCGACCACGGAAAACCGTAAGTTATTTCATTAAGTGTTTTCACTTCATCCGTTCATTATTTATTGTGTGTCACAATTCTTAAAAATTATGAAAGGATTATGTTTTCTATTAAATTCAGTTTCATTATTATTCCGAGAAATATTCGTTTGGGCGCTGTCAAATTTGGAACGAGGAGTAAATGGTTGTTGGCGATAGTAGATTATGATTTGGTGACATTTTTATTATTCCTTGCTTTGAGGTTTTTTCATGAGGGCATGGCAACACTAGCGGATTCGACGAAATAATTATATTCGCAAAAAGTCCCATTTGAATGTCTACAATGATTCTTTGCTATTTTATTCTATCATGTTCGATATCATGGCAAATCAATTATCTGCAAAATTCGTCGTGTTCCGATTAGCTTAATCATTTACAGATAATAATGAGCATTACAGGATGAAAAGTGCAAATTTTAATTTAGCTCCAGAATTATAGCTTAATTTCCATCTTATTCGTAATATTTGGTATCCAATCCCACATTTGGTGTCCCACGTATGACATTCTGGGCCTTCCTTTGCTAATCATCTCATTCTATTCTCCATGTTCAATTGCCTTCGTCAGGACATTATCCTTCATGATATGGCCGATTAATTTGTCCTTCTTAATAGGTTCTTACAAGACTCCTCATATGCCCAACTTTTATAAGCTTTTTCCATTATTTAATCGGTTTATCCATACCATCTTTCTCATTCTGATGTTTCACCACATTTCGAAATCCTTCACCCTTGACTTTCCTGCTTCTGTTCTCGTCCATGCCTTACTCTCATTAAGAAACAACTCTGGGTACCATCTAATGAAATATTGCCCTAATTCTCGGAATACATCGGAATACACCTTACTTTCAAGATGGATATTTTTTTCTTCCAGATGTAATTAGATTTTTTCCTTTCGTGAAACGCTCTGTTCACTTGAGATATTCTACTTTTCCTTTTTTGCATCGTCTTCCGCATATTTTGTCCTACTCGGCGTCCTAGGTAGCAAGACACTTTCAATTCTTCAAGCCTATTCTTGCTGGTGCAATAGTTGCCCTTATCTCCTCTCCTTTGCTGCGTATCTCAGTTTCCATTGTATCAATTTTCCAATGGTATCTGGCAATTGCCTTTTTCATGTCTATCAACACTTTTTGCATCGCCTGTGACAGCTTTTTCGCCAGAAAATTACGCAATGCTAACCTTTCCCCATGGACATTGAATCGTGAAGTCTTTCACTTGTTTGATAGATTTCTCGATGCAAAAATAAATATTACGGTGGAGAGGGCACACTTCGATAACTGCAGATCACTCCAATTTTTTTTAGAAATCTTTGTATTGAATTCCGATTCGCGGTAACAAAAGCGCTTCTCCCAGCCGAAAAATGCCATTGATTGTCGGTATGCTATCTTCCATTCTCTTCTCAGTGAGTCAGAAACCTTATCCGGAATCGAAACTGATCGTCTTCCGGGAATTCTTTGCTCTCCTTTCTATTCTTTAGTGGATGACTCTTCTCTCTAGATCTTCGACGCTTTTTTTCGAAAGGTTTATGGTACTAAAATATTCACACTTCTCTGCCTTCTTCTTTTGAGGAATTGGAAAGAATCACCCGGAATAGCTCCCGTCGCCTAAATTTGGCAAATTCTTTTGTTGAACTCGGTTAATGCATTTTCTCCCCTGCATTTTCAATCATCTCTCCAGGAATATGATCTATTCGTGTAGCTTTAAGCTTTCCTCAGTTGTTTCGTCAAATTCCCACCTTGATCGGCCGGCTTCCATTTCATTCATCTCTACGACAATACTCCTCTTCGACCATTTATGATTCCGTTTTAACACTCATCCGCGTATTCTTTCCAATTCTTCGCGTTGTCTTCGTTTTCGATCGAGATTTTTTATTACCTGTCGCTTACAGCGTTGAATCTTGCACTTGGTCCCTTGAAACGGGTCCTCACAAATTTATAGGCGGCATCCACTTTCCCATGGGAGATGTTCTTTGTTTTGTCTCCGTATAGGTCCTTTAACCAAGTTTCTGAAGCTCTTCTCGCTTTCAGAAAAATCTCATTCCCTATTCTTCTCATATAAGGTAAGTCCGGTAGAGATGCCCCACCTAAGGAAATGTCTTCATATCTATGACTGAGGTAGTAGTAAGAATGTAGGACTTCACGATATGATACAAAATTTATTGATTATTAACAATATACCAACAAATTTTGATTAAAAAATATTAACCCCAAAATATTTAAACTTTTCCATAAATATGCATTTGGCCATCTTTCCCAACTGTCCGGGAGAGATGCCCCATGCAGCTCAAGCTGAATGCAATCTGAATTAAACCTGTTTTATAATAACACATTCAAATTAACGTAAACTTATGGTAGTAATATAACATTTAAACATATTTTGAATCAACTTTTGTAAAAGTATTGTTCAAAATTGCATGATTCCAGTGAAAATATTCTTTAAATATTGCACTGAAACTCGTATGTACTAATGAATTACAACAATAGAAATAATATTTTAGAGGAGCTTCTTACCTAATTTACAATTTTTTAAACATTGCTCGTCTTTTTTTCCTCGATCAGTTTGGTTCCACGCTTGTTTGCAGAGATTTCCGTAAATTGTGCATGATTCGTGCAGCCAATAATCGCAATTGAACATTTTATCAAGTCTAAGTACTGTTAATTTTGCGGTAAAATAGTTATCCTCGCATTCCAAAAATCTGTTCTGGTCATCATCATTTATCAGTTTTTCCTTATTCTTTTCCGAATTTACTATTTTTGAAATGTTTTATTTTTTACTCTTCCCTTATTTTATGTGTTCGCCGAACGTCAGTACTTTCGCTGTATGTTTCAATTTTCTTGAATTTATTTTGAAGGTGGGAATGGTGATATTTGATTCAACTATTTTGTAGGTGCCATTTTTGAATTCTGATGATCTTTTGACGACTTAAAAGTTGCTTAAAGGCTTCTCTGGATGTGTCAGGCATTGAACTAGGGTCATGTACTCCGGACAGTCGCTAAGAGCTTTGGGTTTCTATCGCTATTCCATAACTTATGCGGAATAAGTGTTAAGGTATTGCTGATGGGTCCATAGGAAATATGTCTATCTCCCTGAAACCAGAACTTGGTGGGAGTCCATTCAGAGTATGAAAATTCCTTTTCCGGCCTTTGAAAATTAATGCCGGAGGAATATCTTGGTCTTCAGCGTTGCAGCACGAAATCACAGTGTTGTTTTTTCCTCTCTCCGTAGATGTCAGAATCTGAACATCTTTAGCACCTTTTGTGGATAAAATCTTCCCTAGGACGTTATTTAGCCGACAACCACACTCGTTCATGCTGTAGACTTTGGCCGGCCTGGTAAAGAAATCATTCTCCTGAAATAATTCTGAGAGTATTTTAGAAAAGTTACTAACGCTTTCTCTATTTATATCTTCACCTCTACCAGCTGACAACCCTTAAGACTGCCTAGCACTAATTTTTTTTTTTATGAATTAACCCAGTCATAACCCGACATCTTCAGTTCTGCATTGAAGGACAAGCTTTTCAGCAAACTGATAGGCTATTGATATCCTTGTCTCTCAATCAGGTGCAAACCCAGATTTTTTCAGGCGTTGATTATGACTGACAAGGCGCTTTTCCTGCTCCATGGACCAAATGGACCTAAAGAAATTTTTGCTTGCATTACCCTCTTCCTGCATCGGCGAAAAGTCCGAGAGGGGACTAGAAGTACCTCGCAGCCTCACTTATTCCGCTATCACCTGCTTTCAGTCTCATGAGAGGTTCTTTAAATTGCTCTTCGGCATGATCTAAAGTGAAAAATTTTTTTTTAAACAATCGATTGAATAACTCAAGTGAATAGTGAGCAATGATTGACATCACCTAAACGAACGGCTTAGTCAATCACAAATGGAGATGGGATTTAAATATTACGCTGGTCAGAAGGAGGCAGTGCTGAGAAGAGAGATGTGCCTGCTGCAACAAGTGATTTCCTTTAGAAGACGATGATGAATCTGTTGCGAATGGTTCTATCATTATTTATTTTGTAGCCTAGGAGGCCTTGCTAATTTTTTTATGCTTTAGGCAATAAGGCATGGGCTAAAATTGTAAGGGGCATGGCATAAAAAGCTCTAATAAACTGATTCGACAATATTGGAGATCGTCTCCATACCCATCTCCACAAATCAGACTGTATCAAAGCAATTAAAAAATTAGGAGGCACTTTTCACTTAAGCACTCTTCTATTGACGTACTTACTAATTACTTCTAGCCAGTTGCGGATCCAGGATAAGGACAAGGGGGGCTAAGTGTGGTTAAAAATTCCAGCAGCAGTGGGGGTCGGAAAAATTACCATTCTAACTAGTGTAAATTGGATACCCAAGGGGGGGGGGGCAACAGCCCCCCCACATATTTATTAAATTTATCCCCCCCCCCATAGATCCCCCCGATATATCAGCCACTGCTTCTATCGTATTGGTTATAATTAATTGAAAACAATACAGGTAGGGCATGTATACCTTAAGATAGCACTGGGACATCTATCCCGAGGAGAGGTCTCTCCTTTCAGTACGGGAGAGTTGCCCTTACAGCCAGCGGGCCAACACATGGTCTAAGATGACTTGTTACTGCTTTTGGGCATTTGATAAACATGCTGCTATAAGTTTTCACCCCTTAATTCAAAGTATTCAAACATTTTAACTGATGCCGACCAGAACCATTATGCTCTACCTTATAACAGAGCGGAAAATTCGGAGTCTCACTTGAAATGATGTTCTAAAGTAGCGTAAAAAATAACGAATCACCGCGAAATTTTTGAGGCTTGATATTAGCTGTCAAACTAATTAACGGGCACCACCAGCAGAGCAATCTGATATTTATTTTTAAAACTACCACAATCGGGGCATCTCTCCCGGTGGGGCATCTCACCCGGACTTACCTTATTAAAAGGTCTTACCTTCCGGTTTCACATTATTGTATTTACTCCTATATCCAATAATGTCAAATATAAAATCCACGGTTTTTTCTTGATAATTTTTCTTTTGCATGGAACTGTTTTTTCAGCTTCCAGTTGTAAGTAATTTAAAAAAATATTTTTACGTTTAACTTCCACTGATTTCTCCTATTTGGTTTTCTAATTTTTCTTGAAATGAAAATTTATGTTGCTTTCCTTCAATTTTTATAATCGCAGCATGTCCTTTACTGCTTTCTTGAATTACTGATTTTAGGATAATTTTCATTTTCATGAAAGTATTATTGATGTAGATATTAATTTCATTTTGTGATATGTAACGTACAAGAATACAATTTTCGTGTATAATAATAAAATAATTATTTATAATATTATACTATTATAATAATTATACTAATAATTTGATACACATTTATGATACCTTATATGAGCAGTATTTGTAGTACCTTTAAGGGACTTGAAGTCAAATGAAGCTAGAGTCAAACCCCTTTTGAACATGACATCTTTGCGACATGAAACCCATTTTGGGCACATTCTGGGTCGATTAAGAACATTCATTATATGGTTTTTCGATTTCGCACTTTCGACTCAGCGAAGAATTAAATGTTCATGCACAAAGTCTGAATTAGTTAAAATTACACTTGCACCATCGGCGTACCTCGTCTGCATAAGGATGTGTAAGCATGTTTGCGTTCATTATTTTATTTGTTTTTAACCTAATAGGAATTGCATGTTTCATTACTATCGTGGATAAGATAGTAGTGTCATTTTTGCTCTATTTACAACAATTTTTTTTTACAAGGGGATTTTCCAAAAAGATGTATAATTGATTCGTACTCTAGTTCGAGGACATTATCTTTATCTTCGTGCTGTTAAAATGATGTGAATTAGTCCTCGTTAACCTCAAATTGGTATTCTACTTCATTTTAATGACTCATGTGCTTTCGTAGAGACATAACTGTTATCGTAAGTTCGTCCCTGATTTACAGAAGGATTTATATAGAAAGCTCAGCTTTGATATAATGCCCGTTTAATCCTGAGAATGTTATATTTACGTGAGATTGCTATTTTTTACGTCAGCAAAAGAGCATAAAAAATAAATTGATTTCTATAAAATTTATTATTGCTTCTCTCTAAAAATTTGATAAATATTTCATGTCATTTATACAAAGCGAAATATTTAAAATGTGCCCAATTTTAACAACTAAAACTGAATAAGCACCTTCAACTTTGAAACTCACAATGTCGTTATTACTACAACGTTACTACGTAAATCAAATCCTTCATATTACTCTCCATTAACAATAAGTTGGCTTCACGCGATTATTAACATTATATTACGCTAACTATATGTAATTATGGCCTTTTATGCAAAGGGTCATTGTCAAAGTGACCTGTATATTTTATTGTTGAGTGCATTTAATGTTGTCCTCACAATAGGTGGAATAGAGCAGCTGGTAATCTTGGCATATGGAACAGCAGCAGCTTTAGGAATAATATACACGTTGACTGCCTCGACATCGATGTAGTGAAGTGTAACAAGATATCAGTGCACTGAAGAACCTAAGAATGGAACAAAATATTTAGTGAAAACTGAAGAGCTGAAGCCACAAGATGAAGAGTTGAAGATACAACAGGAACATTTAATTCATGATGACCCAAGAAATGAATGAAGTCTGAAGTGCTTTATTTTATGTTTGTTTGATATGCTATGTCGATTGTGAATGCTTGTGTTGCGCTTTGATGTATTTTTATCTTTTTGGTGTGAATGAGATACTGTAATTCAAGTGTAAAGTGAGAATATGTTTTTTTGTGAATAAGGGAGTATAATTTACTGAGTTGGGTTATGTATTCGTATGTGAATGAGAGTAGTATCTTTAGAGTGATTGTGAATATGAAATTTAGTGTGAGCGGTGGTATGCAATTGAGTGGGTGTAATAGTATTATCTTTAGTATGAATGTGAAATAGGAGTACAATTAAATGAGAATGGAATTATGCAATTTAGTGTTTGTTAGAGCGTATGATAAAGTGTGAATGATACCGTTATCTTTAGTGTGAATGTTGATATGCCATTTAGTGTGAATGATAATAGGCTATGTAGTGTGGATAATAGTTATGTTATATAGTATGAATTTGAATATGTAATAAAATATGAATGAGGGATCGCAATTTTGGTGTGAATGAGAATATACAATTTCGTATGAATGCGGTTTTAGTATGGCTGAAGGTATGTAATTTAGTGCCATTTTAGGTGTGTGTTTTATTGTGATCGATAGTACTATCGTTAGTGTGGATGTGAATATGAAATGCAGTATGAATGAAATAATTTAATTCTGTGTATGTTAGAGTATGTAATAGAGTGTTATAGGTGCAGTTTTTTTTAGCGTGAATCCGAGATTTTTATTTAGTGTGTATGTGAATACTCAGTTTAGTTTTAAGAGTATCTAGGAGCGTGTGAATGATGGTACATAATTTAGTGTGGATTTGAGTGTGCAATTTAATATGATTAAGAGATTGTAGTTTAGTGTGAACGAGATTTTTATATTTGTTATTTTTTTATGCGCGATTGTGTGATTTTGGGTGATTGTTAATATGAGACTAGGTGTGAATGTATGTATGCAATTTAGAATGAATGACATATTTTTGATTTGGAATGAATGAGGATTGGATTTTAGTATGCGTTTCAGTGCGGCTTTGAGTACGATGAGAGTATTTTTAGGGTGAATTTGCAATTTAGTGTATTAAGTTTGCATGCGTGAATGAAATTTAGTGTGTATGTGATATGCGATTTGGTGTGAATGAAAGACCCTAATTAAGGGTTTTTAGAGTATGTGAGTGAGTGTGAATAATGGTGTATTATCTAGTATGGATGCAAACGTGGAATTTAGAATGAATAAGTCATTGTAATTTAGTGTGCGTTAGAGTATATAATTGAGTGAGAATGAGATTTTTATATGTATTATGAATTCGAATATGTAATTTCGTGTGAATGTTAATGTGTCACTTGGTGTGAGTGGTATTATGGTATTTAGTGTGAATGTGCATAAGCAATTTAGCATGAATGATAACTGGTAATTTAGTATGCTTTAAGGTGTATAATTGAATATTATGAGAGTATTTTAAATGTGAATGTGATATGAAATTTGGTGTGAGTGAGAAGGGTTTGTTAGAATATTTATTTGAGGGTGAATGTGAGCATTATCTTTAATGCGAATGTGACCATTTAACTTGGTGTGTTTGAGAGCTCGCAATGAGTGTATGCTATTTAGTGTGAGTGTGAATTATAGTGTCGTTGATTGTTTGAGATTTTTTGTATGACAAGTATTTTGCGCCACATTAAAGTAAAAAAAGTAATAGATCTTCATGAATTCTTCGGACATAGACATTACATGTGTATTCAATGCCTCGGTGGTCATATTAAAACTAATTAATCTATCTCATGATTGAGTTGAATGTGGAGCTCTTCAAAATGGAAATTTTAGCTGACGACGAATCTATTAGCCGTACCCAATCCCAATGGTATTCAAATAAATTTGGCCGTTGTCACGCTTTCTTTGGGGCCGAACCATATTCCATACCTTGTCGTACTCGCATGCGTTTCATGCAGAACAAGTGAAATGAGATAGAGCAAAAGATCAGTAGAGTAGAAGGCGAAGATTAGCTCGCAAAGGCCACAGATAGCTCAAATATTTTATCGATCACCAATCACTAAACACGGGATGAATGTTGATAGGTATGACACACTGTAATGATACAATGAACACTTGCGATGTAAAATAAATGAATCGTCTGCACTTCGTCAAAGAAGTGAAAACATTCTCATTGGTAGATTTCATACGAGTATAATAAACTTCTCAGGAAATTCATCGAAATCAGGATTTATCTTTAAAATCATGGTGAATCACTTGATATGAATTAATTTCTTCCTGTGGACATGCATACGGGAGCGTGGTGTCGTAATGGGTAGACCGCTTGGCTAATGATCGAGAAGTCCCAGCTTCGAATCCATGGTGAAGCATTCGCAAATCACGAAGAAAGTCCTCCAAGGGCGAGGTGGCCCTGGGAAAGGTATTTGCCACCCTTGCGCTCCGTCCATTAGTAATATTCACACGCCAGTGGTTTAGTACGTGGTGAGCTCTACTCTCACCTGTACAGACCAACCTTTGGGTTGAATCACTGAGTGATTAAAGCTTGCATGTGATCCCGGCTGACAATCACTACACAGCAAAAGGTTGGTTAAAATGATACAGACCTGTGTAATTGTAAGTATTGGTTCAGTATTAAGTCTGATAATTAACTACTGAGAAGTGTCACTTCAATTGAAAATCAGCCACTGCGGTTCAATGTGAATCAAGGAAAGTGCTTTTGTGTGTATCCGAGTTTATGATGATAATGATAAACGAAGATATCGTATTGTCCGCAATCTATTAACTGAGTACTACACGTGTTTCGATTGTTATACAATCATCCTCAGATAATAATAGAAACTAACAAAAATTCAAATTCCAACAGGTATATTTATCTTCAAAAATAGTGGGGGAAGAAGGGGAGGTTTTTAAGATATATATATACACCTGATGCAATTTGAATTGTTGTTAGTTTATATCAGTACCTGAGAATGATTGCTTAACAATAGATACACTTGCAGAACTTGGTTAATAAATTGTGGACAATACGATATCTTCGTTTATCATTATCATTAGTTATGTTCCACGACATCTCTCCCGAGAAAGACTTTATGGCTACACAGTTTTCATCTCCTGGTGATGTCTGGAATTCAGAATGTTTCATACTCTGCCTGTCACCCCACGGACGGACCCGTGGGATAAAGGCTTTCGTAGTAGTAGCAACCGAAGCCACCCGCCCTCTTCAAAAGTCGCAGTCAGCCACCACTACCACACCCTCACCTTGCAATCGTCCCAGGTGTAAAACCTGCAAGATATCCTCTCCACCCCCTCCCTCATTTCTCCCCAAACTTAAATGCCTGCCGATTTTCCCCTCCACTACTTGTACGTCCACCAATATCATTTATGTACCTCCTTCCTTGCAATTTCTGCCCCGCTTTCTATGTCGGCCAATGCACCACCCCCCTCAATCTCAGAATTAATAATTACCGCGCCTCCTGCTGTCCATCATCCCCCCACGCATCTCTACCAGTACCTACACATTGTTTGTCGCACGACTCCGTCTTTAATCACTGCTTCAAAGTTTCAGTCATTGCCTCCCTTCCTCCCATTGACTCATCCAGTCATTGCCTCCCTCCCTCCCACTGACTCCGCCCTCAATCTCCATACCCTCGAATTGGCGTGCATTTGGCACTTGCAAGCCAATAGCTTTCCGGGTTTGAGCGTCGCATCCTAACGTCTCTTATGTAAAAATATTGTATATCATCGTATTTTATATTGTTCTCATGTTTTCATTCATAGCTCTGATGATAGTTTAAAAAAACTGAAACCTTGGCTAACAACTTTTTTGCATCATATACATTTGACCTATACTCCAAGAAAGTAATATTCCCATCATAAGGTAAGGGAGAAAGCCCAGTGGTCAATGCTGATTGCTGATTACATTCAAACGACACAACATTTGGCGGGAAAGAACAGAGAGGAGATTCGGGAAAAACTGGGAAAATTGAAGGCAGCGATTGAA
The DNA here is from genome assembly GCF_921293095.1 of Ischnura elegans. Lineage (NCBI taxonomy): Eukaryota > Metazoa > Arthropoda > Insecta > Odonata > Coenagrionidae > Ischnura > Ischnura elegans. The sequence continues at coordinate 121,808,365 of NC_060247.1, forward strand.
GGTGGAGGGCTCAAGATCAGCAGGTTGAGGAACATGTTGTTTGGAGGAGATTGCTGCATCGGGGATGAGGAGATATGTATTACAAGAGAGGTTGAACAGAGTACGAGACTTTAACCATCTCAGCTCCTATCTATCTGAGGATAATGGGCTGGAAATTGAGGTGAATCACAGAATCTAAATAGAGTGCGGAAATTGGAAGAAGGACCAGAGGCGTTGCGTGATCGCAGGGTTGGGAATAGGGTCAAGGGAAAGCATATAAAACCGTTGTGCGCGCAGCACTGTCGGAAGGAATTGAAACATTGCCTGCTAAGAAAGCCTACGAAAAGAAAATCGACGTGGCAGAGACGAGAATGCTGAGATGGCAGACCGGAAAAACCAGAAGAGTTAGTTATACGATTAATACATTGAGGGAGATGGTGGGAGTGATTGAGATCTATAGATCGAGAGAGATAGAGTAAAATAAAGGATTCCGTATTCTTTAATAAATTTCTTTGGAGAAAAATAAAAAGCGAACCATCTCCTTGAGGCTTCTAATCAATAAGTCATCATAGTAGCATAACGCCCAATACCTCTATCTAGAGTTAACATTTTTTTTAAATATTCATAGCAATCACTCACTTGGTGATTCAACCCAAACATTGATCTGGATAGGTGAGAATAGGGTTCAACCAAGGCCAAAGAGTAAGTTATTCATGCATCCAGAGTAGGAGGTAAATGAATTACGTCATTAATTTTTTGAAAGAATAACTTAAGCTTTGGTTTTCCACAGAATTTTTTATAAAATCATGGTCATGATTTAATAAAAATTCTGTGGTGAAACAACGTTCAAGTTATTCATTCAAAATGTTCAGAAAATTCCACAAAGTATCGCAGGAAAACTACCATATTTATTCTGTCATTAAAATTAAATATCACCTTGACAATGTCTTACTTTCTCCCTTCATTATAAGAATAAAGTTTTATACTCTGCTTAGCCTTCATAATTTGTGTTAAAATTATTTTTTTTAAGTGATGCTCATAAATATTAGGGGCAAAAATAAAGGATTCCACAATCGTTGTTCGACTTCTTTGAAGAAAAATGAGTGATATTTAATGATTGGGTTACTATATCATGTGATTGTATTGTTTTATAATGTGACTCATGTAGCCATCCCTTTTTTATCATCTATCATCATCGACCACCATCCACGAAAAAATATAAGGCGGGGTGCGCGTTCATACGCGTGAGTTTGGATAACGCCTTCTATTTGACTTGGGTAAAAAAGATAAGTTATCTCCGAAGCCCCTCCACGTCACCTGGTATATCACGCGCCGTGTGCCTTGCTCTTATCACAGTGTAGGTAGAGAAGTCATCGAGGCTGGAGCAAGGTGCGTGAACAAGGTGTAGTCTAGAAGATCGACCAAGGACCGTTTTTCTACAGCAATAGGACATCCTCCTCTGGGATTAAGAAGGGAGCGTCCTACGGGGGTTGCTAGTTAATCATCCCGCTTAAGGGATTAATCCGGAAAGGTAAGAGACGATTCACAACTAATCCTAACTATTTTCTTATGTTAAGTTCCCTCATTATAGATCGACTCATCATGTCAAGAGGGGAAAATTGTAGAATGACCATTTACACCTCATCCCAGCAGATTGCGAATGTATGGTTTAAATTAAGTACGTTCAACCATAGAATATAATTGTATCAACGAGATGCGAAAAATGTGAAATAAATTCGCAATCGAATATTTTATTACGCAATATAATAATTCCGTCAATCAGTCAAAAAACTCAACATCACTTTTAGTGGGCGTTGTATGCATTGCATTTTTTTTAAACATACATTTTTCTCATAAATAATCTAATAACGTACGTCGAAATCATTATTTCAGCCTTTTATGTAGAAGAGGGCCACTTTCTAATGATTCTAAAACAAATTAAGAAGGCTAAGAGGAGTAAAAAGTTATTTTCTTTTAAAGGAAAAGTTTATGGAAAACATTAACTTAAAGATTCATCACTAACAGTGTTTCCTTTTGGCGTGACTTATTAAATTTGAAAGCGGACAAATTCTGATACGAGGTGTAGGAAAGAGGAGGCCATTTTGATATATATTGATTGAGCAATTACTGAAAGTTAACTGCCTCGCAACGACGGATGAACCGATAAGATACTGCTCTAGAGGAAAAAGCGGAGACTGGAATTAATCTTCGAATGCCAGGAAAACGAGATTACTGATATATGAAATATGGCGTGGGCGTTCGATGAAGCCATTGGTGATATCTTTCCTCTCGACCTCTTTACAATCAACTTGCTGTGAGCTAAAGTCCAAGCTAGTCTCCCTCGCGTACATCTGTAGCCTCCTAAAAAACTGGTGTATTTTTTTCTTAACTTACTCTTGAAAAAACAACAAATACACTAAGAAACCATAAAATTATACGTAAAGTTGAATATATTATGATATTTTACCGCCGAAAAACTGGTATGCGATCTTAGAAGCTATTTTCAAAGACCACTTTCATTCTCTCTTCTATCCTCTCATTGTTTCTGAGTACCAGCACAAGGAATTTTAATTGATACGACCGAAAACGCTATTATTCCCTAGTTTTTTTTACTTCATCTACTAGTTCGGTCATAAAGGTGCTTTTATTATTGTTTCATTTTATTACAAGTTAAATTACAAAATATTTATTCATCCACATCTACATACTACCCCGAAAAACCACCTAAAAGGCCTGCGGCAGGGGGTGTTAGGACTCCAGTCGTTAACAAATAATAAGGATATCCATCAAAGAAATTACACCTAGCATTTATTAAAGTAATTTATTGCTCGGGGAAGAAACGAATTCCCATACTTATCCGTTCGGCCAAATACCTCTCTTAATCTATCGCTTCTTTCGGACCTGAAAATACAGTGTGGTTTTAATACGCTGTTCTCCATGTTGCTCCGAAAGATATCAATTCTCGATTGTTCAATTAATGTAAGCCTAGCGCGTAGCCTTCACATCTCTAGCGGCTCCAAGCCGAATTCGTTCAACATCTGCGAAACACTTTCTGTACGCCCGGAGCAATTTTTTTTACGATAATGCAGCAGTTTTATTTTGTGCATGATGCATTTCACATTCTACTACGCTACTCTGTTGAGTTTTCCATGCGGCAACTCCAAAATGTTTACTATAATTGCGAACCAATCGGCAAGGATAAATAAGAAACTCGTTCCTCTCTCTCTCACATGATCAGTTTATTCTCACATTAAATACATAGACCCTAGATAAAATGAAGCTTAATCGGATTAGACGCTACGCGCAAAAATAATTGAAAGATAATTTATATCCACATTACGCAATTTTAAATGTCTCCTCTACGCTTCTTATTTTTATTTTTTCCGATAATGATTCTGAGTCACCAGATAGCAGGGCGTCGACGGACGAATGGAACGGATCATCATGGCTGCCATGCTGTCCGCCATTACCTCTACAAAGCCTTAACCCACGCCAGCCATTTGAATTACTCAAATTAGTTTCGAGAGAAAAGGAATTCAAACATCGCCTTTTAGTTTCGTCCGGACAAATTTTAAAAAAAACTTCGCTTTCGCTTAAAGTCTTTACAAACGTCATCGTAAGGTTAAAAACTATGTTCCATAAACGTCTTTCGCCATACAGATAGGCATCTGTTTTACGCCGTAAGATAGGAGTGGGTGTTCCATCGTTCCGACGTGATTTCCAGAAACCCTGAGTCATCACTCACGTGAACCACATACTTTAACGAAGGAATAAGTGCATTCAAAATAGTTTTAAAACCATTTTACTTCAATAGAGAGGCATGTATTTATTGTGATTAGGCTCGTTCAAATGAGTTTTTTTGCTGATATATGCGCCAAAAGATCTTGCCAAAATGGCCATCATATGAGAGCTATCCTTTGGCCATTTATTAAGTTTTCATTTCGCACTTATCGTGGTTATCCATTCATTTTGATACAACGGTTTACCATTGACTCCAAAAAAAACGTAACTCACCATTCTTAGTGTAAAAAGTTAAATTAAGGATAGCAAAGGTTTCTCGATTAATAAAATTAATAGCTTCACTCACTAGGACGACTCATTGCATATTTTTATTTTTCCACAGTTCTATCCTTGCATGAAATGATGGGCACGTATATTTTTTAATCACGCGCAATATTTTTATGACAGTGTGGTGTGCATTTTGGGATGTTCTTGCGTATTTATTGCTGGTAATTGGTCACCCCCTATCAAACGCCCTAGATGGCTCTCGATGGGGCTCGCTGAGTATTATGTAGATGTATCAGTAAGATGGTTTGGGCTGTCTATTCCTCGATATAGATAGGCGATGGACAAATACGTGAGAATATAGGTCTCTTTATTTTAAAAACATATACACCAAGGATGAAATTCACCATGAAAAAAATATTTGGCTTAGCTGGGATTTGAACCCGGATCTATCGGTTGATGTAGCTGCTGGTACAAATACATGCAATCGGAAGATCCGGGTTTGAGCCCCGGTTAAGACAATTATTTTTTCATAACGAGTTACATCCTTGATGAATATATAACTTTGTAACCGTACATGTGACCGCGGGAAAAGTTAATTGTTCTACGCAGTGCTTTGAAAAACAATTGTAATTGGTACACCAAGGTCGAACGAGTCTTAGTCTGCTGAAATTCCTCTCCTTTTCTCCTTCTTCAAATACTATCCTGACTACACAATCAAGTCTCGTTAGGTGGTCCATTCAGTTATCTACCAGGAGGTCGTCACCATCAAGTAAACTCCATCATCTAAGAGTGCAGGACGCTTTTATCAATAATTACAGTGTAAGCCTGAATAATCATTCAAAGACTTTTTACAATATCATCTTTAGTAATAAGAAGTTTCGAAGGTAAATATTGATAGTGATCACCACGGACCAAACCATGATTTCCATATAGTTTTCCGAGGTAATAAGCGGCTATCACTCGTTTAAGAATAGGCCACACATCCATAGCCCAATAATACCTCTTTACCGAAGAGAAATAGCCACTCTCACCTGATTAATTGCCTTTTTAAGTGAGATTTAACTTCATTGAAAACTTACAAACTCCCGTATAGTAATATAACGGCTAGGGTAGGAATGTTACATTTTTCATGCAGGTAGCGAATAAAATAACCATTTTTCTATATACCTATAACCCACTACTCAATTCAATAAGCTGATCTGCGCGATCTAACCATAGCCGTCGGCAATCCCAGAATCCAATTTACCTCTGAAGGTTAAAAGGCGTTCTAATTTCTCCATATTTCCGGTGCAACCGCGTCGGTTTGTTGGTGATGACAACAGTTTCGCTGGCACTGCTGCCAGCGTTTTCAGGTCGAAGATGAATGATGATGATGATGAAGATGATGGTTCATCTTCGACCTGAAGACGCTGGCAGCAGTGCCAGCGAAACTGTTGTCATCACCAACAAACCGACGCGGTTGCACCGGAAATATGGAGAAATTGGAACCTGAACACCGCGGAAATCTACGTAGTCACATTAAAAGGCGTTCTTATCACTCGAGGGACTCCAGAGACTTCAATGGGCGATATGTCTAATTTACTGGACATTTAAGAGGACATATACATAATACCCAGCGAGCCACCTCTACGGCATTTGGCAGGGGGTGACCAGTTACCAGCAAGCAGAATGGAAATGGATCCACACTTTTACACCAACAGTCATAAAAATATTACGCACGATAACGAATACGCGTGCACATTCATGCAAGGCAAAACATTCCGACGATTGGTAATTCCAATAGCAAATCCATGCAAGTTTAGAAACAACGGAAAAATAAAAACATAATAGTAGCGAGTAATACCATTAAATTTATCAATCGAGTCACGGTTGCTGTCCATGATAGTACGAGGAAAGGATGACGTTCTAAATCGACGCATCCATTTAGCGACGGCGAACGAAGGATATTTTTCACGTCGTCTGAGAAAGTATCTTCTCCAAATTTACTAAGTAATTTTAGCCTATACTTTTCTCTAAGCTCCTCTTAAGATTCCCATCTTAAATCGCCTAGCATATTGTAAATTGTGCACTTTTTACAGTAAGAGCTCATCACGAAGCTGGCCGCCCTGTAAAATTACAGTTACAATTACAATTACGTCTTGTAAGATTGTCCACTTCAGAGACCACCTAGAAATTAATGAAGAGTTCTCGGGATCGCCTACGGGTCAGGAACTGCATAACTGCCTGTTGGAAGTTCCTGGCCCAGTGGCGATCCTGATAACTCTTCACTGAGTCTATTCGCCGGGAAAGCGCGAAATCTTTCTTCACCACCTAGAAACTTTCGAATATTGCCGTAAAAATGTTGAAATTTGAGTCACAGAAATTTCTAATTGCAATGTCACTTGCTATATGTACCATCATAAGTGGGTTACGACACATGAGTAGCAGAATCTTAACAAGAAATTACGTTACTCAGTGACTCAAAGTCATCTGAAGGCCTATCCGTGCATACGGATGTAAATCCGTGAAATCAGCGATTACGAGTGAGTGATTATTTCTCTATCACTTTAAGGATCACCACTATAAATGAAAATAACATTTCGTAAAAGGTAATCGTTACAAGTAAAAACTTCTGCTAAAATAATCGTTACACGTAATCTGATTACTTTCACTCGATTATTTACCAACATTGACAGATGAAACGAGGACCCAGGACGGGCTCGCGGGGTTAATCTCCCGAGGGCCGGGTCTATAAGCATTCGTTCTTCACCCGCACAGCTTGGAAGTGGGAGGACAGGGAAGGAAATGAGGGTAGGAGACGCCGCGGCGATGAGAGCCCGACGACACCTCCAGGGAGAGGATAGGAATGGAAGGGTGGGGACTAGGGGCAAACCCGCGCTGCCATGGGGACAACGAGGTTCACTACCACTAGTCGATACCTTCACAGCATAAACGCTCAACAATCGCCCAGCGAATAAAATTCGCTCATCTAGTAGCCCAGCAATACAAATCCGCTCAGCTGGCATTGTCCGGAGCATAAACGCTCACCTTCAAGCTTGGAGAATAGGAGATGAGCGTTTATGCTCCGAACACTGCCCGCTGAGCGATTTCGTGTTGTTGGGCTACTAGATGAGCGGATTTGATTCGGTTGGCGATTGTTGAGCGTTTTTGCAGTGGAGATATTGTAGTGCAACCAGTGGCGCCGACTCCATGGGGCCTGAGGGGGCCCGAGCCCCCTCAAAGATTCGTTTGGGGGGGCAGAGCCCCCTCAATAATTCAAGAAAATAATTAAGTTATATTATGCTTTGTGAAATCACATAAATATATTGGTAATTTTTATTTCCCATGTTTATCGATAGTTACCTTTTAAAATAAATTCAACAATGTAAGTTGAAACAAATAATTATAAGGTTAAGCAGGTTAACTGAATCAAGTGGAGTGAATCATGGTAGTGTTTCGGTGCTGCGACACACTTTGAATTTAACCTCTTCCCGGGGCAAGACCTCCGATATGGGCCCCCCCAATATTTTTTATAAGTCGGCGCCCCTGAGTGAAGCCATAACTTAATTTGTCAAAGAAAAAAAGAGGATTATTCTATAATGAGAAGAATACATCGATTATTCCGTGGGATAACCAACGTTGCCAACGCATGAGGGCCCAAGGGGGGCCTTTTGAAGGATACAATACACCTGGGCCGGGACTCAGTACCAAAAACTGATTCGCCCGATCACCCGGGGATGGGTTGGAGTGATAAGAAAAAAAAGAATGTGCCGCGCCGCAGCGATAGGAGCCCGTCGACGCCTCTGGGGAGAGGTTAGTAGTGGAAGGTATGGAATACGGACAAACCAGCGTTTCCATGGGGACAACGGGGCCCACTACTAGCGAAACAAGTGCTTGATTTACCATCGAAAATAGAGAACTATTCTATGTTGAGAAGAATCCATCGATCATTAGTTGGATAACCAAAATTGACAGTGAGATCAGTACCGGAGGTGGGTCCTTTGAGCATTTATTATATATAAAATAAATGAAGCCATGCTTTAGCTATAGGTACTACCGTGAGGCGAGTTAGAATAGGATTCTTCACCAGAGCAAGATATAAGCTAATTTTACTTCGTAAAATTGGAGAAGATTTTACCTCAGACGACGTGAAAAATAATTTTCGTTTACCGTCGTACTATGATAGACGTCATGAGAAGAAAGTAAAAGAAATAAACGGCAAAACAGAGTAACCCCTCATTTCATTCTTTCCTCGTGCTTTAAAGTATAGCGAGGGCGTCTCCATTAACAAAATTATTCGCTTCACTCTTCAGGACGACTCATTGCATATTTTTAATTTGCCATTGCCCTAATCTTTTACGTCTTTACTGTAGGAATTACTAACCGTTGGCAATTTTTGCCTTTGAATGAATGTGCACATATTCGTAATTATTATGCGTAATATTTTTATTAACGTGTGGTGTGTATACGGAGATCCTCTTGCATTGTGCATGATGGTGATTGGTCAACCCCTGAAAAACACCCTAGAGATGGTTCGTGGGATATAACATGTACATGTAGATTCTTATTGAGCACATTTGCACTGCACATTTAACTTTTAGTATAACATCTAGATGTATCCGCTGGCATTGGAATTCGGTGCACACGGTCTAACTTCTCGCTCTAACTAGCCTCACGGTAGTACCTATAGCTTACGCATGGTTTTGATTTATGCCTATTTTTTGTTGGGACGCTGAAACTGAATCCGAATTTTTTTAGCAAAATCATACAAATTTACACGTAAAATTGCATATAAATTGATATGTAGCCTTGCTTTAGTCCCGGTCAATGCCTATTTTACTTCTTTATCATAGATTGATGTCACCAAGAAAGCAAAACTTGTACTTAACGTAATGATTTTAAGCTATTGAGTTATTCAGTCGCTATAGAACATCATTAATGGAGGCACGAAAGTAGTCTTCCTCCCTTCGAGGTCACCGAAGTAATGCTATCTACGTGGAACAATGATAACAATGTTTATTTAACGGTGGAAAACGCTCCCCAAACACCTGATACCAGGATTTCGGTGCAACACCATGAGATTATTAGGATTACTGATAAGTTACGTTGGGATGGATACGTCTAACAATGAAAGTGGATTGCGAGTAGAGAGCAGAATATCGAACAGCGCAGCACCGAGACATAGAACTTCTTTGCAGGAACTTTTCTATGAGTACTCCACCAAATGTCACGAGAAAAACTACATATTCTGTTGCAGTCGAAAGCCTTATGAAATAGCACACTTAATCGAGGGAAATTCGAGGGTTATATTAAACAATCATTGTTCCAGTGGACAGGGAAATTCGGAAAATAATTTTTCTCGCAATTAACCGACTTGAAAAAAATCCTTAGTTTACTTCCCTACTATGGTAGATGTTATCACGGGAAGGAAAAGGAAATAGACCGCAAAACAGAGAGATTTAAAATGTCCTTCTTTCCTCGTACTCTAAAGTCCGCTTTACACGGGGAACGGAATTGCGCAGGTTAGAACTGCATTAATTTCTAAACTGGCGTGGAATCGCGCGAATGAACGAAGGAAATTAGAACAGGGGCGATTTTGCCATCTCACGTGCACGCATTCTTGCATGTTTTGTAGAAATTTACCACTTTACTTGACGCAATTTTGACTGCGCCTTCGTACACACGTCAGATTGTGCAAGTACGTGCCCCGTGTAAAACGACCTTAATGAGTAGCAACGGTGGCTCGATTAATGAAATTAATGGCATCACTCGTTAGAACGGCTAATTTCTTGGTTATCTTATTCCATTGTTCTAATCTTGATTGGATTTACTATAGTAATTAATATTCTTTAGCGAGTTTTGCTCTTGCATGAATGTGCGCGTATTTTTTGCTATTATGCGTAATATATCTATGAGGGTTTACTGTGCATTAGGGGATTCATTGCATGCTGGTGATTGGTCACCCTTGCTTAGCACATTAGAGGAGGCTCGTAAGGCATTATATAAAAAACTAATACTGCCATAGTTTTCTTAGCGATATCATAACAGAGCGTAACGTAATAGTTATATGATGTGATAACGCTTCAACACGAGTACTCTTGTCTTCCAACTCTCCCGGCCATGTGCCTGTCTTATAAATTCTCCTCATAATTCAGTGTATATATATTCTGCATAGAATAAATATGTTACAAGTTCAGTGTTGCAAAGAGGTTTCATACAATAAAAGGTGACAAATAGCTGCCATTATTCATTCAATAAAAATTTAATAGCTGTCATTACTTTTAATTTACATTTACATCTAGGAACTAACCTGCAATTCGCCTAAATAGACGTGTGACGAGGGAAGTTAGGACAACAGTGGTTTACAAATAAAAAGGAAATTCTCTAACGAAATGCCGCCTATTAGTTATTGAAGTCCTTTATTGTTCGGGGAAAAAACGAATTCGTATATCTATCCGTTCGACAAAATGTCTCTCGTAATTTATCGCTTCTGTCAAACCTTAAAATATTGTGGGTTTCTAATATGATGTTCTCTGTGTCGCTCTGAAAGATATCTACTCCCAATCGCTTAAGCAATCGAAGTTTAGCGCGCAGCCTCAGAATCTCCTGTGACTCACAGCCTAAGGGTCTTCAACTCGCCGCCACCAGGCCGAATGCGGCCCGCCGCACACTGGGCTGAAATCGAAAAAAGCTGGACAAAACCTAAAAAACAATTTTTTTGAGGGCGGAATTTTAAACTGCGCGCCGGCTAATTTCTCGCGGCACCTAGAGGCTAAAGAAAATATTGTATCGCGCCACAAAATATAAAATATGTATCAGCACACTCGTAAAATATAATCAATGTCAAAAACCGCATTGATTGATAATGAACTTTTTAACCAATAAAGATTTAACTAGAAAAGATAACCACTTTGAAATTACCTGTTTTATAAGTTATTGATGTGGCGGTAAAGTGACGAGGATTATTGTGGCCCTCCGGATGATGGGAAATCGATTTTTTGCCCTTGCATTAAAAAAGGTTGAAGAACCCTGGCCTAATTAGTTTGACCTATGTGTAACGCTATCTGTACACCCTTAGCAGTTTGTGACGAATCGCGCCACTTTCCTTTGTATTTGATTAAGTTCACGGTTAAAGTCTTTCCGCCACCGAATCCTTATGCTCGCTTCGTATCGAAGGTGTGGCCAGACGAGTGCGAAATAGTACCCCTCTTTTACTTTTTCATCCGAAACTCCTCCCCCAACGCGCTTGACGAATCCTAGCTTCTTCAGGGCTCTGTCACAAACCATTCTCCCACTATTTTCAGAGCGTAACTCTTTCTTCCGAGATTTAATGCGATCAAGCATTCAGGCTCCGATAAAAACCGACCAGCTGAACAAGTGCAATGGAAAAATTCGCATTAACCAGGGGAGTGATTCCGAATGATAACTGACCACATTCGGAGAGCAGTTAGGCCTTAAAATGAGTCGTTCAATGATTAATTTATTGCTGGATGCTACAATGATAGGAAGTGTACTGTTCCCGAGCTATTTAACTTAACCAGTCACTTTTACTTCTCCATAGTGTCTTAGATTAATTTTTCGCATTGTACGTCTAATATGGTCTCATGAAAAATAAATAATTCCGGTCGATTTGGCTAATTTTTATGCAGTATATTTTTGTTCGGTTCCCATTGAAACGAAAAAAATATATTCTACTATATGAGCTATAAGGAGCCTCTAAAGTTCGAGTTCTTTTTATTAGACACTATGCATGAAATGGTTAAGTGAGCCGCTATTCGAGCGCCACAGGCGATCACTTATTGAACTTCCGACCAATGCCCGTGTTTGGATAAACCTGTGACATCATCCGATTTTGAGTCAACACAGAACCATCCAGACGAGCCCATGGATATTAGGATTTCAATCGTTCCCGAGGGAATCCAAGGGCGATGCCAGTGAGATATCACTCCCTCCCACTTTCAATTGGCGATTGGGCAATCCGAGGAGCGGCTGTCAATGATTCATCGTCTCATTGGCCACAAGGGAGAAAAATGCGGACGACACGGGCAATCTTATCTGAGGAAGGAGTCCATGGGGAGATTACGACGGACTGGGTGGAAAGAATTCACCGACGTTTTACAGCTCGTATCCAAACACGCCTCCGTGTGTCTGACATTTCAATCCTGCCGCGTGAACGGCGGTGAAATTAGCATTAACTGCCAGGAGAAAAAATTCCTCTGGACCAGTAATAGAACCACGTACTAGTGGCGAATTTAAGGGGGGATCTCAGGTGCCACAGTGTCATAAATTAATTTTTTTTTGCTTTTTACGACGAATATGTTCGTCGCGTAGCTCATGAATAATTATTCCGAACGATTCGACTCATTTTTATGTTGTATATATTTAATCGATGCCCATTTAAACGGAAAATTACGTTCAATAGGCTGTGAGGAGCCTCAGTAGGTCGGGTTCATTTTGCTGGACACCACGATTGAATTTTTTCCCCTGAGACCTCCGCCCAAATCTCATCCAACTATTTTAATATTAATTAGTCTAATAATGTTTACATCCTTGTAAAGTAGTAAAGGAAGTGATATGTAAATGCATTACTACAATCCCCAAACGTGATAGAAGTTTGAGTTGCATTTATCTCGAAGCGTAGCTCTTAAAAAATTCTACGCGGGAGTACGCCCCTCTCTCCCGGGGGGGTATTCCGTTCCCCCAGACCCTGGTCATTAGGCCGGCCCTTATTTTTCGGAATTGCGAAAAGTTATGTTTTCCTGGTCTCAAAATGATCCAAATGAGGTTTATATTCACGTGTTAAAATTTGGTTACTTTAAAATAACGGCAACCCGTGCCCCAAGGGCCCTAAGTACTAAGGGCCCTAAATTGAGTTTTTTGAGGTCAAAAAGTGCTATTCCTATGTAAAACGTAAAAGTAAAGTCCTTCAGGGCCAATTTTCTGTTAGTTTTGACCTATCTCTAAGCGTTTAGGAGATATCGTCCGTCGTAATGCAATTCCCCCCCAGGGCGCCACCCCGCACCGCAGCACCGCTGAGGTACGGCCCGCACCACTTACTACAGACTTCCCCTCAACCCCCTCCCCTCCCACGGCAAAGACTTTGCTCACACTGGCAAGATCTAGCCTCTGAAGAAATGTGATTACCTTAGAAAGAATTTAATTGCCATAACAATACTTCCAATCCAAGAGATCAATTTATTTTCACTCTGTCCATGAATTTCGGTGCAATAACCAAAATAAAATACATTTTCATTGTATTTCTAATTTTTCATTGACATCCCATATTTGACAATTAAAGTGCCTTTCCGCACGTAAGGGTTGTATTGCGATGAAGAGCCACACTTAGTAATAAATTTTGAAAGCCCTCTTCCTTCAACGTGACTGCTTAAAAATCTTGAATTAGTTTCATCCCTCTCGCTGCACTATCATTTCCCACTTGATGACCCCGAATAATTTGCAAATCGTTCTTGTATGTTCATCCCATTCTCGCATGTGCACATCAAAGAATGCAATGCATATTTACAATGCATTAAATAGTTTTCTCGAATTAGTGGTGACAAAATTTGGTATGGATACCTTAGTCATGTCTTTATGTTTATAGAATGCCTTCTTCGGTGGATCATATTTTCCTTCACACGACCACATACGGCGTATCACGTTTTTATTTTCACACCTAGAAATGGATCCGTCAAAGAATGACAGGCCTACCAACTCCTCACTCATGAACCACAAGTGGTTTGAAAACCTCTTTTGTGCTGCTTTCGCTATGTCCAGGCTAACACTTTCGTAATTAACAAATCTTTTTAGGAACTAAGTGTCACTGTTGGGAAGAGATGCACAACAAGGAGCGGAGCAACACATCTTTTCCTTTCTTCTTGAATATATTGAAATCTATTCCACCAACAACTACATTTCGTTCTCCTCTTTATTTGCGTAAGAAGATTATTTCTTCAGCCCAAGCACATTTATCCGAGAGATTAACTGCACTTTCCTCCTCGTGCGTCAAAAATTCAATGGTACCGCTCCTTGCAATTTCAAACAAATCATCAAGTTTTGTAACGAAAGATTCTCTTCTCTTCATCTCCACTGTAGTTCGTGCTCTCTTTATGTCGTTGCACGTTCATCCATTCTTTGCGTCATTTTTCTAACTTTTCAATCGCCTTATTTTCCGTAATAACAGGAACTCTAGTTTTGTACCATGGATGAGACGCATTTCTCACGGTTTTGTCGCACTAAGTCATACAAATTTCGAACCCATTAGGTGATAGAGAAAACACACAGTACTTATCTCACTGTAGGTAAATTTGAGCCGAGTATTTCTTCACTTTCTTTTCCAACCAGTTCAATGCCTGGATTTAGTCTTGATTACATGCCTTTCCTTGTTGGTCTATTCTTAAAATGAACGTCACGTTCATGATAAAGTATTTATTTCACCACTATTCTCCTTAAATCCTAAAAAATAGCACATTCTATCCTTTGCACACTATAAACAAGAACTATCTCTCCACAGTGATCTACATCCGTGAACTGACTACCTCGTTTCTTCTTCCTTGAATATTTCTATCTACTGATGTAGCCCTGGAAGCCCTGCTCATTCCCTTCATTCCTTTATAATTCATAAACACAATTGTATCACATGCTTATAATATTTTGTACATAAAGAGCACTTTGGAACAAAGCCTGCTGAAATGGTTCGCGGCCGTATGGCGGCAAAAAATCAAGGTTTAAGGGGTCGGTACCCAGTACATAGGACGGCGTTGAAGGGGTAAAATTGATATTATAGGCTTTAAAAACATTAATCGTGACACAAGAGGAATAAACTATTCAATACTGTACCATTAGCATGTAAATGTTGCCACCAGGAGCAAAGTCTTTGCCGTGGGAGGGGAGGGGGTGTAGGGGAAGTCTGTAGTAAGTGGTGCGGGCCGTACCTCAGCGGTGCTGCGGTGCGGGGTGGCGCCCTGGGGGGGACCAAATTTTGTCACCACTAATTCGAGAAAACTATTTAATGCATTGTAAATATGCATTGCATTCTTTGATGTGCACATGCGAGAATGGGATGAACATACAAGAACGATTTGCAAATTATTCGGGGTCATCAAGTGGGAAATGATAGTGCAGCGAGAGGGATGAAACTAATTCAAGATTTTTAAGCAGTCACGTTGAAGGAAGAGGGCTTTCAAAATTTATTACTAAGTGTGGCTCTTCATCGCAATACAACCCTTACGTGCGGAAAGGCACTTTAATTGTCAAATATGGGATGTCAATGAAAAATTAGAAATACAATGAAAATGTATTTTATTTTGGTTATTGCACCGAAATTCATGGACAGAGTGAAAATAAATTGATCTCTTGGATTGGAAGTATTGTTATGGCAATTAAATTCTTTCTAAGGTAATCACATTTCTTCAGAGGCTAGATCTTGCCAGTGTGAGCAAAGTCTTTGCCGTGGGAGGGGAGGGGGTTGAGGGGAAGTCTGTAGTAAGTGGTGCGGGCCGTACCTCAGCGGTGCTGCGGTGCGGGGTGGCGCCCTGGGGGGGAATTGCATTACGACGGACGATATCTCCTAAACGCTTAGAGATAGGTCAAAACTAACAGAAAATTGGCCCTGAAGGACTTTACTTTTACGTTTTACATAGGAATAGCACTTTTTGACCTCAAAAAACTCAATTTAGGGCCCTTAGTACTTAGGGCCCTTGGGGCACGGGTTGCCGTTATTTTAAAGTAACCAAATTTTAACACGTGAATATAAACCTCATTTGGATCATTTTGAGACCAGGAAAACATAACTTTTCGCAATTCCGAAAAATAAGGGCCGGCCTACTGGTCATGGCCCACCTCCGCCCCAAATTTTATGCTGAATCCATCCGTAACACGAACCTTTACTTTTCCGTGCAATTGCGTAGAACACTACCCAATCCAGATTACTGAATCCCCATGACAATTGTACCGAGAACCAATTTACTAGACAAGCGGTTCCCAACCTTTTTTTCCTCCCGGAACCCTCTAAAAGTATGTAACTAATATTGTGCCCCCAAAAATGTAACATGCACATTTTATTACGTAATTTCACTGCGGGTAGGTGATACTTTAAGTTATGAATAATTGCATAAGTACAAACTTTTTTTAAAATACCCCATGTAATATGTATGTACATATTCCCTGGATAAGAAATACATAGTTCCTGGTGTCTGCCATTACCGATTTTTTTTCGGCGTACCCCCGACTGGTTCGTCAAGTACCCTCAAGGGGTACGCTTACCACCTGTTGGGAACCGCTGTACCAGATGTAAGGCCCTTGCTATCCATCTACGAATCTACGGAAAATCAAAGAAGTTTCCTTCTTCATCGGATTTTTTTTTCTTTTCTGTAGAAACAGCAAGTAATGGTTTCGCTAGTAGTAGGACCCGTCCGCCTCTGTGACGGTGCGGGATTCCTCTCCCTTCCTCCTCCCCTCCTTGGAGGCGTCGTCGGGCTCCTATCACGGCGGCGCCTCCTTCCTTTCTCCCTCCATGTCCTCCCCCTTCCGTGCTGCAGAGGTGAAAAGCGAGAGGTTACAGACGCTGCCCCAGGAGTGTAACCCCGCGAGCCCACCCTAGAGTCTCGCTACCACTGTCAACCCACGACCAGCGCAACGTTCAAGGGAAGACACTTCCGTGATTTTTTTCCCATGGAAATTCATGTGGATTTTCTCCACCATTATCGCGGCGAGAATTAAGTATTACACATTACCTCCATACGCGGCCTTAGCGCCAGTTTAAGGCTCTCAACCGTTTTTGCCTCCATTAAATTCCAACTCTCCCTCACGCCGATTAAAATAGATTGTGACGGACGATCGATCATCCACGATTAATTCACTCAAGTGAATGGTGATATACATCACTGATACGACCGATTTTGTCCATTACTTGCAGTCACTTTCACTTGTACGTGGATTGTCCGGAATACTGGGAAATATCCTTTCTTTCGTCATCACTTTAATGGGCGTATTGAGCCACTTCTTTGCTAAGCCTTTTTTTCATCTCTGACCGCACATGTTTACATCTCAGTCCCGGTAACCTAGACCCCAGCCATCTTTGAACCTTTTAACCTATCATGGGACAACTCTTGCTGGCTCGACTTGGAGTTAGCGTTTCTCATGACATGTTCCGTCTACTACATCTGCATCTGCATAATGTACTGCGAGCCACCTTCAGGGTATCCTAACACCCCCGCGACACGTCTGTTGAGACGGCTTGCTGGATAGTGAGGATACGCAGATGTAGATGAAAAGTATTGACAACCAGTGCTTTAGTTGGCAGGCACGGGCCGGTACGGCGTACACCATAAAATCCAAATTCGTTATAAGCTTACCAGTTAAACTACATTTTTAAATCTGTAATAAACAGCCCTACTGCAAATTTTCCAATGGATTTCAGAAAGAAAAATCGGAAATGATTATTTACTTGTTCAGAGTTATCTCGTGGCACAACTTGGAACTAATGTAAGAGTTGGAGTTTGAAATTTCAATAGTGGCCGCGGATTTACAATACATGTTCAGATGTTGGCAAATTTTGGAGAGTACCACCTAATTCTTTTTCCCGACTACAGCACTGATGACAGCTATAGGTGATATTACTTTTGCATGAAAACTCTATACTACACTGCAATTACAATATCACTATCCATTAGAGACGAACACAGAACGATAAGAAGTTCAGCTTTTCCAATAAGTTAGGCGAGTTCAAATTGGAATCTTTACAGGAGCATAGAGCCACTTTAAAGATTCCCATTCCCAGAGCAAGTATTAGATACATTTTCGTTTTCAGGTAAGATTTTTTCACAAACGACCTGTAAACCATCCTACTTTTACCGTCGTACTATGGTAATCATGGTCACGAAAATAAACAAAGGAAATAGGATGAAAAAAAGAGACATTTAAAATGTTATTCTCTCCTCGTAAAATTAAGGATG
The DNA here is from genome assembly GCF_921293095.1 of Ischnura elegans. Lineage (NCBI taxonomy): Eukaryota > Metazoa > Arthropoda > Insecta > Odonata > Coenagrionidae > Ischnura > Ischnura elegans. The sequence continues at coordinate 121,826,283 of NC_060247.1, forward strand.
TAAACGGGGTATCGATTAATACAATTAGTAGCGTTACTTGCTGGGACGACCCGATGCACGTTCAGTGGCGCCGACTCCATGGGGCCTGAGGGGGCCCGAGCCCCCTCAAAGATTCGTTTGGGGGGGGGCGGAGCCCCCTCAATAATTCAAGAAAATAATTAAGTTATATTATGCTTTGTGAAATCACATAAATATATTTGTTATTTTTATTTCCCATTTTTGACGATAGTTACCTTTTAAAATAAATTCAACAATGTGTGTTGAAACAAATAATTATAAGGTTAAGCAGGGTAACTGAATCAAGTGGTGTGAATCATGGTAGTGTTTCGGTGCTGCGACAAACTTTGAATTTAACCTCTTCCCGGGGCAAGACCTCCGATATGGGCCCCCCCAATATTTTTTATAAGTCGGCGCCCCTATGCACGTTTAACATTTTCCATTGTTCTAACCTTGCACGGATTTTACTAAAGCAATTACAAACCGTTGGCAAGTTTTCCCCTTAAAAAGTACAATTGTAATGTCCGTGGTTCGATTTCCGGTCCAAGAGAATTATTACTCATAGCCATTCCTGTGAATGCGGACATGATTTGTGGTTCAGATTACGGAGACAGCCCATCGGGCGCGGAGTTTAGACAACTCTTTGATGCAGATTCAGAGACAGGCAGAGGCTTTTATCGCAGAGCAAACAGCTAGCGTCAAGTGAAAGATAACGCGCCTCCACTGCGCAAACAAAACTGGAAAACTAGGAACCCCGCCCCAACGCGTGAAACGCAAGGGAGAGCCACCTGAACTTGCGCACTGAAACATTCATTTGTCATCGGTCATAATACATATCATTTTTCGTGGGTTTAAAACAAATTGTTGAATACTTTTATTTCAATTCAGTCCTAATTTTGCTTGAAGACTTGAGATTTTTGCTTCTAAGGGGGGGGGGGGACAGCTGTCCCCCTGCCCCTTGCTGGGTACGTCCATGTTTACATTGACATTTTACTTTGAAAAATGACGAGTTTCACAAATAAGGCGTTTAAACTGGGCTTTTACTTATCTCCTGGACGACTTTACCATCGCCATCTCTCATCAGCTTCTTCCTGGCGATGTCGTGGGGCATGAAATGCCTTTCACACAGTTCCTGCCTTGCCTTCAACGCAAAGTTTACCCTCAGCATTGCAGCTTGCCATTTACTCCTCTTAACCGGATCTTTCGGTGCAGAGAAAAATGATAGGGTAGACTTTATAGAGCCATACCCCTCCTTGCACCCTGGTGTGACACAGCGCCGTGGCAATTTAAATATCGCCGAAAATTAAGCGAACGAGCTCCTGCCTCACCCGTGAAATACACACCGTGAATTACCTTAGCGTCTAGAATAAAAAAAAGCGCTGAAGAACTAAATTAAATTTTTCAAATGCCAATAACTCACTTAAATACACGTAAACTTAGTGAAGAGTTCTCGGGATCGCCACCGGGTCAGGAACTCCATAGCTGCCGACGTTTCGATGTCCGACTCGTTCATCGTCCTCAGGGCTGTGAGTCTCACAAAATCTGCGGATGAAAACAAAGAATAGGAGTATTCATTGAAGTCGAAGGTGAGTTCACTAGCAGAGTAGAGAATTTTCCAGATGGAGATTTGGAAAGTGTTTCATGCTCAATCGAGCGCTCAGCCTTTACATGCGCGTACTAAAAGACCGCCCTATTCAAACCCAAATTTAGTGTTAGAGCCAGATAGTCAGATAAGGCATTTTACTACTCAGAAAAATCGTAATGGCGCTATAATTGGCGGTGATTTCAACGTGCCATCTACTGATTGGGAAAAATATTGTTTAAAAATACAAGGAGCTGTGCGAAACTTTGCTTTCCACGTTCTATTCCAATAGGGTAGTTTCATTCATCAAAGAAAACGAAAGGCCTCACACGGCGGCAGCTGGAACCAGAATGACGTCATACGGGATTTTCCCAGCATTCATACTTAGCCGTCGCGTTTTCGAGCGCTTGAAAATTTTCACTTTTCATTTAATCACGAAAAATAGAAATCGTCATTTAAAAATCTAAAATCGTGAAATGCGTTCTCCAGGAGTAGTAATCTTTCGATTTAAGCTATAAAAAATAGGAAACCACCCTATTCTTGACTTGGCTAGTAAATAACCTGCCTAGGTTTACAACATACCAGACATCTTAGAAAACGAATATTTCCGAGTGCGTCACCAAAACTGGCTGGTGGCTGGAATTAGTAAGCATAGACAGTGCACGGAATATTTCATATCGTCTCCGATACAAGGTTCGGTGAATAAAAGTCTACTTATTCCATAAGGTGGATTTTTAAGGGTTAAAACAGTGCTCATCGGCCTCATTCACTAATTGCAAAGACGCCGATCTTAACTTTGGTACTAACGATGAGTTGAAAAAGTTTGTTTGGATAATGGAAAAGGCCATATACGGCCATGGGTAATACGATTTCAAGTAATGTTATATGCTTGAATGCTGAACCGAGATGGTACAACGTTAAAGTCCATCTTCCTCTTCCTCCTTCCAGGATTAGGCTACTAAGCCTGTTCCGGCTCCACATTACCATATTTTTCTTTATCTTCCTTCTCTAACCAAATGGTTGATATTCCATTGCTTGTTTTGGAATTCTTTCATTTGGCATTCGAAGTATATGTTCCTTCCATCCGTTTTTGTAGTCTTGTAGTTTATCAGTGACTGCCTGGACACCATTTCATCTTTTATTTGAGTGCTTCTTAATTTATCCAATCTTGTGCAGCCTTTCACTGATCTTAAAAATTTCATTTCCGATTATTCTATCATCCTTAATTCATTCTTTTTTGGTACCCAGCATTCTGATCCATGGAGTATAGTACGACTGTCATCACTTTATAAAATTTTGTTTCTTTTCTCGCTTTGTTTTTAGAGTTCTTCTAATTGTACCACATAATCTCTGGAAATTATTAACTTTATTTATAATATCTTTGTCCTCGTCATATGTTATATCGCATCCTAAGTACTGGAAGAGCGACACTTGCTCCAGGACTTGATCCTCAATAACAATTTTTGTTCGCATCAGGTTGCTTCCTAAAAATGCCATAGTCTTTGTTTTGGTTTTTGAAATTCTCAGGTTGTGAAGTTTACTCAGTTGGTGTAGTCTGTGTACTGCCATCTGCAGTTTGCCCTCTTTATCTTGTATTATTACCCGATAGTCAGCAAATAGCATTGTATTTAAGTATTGAGATGGTCCCAATTCTATGCCTAAAGTCCATAAAGCTCTAAAAGATCCACGCTTGCAAAAATGAAAAAGGTGAATAAAAGTCTTACTAGTGAGGAAAAACTGAAATGCGAGAAATTAATAAAACAAACCGAAGAAAGTGACAATGAAAACTCTTGGGACGCGTTGACTTAATTAAAAATTCCGTTTTTTTCCTGTTTTATCCCTGCTCATACGTAAGGGAGGTAGAGAGAAATAGCACTATAGTCGCTTTTAAATGAACGAGGGGATAGATTGGCCAATAATTGAGATAAAGCTAATGTCTTAAATTCTTTTTTTCATAGTATCTTTACTAATGTCACGATGAACACATCAATTCCTTTACTTCGACTCTTCCAAGAACAATTGCCGTCTATCTGTAATTCAAGCTGTGATTTAGAAATTCATTTCAGCTCCATTAATCCAAATAAATCTCCAGACACTGATTTCATACCAGCTGGCGCATATATGCAAGGAATCAGCATCAGAGATTGGTCCCTAGTTGTGGATAGTGTTTGAAAAATCCCTAACAGAAAACAATTCCCCTAATGATTGGAAATCGCCACTTATCATTCACACTGAATACAATTATTTGTCTCTTTCAGGTTCCCTGTGATCCAACAAGAGGAACCAAAAATGTGGACTTGGGTGACGACGTTAGTGGTCCTCGGTAAGTGGAAAATAATATGCATATATCGGGAAAAAACTATAATTATTTCAGAAATAGGTACAGAAAATTTCCTCTTATCCGAACTAATTGGGGCCTAACCCTGTTCGGATTACTTGATTGTTAGTCAAAATTATATAAAAGGTTGTTTCAAACGGAAGAACGAATAATAAGTATATTTGGCTGAAATATGACTGATAAAAATAGTCTTTATTCATCATAAGAGTAACACGTGCTACTAAAGATGTCGTCAGAGAAGGAAAAAAATAATACTAGTATTCAAAATGATGACGGCAAGGGCCTGAAAATTTTCAGTTGAAAAAGGTGTTTTCCCATATAATACAGTCTACTTCATAGGCGGATCCAGGGGGGGGGCACGGGGGCACGTGCCCCCCCCCCCAGACCCATAAAAATTTGCTAGATTTTTAATACGGTCCCATTATCATTTCGTTCGTTTTGTATGACGAGGTATCCTTGTGCCCCCCCCCTGAACAAAATCCTGGATACGGCCTTGCTTGTCCCCTCCCAGAAATAAATCCTGGATCCGCCCCTAGTCTACTTGAAAGGTTATTGGAAAGCATAAGGTGCATATTGCTAGGGGCTCAATTATTCTCACGTTTATTGAAAAATAAATCGTTACCGTTTTGTCTCTCGAGTCAATGATTTAATCAATAAGAGTCAAAAGTGCTAGATATACTTTTCTCCGTGCCCTTCAATGCAGCCAATGTCATACTGACTAGTGACTTAAAATTTCCATCAATTAACCGCAATGCTCGAAATATATCCGTTTTTGTGTGAACTCAAACACCGCTGTTGGTCCATACTGATTTGTTTGGATAACAACGTCAGGTTTCCGAATGACCGTTTTGGTATGTGAAATCGTCCCACTTATAAGTGTACCGCATATTAATGTCAATAATATCCAGTTATTTTATTTAAACCACAATTCAATTTATTAATCTATCTATGTGTATCTACTTCTTCTTAAGGTATCATATAACTATTTATATTTCTAATTAAGCATTTTCAATATAAAATAACTTAAGCTTATTTACAATAAAAGAGATTTCACTTGACCGCCTGCTCAACCGCTCACTAAAAGGGCTCACTGCCACCGGAGCATTTCATTTCCACTGTTTATTGTCTCGAGCAATGAATGACTCTTTTGAACTATTCATTTACCGATCCAGCAGCTAGTCATTTTAATTCGAAAATGCCGGAAAGAAAACAGGAAACAACCTCTTTTCACCTCGTGATATTTTCCCTTTTCAGTCTCTATGACGACGTTGACCCATCAGCAGTATTCAGGGAGTGGACAAGTGGATTACAACAAGATACCTGACTACCTTCTCGAGTGCTACTCAAACCAAAGCCTGTACATGAGGGACAACCGGATCCCTTCCACAATTAGTTCGCTCATTTCCATCATTCAGAAGCTGGAAAAGGGCGCGGCAAAGAACATGGATATGAGGGCACTAACCACCACGATCCTCCGACAGTAAGATAAAAATTATACAATCAAACATCATGATCTATAAAAAAAAACTTTCATGAATTTCAACAAAATTTTATATTTTTAATAATTATATCAACATTAAACCCTGCAAGCCTCTCCTTAGATGTTTTGCAGGGTGATGGTACAATATGTTACAATTACAATGATAATAAATTAAATTAAACTTCTTCTTGCCCTTGGGTGAGCACACAGAAACACTTAGTTCTATAGAAAAAATAAAAGTAGGAAACTTACGGGGAATGGTTAATTGAAATTTTGATGGGATGCAGCCCATCTTCCTTAAGTGAGAAGAGGAAGAAAAGTGAGGGCATAAGGAAGGGTGCAAAGGAGAGGGTAAAGATGGAGGGAGGAAAAACGGTTGACGGGGATTGGCGGTGCTTTAGTGGGCGCGGTTGATCCCTGGTGCAGAAAACGCACGGAAAGCCCAAATGCATGCCTGCTTCACGTTCTTAAGCTCTAGGGGGTAGTAGACGGGGAGGGATGCCAATATTCCCACTCTATAAAGGCCGTTTTACACGGGGCTGCGGTTTTGCGCAGTTTAGAGCTGCATTAATTTCTAAAATGGCGTGGAAATGCGCGAATGCATGAATGAAATTAGAACGGGCTATTTTGCCGTCTCGCATCCACGCATTCTCGCATGTGCTCTAGAAATCCACCGCTTTACACGACGCAATTTTGACTGCGCCTTCGAAGTTGGCACATAAAGCGACCTGCATTCCACACTCGTATGCCACCAAGAGCCGACGAGGACGGAGGCGGACGTGATTTAGCCACCTAAGCTGGAGTCAAACTGCAGGAGCATGAGCCCAATCACAATGAAGATTAGCGGATGGAATTTACTGGGGTACTCACGTACACGTTCACGTTGGGTCGTCGGAGTGTTTTCTTTCGGGCTCCGTGGCGAGGTTTTTCTTATCTTGAGATTCGTATTTGGACTCACCGTTTATCTCTTACCAATACGTCGCTCCGTGGCGGAGTAGATCTCTACCATCTATACTGTGCGCGGTAGAGTTCTGGTAGGGTTCGAATCCGAAAGTATCATACTTTTTCACTTTTTAAAAGAGACATCCTGAACATCAACATAATCTATGCAGATGACACTAAAAAAAAGTTTTTACTATCAATTAATTGCTTTGACCCGGCCACATCGATTAAGTGGGACTCTGGGTGTGTACATACTTTTGAAAACGATAGTGCATTAGACAGATCATGATTAATACATAATGTATTCTCCATGAGACAGATACTGGATACATCCCTGGATTGGACTTACAAATAAATCCAACCGCGAAAAAATAGCGGAGCGGAAATGCTTGACGGCAATCTTAAAAGCAAAATTGGGCAGGAAGATCATAATGATGGAGCCAGTATCATATAAAAAGGCCGGAATAAAAAAGATCAAATTAATCACAAGGGAAAAGTACAAGACTAATTTTAATAACTTGGAATTAAATGATACATCAATTATCAAAAACTATAATCTATTCCGAAAAACAATACTTTGATTATATAGATGAAAGGACCAAGTGGTGCATTCAAATTTAGGCAGGGGTAGCCTAAGACGGGAAAGAAAAGAAGACAGACATTGCGAAAAATCGTAGAAAGGTCGTTAGAATCTAATAAAAGCTGATTTTAGCTGATCACTTGGCAACCACACTTCTGACCTGAAAATACTCTAAGACCTGAAAATACTCTACTAAATTAGTCGTAATAAAAAAATAATCAAGCCACGTGCAAAGTTGAAGGAAGTTTTATTTTAACTCATTATAGGTACACGTCTATAAGTCAATATCTTACGACATAAAAAAGTTGCAATTGTTGTGCTACAATGTTCGGCAATGCAGGCAGCTCCGGAAGGGGGGGGGCCCATATGTATCCGCCACTGACTTAGATTTCATGATTATATAGGATTTTTACGTTTTCTCCTTGTGCGTGTCAAGAGGTGTGCCTTCCTCGCAGTACTACCACAGAAGTTGTATGATGTGACTTAACAAACGTTAATGGGAAAACGACGCAAATGATGCGTCAGATGCAACCGGAAGTCGTACCAAGGGGTCCGGAAGCATGAGATGCACCTATGCACTAACTTTGGTCGCAATCCGTGCATCCATAAGGAAACGCATAGCAGACAGACAAACAGACATCCTTTTTTGTAGATATAGATGAAACTCTCTAGCGAAAATTCCTAAAACAATCTACCATATTCGGACGTGCTTTCTTTCAGGTATCGCCTGGACGGTGTGGAGCGCGATCCAGATATAACACCAGCCATCGGTGTGATTCCATTTCAACCAAGCGGGACTCAGGTGTATCGGATGTCAGTTCTTTTCAACCAGCTTTTGCCAGCCGCTGGAAATGCATTTCCCGACGATACCCTGACGCCGCAGGAAAAGGTAACGGATGGTCTCATACGAAGACTCCTTTTGAATATTGTGTGGAGGCCCAATTTTAATGTGTTTTGGGGTGAATTTGGTTCATCTTTGGTCGACGATATTTTTTCATTTATTTTTGTTTCATTTTACTTAAACGAAAACCTTGTCACAGCGGAAAGGCAAGCACATTCCTATTACCCCTGGAGCTGCACTAGCGGAATTAATAAAAAATTATTCACGGCAGGGCTACCCATGCCAGATAGTTCAAAGGGTAGGAGCCAGATGAAAGGTAGTCCACGTGATGGGGTCACATAAAGAAACACTGGTGGAATAGGAGAGGAAAATCTACCAACTATCATTTCCCCCTAGTTTTCACCCTGGGTACGCCTTTGGACAGGGACTAAGAGGAGAGAATATGAGGAAGTAGAGAAGAATATAAGGTATCCGGGAGATTGAAGAAAAGCAGACCAAAGATGAAGGGTGGGAAAAGATAGGTGGGAATAGTAAAATCGGCCGAGAGGTCAATTGGCTACGTTGTCAGTAAAAGGATAGAGCAGCCATGGTTAACAGAGGAATGGTAAAAGAAATAGAAGAGAGAAGGAAGTGGAAGATCGTGGACACAGAGCAGGGAAAAAGGATGCATATGCAAATGAATAATCGATTATGCCGTGAAACTAAGAGGGTGAGGGAGGCTTGTTGGAAAAGATAGTGTGAGGAAATTCAAAAAGTTCCAGAAGGAGGGAGTAAGAGGTAGGAACGTTGTATGCCAAAGTAAAGTCTCTTTCCGGCTATAAAAGAGGGCAAGCCATGTCAAAAATTAAGGCTAAAAGTGGAAAGATGCTAACCGAGTGAGACAAGGTACAGAGTTGATGGAAGGAATTTATGGGGGCTCTGTATGACAGCAGGAATGGGCCAGAAAGATTGAATTTAGAGGAGGAAATCACAGTGGAAGAGAAAAGGGCCAGGGATCTTAGACAAGGAAATCGAGAGAGTCCTTTGTGATATGAAGGCCACATAAACGCTAGGCTACAAACCAAATTTACTGAGATCTTAGTTATTCAAGATGCCAGTAGGAAATAATTTTCTTTCTCTGGGCTGCAATTTGAAGATGAATATAAAATAAGAAAAAAACTTTCAACTGTAAAAGTGCCTCCCATAATGTATACTAGTAATTTAATTTTGAATACAAAAATGCCATAAAAAGACCCAGCAGTTTTCCTACGAAAAATTTAAATTCAGTTCATACTATATAATACAAAGTTACTGCATGACAATGTGAGATTCAGCAAAACTGTGGGCCGAAAGTTCGAGAAAATAAAAGCATAATTACCTTTTGTTCTTTCACAGTGCGGCCTCCATTTTATGCTCTCAGACTCAATTGATGTTTGGGATAGGCAAGACACTTGTGGACCGGTGTCAACGTACAATAGCCGGCGACCTAGGTCAGTTGACTCTGATGATGCTGCTGAAAAAGGCAACAGCACCAGCCACGACGACGTCAAACCAGCGGGCGAGGAAAATGCCCCAAAAATAAGTCCAGGAATAATGCCCGTCATGGCCGCTGCAGGGACAAAAAGTGAGGTGCTTGCGAACTCTTCAAAGGAAGCCGACGCAGTGTCAGCAGAAGACGCGAAAAAGAATGAGAACCCAGAAATAGAAGTGCACAAGGCTGAGGAGCCATTACCTTTGCCAGACAAGTATGATATGTTTTCATTTTTTTTATTTTCAGCTTATTATTAATGATGGAAACAATAGATAATAATTTTTATTGGCCCTGCTAGTTTCTGTACAAACATAGCGAAAATCAAGCAAAAGTTACAAAACATACAGAGTAGAGAAGCTCCTACTCTGTGATCCAGAACTGACAAGTTAATTATGAAGCATAGTTTATCATACAATTACGGTAGTAAAAAATGTTACTAGAATAGGTATAGTGAAAAAAACGTGGAACAGCAAATGAACTTGGTTTAAATAAAATAGCTGTAACAACAATTTATTCAGGTGCAATAATTGTTAAGTTCCTTTTTCACTTAAAATAAGTATTCATCGATTGAATAATGGGGCCATAGTATTGGATATTTTTTCCTCTAACTTTGAAGATCTTTAAATTATTAATGTTCTTGATGTAAGATGGCAATTCATTACAGACAGATATCATTATGTGATATGAACAAGTGGATCTGTAAAAAAAAGTTCATTTCTTTTGTGGTGACTACAAGCATGTCAACATGTTTTGTTATGATGTACCTGATTTTTTAGGGTAAATAAGCCTGGATGAAATTTGATTAAAAATCATTCTTCACCAACGTTTAATGAATTCCATCTTCAGGGCTACACAGAAAGAATTACATGAGAGCACGAGACCTACATCTCATAGCTAATTAAACAAAATTGATACAATTATAAGAGGGATGCCGTCATGCCAATGGGTCACATTGTTGATGGGTTAAAAAGAACATAAAGACTTTAAGAGGCTACCACCATTACAATTTTGAAACACTATTTTAAATGATCAGCTGGGTGTGAACATAAAAAAAAGGATGCAATTCAGCCAAAACACCACATCTCCTGTTGAAATTTTGTAAGTCTCGCACTATAAGGCTCCATTACCAACCAAGCATCGTGTCATAATTACAGCCTACTTCCGATTATCCGGCTGCGGCACATCCGTGTCGCGGATTATCCGTGAATGATTTTCACTCTTGTTGAATGTTTTCCGTGATCTTCAAAAAAAATAAAATCCGATGCAAAATCTCCAGAATGACTACATTTTAATGTTAGGATACACCTGGCTTATTATTTCCATTAGAAACCCCTTCGTAAAATGGACACGATCGTGTGCCAGCTGCATTCATGGAAGGTCCGTGATCTTTTTTCCAAGCCTCATATTTCCAGGTCTTATACATACATGGAGCAGTAGGAATACGAGTACGATCATGTTATCATCGCTAAAAAGATCGCGGTCTCACGAAGAAAGCTCTTTGTGAACCCGGAAAGCGATCTAAAATCACAGAAAATGTGCGTATATAACAATAAATTGTTTGATTTTCCTCAATTATGATCATTAAAAAAAAAATATCACAGTTTCGATTTTCCGTGTTTTCCGATTATTCGTGCCTTCTCTCCCCATCATTAGCCCGGATGATCGGGAGTGTACTGTATAGCGATAAGCTTTCTACTTTGGACCTATAACCTCTTCGGTCCTGGCGTATTGTATAAAATACATCAAAGTTTGAATTTTTTTCCGCTTGGCGAAGTGAAACGTCATTATTCTCTAAGTGAAATTCATAAGTTTCTCATTCAGTGCCTCCTAACAGATGAACGCATCATATAGAAGCACACAGATCCCTAATTTGTTTGTTAACAACTAATTATTAACCAGAAAACATGAAATTCAGACCAAAAATAACGGTATATATCCAGGGACTGTGGAGGATAAGCATCTACATCTACAAGGTACGGAACAAGCCATCACCAGGGTGTGTGGCGTGGGTGATTCCACACCAAGCACTCATCAGAAATTCAAGTACTTGGCCTGATTTTGGCAAACGACCGAACACTCATTCGCTGGACACAGGCCAATCACTCAGTACAACAACACAGGGTCAAACCAGAAACTAGGAGTGTACTAAGGATACAAACATGCGACCATGCAAATAAAACTTTTTGTTGGTAATAGAAAAATGAAAAGTTAGTCTAATATTTGATTATTGCTTGAGTTATAATATGCCAAAAAATCATTCAGATAGTTAGTATTTACATAGATACAGATAAAATAAGTTATCAACTATGCATGCAAAGCCTATTTTATCTAGTCCGAGTCAGCTGTCCAGGAGCTAAACTAACGCAAGTTTTAAACATGGGTTAATAATTTTTTAAAAACTCTGTGAACCTAAAAATGCATCTTGAGTGGATTAAAAATCATTTTAAGATAAAATGAAATGGCCATACATTCATGGGTGGTCTGGCAAGGTCGACACTGGTCAATATCACCAAAGGCCCAAAACTTAAGGGACCCCCACAATACTCACACCTATCGTGAAGCGTATATCAAAGGTGTAATGAAAAAGACTCAGATTACTTGAACAAATTTTTTTGCCATTATAAAATTCAACGTTTTCATTAATTTTCTTATTCCAATGAATTCCTCGTTTTAGGGCCACAATGAGGAGTGGCAGGTTGGCTATGATGCCAAGGAACGAAAGAATGAGAAGCAGTTACCCTGTCAGTGACTGTCCTGTGGAAAATGGTGTAATCTACACCCGTTGGGGTGCTGTATCAGCTGGAATATTGCTCTCTGGAATAGCGACGGGGTTGCAACCGCAGAGTGTCAGTGTAAACAAGTTGCTTGAAAATTCAAGGAGATCTGGATCAAGATCTGGGGCCAGCTCTTCTTCAAATTCATGGTCGATATCAATGCCTAATGACAAACTATCCAATCTATGGCTTGCAACTCTCGCAGGTAAGCATACTTTCTAACAAGGAAGTACGTATGAAAGAAATATCGTTAGCATAAAATCTTTAAGCAGGCGCCTCAAAATTTTTTTTAGATAAATTCCATACACCAGTAGACCTTCTCATACGTAGTTTTTATTTTATATACCAATATTTTGTATCTATGGGGCAGTAACTATACAAATACAACAATATGTAATGAAAAGAACAAAAGATCTGAAATTGCTGGAAAAAATATCTGTTGTCTTCAAATAGCGAACGACGTGGTAGTTACCAGAAGATGGAGAAATTGGAATCTCAACACTGCAGAAAACTATGTAGTCACATGATATTCAACCTTGATTTGCAGGACTACTGGAGTGAAATTCACCCCCCTAAAGTGGAGTGAAATTCCCACCCTATAGTCCCCCTCTGAATCTGCCTCTGAATGACAATGTGTAGATTATTTTAACACTCAAAAACATGCCACTGCTTGTCCTGAAGATTCCTCATCAAGATCACTTATAAAAATTGAACTACATTACATTCAGACCAAGTTGCCACCTAGTGTAACGATATGATTACTGGTTATTCTGAAGAAACAAGTACATACGTAGATGTATCTTCAAAATATTTCATTGGATTACTAAAGATGATATGAGCTATACACATATATATACACGTTTGAAATGAACTCACACGAGCATTATAAATAATGTAAAGGAACTTCTTCTTGCCCTGGGGTGGGCACACAAAAAAAACTTAGAAATTGACAGAAAAACGAAAAATAAAATAAAAGTGAGGGACTTACGGGGAAAGGTTGTTTTTACAAATTTTCGATGGGACGCAGCCCATCTTTCTCAAGTGAGAAGAGGAGGGAAAGTGAGGAAAGGGCATAAGGAAGGGTGCAAGGCAGAGGGCAAAGATGGAGGGAGGAAAAACGGTGGACGGGGATTGGTTGTTCTTTCTAATGGGCGCGGTTGATTCCTGGACCAGAAAACGCACGGAAAGCCCATATGCATGCCTGTTCCAAGTCCTTCAGCTCTAGGGGGGTGGTAGATGCTATAAAGTGGGAATAGGAGAAACACGGAGAATCGGTCATACAGCTTGCTCGGGGAAAATATTTCCCAAGTTAGTGATCTAAAATACTTGGGGGTTAATTTCACATCTAATTTTGATTGGGGAGTGCATATCGATCAGGTGGTAGGGAGATCATTTAAAACCCTGCATTGGGTCATGCGGAATATAAAAGAGAGCAAAAGAGAAACTAAAGAAATGGCCTACATGACCATGGTTCGTCCGGTACTTGAATATGCAACTTCTGTGTGGGATCCCCACTTTAACAATGAAGCTTCTAAGCTTGAAAGGGTTCAGCGAAAGGCAGCCAGGTACACTCTAGGGAAACATGGAAGAGGGGAAAGTGTATCAGCAATGCTAGGGAGCTTAGGATGGAAACCTCTAAAAGTGAGAAGAACCATTAATAGGCTATGCGGCGTATATAAAGCATTTACAAAAGAGCAGGGTTGGAAAGAATTAGGTCTAAAGCTGGGCTCACCCTGCTACATAGGAAGGAAAGACCATAAATTTAAAATTCAATTGAAAAAACAGAAAACAGACATTTTGAAAAAATCCTTCCTACATAGAGGAATTAAGGAGTGGAATGACCTACCTGAAGTGATTTTTAAGATCTTCCCTTCAAATGCCAAAATTTTTAGGAAGAAGTGTGAAGCACTTACCTACTGATTTAGTACATAATGGTTCAAAAAGAGAGTTTGAAGTTGGGCCAATGCTTATTTTTCAGTTGTATTATATTAGAATTAATGTATTTAAGGGATTGTTTTAAATTGTTTTATTGGGATAATGTTAAATTCTTAGTTGTAAGAGATTAGAATTAGGGTGTTATTTTTATCATGGATATATATTCTGGTTCTGTCTCTCTGTATTATGTGCTTCCTGATTTTATGTTACCACCCGACATTATGGTCGACTTGTAACAATTTATGTAATAATAATAATAATAATATTAGCCTCCCTCCCCCCGTTTACCGTTTTATGTTTGCTTCATTCCAATAAATTTGAATATATTGCTATTTTTGAAGTGTATCCAAAGCAATTTCACATGAGTATTAATTGATGACTTTATTTTTAACTCAAGGTAAATTAAATAAATAAAAGTATTTATAAATAAATTATACATAATTGGTGGGCACAGTACCTATCAGGGCAGAAAATGCTTACTGTATAGAGCAGAAAAAATAATTTAACGAGTAATAAATGAGTATAAAACCAACTGAATGCTCTACTCAACTACAAATCCATGCTGGTAATTTCATGTTTACCCTTGAAATTTTTTGGCAGTTTCCCTAAGTATTTATGCGTGGATTCCAAATTGAATCAAACTACATATGTATTCCCAACCAACTTTACAGAGTTTTTTTAGTGATATTCAGTGGTCATTTAAATCATCAATTATAGCTGAAATACTTAGATTATTTTTTTTACTCTGCTAGGGGATTTGGGGGAGGCCACCATCTACCAAGGAGCAGCTGGTGATATCAAAATTGGAGTATCAGGAGGTTGGAATGACACAACATCACCACATTGGTATTTTCTCACTACAAAAGATCACCTAGATTTCACTGATGCAGAAATCCGTGGTGGTCTGGACGGTAAGAGTGATAGATCCAATCCCATTAGGGTCTATTAAGATGAGCACCATGACAGAAGGTCAATAGCAATTACCTCAGTGACAAAACATTAGCAGGTGGATAGCTCAGTTTGCAAAAAGGTCATACCTACTTTTAGCAAACATGCACTATCCTACGTTTTGCTTGATTCTAAGAGCTACCTCAATGATTTGAGCTCACAAGTGGTAGGGGTTAACATTTTCCAAGTACATATGCATAATTCATTCTGCTAAATGTCGCAGAATTACTGAGTGAGAATATAAGCTACTTAGCCTGGCAAGAGACCAGGTTTTAATTTCAGTATATAAAGCTATTTGAAAATATTTCACACTTCCAAACATTAATTTTAGCTCAAAAGATCTGCATTTTCAACATTGGTCATACAGATGGTGTTCATTCTAGCTTTTGCAGAATATTTGCAGCGCATACTACATATATTAACAAATTCTTTAGCCTAATTTGCTGGACTATGCTGCACACACTTTAACTCACTGATAAAGATTATCTTATGAGGGTCCCAAATACTAGCATAAATAAATTGTTATTAAAGTGTAGCGATTTACAACTCTAAATAATACTTTTGCAGGCTTAATAACACACTTGTGTCTTTACTACTGTGAAGAGTTTATTCTCACTTCGAAGCACAAACTCAACTAGCTGAATCATTGTTGGCCAAGCTCGCTTGTTTATATAGTAATGGCGAATGCGAGCGCCGCGCTGGTAGTTCTTGGAAAATTCCTGATTTTCTCTATTGCGTATTGTGGCGGATATTATGACACAAAATTATTCTACTGATTAAGGATGGTTTGCATGGAGCTTCATGAAGTGTTACGGCAACATCCCCTCCCCTCAAGGACTTCCCTCTTCAATTCAAAATATGGCCTACTCTCTTTATTCTATCTAAAGATCCTATTCTCTTGCTTCTTCTCCCTCATTTACCCAATATTCTACACTCTAACACTGTTTTCAAAATGCCCTCTCCATTATCCATCCATACCTTCCGTCTCCTGCATATCTCATCTAGAAGCTACCTCTCCTCACCCACCATGTTCAACACTTCATCGTTCCTCCTCCTTTCTGTCCACTTCACCTTCTCCATTCTTCTTCACAACCACATCTCGAACGCCTCCAGTCTTCTTTCGTCATCCTTACTAAGTGTCCATGATTCCACACCATAAAGCGCTACTTCACATTAAACTCTTCACTAGCCTTTTTTTAAATACTCACATAGCGAAATACCACTCAGGAGCTCCTTCTTGTTTATGAACGCCTCCTTTATTAATGCAATTCTCTTCCTGACATCCTTACTGGTGTTCTTATTTTCCCCTAATGTACAACCCAAATACATAGTTGAATTGCTCTACCTGCTCAAGTTTTTACCCACCTACTTTTACCTTGAGTCTCACATTCCTAGATCGCAATGCTTTACAAAACTGTATAACCTTTGTCTTTTTACGATTTATCCTCATGCTATATTCCTCACAGCTCTTGTCTAATGCATCCTCTAGAGCCTGCAGTCCCCTCTCTGACTAGCTAATCAATACCTGATCATCTGCGAACCTCACTGACTTAAGCATCATTCCTCCACTTTTACTCCAGCTTCCATTTCATCCCACGCCTCTCTTACCATCTCCTCAGCATAAACGTTAAAATGCTATGGCAGTTGTGGACAGCCTTGCCTCACTCTTCGGCTAATACTTGCCACCAAGATTCTTCATCTGCTACCCTCACTTGCGCAGTCTGGGCCACAAACTGGTTACAGATGAGTCACCAATCCCTCCAATCTATGAATATTTTTTTTAGAATATTCATTAGCTTTACCCAATCTACTCTATCAAATGCTTTTTCAAAATCCACAAAGCAGGCATACACATCATGGTTAAAATATAGGTTTCTCTCAACTAGGGACCTCATTACCACTACTGCATCTCAAGTTGACTTTCCTTTTCTGAACCCAAACTGATAATTGCCAAAATGCTAATTTTCCATCGCCTCCATTTATCTGTTAAATATCCTCAGTATCACTTCTGCCATGTGTGATATTAGGCTAATACTCCTATAATATCTGCATTCTGCAACTTTCTTATTTTTTGGTAGTGAAATCAGAACCATTTTAACTAAATCCTCTGGCCAACATCCCTCATAATAGATCCTGCATACAAGTTTGAATAACCTCCTCCCTAGATTCTTCAGAAGCTCACATGGGATATTGTCCACTCCCACCACTTTCCTAGCCTTAATGTCAAGAAGGGCTCCCTCCATTTCCACATCTAAGATCCCTTCCTCTACTACATTATCTTCCTCTACAGCACTTTCCAGCTCTAAATTCAATCTTTCCGGCCTACTTCTGCGGTCACACTGATCCTCCACATATTCCTTCCATCTATACTGAATATCGTTTCCCTTGATAAGTATCCTTCCATCTTTGGCCTTAACCCTTTCCCGCCGAATTCCGCACCTGTGCGGCGAGGATTTTTATTCCTCAACTACGAATGCCACACCAGTGCGTCCTGAATGTTCTTACCCTAACCAACGAATGCCGCGCCTGTGCGGCACAGGTCGAAAAAAGTGACCGTGGCGGACACAATAGATCCACGGACGCAGTCGCCCCTTGTGATCCGCCTTAGCGCGAGCCCAGCCCCTTCTTCGGCCGCTCAGGTCGACCCTTTCCAATTCTCTCCACGCGGTCAACTACTGTTATTTGCAGTGTGTTTTCCAAAACAATATTTGTTGCTTACTTTTGAAATCCAATGCTAGAAATGAATTCATCTTTTTTTGCTGACCACATGGAAATTTCAAACGAAATTCTAACGTTAATATCAACAGAGTTATAGAACAACTAGTAAATATACTTAATCCGTCTATATAAACGTTAGAACTTCGTTTAAAATTTCTGCACGCTCAGAAAAAAACACGAAATTCATTTTGAATTTAAAAAAATCGATACGAACAACAAATATTTGCATATATTCTGCGTTAATATTTTAGCTAGTTGACCGCGGACTCGTGCTAGGAAGGGGCTTTTAATCCCTCTAGGGTCTGCGACAGAGGCCGAGGAAAAGGATCGGCGCCCCACCGAGTTGGGTCCAAAAATGTTTCGGGAGGGACCCACTGCCTTTAGTCGACGCGGAAAGGCTTCGTACAGAGGAGTAAAGAAAACTTTCAAGAGACTCGTATTGAGGAAGAATTTCCTTCAACGAAGGTCCGGCGCGAAAGGGTTAAATTTTGCCATGGCTTGCCCTCTTTTACCGCCCGATAGTGACTTCACCTTAGCATACATTGCACCCTCTTGTTGAAGCTTTTCCATTTCCTCACACTGTCTTTTCCAACAAGCCTCCCTCACCCTCTTAGTTTCACGGCATAATCGATTATTCATTTGCATATGCATCCTTTTTCCCTGCTCTGTGTCCACGATCTTCCACTTCCTTCTCTCTTCCATTTCTTTTACCATTTCCTCTGTTATCCATGGCTGCTCTATCCTTTTACTGACAACGTAGCCAATTGACCTCTTGGCCGATTTTACTATTCCTGTTTTAATCTTTTCCCACCCTTCATCTTCAGTCTGCTTCTCTTCAATCTCCCGGATACCTTATATTCTTCTCTATTTCCTCATATTATCTCCTCTTAGTGCCTGTCAGAGCTTCTACATTCCATTTATTTGCCTTCCTAACTTTCCTAAGACTTTTGAATCATATGTTGCATTTCACAAGCACTAGGTTACGGTCTAAATTCGCATTTGCTGCAGGGAAACTGCACGAGTTTTTCACACTACTCCTAAACCTCTATCTTACCATTATGTGGTTTATTTGGTATCTCCCCATATCCCCTGGACTCTTCCATGTGTACCTTCGCCATTTATGACGTTTGAAACATGTATTTGTTATGAATAACTTGTTTATCCTGCAAAATTCAGCTGGTTTCTCTCCCATGTTGTTACACAATCCTAGTCCAAATTCTCCTATTGTGTTTCCATCTCCCCTGACTGAGGTATTCCACTCCCCCATCACTACTACAGTGCAACCTCGATATAACGACACCCCACGGTACACTAATAAACACTCGCTATAGCGAATTGTCGCTTTACCGGAGGTGGAGCAAATGATAGCCAATATACCTCTTGCGAACAGATATACAGGAACAGGAGTGGTGCGGCGACAGATAAACATCTATCCGATAAACGTAAGCATAAATCCAGACGAAAGGCGATGTTTTTTTGCATCACTAAATTTCCTTACTCAAATAACGACTAACTATTCAAACAATTTATAAGCGCCGCACTGAATAAAAATCGTGCAAAGCATTGTTTCGTCAATCATTATATTTATCGAACGAAAGTTTACCACGTAAATTTGAGACTCAGCACTCCATTAACTTCATTTCTAACAGATCCCTAGCAATTACAGAGGTTAAGGAGTCTTGATGAAAGTCTTCCGGCGGTGAAACCCTCGCTATGGCAAGAGCCAACACCGAAAGGGTCTCGTAAAAACGAATTTTTAACACGCTTATTATAGGGTCAATTGACGGTGCATCGGCTATCTCTCGTTATAGCGGGGGTGTCGCTATAGCCCGTACTCGCTTTAACGAGGTTCCACTGTATATTTTTCTTACTCTGGGTTTCTCTAATAATTTCCACAAGTTGTTCAGACACCTCAACTATTTCTTCCTCCCTATGATTGCTATGTAGCAGGCATGTTAACTTGAATCACCACAATGTTGGTGGCCATAAATAAATAAAGACATAAATTTAGTGATACCTCATTGTAATGAAAAAAACAAGTAGATTTGTTATCTCACTGAAAATTTCAAATATAAATCATGCAACCATTGTCAACATTTTTGCAATGCCTCCATTTACTGTTTACCTTTTTCCATGCAACTCATTTACTATCCACCTATTTGTACCATGCTCAGTGAACTGCATCTACGTTTTGCATGATGTCTGTTTGCTATCCAACATTTGCTATTGTAACTAATTGTCGTCAACCCTCTGTCATCAACCTTTTTCCTACCAAACTTTTGAAATTCAATGTCCATGAGGGGAAGTCACAAATGGATGAGTTATCATGTGTCTAAATAGACAGATGGGCTATGTTAATTGATGCAATCTACTCTGAATGTGTTCAATGAACACTTGGTATATAATATTTAATAAAAAGAAAAAAAGAATCTAAAGTTCCCAGGAGAATGCTTTTGATGATATTAATAATCAATTTTTCTCCAACCAGGTGGAAGAGTTTTACATACTAATGTGCTTCATGTGCAGTCTTGTTCCACATTTTTGGTAGCCTCATGATAAAACTACAATGTATTATAAAAGTGTTTATTTTGCATTAAGTACTAATGAAATTATTGCTTTTCCACCGAGGTATGAGAAATTTTTCATAATTATAAGAGCCTAATATACACAGTTGGCGTTCAAAAATACATATCAATACACATCATGAATTTTTTAATCAATTTTTTAATTGGGCTTTTAATGTTTCATTCACAGGCTTAATAATAGGAAAGAAAATCAGCACATGGTATTCTCAGAATGACCAAAGACTCCGCTTATCTCAAGTATTGGATATGTATTATTCTAAAAGAGGAATATATGATGGTTCAAAAGCCTATCGAGCATGTCAAAGAAAAGACTATGTTACAGAGGTAGCTCCAATGGAAGAAATGAAACAACAGGTATTTATGGATGCCAAGTAAACCGATGGCAAATATCCTAACCATCCAAACAACTTATGTCTACCCAAGCAAACAGCTGAAAACTTATCACAGCAACCTTCTCCCATCCCCACAACATGAAGGTTGTGTGTCCATTTCATGCTGCCATTTTTGCATCAATGTAAAGCAGGTTGGTTAGCTTGTGGACACTGATGCTGTTTTTCACTTTCTGTCACATTTATCTTATTTTGAGATCTCTCATTCTTTGCTATTTATGCTATGCTTTATATATAGTTTGTGGTTTATTAAGTTACAGTAGGCATCTAGTAATTGATCACTTTCAGTCTTTGGGAGTATTGAACAACAATTTTTATCATAACCAGTGTTCCTCTTCCACTATTTCTCTTCCACGTCCATTTATCATTCTTCTCATGACAGTCCATCCTGTGAAAATTTTACTAAAAGTTCTTACATATTTGATGAATGACATGACTAAACAGAAATTTTTCAAAAACTAAAGTATTGGCAATGCTTCCAAAAATGCTCCTAGCCATCAAATCATCACATTTGTTGTCCCTTTTCCCTTGAAATTAATACGTCTCACTCAACTGACCATTTATATTTAAGCATTTTTAAATCTGATTTTGCAATGCAATGATGAATCCTAGTTATTGTTCTGTAAATTCACCTTGAGTAACTAAGTTATTGCATTGTATGTATTTGCAATAAATGTGGTTAAATTTTAATGCATTTTAATTAGTGACATTGAAAATGTTTAATTTCACAGTACAAAGGTTGGCTGTATCTATTAATTTAACCCTTTCCTGCCGGAGACTACGAAAGCAAAACGTTACCACGCTAAGAGTAGCATAAGAATATTTTAAACCTCTGTGTACGGAGCTCTTCTTTGAGGAGGGGTTGCCCAGGCACACTCGTCCCTTGGATTTGGGACCCAACTCAACCGGCCCGGCCATGATCCCTGCCTTTAACACGATCCTCGAGCCCTTTCTTAGCGGGAGTCTGTGGTCAACTTATTATTTTAGCTGTGTTTTTTATAAATAATTATTGATTATGATTTCTGAGAATTTACACTTATTTAATAATAAATTACATATTTTTAAGCATAGTGGAATTTTAAATGGATATCTAGCGTTGATAATAATCTACTTAGGACCTTTTTATTTTTCAGAAGGTTAAGCGTCAAAATTCTTCTTTGAATAAACCTTGATATAATACTTCCCATCCTTCTTTTTCATTAAAGAGAAAAAGGAATGCAAGCCTGAAAACTCATGAAAGAACTAGCTCAATGGTATATTAAGGATCGAGTTTCGAAGAATCGTAGAGGGCCATCGAAAAATTCAGCAAAATGTCATTAGTGCTCAACACCTGGACTGTATGAATGCACTTGCAATATCATTGTGGGAGTGGAAGGTTTGGTTTTTCCGCATAGTTTACCCGAGACATCGTCAGGCAGCTGAGCAAATGTTCCACCCAAAATGAGTAGCTAACAATAGGGCATATGCGTAGGTACGGAATTGGATATACAAGTTACATAACCTTAGAATACCGGCATATTAGTAATTACTTGTGGGAAAATGAATAAATCAGAAAATATAGGGTATGTAATGTAGGAAGTTATTCGGATTGTAACATTCATGAGTGATAATGACAATAAAACAACAGCATCTCCCCATTACATATTTTTCATCCCGTCTGGAAGAACAAGGTATTAAGGCATTCACATGAGAAGTTCGTTAAAAATAGCACTAAAATTTCATTTGAAATTTGCCTATGCACAGAACAAAACGAAGAATTCATTGCAATGAGTAAAAAATTTGAGTTTGCAACAAATTATTCTTTGCAAAAACCATTGCCTTTTCAACCACTTCACCACAAATTCCTGCTGTGGGAAGGATCATAAATGAGTGGGAGGGTCAGGCTTAATTGCCTAAGGGGAGGCACAAGGGTCTCGCTAAGCTGGGTCTCGGGCCGGGCCTGAATACCACCGATCATAGCTACCTCTGCGGTCGCTTCCCATCCCCCGCAACGGCTATACCCGAGATCCGGTCGTCTGCGTAGAAAAGTTTGCGACGGCTATACCCGACGTCAGGTGTTCTGCATATGAAAATGCCCATCGGCTATACCTGACGTCCAGTGCAAAAGGGTTAAGGAAGTATTTTGAAATTACAGCACTGTTTTTCAATTGTTAATGCAATTTTTATGAACAATTCGTATTCTGTATCTAAAATAAAATTGAAACAAATTTTGCCCATCTCAGATAGCTCATAATACCAATGCATGTTTTTCCTTTTTTTCACGAATGAATCAACTTATTCCTGGTGAAATGGATTGGTGACATAGGCATTGTTAGCTGCCAAGGTAATCCTTAAAGCTCAAGTACATAATCCAATGACTGATGCTCTGCTGCAACAATTTTCAGAAACTGCAGCTCAGAGGCTTTCTACTTATATACGTAAGTGAGAAGACAACTCATTTTCCATACTCCAACTGAGTTTCCTCTGGACATAATGATTTTAAATAATAAAATGAAAAAATATTTGTCAGCGACTTTCAATGATGCAGAATGTGCTGACATTTAAATAACATTTGTAATTTAAATTACTCAGCCCAATCATGTGGGGAGCCAAGGAAAATTCACAGTGATTACATATGGTCAAAACGCTAATGCCTAGCTTAATTCAATGCAATAGTATGCTCACTTTGCCACAGAATAATACCCCAGTATGCATAGTGATTAATACAAAATTCAGAAATCAAAAAACAGTCATATGCCTGAAAATTTTCACTGGAATATAAATTTTTAAGTAAATTGTGTAATTAATATCTTCATCAATTTTATCCCAATTTTCAGCTTTCTGGATAGGGTATTCATAATCAAGATGTAGTGCCATGTAATGAAAGGATAATCTATAACAGGCTCCATAAATGTTTCCATTATATATCTGACAGCTCCCTTTTTTTACTGGACTGTTATCCTACCTATATACAGCCCTTGTGGTGACTGACTCATGGATACAAATTCCCGACCACTTCTAGAAGTGCTGGAGAGCTGAAATTTGGCAGGCGTGCGGGGATTCCGAAATGATCCGGAGGAAAAATCTGAAAACCGGAAGTTTCCGCCACGTGTCGTCGCTAGGACGACAAAATGGCCGAAATCGCGCTTTTTCCGGTGACCGTCTTTCGGTTTTTATTTTACTGCGCGCGAACCGTGCGTGCCACACGAGTCGTTAATGCATTTTTTGAAAGCTGATGAACGTAGGCACGTAATTAGGTAAATTTATTAGTTTCCATTTGAGAAAGTTACAGCTACAATGGCGTCCAAAAATTGATTTTTCGAAAATAATTTCAAACTTTCCCCTCCCCTCGACTTAATTTAAGGTGTTGGATAACGAAAATGATTATTATATATGCTCATCACTTCGTCTACGAAATGTAGGTAACAATTTTCTTTCATCGTGCTTGGTTACTCAGAAAAAAATTAAAGTATTCCAAAAATCACCGAAAATTACGATTTCCAAAAGATTAACACAAGGTTTTGTCAATTTTTACCCGACTAATTTCTTTCAAACTTTGTTGTTACATACAACTACGCATTGTCTTTCAGAAAACATAAACATCTAGTAAATGATTTAATGGATTTAAACGCGAAAAAATAAAAATGGCGGGCACTACTCACTTTTTCGGGGACTGGTTTCCTTTTTTTTGTTATACTCCTGAAATATGGAGTTCATAGGGCACACTACTGTTAGATATGACAGCAAATGAATGTGACCACATGGTATCGTCATATTTAAACCCCCCGAAACCCTCTAAAAATTAAAATTTGCATATAAGTAGCCTCTTCGGGTATTTTTCGTCACGATTCCGCCACTATCCCAAGCCTTGCCACTCATCACTACGGTATTGATGTCGACGACTGATGACCCCTGGTAGGACAAACCTATAAACCCCCGGTAAACCCACACACACCCCCCTAAAAATAAAATTTTGCATATTACTCTACTTATTGGGAACTTTTCGTGAGTATACCACCGCCCTCAACGATTCATCCCCACGGAAATTATTTGAACGGATGGTGACCACCTGGAATACACACATAAACCCACGGAATCCCCCTGAAATACCCCCCAAATGTAAAATGTGCCATTAAGTCTCCCATTTGGGAACTTCTCTCAAACATTACGCCGCACTTCCCGTCCCCTCTGAGCTCTAGGACCGGAATATTTGGTGAGGGCGAGCCACCGTAAACCATACGGGAAAAATACCAGAAAACCCCCGATCACCTCCTGGAACATCACCAAAAAAATCCTCAACCCCAAGGCGGCGAAGCCGCCCCGATGTTCAAGCGGCGCAGAAGCTGTGGACTCCGCCCATCTCTGGGCGGCGAAGCCGCCCCTCGAACGAAAAACAGTGAAACAGCTCCGAAATGCCTTCGCCCTCTGGGCGGCTATGGCGACTTTAGACGAGGAACGGCGAAGCCGTTCCGAGTATTAAGCGGGGAAGCCCCGAGAGGACACACTGAACCCCTGGGCGGCAAAGCCGCCCTTCAGCGAGGAACGGCGAAGCCGTTCCGAGGAATGAGTGGGGCGCCTCCCTACCACCTGGCCGGCGAAGCCGGCCCCTAGCTGAGGTGAGATTATTCGAACTTAAAAAATCTTCGAGCGAACACAAATGTAGACGGCGAAGCCGGAACTGGGGTTTTTAAGGGGCGGAGCCCCTTAACGAGCGCGCGGAGCGTGCGAGTCCTATCTATATACAGCCCTTGTGGTGACTGACTCACTCATGGATACAAATTCCCGACCACTTCCAGAAGTGCTGGAGAGCTGAAATTTGGCACGCGTGCGGGGAACCCGAAATGATCCGGAGGAAAAATCCGAAAACCGGAAGTTTCCGCCACGTGTCGTCGCTAGGACGACAAAATGGCCGAAATCGGGCTTTTTTCGGGGACAGTCTTTCGGTTTTTATTTTACTGCGCGCGAATGGTGTGTGCCACACGGATCGCTAATGCATTTTCTGAAAGCTGATAAACGTGGGCACGTAACTACGTAATGTTGTTAATTTCTTTTTAAGAAAATTGCAGCCAAAATGGCGTCCAAAAATTCGTTTTTCTATTAAAATTTCATAACTTCCGCTCCCTTCGACTTAATTTAAGGTATAGGATAACGAAAACGATTATTATATATGCTTTTAACATCGTCTACGAAATGTAGGTAACAATTTTCTTTCGTCGTCCTTGGTTACTCAGAAAAAAATTAAAATATTCCGAAAATCACCGAAAATTACGATTTCCGAAAGATTAACACAAGATTATGTCAATTTGAACCTGACCGATTTCTTTCAAACTTTGCAGTTACATACACTTATTTATTGTCTTTCAGAAAACATGAACGTTTAATAAATGATTTAATGTATTTAACCGCGAAAAAATAAAAATGGCGGGCACTACTCACTTTTTTCGGGGACTGGTTTGCTTTTTATTGTTTCACTCTCGAAATATAGATGTCATAGGGCACACTTCTGTTAGATATGACAGTAAATGAATGTGACCATATAGTATTGTCATCTTTAAACCCCCCGAAACCCCCTAAAAAATTAAAATTTGCACAAAAGTAGCCTTTTCGGGTACTTTTCGTAACAATTCCGCCCTTTTTCCAAGCTTTACCAGTCATCGCTACGGAATTGATGTGGACGATAGATGACCGCTGGCAGTAAAAACCTATAAACCCCCGGTAAACCCTCATACAACCCCCCAAAAAATACAATGTTGCATATAAGTCTACTTTTTGGGTATTTTTCGTGACTATTCCACCGCCCCCAACGACTCATCCCCACGGAATTTATGTAAATGGATGGTGACCGCCAGGAGTACGCACATTTAAACCCCCGGTATCCCCCTTAAAACCCTCCCAAATGTAAAATGTGTCATTTAGTCTCCTATTTGGGTACTTCTCGCAAACATTACGCCACACTACCCGTCCCCTCTGAGGTCTAGATCCGGAATATTTGGTGAGGGCGAGCAACCGTAAACCATACGGGAAAAAATACCAGAAACCCCCGATCACCTCCTGGAACATCGCTGAAAAAAAATTAATGAATTTTAAAGTCGCCTTTCCGAGTAGTTTTCGTCACAATTTAACCGGTGCCCCTACCACTTATTAAAACCCCCGAAAACCCCGTGAAACCTCCCAAAAAATTTCTAATAAATCGCCTCTCCAGGTGAAAGAATCGTCAGACCACTGTTCCGGACCCCTAGGACTTATCGGCACGGAATTTATGAGAACGATTTGTGACCACTGGTTTAACACATGTATAAAGCCCCCCGGTATTCCGTTGGAACCCCCGCAAAAAATGAAAAACTTGCCATTAAGTCTTCTTTTATGGGTACTTGTCGCCACTATTACTCCGCATTGCACTACCCTTTACAATCATCGCTACGTGATCACTGTGGACGATTAGTGACCGCATGCATAACACATTAAAACCCCCGAATCCCCCTGGGCACCCCTCTCGGTGGAGAAGAGCATTAATGAGAACTAAGCGGAGCATCCGCGGGGGGGCTCCTCGACCCCAAGGCGGCGAAGCCGCCCCACAACGATGAACGGCGAAGCCGTTCCGAGGAGTGACTGGCGTAGGCGAGGGGGAGCTTCAGTAACCCTCGGGCGGCGAAGCCGCCCTGACGTTCAAGCGGCGCAGCCGCTGTAGACTCCACCCATCTCAACTCACACTCAACCCCTGGGCGGCGAAGCCGCCCTCCAGCGAGGAACGGCGAAGCCGTTTCGAGGAATGAGTGGGGCGCCTCCCTACCCCCTGGCCGGCGAAGCCGGCCCCTTGCTGAGGTGAGATTATTCGAACTTTAAAAGTCTTCGAGCGACCACAAATGTAGACGGCGAAGCCGGAACCGGGGTTTTTAAGGGGCGGAGCCCCTTAACGAGCGCGCGGAGCGTGCGAGTAATACATATAGAAATGACTAGGTTAATGTTATGATAGCCAATTTCTAGGATTCATCACTATCTGATGTGACCTTAAGTATCATTCTATTTTTCAACAGCTAGTGGATTGGCGGATGCCCCATGCCCACCTGACTCTCAGACAGGCACACAAACAACTCCTTTGGTTGATATAGTGATAATAGTGGATACTGCCTGGACTTTCAGTGATATCAGCAACATCATCCAAGTCTTAGCAAAAGAAATAGATCTGGGAGAATATGGAGATTCCTCTGGAGCTGCCGGTGGCGGAGGCTCCAAGATTACAATTCTCTCGGGAAAAGATGCAACCCTTCCAGCAATAGTGAATGGCTCCACTTCCTTTTTGGACATTTATGCCAATTTCACCTATGATAACTATACCAAATGTAAAGTATAACTACTCAATTTTTATTATGTAATATTTACAGTAATATTTACAGTAAGATGGATAGGTAAAATTGATTGAAATATGGAAGCTTGGCCCATTGAAAAAAGTTGTCAAACTGATTCAAATTAAGACCCAGAACAAATGAGATCACATGGTGACCTTTTATTGGAAGGGGGTTTGAAAATCCAACAATGCAAAAAAAAATTATTTATAGACATTTCTAATACCTACAGTTTTCCTAGATGGAATTTTTTTTCCTTCTGCTGTATTTTTTATTGTTTAACCACGTATTGATTATTTAGAGTACGTGGGTAGGGGACCCTTGGAAACCTAGATGAAGAGCTGCGTCACAGCTCGGGGGGGCCTGCTTGCCGCAAGTAGTGCAAAATTCATATTCCATGCATCATTTGTCGAGGATGAAACTAACATACGATGTATGAGACATTTTAAGGGATCAGCTATGGTGGATAAATAAGTAAATTTTAAATCATCAATCATGCTCTAATGAGTTAATTTGAGGTTAAACAGACTCAATCATGATAAAAAAGACAGAATTTATATTTACACAAAGACCATAATTTGACATAGTCGAATAGGAATGCCAACATAATACTGGATTATTAGATTTTCATCCCCATCCCCATAAAAGGAAATGAGGCGAGGGGAAACGGTTGACTTATTTTTAGTTGATTCCACATCTTTTATTCAATGGGCTAAATCCAGTTAAAATATAGAATTTTCTGATTCACCCAAACATAAATTCCAAATAGTTGAATTCATTCCCCGATGAAAAAATAGTATTAACCTGTTTCAAATTTTTATAGATTCTTATACATTGCCATTTATACATTCTTATACATTGCCCAGGCAATGCATAAGAATGTATAAAAATTTGAAACAGGTTAATACTATTTCTTCAGGGTTTTCTTCTGCGTCAGCTGGTTTGTGGACAACAGTTTTGCTGGCAGGATAGCCAGCGAAACTGTTGTCCACAAACAAGCTGACATGGAAGAAATGCAGAGATCAAACCATCGCCGCGGAAACCTACGTTCTAACAGGTTTATACAATTTTTTCATAGGGGTTCTCATTCGAACAAAAAATTAGAATATTAAATGATCTTCCAAAAATGGACATGAATCAAACTGTGTGAAATATATGAATTATTTTTCCCTATAAAAAAAGAACACGTACAGTCTGCAACATGTATTGCACTGAACTGCAATACTTTCATGGGGTGCCATGAGTACAACTGTTGTTGAGGACTGATTACATGGTACATTAACCCATGTGAGTTAATGTCTAAATATATGAACACATGTATGAATACAAAATTGCACCGTGTAACCACCCAACTTGTGCAAATGCATGTACAGGAAATTGAACTTATTTTAATTTGGTTCATGAAATTGTGCATTTTCCATTTTAGTCCACCAAATTCATTCATGGATTCAGACATCAACTTGAACGAGTCCATGTACAATGTAACCAGTCCTTCATGAGTGATTAATTCCATAGAATTCCATTCCATTCCTAACCTGCTGGATTCATTGAATTGGCTTTTTAATATGTCAAACAAAATTGATAAAATCTACAAAGAAGCCACTCATATATCCAGCTAAAATTCACTAACTTCACCAAGCTTTTCACAAAATTTCTGAAACCTGACTTGAGACGTTTTTCCATTTGCAGTGCCCACAGGACTAGATATGGTACGAATGCTGACTCGCCTTCGGTCCATGTACGCATGGTCGATGCAAAATGACCGCCAAAATAAGATAACCACTGGAAGGCCACAGGTGGTGCTCTTCATGCCATCGATGTCTTTCACAATGGGAGATTCGGAACGTAGCCAGGCCAAGAGCTTGGTAAACCGTTTGAACACAAAAGCTCCAGGTTTGGACACAATAAATTATATGAATACGCATGTAGCAATAAAATTTTCTTTTAAAATTGTAGGAACAGTGAAATGGAAATACTGTAATGAATGAAACAAAAATTCAGAGTCCAGATATCACAAATTATTTCACAGGATGGCCATTAGGTTTTTTTCTCACTTTAGCCACTCCATTTTCTTGAATATGAGATTAAAATTTGTGGATCAAAATTTCTAATCTACAACTATATTATGTAGAGCAAATAAAATAATGTTTTTGCTTTAATTTTGTACGATATGAATGTCCACTGCTAAAACTCAGTAGTTCAATTTCCATTGCTCTTCAACCAATCT
Organism: Ischnura elegans; assembly: GCF_921293095.1. Lineage (NCBI taxonomy): Eukaryota > Metazoa > Arthropoda > Insecta > Odonata > Coenagrionidae > Ischnura > Ischnura elegans. The sequence goes on from NC_060247.1 coordinate 121,856,451, forward strand.
CAAGTGTTGGAGTAAGTTAGTTATCTAAAACTTGGTTAAGCAAACACTTAATCCTTGTTGGGCTGGTTTCCAGATACAACACTGCTCTTCATGGGACCAAGCGCAAGAGATACATTCACTGACTTTGTGGCTGATAAGGACAAAGATATATTTCAAATAAATGCTTCGCCCGACTATGAAAATGCTTTGGATCCACTGATAAAGCGCCTCCTTCAGCGTGAGTATACACCCACAATTGCAACCATACTAATCCATGAATATTTTAGTACATGTATACCATGTTAGGATAATTTAGGTTTTTCACTGTTCAATGTAAATGCACGTGTAAATATACGTAATGTAGTTATAATGTATCATTTTCATATTCATATAATTGCCGGTGAAGCTTCCAGACATGTTCAAACTGTGTAAATTTAAACCTGGTTGAAAATCTAAATCTACCACTGGTCATTCCTATTATAGTTTGCCGAGTTACAAACATTTTTCCCTATTTTTGTATATGTGGCGGCAATAGCCACATATTGACTATTTAGAACACATGGGTGGGGAGCTATGCCCAGAGTGCATGCTGGTCAAGGGAAAAATGGCCCCCCTTACCAAAATAGGAGAAACTCACATGCCCGTGGGTTGGTATTGGGTGAGCTCTACCCTCTCCTCACTAAAAAATCTTTAGGTTGAAGCACTGAGTGAGTGATAACGTAGGAAAGACGTTTCAAAAATATTATACTAGGTCAGATTTTTAATTTTCAATCCCAACAGACTCACCCTCTTATATGTACATTCATGGCCTGAAATGTGGGAAGTTAAGAATTCCACTTGTCAGGTTAATGTGACCAATAATTGACATTAAATCAGAAGATGCAATTGGGAATAAATTCCCCTCGACCAGGAATCCAACCATTGGCCTTTGGCTCTCCATATCAATGCGCAGACCACTGTGCTCTCCATGTGTTAAGATTTCTGTGAATACATAATTTCGTATCTTCGCGGACTATGCCGTTTTTTATCAACGGAAAAATTGCAATTTACTTTGGTAGTCAAGGGTTTGCTGACTTACTTTGTTGTGAGTTACTTTTACTAATGGTTGAGAATAAAAAACCGAAATAAGATAGTGGAACCTGATTTTTTATTTTTGCGGACTCACTGCCAAAGCTTATTGTTAAGTCGAGCGAAGACTTTGTCTACGGATTACCGCTATAATAATTTTTTTATAAGGTTATGGACCCAGCAGGCAGAGATGTTAAGGAGTAAACGAGTTGGTGAATAGGACAATCGCTTAAACAAACAGCGATAAATTTAGGGTACAAATCAACCAGAGTCTGGCTTGGAATTTTTTATTTTTCCGGACTAACTACCGAAGCTTGTTCAGTTGCACGAAGACTTCATCTACGGATTACCGCTATAATAATTTTTTTAATCACCACGTTCCTAAATTTTCATGGCAATTTTACCGAGGTTGACAATGCTAGAAATTCCCCAGTCCAGGTGAATTTTTTCCCTTGGCAATAAATGCGAATTTCACTGCCATTCTTTTGGCGAGATTGAAATATTCCACATTTACATGTTAGGCGTTCATGGCCAATCAAGGAAAGCAATGCACGGTATTCCAAGAAGCCACCCAAAGGTGAACCCCATTCCAGTGCTAATGCCTTAACATTTTTGCAATGTTTTCCATTTTTGAAGGTTTGACTGATGTAGCAAGGGGTGGATTTAAAGGGGGGGTTGACAGGGGTCATGACCCCCCAAATTTTAACGAAAATGCTCAATTTTTGTTAGTTTTATAGTTTTATGCATCCTTAAATGTCTAAAATTGTTCATTTTCATCTGTTGTAAAGAACAAAAATGAAATTTTAGGTTAAAAATTGTCTAAAAATAATGGTATTTTTAAAAAATTTACACAGTAGAACGTCCCTCTGCCAGGGGTATTACGTACCACCCCGACCCATGTCATGATCACCTCACCCCCAAATTTGATGCTATATCCGCCCCTGAATCCAGAGCTATTATTATAAGTATTAACACATTGCGGACGGATCACGAGTATACTCGCATATGTTTCGCGAGCCAACTGTTACGGACGAATGACGAGATAACTCGTGTTTTCTACACACTGCCTTTATATGCCACATGCAATGCAAAATTATTAATTTTAGGTATGCATTAAAAATTATTTATTCATTTTATGACATTAGGTTTTATCTTAAAACACTAAAAATTTGTAAGAGATATTGTAAAAAGTTATTCAGATGTAAACCAAATTAAAGTTGCATACAAAAAAAAACAGCCTGACCCAGCCACTGGGGTATGGTATAAAAAAACATCCAGACCTTAATGTGTTAATATGCTGCAGCAAAGTTCATACTTTTCTGGACTCTCTGTTTCCTTGGGGGTACAACCTCTAAGAGGCGTGCAAGCTGTTGCAAAAATAAACTATCTGGAGCTGCCTCTGCGAAAGTGTGCAAGAAATCAAGAGAGAGAGTGCATGACACAAATGTTCCCTACTGTATTTTTTAAATATTTCCCAAGGTCTCTGAGACAGAATGCCGGAAAACAGAGGCAGCTGTGACTGCCAAGCAGTCCCTAGGGAGGATAGAATTTTCCTTGGGGAAAACCCCTTATTGCTCCTCTTTCTAACAAAAAGGAGAATTATGAGGTGGTTAATGTGGGGAGCCAAACGCCAGCTATAAATGCGAACCAAATTTTCAAAAATTCACTAATATTTAGGTATTTCAAAATTCAATTTTTTTATTATTTAAACAGTAATATGTACTGAAGATTAAGTCAAAATTTCATCATTCTATTTCAAGAAGTAAATTTGCAAAAAATATTTTCAAAAACCTGAAAATTTCAAAAATCAGGCTTGAGCTTTCTAGGAGTGAAAATGGCCACTTTTGTGCAAGCAAAAGGGTTTATTCGAATGGCTCCAAACACAAATTCAGACAGCCATGGGTCTTAGCAGAGAGAGTTTGAGTTATGCATTTGCTTGCAGGGCACTATTCCCAACCCTACGCACTGCCCATATACAAGTCCCCACAACTGCCTCTCACAAAAAGTATTTCCATTAGCGCCTGATATTTTTTATTGAAAACCATTATTAGATGGACTGTTGTATTTTTAGTCCCAGGAGGGGGATACAGATTAAATGAGCAAGCTGGCACTGGATGGCTATGTATACACATACATATTTGATGGCTCATACCATACAAGACATTACCACTTTACCATAGTGTAAACCTCTACCAACCTCAGGTCTTTCACCACTTCCGATGGACCAGATGTCCATAGATATCAACCCAAGGTTAGGTACTTTCTGCTACATGGACCTTTATTTTTTACAGTTCCACGTCGCATTATCAACCCAGCATGTAATTATAGATGGGAGTTGGATGGCAGCAGCGGCAGTAGTGTCCAATATGCTGACCCAATGGTGGGAGCCTTGTTCTTCAAACTTCAACCTAACTACTTTTTCACAAGTGATAAAACTTCTCTGAAAGTAAGTAAAGCATTCTGCATTAATAAATATATGATTTCCTAAATTTTTTGTAATTCACCAATGAGAATCCAATTTCATCAGATTGTAGGGAAAGGAAGATGATCTACAAGAAAAAAATCTTGGCCATTCAGCCACTTTCTCATAAGTTAAAAAAAATATTACCACCCTCTTTTCATGAGTTAGTGGTGTCATTAGTTCTCTTTAGTTCATGCACTAATTCAGGCAGACCTACTCATTGACCAAATGAATCACTCCAAAAAGTACTCATAAAGTACCCAGAAAGAAATCCTGGATCCGCCTCTGTCAGGGTATTCTCAGTCTCTGCTGTTTCTCAGTGCCAGACTATACATATATATATATATATATATGTATAATACAGAATGCCTTGGAAGAGCCACAAATACATTATTATTAAGGTTTTCTACTGATTAAGGTAGGTTTCCATGGAGTTATAAGAAGTATTCTGCCAGTCTCCCCTCCCTTCATGGACTTCCCTCTTCAAGTCACAATAAGGCCTACTTGCCCTTTCATTACATCTAAAAATCTAATTCCCTTCCTCTCCCTTGTTTTCCCAACATTCTACCCTCGAACACTGTTTTCTACATCCTCTCCCTGCTTTTTACTCTCTCCATCCAAACCTTCTGTCTCCTCATTATCTCCTCTCAGTAGTGGATACAGAAAAAATCAAGGGGAGGTTGCAAAAGATGTCTTGTGCTAACTACACTTTAATCGTAATGAAAAATAATCAAGTCACATGAAGAGTTTAAGAAAGTTTTATTTAAACTGATAATACACCTATACAAGACATTGATATCTTATGATATAAAAAAGTTTCAATTGTGGTCCTGCGGTGTTAGATAATATGGGCAGTCCCGTTAGGGGGCACGTGCCCCCCCGTATGTATCCGCCACTGTCTCCTCTGGATGCTGCCTCTCCTCACTCACAATATCCAGCACTTCATCGTTCCTCCTACTCTCCATCCACTTCACCCTCTCCATTCTTCGCCATACCTACATCTCAAAGTACTCCAGTCTTTTCTCGTTCTCCATTCTAAGTATCCATCCTATTTAAACCTATCCTCTTTCCTAAGTATATTCATGTTACTGCAAGTGGAGCATTGATAAGGGGAATATGGACTAGGTAGTGTAAGCTTATATGCATAATTAAGGTTTAATTGAAATCATTTAGGGTGCTCACAGCCCGTTGGATCAACCTTAAGCTTTACCACAGCTGCTGTCCCTTGGGTGGGGTAATGAATTAGCAAATAACAATGGACCTTCACACAAGACTTGGGATACATCAAACCATGTCATTCATGGCTGCCTTGGTCATCAAGGCACCCATTTCAAGACTTCACAGTGTTGCACATTCTTCACTGTGAAATATGTACCTATAACAACAAGTTGGGCAGTAATTGTTCAGATTGTACCATGTGCTCAATGGTGTTCATAGGTGTAGCATTACTTTGTGCTATCCAAGGCACCCTGCAATTAGCACCCTTATGCAACTGCAACAAATTCCCCAGTTAGTTCTTGTGCCCACAAGTTTCAGAACAAAAAATTATTTTCCAGGTCTGATTTTAAAGATAGACTGGTTGGACATTTTAATATATGTAGAAGATATAATTTTTTTTATTCATAGTTATAAAAAATAGTAGAAATTCTACAACTTTATCAATTTTCTGATCACAGCATTAAATCTATTATTTTTATCTGCAGTTCCAAGGTAAAGGAGATGGCACAATGAGTGTGTGCTATTCAAGAAAACAAGTTCTTACAGGAAATAACTCAACCTCATCTTCATCGTCATCAACAATTAAATGTAAAGGTATTACAAGTACTGAAACAGTAGAGTTTACAGAGAGCCAACCTTGCTCAGGTTCCAGCCTTATCAAATCCTGCGCACCAATGTATTTCTCTGTTGCTGCAACTTCTACAAACAAAAGATGCACAGGTAAGTTCCGAACACCATAAGCTCTTAGTTTTTATTATGGAAGCTGGCTGCAATGTATTGCAGCAGTAGGTACTGAAATGTAATGTTATCATTTTTCTGGCAATTGATTCATAGACTATTTCATTAACAAATTCCAGTAAAAACTGATAGATACCTCTTCATACCCTCAACTTGAAAAAATGGAATTTTTTTTCCTCTGGTAATTTATCCTGTCAGCCTGCTAATACTAGTGTAGAAGGGTCAACTGATAGCTACAATAGAGCTAAATGTGGAGACATAATCAAATAATTTAAGAAATCATGATTCTTCTGATGTTTGAAAAAATTTTAGCCTCTGAAGCAGTGGACTGAGGGGCTGAAGGGTTAGAATACCCATTGTGATTGGTTTATTTTCACCATTGGTACAAAATAAACTTTGACAGAGGGCTTATTACCTGTTTTTTTACAGATGATACCTGCCGCCATCCAGAAATGGTCAGGTTCTCAGTGACACATTCTGGTCTCACCTGTGCCAGCGGAGCAAACGGACTGAAGGCATCAGGACTTTCAATCGCATTATGGATTGTTTTATTTTCATCAATTGGGGTAGTGAATAAAATTTTTTTTTCTGAGTGAGAAAGTGCGGATCTAATGATAAATCAAATAAATTTCGTTCTTCAGTTTCTTCAAGAAAACAAACTCCCTTATCTCCAAGGGTAAGTGAAAAGACAGTCATTATCCCTTAAAAAACAGTTTGGAAGTGTAATGAGGCTGGAAATACAAAATGCCAACACATATTTTGAAATACAAAGGGATGCCTTTTGAGAGAGTTTCAACTCTAATTCTTTAAAGTCTCTTTGAAAGCTAATCTGATGGACAGCTTAACAGTCTTAGCATCATAATGACTAATAAATGACAATTTTTGACTGTATTTATGATGGTGAATGTATTCCATTCTTATTTTTATATTAAAGTACATTAAAATCATGAGCAAGCATGATTTATTTTACAGCCAAAAATGAAGATAAATGGATAGCATTTTTAACATTTAAATGATGGTGGTGTTTAGGAGAGTTACCTATTTCATTTCATCAGCTAGCACTTTAAAATATTAATAATCAAATCTGCATTTATATGTAATATTTATGAAAAAAATACCTAAAATTATAAAAATGCAATTTTTGAAACTGCCAATTGAATGTTCAATGATAAAATGTTTTAAATAAGACAGCATGTAAAGAGCTAATAGAGGACAATGATATCATTAATGTTGAAAACGTTTGATTTACATAAAAATGTTTTATATACATAAAAAATTGGCAATAAACAATTATGTATTGCCTATTGTACAGAATTTATCTTTCTGTCTTCTATTTTGTCAACTCAAAATAAATATGTACTAACAATTGCATAGGTGAGGTTCCTAGGTAAATACATATGGGAGTTGTGAATTGGGTCAATCTAACACAAACTTGCAGCGGACGCGCAACATGTGCCTCAAAGCAAACTAGTACCACACACTCAAAGTAAGAGAAAAGTTTTGCAAGTGGAAATCAAAACCTACCAGCAACCTGGATTCCAAAGTTCAGATAAAAATCATCAGTAGAGAATACATGTATAGTGTGAAAATTGTCGTAACGAGTGATTCTTTACAAGCTATGAGGAAGTATACTGATAACTGATGCCTTTCCTGTAAGGAAGCTATACCAAGGCTCAATTACTTGGTAAGACTATGAAGAGGATGTGAGCACCCCGAAGGTACATATATGCATGTTCATGACGTGTTAGTCTTCATCTCAGAGCCGGATCAAAGGGGGGGTTCAGGCCCTGGGCCATCCACCAAGCATGAGCCTTCCACAAATATAGAGACAAATCTCGCAAGATTGGAAAAATAGAAAAAAACCATCATGTATGAAGGGATTCCAATTGAAACTGTTGAATTAAAGGTTACTTCCGAGTCCCTTAGCACCCTTACCACATCATCATCATTTAATCATTGGCAAAAGAGTTCAGGTTGAGAACAATATCCACAACTTATGAAGTGAGAATCAAACACTACACCATAAAATCCATTCCTGACCAATGACTTATTGATTCATACAAATGCTTGGGGTGAATAAGACGAGATATGACCAAAAGCAATAAAATCAACCCCCTCTAAAATTATCTGAAACACTAGGAAAAATTGCCAAAACACTCAATTTTGTACCTATAACAGTGTTTCCAACTCATTTCTCTTTGCCTCTACTTTTTGGAGACATAAAAAAAACGATTTTTCAAATCTAGACTGCGTGATGCACCAAGAAACCAATTTTCGGGCCAATCAGAGCACTTTAAATGTTGGCATTAGCAAAATCGTGCAATTTTACTATTTTGTCAATCATTATCTCAATGGAGGGAGATGCAGTATTGCAGCATAGAGTTTCAACGGAGGTAAATATGGTGATGCATCATAGGGTTTAACAGAAATTGTAAGAACTGGCCAAGTGACAAAAAAGGCCGTATAATCTGATAAATTGATTTGACTTAACTTGAATTGATTTTATCAAAGCAAAGCTAGCTAGTACTCATCTAAACCTTTCACCATCTTGAATAAGGATCTTAATCACCTAGAAATTTAATCATAAACTCATAACAATATGTATAGTGATTCCAGAACACTAAAAAAGCAAATTACCTATATAAAACCCAGACTACATTGCTGATACATGGCTTTCAGTTTTGAAAACTATAATTTTCTACGAGAATAGCACCTCTCCCTTTCAAGCTTCACCCCACCCATCTGAACTCACATGTAAACCTGGCAAATGTTCAGAATTAACAATTCCATCATGAAGAAACCTGCAGCAGCAGAAGGGAAACTCAATGACAAACCCAAAAGGACACAAAACTACCCAAAGGAACCATTTTTACCAGTTGCTAAGACAACAGTGATATTTACTATAGTTTTCCTGGTGCTACCATTCAGGGGTGCAGCTAAGGAATTAAGGGGGGTTTTAGGCACAAAACACTGGGATGTCTGAGGGTGTGGAATACCCGCCAGGTTATAGAGAGGTGTGGGGGGTCCTTCCACAGAAAATTTTTTATTGAAGATAAATGGTTCAAAATGGTGAGTTTTACGGCCTTCTGAAGTTTATTTTATTAATATTCACACTATTTTATAGGCAATATTAATCCAATTATGTGAAATGGATTAAACTTAAAAATCTTTCTGAGCTCTGTGGGAGGTTTTTATCCCCCCACCCCCATCACTGCGACTGTTTGGCTTGGTTACCCTTTTTATGAATATTAAATGAAAGTAAATGTTACCCTTTTTATAAAAAAAAAAAACAGAGGCCATAAGCAGTATGAACCAAGAGGCCTCCAGCAGCTGACAGGAAGCATCAGTGACAAACCCCGCAAGACCAGGGAGCTACCTGAAACAACCATTTTTACCATAAATATGGACTGCTACAGTTCCAATCGATATATGTTTTACGAAATGTCAAAATTTTATTACTGCCTGAAAAAAAGATTATTTGAGCAAAGTAATACCACATCCTATACAGGAAACAGGTTGGTTGAGTAACACGGCAACATAATGGGCTGCAGTAGTCATGGACCCCAATCCAAGCGGCACTTGTTATCCATAAAGAAAGAGAAAATTGACAACTGCTTGGCCATCATGTGGAAATGCTTAAAATCTATATTTACAAACGAGTATTGAAATAAAGCCTTTGCAGTACATTTTACCCACAACCTGTCATTCCTCCCACCTCCCACGCAACATGTACAGTAAATGCCTACTTAAAAGACACTGAAACAATAATGAATTAATAGTAAAATCTGCCGAGAAATTATGAAAAAGGCTAATTTAACTAGTATGTGATTTTGCATAATTAATTAATAGCTGACCAGTGTCAACATAGATGTCATCTTCAGAACATTAGATCAGACAAGACATCTGAGGATGACAACAGCATTAAAATTGGTCTTTCATAAATTTTTTACGTGATGTAACACCTAATCAAATCAGTCATTTTCATAAATGAATCGATCTAATAAATGTAGGCAAGACACCACCATTTATATCTACAAACAAAGTCAAAACTCTATTGTATCTACTGAAAAATATCATCGTTACTCTAAACATGAAAATGGTAGAATTTAGGTTAGATACACTTTTTTAGACTAATAGCATACAGTATTAGTGGTATCACTATCCTTTCCAAGCAACTTGCAATAGCTCCCTTCCCAGACACAATTAGAAAACATTACATGTGCTCTATCAAACAGCATCTCAAACTCTTGGACTCTGATCAAATGCACTAAAAATTGCCAACTCAACGGCAAGAGAAACAATGTGAGAACACTTCAGGCAGTGACTCCCAAAAATACTTGGGAAAATGAGAAAAGTCAATTTAGGTCAACTGCAGTCAATGTGTGCAGCTTCCTGGAAGGAATTCATCACATATCGGTGTCTATCTTTTTCACAAGAGGTGAATCAACTGATACTTTTTTAATGATCTCAATTATAAAAATTTTAAATAAAAAATAGATTAAATACGAATGTTTCAAAACTGAAGATAAAGTATTTCTGAAGGGGAACTAATTAAATAATTAAAGAAATCATTGTATTAAATGGATCAGTGGCGTAACAATGGGGGATGAGGGGATAGATCCCCCAAAAAGCCTCAGAGGAATAAACAAAAAATATTAAAAACTAGTGTCTATAGTTTTGACACATAATAATTGCATCTGTTTAAAGTTAAAGATCATGTATTAACACGTTGCGTACCGGGGTATTGAAATTCCTAGGAAAGCCGATTCTGGGTGGAGGTGTTGATTAGGGCGTAATGCCTTTGGTTTAAACGTGGTTAAAAAGCTAATGTTTAGAATAAAACTTTACCCAATCAAACATTATGATGCATCAATTCATTATGAATAACGAACAACAACTGAAAACGTACTAACAAATACGTACTGTACGCTTTAAAATTGTTTAGGTTGATGCGCCTAAATGACGAGAATCTTTGTCATCCGTCCGGAACTTTTGGGAAAAAAATGACGAGAATTCTCGCCATCCGTACGCAACGTGTTAATATATATTGGCAGCGAGACGAGTCACTTAATTCCGACTGGTGACTAACCCCTGGAGCCCCCATTGCCTGGGGAGGGGGTTGCCTCCCCAATCCCTCAATCCCTCCCCAGAACATATTCCTTTTTGCGCCACTGATATGGATATTACTTTACACACCTCCTCTTCAAGTTGATGGCTCATTTTTGAGAGACCAGTGAGCTAGAACTACCTCTTACATTCTTTTTGCTTTTCCATGGCTCATAACAAGGTGGCATAAAAGTTACTCATATTTGTGAGTAACCCCTGAGTCCATGAGAGCATGCTTGTTCTTTGAGCATCTATTAACATATGTGCCATGGAGAACTATATGTATTGTTAACAGCCTTCTTACTATAAAATTTCATCATGCTTTTTTCAAAAACATTTTCCATGCAGCTACTCAATAATTAATAAAATCAGTTCACAATGTACAAGAGCATCAAAGATAATAACCAACACAATAAATATTTTTAATTCAAGTTAAATCAATTAAAATTTAAATAAGTTTCTCATAAACTACTAAAACACTTGCAAAGTTGGACAGAAATTTTTAGCGAAAGCCCTATGAAATCGATTGTCAGGTGTTGAGTGGTTTACAAAAAAAATGAATCCCATAGAAAATACTGCATTTGCTGAGCAAATACATACCATGGACAAAGGTTTCACAAAATGGTACAATTAAGGTTTTGTGGTGGGTAGATCATGCATGTGAAAGAATTATTTAAGATCACAATGATTTCTAGAGATACAGTTCACAGGGTAATGGACTACAGCAGTGGCTAGGAGGTGCAAACACCACCCATTTAACTGAAACTATAGTTATATAAGATATCTACTTTATAACGCCAGACACCATAAACAACGATAATCATGTATAGTGCAACCTTGTTATCTGAGAGCCACAGTGACACTTGCATTGTGGTTAAAATCCAATCAAAAGAGCAGAAAGAATTAATAATGGGTCATTTTATTATACTTATGTGTTACATAATTTCTTCACAAGTGTGGCAAAATCGGTAGAGTTGAAAAACAGTAATAGCAAAGCATTTCCACCTACAGTCTCAAAATGTTATACTTACAGGTGCATTTGCCACCCAGTGTTTTCATAAAACCCTATTGGAAAATTCTTATAAGTCTTACAGAAATTCTCATAAGAATTCTGTAAGACTTATAGGATTCTATAAGTCTTACACAAGTTCTTATAGGATTCTATAAGTCTCACAGAAGTTCTTATAAGAACTCTGCATTTCTTAGAATTCTATAAGAATGTTGTGCGGGTCGCATACCTTTCGGGTTTCCATCCAGCAGGCGTGTCAGTGTCACCATAACTTATGTTGGCAATTGATAATTATGTAAGGAATTCTACATAAGATAATTTTTGAAAATTATGTATCACCCTTTTTTAAGTAATGTTCTGCTAATTTTCCGGTGTTTTCAGCATGGTATTCGACATAAACGGTTCCAAGAAGCGGAGGCTTCTTTAATGTGACTTGTTAGTATATATATCCCTGAGGGCAAATGAAAAATTGTAGACTTATAAAATCTGTCTGTTTCGAGTCTAACTTAACCGATGGAAGTTCGATATGGGCCATGAATAAGCACGATGTATACTACGATTGCAGGATACGGTTCACATGGTTCCCTAGCAACTTAACAACCAAAACTTGTTTGGTTGTTAGGTTGCTAGGTATTGCTTTTATAGGTTAATCATTATTTGTCTTTGTGATAGCAGTTTAATAAAATAAGTCGTGTGCTTCTAAGAAAAATAAGGCATTGACCTCATTTGGTAAGTCTTACAAAACTGGCATTCCTAAAATCATGTTACCTTAAACAGACAGTTTCGTGGAATTTTAAACTTTTCATCATTAATTTAGATTGATTGATATGTACAGTGGAACCTCATTAAAGCGAGTACGGGCTATAGCGACACCCCCGCTATTACGAGAGATAGCCGATGCACCGTCAATTGACCCTATAATAAGCGTGTTAAAAAATTCGTTTTTATGAGACCCTTTCGGTGTTGGCTCTCGCCATAGCGAGGGTTTCACCGCCGGAAGACTTTCATCAAGACTCCTTGACCTCTGTAATTGCTAGCGATCTGTTAGAAATGAAGTTAATGGAGTGCTCAGTCTCAAATTTATGTGGTAAACTGTCGTTCGATAAATATAATGATTGACGAAACAATGCTTTGCATGATTTTTATTCAGTGCGGCGCTTATAAATTGTTTGAATAGTTAGTCGTTATTTGAGTAAGGAAATTTAGTGATGCAAAAAAACATCGCCTATCGTCTGGATTTATGCTTACGTTTATCGGATAGATGTTTATCTGTCGCCGCACCACTCCTGTTCCTGTATATCTGTTCGCAACAGGTATATTAGCTATTATTTGCTCCACCTCCGGTAAAGCGACAATTCGCTATAGCGAGTGTTTATTAGTGCACCGTGGGGTGTCGTTATATCGAGGTTTCACTGTATATTTTTTCAGATTGTGGCATATCTAGTATAAGTGGAAGTTTTAATGAAAACAGTGTTTCAATGGACAAAGTGAGTGATTTAGTCGTCTCTGAAGAGAATGAGAATGAATTTGTATGAGTAAATAACCTGCACAATTATTATTTTATGGAAAATACATCAACTATTATTCTCAATCAAAGTTTCTGGGATTCCTGTTAATTTCCCTAAATCTTGCACTTATTGTTAGCCATATTCTACATATTCTTTTCTCCAAATGGCATCAAATTCCATTTTACTTTGTCTATTTCTTTCATTATCTATCCAAATTTGCATGTAGAGGTCATTCTCTCTGGTATCTTAAATAAACATTGCTCATATGCATTTGATTTATCAAATTTTACTTTTCCTTCCCATATAATTTCTTGAAGTACCTATCCCCAGTCGAGCTTGAATTTTATTTCATTTGCTTCTTCAATTTTCCAGGTTAAATCATATTCCATATTGCAATTCCTGTATCTTTCATTGCGTAGTGATTGCCAAAGTCGTATTCAATTATCAGTCTATCATTCTAGGCTTTCGTCGGTTTCATTGATTTTAGTTTCTTTTAGCATGTGGGGACATTAACCCTATACAGAACCCATGCCCTGAAAGACCTCTATGGTATCTCGCCTTGTCTGGCCAGCCAGGTGAACTTTACAGGGCTTCAATGTCCTTTTTGATGTACACTGATGATAGACATCTACATTTGGTTCATGGGAAATCATTAGGTTTGCTGTATAAGATATAGGCGTCTACATTTGGATTGAATTAGGTATAATGCTAACTTTGTATCAGTAGGGATGTAAATCTTATGTAGCTTTTAATAGAAGTTTGCGCAAGTGTTTTAAGCATGTTGATATAATATTTATAATAAATATTTCCATCAGAAAATTTGTTATAAATAACACTGTGTAACTGATGGTTAGAAGAAATTTTCTTATAAGAAAAATTCTTACAAGAAATATGCCCAATTTCTGATAAGAAATTTTCTTATAGACAAATTCTTACAAGAAATTTTCTTATAAGAAATATGCCCAATTTCTGATAAGAAATTTTCTTATAGAAAAATTTTATAAGAAATTTTCTTATAGTAAGAAAAATTCTTATAAGAAATATGTCCAATTTCTGATAAGAAATTTTCTTATAAGAAATTTCCAATAGGGAAGAATGCTAAAATTCTTATCTGAGTGAGGTTAACTCCTTATCACGATTTCTACTTATCTCTCAGGTACACTCCCAACCTTATCTTTCTCAAGCACCAAATGTCTCATATGGCTGTAGTGCAGCCAAACTGGAAATATGTCAGAAATTTTCTAAATTTGACTTATTTTTAGACGCCAAATTGATGATATTTACCAGTCAGTGTATAAACGATAAGTAGGTAGTTCTTATGCAGTTAATAAGCCATTGCTAAGATGGGGTGGCTAGCCTGCCTGTGCCTTTTTGTGGTTCACAGTAAGTAAAAATGAAAACATATCGAAGAGTTATAAAATGTTTAGAATGCAAATATTCTTAACAGATGCGTAATTATCCATGATGAGCACCTTGAAAGGAATTAATTGATTGTTTTGAGAAAAGTGTGACATGCCTCATTAAAATTTATCATAATAGTTTTCCTAAAATGAATGCCATTTGCCTATTTTAACTTTTTAATTTACAACTCTCTTAACAGATATTTTGGTGGTGCAAATCAATTCTCAAGAGACAGTGCCTAATAGCATACCACATTACTTACAAGAATGCTACAGTGATCCTACTTTGAGAGACCGTGCCCTCAGATTGCCATCTACAATGGGAACACTAATCTCTCTTCTACAGAAAGCAGAAAGAAATGAGCATACAGAGAAGTTGACATCATATGTTGGTGGAGTTCTTGATGCGAGAGTGATGTCATATTCTCTTTTACACAGGTAAGAGAAATTTTTATTTATGCCAATGATAAGCTATTTATCACTCGTCCAGTCATACCTTGAATACGCAGTGGGCATATGGATTTGAGGCAGAATGATTAAATAGGTACATGAACTTAATGGAATGCAAAGGATAACAACAATCATCAAAAGCAGCTACATATGAGTAAACAAAGCACCTTGCTTAGCTTTCACCCAATTTAGGCTGGGAGCTGCTGGAAACTGGGAGGCAACATCCTCAGCATAGATAGCTTGAACAATTAAGAATTGATATCTTTCAGAGCGACACAGAGAATATCATCTTACACCCTCACTGTATTTTTAGGTATGACAGAAACAATTCATTAACTGATATATTTTGCCAAACGGATAGTATAATTCATATAGGAATTCATCTGTTCTGGTCCCTAATCCATGCATGAGTTCCAGTGAAAAGTTCCACTGAGGAACAGAACACAGCATCAGAAACAATCCATTGAAGTGGATCCACAATCCAATTGGAACAGGCACATGACCACAAGGAGGGGGCCTCAGACCCCCCAAAATATTTTTCACGTGTGGTGAATGCCTACAATAAATCCACGTAGGAGACAACTAGCTTAGCGGAACTCTCTCCAATACTAACAGTTGTTGGGTGAAATCAGGGTCTTGGATCCACACTTTGATCGAAATTGGATCACCACCTAACACCTGTTCAAATCCGGCCCTGTGGTTACCCAAGGGAGGCAACAGTGGCGTAGCCAGGAATTTCGTTTGGGGGGGGGGCCGAAAGCAGGAGTGAAAATTTTTCAAAAACAGGGTACTAAGTAATGGGTTTTACACTAATTTTAACATTTTTCATAATTGAAAAAAAACTTCATTTGTTAAGGAAATATTTTGTAAATGCATGATTTTGCAATGTTTTTGTTACTTTTACACTGGGAAATAATTGTGTGTTTATATTTCAGGGAGGGGGTCGGGACCTTCCGGATCCCCTTGCTACACCACTGGGAGGCAACAAGTTCAAAACGGCCCATGGAGCCCTTTGTGGCCTTGGAGCCTTCTGAGCCCCCAGCATAGACCTCATGATTTTTAAGCATTGTTTCATTCATGCAGATTGAATTTAATTTTTTTAAATCACCCCTGGAAATGGCTCACCCGCCACACATATGGCAAAGCTAGAACATCACGATTTGCCACTGATCCCTATTACAATTACAACTAACAATAATAATTTCAGCATTATTGAACACACCCAAATCTTTGGATGAATATTCTCCTATTTATTCATATGCCATTCAATACAATTAATTTCTATGATTCAATAAGTACTCCATAATATAATATTTTTACACCTCCATCATTGATTTTTTAATCCTTTTACTGCCACCGGGCCGATATATTGGCCCTGGCTGGTTGAGCGAAAACTGCCAGGGGCTGATTTATCGGCCCAACTTATTTAACTTTTTTTTCGTGATTGTGGCCTTTTCAACGGCTGTAATTTAAGTAAACCCCCATAATCTATCTATAGTTATAAGACATAAATATATCTTAACTATTGGGAAAAAATCTAGAAGTATTAAATAAAATTAAGTTGCTGAAAATTTTTAAAATCTGAAATGTTGCAAATTCCGGCAGTCTTTGCACATCCCACCCGAAATGGAATGGCAGTAAAAGGGTTTAAGTGCCCAAAATCCCAGAAAACAAAATTTTCATTCCACAGATTTCGTTTGGATGGCATACAACGCATGCCAAATATGCCTAACTATGATAAAATCAGCAACACCAATGTAACAAATGGACTGGAAGGAGTCATTCCGTATGCTGCCATAGGCTGGCAATTCAATCGTTATAAAATTCTGCTTGGAGAGCTTATCCCAGGGAATGCAGTGCTGTTTCCTAACTCAACCTTGGATTCACACGAAAAGGTGAGATTCCATCTTGGTTTCAATAGATATTGAATTTTTATCAGTTAAAATACCATATCCATCACCCTTTGTGTAAGAAACACTGCTTTGGATTATTAGAGAGTGAGCTCTACCATCACCAATTCCCAACCAACCTGGATTTAAGCTGGATTTACACTGGCAATTTTTTGGGCAACTTTGTTTTGCAAAAACTTAGAGAGGAATGTAATTTGACAGGAAACTTTTCAGAAGTTATGGTAGTAATCGGCTGATGTTTAATCCTCAGTGGAATAACCCATGGCAAATTGCCACATATATTTTATGTAGTTCCTGAGTTTTTGAGTTAGCCCTATTGGAAATTTCTTATAAGAAAATTTCTTATCAGAAATTGGACATATTTCTTATAAGAAAATTTCTTATAAGAATTTTTCTTATAAGAAAATTTCTTATCAGAAATTGGGCATTTTTCTTATAAGAAAATTTCTTATCAGAAATTGGGCATATTTCTTATAAAGAAATTTCTTATAAGAATTTTTCTTATAAGAAAATTTCTTCTAACTATCAGTTACAAAATGATATTTATAACAAATTTTCTGATGGAAATATTTATTATAAATATTATATCAACATGCTTAAAACACTTGCGCAAACTTCTATAAAAACCTACATAAGATTTACATCCCTACTGAGAGTACAAAGTTAGCACTATACCTAATTCAATCCAAATGTAGACGCCTATATCTTATACAGCAAACCTAATGATTTCCCATGAACCAAATGTAGATTTCTATCATCAGTGTACATCAAAAAGGACATTGAAGCCCTGTAAAATTTACCTGGCTGGCCAGACAAGGCGAGATACCATAGAGGTCTTTCAGGGCATGGGTTCTGTATGGGGTTAATGTCCCCACATGCTAAATGAAACTAAAATCAATGAAACCAACGATAGCCTAGAATGATATACTGATAATTCCCTATTGGAAATTTCTTATAAGAAAATTTCCTATCAGAAATTGGGCATTTTTCTTATAAGAAAATTTCTTATAAGAATTCTTCTTATAAGAAAATTTCTTATAAGAATTTTTCTATAAGAAAATTTCTTATCAGAAATTGGGCATTTTTCTTATAAGAAAATTTCTTATAAGAAAATTTCTCATAAAAAGTATCAATTACAAAATGTTATTTATTAGAAATTTTCTCATGGAAATATTTATTATAAATATCATATCATCATGCTTAAAATACTTGTGCAAACTTCTATAAAAAGCTACATGAGATTTACATCCCTCCTGAGAGTACAAAGTTAGCATTATACCTAATTTTTTCCAAATGTAGGTGCCTATATCTGGTACACAGCAAACCTAATGATTTCCCATGTACCAAATGTAATGTCTATCTTTAGTGTGCATCAAGCAAGGATATTCAAGTTCTGTAAAGTTCACCTGACTCGCCAGACAATGCGAGATACCATAGAGGTCCTTCAGGTCATGGGTTCTGCATAGGGTTAACGCCCCCCACATTTTAAAACAAACTATAAAAGCAATGAAACCAACGATATCCTGGAATGATGGACTGATAATAGAATATGGCTTTATGGCAATCACTACGCAATGAAATATGTATATAGGAATTGCAATATGGAATGATTTAACCTGGAAAATTGAAGAAGCAAATGAAATAAAATTCAAGTTCGACTTGGGATACTTCAAGAAATTATTTGGGAAGGAAAAGGAAAAATTGATAAATCAAATACATAGGAGAAATGTTTATTTAAGATACCAGAGAGAATGACCTCTACATGCAGATTTGAATAGATAATGAAATAAATAAATAAAGTAAAATGGAATTTGATGCCATTTGGAGAAAAGGATAGGTAGAATATGGCTAACAATTAGTGCAAGATTTAGGGAAATTAATAAGAATCCCAGAAACACTGATTGAGAATAATAGTTGATGTATTTTCCATAAAATAATAATTGTGCAGGTTATTTACTCATACAAATTCATTCTCATTCTCTTCAGAGACGACTAAATCACTCACTTTGTCCATTGAAACACTGTTTTCATTAAAACTTCCACTTATATTAGATATGTCACAATCTGAAAAATATACAAGTCTATCTAAATTAACGATGAAAAGTTTAAAATTCTACGAAACTGTTTGTTTAAGGTGACATGATTTTAGGAATGCCAGTTTTGTAAGACTTACCAAATGAGGTCAATGCCTTATTTTTGTTAGAAGCACACGACTTATTTCATTAAACAGGTCACACAAAAACATGGTGAATGATTAACATATAAAAGCAATACCTAGCAACCTAACAACCAAACAAGGTTTCCATGGCAACCGTATCCTGCAACGTATGCAATCGTAGTATACATCGTGCTTATTCATGGCCCATATCAAACTTCCATCGGTTAAGTAATCTATAGACTCGAAACAGACAGATTTTATAAGTGTACAATTTTTCGTGTGCTCTTAGGGATATATATTAACAAGTCTCATAAGAAGAAGCCTCAACTTCTTGGAACCATTTATGTCAAATACCATGCTGAAAACGCCAATAAATTAGCAGAACATTACTTAACAAAGAGTTATACATTATTTCCAAAAAAATCTTATAAGAATTTCTTAAATAATTATAAATTGCCAACATAAGTTACGGTGACTTAAATGCATGCCGGATAAAAACCTGAAAGTTATGTGACCTGCGCAACATTCTTATAGAATGCTATAAGAAATGCAAAGTTCTTATAAGAATTTCTGTAAGACTTATAGAATCCTATAAGAATTTCTGTAAGACTTATAGAATCCTATAAGAATTCTGTAAGACTTATAGAATCCTATCAGAATTCTGTAAGACTTACAGATATCTATAAGTCTTACAGAATTCTTATAAGAATTTCTGTAAGACTTATAAGAAATTTCCAATAGGGAGATATGAACTAAGATGATTAACAAACTTACTTACAGTGCCAAACAATTTAATAAGCCACTTAAACACTTTATCCAGCCATTTTATCAGATTATTACCTCCACCTTAATGATAGGAATGCAATTTATATCGGGTATAATTGATATGGCAAGCTGTCTTATGAGTGACTTTGGCAAGGCCAGAGAGTTAACAGCAACAATATGCTCTCATCAGCATCTTACAAAAATCCTGAAATTTCTGTAGCCAGCATCTCAAGTCAAATGCTAACAGTAGCATTCACAAACATTGCCCATAATAAGCTAAGCCTAAGGTTTGAAGCACAGAGTGCATGTGAAAATACATCAGTAAAAATGAAGAAATCACGACATGGGATTCGGTCTGACTCCATTACATTGACAACAATCACTCCGTCAATCTAGCTTGTGAGCCTCTAATTTTCCAGTTATGCTTTGGTTCAGAACATTTGTACTTGATGAATTTATTTTTGTTCGCCCAATGTGAGTAATTTCACCTGAAACTCCATCAGGATCGATGTAACAAATGCTGCAATGGCGTGAAATTTGGTCAATAACAGAATAGGTATGTATAATGCAATAAAAATGGTACCAAGGCAAATATTTTCAAAGATGAAAACTTGGAGAGAGGATATTAGGTTTGCCTAGCTATTAAGTCTAATCACTCTCTCCCAGAGTTCATCACTAGGGCATGCTATACATTTCTTCACAAGCTATCACCTGGAAGTAAACCTAAAAAAATATTTGCCAGTTTTCTTGTTTTGCAATTTAAGCTGAAGGCAGAAACAATCAAAATACTAATTCATTAATTTACTTAGCTTTGATTCTGGTTATTTGAAGTTAAAAAGTTTGAATTTTCTCCTGGATTCAAACCACGTTGTGATTTGTCTTGCCTGCCATGGAGGCGTGAAGTCTTCACCTGCCAATCTGATGATTGCAGGGTTGAGCACCACCTGGGTATTTGGTCCACTTCATGGGTGTTTGTGATCGCCCATATTTGTTCATTGATAATTCATCAATGTAAGAGGCCCCAATGTGCTGCTTTCAGAGTGCTGAAGATAGATATACATATGTATAAATTAAATTTCATGTGTGGAGTCTCAATTTAACATACATATAACTAGACTTTTTCTCTCTTTAAAGTGTGCATTGCATTTCATGCTGTCGAGCACAATCGACCGCAGGGAAAGAGGAGATGAGGGTGTGACGTGCCGAGGGGTTCCAATCGTGAAGCCAAGCAGAACACTCAAATTCAGTGATTGCCCCTTGGAAGATGGAGTGGTGGCTGTCCACTCTCCTTATTCATCAAGAAGCGACACCATAAGCCCAGGGACTGTGATTGCAGGCATTGCAGCGGCCCTACAATACCAGGAGGTTCCCGTGGCAAAACTCATGAAATTAAATGATAATAATGCAGTGATCAATGCACACGGGGGTGATTCTAGTTTTCAGAACTCTGATGATTTACCACCAGTGTCCAACATTTGGGCTGCAACCCTTGCAGGTAATTGAAATATATCTGGATGAATTATCTGAATAGAAGGGCAAAAATGTAGCACAATACCATGATATGTTCTTATTCCTCTTCACAAATTCCTAGTTAAATTTAAATTAAAAAGGATTTAATGGTTGTATTCCCTAGCAGTGAGTCTTCTGTGTCTTTCATTGTGCTCCATACTGTGTGTACCCAACCTGGGTTATATTTGAGTTAAATAACTCATCAAGGAATATTAAGAAGTACTATATGTAGTATTAATAACTTAACTATAATATTATAACTTTCTATGAACTTTCAGGAGATCTTGCGGAAGTTGCAGTATTTCAGGGGCCTTATAAAATGAAAATACCAGAGAAGGAGAGAGAATCAGTGTCGTTAGACATTACTGTTGGAGTCGATGGCTGGTGGGGTGGGGGGCCCAATATATCCTCGACTGATTACCTCAATGCAATTGATTCTAGATTGGGACGATGGTATTACCTGATGAGGAGTACTGATCTCCAAATGACTGATGCTGAAATCAGGGGTGGAATCGATGGTAAGAATAACTCACACAGCTTCTGGCACATACCATAATCTGTCCCATATACTTTGATTCTATGACTTATCGTATCTTATGCTTCATTGACTCTGCACAAGCCAAACTTCTAGTAATAATACTTATAATTAGGAACGTAGGGCAAATCAAATAAATTTACAGACTTTGAGGAAAGGACAAAGAAAGAAAGCCTTTAGAAATAGCTCGTTCATTATTTGTTTTAAATTGCTGTTGCTGACTGTGATCATCATAATTATCGCAAGTCAACAATTGTAAGATTGGTTTGCTGCAGCTCTCTATTCTGCTCTCCCATCTGTAATCCATTTCATAGAAGTGTATTTCTCATATTCTGTATTCTTTACAGCCTGTTTTATGCATTTCATTCCAGTCCATCCCCGGGGCCCTTCTTCCCTTCCACCAGTCCTTCTACAATAGTCCTTCATCAAAGAAAACGAAAGGCATTGATTGCAATTTGTTGCCCACCATTAGTGTATTCATAATACACAAATTATTTGGTTTCAGAAATACCGGTTTAGACAAATGGCAATGGTCAATTTTAACCGCATTTGAAAAAGGCCAGATTGGCGCCCATGCGATGCCACTCCACGTGACGTCACAGGGACTTAGTTTCTATGCGAGTAGATAGGAGTTTTACATCATCTGAGATTACCAATCCATGCATGAGGCACAGAGCTCAGGGAAACATGTCTTAGTAATCACCTATTAAAACTGGCTAAGGTCGGAAGGTTTCCTTCGTTTGATAAGGTAATAATAATCCATATTTAAGCCAAGCGCTACCTGCTAGCAGGGTACTCGGCTATCTTCCAGCATCCTGCATCGTATCAGCGCTCAAAGCCTCGCCCCAAGGCCACCTCACTTGCGGCAGCGGGAACCAGAACGACGTCACACGGAGATTTCCAGGCATTCATACTTAACCTGTCGCGTTTTCGCGTGCTTGAAAATTTTCACTTTTCATTTAATCACGAAAAATAGATATCGTCTTTTAAAAATCTAAAAGCGTGAAATACTTACTCCAGGAGTAATAATCTTTCGATTTAGGCGATAAAAAAATAATATGAAACCACCCTATTTTTTTTATGAGGCCAATTCATGTCTCATTATGTACCCAAATAAGTTGTCACATCTTCTCCTTAAGGTCTATAAAAGGTCTAAAGGTTTCTTTTCTCCCACACTTCTTAGCACTTCCTCATTACTTACTCGGTTGATCCATTTTTTCCCCATCATTCTTCAGTAGCACCACATTTAGAATGCTTCCACTCTTGACTTCTCTGCAGCTGTGAACATCCAAGCCATGTACCCATATACAGAATACGCTCCATGTGTAGCATCTGATAAATTGTTGCCTTACTTTTATTTCTGTATGTATTCTCCGCTGTAAGTAAATTCATCTTTATATAAAATGCCTTCTTTGCTTGTGCTATTCAACAGGCGATGTCTTTCTTGCTTTGCCAACGTTTCTTTTCAGAATTTGGAAAAACATACCTAAAAAGAAACCTCTATTTTTCTGTTTTCCGACCTGTTGCCTGCTTACCAAGCGATTTGAGATGAAAAATCGATGCACTTAACTCTTTTGCTGATAGTTTGATGACATCAGGCACTTTCCCAGTGAGTCTCCAATTGTCAGCTACTGCTTGGTCTCAAGCACAGTGGCGCCAACTCCATGGGGCCTGAGGGGGCCCGAGCCCCCTCAATAATTCGTTATGGGTGTGAGGAAAAAATGTGTCAGGCTTGTAGATTTTCCCCGGAGTGTCCAGATATCGAGATTCGAGTTATCAGGGTTCTAATGCTGATAATATGACTGTTCTAAAAGCTTAAAAAACTTAAAACTCACCACTTATAAAATTTCCCGGGGCAATATCCCCGGTTTGGGCCCCCCCAATATTTTTTGCAAGTCGGCATTGCTCAAGCATTGGTGTTTGTTGTTGTGTACGCTTTTGTGAGCCACTGCTTCACCCAGCAAAAGGTTTTACCTCATTGACTAAATGAACAGAAACTCTAATAATGTCACCAACTCGTAAAAAGTGGGCAGCAACTATAGACTTTTCTTATTTTAAATTTACAAAAAAATTACAGACGGGTGAAGATTTTTTTATTTCACCACTCATCTTTCATTTCCATTATCCAAATATAAATGGCAATTTTGGGCCTGCATGCATAAACCTATTCTTTTATTCAGATAATGTTAAGTATCAATGAAAATGAATTATATATGATATAAAAATCTGATGAATTTTTATGAACTTGTGATGCTGTACATGCAAGAAATAAGGATATGGGTTATAATAAGTTCCTATGTGAAATGATGAAGTATGGAAAAACCAGGGTAGTATCCTTCAAAAATGAAATATGAGTGTCTCACTATTAAAACAAAGGTTAAAGAAAAGCTTTTTCATTCCATCATTGAAATACAAATTCTTGTTGTGACTCACCTTTCATTCTAATTTTGCCAGGGAAATAATACTGAAGGTGAATATTAAGATCTATCATCAAGAAAAAATGTATTTACTTCATTATCACCAAACATATGTTATGATAGTCTACATTAAAAGTCCGGCCGGTAAGAGTTGTGCGATGACAGCGCAAAAGGAGGGGAGGAGAACCCTGCGCCAGCACGGTTAGCAGCCAATCATTGTCCCCAAAAGGCTGGGGCACAGCTGGGAATTAAGGCTAGGGTGGGGGGGGGGTTTCAGGCACAACTAATACAAGGGGGTCTGAGGGTTTGGAATACCTGCCAGGGTAGGCAGGAGTTGCGGGGGCCCTCCCCGGAAAATTTTTAAGAATAATGGTTCAAAATGGCGAGTTTTACGGCCTTCTGAGAGATATTTTATTAATCCTTACACTATTCTATAAGTAATATTACTCCAATTAAATAAAATAGATTAAACTTAAAAAATTGTCTGAGCTCTGGGCCCCCCCTCGCTGCGCCACTGCCAAAAGGCACCTCACACCTTCGCCTTGTCATATAACGTTGTCACATGCATATTAAGCACTGAAAAAATCCTGAACCGTCGAAATAAACCTTTATTCAAATCACCAAAACAAGCGATTCTTCTGTTGATGCATCACGCTTGTCGCCCCTTCTGGCTCCTTTCTTCACGGAAGTCTTTTGTTTACATGTGATGTGGGTGTTTCCCTGTCTTACTAAGCAACCTTGCCCCCTACCCAAACTAGACTGTTCTGCCTGTCATTGGACAACTCTTGGTGGCTGCACTGTATATATGTATGTATATCTTTTATATTTTGTTTTTTTATGCTAAATATTTTTGTTTTGGAAGAATAATGGTACATAATTGCAAATATATGTATCGTAAATTTGTTTACCCTAAGTATGGAAGGAAAAAAATGCGTAAATATCAAGATGCATTCTATCAAAATCAACCAAATTTTCAATCAATTTTATGCAAGGATGCTCCCTCATTGCAGGAATACTCCTTGGCTCAGAAGCTCTTAAATGGAATTCTGATGTGAAAGGGCGATTGAGGTTATCACAGATTCTGGAGATGTACTACACAGAGAAAGGAATGGCAGCATATGGAGATCCAAATTTGAAGTGGTGCAACAGGATAGAAAAGTTTGCGCATGGGTTCGGAGCTGGAAATGGTAATCCAAATGCAGAAAATATGCAAATCTTACATGACCAGGTAAATTTTTAGGAAGCCACTTTTTGATTTTTTTCGGAGCATTAACAATTCTTTTTCATCTGTTTTTGAGTAAAACGTGATACATTTTTAATATTAGTGGGTACAGTAAACAAATATGTATGTACTTTGTAATTATTTTCTACAAAGATTAGGGGAAATTTTTTCTGTTTGAAAAGTCTCAATGAGAGTACATGAGTAAAGCAAGTGAAATAGACTCCGTGGAGATACTTGAAATGGCTAATGGGAAAATTTGATACAGAAAGGCAAATAGACATTGCTCAAGAAGCAGAATCCTGTTAGTTTAATACAGGGATTTATTTATTTATTTATTTTGTTTTTAATTTATTCCCAAACCTCCAAATACAGCTCTCGTAGGCCATTTTAAATCGGGGTATTCAACAAATTCAACAATGAAACGTACACGAACAACCATACCCTGGATAAGGGGAACTTACCCAGGCGGGACTCGAACCTGCGACCTCATGTTTGGCAGGCGAGGACTTTACCCAGCCACCACCGAGGCCGGCGATTTTGTCTTGCTCTTCTGAAGCTCTCCTTCACAAAAACCATGCATCATGGCTATTTGATGTGTGATGCGCAATGATTGTGTGCCAACTACCTTTACCAGAACTGTGTATTACTTAATTCAAAGCAATAAGGCCCTATTGGAAATTTCTTATAAGTCTTACAGAAATTCTTATAAGAATTCTGTAAGACTTATAGATATCTATAAGTCTTACAGAATTCTGATAGGATTCTATAAGTCTTACAGAATTCTTATAGGATTCTATAAGTCTTACAGAAATTCTTATAGGATTCTATAAGTCTTACAGAAATTCTTATAAGAACTTTGCATTTCTTATAGAATTCTATAAGAATGTTGCGCAGGTCACATAACTTTCAGGTTTTTATCCGGCATGCATTTAAGTCACCATAACTTATGTTGGCAATTTATAATTATTTAAGAAATTCTTATAAGATTTTTTTTGGAAATAATGTGTAACTCTTTGTTAAGTAATGTTCTGCTAATTTATTGGCGTTTTCAGCATGGTATTTGACATAAATGGTTCCAAGAAGTTGAGGCTTCTTCTTATGAGACTTGTTAATATATATCCCTAAGAGCACACGAAAAATTGTACACTTATAAAATCTGTCTGTTTCGAGTCTACAGATTACTTAACCGATGGAAGTTTGATATGGGCCATGAATAACCACGATGTATACTACGATTGCATACGTTGCAGGATATGGTTGCCATGGAAACCTTGTTTGGTTGTTAGGTTGCTAGGTATTGCTTTTATATGTTAATCATTCACCATGTTTTTGTGTGACCTGTTTAATGAAATAAGTCGTGTGCTTCTAACAAAAATAAGGCATTGACCTCATTTGGTAAGTCTTTCAAAACTGGCATTCCTAAAATCATGTTACCTTAAACAGACAGTTTCGTGGAATTTTAAACTTTTCATCATTAATTTAGATAGACATGTATATTTTTCAGATTGTGACATATCTAATATAAGTGGAAGTTTTAATGAAAACAGTGTTTCAATGGACAAAGTGAGTGATTTAGTCGTCTCTGAAGAGAATGAGAATGAATTTGTATGAGTAAATAACCTGCACAATTATTATTTTATGGAAAATACATCAACTATTATTCTCAATCAGTGTTTCTGGGATTCTTATTAATTTCCCTAAATCTTGCACTAATTGTTAGCCATATTCTACCTATCCTTTTCTCCAAATGGCATCAAATTCCATTTTACTTTATTTATTTATTTCATTATCTATTCAAATCTGCATGTAGAGGTCATTCTCTCTGGTATCTTAAATAAACATTTCTCCTATGTATTTGATTTATCAATTTTTCCTTTTCCTTCCCAAATAATTTCTTGAAGTATCCCAAGTCGAACTTGAATTTTATTTCATTTGCTTCTTCAATTTTCCAGGTTAAATCATTCCATATTGCAATTCCTATATACATATTTCATTGCGTAGTGATTGCCATAAAGCCATATTCTATTATCAGTCCATCATTCCAGGATATCGTTGGTTTCATTGCTTTTATAGTTTGTTTTAAAATGTGGGGGGCGTTAACCCTATGCAGAACCCATGACCTGAAGGACCTCTATGGTATCTCGCATTGTCTGGCGAGTCAGGTGAACTTTACAGAACTTGAATATCCTTGCTTGATGCACACTAAAGATAGACATTACATTTGGTACATGGGAAATCATTAGGTTTGCTGTGTACCAGATATAGGCACCTACATTTGGAAAAAATTAGGTATAATGCTAACTTTGTACTCTCAGGAGGGATGTAAATCTCATGTAGCTTTTTATAGAAGTTTGCACAAGTATTTTAAGCATGATGATATGATATTTATAATAAATATTTCCATGAGAAAATTTCTAATAAATAACATTTTGTAATTGATACTTTTTATGAGAAATTTTCTTATAAGAAATTTTCTTATAAGAAAAATGCCCAATTTCTGATAAGAAATTTTCTTATAGAAAAATTCTTATAAGAAATTTTCTTATAAGAAGAATTCTTATAAGAAATTTTCTTATAAGAAAAATGCCCAATTTCTGATAGGAAATTTTCTTATAAGAAATTTCCAATAGGGAATTATCAGTATATCATTCTAGGCTATCGTTGGTTTCATTGATTTTAGTTTCATTTAGCATGTGGGGACATTAACCCCATACAGAACCCATGCCCTGAAAGACCTCTATGGTATCTCGCCTTGTCTGGCCAGCCAGGTAAATTTTACAGGGCTTCAATGTCCTTTTTGATGTACACTGATGATAGAAATCTACATTTGGTTCATGGGAAATCATTAGGTTTGCTGTATAAGATATAGGCGTCTACATTTGGATTGAATTAGGTATAGTGCTAACTTTGTACTCTCAGTAGGGATGTAAATCTTATGTAGGTTTTTATAGAAGTTTGCGCAAGTGTTTTAAGCATGTTGATATAATATTTATAATAAATATTTCCATCAGAAAATTTGTTATAAATATCATTTTGTAACTGATAGTTAGAAGAAATTTTCTTATAAGAAAAATTCTTATAAGAAATTTCTTTATAAGAAATATGCCCAATTTCTGATAAGAAATTTTCTTATAAGAAAAATGCCCAATTTCTGATAAGAAATTTTCTTATAAGAAAAATTCTTATAAGAAATTTTCTTATAAGAAATATGTCCAATTTCTGATAAGAAATTTTCTTATAAGAAATTTCCAATAGGGAATTATCAGTATATCATTCTAGGCTATCGTTGGTTTCATTGATTTTAGTTTCATTTAGCATGTGGGGACATTAACCCCATACAGAACCCATGCCCTGAAAGACCTCTATGGTATCTCGCCTTGTCTGGCCAGCCAGGTAAATTTTACAGGGCTTCAATGTCCTTTTTGATGTACACTGATGATAGAAATCTACATTTGGTTCATGGGAAATCATTAGGTTTGCTGTATAAGATATAGGCGTCTACATTTGGATTGAATTAGGTATAGTGCTAACTTTGTACTCTCAGTAGGGATGTAAATCTTATGTAGGTTTTTATAGAAGTTTGCGCAAGTGTTTTAAGCATGTTGATATAATATTTATAATAAATATTTCCATCAGAAAATTTGTTATAAATATCATTTTGTAACTGATAGTTAGAAGAAATTTTCTTATAAGAAAAATTCTTATAAGAAATTTCTTTATAAGAAATATGCCCAATTTCTGATAAGAAATTTTCTTATAAGAAAAATGCCCAATTTCTGATAAGAAATTTTCTTATAAGAAAAATTCTTATAAGAAATTTTCTTATAAGAAATATGTCCAATTTCTGATAAGAAATTTTCTTATAAGAAATTTCCAATAGGGGGATGGCAATAGAGCAAGATGATGGAACTGCATCGTGCAGCAGTTACTTCCAGCACAACTTGTGCATGATGGGATTGCATTGTGCTGTGTCTGATTGTGATAGCATAGTTTCTGACATTGTGCTGTGGGTTGACACATCCTTGCCAAACAATTTTATCAGATCAATGATTACACCACTATGCTCCATACATCAAGCGGGCAGAGATACATATAGGTATTCTTCTTTGAAACCAGCACTCATGTTATGTCTAGCAGGAAAGACTTAGGAGCTCTTTTAGATTTTAAGCTCTTGCATATTATCTACCATTTGCTGCAAATGTGGATTCATTTTTATCCATACATTAATCATTAGTTAAATAGAATGGACAGTGGAAGTAGTTTTTCCTTTCATAATGAAGGATTTTGAAACAGTCGTAGTGTCTAAGAACAAAGTCATGATATTATGACCCAGTTGGATAGCAGCCAACATCATACCTGACACCCTATTGGAAATTTCTTATAAGAAAATTTCTTATCAGAAATTGGACATATTTCTTATAAGAAAATTTCTTATAAGAATTTTTCTTATAAGAAAATTTCTTATCAGAAATTGGGCATTTTTCTTATAAGAAAATTTCTTATCAGAAATTGGGCATATTTCTTATAAAGAAATTTCTTATAAGATTTTTCTTATAAGAAAATTTCTTCTAACTATCAGTTACAAAATGATATTTATAACAAATTTTCTGATGGAAATATTTATTATAAATATTATATCAACATGCTTAAAACACTTGCGCAAACTTCTATAAAAACCTACATAAGATTTACATCCCTACTGAGAGTACAAAGTTAGCACTATACCTAATTCAATCCAAATGTAGACGCCTATATCTTATACAGCAAACCTAATGATTTCCCATGAACCAAATGTAGATTTCTATCATCAGTGTACATCAAAAAGGACATTGAAGCCCTGTAAAATTTACCTGGCTGGCCAGACAAGGCGAGATACCATAGAGGTCTTTCAGGGCATGGGTTCTGTATGGGGTTAATGTCCCCACATGCTAAATGAAACTAAAATCAATGAAACCAACGATAGCCTAGAATGATATACTGATAATTCCTATTGGAAATTTCTTATAAGAAAATTTCCTATCAGAAATTGGGCATTTTTCTTATAAGAAAATTTCTTATAAGAATTCTTCTTATAAGAAAATTTCTTATAAGAATTTTTCTATAAGAAAATTTCTTATCAGAAATTGGGCATTTTTCTTATAAGAAAATTTCTTATAAGAAAATTTCTCATAAAAAGTATCAATTACAAAATGTTATTTATTAGAAATTTTCTCATGGAAATATTTATTATAAATATCATATCATCATGCTTAAAATACTTGTGCAAACTTCTATAAAAAGCTACATGAGATTTACATCCCTCCTGAGAGTACAAAGTTAGCATTATACCTAATTTTTTCCAAATGTAGGTGCCTATATCTGGTACACAGCAAACCTAATGATTTCCCATGTACCAAATGTAATGTCTATCTTTAGTGTGCATCAAGCAAGGATATTCAAGTTCTGTAAAGTTCACCTGACTCGCCAGACAATGCGAGATACCATAGAGGTCCTTCAGGTCATGGGTTCTGCATAGGGTTAACGCCCCCCACATTTTAAAACAAACTATAAAAGCAATGAAACCAACGATATCCTGGAATGATGGACTGATAATAGAATATGGCTTTATGGCAATCACTACGCAATGAAATATGTATATAGGAATTGCAATATGGAATGATTTAACCTGGAAAATTGAAGAAGCAAATGAAATAAAATTCAAGTTCGACTTGGGATACTTCAAGAAATTATTTGGGAAGGAAAAGGAAAAATTGATAAATCAAATACATAGGAGAAATGTTTATTTAAGATACCAGAGGAGAGAATGACCTCTACATGCAGATTTGAATAGATAATGAAATAAATAAATAAAGTAAAATGGAATTTGATGCCATTTGGAGAAAAGGATAGGTAGAATATGGCTAACAATTAGTGCAAGATTTAGGGAAATTAATAAGAATCCCAGAAACACTGATTGAGAATAATAGTTGATGTATTTTCCATAAAATAATAATTGTGCAGGTTATTTACTCATACAAATTCATTCTCATTCTCTTCAGAGACGACTAAATCACTCACTTTGTCCATTGAAACACTGTTTTCATTAAAACTTCCACTTATATTAGATATGTCACAATCTGAAAAATATACATGTCTATCTAAATTAATGATGAAAAGTTTAAAATTCCACGAAACTGTCTGTTTAAGGTAACATGATTTTAGGAATGCCAGTTTTGAAAGACTTACCAAAATGAGGTCAATGCCTTATTTTTGTTAGAAGCACACGACTTATTTCATTAAACAGGTCACACAAAAACATGGTGAATGATTAACATATAAAAGCAATACCTAGCAACCTAACAACCAAACAAGGTTTCCATGGCAACCATATCCTGCAACGTATGCAATCGTAGTATACATCGTGGGTTATTCATGGCCATATCAAACTTCCATCGGTTAAGTAATCTGTAGACTCGAAACAGACAGATTTTATAAGTGTACAATTTTTCGTGTGCTCTTAGGGATATATATTAACAAGTCTCATAAGAAGAAGCCTCAACTTCTTGGAACCATTTATGTCAAATACCATGCTGAAAACGCCAATAAATTAGCAGAACATTACTTAACAAAGAGTTACACATTATTTCCAAAAAAAATCTTATAAGAATTTCTTAAATAATTATAAATTGCCAACATAAGTTATGGTGACTTAAATGCATGCCGGATAAAAACCTGAAAGTTATGTGACCTGCGCAACATTCTTATAGAATTCTATAAGAAATGCAAAGTTCTTATAAGAATTTCTGTAAGACTTATAGAATCCTATAAGAATTTCTGTAAGACTTATAGAATCCTATAAGAATTCTGTAAGACTTATAGAATCCTATCAGAATTCTGTAAGACTTATAGATATCTATAAGTCTTACAGAATTCTTATAAGAATTTCTGTAAGACTTATAAGAAATTTCCAATAGGGTTGAATACAACTTTGGCAATCATTAGGCAATGAAAGATACAGGAATTGCAATATGGAATATGATTTAACCTGGAAAATTGAAGAAGCAAATGAAATAAAATTCAAGTTCCACTGGCGATAGGTACTTCAAGAAATTATATGGGAAGGAAGAGTAAAATTTGATAAATCAAATGCATATGAGCAATGTTTATTTAAGATACCAGAGAGAACGAGACCTCTACATGCAGATTTGGATAGATAATGAAAGAAATAAGCAAAGCAAAATGGAATTTGATGCCATTTTGGAGAAAAGGATATGTAGAATATGGCTAACAATAATTGCAAGATTTAGGGAAATAATAGGAATCACAGAAACACTGATTGAGAATAATAGTTGATTATTTTCCATAAAATAATAACTGTGCAGATGTTGGCATACTCATACAAATTCATTCTCATTCTCTTCAGAGACGACTAAATCACTCACTTTGTCCATTAAACACTGTTTTCATTAAAACTTCCTCTTATGTTAGATATGCCACAATCTGAAAAATATACATGTCCTATCTAAATTAATGATGAAAAGTTTAAAATTCAACGAAACTATCTGTTTAAGGTAACATATATTTTAGGAATGCCAGTTTTTTAATACTTACCAAATGAGGTCAATGCCTTATTTTGGTTAGAAGCACACGACTTATTTTATTAAACTGCTGTCACAAAGACATAGTGAATGATTAACATATAAAAGCAATCCCTAGCAACCTAACAACCAAAAAGTTTTGGTTGTTAGGTTGCTAGGGGAACCATGTGAACAGTATCCTGCAACGTATGCAATCGTAGTATACATCGTGGTTATTCATGGCCCATATCGAACTTCCATCGGTCAAGTAATCTGTAGACTCGAAACAGACAGATCTTTTAAGTCTACAATTTTTCATGTGCCCTCAGCGATATATATACTAACAAGTCGCATTAAAGAAGCCTCCGCTTCTTGGAACCATTTATGTCAAATACCATGCTGAAAAAACCAGGAAATTAGCAGAACATTACTTAAAAAAGAGTTATACATAATTTCCAAAAATTATCTTATGCAGAATTCCTTAAATAATTATCAATTGCCAACATAAGTTATGGTGACACGCCTGCTGGATAAAAACCTAAAAGGTATGCGACCCGTGATTGTAGAATTCTATAAGAAATGCAGATTTCTTATAAGAATTTTTGTAAGACTTATAGAATCCTATAAGAATTTCTATAAGACTTATTGAATCCTATAAGAAATCTGTAAGACTTATAGAATCCTATAAGAATTCTGTAAGACTTATAGAATCCTATAAGTCTTACAGAATTCTTATAAGAATTTCTGTAAGACTTATAAGAAATTTCCAATAGGGCAGTACTTTAATCCTACCAATAGAGAGACTATACCCTATTGGAAATTTCTTATAAGTCTTACAGAAATTCTTATAAGAATTCTGTAAGACTTATAGATATCTGTAAGTCTTACAGAATTCTGATAGGATTCTATAAGTCTTACAGAATTCTTATAGGATTCTATAAGTCTTACAGAAATTCTTATAGGATTCTATAAGTCTTACAGAAATTCTTATAAGAACTTTGCATTTCTTATAGCATTCTATAAGAATGTTGCGCAGGTCACATAACTTTCAGGTTTTTATCCGGCATGCATTTAAGTCACCGTAACTTATGTTGGCAATTTATAATTATTTAAGAAATTCTTATAAGATTTTTTTGGAAATAATGTATAACTCTTTGTTAAGTAATGTTCTGCTAATTTATTGGCGTTTTCAGCATGGTATTTGACATAAATGGTTCCAAGAAGTTGAGGCTTCTTCTTATGAGACTTGTTAATATATATCCCTAAGAGCACACGAAAAATTGTACACTTATAAAATCTGTCTGTTTCGAGTCTATAGATTACTTAACCGATGGAAGTTTGATATGGGCCATGAATAAGCACGATGTATACTACGATTGCATACGTTGCAGGATACGGTTGCCATGGAAACCTTGTTTGGTTGTTAGGTTGCTAGGTATTGCTTTTATATGTTAATCATTCACCATGTTTTTGTGTGACCTGTTTAATGAAATAAGTCGTGTGCTTCTAACAAAAATAAGGCATTGACCTCATTTGGTAAGTCTTACAAAACTGGCATTCCTAAAATCATGTCACCTTAAACAAACAGTTTCGTAGAATTTTAAACTTTTCATCGTTAATTTAGATAGACTTGTATATTTTTCAGATTGTGACATATCTAATATAAGTGGAAGTTTTAATGAAAACAGTGTTTCAATGGACAAAGTGAGTGATTTAGTCGTCTCTGGAGAGAATGAATTTGTATGAGTAAACCTAAATAACATCTGCACAATTATTATTTTATGAAAAATACATCAACTATTATTCTCAATCAGTGTTTCTGGGATTCCTATTAATTTCCCTAAATCTTGCAATTATTGTTAGCCATATTCTACATATCCTTTTCTCCAAAATGGCATCAAATTCCATTTTGCTTTGCTTATTTCTTTCATTATCTATCCAAATCTGCATGCCCCTATGAAAAAATTGTATAAACCTGTTTCAAAATTTTATACAATTTATACAATTACCATGGTAATTGTATAAATTGTATAAAATTTTGAAACAGGTTTATACAATTTTTTCATAGGGGTGTAGAGGTCTCATTCTCTCTGGTATCTTAAATAAACATTGCTCATATGCATTTGATTTATCAAATTTTACTCTTCCTTCCCATATAATTTCTTGAAGTACCTATCGCCAGTGGAACTTGAATTTTATTTCATTTGCTTCTTCAATTTTCCAGGTTAAATCATATTCCATATTGCAATTCCTGTATCTTTCATTGCCTAATGATTGCCAAAGTTGTATTCAATTATCAGTATATCATTCTAGGCTATCGTTGGTTTCATTGATTTTAGTTTCTTTTAGCATGTGGGGACATTAACCCTATACAGAACCCATGCCCTGAAAGACCTCTATGGTATCTCGCCTTGCCTGGCCAGCCAGGTGAACTTTACAGGGCTTCAATGTCCTTTTTGATGTACACTGATGATAGACATCTACATTTGGTTCATGGGAAATCATTAGGTTTGTTGTATAAGATATAGGCGTCTACATTTGGATTGAATTAGGTATAGTGCTAACTTTGTACTCTCAGTAGGGATGTAAATCTTATGTAGGTTTTTATAGAAGTTTGCGCAAGTGTTTTAAGCATGTTGATATAATATTTATAATAAATATTTCCATCAGAAAATTTGTTATAAATATCATTTTGTAACTGATAGTTAGAAGAAATATTCTTTTAAGAAAAATTCTTATAAGAAATTTTCTTATAAGAAATATGCCCAATTTCTGATAAGAAATTTTCTTATAGAAAAATTCTTACAAGAAATTTTCTTATAAGAAATATGCCCAATTTCTGATAAGAAATTTTCTTATAGAAAAATTCTTATAAGAAATTTTCTTATAAGAAATATGTCCAATTTCTGATAAGAAATTTTCTTATAAGAAATTTCCAATAGGGCTAAGTCCTGCTTTTTCTAATTTAGGTTGTCACTTGACGGCAATGTCTCTTATATACATGGTTTTTACATCTCTAGCACAAAAATTTTGACTTAATAAGTTGATGCTGTGAATAAAACTGATAGTGTGATTTACAATGCGTCAGCTATGGCATCAGCTATAATCAAGTGAAATGCATCTTTTTCACTCTGACACATCAAAATTCCTTTGATATCTCATAGCTACTGAGACATTCATAGATTTGGATATTGTAAATACTGTCTCTTGTAATAAAAATTTATTATCTAGGGGCTCGGGCATCAATTACAAATGCCACCTCCCTATTGGAAATTTCTTATAAGTCTTACAGAAATTCTTATAAGAATTCTGTAAGACTTATAGATATCTATAAGTCTTACAGAATTCTGATAGGATTCTATAAGTCTTACAGAATTCTTATAGGATTCTATAAGTCTTACAGAAATTCTTATAGGATTCTATAAGTCTTACAGAAATTCTTATAAGAACTTTGCATTTCTTATAGAATTCTATAAGAATGTTGCGCAGGTCACATAACTTTCAGGTTTTTATCCGGCATGCATTTAAGTCACCATAACTTATGTTGGCAATTTATAATTATTTAAGAAATTCTTATAAGATTTTTTTTGGAAATAATGTGTAACTCTTTGTTAAGTAATGTTCTGCTAATTTATTGGCGTTTTCAGCATGGTATTTGACATAAATGGTTCCAAGAAGTTGAGGCTTCTTCTTATGAGACTTGTTAATATATATCCCTAAGAGCACACGAAAAATTGTACACTTATAAAATCTGTCTGTTTCGAGTCTACAGATTACTTAACCGATGGAAGTTTGATATGGGCCATGAATAACCACGATGTATACTACGATTGCATACGTTGCAGGATATGGTTGCCATGGAAACCTTGTTTGGTTGTTAGGTTGCTAGGTATTGCTTTTATATGTTAATCATTCACCATGTTTTTGTGTGACCTGTTTAATGAAATAAGTCGTGTGCTTCTAACAAAAATAAGGCATTGACCTCATTTGGTAAGTCTTTCAAAACTGGCATTCCTAAAATCATGTTACCTTAAACAGACAGTTTCGTGGAATTTTAAACTTTTCATCATTAATTTAGATAGACATGTATATTTTTCAGATTGTGACATATCTAATATAAGTGGAAGTTTTAATGAAAACAGTGTTTCAATGGACAAAGTGAGTGATTTAGTCGTCTCTGAAGAGAATGAGAATGAATTTGTATGAGTAAATAACCTGCACAATTATTATTTTATGGAAAATACATCAACTATTATTCTCAATCAGTGTTTCTGGGATTCTTATTAATTTCCCTAAATCTTGCACTAATTGTTAGCCATATTCTACCTATCCTTTTCTCCAAATGGCATCAAATTCCATTTTACTTTATTTATTTATTTCATTATCTATTCAAATCTGCATGTAGAGGTCATTCTCTCTGGTATCTTAAATAAACATTTCTCCTATGTATTTGATTTATCAATTTTTCCTTTTCCTTCCCAAATAATTTCTTGAAGTATCCCAAGTCGAACTTGAATTTTATTTCATTTGCTTCTTCAATTTTCCAGGTTAAATCATTCCATATTGCAATTCCTATATACATATTTCATTGCGTAGTGATTGCCATAAAGCCATATTCTATTATCAGTCCATCATTCCAGGATATCGTTGGTTTCATTGCTTTTATAGTTTGTTTTAAAATGTGGGGGGCGTTAACCCTATGCAGAACCCATGACCTGAAGGACCTCTATGGTATCTCGCATTGTCTGGCGAGTCAGGTGAACTTTACAGAACTTGAATATCCTTGCTTGATGCACACTAAAGATAGACATTACATTTGGTACATGGGAAATCATTAGGTTTGCTGTGTACCAGATATAGGCACCTACATTTGGAAAAAATTAGGTATAATGCTAACTTTGTACTCTCAGGAGGGATGTAAATCTCATGTAGCTTTTTATAGAAGTTTGCACAAGTATTTTAAGCATGATGATATGATATTTATAATAAATATTTCCATGAGAAAATTTCTAATAAATAACATTTTGTAATTGATACTTTTTATGAGAAATTTTCTTATAAGAAATTTTCTTATAAGAAAAATGCCCAATTTCTGATAAGAAATTTTCTTATAGAAAAATTCTTATAAGAAATTTTCTTATAAGAAGAATTCTTATAAGAAATTTTCTTATAAGAAAAATGCCCAATTTCTGATAGGAAATTTTCTTATAAGAAATTTCCAATAGGGAATTATCAGTATATCATTCTAGGCTATCGTTGGTTTCATTGATTTTAGTTTCATTTAGCATGTGGGGACATTAACCCCATACAGAACCCATGCCCTGAAAGACCTCTATGGTATCTCGCCTTGTCTGGCCAGCCAGGTAAATTTTACAGGGCTTCAATGTCCTTTTTGATGTACACTGATGATAGAAATCTACATTTGGTTCATGGGAAATCATTAGGTTTGCTGTATAAGATATAGGCGTCTACATTTGGATTGAATTAGGTATAGTGCTAACTTTGTACTCTCAGTAGGGATGTAAATCTTATGTAGGTTTTTATAGAAGTTTGCGCAAGTGTTTTAAGCATGTTGATATAATATTTATAATAAATATTTCCATCAGAAAATTTGTTATAAATATCATTTTGTAACTGATAGTTAGAAGAAATATTCTTTTAAGAAAAATTCTTATAAGAAATTTTCTTATAAGAAATATGCCCAATTTCTGATAAGAAATTTTCTTATAGAAAAATTCTTACAAGAAATTTTCTTATAAGAAATATGCCCAATTTCTGATAAGAAATTTTCTTATAGAAAAATTCTTATAAGAAATTTTCTTATAAGAAATATGTCCAATTTCTGATAAGAAATTTTCTTATAAGAAATTTCCAATAGGGTATTGGACAAAATCACAGCAATAACTTTTGGTCAGGCACAATTGGTATGTGAAATGCACAATGTACCTAATGAACCTAAACCAGCTAATTATAAAATTTCAAAGTAATAAATAACACTATAACAGACATACAAGCCTCGTACGATCTAGCATTGATCTCTTTAAACATATTGAAGGCGAAATTAGTGTGCTCCGAACCATTTCACTCCATTAACCCCCTCCCCCCACTCACCCCACCCTTCACCTACCACTTCAAGTGGCGAGGTTTGAAGTCAAAGTTAGTGGAACAGGTGAATAGATAATGACAAAATAAACACCTATACAGAGAGGTCTCCAAGCCACCTAGTAACTAAAAACATTTTAAAACTCCCTTCCTAACACATCAGTTGCAACTGACGCATGATTAGTAGGAGTCCATGAGACCCAATGA
This sequence comes from Ischnura elegans, assembly GCF_921293095.1. Lineage (NCBI taxonomy): Eukaryota > Metazoa > Arthropoda > Insecta > Odonata > Coenagrionidae > Ischnura > Ischnura elegans. Next base: position 121,895,769 of record NC_060247.1, read on the forward strand.
GAAAATAATTTCAACAAATAATCTTACCATGTTCCTCACATCATTTTCATGAAATTGAGCCTTTTGTATAAAACCTCTGTGGCTGTAGGGTAAACCCTATTGGAAATTTCTTATAAGAAAATTTCTTATCAGAAATTGGACATATTTCTTATAAGAAAATTTCTTATAAGAATTTTTCTATAAGAAAATTTCTTATCAGAAATTGGGCATATTTCTTATAAGAAAATTTCTTGTAAGAATTTTTCTATAAGAAAATTTCTTATCAGAAATTGGGCATATTTCTTATAAGAAAATTTCTTATAAGAATTTTTCTTAAAAGAATATTTCTTCTAACTATCAGTTACAAAATGATATTTATAACAAATTTTCTGATGGAAATATTTATTATAAATATTATATCAACATGCTTAAAACACTTGCGCAAACTTCTATAAAAACCTACATAAGATTTACATCCCTACTGAGAGTACAAAGTTAGCACTATACCTAATTCAATCCAAATGTAGACGCCTATATCTTATACAACAAACCTAATGATTTCCCATGAACCAAATGTAGATGTCTATCATCAGTGTACATCAAAAAGGACATTGAAGCCCTGTAAAGTTCACCTGGCTGGCCAGGCAAGGCGAGATACCATAGAGGTCTTTCAGGGCATGGGTTCTGTATAGGGTTAATGTCCCCACATGCTAAAAGAAACTAAAATCAATGAAACCAACGATAGCCTAGAATGATATACTGATAATTGAATACAACTTTGGCAATCATTAGGCAATGAAAGATACAGGAATTGCAATATGGAATATGATTTAACCTGGAAAATTGAAGAAGCAAATGAAATAAAATTCAAGTTCCACTGGCGATAGGTACTTCAAGAAATTATATGGGAAGGAAGAGTAAAATTTGATAAATCAAATGCATATGAGCAATGTTTATTTAAGATACCAGAGAGAATGAGACCTCTACACCCCTATGAAAAAATTGTATAAACCTGTTTCAAAATTTTATACAATTTATACAATTACCATGGTAATTGTATAAATTGTATAAAATTTTGAAACAGGTTTATACAATTTTTTCATAGGGGCATGCAGATTTGGATAGATAATGAAAGAAATAAGCAAAGCAAAATGGAATTTGATGCCATTTTGGAGAAAAGGATATGTAGAATATGGCTAACAATAATTGCAAGATTTAGGGAAATTAATAGGAATCCCAGAAACACTGATTGAGAATAATAGTTGATGTATTTTTCATAAAATAATAATTGTGCAGATGTTATTTAGGTTTACTCATACAAATTCATTCTCTCCAGAGACGACTAAATCACTCACTTTGTCCATTGAAACACTGTTTTCATTAAAACTTCCACTTATATTAGATATGTCACAATCTGAAAAATATACAAGTCTATCTAAATTAACGATGAAAAGTTTAAAATTCTACGAAACTGTTTGTTTAAGGTGACATGATTTTAGGAATGCCAGTTTTGTAAGACTTACCAAATGAGGTCAATGCCTTATTTTTGTTAGAAGCACACGACTTATTTCATTAAACAGGTCACACAAAAACATGGTGAATGATTAACATATAAAAGCAATACCTAGCAACCTAACAACCAAACAAGGTTTCCATGGCAACCGTATCCTGCAACGTATGCAATCGTAGTATACATCGTGCTTATTCATGGCCCATATCAAACTTCCATCGGTTAAGTAATCTATAGACTCGAAACAGACAGATTTTATAAGTGTACAATTTTTCGTGTGCTCTTAGGGATATATATTAACAAGTCTCATAAGAAGAAGCCTCAACTTCTTGGAACCATTTATGTCAAATACCATGCTGAAAACGCCAATAAATTAGCAGAACATTACTTAACAAAGAGTTATACATTATTTCCAAAAAAATCTTATAAGAATTTCTTAAATAATTATAAATTGCCAACATAAGTTACGGTGACTTAAATGCATGCCGGATAAAAACCTGAAAGTTATGTGACCTGCGCAACATTCTTATAGAATGCTATAAGAAATGCAAAGTTCTTATAAGAATTTCTGTAAGACTTATAGAATCCTATAAGAATTTCTGTAAGACTTATAGAATCCTATAAGAATTCTGTAAGACTTATAGAATCCTATCAGAATTCTGTAAGACTTACAGATATCTATAAGTCTTACAGAATTCTTATAAGAATTTCTGTAAGACTTATAAGAAATTTCCAATAGGGAAGTCCTAGCCTCCCAAGCTGAAGGTCGTGGGTTCAAGCTCCACCAAGGTAGGTGGTCCCCAAGGTTCTTTTGAGTGGTCCCTATCCAAGGCATGGATGTTTCCATATTGGAAATGTTAGTGTTCGAACCCATTGTAAAGGCAATTATGTGCTTTTAATAGAGAAGTCGAAAATAAATAAAATACATGAAATAAAGAAGCCACAATGTGTGTTTAGTATAACCAAGAGGCAGTTATTCTGCACTCACTATAATAATTACAGTTAGGCTGTCAACTGGTTGAAGTAATCCTACGCTTATCCAATCTTATGAAAAAACCATGGATCATGCAGGAAGTATTAGATCTCATTGAAGAAAGAAGAAAATACAAGGCTGCGAAAACAGAGGAAGGACAGAATCGTTACAAGAGAATAAGGAACGAAATATGTCGTAAAGCGCGGAAGGCTAAAGAAACGTGGATGAAAAGCATTTGCGAAGACGTGCAAAACAATCTTAAACATGGAAAAGTAGAGGCCGCCTGTAGGATAGTGACGAACCACTTTAAGGATGTAAGATGTAATACCCTTGGGGACAAAAACGGAGAACTATTGATTGAAAACGAAGAAAAAGGGAAGAGATGGAAGGAATATCTGGAAGATTTGTACAAAGGAAGTCGCCTCAGAACGAATGCTATCGAAAACGAGAGGGAAGTGGATGCCGATGACATGGGAGCTCCAATTTTAAGATCGGAATTTGATGCGGCTGTAAAAGACCTCAGGATAAATAAAGCGTCTGGCATTGATGACATTCCTGCAGAACTAATTAAAAATTCAGGAGAGAAGACGTTGAACCAGCTATACAAAATCATTAGTGAAATGTATACGACAGGTGAGATACCAAAGGATTTCGAGAGGAACATTATAATCCCTATTCCTAAGAAGAAAAGAGCGGAGAAGTGCGAAGATTTTAGGACCATAAGCCTTACTACACATGCGTCAAAGATACTGACAAGGATCATCTATAGAAGAATAGAACGAAAAGCAGAAGAGTACTTGGATGAGGACCAATATGGATTCAGAAAAAATAAAGTCACAAGGGAAGCAATATTGGCCCTAAGACTGCTCATAGAGAAGAGAATGGAAAAGAACAAGCCAACTTTCGTGGCGTTTGTGGACTTAGAGAAAGCATTTGACAACGTGGATTGGAGCACAATGCTCGGAATCCTAAAGGAAATCGGGGTTCTTTATAATGACAGAAGAATCATCCACAGTTTATACAAAAACCAAGTAGCGGTGATAAAATCAGGGCCCAGCTGTGAAGAAGCAAGAATTAAGAAAGGAGTGCGACGAGGCTGTACATTGTCACCCGTAATTTTCAACGTTTACATTGAAAAAGCCATTAATGAAATCAAAGAAAAGGAATTGGGAGTGAATATCCATGGAGAAAAAATTAGCATGCTAAGATTTGCCGATGACATAGCCGTTATAGCAGAAACAGAGAAGGATTTGAAAAATATTTTGGTTAATATGGGTAGGGTAATGAGTAGATATCAACTGAAAATAAGCACGAAGAAAACCAAGAACTTAGTATGCAGCAGAAGAGAAGAAGTCAAGACCAACATTAAAATAGGGAGGCAAAAACTGATAGAGGTGGATGAATTCTGTTATTTGGGAAGCAAGATAACTAGTGACGGGAGAAGCAAGAAAGAAATTATCAGCAGAATAGCCCAGGCGAAGAGAGCATTCCACCAAAAGAGAGACCTGCTTACAGCGGGAAACTTAAATATGGAAGTAAAGAAACAATTTATAAGAACCTACATCTGGAGTATGCTCCTATACAGAAGTGAGGCATGGACAATGACCGCAGCGAAGAAAGCAAGGATAGAGAGGCCTTCGAAATGTGGTGCTACAGAAGAATGATGAAAATCAAATGGATCGACCGAGTTAGTAACGAGGAAGTCCTAAGAAGGGTAGGAGAGAAGAGAAGCCTCATGAAAACCTTAATAAGAAGACGGAACAACCTTATAGGCCACATCTTGAGACATGATGGCCTGATGAAGACAATCGTCGAAGGACAAGTGGAAGGTAAGAATGGAAAAGGAAGACCCCGAACAAAATATATGGAACAAGTAAAGAGAGATGTGAAAGAGAAGAAATACGTAGGTGTGAAAAGATTAGCTGATAGGAGAACTGAGTGGAGAGCTGCGTCAAACCAATCCTAGGATTGTTGACCAGTGATGATGATGATCCAATCTTATCTTATCATAATGTTATGACAGGCTTAATCAATCTTATCATTTCATAATATGACAGCTCTTATGCCAAAAATTTATATAGATGTATTTTATTTCAGACAATGAGCTTTGCCAAAATATTTTATGATAATGTACAAACAGCACAATATGACATCAACTTGCTGCAGGACTTTGTACGGGTTGCTGTACAGAAGTTTGAGAGGTATTTAAGTAAGTTAAAGAAAAAGGAAGATATTGAAATACAATTTGTAAATATTATACTTACTTTCAATGAAAAGATAAATATTTAGAATACACCAATTTCTTAAAATCCTCCTATTTTTTTTTGGAATACTTTCTTACAGCTCATGATATTGACTACCAACACTGTGCCAATGGATATTATGGTCGAGATGAGCAGCTTCCTGGGTATCCTTATGTAGATTTATATATAGTGACTGATGGAAGTTGGATTGGCCATAACCTTACAACCCTAATGGCGTGAGTGGGATGTAAAAAACTCAAGTTGGCCTTTTACCAATTTTTCACGAAATCTATAACATTTCTATGATTTTTCTGTAGGTATTTGGCAGAGGAATGTGACGTGTCCCTTTTCGGTAGTCGAATGTCAGTGATGAATGGCCGTACATCAAAATGGATAACAGACTTTGCCATGAGCACCGCACAGGTTGTGTTGAACATAACGAATGAAATTGTCTCACCATCATACAAAGGTAAGTCTCAAGGCATGTCCTTACAACTCTGTTAAAAGCTCCCAATATTTATATGCACAGAATGGTAGGGAGTAGAGAAAAAGAGAAAGTGAGGGAAGTTGTCCAAAATAGATAAGTGATAAGTAAGATAAATAAGAAAAACAGTGCTCCTCTGATAAGGGGAAGGCAAGGTCATTAGGGTAACCAATCCAAAAAGAGATACTTATTCACTTTCTATCACAACCCTTGGATGTTCAAATGGCCAATACATATATCAGCTTTTGGTTCTTGCCTTAAAATGCTCATGATAACCAATATTTCGGCCCTGTGTTCGTGAATGTATTTTTTCAATTATTTCTCATTAAAAAATGTATTTCTATTTTTAAGTTCAAATTTATGTATTTTTATTGAAACAATGATATGCTCAGACGACCAAGTCAACATTTCTTAAGAGTCTTTAGTCTTACTTCAAGAATGATTTTTGCTATAAATATTGAAAAAGAAAAATAAACTGTAAATTCCAAAAATCAGGCTTGAGCTTCTGGGAGTGAAAACCGAAATTGCAGTGAGAGCAAAAGGGTCACGGAAGAAAATAGTAATGAGTCAAGTACATAGCTAGGAACTTGCTTTGGGGAGGGCTCGGGTGGTATGTTAATAGTCTAAACTGGTAATTTGCTGTGAATTTGTAGTAAAACTATACATTTCATATAATAGATTTGATAAATTTCATTTATATAATGCTGAAAGTGAAAGTCATACTTTGCTACCACCTGAGATGTCAGCAGTTATCATGGCTTAGTCTCACTCGATGTACATTTGGTCCAAAAATCTCCCTGATTTTTCAAAAATTTTAAACTTTTGATCTGGTAGCATTAATTAGCAATAACCAAAATAAATCTGAAATTCTGAGAGAAAAAAATTCTTTGAGCAATTTTTCACTGATAAATACAGTTGAATTTGAATTATAAATATTCTCAACACATCCCCAGCTAGCAAATTCAGAAAAGATTCCTAACAAAATTTGCGCTTTCAAGGTTGAAAACAAGTTGCTTTCAATGAATGAATTTTAGCATCATGACTAAAACAGGGTTGCAGGGTTCTTAAACAGAGGATAGGTGTCTGTGGGCCAGTTGTCTCCTGAGCAGATATATCACAGGCAGTCGCTGCAAAATAAAACGTTTCAGGTGGGCTGAGGCCCCATAACCACCTCTGTCTATGTGACTGGGCTGTGTGGTCTGCAGGAAATGTTTTCATTGGGAGTCTGGAAAGAGATGGGTCACCTGCAACCTCTCCCCTCACTCCCTACAGTCCATCAAAATAGGCCATCCTGGGACAAAAATGGGTCTTCACAAAGGTGGCACAAAGTTACAATATAATCATGCCTATGGATGCTCAAATGAATGACGAAAGAATTGCTCGCTAACACTAACCACTGTTTAAGCTAAAGTGTTATCTGTTATACTGAGAAAGCAGAGTTGATTTCAGTTAAACATTTATTTTGTGTATAAACTTAAACATCCAATTTATGTTTCTTTGAAAGCAGGTAAAAATGGCATTTTACACCAATTTCCAAGTAGTGTATTATGCTCAGATGTGTTGGATACTTGGGAGTTCAGAGAGGACAAGACAAGGCATGGAATTACAATGAGGCTGATTTTAGACTCATGACATAGTATCGAATTTGAAGATTCTAGTTAATTTGAGTGGAATTCACTAGTCAACAATCCTAAGATTGGTTAGGTGCAACTCTCCACTTAATCCTCCAATCGCCTAATAATTTCACATCTATGTACATATATAATATTTATATTCTCTCACATCCCTCTGTAACTATTCCATATACATGTATTACATTTCAGGCCCTCTTCTTCTATTCTTAACAATGCCTCAATGATTGTCTTCATCAGGCCATTCAGACTCAAGATATGGCCAATTGGGTTGTTCTTAAGGTTTTCATGGGGCACCTCTCCTCAACTACTGGTCTTGGGAGTCCCTCATTAAATACTCCATCAATCTATCCATCCGTATTGATATAATAAGGTGGAATTCCCAACAAAAATAAATTTTAATTCCACCTGGGATACAAATCTACATCATCTCCAGAGTGCAAATGGTGATAAATGCAGCTAATTCATATTTTTGAGGGTGTCTGCGTAGATTCCCCCATTTCCTCCCTCAAAATGCACATGTTTAAATTAGCTGTACGTATAACCCTGAAGTGATGTAGTATCACTGAAATTAAGGCTGAATTAAAATATCTTTGTGGAAAATTGTTGTGAAAAACTATCACTGATAATGAACCGATCAGAGAGGAAAATTAATACAGTTACATATTTTTTTTACACACCCTTATCAATTTTCCAGGTTGTTTTGAAGAGGCCAATTGGCTCGAATTACTACTTGTATTTTATACGCTTTGCCACTAGGGTTAACAATGAGGTAATATAACATTAATCTAATCTTCAAGGTGGCAGGAAGTTGAAAAATGGTAGAAGAAAGAAAGAATGTGATACATATGAGTCATGTGTTAAGTTGAGTACAACCAATCTACGTTACCACCCTAACAAATCATCAACTTGTAACAATATTTTCAATGCTAATTTTAATAACATAAGGCCTTTTGGTTAAATAATATTCCCACTGATGTGTTACGTGCAGAGTTTATCAGAAGTTCAAAAACTTTTATAATTCTCAGCAAGTCAGATATGGGATTGGAATCCATGCTCCAAGCAAAACCAACTAAACAATCATGCTTGGTCAGTATTTTTTTTGTATTTTCAAGAACATTTCCATGATGTCAAGTAATCTATGATTTACTTCTTCTCCACAGTTCTACTGCCAGGCTTGGATATAGTAGTTAACTTGGTAAAATTGAATGAGAAAATCAATGATAAGCAAAGAAATGATAGGATAAGAAACATCATCAAAGGTATAAGGCCTCAAGTGGTAGTCTTTTTAGCACATCGATCATTGATACTTGGAGCAGATCTAGAGCGAATGAAGCAAGCTGCGGACAAATTCCGTGCAGACAACCCAGGTAAGTCACCAGTCATTCTTGGAGCAATATTGCTGCATAGGGAGAGTGAGGTAATTCATGCAATTATTAAAATGTTAAAGTTGAAAATTCATGGCACTGAATGAAACAAGTAACTTTGCTCGCAGTCACATGTATCCTTGGTGTACATTGAAAAAATCATCATGAAGAAATGTAAAATGTTGGCTCATGCAATATTTATTTTGCAATCTTAGGCGTAATCCATTCTAAAATGCATATCTCACTGAATAGTGGTTAAATGTAAATCTGAAGCAACTCTCAATAACCTGCAATCTACTAACTTTTATCCCCTATTCCAGATGTACACATGATATTTGCATCTGTGGATAGTGCTATAGGGGACGAAGATCCTTTCTCAAAACTAGGAGGACAATTTGTGAAGACAACGGGTAGTCGTCCATCTGATGTTGTTCCATCGGTGCTTTCAGCTCTCCGACTGGGTAAGATATTTTAAACCACTCCTGATTTACCAAGCAGCCACGCATTGATTTCATTCCACCAACAAATCTTTCAGGCATTCATGCATGAATGACATTTGACGCATAACCCCTTTCAAATGAGTAATTATTTCAGGCTTGACTTGGTAGCAGTTGCACACATTTATGATATAGGTCACTTTGATTTGAAACCAACTTGAGTTAAAATGCAGTGGTGGATCTAGGTTCGAACCGAAAGGGGCAAACTGGGAGGGTGGGGAATTCTTCCCAGCTGAAGGGGCGTTCTGGAATTTTGGAAATTTGGGACTTTCAAGGCTTTCAAAACAGATGTTTTCAGCTAATTATTTTACAAAAAAGACTCAAGTATGCCCTAAGTTTTTAACAGATATAGCAAACATGCATCACTGGTATTTAATTCACTTCTCGAATGGCTGGGGTTTGTGGTTTTGCATTCGCCACAATTGACTATACACATAGCTTTGCTTTAGGTATCCTTGTCATTGATGATTGAATATTTGAATATCTTGAATAATTTGTAAATCGATTCATAATAGTAAGTAAATTTACCGGTAAATATAATAAAATATTTTTGTACAAAGTGGTAAACCTCCAAAAATTTAGATTTTATCTAGTGTATGTTTCGACCCATTGGGGTTGGGGAACTATAGCCCCCTTTGCCCTCCTCCCCCCATAGATCCGCCACTGTTAGAACGCAATTGATGATGGCTGATTCTCAGATGAAAGCACAACTGTCATGAAACCAGGTCGGTATGGAATTAAAGTTTGATCAACATCTACAAACTATCGCCTCAATAAGAGCATGCTTGTGTTAGCATGCATGTAGCCCGAAATTCGCTTCAACAGGTGCTTGGGTGGGAAGGTTCCTTGTACAGTTAATTTGTCGTCAATTTTTACATTTCGTAAAAATTACAATTTCATTGAATATGTTAAAAATTTCGTATGTATAATGCTGAAGTTTAAATTCACCGATGGATGATATCTGGAGTTTTTCCGGGTATTTCCGGGTAACGTTCCAGTTGGCGAAATATTGTCCTACAAAATGGATAAACGCGGAAGAATACCTGGAAAAATCACCAGATATCATCATAATCTCCGCGGAAGCCTACTTGGAATCTTCACCGATGGACTTTAATCAAAACGGATCAAGTTAATATGGCTTGGTCTCCATAGGTGTTAGTTCCCAAAACCCGCCCGTTTTCCACGAAAATATTCAATTATTGTTGACAAGGATACCTAAAGCCAAGCATGAGCTATGTGTATAGTAAATTGCGGTGAATGCAAAACCACAAAACCCCGACCATTCGAGAAGTGAATTAAATACCAGTGACGAATATTTGCTATATCTGTTAAAACATCGTACAGATATCAAAGATACGTGCTTGAAACTAAACACGAGTGATTTTTCCAGTATCCTGTGGTATATGCCACCCAACCAACTCTGAGCGTTGTGGGAGTTAGAGGAAGTTTGCCTCGAAAGCGTCAAGATAATGTTGTAAAGAGTGAGAGCATTCGAAAAGTGGTGCTAACAAAGAACGATGAAGATAAAATGGATCGGCCTAGAAAGTAATGAGGAAATTCTAATAAGAGTGAGAAAAGTCTTCTAAAAACCATAAGGAGAATACGGGAAAATTTAGTTGGCATCATTACGAGACATGATGAGCTGATGAAAACAATCGTAGAGGGTCAGGTGGAAGGGAAGAAGGGCAAGGAATGACCCTGAATGAGTTACATTACAGGCAGTGCTGTAGTTGGACCGGTACGGCGTACCCCCTAAAAACCAAACTCGTTATAAGCGTACCGGTTAAACTACCTTTTTAAATCTGTAAAAAAGAGCCTTACCGTAAATTGTTCAATGGATTTCAGGAAGAAAAATCGGAAATGATTATTTACTTGTAAAGAGTTATCTCGTGGCACAACTTGGAACTAATATAAGAGTTGGAGTCATGGGCGGATCTAGGGGGGCACGGCGGAACGTGCCCCCCCCCCCCAGACCCTTGAAATATATGTAAGATTTTAATACGGTCCCATTATCATTGTGTTTGTTTTGTATTACGAGGTATATTCCCAGATCAAAATCCTGGATCACCTGGACAGCCTTGCTTGTGCCCCCCCCAAGAAATAAATCCTGGATCCGCCCCTGGTTGGAGTTAGACATTTCAATTGCGGCCGGATGTAAAATACATGTTCAGCTGTTGGCAATTTTTAGTGACTACCGCCTAAATTTTTTTCTCAACCTCAGCGCTGATAGGAGGACAGGTTTTAAAGGATATAATACGTCCCTATGAAAAGGCTATGGAAAGGAGAGAGGAATGGAGCGCCGAGTCAAACCAATCTTAGGATTGCTGACTTATGATGGTGAATGCATAGACGATAATAGAATGAGATCTGAGAGCGAAGTAAATATCAACATTCTCTGGTCTTTGAGGAGCCATGGTGAAGAGCACAAGTAGCATAAATAGTACGTATTATAATTTTTATCAACGACAAACGTCTTATAACCGTTCAAAAAGGAATTACAGATCATGTTCATATCATTTTCCACAAGGCTAAAATGTCTGGAAAGTGCATAGGACTAAAAATACTTGGTTTGGTTCCGGGCCATGTGAAATTTCTGACTTTTCAATCAATGTGAACTAAACGAAGTAAAATTGCAGGAATAATGGACGGCTAAAGGTGGACCAAGCATCAATACTGCCGGTCTTTTATGAGCAACATACACAATTCAAGCACTCAAATGAAAATTCGTAAGAAATAGAATTTAAGAGGAGTTTAGAAGGTAATATGTAACGGCACTTAATAGGGGCTACATAGTGTAGAGATGCGTCGAAACATTTTCTAGGATAACTTCCCATATGACGATGGTGATGAATAATCACTAAAAAGTTTTACGATTCGTTACACAACGATGAAATATGGTAATATTTATTTGGAGTTTAAGGAGACTGAAAATATATCTCATGCAAGCACAAATTAAAATTACTGTTCTTCAAAAGCTTATAAAAATTCACGAAAATTTTACGTAGCTTGATTATTTCGTTAACACAGCAAACAAAAGATTTATCTCTGAAGTAACAACTAACCAATATAAGAAGAACATATTCATCGGAAGGCATATTAAAATAATGTAGGAGGCAATCTGTATACTGATTATATTTTTCTTTTTTGGAAAAATCCTGAATGACGCGATTATTTTTTCATTGATGGCAAACATTATCGGACGATTCAGGCTTAAAACATTCAAATTAGATTCAACAATTTACCAAATTTCCAAAAAGCGCCCGATTTCGTCCATAATCCAAAAAAAAATACAAAAATATGTTGCATCAGCGGCGTATAAATAATCTCATTCTGGGGGGGGGGTTTGGCCTCGGCCTCCTTCCATATGCTCACCCCATGACATTTTTATGTCTGAATTTACAATAATAATAATAATGTTTTTGACGTAGTATCATTAAGTTTCGCGCCCATGCAATCGCTTATGATTCATGAAACTAATTCAGACTACGGTACTGAATTATTTCGGTATTTTCCTCGTATCGGAAGAGGGCCCTACCTCGTGCCCACGCCACTTATATGCGCCCCTTGGTTTTATCATTATTTTGCGGAAATCATAATTATTCCATTGGTCATGTCAGCAGCTTAGAAATCAAGGCTAGAAACTATCGAAATTTGGCGTTATAGCAGAATGATGAAGATCAAACGTGGAAGTTCTAAGCAGAGTAGGCGAGAAGTCTGGGAATCCTTGGATGGATGACGAGAGAGGAAATGAATTTAACTCTCAGCATTATATGAAAGAATTTTAGGCCTTATTAAATGAAAAGTAAGGTTTTCCAATGCGTTAGAATTAAGAGGAAATTGTCGGTGTAAGCAACCCGCATACCACCAAATTCCTCCATAAAAGCCACATTCTGGCTACGTGCCTGTCCTCAAGAGTCCTCTTTGACTCTTCACTAGTATTTTTTTTTAACTCTAACGTAATCATCCTCTCATAAACTCCTTCCTGTTCTTAAACCCTTACTTTACTAACACAAATAAATGAGTACTCATTGAAAAAAAATGCGGGCATAAGGTATAATGTTATAGAAACGAGGTACTTAGTTGTTTTTTAAGCCATGCGTGGTCCTTAATTCCGAGGAAATACGGCAAAAAGTGGAAATCAGGCGATCGGGCTGGAGTGGTGGCAATAGTGTTGGCTTTCTACCTAGTGGGCCTGGGTTGAAATCCCGTCTGAGACGGATATTTTACGCAGAAAACCCGATTCCTTCTTGAGTACTGTGTCGAGGGCTCTTAATCAGTGGCGTAGCCAGAGGGGGTCCGGGGGGTCCACACCCCCCCCCCCCCCGAAATATAAAAACACAATTATTTTCCTGCATAAAAGAAAACAAAATATTGAAAAATCACGAATTTACAAAATATTTCTTTAACAAATGAAAATTTTCAACTATGGAAAGTTAAAATTAGTTTAAAACCCATTATTTAGTTCCCCGTTTTTTTTTAATTCCCCCCCGGGTTTTGGTCCCCCCCGAACGAAATTCCTGGCTACGCCACTGTATTTAATGTGCAGCACTCCGTCCGTCGGATGGAACGTTAATCCGCGGTCCACTCGGCGCCTTTCGTTATGGGCTGGCTAATCCTTACGCCGGGTTTCCCCCCATTCTTCCTTCCCTACCCTTCTCCCACGGCGTATATGACCATAGTTCTAGGCCGTGTCCTCCATTTATCGCACGATAGCAATGAACATTATCAGGCCGGATATACCTTAACTCTCCCGACTCTTTGACTTATATCGTTGTTCTTCATGTCTTCCGTCTTCGATTTGGAAAATATCATTTAAAAGTTTCCGATTAACAAATTCACACCAGTCTTCATATTGGAATATACTCTTGATGCATCGCCTGCAGGATGAGTCTTCAGAGATCCCTTTAAAAAATGTGTATTTTCAAGTTCAAACCAAGCAGCTCTCAGCAAATGAATTTTTAGCATTGTGTCTTGAACAAGTTTGTTGGGCTTTTATTCAGGGGATATATGCCTCTGGGATTTATGTCACGAATGTATTGCAGACAGTCGCTATAGGGGAAAAATTGGGGGGAGGTTGAAGCCCCCGCTGAAGTTATCCCTCTCCCTGGCCTGGCGCCTGCACGAGGAGGAAAAACCGTCACTAGTAAGCGGGATTCATTCCGCGTGATTCCTGATGACGTCTTACATTTGCGCGGACGCAAATCTGCTCTGCTGACTACCAGTGGAAGAGGAGGGATGTTGGCGAAGGGAACTCCAGAAGAGAAAGGGTCGGCTGGGGATGAGGGGGGGATAATGTCGTGTCTGGGCTGTCGCCGGACGTCCGAAAGGGGCGGGAAGGGGGCACGGTGCGGCTCGGCGGCCAATCAAGAGAGAGCACCGATCAACTGGCGACTTAAATCGCTGACCACGCCTCCAATTGTAGGCGACCCACACCAACGCGACACTCCGGCCTGCTAACGTCACACGAAAGGTCTTCAAACACAAGAGTCACGAGGGGCGCGGTCAATTGTTATTCCCTTAAAAAAATGAAAGGGAAACAGACTCTCTCCCTCCCCCCAGACAGTTATGGCCATTTGAACACGAGCTCCCGCGTCAAATGGGGTCCCTATGAGGGTCAAATGCGCCAGAATTTCCCGCCCTTTCCTCCTATCCAATTTATACATTTCGCCAACTGCGCAGCGGCGCCGTCATAGGATGGAAACGACGCTTTCGGAAGTACGTCACCGGCTGAGTTGACGGCTGGAATGAAACTTGGGTATTGTCTCAGTACTCAGCCATTTCAGCCACATGAGTAGCGATAACAAGATAGCTCAACGAGTCTGCATAGCATGCGATAGCGAAGACCAACTACGAAGCCACGTGACTACTACGGTATTACAACGATACCCCTAATTGTTGATTATAATCCATTGATATAACTTGTTCAAAACTTTGCCAGACATAAATTTTAAACTTGAGAAAACTAGTGACTTTTTGCTCATTAGCAAATAATCCCTGGGAAATTTCCTTTGAAAGCATGCAGATTTGTAATTACCTGGTGACACAAGTATGCTATGTTTTTCCAGGTATTTTTGTCGAATAAATGTCCAAAACTCAATCGTTGACATAGTAATGACACTGTCAGAAAGCTCAACTATGGCCTCAATGCGAACATAATATATTAATAGCATACCTTCAAAAAATATGTTCCTTAGGCTCTCATTTAGGGATGAATATTTTTCCTCATTCAATGCAGGAAAAACATAATTTGTATATGTTAATTCAGCATTAGCCAATTAACATCCTCTTCCATCACTAGAACCTGCCTAGGTATTTCTTATACATCAGATAGTCTTCTCACCGAATAAAGTCCATTTTCAGAGTGAAAATAAATATGTAAATTATATTACCAATTCTGTTGTAAATTTTAATTGGTATAAAATTAAATAATCACTATGGGATAAAATTTCCATCAATAACTATAAGATGTGCCCATTTTAAAAGCATTCCGCAACAAAAAATAGCACGGACGTACAGAGAATGTATCCATAGTCAATAAGAAAAAGGGACAGCCATTCTATCGGTATATTTTTTCCTTTCTATTTCACAGTGCCTCGAAGGATGATATCTTACAGCTGCGATCAGAAGAAGACAAAGCGACTAGGGCCACCCACTACGATTCACGGAGGGACCTACGGACACCTGGAGCTGGAGGATTACTTGTCACCCGGAGACGCGCATGTGTACCGTCTACATCCAATGTACTTCAAGAAGAGTCAAGAGGCCAAAATAGTGGTAACGTTGACGACAGTGTCAAAAAGCAAAAACATTTACTATAAGATTAATACATATGAATGGGCGAGAAGCCAAGGGGTATAAGTGATTTCTATTTTCTATGCAGATTTAGGTACAGAATTTAGGTATAGGAAGCAAACGAGATTAATTACATATTAGATAGTGCAATTCGATAGGTAAGTTCTAACAACACGTATCTCAAAAATAGCAACTTTTCAGGAGAGAAAAAAACGATTAATATTTTTGATTGTACCCTGAAATTAAAAACCAAAAGTTCATAAAACTGATAAATAAGCATTCATTGGCAAACAAAGAGTTGTTATTTGCTTGTATTTTATTTTTTTAATGCTATTACACTGTTTTTGAGATACTGTTTCAAACCGGCCAAATTTTGATATGCGTGTTGCTAGAATTTAGGCATCGAATTGTTTTTCCACTCGATGTCAGCACAGAACAGAGACTCACTCTTATCCCTTGGCAACCAAGTTTTTGTGCATTTATTCTAACAATAAACTTTACCCAACTCTGTTGAGAAAAAAATCACATGTACCCTTTGACTTCTCATATCTCCATATAGTATATAGTATAGTATACGTAGAGCAGAGGCGTAACTTTGGGGGGATAGATCCCCCCAGAGAAATAAAAAAATTAAACTATTGTCTAGTTTTAACACTTAATAACTGCATCTGGTTAAAGTTAAATATGATTTATCAATACTATGGCAGTAAGACGAATCACTGAATCCCGACCGCTGACCTCCGTTGCCTGGGGGGAGGGTCACTTCCCCACGCCCTCCCATCCCCCCCAAAGCCTACGCCTTGTTACGCCGCTGGTATAGACCAAGGGAAGTACATAGGAGAGTCCGCAGTCCGTCCAATAGAGGATTGATTGAAGCTTAGAAGCTTGTCACTTTGTGCGTATGGTGATCGATTTTCAGAAATGTCCGCACGGCGATAATGAGTGCTGAGCGAGTGCATGGTAACGTGGCGACGAAGCAATGAAAAGTAAAAATAAAATAAAAACGATTTGAAAACCACGCATTTCCCAAAACAGTGTAAAGGCCGTTTTATACGGTACACGGAATTGCGCAATCTGACGTACGTGCGAAGGCGCAATGAAAATTGCGTCGTGTAAAGCGGTGAATTGCTTGAACACGTGCGAGAATGCGTGGATGCGAGACGGCAAAATAGCCCCTGTTCTAATTTCGTTCATGCATGCGCGCAATTCCACGCCATTTTAGAAATTAATGCAGCTCTAACCTGCGCAATTCCGTGCCCCATGTAAAACGGCCTTTACCGTGTAAAATGCACATAAAAGCAAAAAAATAAGTTTTTCAGCACTCAGAGAATAAAGCGTGGGTGCTGGTTAGGTTTACTATGAGAAATTAGAATTTAAAAATAAGTGTAGAAGAGCCTGATAGATGAGTAAGGATTGGCACGCAGCATTAATATCCAAACCTAATCAGCACACATACTTTACTCTCCTAATGATTTAAAGCATATTTTTTTCCTTTTTAGTGTAGTTTAGTTTGTACTATTTTTTGAACAAGAAGGTTTTCTTAAGTATTCTTTATTTTATTTTTATTTTCTACTTTTTAGCGGTGAATCATGTAATCGACCAAACCGAAATTCCAACCAAAAAATTAAAATTAACGGTATCAAATGAGAACTATTTAAACCATTTTTCCGTACGGAAATTTAGTTAGTTAATTTGAGAAAAATAGAACAATATTTCAAATATCTGATACCTGAGCATCGTGTTTTCATCGGAAGTAATCGCGCAAAATTTCAAGCCGCATGCATCACTAACGATCCCATGACCGCGACGAAGACGCGTTTGATATTGCCGTGAGTCTAGTGACTCACCCCAGACAGCCATTTTACATAAGCAATAAATTTTTGTCCATACGTATGCATTGGGGGAGTTAGAGTGGTTTATGTGAAAAATGAAACTTAAATATAACAACAGGATAGTTTCCTTCATCTGAGGAAACGAATGGCATTCATTGCAATTCTTTACCCAAAATTAGTGTATTTATAATATACACATTATTCGGTTTTAGGAATCCCAGTTAAGACGAATGGCAATGGTCAATTTTAACCTCATTTGAAAAAGTCCAGATTGGCGCCCATGCGATGCCACTCCACGTGACGTCACAGGGTCCTAGTTTTTGTGATGCTTTTTTAAAATGTTTTTTAAAATAATTTTCAAAAGGTGATGTTCTCCATGTCACTCCGAAAGTTATTTTTCCACAACAGCAAACTTAGCCTAACATTTGGCCGCCAAGACTCAAGTCATCGCGATTCATCTAATAGCTTTGTAACGGTGTCCGCTCACTCGCAGCAATCTTTGAATAATTCCCCAGCTTCCCTTTGTATTTTATTCTGTCCACGGCTTTAATATTTCTGTGCCGGATCCCATGTGCTTCCTATTACTACGTATTTAAGGTGTGGCCTGACGAGTAGTACCCCTGCTTCATTTTATTTTCGTCCCAAAATTAACCCACAATACGCTTTACGAAACCTGGGTTCTTTCGGGTTCTGCAACAAATATTTCTTGTACCTATACGGAGATAAACTTGGTAACCCAGTGATGACCGGGTCAAGTCGAATGATTTATTTTTCTACGGAATTTTCGCGCGATGGGTTTTCATATTGAAATTTCATCTCCGCGGTGATGAGTGAATGGCAACGCAGCGACAAAACAATAAAAAATAAAAATGATACAAAAAAAATTTTAAAAACAGTATTTTCAAAAAAAAAGTACAAAATGCAATAAAAGATTTTAAAAAGTAAGCTTTTCATCACTCAGAGAATTAAGGGTGGGTACTGATTAGTTTTTTTTAAGAAATGATTGTAGAAGAGCTTAATGGGTGAGTTAGGATTGGGACGCGGTATTAATATCTAAAAATAATCAGCGTACTTTCTCAGATCCCATCAGCACGTTCGCCGAAATTTCAGACGTTATTTGATGGGAGAGCATTGAAATGTTTTTGCCATGGCATTATGCCAAGGGGTGAAGGCCAAAATCAGCTTACCGCATGGTTTCATAATGGAAGAAAGCATGAGAGTAAACGGTTTTATTTTGGGCCTTGAGAACAGGAGGAACTTCGCCTTCAACTTCTTGAATGTCGAGGCCACCTCACTCTCGCGTCAAGCATACCACGTCGATTCACGATGTCAACAACGCCTCTGTTAATGCATTGCAATGCTGTAGAGGGCGCATACCTCCATCTCTCCCTTTCTCTTTTCTTGACCGATTACTCGAGTAAAACTTACGTTTCAATCTTGAAATACTTAAGGTAAGTAGACTAGACCCTATTCAACATTTGCCTACACCTCAAAACATTACACTAAAGGATATAACTAAAAGGTAAACTTTTCAAATTTGAAATTCAGAAATTTTTTAACAAATTGCTAGTTCAAGTACCTTGGTCTCGGCATGGGGATCGGGTTCGTCTGATGACTTAAGTAACGAATAATACAAAAGAGTATCCTCAAGTTGGCCTCTAAATATGTTGTCAACCACCGCGTATTTAAATGAGTTTTCAGAAGTCGTCAATCGCGTCGCTGACGAACAAATTGATCCGATATTCACGGGAAAATGAGTCATAATTAGGGGTGCGAACAGAAATTTATATTAGCAATGATGTGATTTACCAAATTCATAACTCTTCAGTGATATTTATCGCATTTGCAAAGACCGTACCGTAAAATATTGGAATTAAGTGGATCGCATTGAACTCATCACTGCGCAGCGGACATTTTGGAAAACTGATTGAAATGCGACCGAAGTGGCAAGAAGAATGAGAGCCCTTTGAAGGATACAACACTGCGGGGCCGGGACCTAATAATTCAATTGATACGCCCGGGGAAGGGAATGGTATGGAAAGAATAAAGGATGGAGGCGCCGCGCCGCCGCGATAGGAGCCCGTCGACGCCACCAGGGAGAGGATAGGGTTGGATAGGGAGTAGGGTAGTTTCCTTCATCAAAGAAAACGAAAGGCATTGATAGCGATTCGTTACCCACCATTGTGCATTCATAATATACAAATTATTTGGTTTTAGAAATCCCAATTCAGACGAATGGCAATGGTCAATTTTAACTGCATCTGCAAAAGGCCAGATTGGCGCCCATGCGATGCCACTCCACGTGACGTCACAGGGACCTAGTTTCTATACGAGTAGATTAGAGTTTTACATCGTCTGAGATTACCAATCCATGCATGAGGCACATACTTCAGGGAAACATCTCTTAATAATCACCTAATAAAACTGCCGAAGGTCGGAAAGTTTTCTTCGTTTGATAAGGTATTAATAATCCTTATTTAAGCCAAACACTACCTGCTAGCAGGGTAATCTGCTACCTGCTAGCACGTCACACGGGCTTTTCCCAGCATTCATACTTAGCCTTGAAAATTTTCACTTTTCATTTAATCGCGAAAAATAGATATCGTCATTTAAAAATCTGAAGGCGTGAAATGCGTACTCCAGGAGTAGTCAATTCAGGCGATAAAAAATAATAGGAAACCACCGTATACCCGCGTTGCCATGGGGACAACAGGGCCCAACACTAGAGAAACCTTCTTTCTCTAATCTCCTTTTGCTATTAGGCGTCTGGGTCCACCAGCCACTTTCTGAATTCCCTCCTATTCTGCCTGTGAAGGACTGCCCGTGTCTCCACGTAATCTTCCCTCTCCAGCCTTGGCCGTCCTCTTCCTCGCCTTCCCTCCGGTCTTGCTTCCATCGCCTCTCTTGTTTACCTATCCTCCTTCATCCTAACCACGTGTCCACACCATCTTAGTGCTTTTATTTTCATTGCTTCAATGACTGAGTCTTGCTGGAATCGGGTTCTGATTGGTGTATTTCTTACTCGATCTCTTCTAGTGCGTCCTTCTGCACGTCTGAGATACGCATCTCGCAGCTTTGGAGTCTACTCCTGTGTTTATCTAGAAGTGTAAGGCTCTCCGTTCCATCCATCAATATTGGCTGGAAAATGGTTTTGTACACCCACATCTTTGCCTTCTCCGATATTTCTCTCTTGCCTACATTTGATCTGCTAAAATTATAATACACCTGATTTGTTTTATGGACTAGAGAAATCATTACTTCATTTATCAACGAAATTGGCAGATTTTTCTATGAGTAGAAAAATCCAACGATTATTTCGTTGGATGAGCGAAGTGGCAACAGAAATCAGACTTCTGTGGGATGGAATCGGGCCTCCTATCTGTATTTCCCATGGCTATAGTACTGGCCTTACACAGTGAGGGACCGAGTTCAAATTTCGGCGGAGAGATTTTTCATACGTCGCCCGATCCCTGCTTGAGCGTTTTGTGGTGGGAACCTCATGTGCAGCACTCCGTCCGTCGGACGGGACGTTAAGCCATGGTGCACTTGGCGCCTTTCATTATGGGCTGGCTAATCCTGACTTCGGGTTTCTCTCCACCCTCCCTCCTCTCATGGCGTAGGTGACCTAATTTGAGGCCGTCTTCTCCAATTATACTGCGATAGCAGTGAAAATTATCAATACTTACCTTAACTTTCCAGACTCTTTGACTTTTGTCATTGACATTATGGCCATCAAGTGTCATGCGGTGATTTCAAAAATGGGTCATCTGCCCCCTCCTCATTCTCCAATTTTGATTAAAATTGGTGCATATGGTGCTTGATGAAGGATATAAGGTTTTTCACGGCGAATAGACTGAAGGAAGAGTTCTCGGGTTTCCAGCCGGGTGCAAGGGTTTTTCAGCAGGGTGAATTCACCCTGAAGACGATGGCAGACTTAGGGCCAGTTTCACCAACGAGGATAATTGAATTAACTCGGATAATATTCTCAAAAACCGAGATATTACAACAATCGTGTTTCACCAGATGCATTAACTCGGTTTTGGGCTGTTATCTCGGTTTATACTTTTACTGACGATATTCCGCAGTTCAAAGCTTATTATCCGAGTTAATCTGAGGGCAGATGGCATGGCGCGCATGCAGCTTCATCAGCTCTCGGAAAATACGAATGACAGCGATGAAGAATATCGACATTCTATTCGGAGACCACGTTCATTATGGATAAATGAGCGTGCAGATTATTTTAATATATATGGTGAAGTACATTTATTTACTCATCCCAAAATGGCATATGAAACTGCAAAGGCAGTTCTCGCTCTCATTGAAGAAGACGAATTTTACTAACAAGGGGAAGTGGAGGTTTCCAATGCCGTATATTTTATAGCATTCGGAATGGCGAACACATCTATAAACTGGTGGTGATTCTAATGAATGGGCCTTTGTTTGGCTGTAATTAATTAATTTTCATGCGGTACTTTTAACAAGCCTTATTCAATAATGATTTATAATGCTAAAATAGGGCGGCATCTCATATCTCGGATAGTTGGTGTAGTGGTTCCGTCGTCGACTCTCACCCAGGGGACCAGGGTTCGATCCTTCGCCGTGGCAACATTTTCATATCTTTTTTTTCGTCTTCGTTTTGATCATACGGCGACAAGTATATGAATAATTTTAATTGTAGCAAGCATAGACATGAGGAAAATTTTTTATCATCATAATGGGGTACGTGATCTCCCCTTGTCAAAGAAATTTCACGTTTCTTTCTCTTAAACTTGAGCTTTCCCATGCCTATGCTCCCCTTGAGCCAATATTTCCGACAACTCTTGCCAAAATATGTTCGAATTCATAAATGTCATAAGCCTCTCTTTGAATTTTCTTACATATATGTACAAAAACCTTTTATCTCTGTCCTCTTCCAGAATTAATACATATGTAACAGCATCGTTATCTTCGAAATCGCAATTTTACCAATGTGAGACGTAAATAATTATTGTAGCACAAAATAACCAAGAACTGTGTTTGTTTAAATGTGGTCGTCTCGGTAAATTAAAAATTTTCATTTTTAAATAACGATGCATTAAACAAAGGTGCTTAAAAGTTTTTTAACCGCAATATTCTCGCATTCCTTGCTCTTGCTAAACGCGGTTCCCCTATTTGTTTTTTATTTATTTTTTACTACCCGTGCGTGGTATTTCGTAAGGCAAATTAATAAATCCTTACACGAAAACTTAATATTTGAGCTTTTCGAACTCTCATTGTCTATATTAATACTGTTGCTGTTCATTTTATCACTCTGTACTTGATTGTACACTTACCGGCTTATTAAAGCTGATTCCATGTCATACGGTTGCTTACCGTCATTTGTTTTTCCCACGTCAGAGTTATGAAAAACGTACAAGCCAAATCATTTATTCTGATTATCTCGGTTTTTGAAAACTAGGATAAAACGTCGTTGGTGAAACACGGCCCTCACATTTCTGAGATAATGATTTTAACCGAGTTTTTGAAAACTGAGATAATAGAGAATATTATCCGTGTTGGTGAAACTGGGCCTTAGCCTTCGAAACGTCGGTGCTGAAAAACCCTTGGACCCGGCAGGAAACCCGAGAACTCTTCCTCGAACATATGGTGCTTGTATGACACAAACAATGCATACTTAACCTATATCTAAAATGATTGATTATTTCCAGAGCTGTGGACTCTTATTTTTTTTATTTTTACCATTTGCCTTAGGTTTAAGGGCAATACCTTATCGATCGATTTGGAGAGAATTCTTTCCAAACGCTTGTTAAACCTAGAAAAATAAATAATGGTGATTTATTTGATAAAATTTGATATATAATTATTGCATACATTATCCTATCTATATACAGCCGGCGTGGTGACTGACTGACTCATGGATACAAATTCCCAGCCAATTCCAGAAGTGCTGGAGAGCTGAAATTTGGCACGCGTGCGGGGATTCCGAAATGATCCGGAGGAAAAATCCGAAAACCGGAAGTTTCCGCCACGTGTCGTCGCTGGGACGACAAAATGGCCGAAATCGGGCTATTTTCGGGGACAGTCTTCCGGTTTTTAATTTACTGCGCGCGAATCGTGCGTGATACACGGGTCGTTGCTGTACATTTAGAAAGCCAATAAAGGCTGCCACGTACTTGTGTATTTTTTAAAGTTATATTTTAAGTCTAACGCCGCAAAAATGGCGTCCAAAAAATGATTTTTCCGAAACATCTTCATACTTTCCGCTGCCATCGACCTAATTTTGAGTGTTGCACAACGAAAATGATTATTATATATGCTTACATGATTAGTCATTTAACCTAGGCAACAATTTGTTTTTGTCACCATTGGTTGCCGAGAAAAAAATTAAATAATGCCGAGAATCGCCAAAAAGTACAATTTCCAAAAGATTAACACAAGATTTCGTCCAGTTTAACACGACCGATTTCAATTAAACTTAGTATATACGTTTACGTAATCATTTTGTTTTAGAAAATATAAACGTTTTTAAAATTTTGCCATTGATAAACCAGCAAAAAATTAAAAATGGCGGGTACTTCCCATTTTTTCCCGGGAGTCCGTTTACTAGTTATCGTTATACAGGCGAAACATTTCCGTCACACGGACCGTTGTTGTATATTATGAAAGCCAATAGATGTCGCCACTTACTTATGTAATTTTTAAATTTAATTTCTATGCTAAAATCTTTCAAAATGGCGTCCAAAAATTGATTTCCCGGAAAATATTTCATATTTTCCACTGCCGTCGGCCCTATTCTGTAAGTTTGACAACGAGAATGATTATTATATATGTTCACAACATTGTCTACGAAATGTAGGTAACAATTTTCTTTCATCGTGCTTGGATACTCAGAAAAAAATTAAAGTATTCCGAAAATCGCCGAAAATTACGATTTCCAAAAGATTAACACAAGGTTTTGTCAATTTTAACCCGACCGATTTCTTTCAAACTTTGTAGTTACATACAGCTATGCACTTTCTTTTAGAAAACATAAATATTTAATAAATGATGTAATCGATATAACCGCGAAAAAATAAAAATGGCGGGCTCCACTAATTTTTTCCGGGGAGAGATTTACTTTTTATTGTATTACTCTCGAAATGTCATGGATGTCATAGGACTATGGATGTCATAGAGCCTCTTCTTTTAGATATGACAGTAAATGAATGTGACCAAATAGTATCGTCATCTTCAAGCCCCCCGAAACCCAAAAAAAATTAAAATTTGCATATAAGTAACCTTTTCGGGTACTTTTCGTCACAATTCCGCCGCTTTTCCAATCCTTACCACTCATCGCTACGGAATTGATGTGGACGATTGATGACCGCTGGCAGTAAAAATCTATAAACCCCCGGTAAACCCACATACACCCCCCCAAAAAATAAAATTTTGCAAATAAATCTATTTTTGGGTACTTTTCGTGCCTATTCCACCGCCCCCAACGACGCATCCCCACGAAATTTATGTGAATGGATGATGACCGCCAGGAGTACACACATTTAAACCCCCGGTATACCCCTGAAATCCCCCCAAATGTAAAATGTGTCATTTAGTCTCCTATTTGGGAACTTCTCGCAAACATTACGCCGCACTACCCGTCCCCTCTGGGCTCTAGATTCGGAATATTTGGTGAGGGCGAGCCACCGTAAACCATACGGGAAAAAATACCAGAACACCCCCGATTACCTCCTGGAAAATCGCCGAAAAAAAAATAAAACAAATTTAAATTCGCCTTTCCGAATAGTTTTCGACACAATTTAACCGGTGCCCCTACCACTTATTAAAACCCCCGATAACCCCGTGAAACCTCCCAAAAAATTTCAAATAAATAGCCTCTCCAGGTAAAAGAATCTTCAGACCACTCTTCCGGTCCCCTATGACTTATCGGCACGGATTTTATGAGAACGATTTGTGTCCACTGGTTTAACACAAGTATAAAACCCCCGGTATTCCGTAGGAACCCCCCGAAAAAAAATGAAAAACTTGCCATTAAGTCTTCTTTTATGGGTACTTGTCGCCATTATTAATCCGCATTGCACTACCTTTTACAATCGTCGCTACATGATCACTGTGGACTTTTGGTGACCGCATGCATAACACATTAAAATCCCCGTAACCCCCTGGGCACCCCTCTCGGTGGGGAAGACCATTTATGAGGACCAGGCGGAGCAGCCGCGGGGGGCTCCTCAACCCCAAGGCGGCGAAGCCGCCCCACAACGAGGAACTGGCGTAGGCGAGGGGGAGCTTCAGTAACCCCCGGGCGGCGAAGCCGCCCCTTAAACGAATGACGGTGAAACAGTTCCGAAATGCCCTCGCCCTCTGGCACACTAAACCCCCAGGCGGCGAAGCCGCCCTTCAGCGAGGAATGAGTGGGGCACCTCCCTTCCCCCTGGCCGGCGAAGCCGGCCCCTAGCCGTGTTGAGATTATTCGAACTTCAAAAGTCTTCGAACGACCACAAATGTAGACGGCGAAGCCGGAACCGGGGTTTTAAGGGGCGGAGCCCCTTAACGAGCGCGCGGAGCGTGCGAGTCCTATCTATATACAGCCCTTGTGGTGACTGACTCATGGATACAAATTCCCGACCACTTCTAGAAGTGCTGGAGAGCTGAAATTTGGCACGCGTAAGGGGAAACCGAAATGATCCGGAGGAAAAATCCGAAAACCGGAAGTTTCTGCCACGTGTCGTCGCTAGGACGACAAAATGGCCGAAATCGGGCTTTTTCCGGTGACCGTCTTTCGGTTTTTATTTTTTTGCGCGCGAACCGTGCGTGCCACTCGAGTCGGTAATGCATTTTTTGAAAGCTGATGAACGTAGGCACGTAATTAAGTAAATTTATTAGTCTCCATATGAGAAAGTTACAGCTAAAATGGCGTCCAAAAATTGATTTTTCGAAAAAAATATCATACTTTCCCCTCCCCTCGACTTAATTTAAGGTGTTGGATAACGAAAATGATTATTATATATGCTCATCACTTTGTCTACGAAATGTAGGTAACAATTTTCTTTCATCGTGCTTGGTTACTCAAAAAAAAATTAAAGTATTCCGAAAATCACCGAAAATTACGATTTCCAAAAGATTAACACAAGGTTTTGTTAATTTTTACACGACTGATTTCTTTCAAACTTTGTAGTTACATACAACTATGAATTGTCTTTCAGAAAACATAATCATCTAGTAAATGATATAATGGATTTAAACACGAAAAAATAAAAATAGTGGGCACTACTCACTTTTTTCGGGGACTGGTTTCCCTTTTTTTGTATTACTCCTGAAATATGGAGTTCATAGGGCACACTACTGTTAGATATGACAGCAAATGAATGTGACCATATGGTATCGTCATATTTAAACCCCCCGAAACCCTCTAAAAATTAAAATTTGCATATAAGTAGCCTTTTCGGGTTTTTTTCGTCACGATTCCGCCACTATCCCAAGCCTTGCCACTCATCACTACGTAATTGATGTCGACGACTGATGACCCCTGGTAGGAAAAACCTATAAACCCCCGGTAAACCCACATACACCCCCCTAAAAATAAAATTTTGCATATTACTCTACTTTTTGGGTACTTTTCGTGAGTATACCACCGCCCCCAACGATTCATCCCCACGGAAATTATTTGACCGGATGGTGACCACCTGGAATACACACGTAAACCCCCGGAATCCCCCTGAAATACCCCCAAATGTAAAATGTGCCATTTAGTCTCCCATTTGGGAACTTCTCTCAAACATTACGCCGCACTTCCCGTCCCCTCTGAGCTCTATATCCGGAATATTTGGTGAGGGCGAGCCACCGTAAACCATACGGGAAAAATACCAGAAAACCCCCGATCACCTCCTGGAACATCACCAAAAAAATCCTCAATCCCAAGGCGGCGAAGCCGCCCCAGAACGAGGAACGGCGAAGCCGTTCCGAGGAGTAACTGGCGTGGGCGAGGAGGAGATGCAGTAACCCTCGGGCGGCGAAGCCGCCCCGATGTTCAAGCGGCGCAGAAGCTGTGGACTCCCCTCAAACGAAAAACGGTGAAACAGCTCCGAAATGCCTTCGCCCTCTGGGCGGCTATGGCGACCTTAGACGAGGAACGGCGAAGCCGTTCCGAGTATTAAGCGGGGAAGCCCCGGGGGGGCACACTGAACCCCTGGGCGGCGAAGCCGCCCTTCAGCGAGGAACGGCGAAGCCGTTCCGAGGAATGAGTGGGGCGCCTCCCTACCCCCTGGCCGGCGAAGCCGGCCCCCAGCTGAGGTGAGATTATTCGAACTTAAAAAGTCTTCGAGCGAACACAAATATAGACGGCGAAGCCGGAACCGGGGTTTTTAAGGGGCGGAGCCCCTTAACGAGCGCGCGGAGCGTGCGAGTCTATATTATAGTATTGATTCACTGGTCAATCCTTTCGCAGTTCGAAGGCAGCGGCTACGGCGAGGTGAGCATTTGCATGACACGTCACCGTCCCGACGAACCTCGGTCCATCATGAAGGCGTCGTGCCAGCAGCTTACGTCGGGCAGCGCAGAGTTCCAGTTCCACGACCCGTGCCCCGGTGGTCAGCCATACAACCACGGCTGCCTCCCCATCTACTTCGAGCTCAATGTCACGAAAACCTTTGGAAGGTGCACCGGTAAGTGACCACGAGGATTACGGGATCTCAGACACTAAGTCTTAATTTAGATGAATAGCAACGATGTAATATTTCCTTGGCCCGGGAATCGAACCACGGTCTTTCCGAGCCAACGCGCAGACCACTACGCTATACAGGTTCAGTAATTCTCATGGAAAATTTACCAAGGTTATACGGAGCTAGATTTAAAGTGTTCGCGGTCCATCGATTCCTAGCGTTTGCATACAATATCGCAGTAAGTCAATACAATATCAAAAGTGGTTAATCTAGTTTCGGAAAATGGAATTAGAGACGATAACATAATTTTTTATCATCATAGCAAGATACTGCTAACGGTGTTACGTGAACACCGGCATGGATTATTTTCTATTATTTGTATTTGAATTTGAGCGGCAAATTTATATCTTAATTACTCAATAGACGATTCGTCATGAGTTATTCGTTAGAGTGGTGGATGAGAACGCCAAACAAAGTCAAGGGTGGCCATTGGTGGAAAGTTACCTTTGCCAAATGTGATCGAACCAATAGCATCCTTCCCTGTCGCTCCTCGCTTGAGATCAAACCCACTCCTTCCAATCCCTCATTGTATTATTTCTCCATCTATCCATTTTAATTAAAAATAATTGTACTAGTAAGTTTCGAATGTTCACAGCCTCCTTTGAATGTTGTTACGTCATTTAATAGCAAAACTGGACAAAGGACGATTCTGCACAAAAGAGGGTGCCAAAGTCTCGTCGGATGACAAAGAAGAATCGCTATGCGAAATTGAGCTGGATAACTCGATATGAATACCCAAGTAGACTCCATTAAAGAAGGCCGAAGAACATGGCGGTTAAGTATTACATCTGTTGCCGTTTCGCGCGCATTTTATTTGACGCGCGAAATTTAATGCGCGCGGAGCGACAACAATTCTATCTGCGGAATTAGGAATCCTCTCCTGTAATATTCGTGTGTTTACCACTGAGGAAGACCCCGGTCGTCCCGTCCCGAGATCTCAGGTTGGCTTCTAAAATGAGCTCACTTGGAACGCTCTTACATGTAGACCAGTCCAGTCACACCATGATTTGTTTTTCTTATATCATCATAAATAAACGACTTTATAAATAACGAAAGAGTACTTGTAAAAAATATTAAGATCGGTAAAAACCCATCATATTTTAGAGGAAGGGTGATGAATTATTACAATTAAAATAATATGAAAAGGGTTTTTTCAAACATGCTATCCATTTCAATGAAAATAATTGGATTAGTAAGTTTCGAATGTTCACAGCCTCCTTTGAATGTTTTACGTCAACTGGACAAAGGACGATTCCGCACCAAAAACGGTGCAAAAGTGCTCTTCGGATGACAAAGAAGAATCGCTACGCGAAACTGAGAGATCACTCGATATAAATACTCAAGGAGATTCCATTAAAGGAAGCCTAAGAACATTGTGGTTAAATGTTATATCTCTTGCCGTACAGAATATTTGTAAAGAGTATAGAGTATTTGTATAGAGTAGCCGTAAAGAGTATCTGTAAAAAAAATTAATATCGGTAAAAACCCATCAAATTTGATAGGGAGAGTGATGAATTATTACAATAAAAATAAAATGCAAAGGGGTTTTAAAAAACATGCTTTTTCCAAAAGCAGAATAAGTTGTATTTAAAAGTAAAAAAATAAGCTTTCCATCACTCGGAAAGTAAAGGGAAGTTAGGGCTGATTAGGTTTTTTCAGAATGTGTGTAAGAGAGCCTGATAGATGGGTGAGGATTCTCTCGCAATATTTGTATCCAAACTTAATCAGAATTTCTTTAAATTATTATTTTTTACTTTTTAATGCATTTTATACTATTTTGCAAGAGATTTTTAAAAATTTTCCTCAATTTTTAGTAGTGAATCGTTTAATCGATTCATCAAGAGCTGTTTAAGACATATATGCCCAAAAATTTATAATTAACGGTATCTGTTGAGGTAATGTGAAACGATTTTTCCACTTAGAAATTTAGTGCATTAAATATAGCAATGTGGAATAAAATTTCAAATGTCTGATTACTAGGTATCGTATTGCCATCATGAAAAAGCAAGTGTGTCAAGGTTCAAACCGATCCGACAAATGAGAAAGTTAAAAATCAATTAAAAGTTTATCATCGATGTAACAGACAAAGAGATGAAGCCGGTTAATGAAAAAGCGTGTAAAAACCAGTAAATTGGCATTTCAATATTTAATTCCATGCATTCTTCAATCTCTTCGTACACAGAGGACGACTGCAGGTTCCCAGATCAAGTGCGATTTTCCGTTTGGCAACAGAATGTCAAATGCAGCGGCGCCACGGCCCTCACTGTTCCCATTTTACTGTTGGCCATCCTGCTCCTGTGGACGACGACATCCTGAGGCCAAAATGGCGGAGGTCTCATTGCCTTGGGACGTTTCTGTGCAACGCGGGCTATACGTCGGCAGTAACGGTCAAATGTTCGATGCCGCCATTATCATCATGATCATGCTTTAAAAATGATTTTTTTTTATTTCCATGCAATGGTTCAATTCCAAAACCATAAGTCATGCACGCGTATTATCCTCCTTATTTCTTACACAGAGAAGTTTCAGGCACAAGCGTATATTTCCCAATCATTAATAACCACAAAATAGATATTTATCGCATTTCACATTATCAGAGTTTGCCATAAACTTATTTAACTACGGAGAGTGCTTGATGTGGAAATGAAAGGGAATGATAATAAAAAACGAGAAGTAAGACCCATCATTTCAACTCGATCCGCCTTTTTTCGCTATGACTCATCAGCTTACAACCTACGCTATCACATTGGGATTTTCAAAGGGTACACAGCAGACCGTATTTTAACATTTGCCAATTATAAAAAAAAAATTGAAAATTTTACCCCAGTATTTTTTCTTAAATGTAAAATTTTGGCATTTGAGATGCAATCCTTGTTGTGTATTGAAGATGAAGTCGATGAAGGGAGGGGAGTTGGATACTTCTCAGATACTCCAAGCAAACCTACCTTAATCGTGCAATAATTAAATAATAATCGTCGCGAATTCTTTTCGCGAACCCCAGTTAACGGCTGGCTTTTCCGTATACTTCGCGAATGTGTTTACTAAGTTATACTTACCAACGAGAGATCCTGAGTAATGATGACCCCTCAGCATTTTACGAACTCGGCATTTGGAACTTAATGATACTGAAGTAATCAAAACTTACTCTACTAGTCTACTCTACGAGGGGGAAACGACACTTGCCCACCCAACCCTCCCGAAATCAGGAAAATTACGAAAAAATACATCACCAGATTGTGAAATAGTTCAACAAAACACACGCGGGGAAGTGTTGATAGGGGTGTATTCAATTAAACCTGAAATTCTCAATGGAGTAATAACAAGGGCGTACCCAAGATCAAAACTAGAGTGAGGCAAGCCGGGGTCGTTCAAGTTGTAACACAGACAAGGAAATGAAACCAAAACAGCGATTTATTATTTCTTAAATGCTCGGAATTTCTTATTTGCTCGGAAAAAATATTTTTATTTTTTATTACATGTTTTATACTAATATCACTTTCCTTCTATTTAAAGAAAATTTGTTCAAAAATCTCGTTTAGAACCAAATGTACTTTTTTGCTTTTATGGGGGGGGGGGGCAGCTACCCCCTCCAGCCCCCCGCTGGGTACGCCCATTAATGATACATGCCTATGTCAAAATAAATAGTCAATTTATCCACGGTCGAACGGGAGTGATGTGACTTCTTAAAGAACTTCGACGAATGGAAATATTGAAAAGAAGAACTTCGAGTGATGATTATCAATGTGCCCTTTGACAGAGAAGGGTCAAAGTTCAGAGCTCTGCGTGTGACTTCCATTTTCCATACCTATCGCTTCGTTTTCCTAAAAAGTGATTTCCTGTCTTGCATAGTCATCTCAACGAATCATTTGATCTCTAATCCTGTGTCCCCATCGACGGCTGTGAATTAATAAATTCACCATCGACTGCTGGACCTGTTTCTCCGTCCTTCCTGACACGGACCTGTTGCATGTTCGCTCTCTAAAAAGTGACTACCAGTGTCCCCACAAAGCTTCCAAGACTTTTTTTTGTTGCAGGTTTCAGAAAAAAATCTGCATTTTCTTTGCAAAAAACATTGACACGGAAGTGAATATCAACGTGGCGAAGCACCGCAATCGAAGGGTATAAGTACGAAAACTATTTGTTAAAAGCCTTTTTTGCATGTAAGAAAAAACAATTTTAATAACAAATAAAAAAATTAATGAACAATCGTTTCACTGCTAATTATTCTCATAGTCAATTTTTCGGATTGAATGAAAACTATTATTCATCTTCCATTCTTGACACAATTAACGGGTAATCCTGGAGCTTCGTAACAGATCGAACAGTCAATTTTATATTTTTTTATTCCCATGCCACCGAATACAGTACATATTGGCCATTTTCCATCGGGGTGTCCAAAAAATTTCAAAATTACACTTTCCGGGAACAACTGCGCCCTGGAAACTCACCCAGGCGGGACTCGAACCCACGACCGTTCGGCAGGCAAGAACTTCACCCCGTCGCCACCAAGACCGGCTTCATAAAGCCTGAATCACACGATCATTTTATCCGTCAATTCCTAGTGATCACTAGAGTGATAACTCGCAAATGATCGTCGCCGGCAATTGTTTTTCGCGATCACGATCGCGATGAGGAATACCATCACTATTTTTCATCACTCTTCCGGTCGCTTTTTCCATCGCTAAAACCGTCACTAAAACCCTAAGTCAGCCAATCGGAACGCATTCCCGTATTGAGAGATTGCAGCGCAACGTTTGGCAATAGTGGGAACGACATAGATAAACAAACACGCTATATATTTTCGTTATGCGGGTCCTATGGCAACGAGCTGTGATATCGAAAGTCATGCGAAAAGCGAAGGCGGGAGGGACCGTGTGATTCAGAAAAATGATCACTAGAGCGATCACTTTTCCAGTCGCGAATGGCGATCGCTCTAGTGATCACTTTTCGCGACGAAAGAAAATGATCGTGTGATTCAGGCTTAAGCATAGGTATTCCAGCTGGATGGCGGATGAGGCCAAGAGAGGTCAGGGGGCTAGGCGACCCCTTCCTCGCTATCGCTTAACCTTCACGGACATTATTTTCTTAAACGCAGAGGCCATCGTAAGAGACCGACACGATGAAAACCAACACCATCATCTCGGGTCGCCTTCCTCTTCGTCTTTTGACTCACATTCGGTTATGAGGGTGTTTTTGAATAAGATAAGCGATTAAGACGGCT
Source organism: Ischnura elegans (assembly GCF_921293095.1). Classification (NCBI taxonomy): domain Eukaryota; kingdom Metazoa; phylum Arthropoda; class Insecta; order Odonata; family Coenagrionidae; genus Ischnura; species Ischnura elegans. Next base: position 121,928,992 of record NC_060247.1, read on the forward strand.
TGTCGCCGGAACTGAGATTGCATCGTCATGAGAGCGGACCTCGCCGCTTTGATCGGGGACCCCCTCGTTACGCAATAAATTCTCGTTCCATCCAAAAAATTTGTATTGCGACACGCCAATTAACTGGATAAGATCGCTCATAAGTGCATATTATGTAAATTTTTGGGCCAGATGAAACCAGTGCAATCAAGAACTAAGTTATGACAAATCACAGCCAGATAATTAGACAAAAAATACAAAGAAAAAACTACGAGTCATAAAAGATTTATGATGAAATAATTACAATCACAAGTTCAAACGCCTTGAAGACATGTTCTGTTCATTTAATAAATCAATATTCAGCCCTGATGATGAGTGCCGCGGTGGTACTTGAAACGTTGACCGTTATAAAAACATTAACCCGGTGGGAATGCCGATTTTTGTAAAGAAATACTTCTTGCTTATGAATGAATATTTCACCATTTTTGCGTAAATCTCTCAATAAAGCGTTCTATTTAAAGAAAATGCTTGTCTTGCACTAGACTTACTCCCCCCGAAATAAATTTCTGACATTTACTAAGGTACAAGAACTTTTATTCCTAAATACTACAGACAGGTTTTAGTACACTTTCGTTAATCCCTCTCCAGATAGAATTATTCTCTATTTTGTATTACTCTCCTACATGTGCATTTTAATCTCTTTTGGTCAAAGAACACGAAACAAGCATCTTTGTACGCAGTCACGCGTAAGGGTGGAAAGTCATGTACACTACACCAACGATGAAATTCACCGTAAAATAGTCATTTGGATTAGCTTGGATACGAACTCGGATCTCCCGATTACCTGTCAGGTATGCCACCAATTGCACCACCACCTTGCTCCGGTTAACCTAGGGTGAGAATTCCCCTGGCATTAAATGACTTAGAGGTAATGCCGGTAGCATGCTTAACCGACATTCGGGAGATCCGGGTTCGAATGACGTCTAAGCCAAATAATATTTCCATGTTGAATTTCATTCATATTGATAATAATAATTTTTTTGGTCTGCTCAATACTTTATTTAGAAAATATACTTTCGTGTGCATTGAAATTCACTCAGTAACGATTTTAAATGCCAATTTTCATTGCACCTTTTGGTTTCAGCCTAATTATTTCCCATCCTTTTCACACAAACGGTTGCTGACATTTTTATTACATGGAACTCTGCACTTCCTAGGTGTTATACGTATTATAGATACGACGTTAGCAGTAGCAGCAGTGAAGAGCAGATTGCGATGAGCAGGGCGCATAATTTGAAGAGAGCAAGAGGCCCTATTAAAACAAGTCTGGAGAGAAAACCCTGATGGAAGGCGAACTCCAGGAAGACTGAAAGAAGGATGTAAGAGTGAGGTGTTGATTAATATGGGGAGGGTAAAAGTCGGCGAGAAGGATGCGGAGGATCGGAAAAATTGGAGTCAGACAGTTGGCGAGGATAAATACCATCAAGAGTTGGCCATGGGAGTAAGAGTAAGATTAAACTTTATTTACTTATGAAAGGTCACAGAGCATTTCCTTGAATGATTTTTCTAGAAACCCAAATGCACGGTATTGGTGCACCATTTATCTCATCGTACGCAAGTCACGTGACATAATACTGCCCTACCAAGAACCCTTTCTAACTCAGAGCTGCTTCTGGAAGATATCAGATTTCAATATTTTTCATTTCGAAAACTTGGAAATTTTGCACTCAATCATAATTATCATGGGAGCTAAACATTTCGTTAATACAATTTACACCACAAAATAATGCGTAGTTTTAATGTTTCCTAAATACAGCAGAAAATTTATAAATTTTTGACATGGCTTGGAAGCAACATTGGGTTATGATGGGTTAAGACGTTCGGAGTATGTTGGGACCAACGCAGTGATGCCAACCGCTCTCTTCTAATCCTTACCCTCCAAGTGAGGTTGGGACACAGCTTGTTTTTGATTCCCCGGGCAACGCGAGCAGAATATCCGGCCAGCAACTCGCTTGTTTTCGCCCCCAGAGCGCAATGAAATAAAGTCGCGCTGACTAGTATCTCGCACAGGCGTGTAATCAACTAAACAAACTCTTATCGCGGATTAATAAAAACGATTTCCTACACTACATGCGGTGCTTTAAGAGACTCGAGAATGCCGGTCGATGGCGAGTCCTTAATGTCCTATAAACAGTTTTTTTTATTAATGCCGTGCCAGCAAACTAGTTTATGCCACACGTTTATCGGATCCCCAGTGAATACGACGACGCAGGAGAGGGAGGACTATGACTGGATCATGATAACTATTGCCAAGGGTCCCATCTCTACGGTCCATGACCTTAAAGACTTCATCAAAAGGCGGTTTATACCCGACGTGAGATCACAGTCCACTGGTAGCTTATGCCTCGTTGGATTTCAATGAATGCTACGAGGAAATGAATAGGCACTGAATAAAACGATATTGTGTGATAGAAATGGGATCGTAAAAATTTCCACGAAGAGCACTCTGGTATTCACAGATTCCTTTAATGACGCCAATACGTACACACATGTGTGTTCTTGCTCCTCTCCTCTCCCGAGGAAGATGGGCTGCGTCCCATCGAAAAGAAGAGCAAACCCCGTAAGCTCCATCTTTTTTATTTTTATTATCTAATTAAGTGTGTTTGTGTGCCCACCGAAGGGCGAGAAGAAGTTTTATTTACAATGTTCGCCTGAGTCACCTTCAAATGTTGTATATAGACATTAAAATGAGTAAGACCTCAAATCGAAGGTAAAAGTGAAATTTTTACGAAGGGAATACAAATATAAATTGGATATCAGCCTTATGTTCGCTGAAAGGATAAATATGAATAAATTTAAGGTGCGGAAAAGAGATATGTCGACATTTTATTCGTCAAAAAAGTGATAGCGGAGCAATTTCAATAATTAACTTACTCGTGTAATAATAATTAAAAGGGATAGAAAAAGCCCGACATTCTTCATATGTGTTAAAAATATTGCCATTAATCTTTGCTTAGATTTGATGACACGATTATAAACTTAAAATGCAATGTTTCCCTTTATCCTTTTCTAAAATTTTGTCCTGGTTATGCATGTCAAAACCTTTTTAAGCAACGACCTTATACCCTTCCGGAGATTTTAAGAGCCCTTAACTACCCAAACAAATATCCAAGGTGATCATAAACATTTGAGTCTTAAATGGAAAACTGGCATGGAATGGCATGAAAATTGGCATGGAAAATTGGAATGGCAGCCCATGCCAGCCCAACCTTAGACGAGGATAAATGCAGAAGAACCGCCATTTCGCACGAGGAGCATGCGACAGGAGATGCGGAGACAATAAAATAATCTAGCGTATGACCTCTTTTTCCACCTCTTTAAGGTACGGCAGAACTGCAGATCCGAGAAAAAGACCATAATTCATAAAATATGCTGGAGATCAGTGGTGTAACTAGGAATATGCTTTGGGGTGGATGGGATGGAATCCAGGTATAGGTGGAAAACTTTTTGAAAAATGACATGCCTGGATATACATATCGATGGCTATGTTCTAAATACACGTATCTCTAAAATAGCAGCTTTTCAGGAGAGCAAAAAAAACATTTACTTTTGTGATTGTATATAATTTTACTAAAAAGACAAAAATACATAAAGCTGAGAAAGCATACATTTTCAAAAATCAAAAAGTTGTTTTTTACTTGAATTTTGTTTTTTATTAACAGTATTAACTCTGACCGGAAAATTTTGAGATACGAGTTGTTAGAACTTGGCCATCGATATAATATAATTTTGGCAAAAAATTGACTTTAAGCAGATGAAATTATTAAATTTCAAAACTGGACAATAGTTTTAAATAATATTTTTACTTATCCGAGGCTTTGGGGGGGAGGGGGGGACATTAATACTAAGTCTTAAAAGAGACACACACCGAGATCAATCCGTTCATCCCATAGTTTCGCCACTGTAGAAGATGGATACTAAATAGCAAATGGAAGGAAAAGGTGAAAAAGGAGAATGTACGCAGAAGAGTGGAGGGCAGAAGAACGCTGAAGAAATCAACGCAAAAAGAATAGGATGAGGTAGCCACATACTGAGATACTATTAAGCAGTGCGGATAACTATTACTGACGACCAGAGCCCGCAAAACCCAATCCAGGTTAATTTCTCAATATTATATGGAGCGATAATTTTTCAAAATCCACGACGAAAAGTTCTCGCGCGTCTACAGTTATTACTGTCACCTGTTATCCGATCGAGGGAGAGTCTAAAAATTGATATAGTGGAATGGTAAGAGAAGAAGGAAACATTCTAATTCCATCGAATGGCAAACTTTTGTAGAATTTTCACCAAATATAGTATTTTTAACTTATTTAACATGCTAAACAATTCCACACATGGAAGAAAGCGCTGCGGCAACAATTAAATGTATTGTTGTACGAGGGTAAACTTAAAATTAAGGTCTTCTACGTCTTTGCGTTGCCACATGAAGCGCTAGGCGCAATATGCCAACACCATCGAGTTCCTTGGTTCCTCCACTACCACTCTCGTCCACTGCGAAGCATTGTTGAGTGCCCATTGTTGGCATGGCAGCCGTCTCCATGGAGCTTCCTCTAACGTCTCCGTCAAGGTTTGAAATCCGGTCTGTCATACGATCATGGTCCTAAGGACCATGCATACGATTTTTGACCGGGAAAAAGGTGGCACCTATCCACATTAATCGCCAATCGGTTGAAGTTTACGGTGAAAAATGTATGGATGTTAAAAACACTCGTAAGTGGTGCCACAAGTTCCTTTTCGGCCGAAGAAGTTGTGCGACGTTTTGACGAGGAAGGGGTTGATTTTTTTGGACCCTATCACCCAGTGATTTTCACATGTTGCTCACCCTGAAGAAACACCTAGAAGAAATGAAGTTCGCTGCCGACGAAGAGGTGTAAGAGGAGATCAACGCCCATCATAGCAACGCGGACGGAGGCTGGTATGACGACGGGATTCAATAGTTCATCGTGCGAATGAGGAAAGTAATCTAGCGCCAGGTTGACTTCATCGAAAAATAGCTGAAGCCATGACCTTTCCCAAGATATATCCAGCCATGTAAACAAATGTCATATTCAATGATAAAAAAATTGGAGACCTTACTTTTAAGTTTACCCTCGTATATATGGCAATTATATTAGGGAATGCTAAATCGTTTACATCGGCGTGCATAAAATATGACAACAGACGATGTAATCACCAAGCAGGTAGGAATTGTAAAATTATTACATGTAATAATTCGTCCTTTTAAATTACATAAAATACGAGCGAATGGATATTGAAATTTTGACGTATGCGGGTCGGATTACGCTGGGGTGGGTTGGATTGGATCGGGGCATAGTGCTTGTGAAAAATAACACTATTTCCTCGTTTTTCCAAACTGTCAATTCGAAAGATCATTTTGACAACTCGAGATACTTTATTTGCCTCCGACGGTTAAGTTAAGTACAAACGTACCATTAATTTCTCTGTGGTCGCAGTATTTTCGTCGATTTCCAGCATTTTTAAGATATGCTGGAAATCGACGAAATGATTTACATGTATTTCTTGTAACAAAGAAATACATGTAAATCCTTGAATCTATAAGTATATGCTTATCAGTGATTCAGTTGCATCCCTTTGCCACAACATCATTGTGTACCCCACCAACTGCCACCACCAAGTAAGCCACCAACAAGTTAGCCGTAATTTCGTTAGAGCATTTCCTTTCTATGTGTAAATGGTTGGCGTCCTCACATCCCCTGCCACACGCCTTTTTGGTGGCTTGCAAGGTAGTATGTAGATAAAGATTTAGGACTATTATCTGTACTTATCTCCAAGAATAAATATTGCACTTATCCCCCTTGGATTCTGGGGTCCTCAATTGGTCATTTGATGAAAGTAAATTGTCACCGAGAAATCCAGGCCACTTCTGATGATGGCAGTCATCGAGTCAGATGGTGCGAGTAAGATATGTAGTCCTTATGAAAGACAATAAAACTTCTTGGCATAGAAAAAAATTATCAATGTTAACTTCATGTAAGTACCATACATCCACCGCTCCGTAAATAGCCTGAAAATCTGTAAGGTCCATTGTGACTTTCAATGATACTTACGTTAATAGTATATTTTAATAGGTAATATTAAATAGGCAAATGTACTTATCGGTAAAACTGGGAATTGCACTCTCAGATTAGAGAATATATGAAACTAATTGACTTTTCTACGAAGGAAAAAATTGTCAAAAGTAACTAAATGTAGTTTATAGGATAGGGACGGATTAAGGTCGTTGTTTTTGGGAGGGGTTATGACTTTCCACGCGGCCTTCGTGGCTTTGCAATACATTTTAGCGATAATGCATCTTAGATAACATATGCGTTCACAAGTGGCTTCTAGAAATTGATAAACTTTTTAAAATCATTATAAGTCAAGCTGGTGAATTAACACTTATATTGGAGAGCCAGCTTAAGAATTACCATCTTTTCAATTTTTCTCGGTAAAGTTACGGTAGGGGGGGGGGGCTGCCAGCTGCTCACCAAGAATCCGTCACTGTAAAAGGCTAAGGGAAAAAAACTGAAGGCTGATGAGCCATTGAAGTAGCAGGCTCATACATACCACATCGCATCAGCCCTTCGACAGAAATGCATGATGGCCATTCCCCATTCTCACGATAAAAATCCTCCACGCCGCAAACAGCTGACGTCTTACGCAAGTCATCGTTAAGGGTTCACGCCGCTTCTTTACGTAACACAACGACGCTGGATATATTTTTTTCTCAGCTCAGCCGCGACCCGATAGCTAAGTGTGCGGCCTAGTGACATTGCCAAGGTTAGGACAAGGTGCGCTACAGACGACTTCCGTGCGGCGACCTGCCGTGTTTTTTCTTAACGTGTCATCTGAAGCAGCGAATGAAGTACCACCATAAAAAGTGCTGGACTACAGCTTTAATTTAACTAAATAATTAAAATACGTACGTGTGACAATAGTGTAGTAATAGAGAAGAAAATGAAATTCTAAATAGAATTAACACAGCGGATGGATTCTAATGGGATCTAAACAAGCTGCTGACCAGAAAATTACTTTGTAAAAAAAAACTAAAATCAGGATCTATAAGATTAAGCTACAACCTGTAATAGCAAGGGCGTGCCCAGGATCAAAACTAAGAGCCATGGTTGTTCAAGTTGTAGGTAAGATTTAAGCATGGAAAAGGTGAATGTAATCAACATTTTAAGGGAACTGTAACAGCTCTTTATTAGTTTTTAAAATTATTTGCTTGAAAAAGTATTATTTTCCTTAAAGACATTTGCGATTTTTGCTTCTAGGGGGGGCAGCTGCCCTCTCCTGACCCTCGCTGGGTACGCCAATGTATAATAGTCTACGGAGACGAAGATTGGTCGCTAGAGAAGTCTTCATAAAAAAAGAGGCATAAACTTTGAAATAAAGTTCTAAGGAAAACATTTACCTAAGGACCTATTTTGAAGGCGTAGTTTGGAGAATCAAAAAAAAAAACAATCTAAGAGAGATTTACAGCGAGCCGCATATAATTGAAACAATAAACAGTAAACACTTTTCATGGCTGGGAAATATTTGAGAATTAACAACACCGGCTTGATACAACAGACTTATAATGGTAGACCCTATAGTAGAAAACCTCCAGGTAGACGACGACTTCGTCGGAGAGACCACGCACTGAAGGATGTAAGGAGTCTAGGAAATATAAATGACAGAAGACAAAGAAGTGTGGAGGCAGGTCGTCGGAGAGGCCAATTCCATCTCAGGTTTAAATGACCGCCGGAGTAAGAGTTATTAGTTTAAAACTTACGCCTCTTCATCGCCATCCTCTTGAATTTTTTGGGGTACGTAGATTAATCCCATGCCACCATCTACTGGTACCTCGATTACCAATATTTCACTTCAGTACTTTATAAGAGGTGATTTTTTTCCACATAAAAGTAAAATGCTGAGATAGGCTCACTGAACATCCCCTGAAAATTTCAATATTCCTCCTTTAGTAAAAAAACAACACGACAAGGATAAAATAAATAAGAACTGGCTGAGCAGAAAATATGCGACCTCATAAGTCGATTCGCAGCTATAATAATAGTTAGTCATGGGAAGATTATTGAAAAAATTACTCGAGTCCATTTGCAATTACGCTGTAAAATTTGTAATTAATTACAATTACAAATTACTCTTTGAAAAGTAATCGGTAGGATTAAAATTTTATTTTATTCTTTCTCCTGCACATGTTGAAATCGCTGCTATTATTTTCCCAAATAGAGACTACTAATATGTAAACCAACATTTTAATTACTATTCAATGCCATTGCATGAAATAATAATTAAAATGTTTGATTTAGGCACTTCATGTATGCATATAAATATGTTCTACGAAAAATTTAAACTTGTGGACGGAATTAATGCAGTTGGAACTGCCTTTTGATCAGCGCGTGAATGAAGATTGTCATTTTTTATTACTATGATCAACTACGATTGATTTCGATTTTTTACCAAAGGTAATAACAGTAATTGGAGAACTGTTGACTATTACATCTACTTCGCTTCCTCAAATCACTGATAATAGTCAATAGTAGAAGGCGTCACTTGATGAAATTACTTAATTTTAAACATAAAAAATGTAAATTTTAAGTATATTTAAAATCACCACCAGATGATGTCAAACCGCGATGGAATCGGTGTTCAAAAATTATGCGTAAGTGAAATTTTGAGTTTGTTTTATTTTGCAATCGATTCAATAAATTATCGGAGAGCGTTACGCTCGAAAACCATTAGTTGCCATGGATTCTAAAACTATGTATGAAAACACAATGCAATATTGCAGTTACGATGTATTGTTCGTCAATTGTTTCGCTAAAGACAATGAAAACCTCGATACATAAGCTCCTCAATGCAATATTGTAGCCGTATATTTATAAAATTCAGTTGAACTTTAAAAAATGGAAAACAAGGCAGCACCACTCGTCAAAAACTGCTACGGTTATACAGAAAGCGTTCCATAGATGTTCATCGAACTAGACTGTTAGCTGCTATACACACAAGAGGCTGCGCGATAGCCTTAGATTGATTGAGCAATTGAGAATAGATATCTTTCTGAGCGACACGGAGAACATCATACTAGAACCCCACTATGTTTCTAGATCCGTTAGAAGTGATAAACTCAGAGAAACATTTTGCCGAACAGATTTGTATGAGAATTCGTTTTCTCCCGAACAATAAAGGACTACAATAAATACTAATTGGAACTTGGAAAGTGCTTTTCCTTATTAATTGTTGACGGCTGGAGTCCTCTCACCTCCTGCCACACGCCTAATGATACAGCTTGAGGGGTAGTAAGTAGATGTATCCTTATTTTTTCCCTACAAGATCAACCCTTGCAGCTATTTCGTGATATATTTCTGTTTAGGGTAAAAACTGAATGACGGCGCGTTGAAAATATATAACGTAAGTTCAAAGTAGTTTTCACCCTGAACTAAAACTAAAATACTTTCCCCATAATGGCTGCACATATGAATGTTTACCAAAGAATATATTGATAGCTTTAATTCTTCCAGGGCTGCACTGCGAGAAGGAAATTGTGTTGGCCTGCACGGACGGTTTCTGTCGAGGTGGTGCGCCCCCTTAAAACAATTTTACTCTACAAGTAGGTGATACGGCTTCTTAAAGAATTGGAACGCCTTGATATTCATGGGACACACCACATCTGCATACTAAACTGGAAGCAGCCACAATAAGCGTGTGGGGGGGGGGGTTGCTAGGACACCAGCTGTTAACCTCTAATAAGTACGAAAATATTTGTAAGCATGTTTGAATGATTTTACCGCCACGGCTCGCCCTATCATTTATTTATGTCCTTTACTGCTCCGGGGAAACAAATTCCTATTCACATCCGTTCGTTGTCATATTTAATCAATCCTGTCGGGCATGGAAATGTACAAAGGTTTAAATATATTGATGTCCGTGTCATTATGAAATATATATGTTCCTAAAATTTACAACTTCGCCTGAAACGACGTTGCGAATCTCCACCACATCCCTATTTAATGGTTAACGTTGTCGCAGGGACACTTAATTGTTTGTCATTCTAATCCGAAAAATGTCACTCAGTGATAAACCCGGACATTGATATGGATGAGTGAATGTAGAGCTCACCTCAGACTAATCCTCAGGCGTGTGACTTTGACAAAATCAGGACGAAAGTCAATTTTCCTTTCCTGGTCGAATTCACTCTTTGAGGATATTGATGGCGGTGCAGGTAGGCGTCACCCGGGGTCAAGGATGCCGACTCACGGGGGGGGGGGGGGGGGGGGGGGGGCAAACCCCGGGGATCTTGCCCCGGGAAATTTTATGAGCAGTGAGTTTTTAAGCATTTTTGGAAGAGTCCTATGATCAGCATTAGAGCCCTGATAACTTGAATCTCGATATCGGACACTCCGGGGAAAATCGACAAGCCTGACACAATTTTTTCCTCACACCCATAACGAATTTTCGAGGGGGCTCGGGCTCCATGGAGTCGGCGGCACTACACGGGGTATGGACCCGGGACCCCTCGATCAACATCAAAGCGCTCTATCCATTACCCAAGCTCCCCGTTTTGAGACACTTAGTAATTCTTTGATCGCTTGTGTTTGACACCTCGCAATTAATAAATATTGAGTAACAGCGTAGCATGTAAATAATTAGCGGGCCTTAGGCAATTCATTCTATGCAGTGGCGCAGCGAGGGGGGGGGGGGGGGGTTGGGGGTTAAAATCCCCCCTCCCCCAGAGCTCACAGAAATTTTTATGTTTATTCCATTTTACTTAATTGGCTAAGTATTACTTATGGAATAGTGTTAGGATTAATCAAATATCCCTCAGAAAGCCGTAAAATTTGCCATTTCGAACCATTATTCCTAAACTTTTTCTGGAGTAGGCTCCCCGCAACTCTGCTTACTCTGGCGGATATGCAATACCCCCCCCCCCCCACACCCACAAGTATTAGTTGCGCCTAAAAAACCCCCTAGCCTTATTTCTTAGCTGCGCCCCTGATTCTATGTACGGCAGCACATTTCATGGATGCCGTTCATCAATTATCTTTCGTAATCGATTGTGATTTCAAAAATGAGAGAGACCCATATTATTAACTTTAACCTATTATTAATAACTTTTTTCAATCGAAAACCAACCCCCTGAGCTATTGGCGTGGAATAATCGATGGTCTCAATATAAAACTCAAGCTTCTCTTCACTTATATATTTCATGCGTTTGCTTTCCTCTCGACCGGATTTCTTCGGTGACGGATTACTAGCATAAATATGCTATCATTAGTGATGGAATAAGCTTTATTTTAACCCGACCAGGAGCCCAACACTATACACAGTGCACAACCAAGACCTCGCCATTTGACTTTCTAAGATCCCAAGGAGATGAAAAAATAAAAGATCCGGAGTTATCAAAGCCGGGTGGAAATAAAGGAGAAGGGCATCTAGGGGCCAACACTTGTTGTCGAAAACGCACGATTCCCGTGGAAATTTCCGACTCAAAGGTTCAATTCCAATTCAGTCAGCCGAAACCAAAGGATGGTAATGAATGCAAACAAATGGTGGGATCGAAAACAAAGACACAACAGCTCAATGGATGGATAGGAACGGTACAAAGGGTGCCACCTGCCACTCACATAATCTCCACGATTACTTTGCAGAGCAACTGCGAGTACTGAAGGAGGTTGCCATGGGGTACAAGGCCGAGAATTCGTTTGAGTTAGACTTTTGACTTCAGGGTGTCCGACGTAATTTACTGCAATAATTCATTCATTTTGAATATGCTGCTAGCGTGTGGGACCCTTACGAGGTAGGACTAATAGCTGAAATAAATCGAGTACAGCGCAGGGCGGCCAGATTTGTGATGAGTTGTTACGACAAAAAGTGCAGCGTTTCCAGTATGTTACACGAGTTAGGATGGGAATCTTTACAGGAGCGTAGATCGAAGTATAGGCTTAACTTACTTAGGAAACTCGAAGAAGATATTTTCTCAGACGACGTGAATCATATCCTTCGTTTACCATCGTACTATAGTAGACGTGATCATGAGAATAAAATAAAAGAAATAGACTGCAAAACAGAGAGATTTAAAATGTCATTCTTCCCTCGTACTATTAAGGATAGCAACGTTGTCTCAATTGATAGGATTAATGGCGTCGCTCGCTAGGATCACTGATTGCATGTTTTTTCATAGTTCTAACCTTGCATGTATTTGCACTAGGAATTACTAACCATTAGCAATTTCTTTATGAATAAGCATGTATATTTTTCTAGTGTGCGTAATATTTCTATGACCGTGCGGTGTGCATGTGGCGGTCCTCTTGCATGCTGCATGTTGGTGATTGCTCACCCCTTGCCAAACACCCTAGAAGTGGCTCGCAGGGTATTATGTAGATGTAGATTGCTGGCCCGACTTGGTGGAATTTTTCCCGGATGATGGGAGTGAGAGCGACTTAGTAATTTGTCTTACAACATTCATTTGATACTCGCTGAGCACGACTCCAATGAACCCTCGATAATGATACAGTAAAGCCTGAATCACACGATCACTTATTCCGCCCATTTCGAGCGATAGCTCCAGCGATCGCTCCAATGACGACGGAAAAATGACCGTCTCACACAATCATTTTCCGCGATGGCTCCAGGGATGGTTATCCCATCCTTCTTTCCATCACTAGGCACGTCCATATTTCCATCGCTGTAATCGTCATTCAGCCAACCGACCGGACGGCCGCTAACAGAGATTATAACGCCACGCTTGCATTTTATTTGAATTGCAGTTGTAAATACGGAAAGTGAAGGAATAAGTGATGGAAAAAAGGGACGGTGGGAATGGCAGTGTGGTTCAAAAAAGGATGGGTGGACCGATCACTCTTTCGGTCCAAATCACTGCACAGAATATGTGACTTAGTACTCATATAGATCACTCTTTTGGTCCATGCAAACTTATCGCATGAGCTATCGCAGGAGGGACGGAAAAATTTCTCCGTGAGATTCAGTCTTAAGTGTCTAAACCGGTTGGGTTGAAGAAAAGTTCCGTAAAAAATTACTAAATCGGTGTTTTTTGTGTTTGTCATTACGTTATCTAGGTTTCCGGTGTAAATACTTGGGTATTCCAGCCTAATTCCACTAAATTACGACAAATTTTGTTTGGAATTCCAATGAAATCATTACACAATAACATTTAGTATTCATCGGAAGAACACAATGAATAGAAAGAATAAAAAAATATTGAGAAGGGTCGCACAAGGACAACTAGCCCAGCGCTGCAATGTGCCAAGCAAAAGGAAAGCAAGAATAAATTAACATACACCAAATTCCTAATTATTGACGAATCACATCAAAAGTTGAATTTAAAGTGGAATCATATTCTTAATAGATATCGCTCAACTTCAAATCCAATTAGCATTTACTCATAAAACGGCTTCAAAGTTTGGAATTCGCTAACTCATGAGTAATTACTTTCTACCGATATCATGCTCAATATTCAGGGAAAAAATAAGTAATAACAGTGAAAATTCCAGGGGCGGTTCCGAGGATTTTACGAGGGCAACCGTCGAGTGTAATAGTTCCTTCTTAGCGGTCTTGAGTTATTCCAGCGATCAATTGAAGCCCTTGATATTCATATAAGTATATTCAGTACTTCAAAATCCAAACCTAATGCGTCTGACAGCATGGGAACCTGTAATAAGAAAATAAAATCCCCTAAGTGCGGCGAAGTCCTCATTTGGAGGTCCACTGGAAATCCATAAAATATGATAAAAATAGAAATAAAATAATACTGCAACAGACTTAAAGAATGGGATGGGGTTGTAATAGTGAATCCACAAAATTAAAAAAGGAAAAAAATTCACTTCAATGGGACTTGAACCAAAGGCGTCCGCGTCAAAAGTGACAGATCGCGCTCCTAAACGCAATCAACCACGCCAGTTATTAATGACACGTATATACTTGACGGAACTAATACCGCGACAAATCTACTAACTTGCATTTGTCTCTAACCCGCGCCTATGGGGAAGAAAGCCTTGGCACTTTTTTTTACGTTTCCAGTACAGTTGCAGAAAGTAACATATGCATTTAGATCCCAACAATCACTTTCGCAATGTCTCCTCATCAGATCAAAATTACTTAATTTACTTACCTCTACTCCGAAAGAAATATTTACATCCATTTTGCAGAACGATCTCCTTGCACGGACTGCGGAAGGCAAAGAACTTCATCCTCGTCACCATGAGAAAATCTCCTAAGTAACAAGCATTGCTGTTAGTAGGCTGTTTGAGCTCCCTAATTTACACAAGGTCCAAACCGCATATCGTCTGAACACGCGTTGGTTTCCGAGACATCAGTCGTTCGTAACGCTGCCGTCAGTCAGCGGCGAGATCAGCGCAGTTGGAGCGACTGATGCCCCGTTTACACTACGAACGTACCGACGTTGATCGCGACTACTGCACGTTTACACGTCTAAAAGTTACCATCGTAACTCAGTGCTGCCCTCGTTGGAGAATTGTGTCAGATAACAACTGACGACGACACTGCGTGAGAAAATTGAAATCTTGGAAATTAAGAAGCAAAGGAATATTAATGTTTTCATGTGCTATAGCTAAAGGTAGACCGAACTGTTGGTAAAATTTAAAAAAAAAAAGGATTCATTATGGCAATCGGTCCAAATTTTAACAATATTCATGCGGTAAATACAGTAGATATGTCTCCTTGCTACGTTCCAAATTCGAATATTTTGCTAACTGGTCACTTTATTATAATATCGACTCAATCCGGATTGAACGTGTCCAAAATAAAATTTTCAAATTAAATAATTGCGATTTATTAATCTCTTTGTCTGATTACAACACTTCATATATTCTTTCCCTAGTTAATTTGAAAACTCTTGCACGACCAAGGATCCTCCAACAAAGGCATATTCCTCTACAAAATTATCGATTAATATTTAGATTGTTCCTATCTACTTTATTAGTAACTTTTAATGTATCCCGTCATAGCTATATAAATCCAAACCTGCTTGTTTTTAATTACCATAGAGCAAATTATGTCTTCAACTCCCAGCTATGATGAGATAAAACTAAAACTAGTCATAACAGTCCGTTAAGCCTTAAAGAATCTAGATTCTTCGAGAGAATATGTCAAAACATTCAAGAATATTCACGCATTAAAGGCAGTACATATTCCTCTTAGATTTCGGCACAAGAATTGATTTCTCCATGTCCTCATCTAAATGTTATAGTTATTTCTGGCGATTTTTATCGTGAAATCCCGTATACAACGATTCAATTGGTTAAAATTTTGTGTGTTTGTCATTATCCATCATCTGTGAAGTATAAGGTAAGGATACATGGTTATGGGTTAACCTGTAAATAAAGAAATACATAAAACTGGTGTAGTATAGAGTATCCGATATCGTTTGCTAAATAGAACATCAGAAAAAACTTTACCTTTACGTCCTTCCATTACCTGCTCAATAATGTCTTCAGTTGTTGCCGTATATCTTAGATATATTAGAGCTATTTATGAAATATTAATTATTGTATCAAGATTGCTACGGCGCGAAAGAATCGTATATGCATCGATCTTCATTTCGATCTCTTTTTTCTTGGCACACTAGCGCTAACCATCGTAAGTTCGGCAGTGTTAGGTACTAAGGCCTACGATGGTAACTCTGCGCGTTTACACGACGTTTTGAGGTTACGCGCGTACGGATCAACGTCGCGACGATCGTTGTGTAAACGGGGCATGAAACCGGCAACAGGAAGAATAAAGTGAAGAACGATTTGATCATTTCAAGACTTCGAGAGCAAAAATGGAATAGAGATGAAGCTTCATCGTAGAGGAGGTGATTTTTGAGAAAGATGAGTGAAATTGTAATGTAATACAATTTTTTGCCAATGTCATTTAAATTCAGACTGGTTTGAAAACTTCGGCACACGAGGGCAGCACTGGGTTACCACGTCCGTGAGCATAGAGTTTATATTACTATTTATGTTCGTGCGAATGCACGTTGCTTGGTTACCAAGGCCATATTAGGAGTAGGTTAACCACCTTGCCGGCCTCTGTGGCGGCGGGGTAAAGTCTTCGCCTGCAAGAGGTCGCGGGTTCGAGTCCCGCCTGGGTAGCTTTCCGCTATCCACGGCATGGTTGTTCACGAACGTTCGTAACGCTGTTATGTTCATTTGTAGAAATTTGTTGAAAAGCCCCGATTAAAGGGCCAACACGAGTTGTTTTCTGGCGTGGTTTGCTGTGTTATTGAAACTCGTGAGGGATTTCTTCCTTCAATGAGCGGCTCTCTCTGAACGATTCAATGAGCCGATACTCAAAATGATGTAATCACCTTATTAAAATTGGATGAAACTATATTTTTTTGCTATTTTAAAATTATGAGATAAATTATTATTAGTGTATACTATAATAAATATATTACAGCCGTAACTCATCTTTCCCTGAAATCTTAAGAAATGTTTCAATAGGGTCGTTCTCTAAGATCTGAAATCAAATTTATTCAAATGATTCCGTAGATGCGTGGGAAAGATAAGTTATAATGAAAAGTCTTCCTCATTAAGTCGTTTTCTCATAACTTGAATATGAAAAATTGCAAAAGTTGCCGCCCACTTTCCATGAGTTAATGACGTCATTAAAGTTCCGGTTCATAAAGCCGGTCAGAGAAACTCCATCTTTGGCGGAAAGAATCGTTCAGTAGAGTGTTTACGTTAAAGAACCACGTGAGACGGATGCGCTAGGCCGAGAAGAGGCGGAAAAGCGGTGTGCCGCTCGGAAAGTGTCAGTGACGTTACGAACTTTTCAGCGAAAGGTCTTATGCCCGTCGATATTTTGCTGCTCGACTCGAAAAGTAAAAATTTCTTCTCTTCTCTCCATTTTTCACATTCTATCGTAATCGACAATAATTAAGAAATGGCGAGCGAGCTCGTTCTCAATTGCGATTTAAAGTCTGAGGGAACAATCTCATTTTACGCCTTCGCAAACGCGAAATTTGTCGGCCAGGACCGATTCAGTCACGCAAGCACATCCTCAGCTCCAAAACTGACGTCATATCGCCCTCATAAACCCTTAATTAAGCATTTGAACACAAAATTCCCTCGTCTTCGCGTGATGGTCCGAACCTCCTTCGAAACTGGAAGCCTCCGAAGAGAAAGAAGCTTGCGAGAAACATCCGAGTCATGGTCGAGGGGAAGCGGTCAAATAATCATCCCGCCCCCCTGAATGCTGGACAATAAAAATAAGGAGATTGGTTATATTGCCTCAAACATGAAAGCTGCACTCTGATGACCGAATGACATGCAAGGCTGGGTATGCCACGTCACGGTTTCATCAATTTCGTGGTTCCATCTCAGAAAGCGTGACAGGGGCGGATTAAGCGGGGAGGGGGCGGCCACCTCCCCGTAAATTTGGGGAAAATGGAAAATGAGGCCATGTCGCCAGCCTCGGTGGCGGCGGGGTAAAATTTTCGCTTGCCATATAGAAGATCGCGGGTTCGAGTCCCGCCTAGGTAATTTACCCCTACCCAGGGAATGGTTGTTTGTGTACGTTAAATTGTTAAAATATTAATAACCCCGAAGCAAAAGTCCGTATAGAGCTGTTTTGCGGTGGTACGGAAAAAAAATGTTTGACCCTTTATTGGCCAATGTACTATCTCGTGCGGTACACATTCAACCAGACTATCACATGAGATCTCCGCGTATTTCTTTGCACTTCCGGCGATGTACCTAGAAACACGTGTAATAAAAAGGCATAGCTAACTACCGCCATCTCTTGGAGTTTTCCCAATCTACGTTGATGCTTCATGAATTTCAACATGTAAGCGAGCAGACATAGGCGGATCTGGGGGGGGGGAGCACGGGGGCACGTGCCCCCTCCCCCTCCCCCGGCCCTTAAAAAATAAGCAAGATCTTTAATACGGCTTTCATTGCGGTCGTTTTTTATTACGGGGTATCCTTGTGCCCCCTCCCCCCCCCAGAACAACATTCTGGATACGGCCTTGCTTGTGCCCCCCCAAGAAAGAAATCCTGGATCCACCCCTGCGAGCAGATCACTACCTTGTGAATCATTGGTAGGTAAGTTTTCTAAACGTTATTTCTTCTTCAGGCCTTTGTCAGCCTTTTTCGGCGTCCAGGGACTTCTTTTTCTGACAGAAATGACTTTTCTGCGATCTATTAATCATATCATGACCAACGCCAAAATAAATACCGTGTGCCCGCAGTGCATCAAAACGAATTAAGGACCAACACTTCGGAAATATGGCTTTAGTATTCAGATACCATTGCGGTAAATGGTGTCGCAGCTGTAATCGGAGAGCTTTATTAAAATCTAAAGGCGACGGAATTGTCAAAGTTAGAGGGGAAGTGAAATGTGTGATTTATTTACCACCTGCTGCAAAAGCGGCGCTAGGTTATATGGTATCCCCCTGGAAGCTGTGCCAAGCTTGATCGATCGCAGAATGGAATATAGCCCTCATACATTACTACGTTTTCTGCCGATAGCTGACGGAAAAAGTTGGCCGGTCGAGCAGGGAACGGGAGATGAAATGAAAAAAAAACAAACGAGCAAGATGAGGCGAGAGCAAAGACGTCGCAGGCAGGACACAGGCTCAAGGTCGCCGTAGCCGTCGGGACGTCTAATCTTCCCCCCCGCTAACAGGGGGTGGGAAGGGATGGCTACAGACGCGAAAACGAGGCAGCCGAGAAGATAGAATAAGTTCTAGGAGATTTTAAAGACGTCAATCTAATGCAATTCACAGTAAATTCAAAACAATCGTCCCCATCGTCATCGTTATTCATTTACTCGACTTTACCAATCGATAATTGGGCTTGAAACATCATCACAATCGATAGTTATTAAAGGGAAATTTTTCTGAAATATAAGAAAAAGGGGAAGAGGTTCTGAAAAAAATACAGTGGTTAGCGGTAAAAAAAATTACCATTTTAGGTGTATATTTTTTTAGCATTCACAAAAAATAAAAACTTTTGAGTTTATCACAACCACATGCTCATGATGTGAACACTTCGACTAGCGACTTAAAATTACGCCCCAGTCTGAGCAAAAAAAATCAATTTTTCTGACGAGAGTTCCAACACTAATAACAAAACAAATAGTTCATTTCAATACAGGTCTTTGATAAGCGTCTTCTTGGTACGCAAAAACAGAACAAGGATCCTATGAGCTGCTCAGATCTTCAGGATGGCTCCAAAACCCCTCTTCCACACAGCACCGCCTACTCCCGACAAACAGCTTATGACAATCTTGCAAACATTCACAGAAACAGTAAACCACGTCCTCTCTCTTCTCCAGAAGGTTTGAAGGGCTGATCAACACATAATTAAATTCTGGTAATGAAAAACTCTCGAATTTCTAACCGGGGGGTATTGCCGTTGGTTACTGACATGTAAAAAGCCATACTATGCCATCGTCTTTGGGGTTTTCACTCCGTAGACGACTGCAAAGTAAGCCTTCGTCCCATTCAATAACTTCAACCGGTTGGAAAACGGATATTATTTAATCACCACTATAAAAGAGGAAAACTTACAGTCTCAGGAATAAATTTTATCCATGAAAATATCATTGATTGGGTATGTCCCAACGTTTCGTTCAACACCTCTATCATGATAACGTTTGGTTAACTGCACAATGGAGCAATAAAACATAGTAGCGAAAATATTCGACACAGACATGATTATGCCCAGACACAAGACGCAAGAAACACACATAGGTCAACATTACATATGGAATGAGAGCATTATTCAAACAATTCAAAAAATTTCAAATGAAATTTGGATGAGATAGTAAAATAAAATTCGAATTCTGGTGCATTGCAGACTACTTCTGCCCTTAACGAGATCTTGCGATGTCCCAAGTTAACGGCCAAACATGGAATTAAAGAGATGATAATTCATGCCTTTTCTGAATCTACATTTCAAACTCTAAGGCATGGACTGGGGGACAAATGAAACACGTATGATCACGCAGGTCGATCAGAAAGCATGGAGGGAAATTTAAAAAGGGAAAGGACGCAAAATAAGGCGAAGACAATCCAAATGCCAAAAGTAAATATTGTGGCAATACAGTAAGGTGTAATTTGAATAATGCCTTCCCTTTTTATGACTACGAGGTCTGCCGTACAGGGTCAAAAACACAAAGGAGTTTCACGTAAATATACCAGAATATGCCAAGTCCCAAAAAGAGAAAAAACAATAAATACGGCTCAATCACAAAATCAGTTCCAACAATTTATCGAACTAATGAACCAAGGTAGCGTAGTAGACTCCGCAGAGACCCATACAGCCAAAGGTTTCTGATTCGATTCCCGGCCCAGGGCAATTTTTTCTCATTCCACTCTTTCAAACTATTTGTTTCTGTTATATAAACCACAAGCCAGAGGAAAATGGAGAGCGTTTCCCTGAAACTTTACTTTCTCCGGCTATCACGATAGTAAATACACGCTGGATAACTAAGATTACAGTACGTAACAAATTTTCAAAATAAATACTGTTTCCGGTTTGAGAGTATCGTTGGTTTCCGTTTAAATGAACATCGAATATGAGGAAAAGAGTAAGCGTACAATTAGAACTTGAAAACAAATATTCGAATGAAACGATAGAATAAATTTTGAGGAATCCTGGAGGACTACATAGGGTAGCGTTTTTGTCGATCATCATATCGAGGTGGTGCTGTAGTAGATATCTGAGGGAGGAAGTCATGAGCGTTCGGATGAGATGGTAAAATCAAATCTGAAGGATCCTACAAGCCTGTAGAGGTGAAATAATGATAGTTGGGGATAAAAGGAATGGGATGGAGAAAAAATCAAGGTGGTGCTGTAGTAGATACCTGAAGGAGGAAGTAATCCCAAAATGCCAAAATCTTACGCCTTGCAATGAAAAAGCGAGAGGGCGACAGTGAGGATTAGAAAAATGGGAGAGAGAGAGGAAAAAATAACTTTATCGCGAGAGCTATCCCATACACTGGAATCAAACGTTCGTATAAGATGGTAAAGTCAAATCTGAAGGGTCCTACAAGACTGGAGAGGTGAAATATTGATGGTTGGGGATAAAAGGAATGGGATGTAGAAAAAATACACAAAAAGATATGACCATTCAAGTCGAAACACAAAGAAAGTGCTCGTACGAGAAGGTACAGATATCCTTGGTGGACTGCAGAGGGTAGCATTGTTGTCGATCATCATTGAGATGGTGCTGTAGTAGATTTCCGTAGCAGGGGTAAGACGAATCGAAGCGCGATCACTTTCCCATGCGCTGGATGGACCACTCCTGCTGGCAGAGGGGGCATCGGTTGTTCTGCTTCACCCACAGGGACATGCAGCAGTAGTGGAAGGAATGGTTGCATTCGCCCCACACGACCACGCAGTCGCCCCCGCTGCCCACGCCCCCGGTGCACTTGCCCCCCGTTCCCCCTCCGCCCAGGCCCCCGGCCGCCCCACCGCCACCCACCGCGGACGTCGTCTCCTGCTTGTTCTCCGCCTGGCACCTCAAGCACGCGTCTGCAAAAGACAAGGGGGAGAAAGAAAATTAGCGGGATGAATTATAACATATTGAATCACGTAAACAAACTTCAAAATATTGACAAAAAGAAATGCCTATCTGTGAAAGATGATCTCGTCCTTTCCGGGCGAATTTTGTCTTGTAGTTGAACTCAGGCTGTCCACCGGGTGAAAGTCTACATTAATGCCGACGTTACGATAACCGAGTCGGCTTTCGTCTTCAGGGCGAGCGAAACGTCGAAAAGTCGGCATCAATGTAGACTTTCACCCGGTGGACAGCCCGAGTTCAACAACTAAAGACGTATATATCTCCGGTTTGACAATGCATACAGCTGAGCCGCGTTAATCCGAAAAAGTTTACTCCGAACAACCGCTTACCGCGAACAGTTCCGAGACGATTTTTTTCAAATAAAATTGACCTTTCGTTATTTACAGTAAAATTCTTTTATTTAAAATTTAGACCTAAATAGATGAGGTATATTTCATTGTCTACTGGATATTTTTATATGTTGAGTATCGGCATGACATGAACATTTTTTTATGTTGAGTATCGGCATGGGGTACTGTGCATAAAAAATGGAAAATTTTCAAAAATTATATATTTAAATGATTTTAGCTGCTGACAAGTCCTTAACGACTTGGTGGTGAACTACTGATTATTTTAATTTTATGTGCATGAATGCTTTTTGTGTTAATAAAAAATTCTTACCATTAAATTGAAAATTTATTTCCTTAATTGTTTAATTTTCTTTCATATTTGAACATAACACAATTAACTGACATCTTGGACGCTTCCCTTTGAAGCACCAATGATATGACTGAATGTTGCCACCAATAATTCTCAATATTTCCAGCAAATAATTATAACATAGGCCGTTTAAAATCCGTTACTGTAGCAACACAAAGCAATATGCAAAAGAACCATTGGTAAATAAAAATAGCCGTTTAGAAATTTCATCAATCACTCAATCTTAGATGCTTCACTTACACACCCTTATAACAATAAACTCCATGATATGATGCGTTGCTTTTTCATTGCGTATCGGTAGAATATTTGAACAAGGAAAAATACGGAGTGAAAACCAGGGAAACTATGATGGTGAAATCCACTTGTTTTCCCAGAGTCACTAAAATACGATCCTTCCTGTGGGTCGCACACAAACCACCTTCAACCAACTTCAAAATTTCACGTGTATAAATATCAGAAAGTCTTATCATTCCGGCTTTTCGGGTTCGATGAACACAATTAAAAATTGGAACAACACCTTATATAATTACATCAACAACAGATATCTCCAATCAGCAACGAAGGTCAAAATCCTAGACAGCACTAGATACTTGTGAGGTATAATGGCATTCGACACATTTAGCCATTTATTGGGAAATGTATCTCTTGCGATACACCGATAATATATCGCCGCTTCAAGCTAAGAAAATTATTATTTTAATAACATTCCAAAGCAAGATAAGCAAAACTGTTTTAAGTGGCCCAATATACGTATAGAACACTAAATAGGACTAATTATTTATTTATGCATGTTGCTACGAGTAGACTGCCTTCTAGTGGTAACACGAGAATCAAAATATATGAATCAAAAGCCTACCTTCCTAAGAGTAAAGGAACAAAAAATACGCGTAAAGGATATAAAAAATACTACTAAAATGAAAACAACCAAATAACCCAAATTCCAAAGCTCCCTCGACAACCACAATGATATCAAACAAAAACCGAGGAACACATAATCTTATGTTTTGTTCTATGGTTAGGAGTAAGTAAGCGAACTGTGGTAAGGATATATAAGGGAAATACATTTCAAAATGAAAGGTTTCAAAATTATTTTTCCGCGGAATACAGACGACCATTATAGGTTATACGAGAGCAGTTTAGAAACACGGTATAAAATTAAACTTTCCGGGTTCGATGTACACAAAAAGATAGGAATAACATCTTACATAATGACATCAATACGAGATATCTCCCGGCAAAGGATTCAAAGTCAAATATTAGCTTCCCAGGATTACCCCATAAACCATGAGGTTTCAAGTTTCTCACTAATTATTACGTCAAAACTCATTGACCGGGGGAGAGGTAAAGACGAAAGAATAGGGAGGGAGGGTAATCCGACTAGAAAAGCAATGGAGGCTCAAGCGATTATGCTCACGAAACATAATTTTCTGCCTCCGTCAATATATACGTTGTGCTGAATATTGTTGTCACTTAAAACCCCTACCTACATAGCCGGTATGTGCGACAATCAGAAATTTAGCGGAGAGGTTTATGGGATATACACTGATTGTGTCCTTCTTTCTAGACATTAGTATCGCCAGTAATGCAGCTGGCTTCTTCAGGTCGATGCACTGCAAAGAGGTGGTATCGATCGTCTTTTACGCACATCCGTCGGAGTCGGGCGTCTTCTCATCGGTCCATATTTAGGAGGACGGAGGCTTCTCATTGGCCTCACAACCAGGGATGGCAAGTGAAACGAAACGAAAATGTTATGCACTGTTATACATGCTGCTTTATTTGATAAAATTCTGCGCAAACAAACGGATCGTTCAATTCCATCGCAGTGGGTTCTCACATAACATTAATAAATGCATGAGCTACGAAAGTTAGCGAAACCACACACACCAAACTTCGCCGCTATGCATGCATGTGCGTCAAAACACAAGTTCAGATAGCGGAACTGGAAATATCATTGGGAAGCGAGCAATTGAAGGATCATGAACGATTTTAATTTCTCCTGGAGAATAATATTGAGGAATTCTTCTCGGGATTTCACCCGGGATAATTCAGTCGCAAAAGCCGACGTTTCGAAAGACGACTTGTCCACGACTTCACTCAATGAAAGTCCAATTTCACGCTGAACCGAATCGACCGTTTAGCCAGCACAGCAATAAGGCTTAGGTGTCGTCCGATTGGCTGAAGGTCTTTTGGAATTCTCCATACGACAAACTTTAAACGTCGGCTTATACGAATGAATTCAACCTGATTGAGAACCCGAGAAGAATTCCTCAATTGAAGGATCAAATCATTATCTCTGTCACCAGAATAAATACTCGGAAAAGATTATCTTTTACAGCACACTTTTTTATGATACAGCATTTCTGTTTAGTAATGTAAAAGTAAGAGATTTGATTCATGTCAGTGGTCGAAGAGTTAACTAATTACGCTTTCATCGGTTGTAAAACACGTTTACCTTCAAGTTGATAAAGTAGGATCACTAATTAAATCAAAGTACGGAATACTCATCGATAAGTTTATACTACTTGGTAGCTCTTTGCTGTGATGATATTGTAATTGTTTTTGCTAATTTAAAAAGGAACAACTTATTGGTGAAGAATACCAATGGATAAGTTAACGATAAGAGTGTTTGACTTAAGAAGTACACTTATTGAAGCAGTCTTTTCATCGCGTCTTAATTAGTCAATCGCAGCGAGGAGTACTCAACACTGAAGGTAATAATCAGAAGCAAAAAGAATGTTTAAAATATCGAAGAGACCATTCCCAGAAGCCCCAAGTCTTCCGCAGAGGCAAGCAGAAAATCTTTCAGGAGCAGGGACGCACACTCGGTTAAGGACAGACCACGTCCACATAAATTTCCACGCTGAAGGATTCAGATAAGCGATAACAGGAATGTCAAGCCAACGTTACAAACTTCACAACAGCTGATCCGTCAAGGATACCTAAGACGACAACATCTCGAAAAAATTCGTACATAAATCTCTCTCGCTAAGTCCTTAAAGAGAGAGGCTCAAACACAGGAGAGCATCGATTACAGGTGAAGAAAATTATTATGTGATTAAATAAAGACATTGCCATGTAAGCACTTCGAGGTGCGTATTTTGCTTATGTACAATTGAGTAATGGTAATGACGTAATGCTAAGTAATTCCTTTGTGAAAAATATTTTTTTTCATTTACATGGACGATAAAGAAAATTTTTGATTGACTTTAATTTTTTCCTCCATAATCTTCACACATATTCTACACTTTACGGTATTTAAATTATTTCTAATTTAACTAACAAAAAATAAGTTATACTTCGAATCCAGGCCATCATTAATAGCACGATTTTATTGCTGCCATCGAATGTTATCCAGCACGGCTTCCAAATAACAACATACGGGCTACCTACACCGGATTCCTTGAATGATTTTCGGTCACTCCTTACGTCAAAATCAAAGTAAAGAATCCGAGAATCAATTTTTATAGCCCTAAGCGCATTGGCATAGACAAGACCACGACATACGTACCACATTTCTTAGTAAGAAAAATAAGACTGATTTTATTAACCCTTCAAATGTTTTCAAAGACAACTCAACAACTAATACAAATCTTACTAGTAGAATACCCTCCGCATATTCCTAAAAAAAGAAATATTACTGCATGGCAAACGTGGAAAAGACAAGGGCGTTCTGACATAGAACACCATTGTGCGAATCGAGCGGGTATAGTTTTTTTTTTCCAACGATTAGCACTTTCCACATACTTCCCTTTAATAAGTAACGTGCGCTTAGAAAAAAAACGGTACCTAATTTTTTTATTAATTTCTCGCGAGTTTGGAGAGAAAGATCGTCAATTTTTTTATTAAGTTGGTACACATTCCCCTGAAGTATATTAAAAATGTCAGCTGTATTCATTGTTTATTTGTCTGTGGCAGCCGCTAAGGTAAGACGTGTTTTTTTTAATGATCTCGGCAATTTCTGGCAAACACTTTATCCGCTGTTCGTGAATTTTTGGCTAAGAAACATTACCGATGCCCCAGCCTCCACATTCGCCAGATTATGGCTCCGCGTGACTTTTTTTTACTATTTTCCTAGCAAATAAAGGAACCTTAAAGGGCCATCTTTTACAAGCATAGATGATATTAAAATAAATAGGTGAAATAGCCGACGTCTATCCCAAAGATAAAGTTTCAGAAGTGCATAGAGAAGCGCAAGCACAAATGCATAATACCTAACGGGGATTATTTTGAATGCGGCAATATTAATGTAGATGAACAAATAAATAAATACTTAAACAATTCCCGTTATTTTCTGAACACACCTTGTACAATAAGGTTCCTTACAAATTTCTAATTTCAATTTCCCTGACTTTTCCCGGCTATCCCGTAATTTTTTTTTTTAATTTCCCTCGCTTCACTTCAATGGAAAAGCAGCAGAACATGGAAAAAAAGTCGCAAATTATCTTTTAAAAATACGTTAAAAATAAAGCTGCCAAGTCCCTCTTGCCGGCCAGCCCGGATGGAGAGAAAACCTCACTTCACGAACGAAACAACGAGCTCTACAAGTTATAACCAGAATTTTTCCCCTCACCATCATCTAATTTACCTCACAACGCACTAAGAAACGATTTTTGCAAAAATCAATTTTTGAGTTAGTTCTCACCTCATTAATGTTCAATATATTCAATATCCCTAAAAGAAAAAGGTCAAACTCCGTGTAAAAATTTTTCCTTTTTAGTTTTCAAATTACTTCTACTCTAAATATCTATATAATTGGGCGGATAAAGGAATGATGTAGTTAAGTTTATCATAACATTTGTCAACAAACTTCTTTTTATTGAATTTTTTACCCAAAATCGCTGTCTTTCATTTCAACAACAGAAATTAACCGTGGACACCAAAGGTACATGCATTTAAAACGTAATGAATAATTTAAATCACATTGAAACGGGGAAACGAACACCTTTCCCGCAATGCACTGCTCCTTATTATATTTAAGTTAAAAAACCGACGAAATATAATTTCCGGACATTGCAATAACGTGAATTAAGGAGTAATGTTTTTCTTAAATGTATCATTCACTACATTTCTCTGGCATCCCAATTCGGAAATTTCAACTCATATCAACGCGATGTTCCACGATTTAGTCATCACCTACCAATTGGTTGCTACCTCAATTTCCAACATCGTTATCGGTGGAACTGTGTCTATTCCTTCTCTGTGTCTTCTATTCCTTCTCTTTTAAACGATATATTCAGTGATTTTTTTGTCATTTGAACCGCTCATGGACGATATACTCAAACACACGTGACACAAACGTGACTCCTAACCAATCGACTGGCCGCTTGAAAAATTCAAGCGCTAAAACACTCGTTTGGTAAAAGAAATTCTTTGAGTCACTTCATCGACCCAATACTAATATGTTTATGCATAGAGCAGGGTAGGGAGGGTGGGTAAGGACTAAAGACTCGGAATCCAGCCGGTGGAGGTCGCCAAGGTTCACCGTGGTATCGCGGAAGCAAACAAAACACCATCGATGACGTCACCACGGAAGGGAGTCACTCGTGGACACGGTTGCGACGTCGTCGAATGGAAGAAGGGGAGGGGGAGAAAAGGGGAGAGGGGGAAGAGTTAAGAGGGAGCATCACTCTTGTCGGTATTGTGCCCTTTTTTCTGGAGTACATACAATTCATTTAAAACTTAGGCTATCACATAATTTAACAATTATATTTATTTAGATACATAATGGTTAAAAAAAAAGCAACCGATCTGGCCTTTAAATTGAATATAAAACCTATAATCTGCAGCTTTGACAAATGATAACTATGAAAATGATAAAAAATTTAAGTTTCAGGAGAAGAAGGCTTTTAGAATTTGCCTCTCGAATGTTCCGAATGGCGTTGAGAGATCCAGGGAAATGTAGGCATACGAAATGGTATTGAACAAGATAGGAAGTATGTAAAAAATGATCCCTGGAATAGAGAATGACGGAATTGAGGTTAGTAAAATTGATGGCTGTTACGAAAGAAGCGGGTGGGAATGTGGATTGAAAATAATGGCAGTATTTCAGAGGATCGGTTCTTACCAGAGCGGATCCAGGATTTATTTTCTGAGGGTTGGGGGCACCAGGGTCTGACAACCAAACGGTCTTATCATATTCTGGGATTACAAACTACATGCAACAATTACTCAACAAAATATACTCTTAATTTTAATATAAAAGTTTTTATAAGTAAAAATTAATATATTTTATAATAAAATATCTTTCTCCCTATGATTGCTAGTGGGCAAGTAAACTTGGACCACCACAAGGTTGGTGGGCCGCGCCTCAATTTCTACCACCAGAATCCTATCGCTTACCTGGTCTATACCTACCACACGCTTACCCATCTTCCCGTTTAATACGAAAGCTACTCCTCGCTGGCTTTCCTCTCCACCACTATATATAACCCTATCCCCATCACTCCAATAGTCCCCCCATCCCTCCACCTCACCTCGCATAAGCCTAAGATATCTATCCTCCCTTTATCCATTTCCCTTTTGATATTTTCTAACTTCCCCGCCCTCATCATTGTCCTCACATTCCACGTCCCTACATTTATAGCCGACTTCTTCTTCTTCTCCATCTTCTTGGTCAAGATTTATTAATATTTGTACTAAAAATCTCGTATACATGTTTTAAGCGTTTAAGCACGGGGGCACGTGCCCCCGTCCCCTCGTCCTAGATCCGCCTATGAGAGCTTATAATTCAAGGTAGTATTGCAAATGAAAGGAAAATCATAAATATTCCTTATAATGGTTAGCGGAGCCAATGAATGGGCAGACATTATTTCAGAACGAGAAGTATTACGCGTGTTAGAACGCGGTGTCAGACAACTGCAATGAAGGAATTAGCTGGGCGTTCAAGATTTTTGAAGTTGGAGTGACAAGCAGAATAAAGGCAAAAAAGGACATAGGTACGAGTATATTAACGAAAGTATATTCTGAGATAAAGCTGTATGCAGAAAGAATATTTAGTCATCAGTAGGATTTGCTTAATATAGCGTTGAAATAAAGGAAAAATAAAAGGAAAGGTCATGCCTTGAGACACGATGGCCTAATGAAAGCAATCGACAAAGAACAAGTGGATGGCAATAATGTGAAACGAAGATCTTAATACGATATATGGTGCAGGTAATCAGGGATATGAAAGAGAAGAAATATATAGCTGTGAAAAGGTTATCTGAAAGGAGAATTGAGTGGAGACTTGAGTCTAAGCAATCTTAATACATATTGTTGGCCAGTGATGATGCTGACGTTTTCCGCCGGAGTGGTGCGTCCACTCAATGAAGGAAGGAATAAAAGAAAACATCAAATTACTGCCCCGCAATCCACCCTAATAAGCATGTGGCGGGGGGTGTTAGGGCACCGATCGTTCGTAAATAAAAAGACAATGCGCACATCAAGTTCCGCCTGGCATTTATTAAAGGCCTTTAACGTTTGAGGGAAAAAAGAATTCCTATTCTTATATACGCCCTGCAAAATGTCTCCTACTTTATCGTTTCTATCCGATCTGGAAATTCAGCGAGGCTCTAATGTCATGTTCTCTGTGTCGCTAAATATCTAGGGTGTCCTGCCAATCAAAGCAGAAAAATTCATGCATAATTCCCGGATTTCCAGGGAAATTTTACAAAATTCCAGGTAAATCTTACGTGATTACAGCGATAGATGATAATTTTATAAGCTTCAATTTTTAATACTTTTAAATCATACTATATTTATGTATTCCCAAAGACAAGGAATAGGTTTGTGAGCACACATACTATTTAAAATTTAAATTTATTCTATGTATGTCAAAACTCTGCTTCGACCTCATAAATAGACGGTGACGTCACCTGGCATTCTATTCCTCGAGTTTTTTTTTATCTTATTAAGAGCCAAGGGTACTAGAAATTTCGATTCTGTTGTCTTGTCTGACATTACACGTTTCGATGCGGCTGTAAAAATTCTACACAGCTACTACACTTAAAATTACAACAAACACATTTTAGGCTAGAAAATGGGTTTTGAATTTCCAAAATTTTACATGAAATGAATATGAAATAAAAGATAATGAAATTCCCGATTGGAGAAAAACTTCATGAATAAGTCACGCATAATTCCCGGGACTAAACATTCACGCAGAATTCCCGATTTTCCCGGTCGCTACACACCCTGCTTCTCTTAATTGCTCAAGCAATCAAAGCCTAGCTCGTAGCCTCCGAGTCTCTTGCGGCTCCCAGCCCATTTTGCTTATAATGCGCGCTATGCTTCTGTAAGCCCGTTGTAGTTTTTGACGAATCCCTCAGCCTTCGGTTGTAAAATTTTAAGTTCTCGGATTAAGTATCACCGTATCACACATGCTCGCTGCGTATCAAGGTGTGGTCCTATGAGCGCGCAATAGCACCTATCTTTTACTTTTCCATGTGGAAATCTTCCAACAACACGCTTGACGAATCATAGCAGCTCCTTCTTGGCTACGCCAGAAGAAGAGGAGCTACGTTTAGTGTCACCCTGACTGGTCCACGTGAGCTGTGGATGCACAAGATGACGAAGGAAGCCGGCTGATAAGAGGCGTGCGATGGAGGGGAGTTTTCCATCGCAACGTATCATCATCCGCCCCCACCCACACATCAGCCTCGCTCCAGATGTATCACATCCAACGTCACGGAATGATCTCTACACCCAACATTCACTCCAACGAATGAGACTGGGCTCTCGTAAGAGGGGACACCAAACATCGATGGTTGAGAACGAGGCATCAGGGCAGACATAAATTGAGCAACCACTTATTACTATGCATAAATGGGCGCACTACTCCCACTCGACCGGTCTGATTACCTGAAGCACGAGTTGTGTGTTCAGAAAATAACGGGAACTAAATTCTGGAATTTCTCAAGAGTGTGTACAGTCTGATTGTCAAACATTTTTTATTATGTTGCTATACTGATCCCGGAATTACGATAAAATGTTCAACTGTATTGATTGATTACTTCGTCCGTGGCAGCCGCTAAGGTTATACGTGTTTTTATGAGATCGGCGACTTTCGGCCTACACTCATCATTTTTGGCCCTAAACAATTCTGTAACGATGCCCCAGCCTCAATATTGGCCAGACCTGGCTAATAGCAACGTGTGACTGACCTATTTCCAAATATAAACAGAAACTTAAAAGGTCGACGTTTTACAAGCATAGATTCCATCGAAAGAAATGGATGACATGGCTAAAGGCAATACCAACGATCGCGTTTGAGAAGTTTTTCGAGAATTGTAAGAAGCGCTGGCACAAGCCAATGATATCTCATGGGGACTACATTGAAAGCGACAACATTAATGCAGCGAATAAATAAATAAATAAAAAACTAAAATCCGTTATTTTCTGAGCACACCTCGTATTACTTAGTTTAAAACTTATGACACTATCTTGAAAATTTAATCGTAAATAAAATACACACAATTCAACATTTCCCTCTGCGGCGGAAAAAAGAGGGGGCTTCTGCCCCCCCCGTAACTTTAGGAAATATTGAACATATGGTAATTTTTAAGGTGGCTCTCCAATTAAAGTTTTTGTTTCACAAGCTTAACAAAACAATGTTAAAAAATAATTGATGAAAATCCAAAAAGCCAATTGTGTACGCATATCAGACCATAAATGCATTTTCGCTGAGAGGTATTGATACTCCCGAGGCTCCGCGAAAAGGAATGAACCTCTTCCACAAACTAAGATTTTAATCCACTCGTGATTTAGTATATAATACAATTAGGCTGAAAATTTCAAGATTACAGCGATTGCTAAAACCAAGCAAAACAACTGGAAACAGGACAAAAATAGGACCTGTTGCAGGAAAGTGCTGGAATATTGACCGCTTGTCTCCGCGAATCCAGTAATTGAATAAAAAAACCGTAATTTGAGTGAGAATAATCCATCTTAAGAAAAATACGATTACGTCAACGTAGTAATGAGTCATAAAAAGTGCCGATTTTCATGAATCCACATGGAAAGGAGATAAAACCAGTTGACACTCGCAGACGCCTTGGCCGCAACATGTCGTTACGATTTCGAGGAAGCAGCATGGGAGTTCCAAAACTTCCGGAAGAGAACGCATTCTTCCGCAGAAGTGGAATTTGGGACGAGGACGATATCCATCATCATTACAGGAGGCGACACTATTTCGCCAAGGCTTCCCAACCCATTACAAAATCTCCAACCCGACTGAGTCATAAAAAGCAAATCCATAAAACGAATCTCCATCCCCGGACTAAAAGGGCTAGGCAAAATTTTTATGTTTTACTTCTATGTTCTACCACACCGAAAATTCTGAAAATAATGGTAAAATGGTTTGAGTATTTGGTTTGGGTACACACCCATTAAGTATTTTTTTTGCAAATATTTTTACCCCTAAAACTGGAGGAATCGATTTTTTTATTCTAAGCGTCTGGAAAAACTTAATTTGTGCACATAAAATTTACAATTCTTTGTAATTATGAGTGTCTTTTAGATTACTATTTTTATGGATTCGAAATTCTTTCGTTATCTTAATTAGGTACCAAGATATTTTTAACAAAACAATTTGACCTTCAATTGATCCCTTGCGGGCAACGTGACCACGTACGGGGCTACAAATTGGCAAAAAAAACATTCCTCCACGCTCTACATACTCCTACCGGTCAGATTTCAACCCTCTGGAGGGCCTATTTCATCATCTTATCCTGATATGCCCTATGCTCCTTTATGAGGCCCACAAGAAAAATTGATGACGATACGGATAGATTCAAAACCCAAGGATAATTAAACAAACAGTTGTCTACAAACACCTCTATTGGATTCGGATCTAAATGTAAATCCCCGCTTCGCGCGGCTTTGGAAGCAATCTATTATCGTCAACTTTCGCTGCGCAGTACCATTATCAGGTAATGAAAAAATTGTTTGACTTGCCCAACTTATTTACACACCACTCAATACGTCCAGCATCAGCCGCGGCGCATTACGTTACCCCTCCAACCCCTTCCGAACTCCTCTTTACTTTTCCTCGATTATATAATCTCATCCCCTCAACCCTCTCCCCCATCCAACTGCATCAACCCCAAGTGCCCCTGTCACAGGGCTTGTCCGAGCAGCCAGTTTTCGTAGCGAGATACAGCAACGCCAGTTGCTGATTTTCCAGCGCGCTGGAAGTCCTGTCAGAGGGAACCGAGGAACTAGCTCCAGTCTGCAGTTGAGATTGGCACCTGGTTTTATTTTAATATTGATTATAATGGAAGCAAGTGAAGGAGGACGGATTATTGCTTACATTCGCTGCTATTCATTTTCAAAAGGAAAAATAAAAAAACACAGATGTGGATGAATATACGTTACAGGGAATAGAAGTACGCACCGGCTTAAAGATAAACTAAATAGGTAAGACCACAGAACTTCAAGACTCACCCACAGAGTCTAAGACCAGCATTCACATGACAGTTGGGGGGCAGACGAGGCCACTAACCATACCTAAATGAACAGATAGAACTGTATTTTTCGATTTCCAAGTCAACATGTTCTTCAGCATTCGTAATTATGTGACATTCTAGCAAATATAGAATCAAAACACACCGAAATGTATGTAACTACATCTGAAAGGAAAATTAAAAGAACTAACAGAACTTGTCCCCCTCTGGAGACTTTTCCATAATTTTTTTCCTTCCATTACGTTACCCACGCAACTGCTACGTCTCATGAGAAAACCAGTGATCACAGTGAATTTCCAGATTGGCGTCGTAATGACGCAAGAATAAAAAAAACGCCTAATCCATCAAATATTTAAATAAAATTCAGACCATTTTTATGCCTTCGGCTCTGAGTGTTGTTTCCGCATAGCTCCACTTACCACACCCTAGTTATAAGAGAGTAAACTGATACCAGAAAGAGTAAAATGTGGAAAAAGAGTGGAAAAGGATGATAGCACGAGCAAATTGGACGGGAATAAACTTTTATTTACGCATCTGATTGAGAGTGTAGTCTGAATGGCAATGTTAAATTTTCCCTAAAGAGGAAAGATAAGAAAGGAATTGAAGAGAATACACGTGGGAAACTCGGCATGGAGATAGATTATGGGCAGATACACCGAGGCGAAAAGCGAGAGCTAGGCTTGGCATGGGAGGAGAAATCGCTTAACAACCAATCAAAGCAGAAAAAAATCATGCACAATTCCCGGATTCCCAGAGAAAATTTTACAAAATTCCAGGTTAATCATACGTGTGAACACTGCGATAGGTAAGAATTTTAAAACACCCTAAATTACTTCCATACTTTTAAATAATATTATATTCATGTATTACTTTACGTTCATAATATATGGACATTATTCATATTTAGTCAATGCAAGCCAAGCAGCTGCGTCGACCTTGTAAGTAGATGCTGACGTCACCTGGCATTCTATCCTTCGAATTTTTGAATCTTACTTGAGTCCAGAGAGGTAGATATTTCAATTCTGTCGTCTTGTCTGACATTTAACGTTTCGATGCGGCTGTAAAAATTCTACTAAGCTACAGCACTTAACATTGCGACCAACACGTTTTGGGCCAGAAAATGGGAGACGAACTGGCAAAATTTTAGATGAAATGAATTTAAAATAAAAGATTTTGAAATTCCCGGTTGGAGCAAAAATGTATAAATAATTCATGCATGATTACCAGGACTAAAAATTCACGCACAATTCCCGATTTTTCCGGTCGCTAGACACCCTGCTAAATGTCACGCTGGTAAGATGTTTCTTGACGAAGAAAACTCGCTCATCCAGCGAATACTCACTACTACTCATGTTTAAACATTTTCGTCGATTAACTTCAAAATATGCGTTCGAAAATATGAAAAAGGCATTTTAGTAATCTGCACCGATGCATGCAACTTATTGTGGAAGATGACTGCTGTAGACGCAGTAGTTTTCCCTAGGTTGAGTTACAAAAAGTTCATGAAGTTGACAAAATGGCTAATTTTACGGTGCGCGGAGTCATTTATTGCATAGGCGTGTTTACATTTTTGAATTTTTAATAATTTGAACTTGAAATAAAACAGAAAATAAATCAGAATTTAGAATAAAATTTTCTTTAAAATGACGTATGCATCATTATAGCATGCACTGAAGCCCAGATATAAATTCGCTAAGTACAGCAGCACATCATTTTTACGCCGACAGTAAGTTTTGGTACACTGCAGACCTTCATTATTCCCGATCCAAAGCTTGTTCATTTACCTCATTGCGGCTCTTTTTCATCGTATCTTTCTTGATCTGCCTTAGGCACTACTAGTTCTCCTAGGGTGATTTTTTCATCAGCTTTAACTGCCATTAATGTCCCCAAGTAACTCCTTTGTCTCATGAGAAAAACACTGACCGCAGCGGATTCCAAGTATCACATCGTACTTAAGGAATAAGGCAAATAAAAATCCTGGACCATCATATATTTGAAAGGAAATGAGGGTGAATATCAAACCTCCGGCTAGAAATGTTGTCCCAACAAAGCTTCACACGTCACGATAAAAAAAGGCAGCGCATTTGAAATTCTAAGATCTTGCTGCTTACCGTGCAAATAACCGACAGCGTACGGACGACTTGTCAACCTTAGATAATTTTATGACGAAGTGTCACAAGCGCGATTCATTATCGTCTGTTACGTAAGAACATTTTGCAAACCGCGATGGTTTTAGAGAAACAGAAACCCCAGACACGGCTCCGATGGACGCGCATGCGTTATTTCTCCACAAGAAATTTGATAGACGGAAGATAGACATGCATAACGATGGATTGTGTCAAGAAACCAAAATTCCGGAGCTTACAGCTTCATTATCATAAAGAGAACTAGCCCTTAGCCATTCAACCATAACAAAATAAACTCAATGCATGCAGGCAGACCTAAGTATTCGCTACCTAACCACATCTGCTTAGGGGACAGTTGCCTAAATCGCACCGCTTCCCAAATCGCACCACCATCCTACAAACCAATGTATTAGATATATATGTAATCTAATGGCTGCATTTGGAGCTTCCTGCATCACTAAGCACACCACACTACAATTGTGGCCTCCAGAGTAGTGACAAGTCAGGTGCGTAGATATTAAGAAAAGAAGTGCTCTTCTCCCATATCTTTCTTCTTTTCACATGGATATGAAAACAAATAAGTTTTATTTACATAGTTTTAGCTTCATATCATATTTTTTAATTCTATTGTGTCTCATTAAGTGTTATTAACAGCGTGGTATGATCACGTATTTAGGCATTGGAAATGATTTCATATAAAATTGCGGTCGCTACCAAATCGCACCACGTCTTTCTTCAGCTTTGCGATGTAAGAAGTATTAAAAAAAATGCCGTGAAAAGGCTATTCCAAAGCATAAACACTTCTACATGAGACTTATAAATTTTGTTTCAATTATTGCCGATTTTTTATCAAGCAAAAAAACTACATCTATTATTAATGTCAAAGATATGACTTATTTAACTTTTTTCGTTCCTTATGCTACGGGTATTTTAATGCAAATGTTTGCTCTGTTCAGGGATTAAAAAAAAAAACATAAATAACTTTCCTCTCTGCCTCACATGGTCGCTGAACCATCATTTCGTATTTTTGATCTCCATTTTGGCGATTTGAGAAACCGGTTGCCTAAATCGCATTGTTTTCAGAGGTTTGAAATTGAATATTTATACAAGTATTTACTTGGAATTGATTGTCCCCAAAGATTATGAGAGAAGTAGACATTCCTCCTCGTATTAATTAGCATCAAAAACGTATATTGGGTCTCTTATTTTTGAGTTAATTCGCTTTTTTCCAAAATTGGTGCGATTTCGGCAACCTTCCCCTACAACCCCGCAAGACGCCTCAATAGGCGTGTGGCGGAAGGTGTCAAGACACCAGCCGTAAACAAATAAAATGGAAATGAAAATGAATGGACCAAGTTCCGCCTATAAGCATTTATTGAAGCCCCTTATTGTTCGTGGGGTAAACGGATTCCCTTAAATTTAAGTAGACCGAGACTAGCCACGATGATAACTTTATGGGAGCCACCCGAAATGCAAAAATTGTGCGGAAAAATCTACAGAGAAAAAAATCATTCGCCTTGACCAGGATCCGAACCCGGTCCAGGCGAATGATTTGTTTTCTCTGCGGATTTTTCGCAGAATTCCCTTAACTAACCGCTCGGCAAAATACCTGTCTTCATTTATCGTTTCCATCGGACCGAGAAATATAATGGGTTCTAATATGAAGTTCGAGTCGCTCTGAAAGACATCCATTATCAATTGCTCAAGTAATCTAAGACTAGCGCGCAGTCTCCGAGTCTCTAGTGGCTCCCAGCCTAATTCGTATAACATCTGTGTTACGCCTTCTGTACGCCCGCAGCAGTAATTGGCGAATCCAAAGCTTTTTATTTGATTAAGTTCACGGATTTAGTCTTTCTGCAGCGCGTCTCATACGCTCGGTGCATGTTCAAGGTATGGCATGACTAGTGCGAGATAGCGCCTCTTTTTTACTTTTTCATCCGAAAACTTTCCCACAATACGCTTGACGAATACTAGCTTCTTCAGGACTCGTACTTAAATATTTATTATACGTGCTCCCTAACTATATCCATGCAGGCGTGGAGAGATGCAAAATCACAAAGCTGTCCTCCGGCATAAATTTTTACGTACTTCGTTAAGAATGAAAGTTACAGAAAAATGTCATCTATTTTATGCATTAAAAATTAGAACAATCCCTTTCATAAATAAATATATTTGAAATTAGATTGCTTCACACAAAAACAATCAAATTCACGGAAACTTATCCATTACACACTGTAATAAGATACACACACCTGAAGAAATTTTCCACTCTATTTTATTCGCTCAACCGGTTTCAGCGTTCACGCGTCATTATCAAGAGCTGTCTGTCCGTGAAAATAAAATGGTGTGGAAAATTACTACAGCTGTTTTGTATCTTATTACTGTCGATGAATTTACACAAAGTGAACTCGTCAACAATCGCTCTCATTTCACACTGTTTTAACAGTTCATTAAAACCTTGTTTTTCTTGCAATTAAGAAACATTCTAATGAGTTTAGAGTAGCTTTGAGATGTAGTTGATTTACGAAATCGTGATGATTACTCAACGTAATTAGTTATTTATTATTGATTAGAAGGTAACGAATTATTTTCTAAACATATCCCATCTCGCCCCGGCTTTCACTAAATACCTGCCCTAAAACCCAACTACACACATTTAAATCCCGTAGTCCAAGTCTACAAATGTAGATATGAATGGAAAAGAACGTGTGTACAAGTTAGTTGAATGTATTCAAATTGTGATACACATGAGCATCTCTAAACGTATCAATCATGAACTGGCTTAGATGACCACTTTCGCTTTAGAATTAATTGATTATGTTCTTCACCAACCTAATCCCCAATTCCCACTGAAATTTTTCTTGAAAATCCGCCTCGAGGACGTAGGTGCAATTCGATTCGGAGAACTGAATCAACGCAGATTCTAATATTATTTTGACGAGATGAACGTCTATGGCCACATGCTGATTCAGGAATATAAAATACACCCAGAAGGAAAAAGGTAGAGAGTGATTTGTCAAGAGTTCATGACACTAGGATCTTCACAAATGGTAAGCGTTCTTTTGTAAATTCTTCACATATGCTTCCAATGTTTCTGTGTTGTTTTATAGCTCCGAACTTTACCGCAATATAAATGGGCTGTCCCGAAATTATCACGGATTATCGGAGATATAATATAAAATGCTACGAGTTTTCTACTTCCATAGATCGACGAAGACTCTGCACATAAGAACGGAATATAAAATAGTTTGAGATGGATCCCAAACAAAACAACACATGAGGGTACTATTTAGGTGCAAAAATGAAGTACTACTCAGGCTAAATAATAAAGATCGAAAACGTAATAGCAATTCTGTCATGATTTACGGGCTATACACCGCATTGTTTGATGCCTGATGACGGAAGTTTCGCCGGGAATCCCACCAGCATCTTCGGGTCAGGAGTGGGACTCCACTTCAGACCTGAATACGTTGGCGGGATTGCCGTCTTCAAGCGTCAAACAATGCGGTGGAAAACCCGGAGACCATGACAGCATTAAATACTCGCCGCGCAAGGCCTTCGCAAGAACACTGAGCAATGCATTCATTATTATTTTTGGGACAATACCGAATTTTGATTATTTTTTATTTCACCGTTGCAGTTCCCCAATGATAGAACGAGATAATCTAGTAATAGAAAATACAGTACAATAACCATAATCGTTATCATTAATTTCGTTATCTACTTTGATTCAAACCCTATACAGTAGAGAGATATGGCGTCACTGTACGTATTTAATTGCAAAATTGTACCTTAAAAAGCTTTAAGTGCATTGTGCTTGTTTGCTATACGCGTTCAATAACCCGGCTATGCCATATGTGTCGTATTACCAAGATCGCGCTGTACATAGTCTCCAATCGCCGTAACGTAAGGAATCACGTCACAGGCACGAGACAAATTGCTTTGTTGGTTTGCTAGAACGGGAGGATAGTGACCAACCCTATAGCCATGGAAAAATGTATTTCAAAATCGATTTTTCGAGCAATCAATTTTTTAATCGAAATGGAAGGCTCGACATTTTTAAACAAAAATCGACATTGGAAACAAAAGATCGATTAATTAAAAAAATCGACGGTTCTTTGTTTTTTTGAAAAACATACAGCAGGAAAAAAATTTGTAGAGTAATTTGAGTAATAGGAAAATTAAAAAAAACTAATGAGAATGCATTACTGAATTATCAACAATAAAAAATGACAAATGCACGTAGATAAAATTTCGGTAACCCCCGTAGGAACAATGCGGCTTCACTAAAAGTTTTTAAAAATATCAACTAGTTGAGATGCTTTCTTGATTATCGTGCGCGTACCTTCCCAAATTTACCGTTTTGAAGAAACGCCTTTCAAATGGAACGTATGAAGTTATCACAGGCCGGTAGTGACGCGGCTGAGATCAAACGAAATGGTCAAGTGGGAAGTTGAAAATACGAGTTTGAATCGAAACTCGAAGATAGATTTCCTCGGTCGCTGACTGATAAAACTAGATTTTCGATTTAAATCGTAATCGATTTTCCAATCACCACAACCATAGCCACTAAAACGGGAAACCGGTCACATACACTCGAAGGACACTTTGCGAGGGTTGAATAAACGTCACTACGGTTGCCTCGGTTGACATACCGCTCCCACACGTAATACACAATACTCACTCCTCAACAGTAAATTCTTCTCGGGATTTCTTTCGGGTAATCTCAATCTCCATCGCTGGCATCGCTGCCGACGCTCCGATGAAATCTTTTTCCAACGTAATCAGGGACGATAGAAAATTATCGGCCCTGATGACGATGGAAAAGGATTTCATCGAAACGTCGGCAGCGATGGAAAATGAGGAGACAACCCGGATGATAACCCGAGAAGAATTTACTGCCACCATTGGACCAAGGTCGGATTCGGCCTCAAATTTTGGGGTGGGGTCTGATCTGGGTTCTGGGAGTAAGGAATACACCTCGAGAGAAAGGGGCGTTCTCAGGTGTAAAATGTTTTAAAATGACAATTTTTTACGCATTTTGGGTCCTATAATTTTATTATTAACAACAGATGAAATTGAACATTTTTTTGTATTTAAGGATAGAAAAAACTATTAAACTAACAATATCAAAAAATTTAGGCAAAATTTTGGGAGGTGTCATGACCCCTGTGACCCCCCCACCCTAAATCCGCCACACCATTCGCCGGGATCTAGTAAAGTCCTATTCACTCCTGGGGCTCTACTCAGGAGAAAATGCTCGGGATAGAGCGATGGTAAAGTTAACCTGGGCGGGATATGTGTGACGCGTTACACTTATGTGTGCTTGTGAAGGGGTTTCGGTTGAGAGGATGGAAATCATTGGTCACTGCTACGATTATCCGTTCCAACAAACTTACACAGTGATTTGTCTCGTACCAGTGACATGATCCCTAAAGATACGGCCATTGGAGACCACTTTTCTGTTTCAGTATTGAAGCCGAAGAACTCACCTTTAACTGCTCTCTGAGATGATCTTGATTTCCCCTCTGAGAATGAAAACCGCTAAAGATAAGGAGAGCGAGGCATAATAGTTAAAGATAACATACGTTCACGCTCATCAATCAATTTCAGTAAGTTGCGACAACTTCGAAGCACAATCTGCCAACTGGCATCAAACTGAGAAATTGATAAACCCTGAAACTTTGTTTCCGCGAAAGCCAAGTTCTTCAACCAGACGATCTTCAGCAGCTGAGATACCCGTTAGCGACAATGGATTCGATGGAAGGCAATCACCAGGCCAATGTTTATTAACACTATGCCACGTGCCGCTCCGATTCGCAGGCAACCGAACACACCTTTGAGGACCTTATCCGGTAATTAACGCGCATATAAAAGAAAACTCCGCTCGGCTTGGCTAGTTGAGGCGACAACACAACCACTAGCCACTAAGCTCATTCGCTAGCACGCGCACCGGTAGAATTTACACTTCTCGGAATACTTCACACACATCGCAAACACCCGCCCCTCCCTGACAGATCAAACTGAAAACACTTAGCTATAAACTAACTTCCTTTAAATCGACAGACGTTTGCGAGGCATCAGCTGGCACACAACTCGGTAATATTCTCCGTCATGCGAATCGTGGTGGTCTTCACTGCTCCAAACCGAAATCGCGACGCGTGCTTTTCGCACGGACATTAAGTAGGTCCGCATATCCATTACAATATACGATTCGAACGTTTCGCTATTAACACCCCATCTAGTGGGTGCATCAACTTCAATTCGCAAGCGTGGAAAACTATTCCGAAATCCCTCAATCGGGATTAAAATCGTGGAAGGAAAAGCCGACCGCGACCAACTTTTCCGTGATCTGCAAGTTGCGAGGTAAAGAGTGGTCCTCTACCTCTATGTATCCTAAAAAAGTGATACATTATACTTCCGAAACGTAGATAATTTAAATAAGGAGATAAGACCCTGGCTCGTATTAATAATTCATTGACAGATTATTCTCACTTCGTTCAATACTGCGCTATTATAGTGTGACTTTGACAAAATTGGTTATAAAATTCGATAAGAATGTCAGAAAAGAAAATACACAATAACTTTACAGATAAGACAGTTATCGACCCAGAAGAGGATGCAATGAAAGATATAAAATTCGTGGACGAGGATTCGGAGGACGATGCGGTGAAGGAAGAAGATAAGACTATCAATAAGGAAGCAACATGCATTGAAGAAGAGAAGAAAATATACAACCCAAAGAAAGAGAAGAGGAGAAAGAAGAAATGGAATAGAGCCGACAAAGCAGATGGTAGGAAAAAAGGTAAGAGGTTTTAAGTGGAATGGAGTAAAAATATTTACCAATGATAGCCCCTTTTTTCTCTCGCTACGAAATTTTTTTAGCCCAGTGGCATGGGCTAGAAAAAATATTGTGACCCCAAAAATTATACCAATATTGAGGAATTTCATAGTCCTAACAGTGCAAATTTCTCGAGTTTCCCGGTATCCAACGTTCCGGCACTCAACTGGGCTACCTTCATCAGGGAATAACGTAAGACTATACAGAGCCGGCCTCGGTGGCGGCGGGGTAACGTTCTCGCCTGCCAAACAAGAGGTCGCGGGTTCGAATCCCGCCTGGATAGGTTTCCCCGGTCCAGGGCATGGTCGTTTGTATACGTTTACTTGTTAAATTTGTTGAATACCCCGGTGTAAAATGGCCAATAAGGGCTGTATCCGGTGGTTTGAGAATAAAATAAAATAAATGCTCCAAAAATGGAATATTCCTCGCGACCACCGGGTGTTAAAATACGCCACTGGGCTAGAGAAAATGTTCTAATGAAGAGGAATATGTGTGTATCATTGTGCTGTAAATATTTTCACTCCATTCCATTTAAAACTCTTACCTTCTCCCTTCCATCTGCTGTGTC
This sequence comes from Ischnura elegans, assembly GCF_921293095.1. Classification (NCBI taxonomy): domain Eukaryota; kingdom Metazoa; phylum Arthropoda; class Insecta; order Odonata; family Coenagrionidae; genus Ischnura; species Ischnura elegans. The sequence continues at coordinate 121,972,260 of NC_060247.1, forward strand.
GCCTTTCTTCTTTCTCCCCCTCTCTTTCTTCGGATTGTGTTCTTTCTTCTCTTCGTCCATCCCGTTTGCTTTCTTACCATCAATATTCTCTTCTTCATTCACCACTTCCTACTCTAAATCGTCAGATAATCTTTATTTCCTCCACAATAGGCATATTGACATGAAAAGCAGTTGCACATTTCTTCATATACTATTAATATTTGCGGAAAAGTTTAAATACATTTCATTTCAAAATCCCTAAAACTGTGTTTCTGCGGAAGGTAAGCCTTAATCGATCTTCAGCAGCTGTGACACCTGTTGGCGACGATGGAGGACAATCACGAATCATCAATGTTTATTTACACTTTGCCACGTGCCGCTCCCCTTCGGAGTATACAAACAAACCCTTGGGCACCCTTACCGGAAATCGGAACGCTAGCCGAGACGACAACACGACGATCAGCTCCTCCTTAACTACCACGGGCTCCTGTGGTATTTTGCCGCGCCTCCGCGCCTCTCGGAAGTTTTACACCTCCTCCCACTCCTCACAACACCCGCCCCTCCTCATAGATGAACCTCTGCACACCTACCTATGCACTCACAGCCCTCCGTCCCCAGTCGTTTGCAAACTACCAGCTGTCACGGAAGACGACACTCGACAAATATCTCCGTATTACGAGTCGTGGTGGTCATCACCGCACAGAACCAAAAATCGCCACGCGTGTTTTTCGCACGGGCATGGAGAACAAGTTTCCATTCAAATATAAGATCCGAACGTCTCGGTATCTCATTCGCGAAATGATTCAAGTCGCAGCCGGAAAAAAACATCACACGTCACTTACTCGCGTTCAAATTCGTCAAAGGAATAGCCGAGGGTGGCGTATTATTTTTCCGCGCTCTTCAATTTGCGAGATAAAAGAGTGGTCTTCTATCTCCACCTACCCCTACTAGAGTGATAAGTATTACTTCCGCAGAGAGCATAATTTTAATTACCGTTGAAGACCAAGGCTCGAGATAATATTTATAGGATAGGATCTCCTCAATCCATACAATACTGTGCGATGGTAGAGTGACTCTCACAAATAGTGCTATAAAATTAGATCAAAAAACAAAATGTCGGAAAAGAAAATTACCATTCAACTTGGAGAAAAGGCAGTTATGGACCCAGAAGAGGATGCTATGAAAGATATGAAATTCATGGACGATGACTCGGAGGAGGAAGTGGTGAAGGAAGAAGAGAAGAATGATAATGATAAGAAAGCAAACGGGATGGACGAAGAGAAGGAAAAATACAACCCGAAAAAAGAGAGGAGGAGAAAGAAGAAAGCCGACGTAGCAGATGGAAGGAAAAAAGGTAAGAGGTTTTAAGTGGAATGGAGTAAAAATATTTACCTATGATAGACACATTACTCTCTCGATATGAAATTTTTTCTATCCCAGTGGCATTGCTTAACTACCGGTGACCCCAAGAATTATACCGATAGTGAGGAATTTCATAGTCTTGACCCTGGAAATATAATTCCTCGAGTTTCGATCCAGATGAAAATATACACGTTATCCAACGTTTCGGTAATCAACTCGGCTACCTTCATCAGGGAATAACGTAGAACTAGAGGAAGATTGCCTAAACCATACCGATTAAAAAAAAACGAATTAACTCAAAAATAAGAGACGCAATATATTAGTTTTTAAAACCGCTTAATATGAGGAGGAATGTCTTTTCTCTCACAACTTTTGGGGACAATCGACTCCAATTTAATACAAGTATAAAAATTCAATTTCAAGCCTCTGCAAACGGTGCGCTAAAGGCAACCGGTTTCTCAAATTGCCAAAATGGAGACCGTAATTAGGAAATGATATTTCAACGACAATGTGAGGCAGAGAGGAAAGTCATTTATGTTTTTTTTAATCCCTGAACAGGGAAACATGTGCATTAAAATACCCGTAACATAAGGAACGAAAAAATTTAAATAAATCATATCTTTGACATTAATAATAGATGTAGTTTTTTGCTTGATAAAAATCGGCAATAATTGAACCAAAATTTATTAGTCTCATGTATAAGTGTGTATGCTTTGGAATAGCATTTTCACGGCAGCTTTTTTAATACTTCTTGCATCGCAAAGCAGTAGAAAGACGTGGTGCGATTTGGTAGCGACTGCAATTTTTTATGAAATCATTTCCACTGCCTAAACACAAGATCATACCACGCTGTTAAAGCACTAAATGAGACTCAATAGAATTCAAAAATATGATCTGTAGCTAAAACTATGTAAATAAAACTTATTTGATTTCATATTCATGTGAAAAGAAGAAAGATATAGGAGAAGAGCCACTTCTTTTCTTAATATCTAAGCACCTGACTTATCACTACACAGGAGGCCACAATTGTAGTGTGGTGTGCTTGTTGACGCAGGAAGTTCCAAATGAAGCCATTAGATTACAGAAATATCTAATACATTGGTTTCTAGGATGGCGGTGTTATTTGGGAAGCGGTGAGATTTAGGCAACTGTCCCCTATGCATGCTCTAACAATGGAATATTCCACGCGACCACCGGGAGTTAAAATACGCCACTGGGCTAGAGAAAATTTTCATATGAAGAGGAATATGTGTGTATCATAGAGCTGGAAATATTTTCACTCCATTCCATTAAAAACTCTTACCCTTTCCCTTCCATCTGCTGTGTCGCCTTTCTTCTTTCTCCCCCTCTCTTTCTTTGGTTGTGTTCTTTCTTCTCATTGTCCATCCCGTTTGCTTTCTTACCATCAATCTTCTCTTCTTCCTTCACCACTTCCTCCTCTAAAACGTCAAGGTAGATAATCTTTATTTCCTCCACGATAGGCAAAACTGCGAGAGCTAAGGAGAGCGACACATATCATTTATAAATATAAAAATACGTTCCACCATATCAGTCAACTGCATTAAATGTTTCACATAACATAGAACCTTTGCACGGGAACATATTTACACCGAAGTATGGACTCTCTATATTATAAATGCACACCAAATTACACTAATGAACGCTTAATATGATATAAGTTACACAAATAGTTCTCCCGTGAGCATTTTAAAAGTTCCGACAACCTTTAAGATTAAATGGCACTGGCATCAAACGCGAAATTGACAAAACCCCTGATTCAACCGAAGTTCAACCGATTTAGGAGTGACGTAGTGGAAGTATTATATTGGCATGAAAGGCTGTTGCACCTTTCTTCATTTATTATTAATATTTGTGGAAAATTTTCAAATCCCTTAAACGATGTTTCCGCGGAAGGTAAGCCTTAATCAATCCTCAGCAACCGAGACACCTGTTGGCGACGATGGATTCGCCGGAAGACAATCATCAATGTTTATTTACACTTTGCCACGTGCCGCTCCCATTCGGAGTATACAAACAAATCCTTGGGCACCCTTACCGGAAATCGGAACGCTAGCCGAGGCGACAACACGACGATCAGCTCCTCCTTAACTACCACGGGCTCCTGTGGTATTTTGCCGCGCCTCCGCGCCTCTCGGAAGTTTTACACCTCCTCCCACTCCTCACAACACCCGCCCCTCCTCATAGATTCACGTCTACCTATGCACTCACAGCTCTCCTTCCCCAGTCGTTTGCAAACTACCAGTTGTCACGGAAGACGCAACTCGACAAATATCTCCGTATTACGAGTCGTGGTGGTCACTACCTCACAGAACCAAAAATCGCCACGCGTGTTTTTTGCGCGGGCATGGAGAACACGTTTCCATTCCAATATAAGATCCGCACGATTCGGGATCCCATTCGCAAATCGATTCAAGTCGCAGGCGGGAAAAAAAAAACATCACACGTCCCTTACTCGCGTTCAAATTCGTGAAAGGAATAGCCGAGGGCGGCGTATTAATTTTCCGCGCTCTTCAATTTGCAAGATAAAAGAGTGATCTCCACCTACCCCTACTAGAGTGATAAGTATTACTTCCGCAGAGAACGTAATTTTAATTACCGTTGAAGACCAAGGCTCGAGATACTATTTATAGGATAGGATCTCCTCAATCCATACAATACTGTGCGATGGTAGAGTGACTCTCACAAATAGTGCTATAAAATTAGATAAAACAAAATGTCGGAAAAGAAAATTACCATTCACCTTGGAGAAAAGGCAGTTATGGACCCAGAAGAGGATGCTATGAAAGATATGAAATTCATGGACGATGATTCGGAGGAGGAAGTGGTGAAGGAAGAAGAGAAGAATGATAATGATAAGAAAGCAAACGGGATGGACGAAGAGAAGGAAAAATACAACCCGAAAAAAGAGAGGAGGAGAAAGAAGAAAGGCGACACAGCAGATGGAAGGAAGAAGGTAAGAGTTTTAAGTTGGAATTAAGCGCAAAATATTTCCAGCTCAATGTTACAACCATATTTTTGTCCATATGAAAATTTTCCCCTGTCCAGTGGCGTAGCTAAGCTCCCGATGGTCGCTTGGGAATATTCCATTGCTGTAGCTTTTGCCGTCGCCTTTTAATATATTTTCTCCTGTACCGAGCCGGATAAAAATTACCATGGCAAAGAACGTTTCGGCATTAAACTCGATTACCTTCATCAGGGAGATACTTCGGGGGCTAACGGTGACTTGTTTTTAACGCCTGGTTATATTCTACATTCGCCGTACAATTATGCAGGTACATTTTTGTGCTCATGATTATTGTCTGATCAATTAAGTCCAACTGATTCAGACGTTATACAGAGAAATTTCGACGCATTGAAATGAAAAGTATTAGCACTTTTCCACAATAATTGTAAATAAGTATTTAATTGGTAATATTAATAAATTGTGATAATAATTAATTATAAGTAATTGTATATTGCAATTAATTTCATTTCAATGCGTCAGAGCAATGTTTAATGCACAGCAACAATTCTCCTTGACGACGGGAGAGGACATTGAGAATCAAATAATGGTACACAACGTATCTCTTTGACGACTCGAAAATAAAAAAAGAGTAAGTCTTGTATTGGTGAATGGTGGCGTTCGGTCGAGTGATCGGTATCTTTCTTTTTGAATACATATCCAGGGCAATTGTGTTTGCAATTTTTGTTCATTTGATTTATAAAGTAATGGTACGTGTCGTAGCTTCCGATTTTTTTCCAGAGTACTCATCAAGGAAAATTAAGTTTATGAATTACTTGTTAATCTGACTCGTGAATTAAAACGAAATTTTCACCTGCTTTAAGGGTTTTAACTGAAAGTAGTATATTTATTTACTATCTATAACTTAAACCCGTGCGAGTTAATTTTTAAATGTATGAATGCGTGAATAAAAAAATGCACCCTTTAACCAGCCAACCCGTGCAAATGCATCTACAGGTACCTCTCCTTTTTCGATCATTGGATCATAAATTTTCCAATACGATCCACCCAAATCGTTCACGCGTTTGGAAATTTACTCGTACGGGTTAATGAACCGTGTAACCAGGCCTTCATACTGGAAGCCCCCCACAGCCATGTGTCTCGTGATTGCCGTACGTTTTTCAGAATATGCCCGCCTTCTCGTGATTTCTTCTCAATGAAATTCTCACACCCGCAACTCACACTTAAAGAAAAGAAAGAGGAAACTACAAAAAGAGAGAAAGATTTAGGACTTCCGAAAGTAATCACGAAACACCTGACTGAAACGGGAAGGGTTAACAAGCGCGGAAACCTATTGTCCCCGAAGTCGGAGAAATGAAAGTACCCAGGTCGAGAGTCGAAACGTATGATACCACGGCTCTTCTAACCCAGCTGAAAACCCGAGAAATTTCTCACGCAAATTTCATCGGGAAAGCACCAATCCTTCTTTTCACCCGTCATTTGATCAATTAAGAATGTTACAAGGAACAATTTCCAATTTTTTTCTCCATTTTTGAGCATTTCTTCAGCTGCCCTCTATTAGTAACGCCACAGTAATTCAGCCGAGAATGTGAAGCAGTCAAGTCATTCTCTTTCTATGTGGACTTTTGGGGGATATAAAGGACAAGATGACGTAATGCTGCCGAACATTTTATGACCCCAGATGACATTATCATTCACATTACTCCCCAAAGAAAGGTCGATGGGGATGCATCACAAGGCTCGTTTCCTGGCGTATAAACTGGGTGCAGAAACTGCCACAGACCAGGCAGTGGTGCATCGTTTGAATAGCGAACTTCCGCTAGAGAACTGTCACTCAACATGATTAACCTTGACTTGAACAAAGATCCTCCAATTTTGCACTGAGCGCTTTACGGTTACGTTACCAAATCATGTTGCCCTGTGCCATAATTTTTCTGGCAGCATTACACCGTCTCTTTCTTAATACTCCAAAAAATATAAATATACATGTATTTTACGCAATTATAATCCGCTCTTTTTTGAACTACCAAGTGAAATTCACAGTGACAAATATATTGACCCCTTGAACATGGTTCTGTGGGGCTTGAAGTTCTGATGGGCATAAAGACCCATTGCTTCTCTTACTGCTTGGATCAGCCCCGCTGGGCCAGTCTTACTGCTGATGCCCTTTACAATCTTGCTTGATACCATAAAAACTGATTTTACAAAGTTTTAATGGGAACACAATCAGAATACCTCCTCGGCTCGGCTAAAAATAGACGATGAAAAAAAACAGAACGATGATGGAATGAACCAATCGCTGTGACTTTCACACGAGTAATTTAATTTTGAAGAGAAAATTAGGTAGGGGCGAAGTAGTTCACCTATCCAAACATTAGTGACTTTCATGCCTGTGCGTCAAATCTGACGTTATCTCCATCAGAGCATCGACAGAGTACCAACAACCTGAAATAAACAGTGGATTAGCGAGCAGCGATCAGATTCCAAATTTCAAAACGTTTGCAAATATAAACACACAAAGGCTAAAAACAGGTGAAATAAAGGGAGGTAAACTAGTGTAACTCGCCTTAGAAACATCACATCCTATACGTCCGTGACGTATGCGCTCAACGTCCACACCAGGATGCAGATAGTCAACATGGCTTCTTTCGAAGTTATTTCCATCGCACAGCGTTTACAATACCTCACAGACGATTGAAATACTTCAAATCTTGAGAGTAATTTAGAGGAGCTGGTTTTCAATTTTTTTATGAATCGTCTGAATGTCTATCGGATTTATCTTTCAGAAATCTTTCAAACCCATGTGCAGTTTTACTCCCGCATACGTTCTGAAAACCGATATTTGCCAATTTTCATGGAGAATATCGTCAAGGACTATCTTAATCAAATAAAATGAGTAGGCGCAATGATGTTAGAACGTATTAATCGAAGTGTGCTGGATTTTATAAGAGTGTAAGTATAAATATGTAATTTAAGCACTTTAGTAAGACGTAACTTCATTTGAAGGATATAAGGTTTTCCCGGCGAATAGACTGGAGGAAGAGTTCTCGGGTTCCTCGATAACTATTCCTCCATAACATCATTTGTATTGCTCAAACAGTCATAATCTTACATTAAGAAAAATGATAATCTATTGCCGGCTTCGTGATGTTTGGAAATACTGAAATAAATAAAAAAATTAAGAACACAATTACACATTATAATATTCATCGCAATGTGACGGCCAAAATAGATGCTTCCAATTCGACAGTCTAAGAAGTTTCTTCCGAAAGCGTAAAATCGAAAAGTTGGCCACCTGATTCACAGGCAAACATTTCTAAAATGCGTCATCTTTCAGTTGGAAACCGCCAAGGGACAGAGAAAACGTTTTGCTCTCTTAACGAGCTCCTTGAGCATTCGGCGAGAAATTCGACAACAAAGCCGCTCTCCGCAAGTCAGCTGTTCAATCACCTGTTCAGCGTACCACGGCGTAAGACGCATTTGTCATTCTTCAGTTAAAAAAAAGAGTAAATGTGTCCATCTCTCAGCGATCTAATCGTTTTAACGACCAGCCGCAACAGTTAACACATCACTTGAAAACTTGGGAAACCATGAACGGAAACGCATACACTTCAGTGCGCACTTAAATACTGCATCATTATTCTTTCTTCCAACAAAAAAACTATTGCTTGATCTAGGACATGTGGATTTTTTTATGAATTACATTTGTTTAATCCTCTTACTGCAAGTCTTCTTTCTGGGTTACTAGTAGGTACGATAAGCGGAGCGTTAATTATCAAAATGTACCACTAGAGGAAATAAAAAAAAACATTGTGAAGCTCTTTTTGGATATCTTATTGCATTGAAAAATTTTAAATTTCAATTTAAAATTTAATACTCATTGAAATAAGTAGCAGCGATTGCAGCTGATACATCGACCCGCCACATTTTTCCCCCGATACGCAAAAGCCGATGTATCAGCCAGCTGCACCAGCAAAGAGGGTTCATTGAGAACCATCACCATATTATTTTCAATTCCAGGCAATGATTAATTGACAACCAATATAGTTTACATAACATTTAATACGCTTCGTCACGAGAAGAGGATTCCAGACGACACTAGATAATACCTTCAAAACAAAAATAAAATTCACGCGGTCACGCGACGCACTATAATTCATTGCGACAGATTAATGCCTTCGGCAATAAAATAGAGAAGATGTCTTAACGGCGATTGTTCACCAAGAATGTGAATTGTACATGTTTCGAACACAACATCGAATTCAATTTTTTGAGTGCCCCAGATTAATGCCTTCGGCAATAAAACAGAGAAGATGTCTTAACGGCGATTGTTCACCAAGAATGTGAATTGTACATGTTTCGAACACAACATCGAATTCAATTTTTTGAGTGCCCCAGATTAATGCCTTCGGCAATAAAACAGAGAAGATGTCTTAACGGCGATTGTTCACCAAGAATGTGGATTGTACATATTTCGAACACAACATCGAATTCAATTTTTTGAGTGCGGTATTATTCGAAAACAAATCGTACATAATGATTAATTGACAACCAATATAGTTTACATAACATTTAATACGCTTCGTCTCGAAAAGAGGATTCCAGACGACACAACATATAATTCAATTTTTTAGATTGTTTAGATAGACTTTAGAAAACTGTACTTGTACAGCTTTAGGAACAGTGTACTTTTAAAAAATGTATTTGTCAATTTTTCACTGGTTTTTGAGCACTTATTTTTTCATTGCTTTCTTTTTGATACCTCCAGTGTAGGATTAAACGATTAAATAAACTTAACTGGACAACATTTCGTTTCATTCATAAAGCAATTTTTATTTTTTATGAAGTGATTAAATTTGGTGTCAGTTAATATGTCTATGTTGCGCCAAGACCTGACGATGCTTTATAAATAAAGTGCAACACTGACCAGGCAACATTATTTTTAATCATTGGACCATACCCTCAAGAAATTTACAAAAGTCATTGCTTTAAATCAACAAATTCTGAAGGCTGCCTCTCATCGTGGCAGCCACGCGTCCCTATGCAACGCAATTTCTTTCTGCCTTAATATGATCAGTCCATTGGTTTCCTTACATCCACTTAAGACTTACAATATGTGTTACAAGAAATGAATGACTTATGATACGCCCAAAAATTTTTATAGCTCGGATCTTTTGTCTTACACGTTAATTCTTTAACTTCCTATAGTCAGTAGTTAAACATTTGATGTCGAAAAATTCCCCAAATCCCATCCGCCTATCAAATCGCTCACTTCAATTTCACATTTTATCTATGTCTGCCGCAAGCCGCCAACATGCATGTGGCAGGCAGCCGTTAACAAACGAAAAAGAAATCCTCCAACGAAATTACGCCTAACATTTATTTAAGCCCTTTATTGTTCGGGAGAAAAACGAATTCTCGTAACTATCCGTTTGGCAAAATATCTCCCAAAATTTATCGTTTCAGACTGACCTAGAAATGAAGTGTGGTTCTAATATGATCTTCTCCGTGTCGCTGTGAAAGATATCCATTCGCAATTGTTCACGAAATCAAAGGCTGGCACGTGGCCTCTGAATCTCAACACGCTCCCGGCCTTTTTCGTTTATAATCGGTGGAACACTGTCAAAGTAAGCCCGTAGCAGCTTTTGAATAAACGCGTTGCTTTCCTTGGTATTTTATTAAGTTCACGGATTACGTCTTTCTGCACTGGATCCCATATACTCGCTGCATATTAATGGTGTGGCCGGACAAGTGTGAAATAGCTTCTCTCTTTTACTTTTTCATCCGAAAATCTTCCCATAACACGCTTGACAAATCTTATCTTCTTTCGTTCAATCTTAGCTCAGAATCCTAGCATCTTGGTTAGGTTATTTGCAGTGTATTTTACATTCGCATGCAAAGGTAAAGGAGAAATACGCATGCGAGACCGCAAAGCACTCGTGGAAGAAAAACAACAAATTCTACGCAATACCACGGCGCGAGGTACAATGCGCATTTCAAATTTCCGCCCTTTCTTCTCCCAGAAGTTATTCAAGCTCTGGAGAGTGCCAACTCAGCATCTGCGAAGTACACATCGATTACCATAGGAACTTGCGGGGAGGAATTCAGCACGCATGATATGATTTGCGGGCGACATAGCAGTCATAGCCGAGGCAAAGAGGGATTTGAAGACGACCCTAGTAAGTATTAAAACAGTAATGGCCAGATATCAGATGAGAATAAATAAAAAGAAGACATTATTAGGCAGCAAAACAGGGCAGCCAACATCAAACTTGGAATACAAAAGACTGAAGAGGTGAAACTGTTTGCAACTTCGAAATCGAGTTATTAGCGATGGATGAAGCAAGAAGGTAATCGTATCGAATCGAATGAATCAATCGAATTTTCAGCATGTGTATGGGAAGAAAGGCAAAGGAAGGTCCAAAATGAGTTAGGTATATATAACAGGTTATTCAGGACCTAAAAGAGAATTACGTAAATATGAAAAGGTTTGCAGATAAGAGAATGGAATGGAGAACTGGATCAAATCAATCTTCGGGTTTATGAGCTAAGAAGATGACTTAACTAGAAGGATAACTTGCAATAGCATTCACCACTGCCTTACGACGCTGAGAGGGAAGAAAATTGAACAAGAACCGAGTTCAATTTTATTTTCTCTACATGGGCCACAGAAATTGCGTCAAGTGATGCCAGGTTTTAAGGAGTTAATAACCCACGCTTAATAATATTTTTTTTCGATGAACTTCAGTTGTTATATTCATTCAGTGTCCTGCAAGTTTTGAGTAGGAAATTTTAAACGATAATCGTGCTCTGTTTTATTTCTAAAACGTTAAATCGTTGCTCCTATCACAAATACGAGAGCTAAATGGAGAGTAAGTTACATTTTAGGAAACTACACAATAAAACATTTTCTCGATGATATAAAATTCGTGGCGAGTATGTTGGATGGTTACGCAATTACTGCAAATGCTTCACGAAGAAATTATTTAAGCCTGGGAATACAATTTTCAACGAAAAATTAAGAATATTCTACCACCATGTCGTAAGACAGGTCATCATCAGCGTGATGCACTGAATCACCATCAATTATTGAAAATATAAGAAGTGAAAAATAACATTAGGATCCACTACTAGTAGTAGAGTTCGCTAGCATCAAATTCCACGAAGCACTCTTCGACAGGATGGATTTGAAAAGCTCTCTTGAATAGAGAGTCACATTCTATTTCCATATTGAGTTCTAAGCTTTTCCCATTATATATATTTTTTACTAGTACTGTTAATGAAGTACTTTTATATCAACAAAATCATCCTTGTGTACCACAAAGAGCGCATATGTGGAGGGTGGTGTGCAAAGAATTTTTTACACTCT